>NC_088703.1:12310235-13623092 GCF_028017835.1 Emys orbicularis | reverse complement strand
TTCTAATCTCCCAGCTGTTCTGTCACAGGCCTTACGCTGAACATTATGGTTTTAATATTGCACTCAGACCCGAGCCAGGGTCACACAGGAGAGGAATGGCAGCTGGGCGGTCGCCTCTCCAGAGTTCAAGTTGCAGATGTGTCCCTGCTTAAAGCTAAATTTGACTCCCTCTTTAAACCCCTGTGAAAAGTCAGAGTGGCCTGAAAATCGGTAAATCAGGTCAGGGACGAGGGTAGAGTTTGTGAGGGAAATTGGAAGTTAATTTAACAAGGCACTACTGAGATAACGTCCGTTCCAATGCTGCTAAGTCCTTCTGGCATCCGCTAGACAAGAATTGTCAAAAGCTGGAGACTAGGGTGGGTCTGCGCTGGTGAGAACTTCCACTGACGTCCATGGCCAAGCTCTCACTGGCAGCTGTCGGATCAGGCCCTTCCTTTGTAACTCAGTGGAATCGTTCAATGCGCTGATTGTCCCTTCACCTTCAGTAGAGTCTCACTCAGTGGTGCAAGTAGAATTCATTCTTTACTGGTACGCTGCCTCATGGGAGGGACACAAAGGGGGGTGAACAAGCTAAAGGGGGGCATGTGGGAATGTGACACCTCCCCTCCCCGACCCCAGCCAGGGGCCCCTGCGCTCTCCCCATCCCCTCTGCATGATCCATGCCACGTTACCTGGCGGAGGGATGGGGGTGGCTCTGTCCTCCTTCCGCTGCAGGGAAAGGAGCAGAATACGGGGGTGGCCCCATGCTGGCAGCTCCTTCAATGCGGCTGTACTGCCCCCAGCCCTGTCCTCCGGCGGGGCTGCTGTACAGACCCCGGACAGGACTCAGCAGTTGCAGCTGCATGGAAGGGCTGGGGGCAGAACAGCCATGCTGGAGGAGCTGCTGGCCCTTCTGCTCCTCCTGTGTCTTCCATATGGAGTACCGGCTATAAATATCTCACTGGTATGACGTACCAGAGCGTACCGCCCTACTTGCACCACTGGTCTCACTTGTGGTTAAATACCAGGCCCTGGGCAGCATTTCTTATTGGCATAGCACCAGAGATTTCCCCACCCACCCTTGTGTTTAGGGGTGATTGAAGTCCTCTCCAGTGGCTTGTCTACAGGTTTAAAGCTCTTATGTGAAATGAACTGAGTGGCCTAGAAAGGAGAGAGCTCCCAGATCTCTTTCCTTACAAATATGCAGCTATGATAACATAAGTCAGGGCAAATCATAGAATATCAGGGTTGGAAGGGACCTCAGGAGACCATCTAGTCCAACCCCCAATTTTTGCCCCAGATCCCTAAATGGCCCTCTCAAGGATGGAACATACAACCCTGGGCTTAGCAGACTACTGCTCAAATCACTGAGCTAGCCCTCCCCCCACTGTACTGGCACTGCACTGGCACTGCACTGCACTGCACTGCACTTGCATTCCCCACACCGTGGCCCACAAAGGACATGTGCCCTCGGTTCCGATCTCCTCAGCTGTCACCTTTCTTGGGCGGAGACCTGTGTGTATCTCCCACCTGACTGGGTTTTTTCCAGCCTGCACAGTTCCCTGCCTTACACTGTGATATCCTCAGCAAGCCAGACTGGGGCTAAAAGGCTTTGCTTTCTGTCCGAGGGCTGTGACCACTGTATTGCCAGCAGTTACCACACAGCCCCTTCTAAGCCTGCACATTTATTTTGAAGGTGAAAGTGTTACAGAGAAAACATATTAAAACAATACGGAACCTACATGCAGGCTCAGTAGTTTAAATAGATCAACCCCCAGCTCCAGCCGTGGGCTGTGGTAGGTTTCAGTCCTTCAAAACCCACCACTGGGTTTTCCCTGAGGTTACCAGTTTGTAACTGTCTGACAACCAGAACCCAGACTGGGCAGATCAGCCTGTTCCTTTATAGAGCTCAGGCCTTTGATCTTCAAACTCCAGGAAGAGGGAATCACCTTGTCTCATGGCCTAGCTGTTCCTTTCCCATCTCTCACACTCTGATGGTCCCAGTGCCCATTGTACGGCACAGCCGCCAGTCATAACCTCTGGTTTCCTAGGCCTTGGGCTTACATAAGTCCTGCCACTACTGAGCTTCATGCTGGGAAATTTTACTTGTGTCTCCCCTCACTCTGCTCCTTTATTCCCAGGCCCCTGACCCCAGGAGTGGTACTCTCGCAATAAACACAGTAGGTGGCTTTCAAAGGCCGCGGCAGGAACAAATAGTCACCACAGCTCCACTCCAGGCTTGTTTAACAAACTCTTACTTTATTACTTGCACGTAAAGCCAGGAGTGAACTCAGTGACTGTCCATCTAGAGGTGTCCTCTTTACCCTCTCAAGTCAGGAAATTCTCACTGCAGATCCCAGGCCAGATGTTCTTCTCAGAACCTCCTGGGTCTTATATCCTCCGAACTTTTTTCTCAGTGCTGCCTTCCCAGTTGCCTGCACAATACAGCCCCCTATGGACTAGTCTCTGGTGTCTGGTGACAGCTGACAGGCTGAGCTGAGAGCAGGGAACACCAGTGCAGGGGAGCTCAGGCTGGGAGTGCTGGAACATCACTCGGGGTGTGTGGCTGAGTCACATGACTGACCCCATAACATCTGCTGTGTCTGTTTTTGGATGATGCTCCCAGGTGATTCCCGCAGGTCCCAGCCCTGGCTTATAAATACACTTGGCAGAATTCCATTTTTACTTTTTATAATTTCGATGGATCATATTGATGTTTATTTTAAAGATTTTTTTTATTTTTATCCATTTAAATTTTCCAATTGGAGGAAATTACTGGGCGGGGGAGGGGCGGTGTCAGACGATATTTAATGAAAGTAGATGTTGAGATTCAAAAAGTTAAAGCTTTATAACCGTTAATACACAAATTGTCATAATCACATGTCAAAATATACACAGTAAATATCCTTAAATCAGCCTCTAATAATGTCTCAAGCAGCATTTCTCTTACTTTGCTTAGCTGCAAATTTCTATTATGATTGATGGAAATATTTTTTCGTGGGCTTGGGCGTGTTTGGGGAAATTGCTGTTTACTGATATTTACCAATAACAAGGAAATCCGTCCAAGCCTAGTTCTAAACAGAGCCCCGCGCTGCCTGTGAGGTGAGCACAGAGACGGGGCCGTGGTTACTGGCTGTGGTTGCTGTTCCCAACGCAGGAATCTCTCCCCCATAACCTTGTCACCACGGCCCGGCAGTATTTATAGACACACAGTCCCAGAGCGATGCTGCGCTTGTGATGCAATGACCTCCCCATCACTCGTCTGCCGTGCTCATTTCTATCTCAGGGATGGTAGCTGTGCTGCATTTGCAGCAGGGCTGAGGGGCTGGAAGAATAACCCCTGCTCCAGCCCCTGGTAGAGCAGGTGACAGTGCGTATTGTTCCAGGCCTGGCCTGACACAGAGTAAAACACCAAAATGCAGCTTATTTTCTGTAACCACTTTGAACCACTTCATATTTAGACACTAAATGTTTTAAACTCTTTACAGCACAAATTTTTAGCACTGGCCTGTAATGCAGAGCAGAGAGGGACTCGGGGCTGTATGGAAAAGGGCTCCTACTAAAATGTCTGTCCCTATGCCACAACAACCAGCAAGGGAAGTGAGTGTCTAGAAATCACAACCTCCGGGGAACACAGTACGGGGCGGGGGGTGTCCAAAGAGTTCAGCCATTGTGAAAATTCCAGTTATCACTGTGAGCTCACAGCGCTCCCTTCTGTGTGTGTGCCATACAGGAGCAGGGCCAACAGCTCTGGCCTGCTGGATCCGGCTCCCTCGCCCCGAACCTTATTAAGCAAATATGTCTCTGCTCACACACAGGGGGTGGATCCTGCCCTGGGGCCATGAGTGTGGCCCCAGAGTAAAGCTGCTGCCGGCCGTGGGGTTCTTCTGGATTTATACTCATCCACCCACACACCCACACACCCACCCCGGTGTGACTGAAGGGCAGGGCAGTGTGAGGAAATGGGCCGTGCTCACCACAGCTGCCCCAGGATACAGGCACAGAGAGCAGGTGCTGGCCTAGGCACGGGCCAGGGAAAAGGGGGAAATGGGTGGGTCTGGAGTTAAGTGGGTCTGGAGCTCATATCCCATGGCAGGGGAACTTGGTGTACCAGGTTTCTCAGGGACTCACACACGCACATCTGATCAATGAGTTACTCCCCTCGAATCCAATGGATACATTTCTACACAATGGCATAACCCACAGACCTCTCAGTAATCCCAGCCAACCCTCCAACCTGCAGCGGGACCTCCCAGAGCCATTGGCCACCTCTCCTTATTCTTCCTCCCTGACATTCCCCCACACGGCCTTCCAAATGGGCTGAGCGATGGCTCTTTTCCTCAGGATGCAGGTGATGATCGGAGCAGACACCAGGAGGAGCAGGACCAGGGTGGAGCGGAGGATCCAGACCCAGAGCGTAATATCAAGCCCTGGGACAGGGGATGGAGCAGGGTGAGTGGTCTGAAGGGGGAGACGAACGGGCAACATGAGTCCCCGCATAGCTCTGTGAAGTGCTGGCCCCCCCACCCAGGGGACATTGCACCCGGCAATGCCTCGGGGGAGCCTGTGAGTGTCCCACGAGCCCAGCTGTTTAGAGGCCTCATGCCCAGCTCCTAGCCCTGCAGGGATCTCGCTCAGCACTGGTTCTTTGCCGCCCTGTACCCAGCACCAAGGCAGGGGCAGCTGGGATTGGCCCATCACCTGTGCCATGGAGCCCTTTCCAAGGGGCAGCACTGACACCATGGTCTGGTGCTGACTGGCACGGGGCAGGATTGCAACCCGGCAGCCACTGACTCCCTGGCCAGATGTTTGTGCTTGATGCTGCATCACAAATCCAGAGCCCACAAGGACTCTGCCATTGCTGGGCTCCTCCCCAGGCCCCTGCACAGGGACACACATCCAGCCCATTGCTAGGGGCTCTGCGATAGGAAAACTGGTTAGTTTATTTATCTCCCAGCTCTGCTGCCTGCGGAAACCGAACGCCCGTCTCTGCCCCCGCCAGACTCTGGACAGCCGTGGCCTCCATCGCCATTGGCTCTCTCCACACCGCCAACCACATCACAGGGATATGGCAGCCCCCAGCCTCCTGGGGAGCAGATGGTGGCATGTGGTGCTGCCTGGATATTTTACATTCCCCAGACGGAGTTGAGCCCCTGCGGCCACCTGCCCCGCCAGGCACTTGCGGTGGGGTAAAGTCTCCCCATTGAGATTGGCATGTGCTCCCCCCGTAATCCCAGCCCAGCCCTCCCACTTCCTACAGGGAAATCCCACAGCAGGGAGCAAAACCATTTACCTTGGAGCAATGTCCCCTCTCCAGAGCCGTCACCATCTGTGGGGCAGATACACAGCGATTACGCATCACTTCAAACGCCGAAAGATGTAGAACGGCAACAATTGCCAGTGAAATACACAAGAGCGTGTCTAGAGCTGGGCGCAATTTTTCGACTGATTAGTGAAGTTGTGTTGATTTTGCTGAATTGTTTCGCTCGAAAAGAAACGCCTGAACAAAAGTCAGAAAAAATCAAACCAATTCGTTCTGACATATTCAAAATAAAACGTTTTGATTTTTCCGATTGAAACAACTTTTTCTTTAGAACTTGCCTTTAATAATTCAAAACTGAAAATATCAGCAGAATATTTAGCTGTGGGTCCAACAAAATGTTTCATTCGACCTGAAATTATTTCTTTTTTTACTTTTCAATTCGCCGAAATTTTTGAAAAATTTCATTTTCAGTCCGAGCCAAAATAATCCCTCTCGATATTTTTAAATTGCTGGTGATCAAAAAAAAATCTGTTATTTGTCCAGCTCTGACTATTCTGCATTTAACATACAGGGAAATGTGGGAAAATCCACTAAGGAGAAAACCGTATAAAAACAAATTATGACCATAAAAATATGGAGCGAATCACACAATGAAACCAGATTTAGCTTCATTGTGTGATTTTCCCTGGAGTTCTGTGGAGGAGATGGTGGCACATGGGGATGCCTGGACATTTTCCCCCCCCCTTCCCCCACACACGGAGATGAGCCCCCCGCGGCTGCCTGCCCACTCACATACCTACGACAGGCTAAAGTCTTCTCACTGAGATTGGCATGTGCTCCCAACTAATCCCAGACCAGCCCCCCCTTTCCTACAGGGAAATCCCACAGCACTGAGCAAAACCATTTACGTCCTTGGGGCAATGGCACCTCTCCAGAGACATCACCATCTGTGAGGCAGATACACAGCAGTCACAGATCACTTCAAACAGCTGACAGCCTCATACCAGTGAGATGCAGCCATCACCAGTGAGATACACAAGGACATGTCGAGAGCAGGGCTAAATCTTTTGACCAAAACATTTTTTCAACAAAAAATGTAAATTGTGTGATGCCGAAACAATCAGTGTATTCCTTTGATTCTGCTGAATTGTTTTGGTCAAAGAAAAAAGCATTAAAAAAATCAGAAATAAATCAAAACGTCTTTCCCCATCCCTTGTTCCTTCCCCCCCCCCATGATTGTAGTCGTGTTAACAGGCTCCTGCAGCTTGAATGGTCCCTTGAAATAATACCTATCTCACAGAACTGGAAGGGACCTTGAAAAGTCATCGAGTCCAGCCCACTGCCTTCACTAGCAGGACCAAGTACCGATTTTGCCCCAGATCCCTAAATGGCCCCCTCAATGATTGAGCTCACAACCCTGGGTTTAGCAGGCCAATGTGCAAACCACTGAGCTATGCTAAACAATCTGGTCCACGTTGCATTTAGCTGTGACACTCTGAGTACATGTCCAGACCTGCAAAGGAACTCTGTGTAAGCTTGAAAGTTTGTCTCTCACCAACAGAGGTAGGTCGAATGAAAGATATTACCTCATCCACCTTGTCTCTCTAATGTTTCATTTTGACATTTTCAAAACAGAGCTAAATCTGCTTTCATTGAAGTTCATGGAAGGTTTGCCAGAGAATTCAATGGGATAAGAATTCAATTTGCACTAGGAGAATATTTCAATTCCATGAGAAACAAATTCCCTCCATGGGCCGTCCCTTTACTATTGAGTTCTTGAACAAACAAGCTTTGTAATCTATATGAGAGAGACAGGAGAGAGCCAATATATATTGAGAACCAAATTTGGAATTTTCTCTCTTGGTATTTGGGGCTTCCAGTGGAATCAGGTTAGAATCAGGAAAGAGCTTCTATACAACATGTAAGTGGGCACATGTGACATCAGATAACTTAGCAGCATCATTGCCTGGGCATGTTTTCAAATGGTCATAACCTTGTCACTTCACACTACATATGGGAGAAATTTCCAGCTATTTTTCTCCTACAAAAATGCAGATTTAGTAGCATCAGAACATTTTCCTAATTTGGTTCAGTTTGGCTCAATTATTCATCTCAGAAAAACAAAACAAAAAAAAACCCAGTCCCCACCCCCAAACTATTTCAAAAAAAGTCAAAATATCAATATTTTTAAAACTCAACATTTCAATTTTTCTATTCAAAATGATTTCTCATTTTGCAATTTCTTTCAATTTTATTTTAAAAAATAACACCTCCCATAACAATCTGTTCAAAATGAAAAGTTTTGTTCAGCCCCCCACCCCCAATTTTTTTTTTTAACTTTGTGATTCATTTAAAATTTTGAAAAAAAAATTCTTTTCAGGTCAGCCTGAAACAATTTTTTCCCCAAGATGTTTTGGAATTGCCAGGAAACTGAAAAATCATTATTCTTGTAGCTCTGTTCCACACCTGTGTTTCCTGATGGCTTTAGTAAAGTAAAGCAGACCATGATGAAAATAAACCAGGTGAATTTCAGTGTGACGGTTTGTCTATTTTCACACTTTGCCCCACAGAGAATATCACAATATTTTTTTCTTTTAATTAGTGGGAAAAGCCTGCGCTGCTTCATCATGAAACTCAGCAATGGCTAAGAGGATGGTGCTTAGTCACTAAGAACATGTAAACGTTCCCCTAGGGAGAGAGTTCTCACCTGGGAAATGTCGGGAAGGAGAGGGAAGTTTTACATCTTAACTCTAGATATCACAGTGTGACCCCAGCCCGTCCCAGCTTCCTGACCATCTGCACCAAGCCCACCATTAGTGCAGTGCATTATCGGCCACGTGCAGGTACCGGGCATTACTGGAAAGAGAATTGTTCCCCTGGTTATTGTCATCCTTGAGCTGGTAGCAGCAGGAAAAGGCCCCTGCGCTTTCCCTGGACACTGTGCAGGGTGAGTCGTAGACGAGTTTGTTTCCTTCCTTGTGCTGGACAGAAATCTCCTTCCCATCTTTGCAGAAGACAATGTGGGTCATGGGGGTGTCCAAAGAGACTAAACATGACAGCATGGCCGTGTCCCCTTGGCGGGCAGGGAGAGTGCCTGGGGAGCAAACACACACCAGTGTTAAACACCTGGGGCCAGAGCCCCTGCTGGTTTCAATAAGGAAAGCTCCATTCACTCCATTGGAGCAGGGACAATTTACACCAGCTGGGGATCTGACCCACAAGCCCTCCAATCCCTGCTGTGCTTACAGGGACCAGTCACTCACCGGGAGAGCTGCAGATTTCCTGGCTCCAGACAAGTGAACCTGTGAGATAAACACAAAGGGTCTCAGTGCAGGAGGGGAGGTGGAACGGGGAATTATAGTGACTGGAGCTGGACATACAGTCACATCCTCTAAAGGAAAGTGAGTATCTCAGGCAAATCTAGCTCCTTGGCTTTTTCTTCCTGTCCTTTTAGAAAACAGCCAGTAAAGAGAAATTCAGTCCCAGAAAAATGATGGGCCACGTTCTGCCCCTGGGTTTACCCCTCACCAGGGTCGGAATGAATTTGCTGTTAAGCTCTCTGGAGCCAATTTCCTCTCAGCACAGCGGGGAGATTTTCATAGGCACAAAGTGCTGCTCGGTGTCCTGCTCCCAGTGTGAATCGCCCCTGGAGGATCCCAGCTAGGAATCTGCCCCTGTTGGAGCAATGGAGCCAGGTGCATTTACACCAGCCAGGGATCTGGCCCACAGTCCATAACTTGTTATTTGCCCGAGGAGAAGTCTGGGGTTAGCTGGTGAGTTTCAGTCTGAGTGTGGATAAGGAACGGCTCCCTGTACCAGCATGTAGCGCTCGCTGGACCCCAGACCCATGGCTGAAGGCTGGTGTGAGCATGCCAGAGACCTGCTGGAGATGGGTTAGGAAAACAGTCGACCCTGACCCCATGCCGTGTTATGGGCCAGATCCTGCACTATTGGGGTCACTGAGAGTTCTTCCATTCATTGCAGTGGGAGCAGGGCCAGGGCTGATCCTGCAGGCCGATGATCCGTCCGTTCCACTTGCATGGGCTTTCCTTGACTTGAATGGGCTCTGGGCAGGCGTCAGGGCCTGTACCGGCAAAGTAATGTGCAGGATTGGGCCCATGAGCACATACGTGCTGGGGAAATGCAGCTAGGAGAGTCAGAGGGAGGCTGAACGCAGGTTTGTCTCCTGATCCTCAGCTCTTTAGCTCGGCATATTTCGCACTCACCATAAATATCAGCCAAGAGCCAGGAGCAATTCACAGAATCCCCCGTGCAGTAGGCAGGGTTGGTATCCCCATCGTACAAGTGGGGAACTGAGGCACAGAGTGGCTAGTGGCTGCCCCAAGGTCACCCAGCAAGTCTGTGGCAGACCAGGGAATTCATCCCTGGTCTGTAAAGTCCCAACCACAGACCAGCCTTCGGTACTGTTAATGATCACAGTAATTAATGACTAACTGCTATTTTAATTAATTTAAGTTTGGCTTTTCAAAGGAGTCTAAGATAGTTCAGCACCCAAATCCCAGGAACATTCCATCGTTACCCCATAAAAACTAATCACCTTGGGCCATGTATATATTTCTGCTGTTTGAGCCCGTGTGTGAGGTGAACACGTAGCATTTTCCCTCCCTGGATGTTATCTCCAATTTAGGTTTCATCAAACAAAATGTCTATAATCTTGAACCAGTGATTTTGTGCATGCCAATATTTACACCTGAATCTGAGTGTGCAAAACAGCATCTCAGTGTGCAAATGGGCATCCACTTCTGTGTCCAGCCCAGCCAGTTTGCACGGGCTAGTGCCTTTCGTGTGTGCAGCGAGTGGGATGGCGTAAATTCAGAGGGTCCGTTGGCAGGAATGGGAGCCCCAATGTTGTGCCCACAGACATCTGCACACCCCTGTGACACACCGTAGGGGGCAATCACTCCTGCTCAGCACAAGGGTGCAGCCCTTGGAAAACAACAGAGCATTTCGGGGTGACACAATGACCTCGTTGCTGAGATTCAATGCAGGGATCTAACCAGTGATTTCCCTGAGTCAGGTGGTGCTAATTAAACACGTTATTGTCGCTATTAAATCACTTGGAAGCCTTGAGGTGAGGTGTCAGGCTCTGATCCCATGCATTGGTGGCACCTTCAGGTCCACACAGCACATCACCAGAGGGCTCAGCACATCACAGGATCGGACTGTAATTAAGCAAATGATTCTCTGCCCGGTGATCTCACCCTTCCAGCTAAACCTGGCCAGTGCTGGCCATACTCACAGAGAAGCCAGAGGCCCAGCGTCGGGATGCTCAGGGGACGCGGTGATAACGGCATGGTCTGGCGATGCTGTAGGGAAGGCCTGTCTCTCTGCTCCTCTGAGTCTTAGCGAGAGACGTCTCCGTGGGTCTCTGATCTGACCTCTCCCCTTCTGATCTGCAGGAAGCAGGGAGCAGAGAAGCGGCAGGCGCTCTCTAGTCTGTCTCCTGGCTCTAAGATTAAGGTATGAAAAGCCACAGACTCTCTGCTAAGGTGGGGCTGTGTCTGCGATGGACCTGGCTGAGGCAAGGGGGACACTCACTCCCTTGTGTGGGTGGAAGCTGCTCTTCCAGCTCTTCTCTCACGGGTGCTGGGAAGGCTCTCGGCTGTTCCCAAGCTCTGAGCGTTGGGGGTTTGGGTCCTGGGTCAGACCAGCCCTTCTGAGCCCAGCTCCCAGCCTTTGGGTCTGATGCTGGATCAGACCAGCCCCTCTGAGCTGAACTCCCAGCATTTCAATGTTCATACAGACTATACTTTTCCTGTATCAGACCCCACAGCCTTGAAGTTGGGCGCAGCGAGGCTGGTCTGATCCAGTATTAGACCCCTGTAGTGATAACCGGGCCTCGGGCCTACACATTTACCCTAATTGTGAACCGAACTATGGGATAGTGGATAAAGATTTATAAAGTGCCATAGTAACCTACTACAAGCCGTGTTGATAGGAAAAGCTGCAAAAGGGAGACAGAAATATTGAATTAGTCCAAATAAAAAGCCTAGTGTTATAACTCAAGGACTGAATTGAGATCATGCTTGATAAACCAAGGGTTCAGAGTAGCAGCCGTGTTAGTCTGTATCCGCAAAAAGAACAGGAGTACTTGTGGCACCTTAGAGACTAACGAATTTATTTGAGCATAAACTTTCGTAGGCTACAGCCTACTTCATCGGATGCATAGAATGGAACATACAGAAAGAAGATATTTATACATACAGAGAACATGAAGAGGTGGGAGTAGCCATACCAACTGTAAGAGGCCAATCAATTGAGATGAACTATCAATTTTCTCTCCTGCTGATGATAGTTCATCTCAATTGATTGGCCGCATGAGGAATTATTGGTTAAATTGGAAAAGATGGGGATCGATATGAAAATCCAGGGGTGGATAAAGAACTGGTTAAAGGGTAGACTGCAGCGGGTAGTACTGAAAGGTGAACTGTCAGGTTGGAAGGAGGTCACCAGTGGGGTTCCTCAAGGTTCGGTTTTGGGTCCGATTTTATTTAATCTATTTATTACTGACCTCGGAACCGAATGTAGGAGTGGGCTGATAAAGTTTGCGGATGACACAAAGTTGGGAGGTATTGCCAATTCGGAGAAGGATCGGGATATCCTGCAGGGAGACTTGGATGACCTTGTAAACTGGAGTAATAGTAATAGGATGAAATTTAATAGTGAGAAGTGTAAGGTGATGCATTTAGGGATGACTAACAAGAATTTTAGTTATAAGCTGGGGACGCATCAGTTGGAAGTAACGGAGGAGGAGAAGGACCTCGGAGTCCTGGTTGACCGCAGGATGACTATGAGTAGGCAATGTGACGTGGCCGTGAAAAAAGCAAATGCGATCTTGGGATGTATTAGGCGAGGTATTTCTAGTAGGGACAAGGAGGTGCTGCTTCCATTATACAAGGCGCTGGTGAGACCTCATTTGGAGTACTGTGTGCAGTTCTGGTCTCCTATGTTTAAAAAGGATGAACTCAAACTGGAACGGGTACAGAGAAGGGCCACTAGGATGATCCGAGGAATGGAAAACCTTTCCTATGAAAGGAGACTCGAGGAGCTCGGTTTGTTTAGCCTAACCAAAAGAAGGCTGAGGGGAGATATGATTGCTCTCTTTAAATATATCAGAGGGATAAATACCAGGGAGGGAGAGGAATTATTTCAGCTCAGTACCAATGTGGACACGAGAACAAATGGATATAAACTGGCCGTGGGGAAGTTTAGGCTTGAAATTAGACGAAGGTTTCTAACCGTCAGAGGGGTGAAATTTTGGAACAGCCTTCCGAGGGAAACGGTGCGGGCAAAAGACCTCTCTGGCTTCAAGATTAGGCTAGATAAGTTTATGGAGGGAATGGTTTGATGGGATAACATGATTTTAGTCAATTAGGCAATAACGTGCCATCGCTGGTAAAATGAGGGTCCGGCTGGAGAAACTTGCCTGTATGCTCGGGGTTCTACTGATCACCATATTTGGGGTCGGGAAGGAATTTTCCTCCAGGGTAGATTGGCAGAGGCCCTGGAGGTTTTTCGCCTTCCTCCGCAGCATGGGGCAGGGGTCGCAAGCTGGAGGATTCTCTGCGACTTGAAGTCTTTAAATCACGATCTGGAGACTTCAACAGCTGAGTTAAGGGAAAGTGGGTGGGTCAGCTTTTGTGGCCTGCATCATGCAGGAGGTCAGACTAGATACCATAATGGTCCCTTCTGACCTTAAAGTCTATGAGTCTAAAGTCTATGAGATCAGAATCAAGCTGTCCATCAGCCGCAATGCTGTTTGACTGAATGACGGAAGAACTGGAAGAATCAAACTTCACCATTATGGCTCCTCACCCAGGGGTGCCAAAAATGGTGTGTTAATTTTGGTGGAACATGGGCCCAAAGAGTCACCATGTTGATATGACCATGTCACTGTTTAATATTGTAGAGTGATGGGGCCATGTTAACACCTTTCACTCTTTGGACCCCTGTGCAGGATCAAACCAGCCCCTCTGAGCCCAACTCCCAGGACAATACTGGGTCATGCTAGCGCCTCTGGGCTGAGCTCTGAGATCTGGTATTGGAGTGATGACTATTTCTAGACCAAAGTGCAACTCAAAGGCCAGCCATTTGTGGCCAGTCCCTACAATGAGCTCCGCTCAGGTGCCTCACTGGGAGCTGAGCACTGTGGAAACTTGGCCCTGTGTCTATGGGGTAGCCCAAAAAATGGCAGTGAGAATTGTTTGATCATTGGGGAATGTGCATTTTTCCATTTTCCTCCCACTCCAAAGCAGATCAGCTCTGGTTGCTCAGACTTCTCCAAAAAATGCATCCCTGGGCAGCGACCAAGCCTGGTAATTTTCACCCCCACAGGCAAACGCTGAGCGAAGCTACAACCACCTGAAAACAAGATTTATGACAAAGCTGTTTTGGAAGCTACTCCTGCTGCGGGTTCTGACTGCACCGTGTTGCACCTGATTGTGCAGTGTGGGAAAGGCATTGCCAGCTCGTCACAACCAGGGCAGCTGGGGTTACAATATGCTGGCAGGGCTGCAGACATGCCCCTTCTTTGTGGCAAAGCAGTCTGATGGGGATTCATCGCTGGAGATGCAGCACCTGACCCCCATGGATGTCTGTGGGGAGAGTGAGGGGGGTGAGTAGGGTGACCAGATGTCCTGTTTTTAAAGGGACAGTCCCGTTTTTTGGAACTTTTTCTTATATAGGCACCTATTACCCTCCACCCTCTGTCCTGTTTTTTTCACAGTTGCTATCTGGTCACCCTAGGGGTGAGGGGAGAGATAGCAGGACATTTTGATGCCTTTAAGAGAACATACACATGCAGCAGATGCTATCCCTTAGAAATGCATCTAACGCACTGCCATCTGCTGGCAAAGACAGTGTGACTGAGCTGGCATTGTATCAAAGACAGGGACTCTCAGAGGAATGGCACTTGCTTTAGCTGTGTGCAATTTATGGCCACTCTGTTCCAGGACAGATGCATAGAGTGTAACTAAACAAGTTGCACTAAGGCTCCACCCAAAGTCGATGTCTCTGATTTCTCCTCCAATGAGAAACAGACCTGCATGGCCCCGAGACCAGCCATCACTCTCCAAAGGGCCACACGACGATGAAGCCTCAGAGGCCAGCTGAGAACAGTGCCCCCAATATGGAGCAATCACAGATGGGTCACACTTGGGCCAAATCCAGATCCCATTGAAGTCAAGGGCAAAATTCCTGTTGATGTTAGTGGGGTCAAGATTCACCTCCTAGCCTAGGAGCAAGTGGTCGTGCTAACTAATAGCAATGCTCTCACCAGAACCCCTCCCTTAGTTGTTAGCGCATTTTGTCAGCTGCAGATTGATGGACACTGGGGGGTCGCTGGAATCACTTGAGAGGCCTCTGAACCAGCAGGACTTGGAGTTCAGGTTTTGTTTTAAAAAACAGGGCCCTTGACTGTGGATTTTCGGGTCCCACTCATCATGTTAAAAATTGAAAGACACACACGGGGACACTGCACTTGACACACATTGATTGCCAGGGCAAAACCACACACCAGCAATAACAGCTGCACTGCCAAGTGTGTTTCGTTCCAAGACTGAGGGTGTCCATTAGAGGAGGCCTGAGAATGTGAAGCCAGAATCCGAGGGGCACCGGCAGAGCTGTGGGTGGGTGGGAGCCCAGGGCTGGGACAGCAGGACGTTGAGTGTCAGGATTGAGAAGAGAAAATATAACAGAAGAAATTGAATTGCAGGAAGAAAGAGCAAAGCCACAAGCCACCTATAAATAAGCCCAGCCTGAGCTGTGGTCAGGAAGTGAGTTCGTGTGACTCTAAAGACACGTGCTGCTGGTGCAATGCACAAACACAGAGACCCGGCCGCAGGCCGCCCCTGGGCGGTGGTCACTGTATTACCAGAGGCATCTCCAGTGCAGAAGCTGCTACCCCCGCCCCTGCAGGCCCGGCTTCGCTAGTAGCTCGTAACCCTTTGTACCACGGTGCTGAGGAGTATTTTTAACAACACAGACCCGGAGTGAGGCTGCTCCCGAGACACAGAGACCTTCCCATCACCCGTCTGCTGCGGCCTCTTCTACCTCAGGGACTCAGCACGGCCGGGCGGCTGGGAGAGCGGCACCTCCATCCCCTGCACTGTCCCAGGCAATGCTGATGCCCTGGGGCCATGGCACAGTCACTAGTCCAGACTGCCCCCTATGGGGGGTGCTTTGCCCTGCACCTGCCAGCCCCAGAGTGACCCTAAAGCAGGTGCAGCTGGTCCCAGCAGGGTCGCCCCAGTGCAAGGATTCTGTGCAAAGAGATGCTCTGCCTGCTCCTACACCTGCCCCCATCCCAGCTGCTGGGATAGGGGGCGTGGCCTGATGTAAGGGGGTGTGGCCAGGACTTTCCTGAGCCCTGCCAATCCCTCGCTGCTGTGTCAGCCCCAGCCCATGGGATGGCTGGTGTGAGTCAGTGCTCAGCTGGGTCTGCAGGGGGAGGGGGGGGAGTCTGTATGGAGCAGAGCAGCCTCTGGCTAATCAGGCACAGGACAGAGCTCCCAGCCCAGCCCCCAGCTGCTCTGCCAGACTACGAGCCCTGGGCCCCTCAGCATGGGCTGTTGCTGCTGTTGCCTGATCTATTGGTTAATTATTGATCAGGTTATTAATGTGGATTCCCCCACTAGCACTCTGTGATTTCATAGGTTCTTGCCCCAAGACCAGGCCCCGTATTATTAGAGTCACTGCTTTGGGGGCCCCGTGGGGCATGACAACGACGCTCGCACTCAGGGGAGACCCTCTGTAACTGGAAAAGTTTTATCACTACAATGATTAGTCCAGTACATAAAACAACCCAAACGTGTCAAGGGATGTAATACAGCCCCGTAAGGACCGCCCGCCCCACTGTACTCGCTCTGTCCTTGGGGAGAGCTCTGAGGTGGAGACAGATCCTGGTCCGACTCTGACGTGCCGATGAAGAACTCCAAGGACTGTACCTGCGACCAGATGTTTCATAGACCATGATGATCCTCATGCAGCTGTGTGCATAGCTCTTCCCTGATTTGTCACATCTTCACATCCTCACCCTCATCATATCATAGTGCCCTTATCCTATAGGTTACTATGTTAATTAGGTTATACTCATTAACATATGCATAAATTGGATTACTGGGGTACCTGCGGTTGAGCATCTGCTGATATTCCCCTCCAAAAATACCCTAAACGGGCACAAACAGCCTTCTTGCAGTTACCTATGGGCAGTGTGCAACACTTTTGATTATTACAAAACAATAAACACAATCTCATGCCATCTTATGACTTAAGGTCACTGTTATTTACGTACTTATGCTAATTTATTGAGCAACTCCTCCTGCACTGGGTACAAGGCCTTATACTTATGCTAACTGCTTGAGCTATTCTTATAGGACTAGGCCTTTAGGTCTCCTGCATTCCTGTGGTCAGTTTCTTACCCCTTTATCTTCTTCTTACTATGTATTGTACTTCTACACCGCCCTCCTCTGGGGTAGCCCTTACACACACAGTCATGGGCCTGTTCAGTGCCCAGCAGGTTGAGTGGGGCCCCCACAATCAACCTCACCCAGTGCAAACGTCTCATGTCAAGTGCTGGTGCAAAGAGTAGCCAGAGGAAGCCACTGGTAGCCCCCACAGCAAGTGTGGTTGGTCACCCAGCATCCAGGCACTACGCCAGCACTCCTGAGAGCCACTTATCTATTAACTGGCTATTGACGTAGACACAAGGCTAGAGCACTGCTGTAACATTGGATATGGCCCAAACCAGCAGTCAGTGATGGACCTCTCCCCTCCCCCATATGTGGGCTCATCTGTGCTGGGAGGTGTATTAGCAGGGGGAACTGAGACAAGTTAGTCAGTTCTCGTGGCGTCTGAGACAATGCAGATTAATAGATTCCAAGGCCAGAGGGGACCTTTGTGATCCTCTAGTCTGACCCCATGTGTAGCACAGATCTGAGAACTGCCCCAAAATAACTCCTAGAGCAGAGTTTTTAGAAAAACATCCCATCTTGATTTTAAAATTGTCATCGATGGAGTATCCACCACAATCCCTGGTTAATTGTTCCAGTGGTTAATTGCTCTCACTATAAAAAATTTACACCTTATTTGCAGTCTGAATTTGTCTAGCTTCAACTTAGAGCCATAGGATTGTGTCAGACCTTTCTCTGCTAGACTGAAGAGCCCATGATCAATTATATGTTCCCCATGTAGGTACTTACAGACTGTGATCAAGTCACCCCTTAACCTTCTTTTTGAATAGATTGAACTCCTGGAGTTTAGCTTGATAAGGCAGGTTTTCCAATCCTATAATCATTCCTGTGGCCACTGAATGCATCATGAACCTCCATGATGTTCTGTCCTGAACCAAATCTGGTGCCTTGACAAGAATGTCTGTTGACACCAGCCAGCTATCATGTCTTGTGTCTTCCCAGGGGTCTTTTCCATTCAGCTTTCTTTGGGCTTTTCATTGGCTTGAGACAAGGCCCTGCCCATTCCTGCGTCGGGGTGGGTCAGGCCCGTTACTCCAGCAAGTCTGGTGGCCCATGCTGTGGGTTCTTTCCTACTTCCTCCCCCAGGCGGGTGCACGCCCAGCTCAGATTCTAAACCAGAACTAATTAACCTCTTAGCTGCTGGAGGAAATGTTCTGCAAAGCTCGTCTCTAGTGACACTGATGAGGATATTGCTCTGTGTGTGGGACTCTCCACGCCCAGCCTATCCGTCCAGGCCCCTCTGCGCTGAGCTGTAATGGGGAAGGGTTGGGAGAGCACAAACTGACCCCAGTGGTCTCTGGTGGGTGGGGAGATGAGACAGTTCTTGGGTACCCAGGACTGAGTCACCTTCTTACCCCCTCCTCCCCCCCTCCAGCGTGCGGAGTCTGGTTTGTGCCCAGCTCCCTGAGACCACCAGCCTGTCGGCCACTCAGGCCATCTCCTCTGGGAACCCCACGGGAAGGCTGAGGGCACCCAATGTGGCAAGTGATCCATCTGGACACAGCGTGTGTGGGGGGGTGCAGTCTAGGTGTGCCCGTAGGGCTGGTCTGTGAGAAAATCAGTGTGAGATGCAGGTTCTTACACTAGCCAGGTCCTGGAAGGACACTAGTCACCTGTCATACCTGGGGCAGTCTTTCTTTGTCACACCCCTGAGACCCAGTGTCTTTCAACTGTGGGAGACCCTGCCCCTGTCACACCTGGGGGGCCCTGAGCCTGTCATACAGGGGAGGGCTGTCTCTGGGGAAGCAGCATGTCTGACTCTCTGAGACGCAGTCCATCCTGAGCCCCACAAGAGAAGTGGCTTGAGAGACATTTCCATTCTTGTCTCAGTGGGGGAGGGCCCCCTGGCCACAGACACACATCAGGGCTGCTCCCAGACACGCTACTAGAGCCAGATGTGTCTGGTTTCTCTGCTGCCCACGTCTTGGCAAGAATGAGAGGACTGGAGGCACAGAGCTGCAGTGTCTTCACAGAATCACAGGTCATGACCTCATGAGGTCATCTAGTCCAACACTCTGCTCAAATCAGGACCAATCACCAGATAGATTTTTGCCCCAGATCCCTAAATGGCCCCCTCAAGAATTGAACTCATAACTCTGGGTTTAGCAGGCCAGTGCTCAAACCACTGAGCTATCCCTTCCCCATTCTTGGAAGCCCAGATGCTGCTGCAGGATCCCTGGCTTGGTTCCCAGCTCCCACTTCCCATGATCCTGCTGTGGCTGCTCTGTGAGTTTGGGGAGAGCTCCCTGCCCATGGACTGGGGGAGGGGTCTCCGGGTGTGGGGAGCAGGGGGAGAGGCAGGCTCATGGCTCTGCCTGGGCCGGGGGGACATGGGGACTGGGCTGGGGGAGAGTGACCCTCACAAAAGGGGAATAGTAGGGATGTGGGGATGGGTCACTGGGAACCACATGGTGCAGGAGGAGTGAGGAGCTGGGTATAAATTCCTGGCACAAGTTTCCTGAGGCTGGTCGGAGAGAATATTTACCCTCAGGAGATGTTTGTAACAATCCTCTGCTCTGCGGTACAGATAATGCCCCCACCCCCGGGATGTGTAAATTGTTTGTAATTATGCTAATATATAATAATATCTATGGCTGAGATTTTCAAAGCTGCTCAAGGGATTTGGACACACAACTCTCACCATACCCCTGGACAGCTTTGGAAATAGGAGCCTACGTGTACACGTAATATTGCAGACAAAGGAAGTAGTAAGAGATGGCCTTGAAGTTGACAGTGTCTATATTGCAGAAAAAGACCCACGGCAACGAGTCTCAGAGCCTTGGTCCACAGACTTGGGCTTGCGTGGCTCGAGCTATGGGGCTGAAAATAGCAGTGTAGATGTTCCTGCTTGAGCAGGCGTGTGGGCTGTGAAACCTGGCAAGGTAGAAAGGTCTCAGACCTGGGGCAGGAACTCTGCACTGCTACTTTCAGCTCCATGGGTTAGGCATCAAAGCTGGTTTGCTGTTGTCACCTGCTTCTTAATTTCTCTCTGGAGCATTCACAGCCATCCAGCTAATAATGTGTCTACCATGACCTAGTGATTTATGACTCTGTTGTTGTGTCATAGGGATTGTATCGCACAATGAGCCAATCCCCAGCTGGTGGAAATCCGTGCAGGCCCCCTGATGTCGGTGTGGTGTGTCATTTACACCAATTGAGGCTCAGGTCTTATATTGTTATATTTGTATTGACATTGGCCTCATTTGTGCAACAGTATCTGTACTCGTGTGTGGGGTCCAACTGCAGAGTTAGGGCCAACTAAGTGACTGATCTTTTAATCAAATCCACATGGATCCGATTGTGGGATCAAGACCTACGACTTTTGCCATATCCTTAACTTGAGATTAACTGTCAGTGTTAACTTTGCCCCAGCGTAGCCGTGTGTATTGTCAGAACCGCTGTGTCTGTCACTCACCCCTCTCTTGCTATCTGGTGCAGGTGCTGGGGTCACAAACCAGGAGCCCTGCAGCTCCCCAGGTGAGTGAGAGCACAAGAGACGTGGAAGAAGGGGAGACATAGAAAGGAGTGAAACCCCCAGACAATGGCAATGGGAGGGCAGATGGAGAGGTGTGGGAGGGGGATGGGTGGGGAATGCCTCTTGCATGATTCCTGCCTGAAATCCTCTTAATCAAACAGTAAACGGAACTTCTCACAGTGCCAGACCATAAACATTAATGAAAATTAAAGACACTTGGATCAGATCCTCTGCAAGTATAAATCAGCTTATCTCTGCTGACTCCAAAGGAGCAGGGTCAATTTACACCAGCTGGGAATCGTGTCCAATGTCACTGAGATGCATATTTAACAAACTTTCCATGTGTAAATCTTGGCAGACTTGGTGCTAATACAGTAGCGTATTGATGAGACCAGGGCACTGCACTAGAATGAATGTTTCTTCAAGTTCCTATGTTGTTCTGAATTTATTTTAATTCCAATGTGAAGAGACGCAGTTCTTTCCATCACCCAAGTGTATTTCTCATCTAATTAATCACTAATGCTTAGTTCCCTGCCTGGGTCTGCCTTCACTGCAGTTAAGTTATCACACTCTAGTGATTACTCTTGAGTTAGCCGCACGTGCATAAGAACAGCCGTGCCGCTGTGCCCACACTGGCTCAACACTGACTCGTGTGTGGGGCTACGGCTTCTGGGGGCACGTCCCAGGGCTCTGAGAGCTGAATAGTGGGAGAACTCAAGTGGCACATGTCTGGGTCCACCCACAGAGGGGTTGTGTTTACAATTGATGAGTTGTTCTCACTTGAGTTTTAGCCTATACCCCCTCTTGGGCTGGCTAGCTCCAGTTAACAGCACCATTGCACCGGGAGTTGTATGGGGATGGGACTTGAGTTGGGGCAACATCTGAGTTATAACTCAAGTTAATGCTGCAGTGAAGACAAGCCCTTAGTCTCCTCTCAGAGACGTGTTTTAACATTTCCTTTTTGTTGCAGGTGACTTCCCTTCTCCTGAATTGTCCCTGAGCTCCTCTTCAGCTCAGGTGGGGGATCCCATTTCTGTTCAGCATGCACTTCATCCCAACGTTTTAGCTGCTTTAGTTATTTTCTGTCAGGATGGCAAAGAAATCTCAAGCCAGCTGGCCACTCCAGGCCAGTCACTGTATCAATATAACATCTCTGTGCGGAGCTCAGGCCAGTTTAGATGTATGTACCAGTACAGGAACAACCAGAACAAGGTGAACAATTCGTGTCTCAGTCTCCCCCAGACCTTGAATGTAACAGGTGAGTTGTTGGACTCCAACACAATGTGAGGAGGGGGAAGGGAACAGCTGGCTGGTGTCAGGCATTTTAAAATTATGTGGGCTTCAGCCATGGGAACCTGGTAATGACGAGGCAGATAGTGGGCCGTGATTGCTGCTGAACTGGTGGAAGATTGTGCACATCAGATTAAATCTGAGGAACTGTCCCAGACTGAGATGTCAATAGAGGAGGTTCTGGAACAAATTGATAAATTAAACAGTAATAAGTCACCAGCACCAGAAGGTATTCACCCAAGAGTTCTGAAGAAATTCAAATAAGAAATTGCAGAACTACTAACTGTGGTATGTAACCTACTCCTTAAATCAGACTCTGTACCAGATGACTGGAGGATAGCTAACGTGACACCAATTTTTTAAAAGAAAGGCTCCAGAGGCGATCCTGGCAATTACAGACCTGTAAGCCTAACGTCAGTATCAGGCAAATTGGTTGAAACTATAGTAAATAACAGAGTTATCAGACACATGGATGAATAGAATATATTGGGGGAGAGTCAATGTGGCTTTCCTAGAGGGAAATCATGCCACACTAATCTATTAGAATTCTTGGAGGGGTCAGCAAGCATATGGACAAGGGTGATCCTGTCTATATGGTGTAGTTGGACTTTAAGAAAGCCTTTGACAAGCTCCCCCACCAAAGACTCTTAAGCAAAGTAAGCAGTCATGGGATAAGAGGGAAAGTCCTCTCATGGATCAGTATCTGATTGAAACATAGGAAACAAAGGGTAGGAATAAATTGTCAGTTTTCAGAATAGAAAAAGGTAAATACTGGTGTCCCCCAGAGACCTGTACTGGTACCAGTGCTGTTCCACATATTCACAAATGAGCTGGAAAAAGGTGTAAAAAAGACAATGAGGTAGCAAAGTTTGCAGATGATACAAAATTACTCAAGATAGTTAAGTACAAAGTTGACTGCGAAGGGTTACAAAGGAATCTCACTAAACTGGGTGACCGAGCAAGACAATGGTAGATTAAATTCAATGTTGATAGATGCAAAGTAATGCATAGTGGAAAATATGATCCCAACTTTATATACAAAATGATGGGGATCAAATTAGCTGGTACCATCAAAGAAAGAGATCTTGGATTTATCATGGATAGTTTTCTCAAAACATTTGCTCAATGTGCAGCAGCAGTCAAAAAATGAACAGAATGTTAGGAACCATTAGGAAAGAGAGAGAAAATGAGACAGCAAATATCATAATGCCACTATATAAATCATGATACTCTCATGCCTTGAATACTGTGTGCAGTTCTGGTTACTCCATCTCAAAAAAAGATATACTAGAATTGGAGAAAGTACAGAATAGGGCAATAAAAATGATTAGGGTATGGAACTGCTTCCATATAGGGAGAGATTAAAAAGACTGGAACTGTACAGTTTAGAAAAGAGACGACTAAGGAGGGATTTGATAGAAATCATGACTGGTGTGAAAAATGTGAATAGGGAAGTGCTATTTACTCCTTCACATAAGACAAGAACCAGGGATCACCCAATGAAATTAACAGGCAGTAGGTTTAAAACAAACAAAAGGAAGTACTTCACACAATGCACAGTCAATCGGTGGAACTTATTGCCAGGGGATTTTGTGAAGACCAACAGGATAATGGGGATCAAACAAGAATTAGATAGGTTAATGGAGCCATCCATCAATGGCTATTAGCCAAGGTAGTCCAGGACACAACCCCATGCTCTGGCTGTCCCTACCCTCTGACTTTCAGACACTGGGTCTAGACCAGTGGTTCTCAAAGCCAGTCCGCCACTTGTTCAGGGAAAGTCCCTGGTGGGCCGGGCCAGTTTGTTTACCTGCCGTGGCCACAGGTTCGGCCGATCGCAGCTCCCATGGGCTGCAGTTCGCCGTCCCAGGCCAATGGGGGCTGCGGGAAGCTGTGTGGGCTGAGGGATGTGCTGGCCGCCACTTCCCGCTACCCGCATTGGCCTGGAGCGGCAAACTGCAGCCAGTGGGAGCCACAATTGGACGAACCCGCGGACGCGGCACTTAAACAAACTGGCCCGGCCCACCAGGGGCTTTCCTTGAACAAGCAGCGGACTGGCTTTGAGAACCACTGGTCTAGACGATGGGGGAAGGATCACCCTCTAATTGTCCTGTTCTGTTCATTCCCTCTGAAACATCTGGCACTGGCCATTGTTGGAAGACAGGATACAGGACTACATGGTCTAATGGTCTGATGCAGTATGGTCATGCTTATTAAATATGTAACCCTGTTTTCACCCCATTGACACCAATGAAGCTATGGCTGATTTACACCAACTGGGGATCTGGACCCATGGACTTCAGTGGAGCAGGGCTGATCTACACCAGCTGGGATCTGGCCCAGTGTGTTTGAAGCTCCTCTGGAGATACATGATCTAGGGATTCATAGCAGCTCTGTCTCTGGGATGATCTCTGTTTGGTTGGCCACCGAGCCGCTGAATGTCCCTGATATTGTCTGTGTTTATTGCCCAGGCCGGAAGCTGATCCCAAACACCAGCCCCAGCCCTGAGGATCCAACATTTCAGGAAGGTGAGTGACTGTGTTCAGGCCTGAATCCCACAACGCTCAGCATGCTGAGAGCATGTTGGGTTCTGAGCTCTTGAGAATCTCACCCAGAGTGCCTGACCCACAGCCCATCGGCGTCCAGGGGACCCTGGCACTGAGTCCAATGGGCTGTTGATCAGGCACGAATTCAGGATGTCTCCCATGTTCAGAGGTGGGAAGAGATGTCCTGTCCTAGGCCTGTTCCTGAACAGCCCTCATCCAACCTGCCCCACAACAGGGCATGTGGGGAGGGGGACCAGCACACACAGGACTGCACATTAGATAAGGATTCATGAGATCTGAGTTGAATTTTGGACTCTGTCCCCGAGTTCTTGAGTGACTCCTGGATCGCTATGGGCCTCAGCCCCCACCTGTAACACAGGGATAATTGTGCTCCCTCATCTCACTGGACTCAGGTCATTAAGGTTTGGTGCTTAGACACTATGGTGGTGGAGCACAGAGTGAGATGCCCAAACCCTAGAGAATATTCTGCAGTGGCCATGGGGGTGGGGGGCAGACAGGATGATCTAACGCCACACATCACTTACCGCTGTGATCACTGTGTGATCCTGTAAGCTATGGTGTAGCGAGTGTATGGGCGGCAGTCAAGGCCCCGATCGTGGCATTAGGACCCCACACCAGCATGAGTCTCACTGCAGGGCAGGGCCCTCTAATTGCTCGGATTTTCTTACAGTTATTTGTTTAAATGTCAATGTTAACATTTCCCCAGTGCAGGCTAGTTATTGCTGGAGACGCCCTGTCTGCAACTCACCATCTCTGCTGTTTGCTGCAGGTGCTGGGGTCACAGGCCAGGAGTTCTGCAGCTCCCCAGGTGAGTGTGTGAGCACAGGAGGCATGGGAAAGAAAAGGACGGCAGAGCAAGGGACAAAATTTTCATGCCCTTGTAATAGGAAGAGATGGGAGGGGAGAAAATATCTGTACAATCCCTGCCTGATATCCTGTTAATTAAGCAGTAAATGGAACGTCTCACAGAGGCTGACCATAAACGTTTACGAAAAGGAAACGTGTTTGGGGCAGATTCTCAGATGGTGTAAGCTGGTGTAGCTTTGTTGGCACCAATGGAGTGGTGCCAATTCACACAAGCCCATTGACTCCAGCGGAGCGACAGCTTTTTATACCAGCTGGGGATCTGGCCCAGTGTAGCAGGGATTCACACCCCCCTGAAACAAAACAGACTAAATAAGCAAGTCTGATGCGTTTATGAGTGTATGAATGCAAGCAGGGCGTAACCCAAAATGGCGTCTGTCAAGGTGTTTTAAACTCCATATTTCTGTGAATTCCCAAGTGAACAGACTCCTCTCCTTTCACCAGTCACTGCATTTCTCATCTCAGTGATCGCTAACACTCAGATCCCTGTCATTCCCCTCTCAGGCACACGTGTCCATGTCTCTTTGATATTCCAGGCGATCTCCCTGCTCCTAGGTTGTTCCTGAATACGACGTCAGCTCTGGAGGGGGTCCCAGTTTTCGCCCGATGTGCACATCTTCCAAACTCTCTTGTTACCAAAGTTATTTTCTGCAAAGATGGGGTGGAGCTTTCCAGCCAAAAATTTAAACCAGGACAAGTTAGTTCTACATTGCTCCTTAACACCTCCATGAAGAGTGCAGGGCGCTGTTCCTGTGGATATCAGCACAGGGATGAGAAAAACCAGGTGGCCAATTCCGATCTCAGTGCCCCCTTGCAACTGAAGGTCACAGGTGAGTGGTTGTAAGCTACACTGTGTGGGCAGGGGAAAGGGCTCAAATAGCGGGTATCAGGCATTTAGTAAATCATTCTGTGCTATTGCTCCTCCGTTGGCCATCTCAGGTGTGTTTGTATCATTTTCTGCTGCAGAGGCTGTGTATTCAATAGGAAATCAGCCGTGTCCTCCACTAGACTTTAACTCAACGTAAAACTGTAGTAAAGACAAGGCAGTTTGGAGATGTCACTTGTGTTAGCGGGTCGAGTTATGAGTACAGGGGAGCTAGGAGCCAGATGTGTAAAAGTATTCAGGCATGGTAAGATGCAGACCCCACTTTAACTCATTCCTAGCTAAGACACTGTGATATTTCCTGTGTTTATTGCCCAGGCAGAAAGGCTCCCCCGGATGACAACCCTGTCACTGACCAGCCTGAGAAAACTCCACCTCAGGAAGGTGAGTGACTATACTCACTATGGACCTAATTCCACAGTGCTCAGCACGCTGAGAGCACGTTGTGCTGCAGAGCTCTTGAAAATCTCACATTCAGTGCCCGATCCACAGCCCATCACGGTGACTGGGAACAAAATGAATGAAATCCAATGATGAAAAATGCAAAGTAATGGAAAACATAATCCCAACTATTCATACAAAATGATGGGGTCTAAATTAGCTGTTACCACTCATCAAAGACATCTTGAAGTCACCATGGATAGTTCCCTGAAAACATCTGTTCAATGTGCAGTGGCAATCAGAAGAGTGAAGAGAATGTTAGGAACCATTAGATAGGGGATGGAAAATAAGACAGAAAAATATCATAATGCCACTATATAAATCCATGATATGCCCATACCTTGAATACGGCATGAAGTTCTGGTCACCATATCTAGGAAAAGATATATTAGAATTTGAAAAAGTCCAGAGAAGGGTAAAAAAATGATTATGGGTATGGAGTGGATTCCATCTGAGGAGAGATTAAAAAGACAGGGACTGTTCACTTTAGAAAAGTGATGACTAAGGGGGGATTTCATACAGGTGTATAACATTTTGAATGATGGAGAGAAAATGACTAAGAAAGTGTTACTTACTCCTTCATATAACACAAAAATAAGAGTCAGCCAATGACATTAGCAGGCAGCAGTTTAAAAACAAACATAAGGAAGTCTTCTTCACATAATGCACAGTCAAGCTGTGAATCTCGTTGGCAGGGGATGTTATGAAAGCCAAAAGTATAAAAGCGTTCAAAAAAGATTTCAATAAGTTCATGGAGGATAGGCCCATCAATGACTATTACACAAGATGGTGAGGGACACAACCCCATAACTTGGTTTATTATGACTATAAACCTTCCAGCACAATGACACCTGACCTGGATTTGGACTTTAGGTGCTAGTGCACCAGCTGGGAATCTGACCCATTCACTGAAATGGAGCAGGGCTGATTTACACCAGCTAGGGGTCTCAACCAGGATGTCTGACTCTCCTCTGGAGAGATGTGAACTAGGGATTCATAGTAGCTCTGTCTCTGGGATGATCGCTGCTTGGTCAGCCACCGAGCCGCTGAATGTCCCTGATATTGTCTGTGTTTATTGCCCAGGCCAGAAGCTGATTCTGAACACCAGCCCCAGCCCTGAGGATCCAGCCTCTCAGGAAGGTGAGTGACTGTTCAGGCCTGATTCCCACAGCGCTCAGCATGCTGAGAGCATGTTGGGTTCTGAGCTCTCGAGAATCTCACCCAGAGTGCCTGACCCACAGCCCATCGGAGTCCATGGGACCTGGCACTGAGTCCAGTGGGCCGTGGATCAGGCCCGAATGCAGGGTGTCTCCCATCTTTGGAGGTTGGAAGGAGCATCCCGGCCTAGGCCAGTCCCTGAGCCTCCCTCATCCAACCTGCCCCAGAACAGGGTGCATGGCGGGGACCAGTACACACAGCAGTGGCCAGTGTTGAGGGAGACTGGACCAGTCTGTGTCTGCACAGCCACTCCCCTCTTTCACCCTGCAGCTGGCAGCATCTCCCAGGGCTGGCGCGAGTGGAGAGTACATGCGATAATGCCTTTTAGGGGGCTACTACTGCACAGCTCCCCCACCCCTGCGGCAGGCCAGCCTTCATGGGGTGTGAGGCATGATATGTCATGGTCCTATACCAGATATGGACTGGCTACAGGCTTCCTTCTTAGTGCAGCACGCACCAGACGTGTTCCTCATTAGATCCTTTAATGCTCTGCCTGGTGTAGCTGAGATTGGCTTAAATAAGGTATTTTACACATAGCACACCTAGTGGCTGAATGGTATCATGCAGTTTAGCATTCCATTACGTCTCCCCCTTTAAGTTCTTCATTCCTACTATTTACGAGATTTACACTATCATGCTGTCTTGGGAGTTCAGTATGGATCAGTCTCTTGAGTGTCTGTAAATAATGCTGGTTTTCTAGTTACATGACCCCAACGGGTAACAACTTAGCCATCTGGCTGTCCATTGGTTGCAACAACTGGCTGTGGTCCATCTGGAATCACTGAGTCTTCTTCTTGTTGTGCTTTATTTACCATCTGTAGAGTTTGCTTTATTGATTGTTCTGTCTAAGAAACAAACTGAACAAGTTGACAGATTCTGTTGAATTTGCTCCTGTCTGTCTCTATCCACTTGTGATCTGGGCACTGAATTCTTTTTCTTTACAACAGCTGCAGTTGTCCATCCTTCTTCTCCCTCCAATTTGACACAAACACAGTCACCAGGTTCTAAACTTGGCAGTTCTCTAATTGAGTGATGTGTATGTAAAAGTGTCCATAAGCTCTTTTTCTTTGTAACTGGTACAGTTGGGGAACACCATGCTGTGGGCTCAGAGATTTTCTTGATTATGACAATCCATTCCATAAGAACGACCATACTGGGTCACACCAAAGCTCCATCTAGCCCAGTAGCCTGTCTTCCGACAGCACCAATGCCAGGTGCTTCAGATGGAATGAACAGAACAGGCAATCACCGAGTGATCCATCCCAGGTCGTCCACTCCCAGTTTCTGGCATTCAGAGATTTAAAAACACCCAGAGCATTGGGTTGCAGCCATGACCATCTTGACTAATAGCCAATGATGGATTTATCCTCTATGAACTTATTTAATTCTTTTTTGAACCCCCTTATAGTTTGGCCTTCACATCATCACCTGGCAATGAGTTCTACAGGTTGACTTTGTGTTGTGTTTGTTTTAAACCTGTTTGTTTTTAAACCTCCCTTTTGTTTGTATTAAACATCCATTCTCTTTAACTCAGTTTCCATTTTATTAAGAGATGTGATAAGAATCCTGGGAGGTGTCTGTACACTATACAGTTTAGCATTGTCTTTCTTAAGATTATTCATATTGGATCTCCTTTCAAAGGTCCATTGTCAACAAATGTTCCATCCAATTCTTCCACACATTTCTCACTAGGCCCATCATGGCTGTCAGGCTGCAGCTGAGAAGGTGGTTGGTCTGTGGTCCTTTGATCACATACACTCTGAATGCATGTCTTAATAAGTTGTTTCTGTGGTGAACTGGCTTAGGCAGTTCAGAATACCTCTGCAGGGCTAATCAGAGCTGTATCAGGTGATTTCAGCTCTGAGAGGGGTTGAAGGTGATTGTAAGTCCCTTCTGAGATGCCTGTGATATCTGCTCATGCGTCAACTGTAAAGTCAATACTCTTGCCATGAATATTCAATTTCACTCTCCAGGCAGGTTGTGTGTTAGGACTAAGGCTACGTTTTAGTCATGGGTATTTTTAGTAAAAGTCATGAACAGGTAAACAGAAATTCATGGGTCTGTGACCTGTCCATGACTTTTACTAAAAATACCTGCCGTGACTAAAACTTGGGCGGGAGTGTGGGGATGCTCGGGGGGTTGGTGGTCTGGGGGCATGAGAATGCTGGGGGAGGTGACCCGGGACCCCCACTGGTGCTGGGGCAGGGGAGGCCAGGCCATGGCGTGTAGCTTGGGACCACCGCTGGTCCTGGAGTGGGGAGGTTGGCAGGGCTGGCGGGGGCTTCCTACCCGGCTCCGTGTCCCTGCAGCTTCTAGGTGGTGGAGGCAGGGGCCAGGGCAGGGACTTCTCCGCAGCTCCCATTGGCCGGGAACTGCAGCCAATGGGAGCTGCAGGGGCGGGCCTTGCACGTACGGGCAGCACATGGCACGGAGACCCTTCCCTGCCCCCTAGGGGCTGCAGTCCCCCTCCCCCCCCCGGGCCAGCATCAGCCGCTGCAGAAGTCACGGAGGTCATGGAAGGTCACGGAATCCATGACTTCCATGACCCCTATTACAGACTCACAGCCTTAGTTATAACAAATGATAGATCCCAGAACCAATTGTCTGTACTATGAGCCAACTCTCTGACTGCTTTGGTGCAGCAAACAGCTGCAAAATGTCTAAATTTTATGCATGTATTACACAGTGAGTCTCTGGCAGGACGTGCATCATCTTTTGGCTATGACTTTTTCCACACCTGGTGCATGTAGGCTGCAATTTGCCCTGTTTAGCCTGGAAGTTCTCTCTCCTGGCCTCAGGGGTCTTATGGCAATGATTTTAGCGCTCCTGTTGCATCTGTTAACCGCTTCTAAGATAGTTTCTTGTTTTTCAAGTGTGGCAAATGGCTCTTGGTTTTGTTGTCCCAACAACTCAGACTGCTTTGTTTTCTGTATATCCATGTGTAGGGTTAAATCTCTCTTCAGGTGTAGCTGCTGTGAATTTTTTTTATCTGTCAATCTGATAACCAGCCTGTTTCTGAGATTTTCATATTTTGCATTCCCAAAGTCACAGTTTTCAACCAATGTATGCAGAGCTCTTATCAAACAGTCAACATTATCCTCTGCTTCTTGAATTCTTTGGTGGAAACATGCTCTTTCATAAACCATGTTTCTTTGAGCTCTAAAGTAGGTATCAAGCATAGCCAGAACTTTTCACAGTCTTCTTTGTGACTGTCTTCAGTAAAGTCAAAGGATTTCAAGATATGCTCTGCTTGTTTCCCCATAGCATAAATTACAGAAGATACCTGTATATTTCCAGTTTCTTGGTGTAGCCTGTTTGCAATATGAAATCTGGCATAATAATGTTTCCAGTTTGTCCATTGTGAAGGTTTGTCACAGATGAAGTTCCCTGGGGCTTTGAAGAATGACATGTTGATGGGATCCTGCAACCTTTATTGCTTTGTTCCTTTTGTCTGCAACCTTTGTTGCTGTTTTCCTTCTGTTTCTGTTCTCCTCTGGCTCTAGTTTACTTCTGACACCATGTCATGTTCCAGTACAGATATGGATTGGCCATAGAGCTTCCTTCTTAGAAAAGTACACACCAGATATGTTCATTATAAGATCCTTTAATGCTCTTTCAGGTATGGATGAGGTTAGCTGAACAGTATAATTCAGTTTACCATTCCATTCCCTGATCTGCAAAACCTTTTCCCTCTAGAGAGCAGCAGCCAGGGCTCAGAGCACCCAGCAGTGCCATGGGTGTTTCTAGGGCAGGGAGATGGCTCTGTAACCTGAGAAGGGAAACTGTGAGAATCATCTGGAGATAAGTTCAGCCTCTGGTTATCCCACAATGCAATATCCTGATGCCTAGCTCCCATCTGCAGTCCCCTCCAGGAGAACAGTCCAGGAGAGCACTTGCCCTGGTATGACAATCCCTGGCTGGGGTCCCTTTGGGTCTCTATCCTAGTGCATTAGTTCCCCGTGTCCCCTCTGTCCAGAACGTGCTGTGCGACTCTGAACTATCCCAGCCCCCCTGGGGGTTTTGCTCTAAGGTCTCATGACACTGGGCTTCCTCTTCTCAGAGCATGGCCCCCGGGAGTTCTGGGGAGACACAGCTGCCCAGCTGGAGGCAGAGCTGCTTTGTGGAGGCCACACTATGAGCCTGAACATCCTAGAGCCATTTGCCTTCCCCCCAGCCACCCATCGAATGTCCGCTTGTGTGTTCCAGGCCTGGCCATGTCTGTCTACATCTGGATCTTCCATTCCACCCTGGTTCTTCTTCTGCTGTCTTCCCCGATCATCACCTTCATCCTGGAGAGAACAAGCCATCGCTCTGCCTGAGCCGCCAGACCGGAGTCCCCAGGGGATGTAACATGGCCCCATCCCTTCCTCTGGCCCGCGCCCCCTGCCTTGTCCATCCAGCTCCCAGGTCCACAATACAGTCCTCATGCTTCCTCCCATGCACCCACTTTTCTTTGTGCTCCTTCCCACAGCCCTCCTCTCTCCATGTCTCAATCCTTCTGAGCAATCCCATTGCTCCACCTGCCTAGAGCGAAACATGGGGATTTGCACAGAAAATCCTTGTCTTGCTCCCCTGCCCCCTATTCTGTCTGTCTGTCCATCCTCAGACTGTGAGCTCCTCAGGGGTTGTCCCCTCTGCAGGGCCTCGGAGGCACCTGGCACATTGTGGGCGCTGCCCCGAATAATCAGTCATAACACTGTCCTGGGTGGGCATGTGGCTGAGAGAGTCCAAGAAACAGGCCCAGGTGGCTGAGCCCCAGGGTTCTTACTGGGATGTACGGCCCATGAGGGATGCGGGACTCATGTGAAATATGCTCATTCCCTTCCCATATGCAGAAGGGGGCAGCTGTATTTCTCCATCCTGCGCCCCATGCCAAGTGCACTGCAGGAGTGATGTCTAGGAGTTACCATGGTGATGGCCAGGTCTTAGGCCTTGTCTCTTGCACAAACCCCAAGGAAAAGGATGTTTGTGGAACCTGACACAATCCAGGGGTCCCCGAGCAGGGAGGAGTTTGGCCAGGCCCCACACAGCAAACCCCAGGGACATTCCCTGGGTAGGGGAAGCACTGCGTTTTGGCAGGCCCCACATGGCAAACCCCATGTACAGTCACTGAATAGTGTCCCAGTTTAGATTTTGCACACTGGGCACTGCACACACAGTTAGTGAGACATAGGCCCTGCCCCAAAGATCTTGTCATCTAGATAGACCAGAAAGAATGGGAGGGGAAACTGAGGCACAGAGCAATGGGGTGACTTATCCACAGTTGCCATGAAGAGACAGGACTAGAACCCAGATCTTCTGATTCCAGTGCCTGTGTCCAAGTCACTTAGAGTTGCCAGGTGTCTGGCTCCTGTCAGCACTGCTCACCAGGCCATTAAAGGTCCATTTGGTGCGGGGATGGCAGGCTCCCTGTCCAGCTCCGCACGCTGTCCCTGCCCTGAGCACCGGCTCTGCAGCTCCCATTGTCTGGGAACCATGGCCAATGGGAGCTGCAGGGGTGGTGCCTGTGGGCGGGGGCAGCACACAGAGCCCCCATGGTCGCCCCGGCCCCTAGGAGCCAGAGGGACATGCCGGCCGCTTCCAGAAGCCACCTGAGGTAAGCACCGCCCGGAGTCCGCACCCCTCACCTCCTCCCACACCCCAACCCCCAGCCCCAGCCCTGAGTCCCCTCCCACACTCCAGACTTCTCAGTCCCAGCCCGGTCCCCCCTCCTGTACCCCAAACCCCTCATCCTTGGCCCCACCCCAGAGCCTGTACCCCCAGCTAGAGCCCGAACCCCCTCCCGCACCCCAAACCTCTGCCTCAGCCTGGAGGCCCCTCCCACACTCTGAACCCCTTGGCCACACCCCCAGCCCGGAGCCCTCTCCCACACCCTGAACCCCTCATCCCCGGCCCCACCCCAGAGCCTGCACCTTCAGCTTGAGCCTGCACCTCCTTCCGCAACCCAACCCCCTGCCAGCCCAGTGCAAATAGGCGAATGAGCGAGGTTGGGGGAGAGGAAGCCATGGATGGAAGGGGAATGGAGTGCGCAGGGGTTGGGTATTGGAGAAAGGGGCTGGGCAGGGGCAGGGCTTCGGGAAGGGGCTGGGCAGGGTGCTGGGCAAGGGTGTTTAGTTTTCTGCTATTAGAAACTTGGGAATCCTAGTGTTACTAGACTCGACTGCCCCTTCCTTATGTCTACGGGCTGTCTGTGCCCCTGGGTGTAGGAAAGGGAGGGTCACTCTCTGGGGTTGTTCCAATGTCCACATTCCTGCTGGGCTCAGAAATAGCCCTTCCACTGCGTTCTATGGAGGGGACGATGTTATCCTCTAACAAAGGGCTGCCTCGGCCCGTGTCGGAGAGCGACCAAACCAAGGAGGTCTCTGCTTGGCTCACGTCTCATTCAGGGCTTCTCAAGCCAAAATAAAAGACATTTCCTAGAAATCCCCAATTGTTCATTCTCCTGCATGAATGTTGGTGTCTCCCAGCCACACTGCTCCAGGCTGGGGCTGCTGGCTCAGCCGGGGAGATGGGAAGAGCTGCTGGGAGAGCCCCCAAGAGACAGAGTGAGCTGCAGAATGTGGAGCTGGTGATTCAGCAGGGTTGTCCCTGGGAGCCAGCCCCGAGCCCGGGTATCTGTGCAGTGTTAGGGGGTGGCAGGTCTGTCTGAGGACCCTTTGCCAGTGGGGACATGAGGGATGCTCCAACACTTGGTGTTTGTAAATCAAGACTGTTGTTACTAGAAGACACTGTCCAGCTCCAACACAGACATGGGCTGGACGCAGGGATTGCTGTATGGGATTCTCTGGCCCACAGGGGCTTGTCCTGACTCCAGGGAACTAAGCAACAAATGTGGGGAATACAAGAAGAAGGCAAAAGCACTCATCTTTATCCATCACTGATGAAGCAAAATGGACAGCGCTTTTTGCATTCATGGAAAGAGGATCCCAACTGTGCTGGCTGGGGGTGCTGGGAGATTGCTTTGGGGGAAAAGACTTTAGACAAGGATTTCAGCCTGTGAACAGTGTAGACCTTAGGCCTGGTCTACACTAACCCCCCCACTTCGGACTAAGGTACGCAAATTCAGCTACGTTAATAACGTAGCTGAATTCGAAGTACCTTAGTCCGAAGTTACCGCGGTCCAGACGCGGCAGGAAGGCTCCCCCGTCGATGCTGCGTACTCCGCTCGCCGAGCTGGAGTACCAGCGTCGAAGGCGAGCACTTCCGGGATCGATCCGGGGCACTTCCGGGATCGATCCGGGATCGATTTATCGCGTCTTAACCAGACGCGATAAATCGAACTCAGAAAACCGATTGCTTACATCCGGACCCGGATGTAAGTGAAGACGTACTGTAAGTTTAGGCTTTAAGAAGCATGTTATACTTTTTATTTTGTATGTAACCATTTCTATCTCCATTCTCTCAGTATCTCTTAAAACTTTATCTTTGATAATAACCTTACTATTGTTTTCACTCAAACTCAGTCTCCGTGCTGTGAAGTTTTAAAGGACATGCCCAGGGCTGGATTTATATCTGGGGCACCCCTAGGTGCAGGGGCTCAGAGCCAGGACCTGTGGGGGAATGCAGCTGCCCGCGGTGGCTTGGAGCCTCCCCCTCACTGCCTGCAGTGGCCAGGAACTCTGGGGGCCCTCACCTCTGCAGTGGCTCAGAGCTCCTAACTGTGGCGGATGGCGGAGATACCCTGCCACTTTTGACTTTTCAGTGTCCCACTGCCCAGTGCCCCTCCGCCCACAGAACCCCCATTGCCCAGCGCTCCAACACACACAGACCTTCCTCACCCCCCACTGCCAGTGCCCCCACAAACCCCCACTGCCCAGCGCGCCCCCAGAGACCCACTCTTCCAAGACCTGCCCCCCAGCCACACTCACTAGCCCCGCTGGGAGGTGACTCTGTCGGCCGGCCTAAACGAGGAGCGTTCCAGCAGGGCTGCGTGGGACCATCTCCCACTTATCCAGCAGCAAAATTTGAATTTGTAGACACCCCTAGAATGCCAGCGCCCCTAGGCACGTGCCTACTGGGAAATCCGGCCTTGGCCCTGGCCCTGAGTTGTACCAGCCAGGCTGTGTGTACACTGTTCCCTTGGAGTCAGTAAAGCTGGTAATTTCTGTGAGTATCCAGTGACACGGGCTGGATACTGCAGGAGGAGGCTTTCAGAGGGGCTCAGGGGCTGAGTGCACCTATTGTTCTTCTGCAAGGCTAAGTAAGGGCTGGCAGAGCCCAGAAGAGATTGTGAGGGTGGCTGCCAAGCTGGAGGTGTCAGGGCAGCTGATACCCAGCTTAGCACCAGCAAGTCTTCCTCTAGCTGTAGACAAGGGTAACAAGGTGACTCACAGCCCTGGACACCCCAAGAAAGTGCCATGTAAGGGCAGGTGGTAGCAAGATGCCTCACAACACTGGGTATCCCTAGGTAGCATCATATCACCCCAATGCCCATCTGCTGCGGTCACTTCTATCCTGGGGATGGTCCCTGTGCTGCATTCTCAGCAGGGTCAGGTGACTGGGAGAACAGCATCTTCACCATATCTCAGCCAATGCTGATATCTTGGACAGAGTCACAGAGCCAGATTTTTCCCTGGGGGCCAGGAGCACTGTACCTGCTGATCCCAAAGTGACCCTAAAGTAGGTGCATCTAGTCCCAGCAGGATCCCTCCAGTGCAGGGTCCTCTGGGGGCACAGTCTTGCCATAGAGACACCTGCACTAGCTCCAATCCAGCTACTGACATAGGGGGTGTGGCCTCAGAATGGGGGCGGAGCCAGGAAGTTCACAGATTCATAGGTTCCAAGGCCAGATCATCTAGTCTGACCTCCTGGAGGCCAAAGAACTTCCCAAAAGTAATCCGTAGGGCAGAGTTTTTAGAAAATCCCATCCAGTCTCAATTTAAAAGTTGTCAGTGATGGAGAATCCATCACGACCCTTGGTAAATTGTGCCAACGGTTAATTTATGCCTTATTTCCAGTCTGAATTTGGCTAGTGTCAACGTCCAGCCATTGGATCATGTTAGACCTTCTCTTCTAAATTCAGAGCCTATTATTAAATATTTGTTCCCCATGTAGGCTTGACAAAGCCCTGGCTGGGATGATTTAGTTGGGGATTGGTCCTGTTCTGTGCAGGGGGTTGGACTAGATGACCTCCTGAGGTCCCTTCCAACCCTGATATTCTATGATTCTATGATTCTATGTACAATTACCTGCCTTGTGGCATTTGGTGCAAGCAACTCATGAGCCTCAGATACTGAGTATGGGCTCTTGAAACCAGAGTGGCTGAACTTAAGGAGCTAAGGGACACAGAGAGGTACATATAGGAGACTTTCTGGGACACAGTAGAGCAGTCCCACCCCTAGGGTGGCAGCCTTTGCACTAGTGAGGAGGATGAAAATCTTGGGGAAGGAGAACATCAGATTGCTGGCATATAAAATTATAAAGGCTGTTGAGGAGTTGTTGAGGAGTTTTTAAACTAAGGACTGGGGAAAGCCTATGGGTGCAGAGGAGCACGTGGTTCGGATAGAAACATCCTGTAAGGGAGGATCTATTAATGGGGATTCTCTATATCCTGGTAAAGCGAGAGGACAGAGATTGATCAAGTACAGGTAGGAAATGAAGAGAAACTATCAAAGGAAAAGGATTCCCATTCAATTACGTCACATGAAGGCAGACAACTAAATATCGACAAATTTGATAAGTGCTTTTATACAAACGCTAGAAGTCTAAATACTCAGATGGATGAACTTGCCTGGTGTTAAATGAGGATATTGATATAACAGGCACCACAGAAACTTGGTGGAATGATGATAATCAATGGGACATAATATTACCAGGGTACAAAGTATGTAGGAAAGACAGAGCAGGTCACACTGGTGGGTAAGTGGCACTATGTGTGAAAGAAAGCATAGAGTCAAATACGCTAAAAGTCTTAAATGAATCAAACTGCATCATAGAATCTCTATGGATAGAAATTACATGCCAGAATAATGAGAAGAAGGCAGCAGGAATATACTACCAACAACCTAACTAGGATGATGGTGATTGTGTAATGCGCTGGGAGATTAGACAGGCTACAACAATAGAAAACTCAATAGTAATGGGGGATTTCAGTTATCCCATATTGACTGGGTACATGTTACCTCAGACTGGAATACAGAGATAACATTTCTAGACACTGTTAATGATTGCTTCTTGGAGAAGCTAGTCCTGGAAAGCACAAGGGAAGAGGCAGTTCTTGATTTAGTCCTAAGTGCAGCATGGGATCTGGTCCAAGAGATGAATACAGGTCTGTCGCATCTTAGGCGCATTTAACATGCGTGATTTCAGCTTTACACGGTCGGCAAAAACAAAACAAAAAACAAAACAAAAAAGAGAAAAATAACAATTTAAATACTGTTTCTGTAGTGCGGGCGATTTCGCCCGCCATTACACTCAATGTAATTTTGACTCTATGCGATTTTCGCTTTAGGCGCTGACTGCGGAACTTAACCCCAGCGTAAGATGAGACAGACCTGTATAGCTGAACCACTTGGTAATAGCAACCATAATATAACTGACATCCTTCTAAGAGGGAATAGCATTTAAGTTCAAAAAGGGGAATGACACAAAAATGAGGAACAGTCACAAGAATGAAATACCTGCATGCAGCATGGAAACTTTAAAAAAACACCACAATAGAGGCTTAAACTCAATGTATATGCCAAATTAAAAAGAAAAAAAAATTAAGAGGACCAAAAAAATATACTAATATGGCTAAACAACAGAGTAGAAGAGGCAGCTAGAGACCAAAAAAACAAAAACAAAACCACCAACAACAAAAAAACAACTTTTTAAAATTCGAAGTCAAATCCTACTGAGGAAAATAGAAAGGAACAAACCTCTGGCAAGTCAAGTGTAAAAGTATAATTAGGTCAAAAAAGAATTTGAAGCGAAAGTAGCAAAAGGCACAAAAACCAGCAGCAATTTTTTTAAAAGTACATCAGAATCACGAAGCCTGCCAAACAATCAGTGGGGTCACTGGATGATTGAGCTGCTAAAGGTGCACACAAGGAAAATGAGGCTGTTATGGAGAAGCTAAATTAATTTGTTGCATCAGAACGGTCCTGCTTTGAGCAGGGGGTTGGACTAGATGACCTCCTGAGGTCCCTTCCAACCCTGATATTCTATGATTCTTCACTGCAGATGACGTGAGGGAGATTCCCACACCTCAGCCATTCTTTTTAGGTGACAAATCTGAGGAACTGTCTCTAATTGAGGAGGGTTTGGAACAAATTTGATAAATTAAAGAGTAATGAGTCACCTGGACCAAATGACATTCACCCAAGAGTTCTGAAGGAACTCAAATATGAAATTGCAGAAGTACTAACTGTGGTACTGTGGTATGTAACCTATTAAATCAGCCCCTGTACCAGATGATTGGAGGATAGTTAATATAACTTTGATTTTAAAAAAGGCTCCAGAAGCAATCCTGGCAGTTACAGGCCGGTAAGCCAGAGAAACAGGTTGAAACTACAATAAAGAACAGAATGATCGGACACAGAGATGAACGTAATTTGTTGAGGAAGCGTCAATATGGCTTTTGTAAAGGGAAATCATGCCTCACCAATCTACTAGAATTCTTTGAGGGGTCAACAAACATGTGGACTAGGGGGATCCAGTGGATATAGTGTACTTGGAGTTTCAGAAAGCCTTTGACAAGGTACCACACCAAAGGCTATTAAGCAAAGTAAGGGGTCATGGGATAAGAGGGAAGGTCCTCTCGTGGCTCAGTAACTGGTTAAAAGACAGGAAACAAAGGGTAGGAATAAATGGTCAGTTTTCAGAATGCAGAGACATAAATAGAAGTGTTTTCCAGGGATCGGTACTGGGACCAGTGCTGCACAACATTTTCATAAATGATCTGGAAAAGGGGATAAACAGTGAGGTGGCAAAGTTTGCAGATGATACAAAATTATATAGTTAAATCCATAACAGACTGCAAAGACTTACAAAGGGATCTCACAAATATGGGTGAATGGGCAACAAAATGGCCGATGAAATTCAGTGTTGATAAATGCAAAGTAATGCATATTGGAAAACATAATCTCAACTATACAAGCAAAATGATGGGGTGTAAATTAGCTGTTAGCACCCAGGAAAGAGAACTTGAATAGTTCTCTGAAAACATCTGCTGAGTATTCATTGGCAGTCAAAAAAGCTAACTAAATGTTAGGAACTATTAGGAAAGGGATAGATAGTATGACAGAAAATATCATAATGACACTATATGAATATAAAATAATATGGAACAATCAAGGATATTGAAACTAACAAACAGAGCTGGATCCAGGGTTTTTGCCGCCCCAAGCGGCAGGGGAAAAAAAAAAGCCGCGATCGCGGGCGCCGCTTCATTCTTCAGCGGTAATTCGGCGGCAGGTCCTTCCCTCCGAGAGGGACTGAGGGACCCGCCGCCAAATTGCCGCCGAAGAGCCGGACGTGCCGCCCCTTCCCATTGGCCACCCCAGGCACCTGCTTGCTGCGCTGGTGCCTGGAGCTGGCCCTGCTAACAAACATCACTATATAAATACATGGTACGCCCACTCCTTGAATGCTGCATGCAGTTCTGGTCACTTCATCTCAAAAAAGATACATTAGAATTGGGAAAAGGATAGAGAAGGGCAACAAAAATGATTAGGGCTATGGGATAGCTTCCATATGAGCAGAGATTAAAAAGATTTGGACTGTTCAGCTTCGAAAAGAGATGACGAAGGGGGATATGATAAAATCATGACTGGTGTGGAAAAAGTGAATAGGGAAGTGTTATTTACCCCTTCACATAACACAGGAACCAGAGGACTGTAGCCTATAGGACTAACCTGCTTGCTTGTATATATATATATATATATATATGTATCTTTTCTTATAGTTTAAATATTTGTTTTATTGTAATAGGTTTATAAATTTTTATTAAAAGTAAGTTTGGCTGTGATGCAAGAGACCTACAGGCCTGTATGTTAAGCTAAAGCAAAGTTAGCATATCTATATTAAGACCTTTTACTCAGAAAGCAAAGTTGACCTTTGTTACCAGATTTACCCGTTACTTTGGGGTATGCTCATTTATTCGGGTTACTCTTCAGGGGGTGGGGGTTCTGTAATTCTATCAATGTACTGCTTGTGTCACTTGTGTGTTCATATGGAGCTCTACTTCTCCCTTCTGCACGTCCCCTCCCAATGGAGCTATCCTGCAGGACCTAGGTTCCCTAGGGCTGGGTTTCTCCAACCCCAAAACCGGATGAACACACACACACACACACACACATACATTAACAGAGCAAGTCTGAGCGGACCGGGTCAATCAGCACTGTCAAGCTGACCCCTTATTTGTCCTTGGACTCACTGGGCTGGAGGAAGCAGCACTTTTAAGCTGCCTCTCCTTATATGCCCCTGGGCTCCATGGACTGGGTCAAGCAGCACTTTCAAGCTGTTACCCTTATGCGTCCCAGATTCAGCATGTCTCTATCCCCACTCTCACATCACAATTGTACTGGCAGTAACCTACTTGATGAGCAAACCCCACAGTATGTTGGGTGCTGCAGGGATCTTTAGCTTAGGTAAAAGAAGCGTTGCTGTAGAGTGAATGGGGGAAGCTAAGAACACAAAAGAGTAAAGTTCAGCAAGAGAGAGAGAAGCAACTAGCTTAACCATACAAGTTATTTATTGAATAATAGTGATAACTATACAAGGAGAGCCTAAACCAACATAACATACATTATTAAAGGTTAATACCTAAGGTAGAAAGGAAAATAGAGAGAGAGAAAAAGAGAAGGGGATCTCACCACTCCCTGGTCGGGGTTTCCAGGTGATGGTGGTAGCTGAGGGTCCTGAGGGCAGGAGACAGGCAGAGTCCCCAGCACGATCAGTCAGGAGAATATATGGAGTCCCAGTGGAACTGATGCATAGTTTGGATCTAAGCATCAGAACACTGACTTGGAGGGTGAGTAGGGATTTTTGTAGAGAAAATACAATGGTTGAAGGGACAACACTAGATTTTTTTATGGGTAAACTGATGACTCAAGGGTTTTCTTTAGGCTAGACAATAGGAGCTGATCACTCTTGGCTATGGGTGGTGTTTTCTTCCAGGGAGCTCACAATGCAACTAGGATGCTTCAGTATTTTGGATATCAATCAAGGATTCATTACTAGAATTGGTCTGATAACTGCTGAGCTGGGTGTGTGCAGGTGTAGGTTCATTAGCATCTGGAGCAGAGATTCCCATGATGCTGTGCTTCCCTGCTTTTTCTGGTCCCAGAGTTCAGTGCGGTTCTCTGTTCTCCATTCCGTACGCAAACTGAGATGTCTCCCTGTCCCATCTTTCATGCAGATGAGGCTAGGGGAGTTGTCTCTGTTCTTCATTCTGTATGCCAATAGAGATGTCTTAATCTTGTCACCCTTGTCAGGAGGGGTCTAGGTGTGTTTCCCAACGCCCTTCACTGCTCTCTGAAAGTTTTTTCCTCTGATGGGTTTTGGTTTAAGCAGATGCTGGGGTGGGGGGTGTCTTTCATGAGTCAGACTGGATACTGCACCCTGGTTCCCCAAGAACACAGAGGTGACTGGTATCACCTTTATCTTGTTTATCCTATATCCAAATAGATAAAGTACCTATGCCTATGGCCGTTTATTTAGACCAATAGACAATGGAGAATGGCATAGGGGGGGTTTCAATGTTGTACCCACAGACTTAACAAGTACACCACAAGAGACTCATGTGCGTACATACCTGTCATCAATACACACATACATATTAGCCTATGGGGTAAGCGTACCCTAACATTCTATGGGTGAGGAATGACATTTGGGCATAAGAGGAAGTATTTCCGGCATTTGTCCTATAAAAGAGGTGACCCACCTCAATAGAGTACTCCGTTCTCACTTTACTCCATCTCCATTCTCACTTTACTCTATTTCTTACTTATTCTCACTTACTTCCTCCATTCTCTCTGTCTATCTACAATGACTGCTATTATCAGTAGGCTATACTTGTTCTTCTTAAACTTTAAGCTTTAAAGGAACTAGGTTAAGCTTGGTTTCCCTAAGTTTTATTCTTTGTTTATTAGGTTTTGATTTTAAGTTTAAGTTAGTCAAGTAAACCCTAATTTAGTTTTGATAACTCTTAACATTAAATTCTTTTAAGCACTGCATCCCTCACTCAAGAACTGAGAAACCTGAACTGCAAGGCTGTTCCTGTGTCTCTTACCACCAGGTTATCAAGGAAGGGTGTGAGTATATTAACCAAAGCTTTGTTGCATATCATACTATGTTATCATATGTATCTTTTGAATAGCTGTAATGCAATTGTAACTTTGTAACGCTGGTTATTTTATCATTTACTTACTATTATTGATTTTAATAAAAAGTCTTTAAGTCTATATCTGTCTCAGTGTGAGCTTCCTGTCATACCCCCGAGGGTCCTTTGTAAATTCTGTGGAGCCTGATTCGGAACAAGAACTTTTATCTTCTGATCAAACAGATTGGCGAGCCTAAACCCCATACTAATTAATATTAATGATTAATTATTATTAATATTATTAAATCAAATAAAAATAAATTAATAAATTAAATTCCCATATTATCCAAAATAATACTATCAGTACACCCTAAATCAGGCTACAGGACACCCAATGAAATGTATAGGTGTCAGGTATAAAACGAACAAAAGGAAGGACTTCTTCCCACAATGAACCCTCAACCCTCATGCCCTCATTGCTGGACATGTTGTGAAAGCCAAAAGTATAATGGGGTTCAAAAAACAAGTAGATAAGTTCATGGATGAGAGGTCCATCAATGGCTATTAGCCAAGATGGCTTGCAACACAACCCCATGTGCCAGGAGTCTTTAAATTACTGACTGCCAGATGCTGGGACTGGATGACTGAGGATGGTTCACTTGATAACTGCCCTGTTTTGTTTATTCTGTCTGAAGCATCTGACACCAGCCACTGCCAGATGACAGGATACTGGGCTAAATGGACCATTGGCCATTCTTATCTTCTTATATTACCCTCCTTTAATTCTAGCCACTCCATCAGACTGACAGGGCTATAATTATCTGTGTCATCCCATTTGCACTTTTAAAATATTGGCACAACATTAGCTTTCTGATGCTAAGGTCCTGTGCCCAGCCAATCCCTGGCCTTTGTATGACCCCGAGCCAAGGGGAGTACTGTACAGAGACCACGTCCTGGTGTTACTGGCATAGTCCCCATATTCTGTGTGATGCCAGTGTCCCAGGTCCCCTTCACTTGAACACCTGGGGCATGCTGGGTTTTCATTCCTTCCCTCTCCATGTCTGGTTGTTCTACAGCCATAGTGTCTGCCTGAGCCATATGCCTGGGCCGAGCAGGCCTGGAGCAGTGTGACAGGGACACACAGCCCCAGGAGACATGGGCTGAGGGTGCGCAGTGAAGAGGCCAGTGGAGTGAGAGCTGACATTACCAGAGCAGGCTGGGAGCTCAGAACAGATGTTAATGACCCTTGTGCATCATTTTGTGATACATTCACCCCCACACACAACTCCCGCCCTGGCAGTGATGCATGCGGTGGGCTGTGGAGGGTGGAGATGCCGAGACAGACACCAGCTCATGTCATAGAATATCAGGGACCTCAGGAGGTCATCTAATCCAACCCCCTTCTCAAAGCAGGACCAATCCCCAGACAGATTTTTGCCCCAGATCCCTAAATGGCCCCCTCAAGGATTGAACGCACATACATAACCCTGGGTTTAGCAGGCCAATGCTCAAACCACTGAGCTACCCCCCCTTTTGTCTCCTGTCTCAGGGGGACCCGCAGCTAGAGCTAGTGGGAAAATGGTGGAAATTGTCAAGAGGAATTTTCCCTTTTCCTGGGAATGGTTTAGAAATTCACTAGTTTTGGCTCAGCGGGACTGAGCCTGTCACAGGGAGGTTTCTATGGGAAACCAGGGGGTCCAGCTCTCCCTGATGCAGAGACCAGATGCGGGGGTGGTGGTGTTGAATAATGTTTCCGTTCTCATCTCACGGGGGGAGGGCCCCTCTGGCCACAGACACATCAGGGTCCCTCTCAGACACACTACAAGAGCCCAGAGCCTGTCCGGGCCGGAAGAAGGAGGGGAGAAGGAGGGACCTGGGGCACAGAGCCCTGGTGGCTGTTCATCAGAGAATTAGACGAGATGCTGCTGTGGGATATTCAGGCTGAGTCGCCAGCTCTCGATCCCCCCATGATCCTGCTGTGGCTGTTCTGTGAGTGTGCAGTGAGCTGTCTGCCTAGAGGCTTGGGGGGCGGCAGGTTTATGGCTCTGTCTGGGCTGGGGGGATGTGGGGACCAGCCTGGGGGGAGGGGAATTTATGGTAAAAATGGTTTAAACGAACAGCTGCACGTGGATATTATACTGAGCTCTAAATAGTTATTTCATGTTGGGTTTAAAAGCTGGTTTGAAATTTGTGGGCCAAAGTTTCTTACCAATTTCTGAGAGAATATTTAATCCTCAGAACACTGTTTTGATAACTAGCTATTCTACTTTATATATAATGCCCCTGTGTGTGTGTATTGTACTTGCATATATATTATACCCTGTGGCTGAGATTTTCAAAACTGCCTAAGGGATTTGGACACCATGTTCAAATTCATGGCAACTGAACATCCAAATCACCTACAGAGCTTTGAAAGTCTGAGCCAGTGAGCAGATCTTTAATAGTACATAGAATGGACCTGCATTAAAAGGATGATATTGAGGTTACAAATCAGGAAATGACAGAGTTAGGGCTGGCTGTGGGGAGCTCATTTCAGGGACAAGGAGAAAGAGTCAAAGCTGATTAGGAAAGTAGAGACAGTGAAAAAATGTTGTGAAGATCATTAATGTTTGTGTTCTGTGTTTTCAGCAGGTTACATGGGTGAGGAGTGTTTTACTATTAGAACAAATTTCTTAAACTTTAATGGAGACTTTAATCCTGCCTTGCAAGTATCCAAACTTTGTAAGATTCCCAATTGGGGCTTTCCACCGATAGCCATTGTGAGACCAGGGCATATAGATGGTGTCCCTGATGTAAACAGATATTTCAGAAAGCTTAATCAAGTCAGGGAAAAACCCAGGACTGAGAGCTGCTCACAATTTCCGGGAAATTTCAAAATTTACAAAAATAACAGGAGTACTTGTGGCACCTTAGAGACTAACAAATTTATTAGAGCATAAGCTTTCGTGGGCTACAACCCACTTCTTCGGATGCATATAGAGTGAACCATATATTGAGGAGATATATATACACACACATACAGAGAGCATGAACAGGTGGGAGTTGTCTTACCAACTCTGAGAGGCCAATTAAGTAAGAAAAAAAAAACTTTTGAAGTGATAATCAAGATGGTTCAGTACAGACAGTTTGATAAGAAGAAATTTACAAATAAAATCAGGATAATTTTCCCACACTCCCGTTTTTTGATCAATTACATAACTGGTTGAAATGTTTAAAATGTTTAAAATTTCCAAATTTGAAAGTAAAAAATAAAGTAAAAAGTAAAAGTAAAAAAAAAAAAAGAGGCTAATGATGAGCTAGGCAAGGAGGCTGATTTATTGATTTTACTTGCTTCAGCATTTCTCTTAGTAGCATCCCCTGCAATCCAGGCAATAATGCAGATGACATGGGCTGGCAATGTATGCCAGTTTTGGTGTCATAGGGATCATGTGGTACAATGGCCAGATCCTCAGCTGGTATAAAGCAGCTCCACTGATGTCGACGGAGAATTCCAACTGATGCCTGCTGAGGATCAGGCTCTATATTGTTATTGAGGTAGCCTGAGCCCTACAGCTGGATCTGCCTGGGCACCAGGAGTTCAGCTGCAGGATTAGGGCCAATGGCACTTATTCATGGCGGGTTTATTAACCCATTATAACCCTCAGACACTTGGTTTTGTCTTTGTCTTTAAAGCTCTAGACAATTCGTATTATTTGCTTGATTGGGATATAAAAGCCTCAGTTTAGACTCCAGATGTGTTTGAAATAATAATAAATACTTTAGACACATACATTTCTCACTGAGAAACTTACATTAGGATTTGTTAGAACAAATAATGCAAATACTGGGTGAACTTTAAAACATCAGACTTGGCATGTAGCTAAAGCCCATATGGAGCAGCAGTTCTGTTAGTTTGGAAGAGAAACACCCTAGAAATACTAAGGCTTTTCGCTGGCATAAAGTCCTATAACTCAAGTGAATTTAATGGAGCTATACAATTTACACCAACTCTGGCTATTCCCCTAAAACTCCAATCTTGTACGTGCACAACATTGCTCATATGAGCAGTAACATTGAAGTCAACAGCGCTACTCTCACGAATACAGTTATGTGTGTGTTTAATTGTTTGCAAGATCAGGATCTAAGGTTATACATTATTAAACACTCCATTTTGATCATGTAGAATATTGATATTACTATAAATTCCAGTTCAAACTCCTCCTTACGCAAGCCACATTCCTTTCAATAGTGCAGACATTACACAATATGTCCCCACTCCATCCCGTCACAGATAGAGCGTAACTCTGAGAACAGCAACATTTTATTATCTAATACAATATTTTTGCTCAGAAATATGATGTTAGCATGGACTAAGTGGCTGTGGGTGGGATTTTCAAAACCGCCTGAGTGATGCAGGAGCACAAAGGCCATTGAAAGTCCCTGGGGTTTATGTTCCAAAATGGAGCTGTATAAAAACACGCAAAAACACTTTTATGACACATTATTAAATTTCAAAGTTGTTGCCATTTCATGGGGTTCCAAATGAAAGGAATGTTTGCTTTTGTTAAAAAAAAAAAAGGAATATTTTTGAAAGCTTTTGAAATTTAGATTTTTTTTTTGAATTTTCATTTAACCCAGTTTCCCTTTTTTCTTCCCTCTGAATGCAACAAAATGAACAATGTCCCATTTATTATGTGCAACCCTGGTCACCCCACCTAGGTACGGTGTGTAGCCCCCTTCACCCCACCTGGGTACCATAGGCAGCCCTGGTCACCCCACCTACAACAGACGAAAGAGTGGCCAGGTTTTCCCCTCTTTTCTCATTTTTATATTTTTCATGTTTCCTTTGGCCACTCTGTAATTTTTCTGAGCTTCCTCAACTTTGAGGATTGGATAACCAGGGCAGCACATGGTACCCAGGTGGGGTGACCAGGGCAGCACACAGCACCCAAGTGGGGTGACCAGGACTGAACATAGTACCCAGGTAGGGTGACTGGGACTGCGCATGGTATCCAGGTGGGGTGACTCGGGTTACGCAGTGACCAGATGTGTGACCGGGGCTATACACGATAGCCAGATGAAGCTTTACCATTGATACCAAAACTTTTCATTTTCTAAAAAAGGCTTTAAAAAAAAAAATTGAACACTTTTTTTCTTTCCAATTCTGTCTCTTAGGCGCTTACAAAAGTCCCGCCAGGCATTGCCAGAGACACGCACTGGGGCAGTGCTCAGATTGTGCATTCCACCTTAGCCCCACCTGCTCTGGGTCCAGGGTGACTGTGCAAGCTCCCAGGGGAAGGGGAGTGAACCCCGGCCTTTGGGATCTTTAGAACACCTGGGGTTGAAAGCAGAGGCTGGTTTTGTGACTAAGGTGCTGGAATTGGTCTCAAAGGGCCTTAGCCCTAGTCCCAGTTCTGACTTCCAGAGGGAAACCACTCAGTCTGTGCCTCACTTCCCCACCTGGGAAATGGGGATAACAAACCCTCCCCTGTGGGAGCTCTGGAAGGCTAAATTCATGGCTGTGTGGGAGGTGCTCAGGTACCCCAGTAATGGGAATCTTACAAGGACCTATAGGATGATAAGTAGCCCTAGAAAATATGTCAGAGAGATGGGCTGATCTAATAGGGGATGTCTTGTAACTTCTGGGATTAGCATGGCACCTTGTAAATTGCACAGTAACTGATGGGTAGAGTGAAGGGTCTTGATCTTGGGCTTGAATCTACACAGATCTGATTGAGGGATCGGAGCCTAGGGCTCTTGCATTACCCCTAACATGGGATTTCCTGGCTTGCTTTGGCTTCATTATCAAGGTTAATGTCACCCCAGCGTAGCTGTGTATATAGTTAGAGCTGCTGTGTCTGCCACTCACCCCTCTCTTGCTGTCTGGTGCAGGTGCTGGGGTCACAGGCCAGGAGCCTTGCAGCTCCCCAGGTGAGTGAACGCACAAGAGACATGGATGAAGGGGAGACACAGAAAGGAGGGAAACCCCCAGACAATGGTAATGGGAGGGCGGCTGAGGAGGTGTAGGAGGGGGATGGGGATGCCTCTTGCATGATTCCTGCCTGAAATCCTAGTAATCACACTGTAAATGGAATTTCTCACAGTGACAGACCATAAACATTAATGAAAATTAAAGACACTTGGACCAGATCCTCAGCAAGTATAAATCAGCTTAGCTCTGTTGACTCCAGTGGAGCAGGGCTGATTTACACGAGCCGGGGATCTGACCCAGTGTCGCTGAGATACATGTTTAACAAACTTTCCATGTGTGAATCTTGGCAGACTTGGTGCTAATACAGGAATGTGTTAATGAGACCCGGGCACTGCACTAGAATGAATTTGTCTTAAATCTCTTGCATTGCACCGTATTTAGTTTTATTCCAACGTGAAGAGAGATGGCTCGTTCCATCAGCCAAGTGTATTTCTCATTAATTCATCACTAATGCTTAGTTCCCTGCCTGGCTCTGCCTTCACTGCAGAGCTAACTCGAGTTATCTGCACTCCAGTGACTCCTCTCGAGTTAGCCGAGCTCATGTGGGAACAGCCACGCTGGCACTGCTGTGCCCACGCTGGTTCTGCACTCCCCTGAGTGTGGGGCTACGGCTTCTGGGGGCCTGTCCCATGGCTCTGAGAGATGAATAGTGGGAGAACTTGTCTGTCCTTTCTGGGCATATTAGGGGAGCTGTGGGAAGGCACTGGAGGACTATTGGTACTTGAGTGGTGCTAGCCTGTGTCCACACTACAGTGGTTGTGGTAACAGCTGAAGCTTTGTGCTCACTCACATTTTAGCACATACCCCTCTTGGGCTGGCCAGCTCCTGATAAGAGCATCACCACACTTGAGTTAAGGGATTTGTATATGGACGGGACTCAAGTTAGGAGCAACTTTTGAGTCATAACTCGCGTTAATGCTGCAGTAAAGAGAGGCTCTTAGTCTCCTCTCAGAGGCATGTTTTTAGAGTACATCTATACTGCAAAAAAACCCCCACGGCAGTGAGTCTCAGAGCCCAGCTCAATTGACTCAGGCTTGTGGGGCTTGAGCTACGGTGCTAAAAATAGCAGTGTAGATGTTCCCACTTTGGCTGGAGCCCAGGCTCTGAGGCCCTCCCCGCTTCCTGGGTCTCTGAGCCTAAGGTCCAGTCTAAGCGGAAATGTCTACACTGCAATTTTTAGCCCCCCAGCGTGTCCCCACCAGTCTGAGCCAGTTGACCTGGACTCTGAGACTTGCTGCTGTGTCAGGGTTTTGTGGTGTAGTCGTACCCTTAGTCTCTCTTTGTTGTTGCAGGTGACTTCCCTTCTCCTACATTGTCCCTGAGCACCTCTTCAGCTCAGGTCGGGGACTCTGTCTTGGCTCAGTGTTCCCTTCGTCCCAACAGTTTAGCTGCTCTCGTTATTTTCTGTCAGGATGGCAAAGAAATCTCCAGCCAATTGACCATGCCAGGCCAGTCACTATATCAATATAAAATCTCTGTGCGGAGCTCAGGCCAGTTTAGATGTATGTACCAGTACAGGATCAACCAGAACCACGTGAACAATTCTCGTCTGAGTCTCCCCCAGACCTTGAATGTAACAGGTGAGATGCTGGACTCCAACACAATGCAAGGAGGGGGAAGGGAACAGCTGGCTGGTGTCAGGCATTTTAAAATTATGTGGGCTTCAGCCATGGGAACCTGGTAATGATGAGGCAGGAGTGAGCCATGATCATTGCTGAAGTGGCTCAGGATTGTGCACAGTCTACTAGGTTCGTTACCCCATTTTCCAATCCCATCCCTTGGCCCATTTGTCTGTCTGATCCACCATGATGTTTTGAATTTATCATGTCTGTAAAACTCCCAACACAATGAGACTTAGATTTGGCCTTCAGGTGCTAGTGCATTCTTATTGATTGTTATTATTATTACACCAGCTGGAATCTGGCCCATTGACTCCAGGGGAACGACACCAATTTACACCAGATGGGGATCAGGCCCATTGATACAAGTGCAGTGACGCTGATTTTCACCAGCTCATTGATGGCAAAGTTCCACCAGACCCGGAGTGATCAGCTCTGGGAGTTATCGCGTATCTGATGCACTGTATCTGCAGATTTGGCTAATAGGGGCTTACATGTTGTGATTCTTTGTGTGTTTATTTCCCAGACAGAAGTGTTCACTCCGGTGATGCTGATCACAGCAATAGCGGCAGCTCTGAGAAAAAATCAATTCCTGATGGTAAATAATTTGTATTCACTAATGGCCAGATTCCCAATTCACTGGAGGCAGTGGGAAGATTTCCACTGAGTGCTTTGGGCTGCACATGAGGCACTAACTCAGTGTTTCTCCAACATGCCAAGCTAGAAGGGGGCGTCCTTGAGGAGTCCCAGCTGAGCATCTCCCTCCAACCTACCCCACTTCAGAGAGTTTGGGGGAGTCCAGGGAAAAGATGGGTGGCCAGGGCTGCAGGAGACTATTGGTTTGTCTCCCCACAGCTCCTCCTGCCTCTCATCCTGCAGCTCCCAGCTGGCATCATCTCCCAGGGCTGGCGTGAGGGGTGGGCTGCACTGGAGAGCTATTAGGAATTCTGTCAACACCTTTTTTCCAATTAAAAATTGAGGCTTTGATCAAATGAAGAGTTTTGTGGCAAAATTCGACTTTCCTTGGAGATTTTCGATTTTTATTTTTGGTCAGTATATTGAAAAGTGAAAATATTTCAGTCTTTGGTTGACAATTTGTTGTTTTTCTGTGATTTTCTGACTCCCTGAAAACAAAACAAAAATGTTTTTGGAGTTTGGTGAAGAGTTTAAATTTTTCCACCAAAAATGTTGACAAAACCAAACTTTGTTTTTTTTCGTTTTCTTCACAATTTTCTGGAGAGAACAAAAAAAAAAATTCTAACCAGCTTTGGGGCCAAAGTTTTCAGGCCTGTTCCTACCCAGCTGACTTTCCCACCAGCCAGGGCAGCTCCGGAGCGCTGCCCCTCTAAAGACCCCTCACTCTATGGAAATAGCAGAGAAAGCTGGGCTTGGAGATGTGTCCAGTGCTGCTCCAGCCCAGCCCTTCCCCCTACCAGCCAGGAAGCCTTTGTCAGGAATGTAATCATAGTGTCATAGAAATGTGGGGCTGGAAGGGACCTCGAGAGGTCACCTGGTCCAGCCCTCTGCACTGAGGCAGGACCAAGTCAACCTAGATCATCCCTGATAGGGGTTTGTCCAACCTGTTCTTCAAAACCTTCCACAGCCTCCCTTGAAAGCTTGTTCCAAAGCTGAACTAGCCTTAGAGTGAGCAAGGTGGATCTACCAATCCTGCCCGAGGAGCCATGGTCCAAGGACCAGAGTACGCAGCACTGGCCAGGGAAATGGGTCTGTGCAGCTGTCTGTATTGTCCAGACTCACATTCAGTATTCCTGCTCCCATATCCTCACACTCCCCTGCCCCCAAGCAGTAATTCCTGGCTCCTTCCCATCTCCCCTCGCTCTGCCCCTCCTGGAGAATGGTCAAGGAGGCGCTGGTCCTGGGAATGACAGGCCCTGCTACGTAGTCCTGTAGGTCCCCATCCCAGTGTGTCGGTTTCCCCATGTCCTCTCTGCGCTGAATGTGCCCCGTGTCTCTGACATACCCTAGCTCTCTCTGGGTATGGTTACTCCTAGGTCTCCGTCACTCCCTTTCTAGCTCTTGCGGTGGCTTTCCTGTCAGGACTTGGCCTGGGCAGGAGCAGGGAGAACAGACAGGCCCATGTGGGCCCAGCCATGGCTGGGACTGTCCTAGCCATAACCCAGGAGTGACACACAGCCAGCACAACCCCCAGCACGGGGAGACCTGCAGCATGAACTCTTCAGTGCCGGCTCCCGCAGGATTCTTCACATTTGTCTGGTTTTCCCAGGAGCGCGATTGGGACCGGAGGCCATCTGGGGAATTGCAGGGCTCTCTGTCCTGTGTCTGGCTCCACTGATTTATCTGCTGGTGAAGAAAGGTAGGCGATGGGGACTTCAGCCCCAGGCTGTGAGCGGACAGTGGCCATGTCAGGGAGAGACCAAGGGGAGCATTTTCCAATGATCCTATGTAACAAAGGCAGCCACATTCAACGGCTTTCGATGGGACTTAAGCGGCCTCGTCACTCTGGTGCTTTCAGAAATGCTGCCCCAAATGCCTAGGGGGCCATTTCAGAAGCTGTCAAGGAAAGTAGGAGTTGAACTACCATGGCCTTACAGTGGGGTGTGAGCTCCCTAATCCCATGGGCACTTTGTCAAATACCACCCCTAGTTCGTCCTAGGCCCTAGTGGAGGGATGGATACATCATACAGGAGGTAGCTGCTCGCTACTCTCCTGGCTGAGCCAGAAGCTGGCTCGGCTCCAGGGGGCTATTCAGGTGAGCTACGTTAAGGCTGAGTTTGCCAAAACTGCCTAGGGGATTTGGATACATTAACTTGGCAACTGGGCCTCTGAATCCCTTGGGCAGCTCTGAAAAGCCCACTGTAACCATGGCGCAGAGTCCAGTCCTGACCACAGCATCGTGGAGCCCATCTCTTGGTCGGGCAGGGAGCGAGGGGTGGCTGGGACCCTGCCAACTGCAACTGTCTTCCTTTTTCTTTCCATTGCAGCTAAACGGAGATGTCCAAGGTAGGAAGGAGGATACCTTCGCCTGGGGTTGTGATTCTGGTCGTGTCCCCAGGGTGTGATGCGGGGAGGTGTGGGGGATGGGGAACTGAGTTCTCAGCCGCCCTGGTATGTTCCCTGGTGAGCGGGACAGGGACTGAATGTGGGTAGATCCGCTAAGGATCCATTGGGATTGCCTGGCCTCTCTCTCTGTGTCAGTTCTAATGCAGTATTTCAGTGGCAGTGTGTGCACCACAAACACAGAGCAATACCCCGCCGCACTGACATGTTCCACACTTGTTTTTCGACAGGGAACAGCTCCCAAACTGCAGCACTGAGAACACACCCACGGAGGAGCAGATCCAGTGTAAGGATCTATTCTTCCCCCTTACTACTTGTGTGTGGGTAAGGCCTGGTGCCCTGCATGCCTGGGGAATGGTGCACCAGGTGCTGTACAGACACAGAGTCAGGAGACAGCCCCTGCCCCAACTCTCAGAGTTTGTTTAGGCTCCTAACTTTATTTCAGTGTAAATTCAGAGCCTCAATACCTTTGAGGATCTAGGCCTAAGGGTTTGATCACTGAACACAGCTGGAAAAAAAACAAGCCGAATGAGGAAGGGGTGTGACAAGCAGCAGACACACAAACTGACCCCTGCTGCTATCCCAAAAGCTGAATGGCTGAGCTGTGACTTACAGGGGGGTAAGTCTGGTCCACGCCGGGCTCCCTGGTCCGACCCGTGTCTGATCTGGCTGTGTTTCCACTGGCCCCAATTCACTGCCCAAGGTCTGACGAATGCATCTAAAAGCGAGAACAGAGGATTATAGAGCTGGAGGGCTGGAAGGGGCCTCAAGGGGTTGTTGAGTCCAGCCCCCTGCACTGAGGGAGAGTTAAAACTACCCCTGTGCTATAATTCATAGCTCCTAAGGCCTGTGATTATCTAGTCTGATCTCCTGTACAGCACAGGCCAGAGACTTCTCTGTGTCTTACACTAACCTCCAGTGCCTGGCACCGGGGGACCTGACCTGCTGTGATCTATAGGAGCTACCCCCATAGACATGTTAAATAATAATACAAAAATAACTGGCGTCCACTTCTCAGCTCTCACTCACACCCTTGCAGCTACAATCACACAATTAGAGCTGATACCTCAGTGAAACCCTGATGTGGTCCCTCAGCCCCAGTCCACGCTTATTTTGGGCTGTGTCAGGCTGCTGGTGCTGCCGCTGTGTTTATTTCACTGCAGTTTCCATTGCACACCCAGCCCCAGATAGAACAAACCGCCCCGGTGAAATGTGTCCATTTAAAGAACCGGTCGGGTCTGGGAGGGGAATTTCTCACGTTCTGCAGGAGAGCAGGTGCTGTGACCACAAGCCAGCGCTGCACTGGTCGTGCTGGGGGAGTGGGGAGTGAACAGACCCTGCGGTGTATAGTCTAAAGCTGTGACCGGACATTGGGGTCAGTGCTAGGCTGTGTTATTATTGAACACCTAGATCAAGCAATAGATAAATCTCTGTGTGGGGCTCTCCCAGGGAGCAGCACTTACCCTTCTGCTCTCTGCTAACTCTCTCCCCAGATGCTGCCATCAGAGAGTTCGGCGCAGCCAGGGTGAGTCGCGGTGTCAGTTGAATCCTGACCATGAATTTCAGGATCTGGGATGTCCCAGCGAGAATATGCACCATGAGATACTGTCCAGTGCTAGAGTACAGCAGGGCTGACCTCAGTGCTGGGGGTGTGAGCAGGGATTTGAATTCCTTTCTCTGCTCTGCTGGGGGCATAGGGAGCAGCCTCAGATATTGTAATGGATCCCTGTGATGGTCTGGTCTGCGCTCCTGCAGCGTCTCACCCAGCGATTCCTGCGTCCCGCCCAGAACTTCAGCCACTGCAATTATTGCTTTTAACTACCCATGAAAAAGACAAGATTTCTCTCTCTTTTTGCCCAATTTTCTATCTCTACCTGCTCCTGCCTCTGTACTTGAGCTGATTGAAAATGTTTGAACAAAAAGATTTTTTGTAGAAAAATGAGCATTTTTTCTAAAAAGAAAATTTTTACCAAGACCTGCAGGAATCTTTTGAAATTTTCTATTCTGTTTTCAAAAATGTGGTGAACATTTATATCAAAGTGGTTGCTAAAACTGTTTACTGAGAACTGGGCTTTCAGTAAATAAATAAAAAGTATAATGATTTTGATGACATTTGTTGAGAATTCTGATAAAAAAATTAATGGCAAATTGTACAAAAATAAAAAACCAACTCCATCTGGAACTAGTGAGACGCAAAAAAATCCACGTATTTTTTGCAAAACTGTTTCTCCATATTCTGACCAGCTGCCCATAGCTCCCTTCAAGGGTCTATTCTGCTGTGGTGTCATTTTCTAGATATTGGGGTTTGGGAGTTAGCAGAGGAATAACAGGATTTTATTTTTGTTTTAAAGCTTCCTCGGGTGCAGGAAAACAAGACTTCAACATACGCTGTCATAGGGAAAGTCCATGGCAGGCCCAGCTAACGCTCCAGCTTCTGAAACCATGGCTCAGCCTGCACCTGCTGCCTGCATTGACTCTGAAATGGTGGGCGGAGAAGAGGCCAGTGGCTCTTAATGGGCTAGTCACTGAGTAGCCATAGAACTTTGTTAAGTTTTAGGGAAAATCTTTCTGCTCCGTGTCTTTGTTTGGAATTTTCTAGACACTAGGGCAGATATCAGAGTGTTTATTCCCATTGTAATAAAACTGCAGTGTGAAAATTTGTGCAATGCCGATTCCTTCTTGGATGTTCAGGAACTCGGCTCCCCTTGAGTACAACAGAGTTCTGCCAAGCCATGGACCCTGCGCTCCCCACAGGTGTGGGGCGGCCAGGCAGGGGCTGGGTACAGCGCACAGGGGAGAGATGAATTCATCTAAACACCTCCTGATCCTCAGTGTGTGAAACTCAAACACATGGGCCCTAGCGTTTGTCTCCCCGCAGTACTGCCCGGCCGGCCGGCACATGGACAGCAGGGGCCTAATCTCAGAGATCTCATCCGCCCAACTGAAAACTTCCTCATGGGACCCAGAGCAGAGCCAGCCAGGACTGAAGTCTGACCAGGAGCAGGTCCCACAGGCAGGGATACTGCACAGCCCAGCAGCCTGGCAATAACAGGGAGCAGCAGCCTCTCTCCTCTCAGTCTCTCTCTCCCTGCCCCCCAGCTGGGGCATGCCTAGGGCCTCTGCGCTGCAGCTGGGGTCAGTTCCCCCTTCCTGGGCCCAGGCAGCCCCTCGTTACTTCCTTTCCCCCCATAAGCCAGGGCTGCAGCTCCCCCGATCCCTGACCTGCCTAAGCGGGGTGTGTGTGCAGCAGGGGGAGTCACTGATCCCCTGCCCAGGCCCAGGCTGTGAGTTTGCTGGGGAACCTCCCAGGACATTTCTGGGGTTAGGCCCATTGGCTCCCAACTGGGCTTCCCTCTCCCCTCTAGATGGTGCCAGAGCCCCACTGCCCTCTTACTGGCTGTTTGTTCTGACTGTCCCCTTCCCCCTCTGGGTTCTCTGTCAGGGCTTGTCTGAATCTGTTGTGTGTAGGGTTACCATACGTCTGTATTTTCCCAGACATGTCCGGCTTTTTAATTGCCGTCCGGGAGGAATATTTAAATATCTAAAAATATCTGGGATTTTGCCATTATTATTTTTCCCCAGAGAAGAGTTGATCATTCAAGAAAGAGAGTGAATGTTAATCACTCGAGAGAGTGCCCGCTTTTACCCTCTAGCTCCCAGTGCTTAAGCCGCGAAACAGCTGTTTCGCACAGCTGGGAGGGAGGGGGAACGCGGTGCACTCTGGGGAGGAGGCGGGGCCGGGATTTGGGAAAGGGTTCCAATGGGGCAGGGAGGGGGCAGAGTTGGGGAGGGGACTTTGGTGAAGGGGTTGGAATGGGGGCGGGGAAAGGGCGGAATTCGGCAGGGCCAGGGGTCATGAGCAAATCGCCCCCCTCCCCCCCGTGGAGTGTCCTCTTTTTTGAATGTTCAAATATGGTAACCCTAGTTGTGTGGTTTGTCCATTTTCCCTCCCTTTGTATCATGGGATGATTCTCTGCCTGGACAGGCATCTCTCAACCCTGGCCAGAGATCTTAGCTCTGAGCTTTCACTTCAGGCCCATAGACCCCACTCCCCTCCCAGAGCTGGGGGTAGAACCCAGGGGTCCTGACTCCCAGGCCCCCACTCTAACCACCAGACCCCACTTCCCTGCAAGTCCCAGAACTAGAGTTAGGGGCTGTCCATAAATTACATAACACATTTTTTGGTGATTTTCAAGGTTCAAAAAGCTAACAATGTTAGGAACCATTAGGAAAGGGATAAATAATAAGACAGCAAATATAATATTGTCTGTATATAAATACATGGTATGTCACACCCCGAATACTTTGTGCAGTTCTGGTTACCCTATCTCAAAAAAAAATAAAAATAAAAATAAAAAAAAAGATATATTAGAATTGAAAATGTCCAGAGAAGAGCAACAAAAATTTCCAGAGTCCAAGCTTTAATTTTTTTGAGAAAAAGCTGAAATTTTCTGCTAAAACTGTTGATGCATAAGAATTTGTGTGTATGTGTCTGAAAGCTCCATAGACAAGGGGAACATTTTCTGAAAGCTTTAATGGTGAATAACGTTCTTCTTCAGAGAACTGCAACTTTTCAAAATGGCCACGAGCTCTCATCATTGCCAACAGGAATGAGGCTAAAGCTGCCTTTAAGCAAAGAGGTCCTCTTTCAATATGACCACCATCTGCCATTATTTCCAACAGCAGTAAAGTCAAGCTGCCCTCACAGAAGCTGGTGGCCCATGTCCCCAGCACAGAGAGCCATTATCTTTCAAAGGTTCATATGCATCTTGCCGTCCTTGAGAACAATAGAAGATGCAAGCTGTTTTGAATGAGGGCAGCTCCTCTTGGTATCTTCTGAAGAAGAACTTTTACTCTGGAAATATTTTGATTCAATTTGGCTAGGGACAGGGCATCTTTTGGGGAGAGTGAGTCACCAGGTTTGCAAATCACTTCTGCTTTGGTCCACAATCCTTTGGATGTGTTAACATTCTTGGAATACTGTCAAGCACATCTTCTTTCCCAGGCTAGATTTGGAATGATGTGTGGATGGGCTGTTGCCTGCAGCATGTCTGTGGTTGAAGCTTGTAGGTTACTTTTATAGTTACAAAAGACAATTCTCTAACCTAGGACTTGTCTTTCAGATCTTCAGTTTTTATGTATCAAGTATCAGGGGGTAGCCTTGTTAGTCTGTATCTACAAAAACAACAAGGAGTCTGGTGGCACCTTAAAGACTAACAGATTTATTTGGGCATAAGCTTTCTTGGGTAAAAACCTCACTTCTTCAGATGCATAGAGTGAAAGTTACAGATGCAGGCATTATATACTGACACATGGAGAGAAGGGAGTTACTTCGCAAGTGGAGAACCAGTGTTGACAGGGCCAATTCAATCAGATCCATAAACCCAGAAACCCTGGATGCCCCATCATCTCAGGCATTGGCACTCTTACAGCAGGATTATCTGGCTATTTGGACTCTCTCCTCAGACCCTACGCTACCAGCACTCCCAGCTATCTTCGAGACACCACCAACTTCCGGAGGAAACTACAATGCATTGGTGTTCTTCCTGAAAACACCATCCTTGCCACCATGGATGTAGAAGCACTTTACACCAATATTCCACATGAGGATGGACTACAAGCTGTCAGGAACAGTATCCCTGATGAGGCCACAGCAAGCCTGGTGGCTGAGCTTTGTGACTTTGTCCTCACCCACAACAACTTCAGATTTGGGGACAACTTATACCTTCAAGTCAGTGGCACTGCTATGGGTACCCGCATGGCCCCACAGTATGCCAATATTTTTATGGCTGACTTAGAACAACACTTCCTCAGCTGTCGTCCCCTAGTGCCTCTCCTCTACTTGCGCTACATTGATGACATCTTCATCATATGGACCCACGGAAAGGAGGCCCTTGAAGAATTCCACCTGGACTTCAACAATTTCCACCCCACCATCAACCTCAGCCTGGACCAGTCCACACAAGAGATCCACTTCCTGGATACTACAGTGCAAATAAGTGATGGTCACATAAACACCACCCTATACCGGAAACCTACTGACCGCTATACGTACCTACATGCCTCCAGTTTGCATCCAAGACACATCACACGATCCATTGTCTACAGCCAAGCCCTAAGATACAACCGAATTTGCTCCAACCCCTCAGACAGAGACAAACACCTACAAGATCTTTATCAAGCATTCTTAAAACTACAATACCCACCTGGGGAAGTGAGGAAACAGATTGACAGAGCAAGACGGGTACCCAGAAACCACCTACTACAGGACAGGCCCAACAAGGACAATAACAGAACACCACTGGCCATCACATACAGCCCCCAGCTAAAACCTCTCCAGCGCATTATCCACGATCTACAACCTATCCTGGAAAATGATCCCTCAGTCTCACAGACCCTGGGAGGCAGGCCAGTCCTCGCTTACAGACACCCCCCCAACTTGAAGCAAATACTCACCAGCAACTACACACCACACCACAGAAACACCAACCCAGGAACCAATCCCTGTAGCAAACCTCGTTGCCTACTCTGTCTCCATATCTACTCTGGCGACACCATCAGAGGACCCAACCACATCAGCCACACCATCAAGGGCTCATTCACCTGCACATCTACTAATGTTATATATGCCATCATGTGCCAGCAATGCCCCTCTGCCATGTACATTGGCCAAACCGGACAGTCCCTCCGCAAAAGAATAAATGGACACAAATCGGACATCAGGAATGGTAACATACAAAAGCCAGTAAGTGAACACTTCAATCTCCCTGGTCATTCTATTACAGATTTAAAAGTCACTATTATTGAACAAAAAAACTTCAGAAACAGACTTCAAAGAGAAACAGCAGAACTAAAATTCATTTGCAAATTTAACACCATTAATCTGGGCTTGAATAGGGACTGGGAGTGGCTGGCTCACTACAGAAGCAGCTTTTCCTCTCCTGGAATTGACACCTCCTCATCTATTATTGGGAGTGGACTACATCCACCCTGATTGAATTGGCCCTGTCAACACTGGTTCTCCACTTGCAAAGTAACTCCCTTCTCTCCATGTGTCAGTATAGAATGCCTGCATCTGTAACTTTCACTCTATGCATCTGAAGAAGTGAGGTTTTTACCCACGAAAGCTTATGCCCAAATAAATCTGTAAGTCTTTAAGATGCCACCAGACTCCTTGTAGTTTTTATGTATGTGTTTCAAATTAGGAAGAGCACTTATAGCCTGTAATACAGGGGGAGGGTAGGGGAGAATGGAGAAATCTAATTGGAAAGTTAATGTGTAGAACTGGTTGAAAAAAATTGTATCTAAACTATTTTCTGTTGAAAAATGCCAGTCAGTCTAAACTGAAATGTTTCTAGGAAACATATTGGTTTGACAAACTTTTTTGTCATATGTGACTCAAAGATCCCATTCTGTAACCATTCCTGCTGCTTTTTGAAAATTGCCTCCTGAGGTCACATTTAATTCAGGTATCATTGTATGTGTCTGTTTTATAAAGAGGAACTGCACATCTTGAATTACATTCATATCATCTATCTTTGAATGCCCTCCCAAGCTTTTCTTCTGCACAGACATGAGCTAGGTCTCCATAATTCTCTCTATGAGCAGTGATCTCTGGTGAGATGATAATGCCTATAGTAACTCTCTCTTTATTGTGTTTATAGGGGAGGGGAAACTGCTGGGAAAAGGTGCCTCTGATCAAAGAGTAGACACTCTTAGCCCAGAGAGCGCAGACCACAGCCCTTGAGGAAAAGGGGGCAGGGAAGGACACAGTGTCTGGGAGGGGGAAATACAGGGTAACAACCCCAAAAAGGGAGCTGGAGTTTGTGCATGTATACAGTTCTGGGTTTCAGACACCACTCCCCAAAGGACCAGCCAATCTGCACTGCCATTGGTGAGCAAATGTAGCCTGAATCAGAAAGTAAAAAGAAGTTGCCCAGGAGAGGCAGTTTGAGCAAAAGACACATCCCAGGAGAAATGAGAGAATATTCATGCACATATATTGGTCAGCATGAAGTTTCTTTATTTGTCAAAGACTTAAAACAAAATATGCACTCAAAGTATTAAAGTGTTTGATTTACAGATCCTCAAGCCATTCCAGTTTATACCATCTCTGTATCTAGCTCCACCTGTTCTGATTACAAGAGATCTACATCTTTTGCAGGAGATCAGCTGAGGGTACGCTTGTGTCCGGATGTGTTTTGTGTTGGCTGAGCTGGCCACTGCACTTTCTTTTGCTGTTTTGTTGGGGATTGTGTTTCTACTCATCTAAAGCTGACAAAGACGTCTTTTAGGTCTTTAAAGTCTTAAGACAATGAATAACGTATGGGTGGCCAGGGCCAGCTCCAGCATTTCTGCCGCCCCAAGCAAAAAAAAAAAAAAAAAAAGCCGCGATCGCAATCGTGATCGGCGGCGGCAATTGGAAAAAAAAAAGAGCCGCGATCGGCGGCGGCGGCAGTTCAGCGGCAGGTCCTTCGCTCCTAGAGGGAGTGAGGGACCTGCCGCCCCCGAATTGCTGCAGGTGCCGCCCCTCTCCCCTGGCCGCCCCAAGCACCTGCTTGTTAAGCTGGTGCCTGGAGCCGGCCCTGTGGGCGGCACAGGAAACTGCAGTGGAAAACGCCTAAACTAGGACGAGGATATTCAGAGGAGGGTAAGGGAATTAAGCATAAGGATGTTCCCATGGCTGAGGTGCTAATTCTGGATTTTGTAGACCCAGATTCAACTACTTGTTCTGCCAAAGACTTCCTGAGTTACCTTCAGAACTTGCTTTATCTCATTGTGCCTCAGTTCCCCAATTATGAAATGGGGTCGGTAGTAATTCCCGACCTCACAGGGGTGTAGTGAGGCTAAATACATTAAAGGTTGTGAGGTATGCAGTTGTCATGATACTGACGAGCAGGTGAATGCCATGGATAGGTGGATGCCCAGCTCTCACTTAATTTCAAATGGATCAGTACATATAACTTTCAAAAATTCATTTGAAAAGACCAGATTAGATGATTCAAACAGCAGCTCCATGCTGGTCTCAATGCATTGGGTTTTACCTAGGGTTTAAACACAAAGCAGACTTGGACATAGGCAGAATTTGGCTTATTAGTTAATGTAAATAATTTATTTTTAAAAGATCACCTCCTGTTTAATTTGCTGGTCATTCTGCAGTCCAATAGGCCCTTAGTTATCCAACACTGAGTAATGTGGGTTTAACAGCAGCGGGTAATGGTTCCAAACTATCACTTTGATCAGGGGCTGATTGTCTAAACAGAAGCATAGTAGAGTCCCACATTTCTTTTTCCCAAAAAGGGCCTGGGCACCCATGGGAAACGCTTAGTAACTAATAAACCATTTGGACCGTTTTTCATGACTATATGCAGGGAGAGCCACAAATTCTTGTTCCAACAATGTGTAAATACAGCCAAAGGCAACTTTCAACCAAGGTTGTAGATCAATAGGGCAGTCATAGTCCCGGTGCAGAGGCAATGAGTCCACGTTTATTTCAAAGGTATCCATGTAATCCAAGTGTTTATCAGGAATGCCGGGTGTCCGAGCCAAGAATGGTGGAGTAGGGGCGGAGGGTGGTTAAAGAAACCCCTACATTTTCTGTCATTTCCATTGCACAACTTCAGAAGGGGCATCACCGGGCCAGGCTCATGTAGTGAGGCCATGGTTCACACCTGGTGTGATGTGTCCCCTGTTGCATATGGGCCACTTACATGCGGAGAGCCTGCTTTTCTGCAAAAAGTTGCACCACCTGATGTCACATGCTGCATCTGATAATTAGGTCCAGTGGTTGGAGTGTAGGTCGCAGCAAAGTGCAGGATTGTGCTAGAATCAAGGTCCAGGAACACAGCAGGATCAAAACCGAGATCAGAGTCCATCGACAAAGCAGAAGCAGAAGCAGGGCCAGAGCCAGAGTCCAAGTCCAGGCCAGAAGTCGAAGCCGGATGGTGAGAGACCAAAGATCAGCCAAGTCGATGTCAAGCCAGAGTCCAGATACAGGCCGAAGGTCAAAGCCGCGTTGTCAAAATCTGAGGGCGTGGGGAAGATCAGGAGGAGGAGGCAATGCTGGAGCGGGTTGGTGGAGGGCCTGGAGCGAGGCTACAGGAGGGCAAGGAGAATACTGAGCCAGTGTTGGTAGCCAACATCTAGAGCTCAGGGTCTTGCCAAAGTCACAGCCAGAGACCGGAGCCAAGGGTCAAGCCAGAGTCAATAGCGAAGAACTGGAGCGCAGGGCAGGGCAGGGTGGTGCATGCAGGTGGGAACCAGGATGACTTATAGGTACTCCTAGGAACTGCCCACCTGGAGCCCTAGAGACCCCTTATTTGGAATAAATAAATAAAAGGACAGCAGGATGACAAAGATGTCTCTGACCCTGGGGTCCAAGCCAAGGGGAGCTCCCATCCAGGCTATGTGCCAGGACCCCATCACCCTCCCTGTTCATTTCACACTCAGAGACCCCCTAGCAGGAGGGGAGAATAAAGGGCAGAAAGTGAAGGTGCCCCTGGGGGAAAGGCACTAGCCTGGGACCCAGTCCAGTTCCCAGATCTATACCCAGGATTGTGTGACCCGGACCACAGCCCTTCCTCTGTGTCTCAGTCCCCACCTGACAGATGGGGAGGATCCTTCTCTGCCCCAGGGTGCTAGTGGGGGAGTTTCATCCCTGGTTGGAAAGGGTTCAGGTACCAGGTGGGTGGATTGGGCCCCAGATGGGGGATGGTCAGACATTCACTGCATCAGGGGTGACAGGGTCCATGGGAAGGTCTGAGCAGTGACGACAGGGGAGGGGCTCCACATCAGGCCACCACTCCCAGACTGCAATGGTTATTGAGGATAAACCCTGGTTCTGCGGATGCTCCCATTTCTGGGCCAGCCCCACGGACCTGACAGCCTGATGCTTCCGAAACTGGCCTCTGGAGGTGGGGGCAGGGACAGTATCTGGCCTGGCCCTAGCTCCAGGGTTTGAGGTGGGGCAGGGTGGTGAAAGCGAGGTGCTCGGCCTGGGTTTCTCTCAGTGCTGTGGGCTCTATGTCCACTCCTCCGAGCCCTTCTCCCCCAGGCACAGTGAGAAAGAGCAGTACCTGCGGCAGGGAGTGGGAGCTTCTGGTCTGTGAAGGGGGGGCCCTTCAAAGGTGTCCCACGGAGCACAGCCCCTGCAATGCTTTGGGCACCTGGCGCAAGCACCTGATGTAGAAGAGGTGGGCCACGACCTTAGCTGTAACATCCTCCTGCTGCAAGGGAACAAGGATCAGTCAGAGACTTGGACACCCATGGTAACGAAGGGCATTAACGGCACCAGGAGCCAGCAAAATTTCCACCCAATCCCTCCCCACATCTGAGGGGCAGATTCCCCCACCCAACCCCTGAGATGAAATCTTGTCTCCTCTCTAGTGACTTCCAACCCCACTCCCACCATTGTGGAATGAACTCCTGCCCCCATTCCTCTCAGTCCCCCCATTCCTCTCAGTCCCTCAATCCTCCAAATCCAGCTGGGGATTCAGAATCCCCTCAGACACCCTCTCCCCCTCCAGCTGAGGGGCTGGGAGCTTTGGGCACTAGTGCAGTGGGGTGAGAGGAAGTGGACACTTTTCCCCAAGGGATCCCCCCGCCCGTTCTTAAGGTGACGCCAAGGACAGTAGCACTGGTGAATGGGGCACTTGAGCAGCCTCTCCTGACTCAATCCTCCATTTCTCCCAGAGCAGGTGGTGGCTGAGATAACGTGATACTAGGAACCGGCCTGAGGCCCCGAGGGGTATGAAAGGCTCACAGAGGTGGCTGGGGGAGTTGGCAGCCCCTAGCATGAGCAATGGTAGCATGTCGTGTTGATGTGATGCCTGTTAGGAAATAGCCTTGCTGGAGAGCTGGGTCTGCACTACTTTGAGTTGCTCAGGGGACAAGCTGGCACCTACCAATAGCACTTGCCTGGGTTCATCCTCTCCTTGCTCCCCGGTCAGCGAATGGGGATGGGATGGGAGTGACTTTCAATGGCCTCGAGGTGAAAGGCCCCGAGGGTCCCTCCCCAATTGATCCTTCTTTGGTTACCTCATCCCCTATCAGCTGGCCGGCTTCCCCCAGGATGGAATATGTCAGCACCAGCCCAGCCTGGCTGACACAGAGCTGGGGTCATGTATGGCCAGCAGCGCCTCCTGGAGGAAGGTTCTTCTTTGGCCTTCCGTGAAGATCTCTTCAAAGACCTAAAACCATCAGCACGAGAGCCCTTGGCAATTGCCCAGAACCAGGCTCCAAATCCCACTAGTGGCTCACAAGGAGGATAAGAGTCCTGCTGCAGCCAACCTTTGGGGTTCCACAGACCAAGGAACCCCCTTCAGTAAGAGGTTGCAGGCACCGAGGCCTCGAATAGCTCTTTCTGGAGCAGGATTCACCGCAGGTGCCATGACATCCTGGGAATGTGTCTGTGTGCATGAGCTTGGCGCGCTCTGGTACGCAGCTCACAAAAAGAACACAGGACCCCCTACTGCTTCTAGCAGCAATATCTCCTGCAGCTCACCAGCTAGAGGTAGGAGCCATTTAGATCTGCTTCCATTCTCACACCCCACCCCACTGACATTCCCACAAGTCTCACATGCGGTGCAGTAATTCAGCCCAGGGTAATAGCTCAGTGTCCCTAACCCAACGTCCAGCGCAGGGGCAGGTTCTGCTTCCTGACTCACAATGGTGCTGGACAAACCCCACACCCCACCTGTGATTCCAAAGGGTGCAGGGAATCCAATGAGGATCTGGTCCGGCAATAGCTGGTGTGAGCTTCCCCCTGTGAAGTTCTCCCTGCCCCGCATCCCTGTCCTGCCTGGCTGTTGTCAAGGAAGCTCTGTGAGGTCACAGCCGTCTCACCACCTTTGCCCAATAGGCTAAATTCCTGCCAAAGGCGTTTGTGAAGTCACTGTCATACTCACCTTTCCCTTGCAGGCCTGATGTCTGCCCCTGGCCAGCCCGGTTGGATGTCTGAGCTGCACTGTGGATCGCCCCACTTGCTCATTATTGATTCTGAGGAGCAAGCAGGCTGCCCAGTAACACAGCAGAGTCTGTTCCTCACCCCACACTGAGTTTTTCATAGAGGCATTGGTTGTGAAACAATTTGATCTCCTAATCCAGCCTCTATTTCACGGGCTATGAAATTTCACACACTTACTACCATATTAAGCCCAATAGCTTGTAATTCACTAAAAGGCACCTTCCAGAATGACAACAACTTGTGATCTGAGGACACCAGGAAACAGAGAATTCTCCTCTTCCTTGGATAATTTGTTCCAGTCGTTAGTCTCCCTCACTGTCAAAAATGTGTGCCTTACTTCTTATTTGAATTTCTCTGGTTTCAGCTGATAGCCGTTGGTTCTTGTTGCGTCTTTCTTGGCTAGATTGAAGAGCACTTTGGTATTCATTTTTTTTTCTTCATGAAGGGACTTCTACACCCTAACCAAGTCACCTCTCGATCTTCTTCTATAGCTAGGGCCCTACCAATGACACAGCAATGAACAACGTGTCACAGATCATAAATTAGCCTTGCCCTGTGAAATCTGATCTCCCTGTCCTGCTGGGAGCCCCCCAGCCAGGAGCCCCCCAGTAGGGGCCTCCTAGCTGTTAGTCTGCTGGGCTGGGAACAGGACTTCCTCTGCACTACTGCTGTCCTTGGGGATATCAGATGCACCTCCAGAGGCAGTGCAGAAGCGAATCACAGAATCATAGAATACAGGGTTGGAAGGGAGTCATCTAGTCCAACCCCCTGCTCAAAGCAGGACCAATTCCCAACTAAATCATCCCAGACAAGGCTTTGTCAAGCCTGACCTTAAAAACCTCTAAGGAAGGAGATTCCACCACCTCCCTAGGTAACCCATTCCAGTGCTTCACCACCCTCCTAGTGAAAACGTTTTTCCTAATATCCAACCTAAACCTCCCCCACTGCAACTTGAGACCATTACTACTTGTTCTGTCATCTGCTACCACTGAGAACAGTCTAGATCCATCCTCTTTGGAACCCCCTTTCAGGTAGTCGAAAGCAGCTATCAAATCCCACCTCATTCTTCTCTTCTGCAGACTAAACAATCCCAGTTCCCTCAGCCTCTCCTCATAAGTCATGTGCTCCAGCCCCCTAATCATTTTTGTTGCCCTCCACTGGAGTCTTTCCAATTTTTCCACAACCTTCTTGTAGTGTGGGGCCCAAAACTGGACACAGTACTCCAGATGAGGCCTCACCAATGTCGAATAGAGGGGGATGATCACGTCCCTCAATCTGCTGGAAATGCCCCTACTTATACAGCCCAAAATGCCGTTAGCCTTCTTGGCAACAAGGGCACACTGTTGACTTATATCCAGCTTCTTGTCCACGGTAACCCCTAGGTCCTTTTCTGAGGAACTGCTGCCTAGCCATTAGGTCCCTAGTCTGTAGCAGTGCATGGGATTCTTCCGTCCTAAGTGCAGGACTCTGCACTTGTCCTTGTTGAACCTCATCAGGTTTCTTTTGGCCCAATCCTCTAACTTGTCTAGGTTCCTCTGTATCCTATCCTTACCCTCCAGCGTATCTACCACTCCTCCTAGTTTAGTGTCATCTGCAAACTTGCTGAGAGTGCAGTCCACGCCATCCTCCAGATCATTAATGAAGATATTGAACAAAACCAGGCCCAGGACCGAACCTTGGGGCACTCTGCTTGATACCGGCTGCCAACTAGACATGGAGCCATTGATCACTACCCGTTGAGCCCGACGAGCTAGCCAGCTTTCTATCCACCTTATAGTCCATTCATCCAGCCCATACTTCTTTAACTTGCCGGCAAGAATACTGTGGGAGACTGGAATGCACTGCAGCAACCTGGAGTTAGGCTCAGGGCTTTATCACCATTTATTCTAAGTTTGTGGTTTTAATTGACTTGTTATAAATAGCATGGCTTCTAATTGTTTTAATTATGGAAAGTTGCTAGAGTGCTAATATGAGGCTTAAATCTATCACTCTGTTGCCAGCCTAAAAGGGCCCGAGGAGGCAAACAGCGAGGTTCATTGCCCGGTGTGCTTTGCACCAATGAAGACACCAAGGTGGAGAAACAAAGCAAATTTATTCGAGATCTCAGAATAGGCACTAGGAGACCAACATATCTCAAAGCAAGTGCAGCGCATACAAACACGTTTTCCCTTTTATATTCCAAGCAGTTTCTGTGCAAGCCTTTGTCTATTTCACCCTTACCCCTCCCTTCCAGACAACAGTTACAGCAGGCACACAGTGTGCATGTTAGAAACTTTCCCATTCACATGCTTATCTTTCGACCTTCGCAGGCCTGTGCACATGCAGTCTTGCCCTCCCTCTTCCTTCCCCCGCTCTTATCACTACAGCGTTTGTGAGTGAGCAAAACAGCAGCTGTCTGCTAGAAAAGCTGACCATTACATATTTTGCTTTTTAGCCTGTCAGCACTTTAGGCTGGTTAATGTTCACAAGATGGAGTCACTGTGGCTCATTTAGACCCAGAGCAGAAGAGCTTCATCGGCACTTCTGGCCTTCCACTCTCCTGAGTTACCTGGTAGCTATGCCTAGTGACACCAACAACTCCAAGCACCTCCTTGCCATAGATCAGGTGGCTGTGGCCTGGCTTTTTAGTTTCATAATAAGAAAATTATATTTGCAATTGGCAATGTTGCATTGTTTGTGGCTGACATTTCAAAAATGCTGACTTGGAAAAAAAAACATTTGCAATCGTCAATCGCTTCCAAGCAAGCAGACTTTTGAAATTCCAAATGCTCACCTCCTTCTTTTTAAAATAATTCTTTGTCTCTGCCATTGTCTTTCAGTTCAGTTTCTCAAAATAGCTACAGTATTAGTGTGATTCACTTAGAAATTAGATTTTTTTTTTTACTTTACTAGCAATTTTGGCTCTTTCTACCTGAAAATGATTCTTGAATTAATTTATTTTTTATCTCACATTACATCACAGTTAAGAGGGAACACAGCATTTGAAAATGTTCTGGATATTGTGTTGTTATAACAAGGTAAGAGTTGATGATGTTTTAGTATCAGTTCTGAAACCTGGAAATGATAAAGGATATAATAATGCATTACAATTACATTTTGTGGAAAAAGTACTTTATTTTTCAATGGTCTGTTTAATATAATTTTTTTTCTCTTGACGTTTCTTGTGGTTTCATATTATGGTGAAATGTGATTAGTTAAAACAGGACAATTGAAACATGTGTGTGTGAGTGTGTGTGTGTGTGTGTGCGCGTGCGCACGCTTGTTTTAATTTTTCACATTGATAAGGTAAAGAATTTTAGAAATCTAGTACCAAAATAGCCACATTACTAGGAAATAGGGTATCCAGATGAGTGTGACTTTTTGCTTCCATTTCCATATGGAAATTTTGATTCCTATCTTTGGTGTTTCTTTGTCTCAGGGAGAAATGCAAGAACTTTGTTATTGGTGACCTTGTTCATAACCATAGGTGGGCAAATCTGAAAAAAAAAAAACCCTAGGAGCTGTAATAAAAAGCAACCAAAGGAGACCAGTTTGTGCAAAAGATCAGGAAAATGACTGAATGCAAATATATTGTTCACCGTGTTTTTATTTTTTTATTTGTAAGACTTTAAACAAAAAATATCTCAAAGTATTAAAGTGCTCGATTTAAAAGTCCTCCAGTTTATACCAGCTCAGGATCTGGCTCCATAACTTTACCTTTACCCAAGTAGAAATATGTTTGGGTGGGTCTGGCTGTATTTTGCATTGGCTGAGTTGGCCAGTGCACTGGTCATGCTATTTTGTTATGGATGTTGTTTCTACTCATCAGTTAAAGGCAGGTAAAGCTGTCACAAACATCTTGGGAATTTAGACCCTGCTTTCAATTTCCTGACTTCGGTGCATTCAAAATCTCATATTTAATAGTTCAATACAAGCAGTAGTGTTTTTTCCCCTTTGAGTTCATATAAATTTATAATTCTTTGTGAACTTTACTAATCCATTTGCCTTGAAAATATCCTCTTTTAAGGCGTGCAGAAGGTTCAAATACACTGCATGTTACCTTTCCTTGCTTCGCACTCTGGTAGCTGTTCATATCAGATTTCATCATCTTCCCAAACAGCCTGACCCAGAGTGAACTGAAATAAATGGAATAACTTCCCTTGGCATCAATCTGTTTTGGATCAGACCCTCCTACAGTGAGTGGGAACACCAAATTCCTAGGAAATAGATGAAAACTGCCCTCCTCCCTCAAAAACAGACACATCTCTTTTTTCATTGAACTTTTCAATGGAAATTTCAGCATTTTTGCAAAAAATAAAATAAAATAATAATAATAATGAATATAAATATTTTTATTCGGGAATCCTTGCACTGTAGGGTGGGAGGGATCTCATGTAGTCAAGTCAGGCTCCCTGTGCTGGGGCAAGACCAAGTAACACCAAGTAAACATCCCGACGGGTGTTTCTCCGACCTGTTCTGAAACACCTCCAATGCTGAGGATTCCACATGTTGAACTGTCTAGCTTAAGTTCCTCATGCTCCCATTCTCCTTTATAGGCCAGTCTTACTGGTTCAACTACATCTCCCAGTTACTCCATTTCAAAACCAAAATACTTCAGATTTCAGCCAAAATATACCAGCGCCAAAATATTTTGGATTGGGGGTTTTGTTCCTGAAAGTTATGTGGCACTGGTTGTGCCATGTGTTACTTATAGGAGGCGGATGAAGAAAAAGACAATAAAAAATGGGGGCAGGAGGGAGATTAGAGAGAATGTTCTTTTTCTTGGCTGGGTCCCAAGGAGGGGCCCCAAAAATGAAGCTGAGCACAGGGCCCCACTAACTCTAAATCCACCTCTGATTACCGACGATTTGTACCACATTACAGCCAAATTGCCACCCCACTGACAGACCAGGAAAAAACAGCCAAATGCAGTTCAGTGGACTGAGAAGTGTCAGAAAGCCTTTAACCAGCTTAAGCGGCCCTTACGTCTGACCCTGTACTAAGGGCCCTGGACTTCAACCAACCGTTTCTCATAACCACAGATGAGCCCGAGAGGTGCGGCGAACAGCAGAGGCTAAGAGAGGGAGTTTGCCTGGGATCTGTCCGAGAGGAGGTACGCTAAGTGCTGCATTAGGGGGGCTGTGTTGGTGAGTATCTGAGTGTCTGTTGCTGGGACAGTTTGTCAGTTTGACCGTGTGCTTGATTGCTTGCTTGTTTGTTTGAAAAGTGTGAATTAGGAGTGCTTTGTTCCAGGTGAGCCTTGAGTGGGCCTGACTGGTATATAAGGGCAGTCAGCGGTGAACAGCAGAGGCTAACAGAGGGAGTTTGCCTGGGAGTTCGCCTGGAGAGAGCTCACTGAGGCTTTCATCTGCGGGTTTCTCTGAGTAGTTACTGCAACAGCTGAGGAAGCTCTTAAGAGGAAGGTGACATGGAAGGTGAGCGATCAGCTGTTGTAACCTGCACTGGTTGTGCCATGTTTGTGTTTCTTCCACAGGACAGAAGCGACTTTGTCTGTATAAAGTGCAAGCTGGTCTCCATATTGGAAGAGAAGGTTCGAGGTCTGGAGAAACGAGTATCGACTCTACGTTGCATAAGGGAAAATGAAGATTTCTTGGACAGACGTCAGGAGATGCTTCTACGGCCACAATGTTCTGAAGATTCAGAGCAGGCGCAGCAGGGACAGAAGGATGGTGAAGAAGTTTGGCAGCATGTGACCTCCATAAGGAGAAAGAGGAGCGTCCATGTACCAGCAATGGTGATACAGGTGAGCAATCGTTTCCATGTTCTCTCTACAGGTACTAATGCGGAGAGTGGACTAGATGTCCCTTCTGAAGGAAGGGAGCAGAAGGAGACTCCACCGATTGGAAGGCAAAAGATGCACTGTCCTAGGGATGAGGGTTCCACAACCACCACTCCCAAGAGGAGGAGGAGGGTGGTGGTGGTCGGGGACTCCCTCCTCACGGGGACTGAGTCATCTATCTGCCGCCCCGACCGGGAAAACCGAGAGGTCTGCTGCTTGCCAGGAGCTAGGATACACGATGTGACGGAGAGACTGCCAAGACTCATCAAGCCCTCGGATCGCTACCCCTTCCTGCTTCTCCACGTGGGAACCAATGATACTGCCAAGAATGACCTTGAGCAGATCACTGCAGACTATGTGGCTATGGGAAGAAGGATAAAGGAGTTTGAGGCGCAAGTGGTGTTCTCGTCCATCCTCCCTGTGCAAGGAAAAGGCCTGGGTAGAGACCGTCGAATCGTGGAAGTCAACGAATGGCTACGCAGGTGGTGTCGGAGAGAAGGCTTTGGATTCTTCGACCATGGGATGGTGTTCCAAGAAGGAGGAGTGCTAGGCAGAGACGGGCTCCACCTAACGAAGAGAGGGAAGAGCATCTTCGCAAGCAGGCTGGCTAACCTAGTGAGGAGGGCTTTAAACTAGGTTCACCGGGGAAAGGAGACCAAAGCCCTGAGGTAAGTGGAGAAATGGGATCCTGGGAGGAAGCACGAACAGGAGAGCGTAAGAGGGGAGGACTCCTGTCTCATACTGAGAAAGCGGGACGATCGATGAGTTATCTTAAGTGCCTATACACAAATGCAAGAAGCCTGGGAAACAAGCAGGGAGAACTGGAAGTCCTGGCACAGTCAGGGAACTATGATGCGACTGGAATAACAGAGACTTGGTGGGATAACTCAAATGACTGGAGTACTGTCATGGATGGATATAAACTGTTCAGGAAGGACAGGCAGGGCAGAAAAGGTGGGGGAGTTGCGCTGTATGTAAGAGAGGAGTATGACTGCTCAGAGCTCCGGTATGAAACTGCAGAAAAACCTGAGAGTCTCTGGATAAAGTTGAGAAGTGTGAGCAACAAGGTTGATGTCGTGGTTGGAGTCTGCTATAGACCACCAGACCAGGGGGATGAGGTGGACGAGGCTTTCTTCTGGCAACTAGCAGAAGTTGCTAGATCACAGGCCCTGGTTCTCATGGGAGACTTTAATCACCCTGATATCTGCTGGGAGAGCAATACAGCGGTGCACAGACAATCCAGGAAGTTTTTGGAAAGTGTAGTTGACAATTTCCTGGTGCAAGTGCTGGAGGAACTAACTAGGGGCAGAGCTTTTCTTGACCTGCTGCTCACAAACAGGGAAGAATTAGTAGGGGAAGCGAAAGTGGATGGGAACCTGAGAGGCAGTGACCATGAGATGGTCGAGTTTAGGATCCTGACACAAGGAAGAAAGGAGAGCAGCAGAATACGGACCCTGGACTTCAGAAAAGCAGACTTTGACTCCCTCAGGGAACAGATGGGCAGGATCCCCTGGGAGAATAACATGAAGGGCAAAGGGGTCCAGGAGAGCTGGCTGTATGTTAAAGAATCCTTATTGTGGTTGCAGGAACAAACCATCCCGATGTGTAGAAAGAATAGTAAATATGGCAGGCGACCAGGTTGGCTTAACAGTGAAATCCTTGCTGACCTTAAACGCAAAAAAGAAGCTTACAAGAAGTGGAAGATTGGACAAATGACCAGGGAGGAGTATAAAAATATTGCTCAGGCATGCAAGAGTGAAATCAGGAAGTCCAAATCGCACTTGGAGTTGCAGCTAGCAAGAGATGTTAAGAATAACAAGAAGGGTTTCTTCAGGTATGTTAGCAACAAGAAGAGAGTCAAGGAAAGTGTGGGCCCCTTGCTGAATGAGGGAGGCAACCTAGTGACCGAGGATGTGGAAAAAGCTAATGTACTCAATGCTTTTTTTGCCCCTGTCTTCACAAACAAGGTCAGCTCCCAGACTTCTGGACTGGGCAGCACAGTATGTGGAGGAGGTGACCAGCCCTCCGTGGAGAAAGAAGTGGTTCGGGACTATTTAGAAAAACTGGATGAGCACAAATCCATGGGGCCGGATGCTCTGCATCCGAGGGTGCTAAAGGAGTTGGCGGATGTGATTGTGGAGCCATTGGCCATCATCTTTGAAAACTCATGGCGATCGGGGGAGGTCCCGGATGACTGGAAAAAGGCTAATGTAGTGCCCATCTTTAAAAAAGGGAAGAAGGAGGATCCGGGGAACTACAGGCCAGTCAGCCTCACCTCAGTCCCTGGAAAAATCATGGAGCAGGTCCTCAAGGAATCAATTATGAAACACTTAGAGGAGAGGAAAGTGATCAGGAACAGTCAGCATGGATTCACCAAGGGGAAGTCGTGCCTGACTAACCTAATTGCCTTCTATGATGAGATAACTGGCTCTGTGGATGAGGGGAAAGCAGTGAATGTGTTATTCCTTGACTTTAGCAAAGCTTTTGATACGGTCTCCCACAGTATTCTTGCCGCCAAGTTAAAGAATTATGGGCTGGATGAATGGACTGTAAGGTGGATAGAAAGCTGGCTAGATTGTCGGGCTCAACGGGTAGTGATCAATGGCTCCATGTCTAGTTGGCAGCCGGTATCAAATGGAGTGCCCCAAGGGTCGGTCCTGGGGCTGGTTTTGTTTAATATCTTTATTAATGATCTGGAGGATGGTGTGGACTGCACTCTCAGCAAGTCTGCAGATGACATTAACTGGGCATGGTAGATACGCTGGAGGGTAGGGATCAGATACAGAGGGACCTAGACAAATTAGAGGATTGGGCCAAAAAAAACCTGATGAGGTTCAACAAGGACAAGTGCAGAGTCCTGCACTTAGGATGGAAGAATTCTATGCACTGCTACAGACTAGGGACCGAATAGCTAGGTAGCAGTTCTGCAGAAAAGGACCTAGGGGTCACAGTGGATGAGAAGCTGGATATGAGTCGACAGTGTGCTCTTGTTGCCAAGAAGGCTAATGGCATTTTGGGCTGTATAAGTAGGGGCATTGCCAGCAGATCGAGGAACGTGATCATTCCCCTTTATTCAACATTGGTGAGGCCTCATCTGGAGTACTGTGTCCAGTTTTGGGCCCCACACTACAAGAAGGATGTGGAAATATTGGAAAGAGTCCAGCGGAGGGCAACAAAAATGATTAGGGGTCTGGAGCACATGACTTATGAGGAGAGGCTGAGGGAACTGGGATTGTTTAGTCTCCAGAAGAGAAGAATGAGGGGGGATTTGATAGCTGCTTTCAACTACCTGAAGGGAGGTTCCAAAGAGGATGGAGCTCGGCTGTTCTCAGTGGTGGCAGATGACAGAACAAGGAGCAATGGTCTCAAGTTGCAGTGGGGGAGGTCTAGGTTGGATATTAGGAAACACTATTTCACTAGGAGGGTGGTGAAGCACTGGAATGCGTTACCTAGGGCGGTGGTGGAATCTCCTTCCTTGGAGGTTTTTAAGGCCCAGCTTGACAAAGCCCTGGCTGGGATGATTTAGTTGGGAATTGGTCCTGCTTTGAGCAGGGGGTTGGACTAGATGACCTCCTGAGGTCCCTTCCAACCCTGATATTCTATGATTCTAATGGTGTAGGAGCAGTTCTAATGCAGGAAGGACCAGATGAATAATTTCATCCTGTCGTGTCTCTCTGCAAAAAACTTTCTGAGAGGGAAAACCACTGGTTAGTCTCAGAAAAAGAATGTTACGCCATTGTGTATGCTCTGGAGAAGCTACGCCCATACATTGGGGACCGCATTTCCACCTGCAGACTGACCATGCTGCACTGAAGTGGCTTCACACAGTCAAAGAGACTAACAAAAAACTTCTTCAGTGGAGTTTAGCTTGTTAAGACTTTGATTTTGAAATACAGCACATTTCAGGAGCCTCTAACAAAGTGGCTGATGCACTCTCCTGGGAAGGTGTCCCTGAATCAGCCAGGTGAAAATGACCCTGTATTCTAAGTCATTGTAGTCTTTAAAATGTAAAAAAATACTGTTTAGTTCTTCATGTAATTGTTAGTAAAATTAGAGGTGCATGTATCTTATTAACTCTGATTCCTAAACCTCCAGGAAGAAATCCCAGCCGGTGTGGACCCGACCTGAACCACGCTGGCCAGCACCGTCTGTTATTTGGGAGGCGTGTGATAAATGAAGGTGGGGGTAGCTCCCTTTTATGGACAACCCGCCAGCCAGTTAGCTATAAAATCCCTGTTAGTAGCTGTTCTTTGCTTGCTTTACCTGTAAAGGGTTAAAATGTCCATAGGTAAAAGGAAGGGAGTGAGCACCTGACCAAAAGAGCCAATGGGAAGGCTAGAACTTTTTAAAATTGGGAAAAAAACTGTCCCTTTGTCTCTGTGTTGTTCTTCCGGAGAGGAGAGATAGGGCAGAGTTATGCTGTAAGAGCTTACACCAGGTATGAAAAATGATCAAATCATACCTGGAAACTACTAATTTGAAACCCCAGATATGTAAGTAGATCAGGAAATGTCTAGGAAGACGCGATTAGGTTTATCTCTTTTATTTCTTTATGGCTTGTGGACTCCTCTGTGCTAACCCCCAAATGCTTTTGTTTTGCTTGTAACCTTTAAGCTGGACCTCAAGAAAACCATTCTCAATGATTAATTATTATATTTGCTCTTTTTGAATCTAGCAATAGCCTATGTTCCAGATGTATTTTCTTTCTTTTTGTTTTTAATAAAATTTACCTTTTTAAAGAACAGGATTGGGTTTTTGTATCCTAAGAGGTTTGTGCACATGTTGTTTAATTAGCTGGTGTCAACAGCTGATTTCCTTTGTTTTTCATTCTCAGCTCTTCGCCGGGGGTGTGTGTGTTAAAGGGCTTGAGGGTACCCCACAGGAAGAAATTCCTAAGTTCACCTTTCTGGGTTGTAAAAGTGTATTTTTGCACTTGGGTGGTGGCAGCATCTACCTATCCAAGGTCACCCAGAGGTAGTTCACCTTGAAACAGTTTCCACCAGGCAGGAGGTGGGAGAGGCTTATCTCCCTAGCTGACTATTGTGTATTGTGTGTTTTAAATTTTTTCTAATGTCCAACCTAAACTGCTCTAGCTACAATTTAAGCCCATTGTTTCTTGTCTTATCCTCAGAAGTTAACGAGAACAAATTTCTCTCTCCTCCTTGTAACAACCTTTTATGCACTTGAAAACTGTTAGTCCACATGCATTTGTGGGTGACCCTAGTCTTCTCTTCTCCAGACTAAACAAACCCAGTTTTTTCAGGTTCCAGAGTGGTAGCCGTGTTAGTCTGTTTCAGCAAAAACAATGAGGAGTCCTTGAAGCACCTTAGAGACTAACACATTTATTTGGGCATAAGCTTTTGTGGGCTAAAACCCACTTCATCAGATGCATGGAGTGAAAAATACAGTAATCAGTGTATATATACAGTACATGAAAAGATGGGGGTTGCCTTACCAAGTAGGGGGTCAGTGCTAACGAGGCCAATTCAATTAAGGCCTTGTTAGCACTGATCCCCCACTTCCTCCTTAATTGAATTGGCCTCGTTACCTGTTTTTTCAGTCTTCCCTCATAGGTCATGTTTTCTAGACCTTTAATCATTTTGGTTTCTCTTCTCTGCACTTTCTCCAATTTCTCCACATCTTTCCTGAACTGGACGCAATACTGCAGCCGAGGCCTAATCAGCACAGAGTAGAGTGGAAGAATTTCTTCTTGTGTTTTGCTTACAACCAGGGGCGGCCCTAGACTAGCTGCCAGCAACTGGCACCCTAGGCAAACCATGCAATTGGCGACCCCACCCCCAAACTCCAAGGGCAGATCTAGGCTGAGGTTTTTGGTAAACTGGGAAACATTTTGCCCCTTTGTTCCTTTTCATGTTTTTTAAGCATTTTTTTTAAAACAGAGGCTTAATCATTCAGTTTGTCCTCCGTTCGTCCGTCCAACCAATGTTTCTGAGATCAGATAAAATAGAGACACGAAATTTTCAGAATAGATTTGTACACGACAGCTAGATGATATTTCAGTCCGATTTCAAATAAAAATGCATTGAAAATGTTAATTCGAATTTTTATTATTACAAATCGAAAATCATCCATTATGCTATCCTGCTTTAACTGCCATTACCACCACATCCAATATAGAAAGACATAAGAAAACTCTTCAATGAACTTTAACCTGTATTTACAAAACACTCCAAATAAAAAACACTCTATGCTCTTAAAACATGACTTTTCTTGCTTTAAGTTTTGAGAATTCAGTCACTAGTTCTTTTAGATCAAGTTTTCCAGCTATTTCATGCTCTATTGACATTGTGGCAAGTCCAGCAAGTCTCTCTTGCACCATTGTTGAATGCAGATACGTTTTTATCAATTTTAACTTTGAGAAGCTATGTTCCCCACTAGCTACGGAAACTGGCAAAGTTAAAAGAATGCATAGAGCTATAAAAATGTTTGGAAAACTTTCTGTGAGTTTATTTTCACAAACAAACTTCAGTACTTCTTCAGGAGTGGAATGTTTCTTAAGTCGTCTTGAAAAAGCCTGAAGCTCACTACACAAATCTGTAGCATCAATGTCTTTTGAATTTTCATGAGTCAGTGCCAACTCCAGTATTATACAAAATTCTCTTATCTGTCTTGCTGTTTTCTTTTGCAAACTTTCATATAGAAAGCCAAATACTGACTCTAGCTGCTGCATCTGTTGAAATCTTTCGTCAGCTGAGTGAATAGCAGTATCAAAGACTGTGAAGTAGAAATTCACTTTGAACCTTTGTTTTAGGTTCTGAATAGGTGTGTCTTGTTCTTCATACAAAAACTGCTGTTTCTTTTGCCTAATGCGAGATGGCTCTGGTTCAAATTCTGTTGGAAAATCTATTTCTTCAGCAAATTCGAGAGAATCTACCAGTATTCTTTCAAACCCTTCATCACTTCTGAATTCCTCCAGAATATTTTTAGTTTGTGAAGTTTTTGAATAGCAGAATGTATGTTCAAGTTCTTTTCCTGAAGCTGCTTACTAGTGAGGTTAATCTCGAAAAGGATAGTATACCACAAAATGAGTGAAGTCACAAATTTGAACTTGGAAAGGCCATTTGCAAGAGCTTCTGCATCTGAACGTGCTGCATTGCCAGATGATCCAGTAAAAGTAGTATCATCAGAAATTTCAATTATGGCATCATAAATGTTTCCAAGTTCATAGCAAAGAGGCTTCAAAGCATCAATGCGACTCTCCCATCTTGTCTGACTAAGTGGTTTCACAGTTAGGGAATTCACATGGCGAGTCAGAATCTCCCAACAGTGTGTTGAGTCTGAGAAAAACACATAAACACGTTGCACCAGGTCAGAGAAACTGCTTGCCCCCAAACAGCATCTAGCAGCATCATTGACAACCAAATTCAGAGAATGCGCACTGCAAGGAATGAAAAAGGCCCTAGGATTGATTCCCATCGTTCTCCTTTGAACACCATTGTCTTTACCCTTCATATTACTCCCATTATCATCTTGGCCACAGACGTTTTCAACAGATAATGACATTGTTTCAAGCTCTTGTAGAATAGTTTCAGTCATAAATGCACCAGTTGTCTCCTTCAGTGGTACGAAACCCAAAAAATGTTCCTTTATGAGCACTTCAACATTATCTTAATCTGCAGACTTTTCCATATCCACAAAATGAATGATCATTGTCATTTGTTCAACATGACTCACATCTGGTGTACAGTATTATTGAAAAGTATTTTGCAGAATGGGCAGCTTCTACAATTTTCTTTTTAATGGCATTTGCTAGGATTTGAATCAGTTCATTCTGCATATTTTTTCCTAAGTAATGAACCTGTGTTTCATGATTAGTTATTTTACGTAGATGCTCCTTCATGACTGGATCAAACAAAGCTATGTATTCAACAAATTTTAAAAAGTTTCCATTACCTGGAGTGTATAATTTTTCATTTCTACCGTGGCCATGGAATGCTAAATTTTGACCACCAAGAACTCTCACTAAAACACATATTTGTTGCCAATATTCTTCTTTTTTCTTGATCACACATACATTTTCTTCATCGATAGTTTTTCCTGTTTTCAATCGTAATGCAAGTTCTTTCCAATTTTGAAAACATTCCAAATGTTCTGTACTTCTTTCACATGAAGAGAGAATTGAAGATATGTTTTTCCAGTCCTTCGAACCATTTTCAGTAAGTGATGTACCAATTGCTTAATTTCTAAACAACTTGCAGCAAAAGCAAAACAGAGTCCTTCGACATTGAATATTGTAACCAGTTTCGATGAATTTCTGCCCCATTAACGAGTTTCCTCTTGTAATGCTGAGCAGAAAATTTTCTTTTATTTCCATCCTTAGGGAAGGGAAATTCATGAACTGCTTACATACATATCACATGGCATTTACACTTTAGTTCCTGTCTGAATTTGTCTAGCTTCCACTTCAAGCCATTGGATTATGTTATATCTTTCTCTGCTTGACTGAAGAGTCCATTATTTAAAAAAGTGTTCCTTATGAAGATAGTTACAAACTGTAATCAAGTCACCCCTTAACCATCTCTATTTTAAACTAAGTAAATTGAGCTCTTTCAGTCTATCACTATAAGGCATGTTTTCTAATCTTTAATCATTCTTGTGGCTCTTCTCTGAACTCTCTCCAATTTATCAACATCCTTCTTGAATTGTAGGAACCAGCCCTGGACACTGTATTCCAGCAGTGGTTACACTACTGCCAAATATAAAGGTAAAATAACCTCTTTGCTTCTACTCAGGATTCCCCTTTTTATGCATCCCAGGATCGCATTAGCCCTTTTGGCCATAACATCGCACTGGAAGCTCATGTTCAGCTGATCTGCCACAATCCCAAATCTTTTCAGAGTAACTTCTTCCCAGGATGGAGTCACCCACTCTGCAAGTAAGGCCTACATTCTCTGTTCCTAGATGTACATATTTACACCAAGCTGCATTAAAATGCATATTGTTTGCTTGCTCCCAGTTTACCAATTGATCTAGGTGGCTCTGAATCAGTGACCTGCCCTAGTTATTATTTACCTGTCCCCTGATTTTTGTCTCCTCTGCCGACTTTATCAATGATGATTTTACGTGTTTACATGCTCTAACTCGACAACAAGCGATGGGCGGGATGCAGGGGTAAGTGGGTGAGATTCTCTGGCCTGGGTGATGCAAGGAGTCAGTCTAGAGAATACAATGGTCCCTTCTGGCCTCAACATCCATGGATCTATGGGGCCCGGGCTGTGCAACCACCCCATAAGGAGGCCAAATTTCAAGGCACATTTTAAAGAAGTTTCTTAAATAAAATGAGCAAAAGTAGATGGAGGAGGGAGCCACAATAGGAGCTGCCTGCAAACTAATATAGATGGAGCTGTGGTTACTGATACATTTAGGGACCTGCCTGTCTGTACTATATACAGACCCAGAGACCCAGCCCTTCCCTGCTCACTGCATTATCGGAAGTGTTTGCAGTGCAGGATCCTCTCCCCTCACTGACCCCGTTCCCATGGCTCCAGCTGTGCTAGTAGCTCAAAGCAGCATGTGCCAACTGGACTAGCCACAACCCAACTACTGGCATAGGGTGTGGCCTGGGAAAGGGGGCAGAGCCAGGACATTCCTCTGCTCAGCCAATCCCTGGCTAGTCTGAATTTCTCCACTCTGAACTTGGAGAGGGGGAGTGGCTTGGGAATGGGGGCATGGCCAGGACTTTCCAGAAGCCACCCAATCCGCAGCTGCTGTATCACCTCTAGCCAATGGGAGTGCTGTGCAGAGACCACAAGTCCTGTATTTGTATCACAGTCCCCATTTTCCATGGGATGCCCAAACACCTGCGATGTGCCAGGTTTTCATTCCCGCCTTGTACATGTCTGGTTGTCTTACAGTCACACGGTGTGTGTCCGATCCATGTGCCTGGGCTGAGTGGGACTGGCTCTGTGTGACAGCGACACATGGCCCCTGGAGGGGCACTCAGGGACTGGGATAAGGGTGTGAAGTGAAGAGCAGTGGATGAGGACTGATGCTACCAGACCAGGGCTGGAGGTCAGAGCTCATGTTAATGTCACTCACTCAGTGGTTGCTGATAAACTTACTCACACGCTAAGCTCCTGCTCTGGGTACAATGTGCCTGGGAGGCTGTGGAGACTAGAGCTGTGTGGACAGACACCAGCTCATGCCAACCACACACCACCGTGTGTCCTGTCTGAGTATTTCATGATCCTAAAAATTGTCCTTGGGAAAGTGCCTCTGTTTGTGATGCTGAACCTCTGTGGATTTCACATTATTGGTGTAGGTCACTGCCCCCCCATGAGCCAGGGGGTCCCCATTGGAGCACTTGCCTGGGGGTGGGGAGGGTGTGACTGCTTCCTGTGAGTGAGACCAGCCTTGACCTGTGGCTAGTAGTCTGTGTGCTGCAAAATGTAAATGGAAACCAGTGCATTCAGCCATCGCGGACAGAGACCCGGGGGGGAGGGATAATGTTTCCACTCACATCTCAAGGGGGGAGGGCCCCTCTGGCCACACACACATCAGGGCTGCTCCCAGACATGCTACAAGAGACCACAACCCATCAGTTCCTCTTCTGCTCCCCTGGGGAGGAGGGAACTGGAGCCACCGAGCCTCCAGTGTTCTCCTCGGAGGCCCAGACGCTGCTGCAGAGTCCCCTGGATCCGTCACTGGCTCCCACTCCCCATGATCCTGCTGTGGCTGCTCTGTAAGTTTTGAGGAGCTCTCTGCCAATGGGCTTGGGGAGGGGGTGTCTCTGGGCTGTAGGGAGCAAGGAGAGAGGTAGGTTTGTGGGTCTGCCTGGGCTGAGGGGATGTGGGGACCAGCCTGGGATAAGAATAGTTAAAAATATTTGAAATGGTGGCTACATGTGGCTATTTCACTGGGATCCGGATGGTTATTTCATCTCAGATTGAAAAGCTGGTCATAAATTCAGGGCACAATTTTTTTACGTCTGACATGTTTTTCAGTCTTCTTCCAATGTTGTAACCTCCTGCTCTACATGCCCTTGTGAAGGCATCATAGGATCATATATATAATGTACCGTCAGAGCAGTCTAGTGGTTGAAACATTAATTTCCCATTAAAAATTATGCAATTTGGATCCAAACCCCATAGACAGCTTTGAAAATTAGAACCTCTGATTTTATTTGGATTGTAAAATCTTTGGGGTAGGGGCCATCTTTTTGTTCTGTGTTTGTACAGTCCCTAGCACAATGGGGTCCTGGTTTATAACTGGAGCTCCTAGGTGCTACTGCACTAGAGAATACTAATAATACATACACGGAAACTACATTGAAAGGAAGATATTGAGGTTTCAAACTCAAAAACTCTGATGTTAGAAAATGCCAGTATTTAGGTTTAGAAATATTGGAAAATGATCCCATGCTCCATGTTCTTAGTTTCCCAGGGAATTGTGGTGGATTCTTTCTTAGTAAAGGTAATTTGTTTACAGTTTGATCATTGACGTCAGGGAGAGTTTTTTTTCCATCAACTTCAATCAACTTCTTGTCAGACCCTCAAACTCTTCTGGAGACTTTATAATCCTCCCCTGTAATTGTATCAACTTTGTCATATTCCTAACTCGGCCTTTTCACCCATATCCACGTTGAGACCTATCACACATGCACTGATTGTTTCTTGTTTATTATCAAACATTCTGAGAAGATTAATTAATCAAATCTGCAGAAAAGATCATTAGAGAGGGTCAAAAAATCGAAAATATTTTAAACTTTGCAAATAAATGGGAAAATTTTAGACAAAATGTTTGCTCGTTCCCCCTGCCCCCTCCCCCAATTTTTCATCCAACCTTTGTTTCCCCATCCAGCGGTAAGACTATGATATTGAAAAGTAATCTGGGAATATTCTACATCGACTAGGAGACTTTGCAAAGAGTCCCCCTAATTAATATTACAAGACTGTTCAACTGGTTTAGAGACAGGCAAGAAGGGAAAAACTGTATTTCTCACCTCGAAAAATATTGTTACAATGAAGTTTCTGCTTAAATGGATGAAGTTTAAAATATCAAACTTTCTATATGGCCGCACCCCAATGAGGAAGCCTGGCTTTGCTAGTTTGGAAGGAAAACACCCCTTAACTACTGAGACCCTGCGCCTGCGATCACTTGTGCACATACATAACTTTACTCTTGTTAGTAATCCCATTGAAGATAACAGGGCTACTCCCATGAATAAAGTTATGCACATACTTAACTGTGTGAAGGACCAGTGGCTAAAGTTATGCGTCATTTACTTAAGCTGTAAACTCTCCAGGACAGTGACTGTCTTTTTATTAAGACTAGGCTTGGAAGGATTAGATTTTTATCACTATCTGCCAATACATGTCAGTTTCACTGCACATACACAGAAACCGATGAATAAATATTTCCATCAGTAATAATACAAATGTCTAGCTGGGCACAGTAAAAAAAGTGCTGCCTGAGACCTTATTGAGTTTGATATAAGAATGTTTACTCTCTATATTTTGACTTGTGCTGTTGACAATTTGTCCTTTAATAGCTCTAAAACTTTCATTTTTTGAGTCTCAGCATTAATTGTCATTAAATAATTATTGGCTGACCCTCCGGTTGTCTGCCCCCATAATTTCCTACAGCTGTGAACATTTAAATTGATTAAAATTGAAAAATACAATGCTTAAAACATTAATATTATCCATTGAAATTATATAAAAAAAAAATAAAGATTGCATTCTGCCAAACCCAGTGATGACTGTGTTCAGCATCTGGCACAATGAGATGGTGCTACCTCAATACTAATATTACTTAATAATTACAATAACAATTGTTAAAACTCCTCTGTTGTGCAAGCAGAATATGAAATGTCTACAAAAGTCCAAGTCCTTCAAACTCTAAGTAGTGTGTGCTCATCGTTCTAGTTCAACGAATGGAGGTTTTCAGCATTCAGCCTTCACGCCTGTCGTTTCACATGGCTGTGACCCCATCACTTCGGCTTTTTTTGAAATCGTTTGGAGAAAGGGGAGGCAGCTGGGGTTGCTGTTAATGCCCAGCCTGGGATTCTGAGAGATCTGGGGTGAAATTCAGGCTCTGCCACTGAGTCCCATTGTGTGACCCCAGATCGCTTTGTGATTCAGTCCCCACCTGTAACAGGAGGGATAATTATACTTCCCCATCTCACCAGACTCAATCCATTAATGTTTGGTGCTTAGACATTATGGTGATGGGGCAGAGAGAGAGAGAGAGAAAGAGAGATGCCCAAACCTTAGAGAATATTTTGCTTTGGCCATGGGCGGAGGTGTTGGACAGGATGGTATAACCCTGCACATCTCTTACTGCTGTGAGCATTGTGTGATCCTGGAAGCCATGGTGAGGTGAGCGTATGCAAGAGGCAGTTAAGGCTCCGATTCTGGAGTCAGATCGGGTGTGAGGACCCCGTGCCAGCATGGATCTCACTGCAAGGCGGGGGCCTCTGATTGCTTAGATTTTCTGTTATTTGTTTAAATGTCAATGTTAGCATTTCCCCAATGCAGGCTAGTTATTGTTAGAGACGCCCTGTCTGCTACTCACCATCTCTGCTGTTTGGTGCAGGTGCTGGGGTCACAGGCCAGGACCTCTGCAGCTCCCCAGGTGAGTGAGAGCACAAGAGACAAGGAAGGAAAGGAACGGCAGAGCAAGGAACAAAATCCCCATGCCCTGCAATGGGAGGAGATAGGAGGGGAGAAACCTTCTGTGCGATCGCTGCCTGAAATCCTGTTAATGACTCAGCTAATTAAGCAATTAATTCTCACAGTGGTTGGCCATACGTATTAACGAAAAGGAAATGTGTTTGGGGCAGATTCTCATATGGTGTAAGGGGGTGTAGCTTTGTTGACTCCAATGGAGTGGGGCCAATTTACACCAGCTGGGTATTTTCCCCATTTACTCCAGTGGAGCTATGGCTGAGTTACACAGACTGTGGCTCCGGCCCTATTGACTTTAATGGAGATGTGGCTGATTTACACCAGCTGGGATCTGGCCCATTGACTCCAGTGGAACAATGCCAGTTTATAGCAGCCCAGTGTAGCAGGAATTCACACCCACCCAAAATAAAACAGACTAAATAAGCAAGTCTGACACGTGTCTTGGTGTATGAATGTGAATTCCCAAGTGAACAGACCCTTCTCCTTTCACCAGTCACTGCATTTCTCATCTCAGTGATCGCTAACGCTCAGCTCCCTGTCATTCCCCTCTCAGGCACATGCATCCGTGTCTCTTTGTTGTTCCAGGCGATCTCCCCGCGCCTCGGTTGTTCCTGAATACAACGTCAGCTCTGAAGGGGGACCCAGTTTTAGCCTGATGTGCAGATCTTCCAAACTCTCTTGTTACCAAAGTTGTTTTCTGCAAAGACGGGGTGGAGCTTTCCAGCCAAAAATTCGAACCAGGACAAGTTAGTTCTACATTGCTAATTAACACCTCCATGATGAGTGCAGGGTGCTATTCCTGTGGGTATCAGCACAAGGATGAGAAAAAACAGGTGGCCAATTCCAATCTCAGTGCCCCTTTGCAACTGAAGGTTACAGGTGAGCAGCTGTAAGGTACACACTGTGGGCAAGAGAAAGGGCTGAAATGGCAGGTGTCAGGCATTTAGTTTATTCTGTGCTACCCCTCCCCGTCCGGCCGCCTCAGGTGTGTTTGTATCATTTTCTGCCCCAAAGCTGTGCCTTCAATAGGAGAACAGTCGTGTCCTCCACTAGAATTAACTAACTTGAGTTAAAACTGTAGTGAAGACAAGGTAGTTTGGAGATGTTACGTGTGTTAACAGGCCGAGTTATGGTTACAGGGGAGCCAGGAGCCGGACGTGTAAAGGTATTCAGACATAGTAAGATGCAGACCCCAGTTTCACTCCTTCATAGCTAAGACACTGATATTTCCTGTGTTTATTGCCCAGGCAGAAAGGCTCCCCCTGATGACAGCCCAGTCACTGGCTGGCCTGAGAAAAATCTACCTCCGGAAGGTGAGTGACTGAGTTCACCACAGGCCTGGTTTCCACAGTGCTGAGCATGCTGAGAGCATGTTGGGTTCAGAGCTCTTCAAAATCTCCCCCTCAGTGGGCTGTGGATCAGGCCCGAATGCTCGGTGTGTCCCATGTTCAGTGCGAGGTCATGTCCCCTTCTAGGCCTGTCCCTGAGCACCCCTGCTCCAACCTTTCCCACAGGAGGACATGTGGGGAGAGCAGCACACACATCAGTGGCCTGACTGGACCCAGCAGCTCCCCACTCTCACCCTGCAGCTGGCAGCATCTCCCAGGGCTAACGTGAGGGGCAGGGTGCACAGGGTAATGTTTTTTGGGGGGCTGCTGCTGCACAGCTCCCCATTACCACCAGCAATGGGCGGGGGACTTGATCCGTCATGGTTATGTATCATATATGGAATGGATACAGAGCTTGCTTCTTAGCGAGGTACATACCAGATGTGTTTATCAAAAGATACTTTAATGCCCTGCCAATGTGGCTGAGGTTGGCTTAAACAAGGTATTTTACACACAGAGCCACTGAGTGGCTGAACAGTATCATGCAGTTTAACATCCATTATGTCTCCCCCTTTAAGTTCTAAATACTTACCATGTACAATATTCACATTATCACTCTGTCTTTGAAGTTCAGTACTGATCAGTCCATCAAGTGTCTCTGAATCATGCTGTTTTTTTAATGACACAACCCCAGTCCATAACAGCTTAGCCATCTGGCTGTCCATTAGTTTCAACAACTGGCATTTGTTGGTCTGGAATCCTTGAGTCTTCTTCTTGTTCTGCATCCGCTATCATAAAATCATAGAATCATAGGACTGGAAGGGACCTCTAGAGGCCATCAAGTACAGTCCCCTGCACTCATGGCAGGACCAAGCACCATCTAGACCATCCCTGACAGGTGTTTGTCTAACCTGCTCTTAGAAATCCCTAATGGTGGAGATTCCACAATGTCCCTAGGCAATTTATTCCAGTGCTTAACCACCCTGACAGTTAGGAAGTTTTTCCTAATGTCCAACTTAAACCTCCCTTGCTGCAATTTAAACCCATTGCTTCTTGTCCTATGATCAGAGGTTAAGGAGAACAATTTTTCTCCCTCCTCCTTGTAACAACCTCCTCCTTAGGTACTTGAAAACTGTTAAAATGTCCCCTCTCAGTCTTTTCTTTTCCAGACTAAACAAACCCAGTTCTTTCAATCTTACCTCATGAATAGAGTTTGCTCTGTTGATTGTTCTTTCTCAGGAACAAACTGTAGATGTTGGCAGTTTCTGTTGAACTCCACACTGTCAGTCTCAATCACATCTCAGCTGGGTGCAGAATTCTTTTTTTTATGACAGCTGGAGTTGTTCAGCCTTTTTCTCCATCCAGTTTCACACAAACAGAGCCACCAGGTTCTAGAATTGACAGTTCTCTAACTGAGTGACAGGTGTTGTAAAAAGGCCCATAAGTTGTTTTAGCCTTTTTATCTGATTTGGCCTACTTGTCTGGTCACTTTGGAGATAGATTATTTTTCAAAGTTGGAATAGTAATTCTGAGTTGTCTTCCCATCAGGAGTTGTGCTGGACTATATCCAGTAGCTGCTATTGGCGTTGATCTGTAACTCAGAAGGACAAGGAATGGATCTTCCTGCTGTAGGATTTCCTTGACTGTCTGTACAGCTCTCTCAGCCTCTCCATTCACTTGTGGATAATGTGGGCTGCTAGTAATATGATCAAAATCATATTTTGTTTGCAACGATTTGAATTCTGCTGCAGTGAATTGTGTTCCTTTGTCCATTAGTTGCTTTGGAATAGTGAAATGAACAAAAGTGCTCTTGATTTTCCCCTAACATTGCAACATGTTCTGTCTTTGAAGTACATTATTGATTGTACTTTCTCAGGGCTAGGACAGATTCCATCTTTGTTTATTGTCTGTCTCAAAAACATGATTCAGGGTGAGTGGAAAATAAACTTTTCCTTGTTTACTCTGTCCAGACTGACTGATTAGGCTTAGGACTTCACTAAGGTTTCTGTTGAGTTCTTTTACAGAAGACCCATATATCAGAACCTTGTCCATGAAAATTAAAACTCTATTAGTGTTCATTAATAATTCTACCATCTTTCTTTGTAAAATTTCAGGTGAACAGGTAACCCCATAAGGTAATCATCTAAAGCAAAATCTCCGAAAGGGTGTGATAAAATGTAGTCAGTTTAGCACTTTCTTTGTCCTTTGTCTTAGTAAGTTGTATCTGTGGTGAACTGGCCCATGCAATTTAGAATATCTCTAGGGCTAGTCAGAGCTCTGTTGGGTGAGTTCAGCTCAGGGAAGGGTTGAAGGTGATTGCAAGTCCCTTCTGAGATGCATGTGACATCTGCTCAGGAGTCAATTTAAAGTTAATAGTCTTGCCATGAATATTCAGATTCACTCTCTAGGCAGGCTGTGTGTTATGATAAATTAAATTAAATTAATGGAGATATCCTATCTCCTAGAACCGGAAGGGACCTTGAAAGGTCATCGAGTCCAGCCCCCTGCCTTCACTAGCAGGACCAAGTACTGATTTTTGCCCCAGATCCCCAAGCGGCCCCCTCAAGGATTGAACTCACAACTCTGGGTTTAGCAGGCCAATGCTCAAACCACTGAGCTATCCCTCCCCCCGATAATAAGGGATAAATAAATGATAAATCATCGATTCCAGAATTAAAGGCTCTTGATAGTCTATAACACGAGTCACCTCCCAGACTGCTTTGGTGTAGAAAACAGCTTCAAAATATCCATATTTCATACATGTATTACACCATGTGCCTCTGGCTGGACGTGCATCATCTCTTGGGATATGACTTTTTCCACACCTTGTGCATGTAGGCTGGAATTTGTCCTGTTTAGTCTGAGAGTTCTCTCTCCTTGCCTCAGGGGACTTATGGCAGTGACTTTTAGCGCTCCTATTGCATGTTAACAGAGTCTATGCTAGTTTCGTTTTTTTTCAAGTGTAGCAACTTGCTCTTGCTTTTGCTGTCTCACCAGCTCAGACTGCTTTACTTTCTGTATATCTGTGTGCTGTAGCTCTTGTTCAAGGTTATTATCTGCTAACCCAATTACCAGACAGTCTCTGATATTTGCATGTTTTGCATTCCCAAAGTCACAGTTTTCAGCCAATGTATTCAGAGCTCTTATCAAACAGTCAACATTTCCCCCCTGCTTCTTGAATTCTCTGGTGGAAACATGCTGTTTCATAAACCACATTTCTCCGAGGTATCAAGCATAGCCAGAATGCTTTCACAGTCATCTTTGTGACTGTCTTCAGTAAAGTCACAGGATTTAAAGATGTGCTCTGCTGGCTTCCCCAGAGCAGACATTACAGAAGATACCCAGATATCTCCAGTTCCTTTTTGGAGCCTGTTCACAATTCAATATCTTGCTTAATATGGTTGCCAGTCTGTCATTGTGAAGGTTTGTCACAGGTGTAGTTCTCAGGGTCATTGAAGAGTAATGTTGATGAAATCCTGCAACCTATGTTGATTTGTTCCTTCTGTCTGCAACATTTGTTGCTGTTTTCCTTTTGTTTCTGTTCTCCTCTGGCTCTAGTTTACTTTTGACACCACGTCATCTTTTGATACCAGATACAAACTGGCTATAGAGCTTCCTTCTTAGGTGTGCTCACCATAAGATCCTTTAAGGCTCTGCCAGGTATGGTTGAGGTTAGCTTCAATAAGATGTTTTACATCCAATGCTAATTATTGGATGAATAGTATAATACAGTTCAGCATTCCATTCCCTGATCTGCAAAATCCTTCCCTTCCACGGAGCAGCAACCAGGGCTCAGAGCGTCCATCAGTGGCTTGGGTGTGTCTAGGGCAGGGAGATTGGTCTGTGACTGAAGGATATAAATCCACACCGTGTAGAGGTCAAGCATAGGACTTTATTACACACAACGCTGGCAGAGTGTCACCTGGCTTATTAGGCTCAGAGACACTGTCAATCAATTGATTACAATAGAATATATAGATTTTCCATGTGCAGGGGAAAGTGACGGGATAGGCAGTTCCACACCCCTGGATAGGTTTTGAAGCAAGACAAGATAGCACATTAGCCAGTGGTTAAAAGGTTACATTATGTCTCCGCCCATGGTCTCAAGTTAGCAAGTTAACATTTAATTAATACTTTGATAAAATGTTATTAGTATAAAATATATATGTTGAATTCTGATTTGGGGTCCATAGGAATGGAGCAATTCCTTTGATTGTCCAACAAGTACATTCCTGGGGGTTAAAGCAAAGAAACAGTGAGAGTATATGGCAATAGAGATTGTCTCCTTTATGTCTTAAGGCAGGGCATTGGTTCCTGGAAAGGGAGGTGGAAGGATGCCATATCATTATAGTGGCGTGCCAATTTTTCATAAACTCACGGTTGGATCTGTGGGAAGACTGTTTTCCCTTCAGGAGAAACACAATAGGAACAGGGATCCTTTGTTCAATTTGAAACATTGGATGAAACATAATTATTCAGTTATTGCTTCAACATCTGGCATTTCTACTGACCAAGCATATCTTAGCAAAGGCAATGTTATCTTGTTTACCCCTGCTTTCTCTTAGCTGATCACTATTTGCAAGACCTCTGGTCTCCAGACCAAACTCTGGACTTTGGGTCTGAGAAAGAGCTGGCACAATCCATATACCAGGTTGTTATATGGTATTTATATGGATTTTAACCCTTCAGTGACCTAGGGAGGGAACGTGTGAGAATCATATGGAGATCAGTCCAGGGTCTGGTTATCCCCCAGTGTACTATCCTGATGCATAGCTCCTGTCCGCCATCCCCCTCCAGGAGAACAGTCAAGGGGAGTGCTTGTCCTGGTATCACAGTCCCTACTTGGGGTCCCATTGGGTCTCTATCCAAGTGCATTAGTTCCCTGTGTCCCCTCTGTGTTGAACATACTGCGCAGCTCAGAACTGTCCCAGCCCCTCTGGGGGATTTACTCTGAGGTCTCATGTTTCAGAGTAGCAGCCGTGTTAGTCTGTATCCGCAAAAATAACAGGAGTACTTGTGGCACCTTAGAGACTAACAAATTTATTAGAGCATAAGCTTTCGTGGGCTACAACCCACTTCTTCGGATGCATATAGAGTGAACCATATATTGAGGAGATATATATACACACACATACAGAGAGCATGAACAGGTGGGAGTTGTCTTACCAACTCTGAGAGGCCAATTAAGTAAGAGAAGGAAAAAAAAAAAAAAACTTTTGAAGTGATAATCAAGATGGTTCAGTACAGACAGTTTGATAAGAAGCAAGTGTGAAAATACTTACAAGGGGAGATAGATTCAATGTTTGTAATGGCTCAGCCATTCCCAATCCCTATTTAGCCCTGAGTTGATTGTGTCTAGTTTGCATATCAATTCCAGCTCAGCAGTCTCTCGTTGGAGTCTGTTTTTGAAGTTTTTCTGTTTTAAGATAGCCACCCGCAGGTCTGTCAAAGAATGGCCAGACAGGTTAAAGTGTTCTCCCACTGGTTTTTGAGTATTATGATTCCTGATGTCAGATTTGTGTCCATTAATTCTTTTGCGTAGAGACTGTCCGGTTTGGCCAATGTACATGGCAGAGGGGCATTGCTGGCACATGATGGCATATATCACATTGGTAGATGTGCAGGTGAACGAGCCACTGATGGTATAGCTGATGTGATTAGGCCCTATGATGGTGTCACTTGAATAGATATGTGGACAGAGTTGGCATCGGGCTTTGTTACAAGGATAGGTTCCTGGGTCAGTGTTTTTGTTCAGTGATGTGTGGTTGCTGGTGAGTATTTGCTTTAGGTTGGGGGGTTGTCTGTAAGCGAGGACAGGTCTGTCTCCCAAGATCTGTGAGAGTAAAGGATCATCTTTCAGGATAGGTTGTAGATCTCTGATGATGCGCTGGAGAGGTTTTAGTTGGGGGCTGAAGGTGACAGCTAGTGGTGTTCTGTTATTTTCTTTGTTGGCCCTGTCTTGTAGGAGTTGACTTCTGGGTACTCGTCTGGCTCTGTCAATCTGTTTTTTCACTTCAGCAGGTGGGTATTGTAGTTTTAAGAATGCTTGATAGAGATGGTAAGACAACTCCCACCTGTTCATGCTCTCTGTATGTGTGTGTATATATATCTCCTCAATATATGGTTCACTCTATATGCATCCGAAGAAGTGGGTTGTAGCCCACGAAAGCTTATGCTCTAATAAATTTGTTAGTCTCTAAGGTGCCACAAGTACTCCTGTTATTTCTGAGGTCTCATGACACTGGTCTTCATCTTCTCAGAGCATGGCCCCCTGGGAGTTCTGGGGGGACACAGCTGCCCATTCTAGAGCCCTTTGCCTTCCCCCCAGCCACCCATCAAATGTCCCCTTGTGTGTTTCAGGCCCGGCCGTGTCTCTCTGCATCTGGATACTCCGGTCTGCTCTGGTCCTTCTCCTCCTGGTGTCTGCCCCAATCATCACCATTGTCCTGGAGAGAACAAGCCATCACTTGTGCTGAGCCGCCAGACCAGAGTGCCAAGGGAATGTGTCATGGCCCCATCCCTTCCTCCAGCCTGCACCCCCAGCTTTGTCTATCCAGCTCCCAGTTCCCCAACACAGTCCTCATTCTACTGCCTCTCATACATCTTCTTTGCTCTGTGCTCGTCCCCACAGCCCTCCTCTCTCTGAGCAATCCCATTGCTCCATCTGCCTACAATAAATCATGGGGACTTGCACAGAAAATCCTTGTCTTGTTCCCTGCCCCCTATTCTGTCTGTCTGTCCATCATTGGACTGTGAGCTCCTCAGGGATTATCCCCTTTGCAGGACTTGGGAGGCATTTGGCACATTGTGGCACTGCCCCGAATAACCAATAATAACAATGACTCGGGTGGGCATGTGGCTGAGAGAGTCCAACCAACAGGCCAAGTTAGCTGAGCTCTGGGTTCTCACCGGGATGTATGGCCCAAGGAGGGTGTGGGACTCATGTGTAATATGGTCATTCCCTTCCCCTATGCTTCTCTTTGATAAGTAACCATTTGTTTCCAATATTCTTACTTACTGTTACTCAAATCTCTCATCTTTCATAATAAATCTATCCTTGTTTTCACTATAAATCTATCTCAGTTCTGTGTGTGAAGCAGAGTGGTGATCCTGAGTGGAACTGTGTAAGCTGGTATGTGCTGTTCCTTTGGGAATGATGAATTTGAGAGCTCTGTGCATGTCCATTGGAACAGGGATTGGCATCCCAGAGGGACAATCGGAGGATTTGGGGGTTGGCGGATGCCCATCACTAGCCTATACAGAGATAGCGAGGCCTGCTGAGGTCTGGTAGGCCGTGATTGTGCTGCCAGAAGCTGGTGGACTCAGGGAACTGGACCACAGCAGATACAGACAAGAGTCCCTCTCACAAAGGTGCGACATTTAGGACCCCTCCGTGCCACCTATCAAAGGGGTCTCTGTTCCGTCCTTGTAGCCCTTGTCAGGCCTGAATAACTCACTACACACAATACATTGCGGTCATAATATTTACCTATAAAGTGTGTCATATGGGAACTTAAATGAAAGTCAGGATCACACTGCTCCTCAGAATGGTTGGATTACATATGTAGGGATGATACTGAAGAAGCTGTGTCTATGTACTAAATGTATGGTTTAATGTCTAACTCCAGGCAAAGAGGGTCTGAGTCAGACAAAGGAAACTGATTCCCCACATCGCCCTCAATGGTGTAAATCAAGAATGGAAAGACCCCACAGATAAAACTGCAGGGGCTTGGTCTGATTCTGTGGACCAAGCAACAAATGGGGGAATACAAGAAGTCAAAAGGTCTCATCTTTATCCATCGCTGATGAAGCAAAATGGACAGTGCTTTCTGCATTCATGAAAGGTGGATCCCAGCTGTGCTGGCCGGTGATGCTGGGAGATTGCTTTGGGAGAAAAGACTTTAGACAAGATTTTAGCCTGTGAAAGTTAAATTTATGTTCTAAGAAGTCTGTTATACTTTTTGTTCTATATTTTACCATTTCTGTGTCCATTTTCCGTACTCAGTATCTCTTACATCTTTATCTTTGATAAAAGCCTTACTATTGTTTTCACTTCAGTCTCCATGCTATGATGTTTTAAATGGCTGCCCCGAGTTGTACCAGCCAGGCTGTGTGTGCTCTGTTCCCTTGGAGACAGTAAAGCTCGTCATTTCTGTGAGTGTCCAGTGGCACAGGCTGGAGACTACATGGGGAGGCTTTCTGAGGGGCTTAGGTCTGGAGTGCACCTATTGTTCTCCCGCAAGGCTAGGTAAGGGCTGGCAGAGTCCAGAAGAGATTATGTGGGTGTCTGCCATGCTGGAGGTGTCAGGGGATCTGATACCCAGCTTAGCACCAGGAAGTCTTCCTCTAGCTGGAAACGGGAGTAACACAGTGGCTCACAGCCCTGGACACCCCAAGAAAGTGTTATGTAATGTCAGGTGGTAGCAAGATGCCTCACAACAGTAGAAGTTCGGAGGCTCAGTACCTTTTGAGGATCTGCGCCTAAGGGTGGATGACTGAACAAAGCTTGAAAAAAAACATGCTGAAGGAGGACATGGTGTGACAAGGAGCAGACACACAAATCACCCAGACATTGTCCCCTGCTGATATCACAAAATGTGCATGGCTGATCTGTGACTCATCCTGACATAGTCCCCCTACACAGCGCCCATGCCTGGCTCCCTGCTCTGCCCATGTCTGATCTGGCTGTGTTTCCATTGGCCCCAATTCACTGCCCAAGGTCTGAATAACGAGGAGGGCTACACGTCTGAAAGGCTGGAAGGGGCCTCTAAGGGTGGTTGAGTGCAGCCCCCTGTGCTGAGGGAGGGTTAAAACAACCCCTTTACTATAATTCACAGACCAGCAGGGACCCTTGTGCAATAAAGCCGCCCACAGCGCTGTACCTCACTCCCCATCCACACTGGCAAGGCACGTACAGCGCAGGTACTCCACCTCCCCGAGAGGAATAAGAGATGCAGCGTAGTGGCTACAACTCCCGGGTGTCAGTGTGAACGAGGAGTTAACTTGCTGCGCTGTGATAATCCCCTTATCAAGTGGACACTCTTTTCATTGTTGTGATCGGCTCCAGGAATGCGGAAGTGCCCTTTCTCCCTACCAGAGAGAAAAAGCAAACATTTTGCTGTTTGCTTTGAGTGAGTGAATGAGAAGCAGGGGGGTCGGAACTTGCAAGGCAGCGTGCCGACACACTCTCAGCACCCCAAAACCCACTCTCCCCCCCCCCCACTCCCTGTCACACTCCACCCCACCCCCCCTTTTGAAAAGCACATTGCAGCCACATGAATGCTGGGATAGCTGCCCATAATGCACCGCTCCCAATGCAGCTGCAAACACTGCAAATGTGGCCACGCCAGTGCGCTGTCAGCTGTCAGTGTGGACAGACTGCAGCGCTTTCCCTACTCAGCTGTACGAAGGCGGGTTTAACTCACAGTGCTGTACAGCTGCAAGTGTAGCCATACCCTTAGTTCCCCCTTCCCAGCTCTGACACCACAGAGCTTTCCCTGTGTCCCTGTTCCCATTCCCCCCCTTAGCAAAATATAATTCCAATTTCCCCAACCACCATTCCCTGTTCCCATTCCCCCCCCCACTTACTGATTAACTGAAGACTATATAGTAAAACTTGAGTTCTGCTTAGCCATACCTTAACCAATCATTTTACTGAAATTTAACTAACCAATCCTAACATATTGTAACGTGATTATCTAACCAATTATATTCCACCACCTTAATTAGTTTACACCCAGCAAAATTAATTATACAGCAGACAGAAACAATCACAGAACCAGACAGAAATTATACAGACAAACAATAGAGAAATGGGGACTACAGTGATAGAACAACAAAGAAATGAGGATTTCACACCCCAGCTATTGAGAAATGAGTTCTTGCCAGACAAGATGCTATCAATCTAAGTTTTCTTTTACATCTTCTAGGCACTTCCCTTTCTCTGGAGTTGATAGATATTATCAGGACAGCATTATATTCCTAACAGCCCAATAGCACCTTATTTCAATGTGACTAGTTTGGAATGTAAGGATGTGACCATACCCTTCCCAGCTTATGGCTGCCTCTGCTGCTTAGCCAGAGGCCTAAGAACAGGGCCTCAGACTGTCACAGTGAGAGAAGGCCCTTACACCAGCAGACAGTGATTTTGATTCTTTCTTTTATACCTCTATAACTAGCTAAGTGATAAGAATACACCTAAATTCTTAAAGTATAGGCCTTTGCAGACAGGCCTGAATATCTATATCCTAACAGGTGCCAGTGGGGCCAGATCCCCTGCTGGCATAAATCAGTGTCACTTCATTGGAGTCCATGGGCCAGATCCCCAAAGGGTGTAAATTGACATTGCTGCAGTGAAGCTGGGTTGATTTACACAGGCTGGAGATATGGCCCAGGGTATAGATGTCCACAGCCGTCCCTATGGCAGTGACAGGAAATACCCCACAGCAGCAAACTCCCAGCCGATAACACACGATCCACATAGATAGTGAAAGTGATTCCCCCTGTTCTGCATGATAAACAACGGCCGGTCTCCCCTCAGGGAGGCTGGTGAACCTGCTGCAGTCTGACCCTTGCTCTGGGCCTTCTCCTGTGAATCTTGAGCATGGAGAATCAGTGGGGATTCCTTACTTTACATCCCTCTCAGGGCTTGTCCTCATGGGACAGGCAGCTCCAATTACAACTTGTGCTGCCCCTAACGCAAATCCCAGCCACACACTTCACTCGAGTGTGGCGGTGCTTTCAACCCGACGGCTGGTCCATCGGGGAATGGGCTACAGCTTGAGTGAACATGACTCATCTGCTGCTACACAACCCCTTTGTGCCACTCCAGTGGCATTTCACGGTGATGCCACTCTCATATTTCCTGAGGTAACTGCACCTCTGACCCCTTGACGGCCTCCTCGTGGGCAGAACATGTAGGTCTCGGGCCTCCAGCCACCACCTTTCTAGTGGCAGGAATCTGCATGCTTTACTCTCCAGACTGGGGAGTTAGGCCGCAATTCACTGCGATCAACCCAGAAGGTCTGACTTCAGCTCAGTACCTGCCGTCCCCTTCTCCCAAAGTTAACCAGGGACCAGTCAGCTCTCATGAAGCAAAGTACTATTTATTCAGAACAAAACCATTACAGAGAAAACGGATCATAACAACAATTAACAGTGGATATGGATGTTGAATTTACCAGCCAGTGATACATTTCCCACCTGGAGACCATGACAAGATCAAAGTCCTTCAGGTCCTTTTCCTAGAGCCAGTCTCTCTTGGTCACAGTCTTATGTAAATTCTCCTAGGTTAGGGTGGTTACTTTATATATTCGTGAGTCCCTTTTGTTCTTAGGCTTTTTGAACCTTGTCAATCCAGGATCGTAGGAATACAATCCAGGACAGGATTGTGTTCCTAACAGCCCAATAGCACTTTATTTCTGTGTGACTGGTTAGGATGTGACCGTTCGCTTCGAAGCTTATGGCTGCCTCTGCTGCTTAGCCAAAGATCTTAGCCTAAGAACACGGCCTTAGACTATCATAGTGAGAGAAGGCCTATAAACAGGCAGACTGTGATTTTGATTCTTATTTTGTACCTTTATAACTAGCTAAGTTATAAGAATACATCTAAATTCTTAAAGTATAGGCCTTTGCAGACAGGCCAGAATATCTATATCTTAACAGTTGTGCCTAAAAGACACGCTCTAACTCGACCACAAGCTATGGGCCAGATATAGGGGTCAGTAGATGAGATTCTCTGGCCTGGGTGATGCAGGGAGTCAGAATAGAGGAACACAATGGTCCCTTCTGGCCTCAATATCCATGGATCTATGGGGCCAGGCTGTGCAACCATCCCATAAGGAGGCCAAATTTTAAGGCACATTTTAAAGAAGTTTCCTAAATATAACAAGCAAAAGTAAATGGAGGAAAGAGACAAAATAGGAGCTGCCTGTAAACGAATATAGATGGGGCTGTGGTTACTGATCCATCTAGGGACCTGCCTGTCTGCGCTATATACAGACCCAGAGACCGAGCCGCAGGCCCCGCCCCATCTGTGTTCACTGCATTATCAAAAGTGTTTGCAGTGCAGGATCCTCTTCCCTCACTGACCCCGTTCCCATGGCACCAGCTGTGCTAGTAGCTCAAAGCAGCATGTGCCAACTGGACTAGCCACAAACCAGCTACTGGCATAGGGTGTGGCCTGGGAAAGGGGGCAGAGCCAGGACATTCCTCTGCCCAGCCAATCCCTGGCTAGTGTATCGTCCTGAACTTGGAGAGGGGGCATGGCTTGGGAATGGGGGCATGGCCAGGACTTTCCTGAAGCCACCCAATCCCCAGCTGCTGTATCACCCCCTGCCAATGGGAGTGCTGTGCAGAGACCACAAGTCCTGTATTAGCAGCACAGTCCCCGTTTTCCATGGGATGCCCGAACACCTGCGATGTGCCAGGTTTTCATTCCCTCCGTGCACATGTCTGGTTGTCTTACAGTCACACGGTGTCTGTATGAGCATGTGCCTGGGCCGAGTGGGACTGGCTCTGTGTGACAATGACACATGGCCCCTGGAGAGGCGCTCGGGGGTTGGGCTAAGGGTGTGCAGTGAAGAGCAGTGGATGAGGGCTGATGCTACCAGACCAGGGCTGGAGGTCAGAGCTCATGATAATGTCACTCGCTCAGTGGTTGCTGATAAACTCACCCACACGCTAAGCTCCTGCTCTGGGTACAATGTGCCTGGGAGGCTGTGGCAACAGACACCAGCTCATGCCAACCACATGCCCCTTTGTGTCCTGTCTGAGTATTTCATGAACCTAAAAATTGTCCTTGGGAAAGTGCCTATGTTTCTGAAGCTGAACCTCCATGGGTTTCACACTATTGGTGTAGGTCACTGCTCCCCTTGTGAGCCATGGGGTCCCCATTGGAGCACTGGCCTGGGGGTGGGGACGGTGTGACTGCTTCCTGTGAGTGAGACCAGGCTTGTAGTGTGTGTGCTGGGAAATGTAAATGGGAAACCAGCGCGTTCAGCCATCACAGACACAGAGACCAGCCTCGGGTGCGGGGGGAAATGGTGGAAAATGTTTCCACTCACATCTGAAGGGGGGAGGGCCCCTCTGGCCACACACACGTCAGGGCTGTTCCCAGACATGCTACAAGAGACCACAACCCATCAGTTCCTCTTCTGCTCCCCTGGGGAGGAGGGGACTGGAGGCACAAAGCCTCAGGGGTTCTCCTCGGAGGCCCAGACGCTGCTGCAGAGTCCCCTGGCTCCGTCACCGGCTCTCGCTCCCCATGATCCTGCTGTGGCTGCTCTGTAAGTTTGGGGAGCTCTCTGCTAACGGGCTCGGGCAGGGGGTGTCTCTGGGTGTGGGGAGCAGGGAGAGAGGTAGGTTTATGGCTCTGCCTGGGCTGAGGGGATGTGGGGACCAGCGTGGGGTCAGAATTATGTTAAAAATATTTGAAATGGGGGTTACTCATGGCTATTTCACCAGGATTTGGACAGTTATTTCATCTCAGATTGAAAAGCTGGTGATAAATTCATGGCGTGCAGTTTCTTACAATGTCTGACATGATTTTTCAATCTTCTTCCTATGTTTGTAACATCCTGCTCTATGTGCCCTTGTGAAGGCGTCATAGGATCATATATATATATAATATACCCTCAAAGCAGCCTAGTTGTTGAAACACCCATTTCCCATTAAAAATTATGCAATTTGGATCCAAATCCCGTAGAAGCTTTGAAAATTAGAACCTCTGAGTTTACTTGGATTCTAAACTCTTTGGGATGGGGCCATCTTTTTGTTCTGTGTTTGTACAGCCCCTAGCACAATGGGGTCCTGGTCTGTAACAGGCATTGCTAGGTGCCACTGCAGTAGAGAATACTAATAATACACATAAAGAAACTACATTAAAAGAATGTTATTGAGGTTTCAAACTCAAAAACTCTGATGTATTAAGGTGTAAAATATTGGAAAATGTTCCCATGCTCCATGTTCTGAGTTTCCCAGGGAATTGTGGGGGATTCTTTCTTATTAAAGGTAATTTTTTTTTTACAGTCTCATCATTGAAGTCAAGGAGAGTTTTTTCCATTGACTTCAACTGACTTCTTGTCAAACCCTCAAACTCTACTGTAGACTTTATAATCCTCTCTTGTAACTAGCCAGAGATTGTCATATTCCTAACTGGGTCTTTCCACCGATATCCACGTTGAGACTTATCATACATACACTGATCGTGTCTTGTTTGTTATCAAACATTCTGGGAAGATTAATAAATCAAGTCTGCAGAAAACAAGGGGGATTAGACATGGTCAAAAATTTGAGAATATTTTAAACTTTGCAAATAAATGGGAAAATTTTAGACAAAATGTTTGCTCATTTCCCCTGCTCCCTTCTCCTAGTTTTTCATCCAACCTTTGTTTCCCCATCTGTACAATGGGGATATGGACACTGACCTACAGTGGTAAGGCTATGATATTGAAAAGCAATCTGGGAATATTCTACATCAACTAGGAGACTTTGCAAAGAGCCCCCCTAATTAATATTACAAGGCTGTTCAATTGTTTTAGAGACAGGTGAGAAGGGAAAAGCTGTATTTCTCACTTCAAAAAACATTGTTACAACAAAGTTTGAACTAAATGGATGAAGTTTAAAATGTCACACTTTCTACATGGCCGTACCCCAGTGAGGAACCCTGGCTCTGCTAGTTTGGAAGGAAAAAAAACCCTAACTACTGAGACCCTGCACCTGCTATCACTTGTGCAAGTACATAACTTTACTCTTGTGAGTAATCCCATTGAAGATAACAGGGCTACTCGCATGAATAAAGTTATGCACATACTTAACTGTGTGAAGGACCAGGGGCTAAATTATGCATCATTTATTTAAGCTGTAAACTCTCAAGTGCAGTGACTATTTTTTTTATTTCGATTTAGGCTTGGAAGGATTAGATTTTTATCAGTACATGCCAATAAATGTAGATTTTACTATACAAACACAGAAACTGATAAATCAATATTTCCATCAGTAATAATGCAAATGTCTAGCTGGGCACAGAAAAAAGTGCTGCCTGAGACCTTACTGAGTTTGATATAAGAATGTTTACTCTCTATATTTTGACATGTGCTGTTGACAATTTGTCCTTTAATAGTTCTAAAACTTTCATTTTTTGAGTCTCAGCATTAATTGTCATTAAATAATTATTGGCTGACCCTCCGGTTGTCTGCCACCATAATTTCCTACAGCTGTGAACATTTAAATTGATAAAATTGAAAAAAAAATGCTTAAAACATTAATATTATCCATTGAAATTATAAAAAAATAAAGATTGCCTACTGCCAAACCCAGTTATGACTGTGTTCAGCATCTAGCACAACGAGGTGGAAGCTTCAGGTGCTACCTCAATACCAATATTACTTAATAATTACAATAACAATTGTTAAAATTCTTCTGTTGTGCAAGCAGAATATGAAATGTCTACAAAAGTCCAAGTTCTTCAAACACTAAGTAGCGAGCGTTCATTGGTCTAGTTCAGTGAATGGAGGTTTTGGCATCCAGCAGTTAGGTCTGTCGTTGCACATGGCTGTGACCCCATTGGTTGAGACTTTTCAAAATTGTTTGGAGAAAGGGGAGGCAGCTGGGGTTGTTGTTAATGCCCAGCCTGGTATCCCGAGAGATCTGGGGTGAAGTTGGGGCTCTGCCACTGAGTCCCAGTGTGACCCCAGATCGCTCTGTGATTCAGGTGCCACCTGGAACAGGAGGGATAATTATACTTCCCCATCTCACTGGACTCAATCCATTAATGTTTGGTGCTTACATGCTATGGTGATGGGGGGGGGGGGGGAGAGAGAGAGATGGCCCAAACCCTAGAGAATATTCTGCTCTGGCCATGGGCCGGAGGGGGGATGGGGGGGGAAAGGGGAAAGGGGGGTTGGACAGGATGGTGTAACCCTGCATGTCTCTTACTGCTGTGAGCACTGTGTGATCCTGTAAGCCATGGTGTGGTGAGTATATGCGAGAGGCAGTTAAGGCCCCGATCCTGGAGTCAGATCGGTTGTGAGGAACCTGCGCCAGCATGGATCTCACTGTAGGGCGGGGGCCTCTGATTGCTTGGAATTTCTGACTGTTATTTGTTTAAATGTCAATGTTAGCATTTCCCCAGGCAAGTTATTGATAGAGATGCCCTGTCTGCTACTCACCATCTCTGCTGTTTGGTGCAGGTGCTGGGGTCACAGGCCAGGACTTCTGCAGCTCCCCAGGTGAGTGAGAGCACAAGAGACAAGGGAAGGAAAGGAACGGCATAGCAAGGAACAAAATGCCCAGGTCCTTGCAATGGAGGGAGATGGGAGGGGAGAAACCTTTTGTAAGATCCCTGCTGAAATCCTGTTAATGATGCAGTTAATTAAAGCAATTAATTCTCACAGTGGTCGGCCATACGTATTAACGAAAAGGAAATGTGTTTGGGGCAGATTCTCACATGGTGTAAGGGGGTGTAGCTTTGTTGACTCCAATGGAGTGGGGCCAATTTATACCAGCTGGGTATTTTCCCCATTGACTCTGATGGAGCTATGACTGAGTTACACAGGTTGGGGCTCCGGCCCTATTGACTCTAATGGAGATGTGGCTGATTTACACCAGTTGGGATCTGGCCCCATTGACTCCAGTGGAACGACGCTGGTTTAGAGCAGCTGGGGATCTGGCCAGCATAGCAAGGATTCACACCCACCCAAAATAAAACAGACTAAATAAGCAAGTCTGACACGTGTCTTGGTGTATGAATGCAATCAGGGATTTGCCCCAAATGGCGCCCAGCTTTGCTGTTTTAAACTCCATATTTCTGTGAATTCCCAAGTGAACAAACAGGCCCTTCTTCTTTCACCAGTCAGTGCATTTCTCATCTCAGTGATCGCTATCACTCAGCTCCCTGTCATTCCCCTCTCAGGCACACGCGTCTGTGTCTCTTTGTTGTTCCAGGCGATCTTCCCGCACCTCAGTTGTTCCTGAATACAACGTCAGCTCAGGAGGGGGACCCAGTTTCAGCCCGATGTGCAGATCTTCCAAACTCTCTTGTTACCAAAGTTATTTTCTGCAAAGACGGGGTGGAGCTTTCCAGCCAAAAATTCAAACCAGGACAAGTTAGTTCTACATTGCTCCTTAACACCTCCACGATGAGTGCAGGGCGCTACTCCTGTGGGTATCAGCACAAGGATGAGAAAAACCAGGTGGCCAATTCCAATCTCAGTGCCCTCTTGCAACTGAAGGTCACAGGTGAGCAGCTGCAAGCTACACTGTGTGGGCAGGGGAAAGGGCTCAAGTGGCAGGTATCAGGCATTTAGTAAGTTATTCTGTGCTACCACTGCCCCACCTAGCCATCTCAGATGTCTTTGTATCATTTGCTGCTCCAGAGGCTGTGCATTCAATAGGAAAACAGCCGTGTCCTCCACTAGAACTAACTAATGAGGTCAAACTGTAGTAAAGACAGGGCAGTTTGTAGATTTCACATGTATTGAAAGGTCGAGCTTTGGCTACAGGGGAGCCAGGAGCCAGACATGTAAAGGTATTCAGACATGGTAAGATGCAGACCCCACGTGAATTCATTCCCAGCTAAGACACTGTGATATTTCCTGTGTTTATTGCCCAGACAGAAAGGCTCCCCCTGATGACAGCCCAGTCACTGGCCAGCCTGAGAAAACTGCACCTCCGGAAGGTGAGTGACTGTATTCACCACGGGCCTGATTTCCGCAGTCCTCAGCATGCTGAGAGCACTTTGGGTTCAGAGCTCTTCAAAATATCCCCTTCAGTGTCCGAGCCACAGTGGGCTGTGGGTCAGGCCCGAATGCTGGGTGCCTCCCATGTTCAGAGATGGGAGGGGAGTGTCCTGTTTTAGGCATGGCCTTGAGCAGCCCCCATCCAACCTGCCCCACAGCAGGGAGCGTGGGGGGAGCAGCACACTGAGGAGTAGCCAGGGCTGAGAGAGATTCTAACCGTATGTCTCCCCAGAGCCGCTCCCCGCATCACAGCTGTCAGCATCTCCCAGGGCTTGTGTGAGGGGCAGGGCACATTTTAGGGGCCACTGCCAGGGCCGGCTCTAGGTTTTTTGCTGTCCCAAGCAAAAAAAATTTTGGCTGCCCCCCGTCCCAGCCCTGGGCTCTTCGCCGCACCCCCCTGCCGCCCCAGCCCTGGGCTCTCACCCCCCCCACCCGCACCCCCCATGCCGCCCCAGCCCTGGGCTCTCACCCTCCCAACCGCACTCCCCTGCCGCCCCAGCCCTGGGGTCTCACCCTCCCAACCGCACTCCCCTGCCGCCCCAGCCCTGGGGTCTCACCCTCCCAACCGCACTCCCCTGCCGCCCCAGCCCTGGGGTCTCACCCTCCCAACCGCACTCCCCTGCCGCCCCAGCCCTGGGGTCTCTCCCCCCCAACCGCACTCCCCTGCCGCCCCAGCCCTGGGGTCTCTCCCCCCCCCTACACACACCCTGCCGCCCCAGCCCTGGGCTCACCCCCCCCCACCACCTGCACCCTCCTTCCGCCGCAGCCCTGGGTCACTGGTAACTTGCTCCCAGGGCGGGTCATTCAGCAGGAATTTTAGATGTGCACAGAACACATACAGGATTGGTTCCCATATGGTTACAGAACTGCAGTAAAGTGGAACAATTTTCAGCTTGTGTGATTGGAGGATATCTGGATGCATATTATAAGACTGTCCTACATAAATGAGGAAAAGTTGAGGTGCCTTTATTATTCTTTTGTTCCACTCTTTCTTTCTATGGGGAATTTGCCAATGCAATATCGCTGTCTTCCTTTTAAACAAAACAAACAAACAAACAAACAAACAAAAAAGGCAATGGCTGTTGAAAATAGCAATTCCAGTCCTAATAACCACTGGGAAGCATTTCTTGCTCAATTTTATCCTACTTTTTCTACAGCAAGTTACAGTGGATCAGTATATTTGATTTGGGAGAAATGAAGTAACAGCTGCCCAAACTGAGCTTGAGCACTCCTGAATTTTGAGGTGTTCAAATCTGGAAGGCAGGTGCTGGAAGGAGTGCTCAAGCCGCGCGAAGCCAGACACGCTGGTCTGAATGGCACAGTAAGGGGGGCTGGGGGGTTGGAGAAGGGGTAGGGGGTTCCGGGGCGGCAGTCAAGGGACAGGGAGGGTTAGATGGGTCAGGAGTTTCGGGGGGGCAGTCAGGGGACAGGCAGCAGTTGGATAGGCATGGGAGTCCCAGGAGTTTGTCAGGGGACAGGTAGGGGGTGGGGTCCTGGGGGGAAGCTGGGGGGGGTCTCAGGAGGGGGCAGTTGGGGACAAGGACCAGTGGGACTTAGGGGGTGGGGTCCTGGGGGGCAGTTGGGGCAGGGGTCCTGGGAGGGGGTGATCAGGGAGCAGGGGGGTTGGATGGGTTGGGGTTTCTGGGGAGGCAGTCGGAGGGAGTGGGTGGGGACAGGGTGGGGCTACCCTCCCTCCCCGTGGAGTGTCCTATTTTTTGAATGTTAAAATATGGTATCCCTACCTTCACAGTGCAGGTCTCCATTCATAGCAAGCTGCAGCATGAGGTCTCAGCTTCCTCACTCCCTCCCCCTCTTTCCTGTTGGTAGTGGCCAAGGGAATGCTGGGAAATGTAGTTCTTTCCCTGCTCCAGGGCTGGCTTTATAGGCAGGGAGCTAACCAAGGAACTACAGCTCCCAGGGCCGCCTGTTGGTTCTCAGCTCCCATGCTGGATCCCTGCTGCCCCTGCAAATGGGCTGCCCCAAGCACCTGCTTGCTTTGCTGGTGCCTAGAGCCGCCCCTGGCCACTGCCACCCAGCCAGTTAGGGCATCTTCGGCCCCTTTAAGGGCCTCCTGCACTGCTGGAATAGCAGCATTCGCTTTTCCAATTTTGCTGGTCCCCTCCTAACTAAACCCATCAAAAATACAAAAACAAAAAACCCCACCCTGGCACCAACAGGCTGTTTGCTGCCATCACACTGCTTATTCTGCCGGTGCGCCCTACTCTTTCCTCCACCCTAGGTCTGTCTGGAGTGTGGGGTAGGGGCCATCTATTTCTTGATTTGTACTGCACCTTGCACAGGGGCCCCCAATCTTGGTTGACCTAAGGGATGCTCTGTCTCCCCCAGCAGGGGTCTGGCTAGTCCTTCCATCTGCGGGTCAGTGGCCCAGGTTCCCAAAATGCCCAGCACTGTTCTGGGTGTGTCTAGGACAGGGAAATCGGGATGTAATGTGGGGAGAGAAATTGTGTGGATCATCCAGTCACATTCAGTATCCTCTGCGCCCCAGGCCACTTGTGTAATATCTCCATCCCTCAATGATTCCTCCCCCGCTACATGCGCCCCCCTGAACTGCAGATGCTGGTTTTGGTCTCTCTAGGGATCTATTCCCATTACTTTGATTTGTCTCATGGGTCCTGAATGTGCTGTGTGGCTCTGAAATGCCCTAGCTCTTCTGCGTATTTGTTCTGTGGTTCCTTCCATCCTTGTCCAGCTCTTGCTGTGGCTTTGCTGATGTGGGATATGGAAAACCATGTTAAAATTGTAAGCTTTCATGTTCAACTTCAGGGGAGTTACCTTGTCCTGCTTGCAGGCTGAGAGCTCTGTAGGAAAGCGTGCAATCTGGGTCTAGCAGTAGTCAGTCCGCCAAGAGCCAGTGGGGAGCAAAGTGGGGTGAGTTGAGCCTCTTTGCCTTAGGGAGTAGCCTGCTTTCTCTCTCTCTGTTTTTGTTTCTTGTAATTTAAGGTTCTGAATTCTAAGAAATAAAGTAATGTGTTTTTTTATCTAACTTATCTGGATGTTTTGAAACACAACAGCTGCCTCATTCGGGGGTCAGTGTGGCAGGGAGAGAGAGCACAAACATATGGTTACAGCATTTGTATGCACTGTCCAGTAATAACTCAGAAGACTCCCTCAGGCAGTAAGACCTATGGTATTGGCTCTCTGCCAGAACAGGACTCTTCATGTGTATTTCTTTCCTCCAGGACTGCGACTAGAGATTATATTGGGCATTGCAGTTGGTATTGCAGTGGGTTCCTGTCTGATTCTGGCTCCAGTGACTTATCTTCTGATGAAAAAAGGTAGGTGATGTTCTGACCTTGGGCTCTGATTCCTGGCTCTGTATCTTCCTCAACCCTGGGCTCTGGCATCTCCCACTCCAGTTCTGACCCTCGTTCCACCCACTAAGCCTGATTCCTGCTCCTACCTGTAGGCCAGACTGCCCATCACCCGGGCTCCTCACAGTCAGGTAGCCCTGTCAGCCAATGGGAGATGAACAGGAACATTCTCCAAAGAACCAAAGTCCCAGTGAAAGCTTTGGGGGACAAGTTTCAAGTGATAGTTTCAATGGGGATCTGGTAGAGTTGCTATCTCTTGTGATTTTACCTTGAGTAGTGCTGGGCAAATTTTATTTTTTTTGCAAATAGCAATTTGCCCCAAAATGCATTTTTTGGGGTACAGATATTATTTATAAATCTGGTTCAAATTCAATAAAAACTTTCAACTGGAAACAAATAATTTAAATTTTTTTTTAATTGAAGCAGTTTGTTTTGACTGCTTCAAAATGAACCATTTCAATGTTTCCCTTTGAAACAGTTTCATCTAGAAATTTAGCTAAATTAAAAAAAAAAGGAGGAAAAATATCCCAAAATGACCAGAAATGGGGTTTGAATTAAATGTTTTGTTCAGTTAAAACAACATTTTTTTTCCGTTTTGGCAAGAAAAACTGAAATAGTTCATTTGTTTTTTGGGGGAGGGGCAGAGGGGTAGAGTTTTTCAGTTTGGCTCCTTCACTGAATAATCAACTATTTGCTCACCTCTAATTGTGATTCTTATGGTACTTGGTGTTTTCCTAATAGTCCCAGCTGATGGAATCAACAGATTGTGTGAGAGTCTCAACTTTTTTTGTTTAAAGCAAATTTCTATCCCTTGTAGTTGCAGAGAAAACCTTGAAAATGTGACCTGAGTCCAATTAAGGCTGAGAAACCAAAGAATAATTTTTAAAATGTTTTTTAAAAAAATCTCATGATCTTTAAGCCAATCTTGTGATTTTTGGAGCCTGAGACATGACTTTTGAACATCTGGGATTGGTGACACGGCTTAGCCTCCTAATTGATTTACACGCTTTGGTATATTTTATGCAAATGCCTAGTCACTGCTGGGTTCGAAAGGCAAGAAGGATGGATGGAGAGAGTAGTGATCAGCCGTTGATAGGCTGGTTAAAATCCTGCTCTCTGCTCTCCTTTCTGGCTGAGAAGTGCTACCGTAATATGAATACTAATATTAATAATAAAAGGTGGCTAAAGTGAGCTGTGTTTGGCCCATTGAAGGTAAACGTGCAGATACATTCATGCTGCAATTTGTCAAACCTGCTTTGGGGCTTTGGACTCTTTAATTTGGGAACTGGGCCTCCAAATCCCTTCGGCACCTTTGAAAAACCCACACTAACCATGGTGCCAAGTCCAGCCCCTGGTCATAGCATTGCTGATTCCATCTCTTTGCCAGGCGGGGAGTGAGGGGAGGCTTTCCAATAATCTTTTTTTTCCTTTTTGTTTTAGTTGCACCTAAACAGCACCGTGAAAGGTAGGAAGCAATAATTCCTTAGTGTGTGGTGAAAGGAGATGGGAGTGGATGGGGCAGGGAAGGAAACTGAGGGCTCAGCTGCCCTGGAATTTCCCTGGTGAATGTCATGGCAGTGATTTCCAGTCTTCACTAATAAAAATTAATCGTGGCCAGATGCTTAACACGATTAATATTAACAATAACCTTGACGGAACACAAGCCAGAATAGGGACAGAGCAAGTTAAAGAATATGTAGATAAGTTAGATGTATTAAAGTTGACAGGGCCTGATGAAATTCATCCTAGGGTACTTAAGGAACTGGCTGGAGCCATCTCAGAACCGCTAGCATTTATTCTTGAGTACTCCTGGAGCACATGTGAGGTCCCGGAGCACTGAAGAATGGCAACTATAGCACCTGTCTTTTAAAAGGGGGGCAAAGAGGTTCCAGGGAAATATAGACCGGCCAGGCTGACTTTGATATATGCAAAGATACTGGAACAAATTACTGAACAATCAATGTGTAAGCATATTGAGGATAACAGGTTACAAGAAAAAGCCAATATGGATTTGTCAAGAACAAATCATGCCAAACCAGCTTAATTTTGAATCAATTATGAAACACTTAGGCTAGGTCTACACTACCCGCCTGAATCGGCGGGTAGAAATCGATCTCTCGGGGATCGAATTATCGCGTCTCGTCGGGACGCGACAATCGATCCCCGAATCGACGTTCTTACTCCACCAGCGGAGGTAGGAGTAAGCGCCGTCGACGGGGAGCCGCGGAGGTCGATTTTGCCGCCGTCCTCACAGCGGGGTAAGTCGGCTCCGATACGTCGAATTCTGCTACGCTATTCGCTTAGCTGAATTTGCGTATCTTAAATCGACCCCCCCCCCATAGTGAAGACCTGCCCTTAGAGGAGAGGAAAGTGATTAGGAACAGTCACCATGGATTCACCAAGGGGAAGTCGTGCCTGACTAACCTAATTGCCTTCTATGATGAGATAACTGGCTCTGTGGATGAGGGGAAAGCAGTGGATGTGTTATTCCTTGACTTTAGCAAAGCTTTTGATACGGTCTCCCACAGTATTCTTGCCGCGAAGTTAAAGAAGTATGGGCTGGATGAGTGGACTGTAAGGTGGATAGAAAGCTGGCTAGATCACCGGGCTCAACAGGTAGTGATCAATGGCTCCATGTCTAGTTGGCAGCCGGTTTCAAGCGGAGTGCCCCAAGGGTCGGTCCTGGGGCCGGTTTTGTTTAATATCTTTATTAATGATCTGGAGGATGGTGTGGACTGCACTCTCAGCAAGTTTGCAGATGACACTAAACTAGGAGGTGTGGTAGATACACTAGAGGGTAGGGATCGGATACAGAGGGATCTAGACAAATTAGAGGATTGGGCCAAAAAAACCCTGATGAGGTTCAACAAGGACAAGTGCAGAGTCCTGCACTTAGGACGGAAGAATCCCATGCACTGCTACAGACTAGGGACCGAATGGCTAGGTAGCATTTCAGCAGAAAAGGACCTAGGGGTCACAGTGGACGAGAAGCTGGATATGAGTCAACAGTGTGCTCTTGTTGCCAAGAAGGCTAATGGCATTTTGGGCTGTATAAGTAGGGGTATTGCCAGCAGATCGAGGAATGTGATCGTTCCCCTTTATTCGACATTGGTGAGGCCTCATCTGGAGTACTGTGTCCAGTTTTGGGCCCCACACTACAAGAAGGATGTGGAAAAATTGGAAAGAGTCCAGCGGAGGGCAACAAAAATGATTAGGGGTCTGGAGCACATGACTTATGAGGAGAGGCTGAGAGAACTGGGATTGTTTAGTCTCCAGAAGAGAAGAATGAGGGGGGATTTGATAGCAACCTTCAACTACCTGAAGGGGGGTTCCAAAGAGGATGGAGCTCGGCTGTTCTCAGTGGTGGCAGATGACAGAACAAGGAGCAATGGTCTCAAGTTGCAGTGGGGGAGGTCTAGGTTGGATATTAGGAAACACTATTTCACTAGGAGGGTGGTGAAGCACTGGAATGCGTTACCTAGGGAGGTGGTGGAGTCTCCTTCCTTGGAGGTTTTTAAGGCCCGGCTTGACAAAGCCCTGGCTGGGATGATTTAGTTGGGAATTGGTCCTGCTTTGAGCAGGGGGTTGGACTAGATGACCTCCTGAGGTCCCTTCCAACCCTGATATTCTATGATTCTATGATTCTAATTTTCTTCTTTGACAGGGTTTCTAGCCTAATGGATGAGGGAAATAGTAGACATGAAATCGCTTGAGTTTGGTAAAGCTTTTAACACAGTCCCACATGACATTCTCCTATATAAACTAGGGATATGTGGTTTAGATGTAATTACTATAAAATATATGCCCAGCTGATTTAGAAACCTTAGTCAATGAGTAGTTATCAATGGCTCACTGTCAAACAGGGAGGGTATATTTAGTAGCGTCCCACAGGGGTCTTTCCTGTGTCCAGTACTATTCTCTCTCATCGCTAATGACTTGGATGATGGAGTGTAGAGTATGCTTATAAATTTTGGGGATGACACCAAGCTGGGTGGGGTTGCAAGCGCCTTGGAGACAGAATGAGAATTCAAAATGACCTTGATAAAAGGGGAGTTGGTCTGAAATAAACAAGATGAAATTCAATAAAGACTACACTGAGCAGGGAAAAATCAAATGCACAACTACACAATGGGGATGAACTGGTGGTATCACTGCAGAAACGGATCTGGGAGTTATAGTGGATCACAAATTGAATATGAGTCAACAATGTGATGCAGTTGTGAAAAGGGCTAATATCATGCTGGGGCGTATAAGCAGCGAGAGTCATATATAAGACATGGGGGTGGGGGGTGCCTGTCCTGCTCTACCCAACACTGGTCTGACTTCAGCTGGTGTGTCCAGTTTTGGGCAATACACGTTAGGAAAGATGTGGACAAACTGGAGCAAGTGCAGAGGACAGCAACGACAATGGAAAAGGAAATGTTTAGAAAATCTGATCTATGAGGAAAGGTTAAAAATCGGGCATGCTATAAAGATGCTATAAAGGTGATCATTGCTCTTCATGTCCATCAAGGGCAGGAGAAGAAGTAATTAGTTTAATCTGTAGTAAGTGAAAATTAGCTATTAGGAAAAGTTTTCCAACTCTAACAGGTTAGACAAACATCTGTCAGGGAGGGTCTAGGGATACTTAATGCTGCTTCAGTGTGTGGGGGAGGGGCTAGATGATCTCTTGAGGTCCCTCCCAGCCCTGCATTTCTATTATTCCTATGCTGAATTGGGATTGCCCTGCTTTTCTCTTGGTGTCAAGTGTAACTGGGTTCAAAACAGAATTAGAAAAGGTCACGGAATACAGGTCCATAGAATTGTAGGACTGGAAGGGACCTTGAGAGGTCATCAAGTCCAGTCCCCTGCACTCATGGCAGCACCAGAATCATTTAGATCATCCCTGCCAGGTGTTCGTCTAACCAGCTCTTAAAAATCTCCAATGATGGAGATTCCACAACCTCCCTAGGCAATTTGTTCCAGTGCTTAACCACCCTGACAGGAAGTTTTTCCTAATGTTCAACCTAAACCTCCCTTGCTGTAATTTAAGCCCATTGCTTCTTGTCCTATCCTCAGAGGTTAAGGAGAATAATTTTTCTCCCTCCTCCTTGTAACAACCTTTTAGATATTTGAAAACTGTTAGGATGGCCCCTCTCAGTCTTCTCTTCTCCCGATTAAACAAACCCAGTTCTTTCAATCTTCCCTCATAGATCATGTTTTCTAGACCTTTAATCATTTTGGTTGCTCTTCTCTGGACTCTCTCCAATTTGTCCATAATTAGCCAGGATGGCTAAGCCTCTGACTGCCATATGGTGGGACTGGACAGTAGGAGATGGATCACTGGATAATTGACCTGTTCTGTTCCCTCTGAAGCACCTGGCATTGGCCGCTGCTGGAAGACAGGACTGTTGGTCTGACCGAGTATGGCTGTTCTTATGTCAGTGCCAGTTGTGGTGGCCATACTCCAGTCTGAGAAATAGCTACCCAGGGAGTGTGACCCCTTTTCACACCTCACTGCCTGAAGGCAGGTGTGCGGCATAAACACAGAGAAATTCCCAGCTACACTATGTGTTTTACTCTTGCTGTCCACAGGGAACAAGGTCTAAGCAGTAGCACCAAGAACATGGGCACAGATGATCTGATTCAGTGTAAGAACCTGCCTTTTTCCCTTTTCAGTTCTGGATGGGTAAGGCCCAGTGGCCTCCCCGATGCACGGGGTATGGATCATCATATGGGTGGTTGTATGGGTGGTCAGTGTGCTAGTTAACCACATTGCCTTGCCAGCAGCTTGCAGTACAAGAAGTATCTTTAGAACCAGATGAGGAGAGTTCAGTGAGTTCTAGGGGCCAGCGGCTGTGAAGTCTAAGAGCTACTGATTTCCCATTGTCAGTGTTGTCCCTGGTCATTCCTTGCCAGTTGCTGGTGGTTCATGTTATTTGCCTGGGGCTGGAGCTACGAGAACTGTCAGATGGCACCTTGATCTCTAACTTTTATTCCCCATTGGTGGCATCTGGGTTGAATCCCATCTAGCTAAAAATCAAAACAATGGCTGAACTTCAGTCCCATCCTGGTATTTCAGAACTGATCTGGTCAGAATTTTTTTTTTTCATGGGAAATTTTATGATGAAAATTTGCATTTTTTGGGAAAAATAAAAATTAGAACTATTTTGGCCCCAACATGGTGCATCATGGGAGTTATACTTCATATATCTCATACTTCCATTCTCCTCTATGCACTGGTTCTGTGGTTGGACTGCATCTCCCATGATGCACCATGGACTCCCTTCTAGGTGCATCCTGATCACGGTGCATCATGGAGGATCAAATCCAGATGGGGAGCCCCCACAATAGAAGAGAATGGAAGCATGAGGATACCAGACTATAACTCTCAAGAGGGACAGTGGTGGGATTTCAGAACTGAAATATTTTGATTTTCAGGGTTTTGTTTTTTTGAAAAAAAAAAAATCCCACCTCAATTATTTAATATTTTTATGGATGACCTTGGCACAAAAAGTAGGAGGGTGCAAATGAAATTTGCTGATGACACAAAGATGGGAGGCATCATCAATGCAGAGGAAGATTGGAATATGATATAGGAAGAACTGGATGATGTGGAGGACTGGATTAATGGAATGGAATGAAATTCAAGAATACAAAATGTAAGGTCTAATAACTTAGGGTCTAATAACAAGAATTTCTGCTACAAGTTGGGGCTCATCAGTAGAAAGTGATAGAGGAGGAGAAATAACCGAATGTTTTGGTCAATCACAGGATGACTATGAGCTGCCAATGTGCTGGGGCTGTGAAAAAAGCAAATGTGATCCCAGGCAAGGTATTTCCAGTAGAGATAGGGAGTATTAATGCCGTTGTACAAGGCACTGGTATGACCTCCTCTGGAATGCTGTACACCATTCTGGTCACCCATATTCAAGCAAGATGAATTCAAACAGGAAGAGGTGCAGAGAAGAGCTACGGGGATGATCAGGAACATGGAGGGCCTGTCCTATTTCAGCTAAAGGATAAAGTTGGCACAAGAATAAATGGCAATAAACTAGCCAGGAATAAATTGAGGCTGGAAACCAGGTTTCTAATTGTCAGAGGGGTGAGGTTCTGTAACAGCCTCCCAATCGGAGTTATGGTGGCAAACAACGTAATGAGCTTTTTCATGGACTCCAAGTTTAGAAGGGACCTGTGACAGGTTGGATCACAGAAACCCACTTGGGAGCTGCCACCTGATGTGCAAAGACTACCTCTGCTCCTGTTTTCCCTGCCAGCTCAGGACTCCAGCACCCTGTCTAGCTGAGCCAGACACTCCCATCTGCTCCAATACAGACCCAGGGTCTGAATCACTTGCCCCAAAGCTGCAAGTTTACCTGAAAACAGCTCACAGAAGTGTGCTTGTCTTTAGCACTCAGATGCCCAACTCCCAATGGGGTCTAAACCCAAATAAATCCGTTTTGCCCTGCATAAAGCTTATGCAGGGCAAACTCATAAATTGTTCGCCCTCTATAACACTGATAGAGAGATATGTACCGTTGTTTGCTCCCCCAGGTATTAATACATACGCTGAGTAAATTACTAAATAAAAAGTGATTTTATTAAATACAGAAAATAGGATTTAAGTGGTTCCAAGTGGTAACAGACAGAACAAAGTAAGTCACCAAGTAAAATAAAATAAAATGTGCAAATCTATGTCTAATCAAACTAAATACAGATAAGTTCCTCACCAGTTCCAGAATGCTCCCTTTTACAGGCTAATCTCCTTTTAGCCTGGGTCCAGCAATCACTCACACCCCCTGTAGTTACTGTCGTTTGTTCCAGTTCCCTTCAAGTATCCTGGGGGGGTGGGGGGTGGAGAGGCTTCTTTCTTAGCCAGCTGAAGACAAAATGGAGGGGTCTCTCACGGGTTTAAATAGACTCTCTCTTGTGGGTGGAGACCCCCCTCCTCCCTCCTATGCAAAGTCCAGCTCCAAGATGGAGTTCTGGAGTCACCTGGGCGAGTCACATGTCCCTGCATGACTCAGTCTTTACAGGCCGAAGCCATTGTTCACAAGGTATCTTGCATGTCTCCAGGAAGACTTCTTATGTGGATTGGAGCATTCCAAGATGCATTGTTCCCCAAGTGTTTCCTGATCAGGTACTTAACCTGGCGAATTCCTTCCTAAAGAAGCTGACCAAATGCCTCACAAAGCTTACTTAGAAACCAAGCAAGCATACAGCCCATATTCTTAACCTCAAGTAGAAAATGATATATATGTACAAATAGGATGAATAGATATAGTAGACCATAACCTTTACGGAGATATATTACATGGCACAGACAGCACAAAACATATTCCAGTTATGTCATACATACATTTATAAGCACACACCCCCCCATAAAGCCTTATGGGGTACACTGTCACAGGACCATTGTGATCATAAAGTCTGATCTCCTGTATAACACAGTCTGACACAGTTCGATTGCACCTGGAAGGGTTGGGAGAATAACTCCATGAACATGGGTGGCACTAGGGGCTGTGTAAGTAGGCAGAGAACTAGAACTTAGATCCACTGATGTCCCCGGGGGACCCCGCTGCTGAGAAGGGTGAGGGGCAGAAAGTGATGGCTCATGTGGGGTGGAGTTGGCCCTGCATGTCCTCTGCCCCCCCTTGTGATAGCATTCAGCAGGCTGCTGTGAGGTGGGGCATGAGCTGAGACACCCACAAAGCACAGCATGGTACTGAGCTGAACACAGGCACCTGGGGCAGCTGGGCCCACGTGAGAATCACAGCAGCTCCTCAGACCCCTTTGCTGAAATTGGAATGGCCCATCCCCCTCCCCTAGGTCCTGGAGGTGCTGGAGAGACACAGAGCAAGTCATCCCCGGCCAGGATAGCCTCTCTCCTGCCCCTCTGGCCCTGGTCCCTGCGTGGCGCTAGATGTGTGGGGATGGGAGAGGATGGGGGGGCTGGGTGGGTGTTCCCAGGGGGTGCTGCATGCCTGGGAGAGGGGCTGTGGGGGACTCTCCCAGGGAGCAGCACTTACGCCCCTGCTCTCTGCTAACTCTCTCCCCAGATGCCGCCATCGGCGAGTTTGGCACAGCCAGGGTGAGTCGCGGTGTTGGTTGAATCCTGATTGTGAATTTCAGGCTCAGGATCTGGGGCATCCCAGCAGGAATTTGTGCCATGAGACACTGTCCAATGCTGGAGCGCAGCAGGGCTGACCCCAGTGCTGGGGGGGTGAGACAGGATTAGCATCTCTCTCTCTGCCCTGCTGTGCGTAGGGAGCTGCCTCAGAGATTGTAATGCAGAAGGGACTCCTGCTCCGCGCTCCTGCAGGGTCTCACCCAGTGATTCCTGCGTCCCGCCCAGAACTTCTGCCACTGCGATTATTGCTTTTAACTACCCATGAAAAGGACAAGATTTCTCTCTCCTTCTGCCCAGTTTTCTAGCTCTACCTGCTCCTGCCTCTGTACTTGAGCTGATTGAAATTTTTCGAACAAAATCATTTTTTGTAGAAAAATGACCTTTTTTTCTGAAATAAAAATTTTCAATAAAATTGCAGGATTCTTTTGAAATTTTCTATTCTGTATGCAAAAATCTGGTGCACACATATCAAAGTGGTCACTAAAATTGTTTGTTTACTGAGAATTGGGTTTTCAGTAAACAAAAACAATTATAATGATTTTGATGACATTTGTTGAGAATTCTGATAAAAAAAAATTCATGGCAAACCGTGCAAAAAGAAAAACCAGCTCCATCTGAAACCAGTGAGCTGCAAACAAATCCACATATTTTTTGAAAAATGGTTTCTCCATATTCTGACCAGCTGCTTTGTCCGAAGCTCCCTTCAAAGGGCTATTCTGCTGCAGTGTCATTCTCTAGCTGTTGGGGTTTGGGGTTATCACATGAATAATAGGATTTTATTTTTGTTTTAAAGATTCCTCAGGTGCTGGAAAATGAGACTACAACATACGCTGTCATAGGGAAAGGCCATGGCAGGCCCAGATAATGCTCCGGCTTCTAAAACACATGGCCCAGCCTGCACCTACGGTCTACGTTGACTCTGAAATGGTGGGAGCTGAAGAGGCCAGTGGCTCCTGTATGGGCTAGTCGCTGAGTAGCCTTAGAACTTTGCAAAGTTTTAGGGGAAGTCTTTCTGCTCATTTCAGACCCCTCCCTGCTCTTACCCACTCTCCAACATCTCAGCGCTCTCTCTGTGCATTTCTCTTAACTTCCCCCATCCCCGCTCCCCTCCATTGTCTGGAGTTTTATAGACAACAGGGCAGATGTCAGAGTGTTTATTCCCATTGCAATAAACCTGCAGTGTGAATTTGTGCAATGGTGATTCCTTCTTGGATTCTCAGGAGTTCGGCTCCCCTTCAGAACAATGGAGTTCTGCCAAACCATGGACCCCGTGCTCCCCACAGGCCTGGGCCGGCCAGGAGGGGGCTGGGTACAGAGCACAGGGGGGAGATGAAGGTTTCCAAACACCTCCTGATCCTCACTGTGTGAAACTCAAACACACAGACCCTAGCATTTGTCCCCCCACCCCCGGCAGTACTGCCTGGCCGGCCGGAACATAAACAGCAGGGGCCTAATCTCAGAGCTCTCATCCGCCCAACCAGAAATTTCCTCGTGGTTCCCAGAGCAGATCCAGCCTGGACTGAAGTCTGGCCAAGAGCAGGCCCCATATGCAGGGATGCTACACAGCCCAGCAGCCTCTCCCCTCTCAGTCTCTCTCCCTGCCCCCCAGCTGTGAAACGTACAGGTCCCACTGAGGGCAGGTCTATGCTTAAAACCCTGCAGGTGCACCACTGTAGTGCTTCAGCAAAGACACCACTAAGTCCATGGGAGGGCTTCTCCCATCAGTGTAGTTAATCCATCTCCTGTTGACTTAGGGTATGTCTACACTATGAAATTAGGTCGAATTTATAGAAGCCAGTTTTATAGAAATCGGTTTTATACAGTCGATTGTGTGTGTCCCCACATAAAATGCTCTAAGTGCATTAAGTCGGCGGACCGCGTCCACAGTACCGAGGCTAGCGTCGACTTCCGGAGCATTGTACTGTGGGTAGCTATCCCACAGTTCCCGCAGTCTCCGCCGCCCATTGGAATTCTGGGTTGAGATCCCAATGCCTGAATGATGCAAAAACAGTGTCGCGGGGGGATCTGGGTACATGTCGTCAGGCCCCTCCCCCTCCATCAGAGCAACGGCAGACAATCGATTCGCACCTTTTTACCTGGGTTACCTGTGCAGACAACATACCACGGCAAGCATGGAGCCCGCTCAGCTCAGCTCAGCTCACCATCACCATATGTCATCTGGGTGCTGGCAGACGTGGTACTGCATTGCTACACAGCAGCAGCTAATTGCCTTTTGGCAGTAGACAGTGCAGTATGACTGGTAGCCGTCATCAGCTATCTGAGTGCTGGCAGACGTGGGGCTGCATTGCTACACAGCAGCAGCTCCTTGCCTTTTTGGCAATAGATGGTGTATTACGACTGATATCCATCATCGTTGTATTCCTCAGTGAGTTCGATCAGAGGCACCTGGGCAGACATGTTTTGTCTCCTGGAGACTCAGTCCTGCCGGCAGTCCTATTGAACCGTCTTGACAATGATGGCTAGCAGTCGTAGTACAGCATCTTCTGCCAAGCACCCAGAAGATGCCGATGGCTATCAGTCATGCTGCACCGTCTGCTGCCAGCTTAAGATGTAAAAAATAGATGGACCAGATTTGTTCTGTATTCATTTGCTTCCCCCTCCCTCCGTGAAATCAACGGCCTGCTAAACCCAGGGTTTTGAGTTCAATCTTTGGGGGGGCCATTCTGTGTGACAGTTGTTTGTGTTTCTCCCTGATGCACAGCCACCTTTGTTGATTTTAATTCCCTGTACCTGTATGCCATGTCATCACTCGCCCCTCCCTCCCTCCGTCAGATAATAGTTTCGCGCCTTTTTTCAGACCAGACGCCATAGCACTGGGATCATGGAGCCCGCTCAAATCACCGCGGCAATTATGAGCACTATGAACACCACGCGCATTGTCCTGGAATATATGCAGAGCCAGAACATGCCAAAGCAAAACCAGGTGAGGAGGCGATTGCAGCGATTGCAGTGCGGCGACGAGAGTGATGAGGAAATTGACATGGACATAGACCTCTCACAAGGTACAGGCCCCAGCAATGTGCAAATCATGGTGTTACTGGGGCAGGTTCATGCCATGGAACGCCGATTCTGGGCCCGGGAAACAAGCACGGACTGGTGGGACCGCATCGTGTTGCAGGTGTGGGACGATTCCCAGTGGCTGCGAAACTTTCGCATGCGTAAGGGCACTTTCATGGAACTTTGTGACTTGCTTTCCCCTGCCCTGAAGCGCCAGAATACCAGGATGAGAGCAGCCCTCACAGTTGAGAAGCGAGTGGCGATAGCCCTGTGGAAGCTTGCAACGCCAGACAGCTACCGGTCAGTCGGGAATCAATTTGGAGTGGGCAAATCTACTGTGGGGGCTGCTGTGATGCAAGTAGCCAAAGCAATCACTGAGCTGCTGCTATGAAAGGTAGTGACTCTGGGAAATGTGCAGGTCATAGTGGATGGCTTTGCTGCAATGGGATTCCCAAACTGTGGTGGGGCGATAGACGGAACCCATATCCCTATCTTGTCACCGGAGCACCAAGCCATCAAGTACATAAACCGCAAGAGGTACTTTTCAATGCTGTTGCAAGCCCTGATGGATCACAAGGGACGTTTCACTAACATCAATGTGGGATGGCCGGGAAAGGTACATGATGCTCATGTCTTCAGGAACTCTGGTCTGTTTCAAAAGCTGGAGGAAGGGACTTTTTTCCCGGACCAGAAAATAACCGTTGGGGATGTTGAAATGCCTATCGTTATCCTTGGGGACCCAGCCTATCCCTTAATGCCATGGCTCATGAAGCCATACACAGGCAGCCTGGACAGTAGTCAGGACCTGTTCAACTATAGGCTGAGCAAGTGCCGAATGGTGGTGGAATGTGCATTTGGATGTTTAAAAGCGCGCTGGCGCAGTTTACTGACTCGGATAGACCTCAGCGAAGCCAATATTCTAATTGTTATTGCTGCTTGCTGTGTGCGCCACAATATCTGTGAGAGTAAAGGGGAGACATTTATGGTGGGGTGGGAGGTTGAAGCAAATTGTCTGGCCCCTGATTACGCGCTGCCAGACGCCAGGGTGGTTAGAAGAGTACAGCAGGGCGCAGTGAGCATCAGAGAAGCTTTGAAAACGAGTTTTGTGACTGGCCAGGCTACGGTGTGAAACTTCTGTTTGTTTCTCCTTGATGAACCCTCCGCCGCCCCCCCCCGGTTCACTCTACTTCCCCACCCTCCCCTCCCCCCTTCGAGCACCGCTTGCAGAGGCAATAAAGTCATTGTTACTTCACATTCATGCATTCTTTATTAATTCATCACACAACTAGGGGGATAATTGCCAAGGTAGCCCGGGATGGGTGGGTGAGGAGGGAAGGAAAAGGACACACTGCAGTTTAAAACTTTAACACTTATTGAAGGCCAGCCTTCCAATGCTTGGGCAATCATCTGGGGTGGAGTGACTGGGTGGCCGGAGGCCCCCCCACCGTGTTCTTGGGCGTCTGGGTGAGGAGGCAATGGGACTTGGGGAGGAGGGCTGTTGGTTACACAGGGGCTGTAGCGGCAGTCTCTGCTCCTGCTGCCTTTCCTGCAGCTCAACCATATGCTGGAGCATATCAGTTTGATGCTCCAGCAGCCGGAGCATCGACTCTTGCCTTCTGTCAGCAAGCTGACGCCACCTATCCTCTTCAGCCTGCGATTCAGCCCGCCACCTCTCCTCTCATTCATATTGTGCTTTTTTGCACTCTGACATTGACTGCCTCCACGCATTCTACTGTGCTCTGTCAGCGTGGGAGGACATCTGGAGCTCCGAGAACATATCATCCCGAGTCTGCCATTTTCTCCTTCTAATCTTCACTAGCCTCTGTGAAGGAGAAACATTTGCAGTTGGTGGAGGAGAAGGGAGAGGTGGTTAAAAAGACACATTTTAGAGAACAATGGGCACACTCTTTCACGTTAAGTTTTGCTGTTCACATTACACAGCACATGTGCTTTCGTTACAAGGTCACATTTTTCCTCTTATATTGAGGGCCTGCCGGTTTGGTGTGAGAGATCAGTCATGCAGTGCCAGGCAACAGATTTCGGCTTGGAGGCAGCCATGGTAAGCCACAGTCTTTTGGCTTTTTTAGCCTTCTTAACATGTGGGAATGGTTTCAAACAGTAGCGCCCTCATTTCCCATACCAAGCACCTGTTGGGTTGGCCATTTAAAATGGGTTTGCAATGTAAAAGGAGGGGCTGCGGTTTCCAGGTTAACATGCAGCACAAACCCAACTACCCCCCCCCACACACACACCCAATTCTCTGGGATGATCCCTTCACCCCTCCCCCCTACCGCGTGGCTAACAGCGGGGAACATTTCTGTTCAGCCGAGCAGGAACGGGCACCTCTGAATGTCCCCTTAATAAAATCACCCCATTTCAATCAGGTGACCGTGAATGATATCACTCTCCTGAGGATAACAAAGAGCGATAAGGAATGGATGTTGTCTGCATGCCAGCAAACACCGGGACCATACGCTGCCATGCTTTGTTATGCAATGATTCCAGACTACGTGCTACTGGCCTGGCGTGGTAAAGTGTCCTACCATGGCGGACGGGATAAGGCAGCCCTCCCCAGAAACCTTTTGCAAAGGCTTTGGGAGTACATGAAGGAGAGCTTTCTGGAGATGTCCCTGGAGGATTTCCACTCCATCCCCATACACGTTAACAGACTTTTCCAGTAGCTGTACTGGCGGCGATTGCCAGGGCAAATTAATTATTAATAATTAAACACGCTTGCTTTTAAACCATGTGTAATATTTACAAAGGTACACTCACCAGAGGTCCCTTGTGTGCCCTCAGGGTCTGGGAGCATGCCTTGGGTGAGTTCGGGGGTTACTGGTTCCAGGTCCAGGGTGATAAACATATCCTGGCTGTTGGGGAAACCGGTTTCTCCGCTTCCTTGCTGTGAGCTATCTTCATTGTCTTCATCATCATCTTCCTCGTACCCCGAACCCGCTTCCCTGTTGCGTATTTCTCCATTAATGGAGTCAAAGCACACGGTTGGGGTAGTGGTGGCTGCACCCCCTAGCATCGCATGCAGCTCTGCGTAGAAGTGGCATGTTTGCGGCTCTGCCCCGGACCTTCCGTTTGCCTCTCTGGCTTTGTGGTAGGCTTGCCTTAGCTCCTTAATTTTCACGCGGCACTGCTGTGCGTCCCTGTTATGGCCTCTGTCCCTCATGGCCTTTGAGACCTTTTCTAATATTTTGCCATTTCATTTACTGCTACGGAGTTCAGCTAGCACTGATTCGTCTCCCCATATGGCGAGCAGATCCCATACCTCCCGTTCTGTCCATGCTGGAGCTCTTTTGCGATCCTGGGACTCCATCATGGTTATCTGTGCTCTCCACGCTGGGCAAACAGGAAATGAAATTCAAAAGTTTGCGGGGCTTTTCCTGTCTACATGGTCAGTGCATCTGAGTTGAGAGTGCTGTCCAGAGTGGTCACAATGAAGCACTGTGGGATAGCTCCCGGAGGCCAATCACGTCGAATTCCGTCCACACTACCCCAAATCCGACCCGCAAAGGCCGATTTTAGCGCTAATCCCCTCGTCGCAGGTGGAGTAAAGAAACCGGTTTAAAGGGCCCTTTAAGTCGAAAAAAAGGGCTTCGTCGTGTGGACGTGTCCAGGCTTAATTCGATTTAACACTGCTAAATTCGACCTAAACTTGTAGTGTAGACCAGGCCTTAGTGCTGTCTACCCCGGGGGTTAGGTTGGTTTAACTGCGTGGCTCAAGGGTGTGGATTTTTCCCCATGAGTGACATAGTCATACCAGCCTATTTCCTAGTGTAGACCTGGCCTGAGATGAGCTGAATTACTAACCGTTACACCATGGGACTGCACTGCCCTCTTTCACTATGTCCAGGCTAGAGTTTGGGGACCCATTGCAACTCTCGATTGCCAGTGAACTGGAGTTCACTAAAACACCTTTGCAAATGTGCATCTAGACACCCCACAAATGGTTTCTTCAGACACATGGAGAATCTGTGGTCGCAAATGCGTGTGGAGTGTCTGGACTAGACTTCTAACTGTGGTAGTTAACATGAATTAATTGGTAATGAATCAACTTGAGTTACCACAGGGCCACAAGCTATAGACTAGACAAACCCGATGGGGATCAGAACTGAGGTCTATCTAGTAGTGCAGTAGTTTGTCGCTGATTGTGGCCAAAACCAAGTACTTCAGATGAAAGTGTAAGACCCCCTCAATAGACAGTGATGGGTGAACCCTGCAGGTTCCATTCTGAACCCTGGTAGTCAGAGGTTGGTTTAAACCCTGAAGCATGAGCTATAACATCTCTTCTATATGCTTTGATTTAGCAGTAAATATTATAAACTTTGGATCTTCTTGTTATCCATAAAATGTCCAATCCCTCTTTGTCTCTTGGTAAAGTAGGTCAGAATTTCTTCCCTCCCCCTTGTAAAATGTTAACTTTTTATTTAAATAAACAAAAAAACAAGCAAGCAAAAAAAAACAACAACCCCAAAATCCCCCAAACCATAATATTTCTGTTTTTTGGAACTGAAAGCCAAAAAAATTAGGCCAAAAACTGCAGAGGAGAAAAAAAAAAAAAAAAAAACCCAACCAAAATATTTTTATTTTGGCTGAAAATGTTTGTTTTTCAGGCTCTCGGTTTTCCAAAAAATAAATGACAATGCTGGAGGAAAGCAGACACTTTTTTTTGCAAAACTTTTTGTTTAGTTGAAAATCCAGTTTTCTGACAAATAAAAGTTTAGTAGGAAAATTTTGAACGAGGCCTGCTAACTTCATAACCATCAGCCAACAAAAGAAATCTACTAGCCCTTTCACTATTACACTGCATCTCATTCTAATGCACAGCAGCCCTGCCCTCCAATCCCTGTCATCCCAGCCTCCGCACAGAGACGCTCAGAGCTCCGGGTATACCACCCTTTGGCCCTCCATTTCCCTTATTACTGGGTGATTTTCCATACACGGCAGCTCTCTGCTCAGGGCTGGCTCCAGGCACCAGCTGACCAAGCATGTGCTTGGGGCGGCACCTGGTAAGGGGCGGCCAATCTTGGGTTCGCGGGGGGGGCGCTTGGGGTTTTTTTTTTTTTGGTTCGGTCGGGCAGTGCTGGGGGTGGGGTGGGTTGTTTTTGTTTCGGCGGCGGGGCGCTCGGCGGGGGGGGGTTCGGCAGCGCGGTGCTCAGCGGGGGGGTGTTCCGCAGTGCGGCGATCGGCTGGGGGGTTTGGCAGCGTGGCACTCTGCAGGGCGGGGGGGTTCGGCAGCGCGGCGCTCCACGGGGCGGGGGGGTTCGGCGGCGCAGCACTCAGAGGGGGGTGTTTGGCGGCAGGGGAGTTCGACAGTGCAGCGCTCGGTGGGGGGGGTTCAGCAGCATGGCGCTCCGCAGGGAGGGGGTGTTCGGCGGCGTGGCGCTCCGCGGGGGGATTTTTGGCGGCGTGGTGCTGGTGGGGGGTGTTACAGTGGGGCGGGGCGGCGCTGGGGTGTGTGTTATGGCAGGGCAGCGCTCTTTTTTTTTGCTTGGGGCGGCAAAAAAGTTAGAGCCGGCCCTGTCTCTGCTCACCAGGGATTCTCTCTACTCACTGTCTCCAAAGGTGTCTGAATAATGAATTGAGCTGAAGCACCAAACCCTAGAGAGGCCGTTGCTGCACTTTGAACCCCTGCGGCAGGAAGATAAGGACCAGGGAGCAGAGCAGTGATAAGGAGCCCCTGGCATTGCTGCTTCCAGCTGGGCAGTAACTGGGAGGATTACAGGGGAGGGGAGAGCCAGCAAAAACCTCTTCTAGGCGTCCGACCCTCCAGTGCATGTCACTGCTATGATTAGCCGCTCACAGCTTCTCTTACGGGGACGGAATTTTCTCATGAGCTGCAGCTCACCCATCTTGGTCTCTTCCTTGGAGAGCAAAATCCTGCCCACCCCCTGTCCTCAGGTATTTAGGCACCTAGAGATGTAGATGGGGGCCTTGTGTGAGTTTGAAAAGCACCTGTGCGTCTAACTCCCATTGGAATCTACTGGGATTAGACGACTAGAAGCTTAGCGAATCCTGCTAAGTATCCATCTATCCCCCCTAAGTGACTGGCCCAAGGACACACAGGATGTCTGTGTCAGAGCTGAGATTTAAACCCAGATCTTCTGGGTCCCAAACGAGTGTTTTCACCACAAAGATCATCCCAATAATAAATATTAATGATAAATAGCATGATCCAGCAAGTGGGATTGTTGTGTTTCCTTTGTGGCTACACACTAGACACAAGACAAAAGTAGGCTCTAGATCGAGGGGTAAAGTAACATTTATTTGAAGGACAAAGCATTTCAGTTTCATCTCAACAATGTACATTTGTGAAATTCCAGAATTCGCAGCTCTGTCAATATCTGGGGTGGCTCACATACACACTGGACAGCAAAACTGCCTCATAAATCAATGGGCCATAGCTGTGCATGTGGAAAGGGAAAGAGAAGAAGCAAAATGTCTGCAGTGTAACCGGTGGAGACATTTCTCCAGCATCACACAGTGCATGGCAGTTTGTAACTAATACATTGCATGTATATTAGCCCAAGGAGAGTAGCTTTCTTGAAAGAAGGAACATAGTCAAATCATCAATGTTGAAATATATATGAAGGGAAATGAAAGCACATGTTTGCAAGCTACTGTGTATTGGAGAGAGAGACTACAGGCTGGATGTTTCTGCCTTTGTTTCCCTGGAATGAAATTCATGCCTTTGCACAAGGCTTATGCACTGCTTATGTGCCTCTTACCCCTGATTAAGTGATAGATAGGTCTTAAGTGGCAGAGGAGTGAATGTCACCCATTTCATAGCATCTTATTCCAAGAAGTCCCATTGATTTCAAGGCAACCACTCATGGAACTACTCGTTAGTAGTGAGGCTTGCAGCATCTGGCCATCAGGAGTAAAAATAGTTGGCTTGTATCTAGTGCTTTCCCTCTCTAGAGCTCCTAGTGCTTTACAAAGGAGGTTGGTGTCATTTTCCACAACTTACAGATGGGGAAACTGAGTCACAGAGTGGGGCTGTGATTTGTCCAAGGTCACCCAGCCAGCACAGCCAGGATAAGAGCCCAGCTCCCAGTCCAGGCCATGCTATATACATAGTCTGATATAATGTTAAATATGAAACATGGAACTTCTTATCTATCTTAAATTCTGTGTTTTTCATGTGCCATTTGCTCCACAAAAGGCATAGCTATTGGTTGACTGATACGACTGAGGGGATGCTAGGGAGCAGATTTCTGTTCTTTGGGGAGCTGAGCTGCTGTTCTTCTGAAGCAGATCAGTCACTCAGAGCTGTAATATGTTTCCAAAAGGGAAAAAAAAAATCTGATGCACAAAAAGGAAAACAAATCCAAAGCGTTTGCAAGACCTGAGCCCTGTGCTCTCAGAGAAGCCACATTAGAGACCAAAACCTGCAAAGGGTGTGAGAGAGAAACATCATAAAAATGAACATTCACAGCAACTCAACTGCCCAACCTGAACTCCAGAGGGAATATGGCTGTTAATGTAACCCACATACCTTCTGGTTGTGGTGTTCTGTCCCAGCTAGTGGCACTGAGCCCACTTAGAGATTAATGAATCTGCTCTATAGCCTTAGGGTACGTCTATACTACCCGCCAGATCGGCGGGTAGTGTTCGATGTATCGGGGATCAATTTATCGCGTCTCATCTGGACGTGATAAATTGATCCATGAATCGATGCCCGTACTCCACCTCGGCAGGAGGAATAAGCGGAGTTGATGGGGGAGTCGCGGCAGTCGACTCGCCGCCGTGAGGACGGCCAGGTAAGTTGAACTAAGTTGCATAGCTTAGTTTGAACCACCCCGCTAGTGTAGCCTAGGCCTTAGTTAACAGGGCTATGGCTTTTAGCTCATGCTGTAGAGGCTCATGCACTGAGCAAGAAGGTCCCAGGTTTGATCTGTTAACTCAAACCCTTGTTTATTGCAGACTCATGGTAACAACAGACTGGATGGGCCAAGACTGAGTGTTTTTTAAAAGCTCTGCTCTAGGAATTATTTGGGGGAAGTTCTCTGGCCTGTGTTGTACAGGAGATCAGACTAGATTATCACAATGGTCCCTTCTGGTCTTGCAATTGCAGAGTCTATAAGTTAGAACCAAAGATCCTGACTCTGAATGGAAGTGCATACACATATTTCAAAATACATGAGACAGATGGACAGACACACATTAATATATGCGTGAGATTAATTTTGCTCCAAGAACTTATCTGCTTCTAAATCTGAGGTTTTGAGGGGCACTTGGCCTGCTAAACCCAGGGTTGTGAGTTCAGTCCTTGAGGGGGCCATTTAGGGATCTGGGGCAAAAAATCTATTAGGGACAGTACTTGGTCCTGCTGTGAAGGCAGGGGACTGGACTCGACTCAATGACCTTTCAAGGTCCCTTCCAGCTCTGTGAGATAGGTATATCTCTATATTATATTATATTTATATTATATAAGGTGCTCAGATACTACTGTGGGGAGACTGGGATAAGAACCGATATAGACTAGAACAGCATCTCTAGAACGGGACCAGACCAGAATAGGAAATATGAACTCCTCCAAACTTTGGGGAAGCTCAGGGCAAGATTTATCTCCCACTCCAACTCGGTGACTTGGGTCCCTCCCCAAAGGTTTCATGTAAGAGAGGCCAGTGGGGTTCATACTTGCCAGATGTGCTCACCAATGCCATAAGGATGTAAGTCAGCTTCTGTTTCCCCAGCTGTGCAATGACCTGCTGTCTGTGCTGTGCAATGACCTACGGTTGTGTAGGTCACCGCCGAGTCTCTGCTGGGCTGTGAGCACTGTGGAAAATGTGCACATGCATTAGTAGTGTGTAAATGAGCCTGTTAAGGCTGCAGAACAAATATCTGGGCAAAGGGGGGATAAAAAGCAGGTGTAATCCCTTAGGGAATTGTCGGCAGTGGGGATTGTCTATGAGACTTCTGGATCTAAAACTGGGAGTCTCTGTGGCCTCAGCTAAAGGCTGAAGCAGGTTTATTAACTCAGATGGGTGGTGTAACCCACAGACCTCTTGCAGCCAACTGGCAGAGGGCACGGGGGGGCTGAATGTTACAGGGATCCCACAGGGCTGGTGTTTACATTCTAGTTCAGCAAAGGTGTCGTGAAGGTTCTACTGAAAGCCTGTGTCACACTGGTCCTCCGAACATTTGCAAAGTGTATGTGCGGGTAATATGGAAGGAGACAGGTATGTATTGGAAACTGGATTCTTAAGGCCTTGTAGTTAATGGCAGGTCACCCAGAGGTATTATCCTTGTGTCAGTTTCTACCAGGCAGGAGATGCTTATCACCCTAGCTGACCATTGTGTGTATTGTGTGTCTTACAATAGAAGACTATTAGCATACTGAGCCACATGGAGAGGGAGTTATCAGGAAGAGGTAAAAAGCGGGGATGGGGTGGCTGCTTTACAGGTGCAGAACAAAGGACTGGTCTGAGATATCTAGGGGTGCAGAAAGACCCCCTAGTATCCTTCGCCTGGGGGGACAAGCTGCCAGCGGGCTTGGTCTCAAGAAAGGAGGGCCGCAGCCATCCGGGTTAAAAAATGCGGTCAGAAGGCCTTTGGGTGAGCAGTGCCTCGTTAGCTGAGTCTAGGCTCTACAATGCGTATTATGATTTTAATTTATATGCAACCCTTTGTTTCCAGGATTTCTGTTGGCTATCATTGAATCGCTCTTCTTTGTTAAATAAACTTATATGTGCTTTTTCCATAAACTAAGTGCTGTGTGCTACACGGAGCTGTGTTCTAAGGTGTAACTAATAAGCGGTGGAGTACTGTGCCTTTGGGAACAGCGGGTCTGGTCATTCTGTGAGTGGTTAAGGGGCTGGACACCACAGGGGGCTACTCGGAGTTATCAGGGGTTGGAGTTTGCCTAGCGCTTGCCGGCCTGAGAGACATGAGCCCACGTGGGTTGCCTGTGGCTGGTGGCGTCAGGCAGTTGACCCCTAGCAGGTACAGAGAAGATTCCTCAAGTTAACAGCAAGCGTTAGCGAGGTGCCTCGGAACTCTGGTACCCCGGGGATCATCACAGGTGGTCTATTGACCCCTAGAGGGGGACTGAGTGCAGTAATGACCAGGTGTGGGTGACAAGGCAAAGAAATAGTGGAAATAAAGGCTTTTATATGTTTATCAGGAGGAAAATACAGTAGGTCTCTTAATAAATAAAGAAGAAGGACAAAATTAATGCTTAATCAAAATGGCTGAGATACTGAATAACTTGTGTTAACTAAGAATAATAATAATAATAGCTACGGCGGGAAATTAGTTACTAAAACCGAGGTTGGGATTTTAAAAACATCTCTGCGATTTAGGACTATTATGCTGCTATCTTTTTTAGGCACTTTGTAAAGACAGTAGAACCATAAGCAATAAGCAGGACAAGTTTAAAAAAGAATGTATTGTTGGACAATGAGAGTGCTTTTTTTAATACTGATAATGTGAAAGAAAGTTGAAAAGAACTTGTAATGAAAAGAAAGTTTTCCTATAGAGAGACTTAGTAAAAACTGTAAAAGTGTCTAGGGCTTCTCTACATGGTGTGGCATTGTGCACCAGTGGAGTGTGAATTCTAAAACGCACCAATGTGTTGCAGACTAACTGGCCTGTGCAGACCCTGGTGGCATGCACTGAAAGTTCCCTAGCGCACATTAATATAGTGAAAATAACAGGAGTACTTGTGGCACCTTAGAGACTAACAAATTTATTAGAGCATAAGCTTTCGTGGGCTACAACCCACTTCTTCGTTGTAGCCCACGAAAGCTTATGCTCTAATAAATTTGTTAGTCTCTAAGGTGCCACAAGTACTCCTGTTATTTTTGCGGATACAGATTAACACGGCTGCTACTCTGAAACCTGTCATTAATATAGTGCTGTTTTGAATAGTCAGCGCTATGTTAACATGCACTAGGAAACTTTTAATTCATGCCACCAGGGTGTACATGGGCCACTTAGTGCAGAAGAACGGCCATACTGGGTCAGATCAATGGTCCATCTAGCTCAGTATCCTGTCCTCTGACAGTGGCCAATGCCAGGTGCTTCAGAGGGAACGAACAGGCAATCATTGAGTGATCCATCCCCATCATCCACTCCCAGCGTCTCACAATCAGAGGCTAAAGGCACTCAGAGCATAGGGTTACGTCCCTGACCATGCTGACTAATAGCCATTGACGGACCTATCCTCCATGAACTTATCTATTTATTTTTTGAACCCTGTTATAGTCTTGGACTTCACAACATCCCCTGGGAATGAGTTCCAAAGGTTGACTGTTCATTGTGTGAAGAAATACTTCCTTTTGTTTGTTTTAAACATGCTGACTATTAATTTCATTGGGTGACCCCTTGTTTGTGTGCTCGGTGAAGGAATAAATAACATTTTCTTATTCACTTTCTCTGCACTAGTCATGATTTTATAGACCTCAATCATATCCCCCTGTGCTCATCTCTTTTCCAAGATGAAAAGTCCGTCTTATTAATTTCTCCTCATATGGAAGCTGTCCCATACCCCTAATAATTTTTGTTGCCCTTCTCTATACCTTTCCCTATTCTAATATATCTTTTATGAGATGAGGTGTCCAGAACTACATACTATGGATTTATATAGTGGCATTATGATATTTTCTGTCATATTATTTATCCCTTTCTTAATGATTCCCAACAGTCTGTTAGCTTATTTGGCTGCTGCTTCATATTGAGTGGAGTTTTCAGAGAACTATCCACATTGACTTCAAGATCTCTTTCTTGAGTGGTAACATCTAATTTATACCCCATCATTTTGTATGTATAGTTGGGATTATGTTTTCCAGTGTGCATTGCTTTGTATTTATCAACATTGAATTTCATCTGCCATTTTGTTGCTCAGTCACCTAGTTTTGAGAGATCCCTTTGTAGTTCTTCGCAGTCTGCTTTGGACTTAACTATCTTGAGTAATACGTTGGTGTGCTTTAGAATTCACTCCACTCTAGTGTGCATTGCCATGCTGTGTAGACAAGCCCTAAGTGACTAGGAGCATAAATTCCACTGGATTTGAATAGGATGTAGCCACCTATTGAAAATTTTACCCACTATCCATCAATTACCTCTGTGATATTGAAGCCAACTTCTCCTTATAAGTCCAGTTTTAGCCTCCACCCCGACCCTTCACACCTCTCACTTCAGTGATATCAAACCAACCCATCTGATGTTGTCTAGGCTGCATCTCCCCCAAGGGGGTGGGACATTTTTTGGGAAAGTTTGGTTCAAATTGGATGAGGGTTTTTGGAGATCTGGAGGTTTCCATTTTTGGCTGACATCCAAAGCAGCATGGCTTTCAGCAGGGGCGGCTCTATGTTTTTTGCTGCCCCAAGCACGGCAGTCAGGCGGCCGCCGGTAGCACGCCTGCGGGCGGTCCGTGGTCACGCAGATGCGGCGGCGTTTCTGCAGGTGATCTGCTGGTGCTGCAGCTTCGGCGTACCCGCCGCCGAATTGCCGCCAAAGCCGTGGGACCAGCGGACTTCCCGCAGGCGTGCCGTCAAATCCGCATGACTGCCGCCCTCACAGCGACCGGCAGGCCGCCCCCCGCGGCTTGCTGCCCCAGGCACGTGCTTGCTGCGCTGGTGCCTGGAGCCGCCCCTGGCTTTCAGACACCAAATTTATTTTGTTTTGTTGGCCTTGATATGGAGAGGCCTTCTAGTCTTTGATTTGGGGAAGAAGGAGGCTGGTGGGGGAATGAGAATTACAATTATTTCCCTAGGAAACAATGGTAAACTACCAATGGCACAAGTGTTCTGATGCATTGAACCAGACCCCAGTCAGACCAGCTCTTAGGGTTTGATGAGTTTCACATTTTAACACTTTCTGGTCAATATATCAGCTACAAAAGGCTGACTCAGAAGCAGACTAAACTGTGCAGTTTCCTGGCACTATAGAAATGTCAATAAATAATTAATAACTTTCAGGCTTTCACTTACTGTAGTGCTGGCCCTGCCAAATCCAACAATCATGGCATCTGAGGAAAGATATTGAATACATCGGTATCAGCTTCCATTGAAATGCCAGAGAACTCCTGTTAACCCTAGAGCTGGTTCAAATGATGCTGCTGAAACTTTTTAAAAAATATATATTTAAAAGTGACTGTTTGACCAATATGAAAATGTTAGCAGGAAATTTTAATTTTGGTCAATATTTTTTCCATTTTTTGGATGAAAAGGTTTTTTTAAACTGAAAATGGATTTCAAAAACATTTTTCCCATTCCTTCCCCCCCCCCTTTTTGTTGAAATTTGAGGAAATTTCAGGGCAGAAATGAACATTTTTCACCCCCCCATCCCGCTAATAATTGGCATTTAACAACATGCTCCAATTCAGTGCTTCTCAAAGTTGGGCCGCCGCTTGTTCAGGGAAAGCCCCTGGCGGAACCAGGCTGGTTTGTTTACCTGCCGCGTCCGCAGGTTCGGCCGATCACGGCTCCAACTGGCCGCGGTTCGCCGCTCCAGGCCAATGGGGGCTGCAGGAAGGGCGGCCAGCACATCCCTCAGCCCGCGCCACTTCCCGCAGCCCCCATTGGCCTGGAGCGGCGAACTACGGCCAGTGGGAGCCGCGATCGGCCGAACCTGCGGACGCGGCAGGTAAACAAACCGGAACAGCCCGCCAGGGGCTTTCCCTGAACAAGCGGCGGCCCCCGAGAAGCAGTGCTCTAATTAACCTTTATTTCAGCTCCTGCTTCTAATTTGGCATAAAGTAGAGTCCCATTGGGAAGTCCCTGTAGGCCTGGCTGTCACCCTGCTTTGACTCTTCTGTCCCCCACCCTTTTACCCAAACACCAATCTAAGCACTAAGGGAAGCAGCATCTTACACTCAAGCCGATCTCCAGGGTTCTTGGCACTCTCCTCACTTGGACTCTGTTCCCTGTGGAAAAATGTGAGCACAACATAGCCAGGGAAGTCAGCAGCTGCCCCTGTTTCTGGTGCTCCCCCTGGGAAATGGGAGGCCCAGGTCACATCTCTGCTCTACCCAATGTGGATCAGAGACTTAAGCTGGGTGACAGCCTGACAACTGAGCTATGGGGCATTCTGACATGGGCCACTCTCAGTCTTGTCTGTTGAAGCTTTGCCAGTGTGTATAACTGATTGAAGCGTCCCTGGGCCAGAGAGAGAAACTGGCTCCATAACCTGGGTGAGGGCACAGTCTAATTCAGGACTTGAACTTGGGTCTCCCACAGCCTAGGGGAATGGCCTCACCATGAGGGTATTGGACATTGCAGGATGGAGCTGTCTCTAACCCGCAATTCCATCGTGGAACCTAGGAAACCTTCCTGAGAAAAGTGTCATTGAAATATACATTTTAGCAAAAATGTAGGTTTCCATTAATCAACATTTTTTGACAAAATTGTCAAAAATGTTCCGACCAGCTCTGAGTGGTGCTAATCATTGGCCGCAGAGCCGGGGGGCACACAGGCCATGGCCCAACCACTTTTTGTCCAGCCACAGCCCAGATCGGGGCAGGTGATCTGGCGGTGCCAGGGCCAGGAAGGGGACAGGCTGGCTGTTGTAGTGCTTTGCCAGGAGAGACTTTTGCCTGCACTCAGTGGTGAGAGCCAACAGGCCAGAGTGGAGAGCCGGGCCAGCCCTATGGGACAGGAGATGCTGGGGGTTGGGCTGGATCTCCAACTTCTGCCCCACCCCTCAGATCTCTGCAACCCAGGGGCAGAACCAAACCCCACTCCTTGTGCCCCCCCATATGGTGCTCTGTAGCCCTGGTGTTAATGATGTGGATGGGAGGAAGCTACAGTTTGAAGTGATTCAACCAGGAAGGGGAACTCTCACCCCACGAGCCCTGGGGATGGGGGGGGAGGGGTATTGTCATGGCAGGTGGTGGTTTGAGCGCTACCGTTCTGGCTGGGATTCTCGATAGAGCCTAAGGGAATTAGACACTCAGCTCCCATCAAATTGGGATTTAGAACCCTTTGCTGCCTTAGGCTCTTTTGAAAAGCCGGCCTCCATGACGTGTGTTTGTGTGGGCCACATATCAGCTAGACATGTTAGCCGAGGGGTGATCGCAACCTACCTCGTATCTCTCCACTTCAGTAGAACTGAAAAATAAACAGAAAATGTTATTTAAAGTTTGAACACCTCACCATGAACTAAAGGACACCCACAAGCACACACAATCTGTGATCAAGCTTCCGTGTGGCTCCTCACAGCTATCTTGCTTTTGCTTCCTTCAAAGTAAATGGCGTGGTTTCCATGAGAACAGGACAAGGCTAGGTATGCATGTAGAAGTGATATATATTGTTTATCGCTGTTGATCTATATACTGAATTTATCCATCCATCCCTGTCTACCTCATTAGTACACAGGATTCTTACACTCTAAAATGTTCCATGAAAAACTATTTTACTCCACTCCACTCCACTGCACACACACACCTCTCCCTTGGCAGAGGATGAGAGACCATATATGTGACAGCAGGGGCAGCTCTATGTTTTTTGCCACCCCAAGCACGGCAGTCAGGCAGCCTTCTGTGGCATGCCTGCGGGAGGTCCGCCAGACCGCGGATTCGGCGGCATGCCTGCGGGTGATCTGCCGGACCTGAGCCTACAGCAGCTCAACAGACTTCAAGGAGAAGCTGATTAACTTGAATTAATATGCAAACTAGATACCATTAACTTAGGTTTGAACAGAGACTGGGAATGGCTCGGTCATTACACTAATTGAATCTATTTCCCCATGTTAAAGTATCCTCACACCTTCATGTCAACTGTCCGAAATGGGCCATCTTGATTATCACTTCAAAAGTTTTTCTCCCCTGCTGTTAATAGCTTCTCTTAATTAATTAGCCTCTTACAGTTGGTATGGCTACTTCCACCTTTTCATGTTCTCTGTATGTATAAATATCTTCTTACTGTATGTTCCATTCTATGCATCCGATGAAGTGGGCTGTAGCCCAGGAAAGCTTATGCTCAAATAAATTTGTTAGTCTCTAAGGTGCCACAAGTACTCCTGTTCTTTTTGCTGTAGAGGCATGTGAGAACAGTATGCAAATGATAATTAGGACCATTCAATGCTAGTTAGGATAGAACTTTGAAGTGCAAACCTGTATTGTTAGAAATCAGAGGTAATACTAATTATATGTGTTTACTTATATCTTACAGATACTAACCATGTGAACAGACAGTTCCTGTCTATTACCACAGCTATTGTTGCAGAGATCAAAAGGGAAGGCTAACTTTTAGATGAACCTTGAAATAGTGGGGGAGATATGGTTGCAGGTTTTGCACCTGTTGTTCTGACAGAGTCTGGTACAGCTTTGAGTTGGTGTGCCCTGGTCTGGTTTGATGTGATATTTTTAAGGATTTTACTGCACTTGTTAGGATGCTCAGAGATTGACTTTGCTGCAGGCAGACAGGGAGGGCCGGGGCTCTGAGCATCGTCTCTCTGAGGTGCTTGGCTGGCTGGTTCTTGATCACTTGCTCAGGGTCTAACTGATCCCCATGTGTGAGGTCATTGGACTGTGTTAGCCCTTTCTCTACTAGATAGAAGAGCTCATTATTAAATATTTGTTCCCCATGTAGGTACTGATAGACTGTAACCAAGTCACCCCTTAATCTTCTCTTTGTTAACATAAATTGTTTGAGCTCCTGACTCAATATAAGGCAGTTTTTCTAAGCCTTTAATCATTCTCATGGCTCTTCTTTGAACCTTCTCCAATTGAGGAAACTAAATCCCATTGAAAGTAAACAGGAACTGGGGGCGGGGGGCGCTAAACCCCATTAAGCTCTCTGGACAATCCTGCCTTAGACAAATACATTGTGCCACCTTCATCTGTGTGTGTACATGCTAAGTCACATTTGTGAGTGACTTGGGGATGCTTTGCTATACTTTGTGGATACTGCATGTTGACCTGGTTATTGGGAGGCTTACTATATGGCTATGCTGGGCTAAATCAGCAGGGCTATTGGGAAACAAGCAGGAAAGCAACTATTTGAGATAAGACATTATGCAAACATAAGCAAACACTTGAGGGTTGTTACAGGACAATGGCACAGCTGTGGGCCTGGGGAGACAGGCTGCTGGGCCCATCCAATTGGCTTTGGATTAGCAGGGCCCAAAAGCCCAGAACTGGAGAAGACAAAGGAATTCTGGCTGGATAAAAGTGACTTTCTTACTAGGGAAGGTGGGAACATTGGGTAACTGGTCAAACTGACACAGGCACTGGCTGGGGATGTCTGAAGAGGCTAGACCTGCCTGGGCCACCGTCACAGGGGGACGGGCTTTAGGTAAGTCAGACAGGTGTGTAGACTGATAGTTTAAAATCCTGCTCCTCTGATGTTATGCTTTGTGCCTATTGTTAAAATTAAATAACACTTGTCTTAAGAAGGCTGGTGATTTTGAGTCACTCTATTCCCCATTGGTCACAGACTCCCAAAGGAAGAACTGCCAGTTCTGAACCCAGTCTGACCTTCTGGGTAAGCAGAGTAGATACATGGGATCCTGTAGCCCTGGGCCCAGTGTGAGAATGGGACAACTGCATCATTCTACTGCAAGAGAGGAAAAGACACAAGGTCTGGAACCTGAGAGGATGGACTCAGAGAAAGGGGACAGAGGTAAACTGGCTCTGTCACCATGACAATGCCCCCATCTCCAGTTTTTCAGCATGACATTACATTAATTACAATCATTTACATTAATTATTGACAGATACATTATTTACCACATAAATTATTTACCACAGAAAAATTATTTTTCACTGGTGCTTGCTATTGGTTAGCTGAGCTGCTGTATTGTTCTGCCAGCAGTTGACCTTTGCAGGATTTCAGTATTGAAGGGTTGCAAAGCCTTACACCAATTTTAAAACAGTTTTTCAACATCTGCCTGGGCCGTTGTGGGCAGTGATAAACAAATTACTCTTACCTTTTCTTGCCAAAAGGGAACATACCATTACTAGGACCAGGAGAGAAGGAATGGTAATTACCAGTATTAACTTAGAGGACATTCCTAGGAAAGAAATGGTACAATGTCAGCAGAAAGGAGACACTGGGAGGGAGGGGAATAAGAAATTAGTGGAGAAATAAAAGTAGAAATGGCATGTGATAGTGTATGCATTTCTGTCATTAATATTATTAGCTCTCTTTTTGTGGGGTTTTCTTAGTTCTATTCTATTCTGTATAGGTTTGTAAGCAGCACTCAACACTGTAGTATCTAAGCACCTTCCAGCAGTGAATTAAGGGACATGACTGCACATCTGTCACACATTGTTTGTTCTCTCATCCTCGCCCTAGGAGGAGAAATGTGTGCAATGAAGAGTATTATTTTGTAGGACTTTTTAAAATATACATATTGCTCTGAATTTATGTTGGAGAAGGCAAGTGGAAGAAATGCACCTGGTGCTTGGAATGGAAGGTGCGGAGGTTTGTGATAGTCCTTAGTTCCCGGAGAAGTTTACTGCACAGCCTGGGACTGCCCCCCCAAGCAAGTTCTGTCTCCTGCAGAGACGAGCTTCACTCTTACTGTAGAAAGTTCCACTGGGACAGAGGAGCCGAGCTAAGGACTGAGGAGGGATGTGAATGTAGGGAGCAGGATGCACTGGCAAACTGGCTAGGGCAGGGTATTCCATACACAGGGGACAGCCTTGGAGAAGGCATGGAATTGGAAGCAGCATACGGAGATATATGAAGCATCCAGGTAGATGAGGTATCTGACATAGAACTAGAGCTGGTCAGAAAATTTCCATCCAGATGTTCATGAAAATTTGATTTCTGGCAAACTGAAAATTTCCATGTGAAACTGTAGATTTTGTTGATTCTTTAAAATTTTCCATTTGGGAAAATCAAAATAAAATGTTTCATTTCAGTTCTGGATTAGTCTGCCTGAGTTACTGTGGTGCCTCATGGGAATTGTAGTTTGCACGTGTCATGCCTCCATTCTCCTTTATGGGCCTGCCTCATGGACAGACTACATCTCCCATTACGATCTGTGGTCAAGGGACTCCCATGATGCTGTGTGGCAACTGAAGTGGACACAAAGATCAATGTAGAAAAACTGAAATGAAATGTTTTGATTCAGGAATGTCATAGTGATTTATTTTGAGAGAAAATATCTAAATGTTCCATTTTTCACATTTCCAAATAAAAACATTCAGAAATTTTTGCCATTTTTGTCAAAAACAAATGCTGAAGGACCAGGCTGTCCCACAGAACAGAAATTCTGTGTTTAACTTGCCTCATCTTATGCATCATCCCTGAGCTTGGCTGGACGCATTAGCTGGTGGGAGAACTGAATGTTTCTTATGGGTGGGCAGCTGTATAGATCTTGTGGGATGTGGCTGGTCCATATTTTAGGGGGAACCAACTTCAGTGTTGCTCATCTCCTTCCAGCCAAAATTCAAACTGGAGGCTGGCTGCCACAGACAATGTGATTAGCTGCATTTGAACACTGGCTGCCCCAACAGAGAAACTGCCAAGCAACAAAGGAAGGGTCAGAATAGTTGCTTCAGGTCTATTCATTCTTCATGCTTTTTCTCAGGACATTATTTGACCAAGCAATGCTAGAGCAATGCCATGCCATAGACATAATGAAAGAAATTCATACCTAGGCCAGCACAAGGTCTCTGCATTTAAGTTCTCAAAGATGGTGGATCTGCATTCAGGATCTGTTTGACCCAATCTTAGCTAGGATTACCCATATCTTAAAAAACAGCTTTATGTTGTCTGCAAGCCACCTATGATCATAACTAACTTCATTTACCATTGGAAAGCGGCTGAACTCCAGGTACAGTCCTGTTGGAAGTGGGCGTTGCATCTGTGGAGTGGAGTCAGAGCTGGTCATGCATAAATTACTTCATTCATCTGAAATCCTTGCAAAAATCTGCTTTAAAGCTATAATAATGCTTGAAATGAAATACTCATTGCTTGTGATTGATACAATGAAAGGAATATAAACCTCTGGGTCAATATGTTTAGCCAGAGAATTTAAGTGGTTTCTACTATAGCTGTTGTAAAGACACATTTTTCTTTCATGGGAAATTTTGACATTTCAAAATCACTTTCCATTCTAAACTGGAATGAAGAATCGAAATATCAAGTGTTCACTAAATAGAACACTCTGAAAAGTTTCAAACTGGGAATGTCAAAGTGAAAATACTTCAGCGGCTCAGAACAAAATGGCCCGATTCAACATTTTCATTTTAATTCTACTGAGCAGGGAAAAAAAAGATTAATAAAAATCAACAACTGGTTATGGAAAATTTCAATAATAACAAAACCAAAATGAGACTTTCTAGTGGATCTATTTTATGCTAGGCTTTGAATTGACATTCTCAAATGGGACAGTTGTCTCTTAGCTGTGGTAGTTTGGGTCCTCAGTCTCCTGAAAGTCTAGAGGAATACAGCAGCATCTCATCCATTACATCATGAACAGGGCCAAAATGTCCCAGGACTCTGGTGAGTAAAGCTGGGTCCTATTTAACTCTATTTAGGCTGTTAGTCATTTTCTATGGCCTAATAATTGAGTTAAATATTGTGGGGCTAATTCATTGCTGCTCTGTTGTCCATTCACTCCAGTTAGGCTGATGCAAAGGGCCCCGGAGAGCAGAAATAGGGTCCCCTGGGGAATACCCTTAATGCAAAGGGCGCCTGTGCCTGGGAGCAGAGACTGCTCCATTAGATGTGCACCATGTACTCAGGCACCAGGAGTGTGTGTGTATTGGGGTCTCATGGTAGGCCCAGGAGAAGGCAAACTTGTACCCCTGCATGAGTACAGGATTGAACCTGGCTTTCAGAGCCTGGTGCAGTACCTGTTCCTCTTGACTCCATAGGAAGGGGCCTGTATAGGGAATTTGGCAGTCCTGCTATCTTGCCTAAGATTGTGATAGTCAGTGCAGGGTGCTCGACTGTGTGTGAGCATGCTCCAAAATACATAAATGTGACACACATTCCTGAACCCCCTGGCAGAGACATCCCCATACCAACCCATGTCCTGAAAAATTAGGGTCTCCTTTATACCCTTTCTCATCCTCAGTCCATAAACAACAACATTCCATTTGCAGGAGGTTTGGATGGGCCCCTTTGATCTCATTGGCTGTCCATTATATCAAACCGGTACCTCTGGGTGAATAGGAAAATTGTATTTATCCCTTCACATAACACAAGAATTAGGGGTCACCCAATGAAAGTAATAGGCAACAGGTTTAAAACAAACATAAGGAAGTATTTCTTCAACCAACGCACTGTCATCCCATGGAACTCATTGCCATGAGGTGTTTTGAAGGCCAAAGAATAACAGGGTTAAAAAAAGACCTAGAGAAGTTCATGGAGGACAGGTCCATCAATGGCTATTAGTCACAATGGTCAGGGACGTAACCCTATGCTCTGAGTATCCCTAACCCTCCACCTGTCAGAAGCTGGGACTGGACTACAGGGGATGGATCACTCAATGATTGCCTGTTGTGTTCATTCCCTCTGAAGCACCTGGCCCTGGCCACTGTCAGAAGACAGGATACTGGGCCAGATGGGCCATTGGTCTGACCCATTATGGCAATCCTTATGTAGTCCATCTGGGCTACACCTAATATTGGAGAATAGTTGTATAAATAGGATGAGTTTAGCGTCTTACCTGTTACATCCAGGTTCTGGGTGGCACTTAGAAGTGAATTCTTTTCCTGATTCTGAGGATCCTTCTGCTGATACAAACAGGTAAATCTCCCTGCGCTGTTTGACCTCACTTTATAGTTGTAGGCGAATTTGCTTTCCTGCATTGGCCAACTTGCAAGATCCTTCCCATCTTTACAGAAAATAACGCGGAAAAAAGGAGAGAGGGGAGGTACTTTACACTTCAGCACCACGGTGTCCCCTTCCTCACTGGATGCCTTGTCTAGAAGTAGCTGAGGAGCAGGGAGGTTACCTAAGTAGACAAACATTATGCTAAATACAATGTGTCTAGTTCCTTGATGGTGTAACCTTGCAGTGCTCCAAGGATTTTAGCAGAGATTTTGGCCCAATGAATGAGGCAACCAGCTTGATTTTGAGGCCTTTATAAAATCCTGACAAGAACATTGGCCCAAAGAGCTCATGGAGGGAAGGGGGCACATGGTCAGCCTCCTTGTGGAAATAGGAGGTTGAGTTTGGGTAGTCCCTGAGGAGTCTCCTAGTGCGGAAGGTGGTTGGTAGCGTGGGAGCAATACTGACACCTCAGACTTTTCACAGGGCTGAGGCAATTTCCCAGCTGGAGCCCTGCCCCAGTGACTTTTCTACTGTCTGTAGAAGTGGGGTTCCCCTCAGACATGGGCCAGTCAAAAGTCTGTTGAAATCAATGGAAAGATTCCCATTGACTGGTGGGTTGTGAACCTTAAGGGATCCACCAGAATGAAGGTGGAGTAATGGCCTGTCTCCCACAGTTCCTTTGTTCTACTCATGCTCCATAGCCTGCAGACCTCATTAATCTAAGAAGGGTTCCCCTCTTTTGCATGAGTCTCACTAATTACATAGGGCAGCCCCCCCCATCCTTGCCTGCTGAGGTCTTGGTCCCCATAAATTCATCAAGAACCCTAATCTCTCTATTTCAAGCCCCCTGCTTTCCCAGTTCCTATGTTAGGAATTTTTGTTTTTTCAACAAAGGCAACTCCCAGACAAAAACTTCGTGAAGGCGAAGTTAAGGTTAAAAGTAGACATCAGTAACATATGGGTAAAAATCCATGTAGACATTTATAATTAGTAAGAGAAGAGATATTATAAAGGCAAGAAGTTCAGAACTGAGGGGAAACTGATAAGAAAATCAAACATTTGAAAGTATTGAAAATTGATATTTAAGAGACCTAAACAACTGGAACTCTACCCCCCTAGCAATGCCCTGACAAAGTCAGATACTCAGAATAACTTACCCATCTGTAACAAGCTATTCCAATTTATCAGTGGCCACAAAAGCTAGGAGTCCTTAATTTTAAATGTACAGAGGTTGTTCCAATTCCTAACATCATAGATGATCCTGAGCTACAAATTCCTGATTAGACAGGCAGTGGGCTGCAAGCTGTTGTTCCCTACTCCTGATTACAGGCCAGATCTTTCCTTCCCAAACCTCCAAACGACACTGACCTATCCTTCCATCACTGGAGGCTTGGGGAGGAAAGTTTGAGCTATTTTTGATACTGGCGCCACCTAAGACAAACAGAATAGCACACCTGCCCTGTCGCTGCAGTAGCTTGAGTTTGCTGAACTGGTGCATTATGATACCCGCTGTCTCCAAATAGGTTTGAAAGGATCTTGTGCAAAAGTTTGCTATATCCCAGCTCCTGGTAGCGGTTGCCAGACCAGTCCAAGGGGTGCAGAGCAGGTGTGGAAAACCGCATGGACCTGGATCCAGAACAGAAGCCTGAGGCCTTAGCTTGGGGAAAGATTCCCATTGACTCATCCTTTTCATTATTATTTATTATTTTTATTCCTGTCTAGCCCAGGGATTACCTTTTAATTTTACTGCCATCCTTTTTTAGCTGTTTGAACCCAGAAGCATTTGCTGATTACGAGCAATTCACATGCGTTGCTACTACTGGTCGACCAACCATCAGTCAATGTGCTGCTGTTTGATCAATTACACCATTGCTATCAAATTAATTATCTGCCAAAGACCTTTTGCACAGTGATCTTCCAGCTTTGTAGCTGTTCCAGTGCAATATGAGGTAAATAAATAATTCACCCAATGTAGAGAAATTCATCTAATAATCAATTAACAGTTTTTAACCAAATCCACATAACCCCATAGAGCTCTTCACGATTTCTGTCCCAAGAATTAATTCCCAGTCTTTCAGAAACTGCAGGTTTTTTCTGCTGTGTGGTTGCATTTCTGCTCTAGGTATGTGGAGCAAATACTCACCTGGAGAACTGCAGATTTCTTGGTTTGTGAAATGAATACCTTTAAAATAAATACACAAGTTTAGTTTTCGGTAAAGGCAGAGGCTCAGGTTTTGTTCTCTGTTGGTGTTGGGTAAATCCGGAGTCGAGCTGTGGCTGTAATGGGGTGGGGGCAGATTCTGATCTCTGTTCCCTGGAGATACCACCTTTATCTGCATATTATTGTCTCTTATGACACATAAAGGAAATGTAATACAGTGGTGGTTTTCAACCTGTGGTCCAGGGACCCCAGGGGCTGGCAGACTATGTCTAACGGGTCTACAAAAGGCTGTTTTTACCATAGAACCGTGGTTTTCAACCTGTGGAAGTTCTGGCATTTGCAAAACATCAAATGACTAAAACGATCTCTTTAATTTAAAGGTTATTAACCTTCCAAAATAAGCTCCATTCCACAGTGATTGATCCTAAACAGAGATATGTTTATTAAACAAGTGGTATTTATTTAGGGCAGGATTCTGCTCTACAGTTACACAGATCAAAATCAAAAGTAACTCTGTTGATCTAAAGTGGAGTTACTCTGGATTTACAAAGGTATCATTAAAGATAGAATTTTAAATATTCTATATATGTATGTGTGTGTGTGTGTGTCTGTATATAAAATTAAGGCAGAGATTTTAAAAGCTGCCTAAAGGATCCGGACTCCCAATTCCTGTTAAGATGAATGAGAGTTGTGTGTCCAAATCCCCTAGGTGGCTTGGCAAACCTTAGCCTAAATTTCTAATTTAGACCAATCATTAAAATGTTCCTGTTTAATTAAGGGGACAAAGCTCAAATATTTTGTCTCCAGTCTCGTCTAAAAATAAAATGTAGAATATCCATAAACTACTTACAGCAAAGCCAGAGAACCAGCTGCAGGATCATCAGGAGATTTGGTGAGAACTTTGCTGTGGGCTTCAATTGAGAGAGGCGCCAGTTAGAAGAGAACCCAGGGTGTCCGTTCTGACTTTGCTCTTGCGCACTGGGATTCATAGAAGATCAGACACAGACGCCTCTGGTTGCCGGTCCAGGAGAAGCTGCTGTCACTCAGCTCTACGTCTCCTTTTGCTCCTTAGGGTTCAGACAGCAGACAGGCTGGTTTTGTTATCTCTTGTGGATTGTGTTGCTGCTCTCTGTATGCAACAAGTGTTCATGTCATTCTACTCTGCACCATCCTTCAGCCTTGACTTCCTGCATGATACCTGAAAAGCTAAGGAGATAACCTTGATCTGAACCACAGACAATGGTAATGGGTGGACCAGCGTCAGTTGCACCTGCTAAATATCCAAATAAACAGGAAAAGAGGCATTTCAGCAAACTCACATATTTAACAGACCTTCCTTTCAGTGGGTGTATAGGGGGTGTTTTAAGGTCACTCCTGCTATACAATAAGAAAGCCTTTAACTGTGGTTGAAGAAATCAACCTAAATTCACTCTCTTATACCAGTGTAGCGCCCCCCTCTCCACCCAGTTACCTTCTTTAATGCCAATCTGCATACAGGTTTTGATGGACAGGTCTGGGTTCTTCTGGATCCTGCCACCCACTCAGCAAGGTATCTTCTTTATTTTTTCCTATGAATTTATTTGGTGGTGCCTCCACCCCCCTCATTCCTTCCTGGCAGGGTCACCAGGACAGCTTGGGATGAAATTCTAACCACAGGGTAACCCCCACTTACTTGCCAGATAGTTGGAGACTTCCAAGAAATAACACAAACACATACAATATATTCAACACAATAATTATATTAAACAGGAGACAAATATAACATAACAGGGTAATACACTATTCTTAGGGTCACTGGTGCCCATGCTAATAATACCTGTGACTTTCCCCAGTCACGTGACCGGATGTAGCAAATATAAGATTAGTGTCCCGTTGGTACACATACTTTGTTGGAGCCCTTGATGACCTATGACCGCAATATCTTCTCTGCAGTGGTTTAGCTGTGTGGCTGACGGGGTTCAGTACAGTCAAAGGACTCACACGTGGGAGGAGGCGGTAAGTCCCTCCACAGGTTTAATATGCAGCAGGTTATAAAATCCCCAAACCCTCACTCCCTGGCTTAAGGACACAGTTCAGGGAGTAGGGGATCCCCAAAACAAATTCCCTGACTGACTAACTAAAAGATGGTGAACTCACAAACTCCATGAATGATCCTCAGGTTCAGAGATGACTCTGGACTCCTCGGTCACTGCAGAGGGGCTGATCTCAGTCAGTGCAGAAGGGCTGGCAGGGATCCTCTTCAAGCAGGAATCAGGCTGCTTCGGTCCCAGGATTTCCCCTCACCAAAAAGGGGTGCAGGGTTCAAGGTGCAGGTTACTCAACTGTACTAAAATCCAAACTGTAGTCTCCTAGCCCAGCATCCAGACACACACACAGCAGGCAGAACTAGACCGTGAACTAGACCCGCGGGGGGGGGGGGGGGGCAGAGCCCGGGGGGGGGGCGGCGAGCCCCGGCGGGGGCTCCGCTCACCCGCCCGGGGGAGGGCAGCCGGAGCCCCGGGGCGAGGGCGGCGAGCCCCGGCGGGGGCTCCGCTCTCCCCCCGGCGGCCGGGGGCAGGGCGCCGGGGGGGGGGAGAGAGCCGGAGGGGAGGGCGGCCGGAGCCCTGGGAGGAGGGCGGCGAGCCCCGGCGGGGGCTCGGTGAGCCCCGGCGGGGGCTCGGCTCTCCCGGCGGCCAGAGCGCCGGGGGCGGGGCGGCGAGCCCCGGCGGGGGCAGGGCGGCGAGCCCCGGCGGGGGCTCGGCTCTCCCCCCGGCGGCCAGAGCGCCGGGGGCAGGGCGGCGAGAGGGCGGCGAGCCCCGGCTGGGGCTCGGCTCTCCCCCCGGCGGCCCGAGCGCCGCGCCGCCCCCCTCCAGGTGCCGCCCCAAGCACCAGCTTGGTTGCCTGGTGCCTGGAGCCGACCCTGCTGAGGAAGTTTCCCAGCAAAACTCTACAAACTGGGAATCATCAGTGGAGAGGGAAAAGCCCAGCTGAGGGGATTTTGCTTTCAGGTTATTAGAGGCCAGTTCTCAGGGGAAACCTGCATGCAGGCCTTGGACTCACCAGCTCCCCCACACAGCCAGTCCTGCCCTTGCCCTGGCTGGCTCCAGACTGACTCAAAAATGGCATCTCCCCTTTCCTGAGCTCCCTGGGAGGGGCATCTCACTCCCTATTGGTTGCCGGGCAGACTCTGAGTATGCCTTGGCTCCCCCTCCCTACCAGGGACAGTGTGCCTCTCCCTGAGCTGCCAGCAGACAGAGCCCCAGGAATCTAGTGTAAATGCAAGTAGCTCTACTGAAGACTAATTGGGGTGAAAAGGAGAGAGTAAACATCAGGGAGCTCAGCAGGGATACTCAGGATTTATACTAGCATGTGGGAGAGTAGAATTTGGCCTAGAATGTTTGTCCAGGGTGTTTCTCAACTGGTGGGTTGCAAATAGAGCTGTATGGATTTTCAGGTTCAGTGAGAGAACAGGAAAAGTTGAAAAAAAATCATTTTGGGTAAAATAAAACATTTTATTTCATTTTTAAGGGTTTTTTTAAATAAAATTGAAGTAAAATTTGAAACAGAAAGAGATCTTGAATCAAAAAGTCAAAATGTTTTGTTCAATAAATATAGAAATGAAAAGTTTTGACATTTTTGGAATTTTGTTTTCAACTGACACATTCGCAAAATTGTCTGGTCGATCGGAATCTGCATTTTTTGGCAAAAAAAAAAAAAGTTTTGTCTGAAAAATGTTGAGACCCCTATGTGGGTCTCGGAAGACAATCAGGGTGATTTAAAACTTTATTACAATCTACACAAAGAAAATCTTGCCCCTGCACAGCCTGCACAACCTTATGCTGAAAAATATCCTCTGTCAACCTCTCAAAATTCCCACACAGATAAATTCTATAGGTTTATCCTTGTTAGCATTGATACACTTTTTACTCTTGCTTTTCTAGTAAATGTATGGGGCTCATGAAATTGTGTGAATAACTAGAAAGACGAGTATAGTACATAACAAGTACAGCAGATGAGAATAAGAACTGAAGAGACTGATTCGGCTTCAGAGAATATTCATATTTTGTGTGTCAGATAATCATAGAATAATAGAATCATAGAATCATAGGACTGGAAGGAACCTCGAGAGGTCATCAAGTCCAGTCCCCTGCACTCATGTTAGGACCAAGCACCATCTAGACCAGGGGTCGGCAAAGGCGACACGCGAGCCGATTTTGCCTGGCACGCAGCTGCCAGCCAGGGTCCCGGCCACCGGCCCCGCTCAGCCCGCTGCCGGTTGAGTGAACGGAACCCCAGGCCAGCAGGAGGCTGAGCGGGGCCGGCGGCCGAGACCCCAGACCGGTGGCAGGCGCACCCCCCAACTCCCCCCTCACCGCGCTCGGGTTCTTTGGCTCCCAGAATTGTGAGTCGCCGGGGCGCGGAGCCCTGAGCCTGCTCTGGGAGGGACGGCGGCAAACACTCCCGGGAGCCACAGAGCCCGAGCGTGGCGAGGGGGGAGTCAGGGGGCGCACGGGGACCACCGCCCGCATGCATCCACTGCAGGAGTCCCCCCAGGGGGACACCGGGCCACAGTCCGGGCAGGCGCGCCCCCCGGCGCCCCCCTCACCGCACTTGGGTTCTGCGGCTCACGGAAGTGTGAGCCGCTACTGCCCCTCCTGGAGCTCCCCCCTCCCGCTGCCTCAGCACTCTGCGGGGGAGTGGTTGTGCGCGCGGTACCCCGGCAGCGTGTTTTGCCTCCACGTGGAGCCAGCGTCTGACCGGCCTGGGCATGGTAAGGGGATTCCTGGGGGGCAGTCAAGGAGCAGGGGGAGGGTTGGAAGGGTCCGGAGTTCTGGGGGTCCTGTCAGGGGGCGGGGAGTGGTTGGCTGGGGCGTGGGAGTCCTGGGGGTCTGTCTGGGGGTGGGAGTGTGGATAAGGGTCGGAGCAGTCAGGGGACAGGTAGGGGGTAGGGTCCTGGGGGATAGTTGGGGGGGTGTCTCAGGAGGGGGCAGTCAGGGGACAAGGAACAGGGAGGCTTAGGTAGGGGGTGGGGGCAGCTAGGGGCGGGGTTGGAGGTTCTGAGGGGGGCAGTCAGGGGGTGGGAAGTGGGAGGGAGTGGATGGGGACGGGGCTCTCCCCCCCCGTCCTCTCTTTTGATCATTGAAATATGGTAACCCTAGGCGAGGGAGGAACCGGGGGGCGCATGGGGGCATTTTAACGTGTATTACCGGAACGCGAAACCTTAAATTAGAGTGAATAAATGAAGACTCAGCACACCACTTCTGGAAGGTTGCCGACCCCTGATCTAGACCATCCCTTACAGGCGTTTGTGTAACCTGCTCTTAAAAATCTTCAATGATGAAGATTCCACAACCTCCCTGGGCAATGTATTCCAGTGGTTAACTACCCTGACAGTTAGGAAGTTTTTCCTAATGTCCAATTTAAACCTCCCAGGCTGCAATTTAAGCCCATTGCTTCTTGCCCTATCATCAGAGATTAAGGAGAATAATTTTTCTCCTTGTAACAACCTTTTAGGTATTTGAAAACTGTTATCATGTCCCCTCTCAGTCTTCTCTTTTCCAGACTAAACACACCCAATTCGTTCAGTCTTTCCTCATAGGTCATGTGTTCTAGACCTTTAATCATTTTTGTCGTGAACTTCAGTTCAGTCACTCATTTATGGGCATATCAGGGATGTGGTGCTTTCCTGATTCTAATAGATTTTGATCAATCAAGAAAGATGTTGATACATGGGAGAAGATTCAGAGAAGGACCATGAGAATAATTAAAGGATTGCAAAACCTGCCTTATAGTGATAGACTCAAATACCTCTGTCTATTTAGCTTAATAAAGAGACAGTTAAGTGGTGACTTGATCCCAGTCTGTTAGTACCTATATGGGGAGCAAATATTTGATAATGGGCTCTTCATCAGGAAGATGTAAAAACATATTTTATTTTGAATTGACATTTCAAAGTGAAATTTTCCAATTTGAATTGACACTTTGAAGTGAATTTTTCTGTTGCATGATCCACAAAAGAAGCAGCAGAACCCAGAAGTGCTACTGTGCAATTGACCAACCCTCTGGACAACTCTCGCCATCCCAATGCTGAGACTCCATTACAGAGATGGGGCTTTTCTTTGTGTTTTTAACAGAAGTAACTAAAAGTTCCCTTGCTGAGTCAGCAGTTTTTCTAGGGAGACCTCAAGGAACCATATTTTGGATTTTAATTAAGGAACGTTCTATGCAGGTTTCTGCTTTCGCCTAAAAACTTCAAAAACATAAATTTAGTCAATTGCCTTGGATGTTTTAAACAAATTATAATCATAAGAACAGCTGTACTGGATCACACCCATTGTTCATCTAGCCCAGTATCCTGTCTTCCGAGACTGGACACTTCCGAAAGGAGGAACAAACAGGGTAATTATTGAATGATCCACCCCTTGTCATCCACTACCAGCTTCTGAATGGTAGAGGTGTAGGGACAGCCAGAGCACGGGGTTGCATCCGTAACCCTCTCGCCTTATGGCCACTGATGGCCACTCATTGCCTCCATGAACTTCTGCAATTCTTTTTTTAACCCAATTGTACATTTGGGATTCACAACACCCCCTGGCAATGATTTTCACAGGTTGACCATGTGTTGTATGAAGAAGGTCTCCTTTTTTTGTTTGTTTTAAACCTGCTGCCTATTAACTTCATTGGGTGACTCCTAGTTCTTGTGTTATGTGAAGGGATAAATAATATTTCCCTGTTCACTTTCTCCACAAAAGGGTGCTGATCTCAGGTGGGGATGTCTAGGCTGGTCTGAAATATACAAAATAACTATCATATGAATGGTCCAGAGTGGTTACAATTCTACATTTCTTCCAAGACAAATTAAAATCTCAAAACAACCAGAAGAAGAAGAAGAAGAAAAAGAAAAAAAAGGTCTTTAAAGTACAAATAAAGATGGATCTTCTTACCTTGGAGAGCTACCAATCTAAGGGCCAGATTCTGTCATTCTGATGCTGAGAGTTATTTCAAGTAAAACCTGGCCCACGATTAAAAGGGGGAACAAACAAGAGGAGGCAACAAGGTAGGAAGGGGTAGGATGGGGATGGGGCACTATGATTCTGTGATAGCTAAATTTCTTTTTTACTTTTGCTACAGTCCCAAACTATGATCTGTCCATTGGCTTTCAGGGCATGTTGTGAAACTCATAGTTCCTAGGACTGATATTAACCATGTAAACAGACTGTCTGTTACTATGTCCTATTGATTCAGAGATCAAAAATGGGATATTAGCATTTAGATGGAACTTCGGTGTAATAATATCATGGTCTATATTTCTCTTTGAAGTTTGTAGTAAACTGTCTTTGTAGTAAACACCTTACGCTGATGAAAGCAACTGTTACCTGCGTATACAAAGAAAATATGAGGTTTTACTTCAAAGCCGCAATGCTTCACCCAAGGAATATTTGCTATCAAGCAGCAATCACTAGCTTGCCAGAGATCTAGAAAAGAATTCCGGGGCCCTGATCCTGTATCTCAGATCAGCTTAAGCTTCATCAGGGGAAGTTTGAGTCACAAGACAGAGGTCTCCAGCTCCAGTCTGGATCACCCTGATATTGGACATTGGACTATAACCTATGGAACTAATTCTGGAAGAACTCTTTGCAACTCTAAAGCTCACCATCTCTACTATGAAACTGACCTAAGAATTTTATTCATGTCTTTATGTATAATGATCTTTTAACCTATATTCTCTCTCCTTTCCTTTTAAATAAATTTTAGTTTAGTTAATAAGAATTGGCTGTAAGCGTGTATGTATGTGAGATCTGAAATATTTATTGACCTGGTGGATGATGTGTCCAATCCTTTGGCATTGGTAGAACTTTATATATGATTAACAAGATTTTCAGTCATCCTCATCATATTTGACTTGGCTGTTGGGTGGGAGCTCAGGCTGGGTTGCTTTAAGGGAACTATATTTCTGGCTTCTTGGTAACCAGTAAGGTGTTGTAGAAGCTGTTTTGTTGCTGGCTTGGTGATTCTATTAGAAATAACCATCAGCTTTAGGGATCATTCTTTGCAGTTTGCCCTGATTGAGCAATCTCAGAGTGGTCCCTGTAGGACCGTGGTCACAGCCTGCTCAGTAGTAAACTCTAAGCTTTCAGCAAAGCCTAAGGATGGCTTCCCCGCCCTCCACACCATGTGACATCACAGCACCTTATCCCTGCGGGGTTTGGCTGGGCTTCAGAAATGCCTGCCCCTGGGGGACAGTTTGCAGGTGACAGCTTTATGCCTCATACGTAAACCCAGAGCACAGCTTTCAGAAACATTTCCGTAAGGTCAGTGGCAGGAGAGTGTAGGGGATGTGAAAGAATTCAGTCCCCCTATCCTCTTCCTCCCAGCCTCTCCATTTGTTTTCTGTTCACCCCCCTGTTCATTCATTGCTCACTGACTCCCTCTCCACCATATAGCCCCCAGTCCCATCCTCTGCTCCCTTCACTCTATACCTCCATATTCTCCACTCACCCTAGCCCCATCTCCTCATTTGTCCAATTTTAAGCCGACACTCCTGTTTTTCTCACAGATATAAAACTAGACTTGGGTTTGTCCAGTATCACACATGGGACAGAGAATGCCCATTTGAAGACCATGCCACCCTGCTCACAGTGGTGTGACCTCTCACAGGCGCCTTCTGTGCGGCATGCCTTTCTATGCACCACAAATGCAAGATCACACCAGTGGGGGCAAGGCCAGGCAGGTGAGGATGGACCCATGTTGTTCCCAGACGTACTGGAGTGTCTGATATTCTGGGAATGTACCAGTGGTCACCTTACCTTTCTCCTTCTTTTCCCTGTGGTGATGACAATGGAAGATGGTGTCAAAAGCAAGCTCTGGCAGCATGTTACCTCAGGGGATTGTGGGGTGAGTGCAGCCAGATTTGCCCCCTTCTAACTGTTCTCAAGGTATGTCTTCACTTCGCGCTGGAAGGTGTAAATTCTAACTCGAGGAGATATTCCTGCACTAGCTCCAGTAGTGCTAATGTGCTGTAATAGAGTGTAGCTGGTGGCGATGCAAGGAGGATGTACCCACATGAGACATGAGGCATAGACTCAAGGCAGCTAGGTAGTCCTGCTGCAGCAGCTACACCCTATTTTTAGCACTCTGGCTCCCTCAGAGTTACCTTCGGTATGTCTCCTTTAGCTGGTAATCACAGCCCCAGCATGAGATTTAGACACGCCCTCAGGGATCAGGTTTTTTCCTTCTTTCCCAGCTCCCTCTGGGGACAGGGGGCAGGGAAGGATTGAGTTCAGCTGAGGCCGTGTCTTAAGGCTTGTTCAGTAGAACTTGTTGGAAAGTTCCTGACAATACTTTCTTCTGCCGAAAAATGCCATTTCGTCCAAACCAAACTGTTTCAGGGAAATAGGTGTGTTTTGATGAAATTTTCCTTGGGTTTCTCAGGAATTTCTAGTCAAAACATGAGTGAGTGAAATTGTGGTCTATTGCCTGTAAAATAAGCAATAGCCCAATGTTTAGGGTCTGCACCTATGGCCTGAGAGACGCTATCTGGTTTGGACCAGAGACTGAGCATAAGTTTACCATGCTTAGCTGGATTATTGAGTACTCCAGGGTAGAGATCTCTCTCTCATACGTTTATGTCTTGAAAAATGTAGGAAAGTCTCATATCTGGTTCCACATAGGAAAATAAACAAATGTCCACAGCCTGCAATTTCTTTTACGAAAAGGAATTGCTATTTCCCAGTCAGACCTATTGTTAAGACACAGGCTAAGATGTTTGAAGTCATAGGAACACAGGGATTGCCAGACAAGTTTAGACTTGAGTTCATCTAGCTCAGTATCCTGTCTCTGACAGTGGCTATCTTCAGATGTGTGAGACAAAACCCCACAGTGGTGGTGGGGGATAACATAATCCCTCTCCCACATAGATCACAACCTAATTGCTATGAGTTGGAGATCAGTTTAAGTCCTGAAGCAGGAGGTTTAATGTCCCTTCCAAAAATCTGTAACTATTGTAACTGGATATCCTTGTTATCCAAATAAATGTCCAATCCCTCTTTGCAACTTGCTAAATTCTGAGCTTCAATGACTTCCTGTGGCAGTGAGTTCCACTGTCTAATTACCCACTGCGTGTGGAGAAGTGTTTCCTTTAATCAGTTTGGAATTTCTCACCTTTCAATTGCATTGAATGGTCCCCTCCATGCTATGAGGCAGGGAGAAGGGGAGCATTCTAGCCAGCTGTATTGCAGCCTGGTGGGTAGTCTAGGCTTCAGTGTGGCCAGATAACTCACCTTTAAATGTGTTAGCCGGCATCTTAACAAGCATTAAGAGGGCTTCTCCATGGAGTTAGACTAAATCAATTTAGCTAATGCGATTGAAAGCCGGGCCTTTTCTGAGCTCACAACCTGGCCACAGTGTTCATCAGGTCTTAGCTAACTGTGCACAGCTCATTCTGTGTAGACCAGGCAGAAATGACTCTGCTTGATTGCTTCAGCAGAGGCAGCAGGTTGCCTCTCATCTTTAGTCCAGCTAGCAGTAAACTGCTCAGGGCCCAGTTTGGGCCTGGCTCTGCTCTGACCATGGCATGACTCCTTCAGCCAGCATGAGTAAATGTATCCAGAAACACCTGCCTTCATGGGAGCCAATCATTCTGCAGGGCAGAATGGCCAGCGCCTGCCTGCTGCAGCTTGTCAAGGCTCCATACAGATGAGATAACTATAAATAGATCTGAGCTGCACAGTGGTTTTGTAGAACTGATGTGACCCTGTCACTGACTGCACAGTGACTCCTGCTCAGAGACTCAGCCACAGAAGCCACAGGATATAGTTAGAGGAACACAAATATAGTCAGTGAATAGACTTTATCCGGCCATGTCCTGCATCCATCTACCTCTCCCCGACTTCCTTATTTAGCAGCAGGGCAGTATTTTCATGTACTGTACTGACTTTATTGTACGTTCTGTGTTCTTTTCATTCTCAAGAGAAATCAGGTCTCTCTTTTCCTTCAAGTTGCTCTTTAACACATCAAGTCTCTTCCAGGAAGCCGATAGAATGTCCAGCCCATCTCAGGAGTCAATAGGAAATTTAGATTTCAAAATAAAAATTATTCATCAAGCCACACTTCCTGGGTCCATCACTCTGATCTTGTTAAAGCCTTCTTGGCGAAAGACCCCTTAAATCAGTGGACAATGGGTGTAATATGCTACCAAGTGACTGGTGTGACAAGTTGCACAATGGTGGGAACTCCGGCCCATTGACTTTATACTCATGCTGTTCCCCACATGAGTCTTATTATATTTTGAGGTATTTCTTCAAGCCTCAGCTGCTGGAGTCATGTGATTATTACAGGAGTAGTTCAGACTTCATTTATTTTAAAAAAGTAAGTTTCTAGCTCTTGTGATTGTGCAGAAAAGCCTGAAAATGGTTGAAATCCCAGAAGGACAATTTCACAATTGCCCTCAGGTTTGTTATCTTTACAATCTCATGATTTTTAAGCCAGGCTCAAGATATTTTGGGACCTGATGCATGATTTTTGATTACTTCAGGGTGGCTATCCCATTGGATGTCTGCAAAGTGGCCACCACATACACATTTATATTTAAATGTAAATGGACATATATACTATATTTAATTAGCAAATTAATCGCCATCGACCATTGAATGTTATGTGCCATGAGCACAGCAGACCTGCCGCCTTTGATCATGTCCTCTGACCCAGTGCACGGTTCATGACTGCACTGTTTCGGTGGTGTCTAAATTAACTTGAGGTTTCAGCCAGATAGTTCCAGTCCCAGGCGGTTATGTGTCAGTTCCACTAGCACATTTTAGTTGTGGTGAAGGATGGTTGTTTGTTTATGTTTCAGAAAGAAAGAAAACACCAAATTCTTCCTCTCCCCAAGCCAAGCAACCAAGCGTTAATAAGTAACTCCAAACTCAGGTGCACCAGAGTTGCTCAGCCAGAATGCTGCAGCCGTTGAAATATGATCCATGTCCTTCATTATCCGTGAAACAAATACAGTGGGACATACTAAGGCCTCCATCCCACAAACACTGACGCCCATGAGTAGCTTTACACATGTCAGTAGATCCAGTGAAGTCAGTGGAGCCCCAGGGAAACAGGACTATTTGCAGTAGGAAGTGACACACGTTAGCAAGATTGGGGCTTAACTGGTCAGAGGGCAGGAGGGCTGGTAGAATCTGTTTCGGTGGAATTGTTTGAGTGGCAAATGCTGATTGGACAAAATCCAAACATTCCTTGAGGAGGTGTCAATTGCCTGTCTCCCTGGTTTCCTGCCAGACAGCCACGCATCGCTGCCTGACACCCCAACTATCCATCTGGCAGGCTGCCCTGCTCCCTGGCTGGCTGGCTTCCCATGATACCCAGCTCGCCAGGTGGCCAGATCCCTGGTCTGCCTGGCTTGCCAGCTGCCCAGCCAGCTTATTGGGCAGCCAGCCAGCTGGCTGGGAAACTGGGCAGCTTTCCCACCCTCCACAAAGCCAGGCAATCCAGGTAGCAGGAATGTTTTGGTGTTGCAGAATTTCAGTCTTGTGACAAATTTCTAGATTTTGACTTTTCATCCTGAGTCAGGATAATTCCCCCCCCCCACCCCCCAAAAAAAAAATTAGATTTTTTTTTTTGCAGGATCAAAATTCCATTACCTGGACAGCTCTAAACAGCTCCATTGTACTCAGAGTGCATCTGCTGTTTGTGACATGCTCTGATACTGTGCAATGTAACCTCTGTCTCCTTCCCCCACATCATCCTCTGCAAGTCTGGATCTGCTCCAGCCCAGCCCCCCAGCCCCTTCTGCCTATTGCTTTCTCCACCCTCACTGAAATCATGGTGTCCCTCCCCGCTCCCCCATCTCCCCCAAGCGAGAGCTGCTAACCGCCTCCCTGCCTAATAACACTAACAGGCTGAATACTCCTAGGCACTTAGTATTCACATAAACACATTCCAGAAGGTTGGTACCAGAACACCCTGATATCAGGTTATGGTGTAAACACAATCCCTGAAGATGGTACTGGGGCACACTGAGCCTTCCTAAAGATAAGCTCAGGATGACAGGGTGATGGATAGAGATGTTTTGATTGAACCAGTAGGTACAAGGTAAAGGGCGATAACTAACCACGTCAGAGGGGCAATACACAACATGTTTGTATCCATGTATAAAAGAGGGGTCTCAGGGGGTGTCTTTGTCTAGCCTGGGGGGGGGGGAGAAGAAAGTCCTGCCGCTTACTGAATCCATTGTCATGGGGATACATGTACTGAGTGTACCTGTAGCATGCACAGGGGATTAATACAGTATTTTACTGGCAATAAACCTGGCCGAGCGCCTTCGCTACTGAATCATCTTCTTGGGCAGTTCGATCAAGGTCTGCTGTATGGGTTATCTGGCCAGAGCCAGTGCAGCACACAGAGAGAACACACACACAGCCAACAACTGACAGCAGTTTTATATTCTGCTATGTAACATTTAAAAAGTGAGACAAAAAATAATTTTAAAAGGGAAAATTGAAATGTTCCCTCTTCACGTCACGACAATGCCCCTTTTCCATTTTTTTTTACCTGAAATGTTGTCAAAATTGACACTTTTCTTTTAGGTGTTTCAATTTTCATGGACCTGCATTTTCCAATGGAAAAACGTTCCATTGGAAAAATTCCAGCCAGCTCTAGTCAATATATAGATAATGCCCCAGTAAATGGCACACAAGAATACGTAGCATTGCTCATGGGTGTTCTAGGAGCAATAAAACGGCACTGTTGTTGTGTACTGCAAGAAGCTTTCTGTGTGCAGGGGTTTTGTGTCTTTTAAGCTCTTGGCACCTGCCCCTAACACCAGACAGCTGCTAATTCATCCATGTGGGGTATTGACTGAGAACACAGAGCATGGAGACTGCCCAAGTTTTATTGCTGGATGTGATGCTCCTTCCGGGACAGCTGAGAGGGCTGCTCTGTGGCTGTTTGATCCTCTGGCCTCAGCCCCTCACAAAGTCTCCTGCCTCTTCGTATAATGGCACGTTGGGTTCTATGGGGAGAGGGGAAGGAATTGGGTACATGTCAGCCCGCTGCATTTAGCACCTCGGAGGGTTGCCTGTATGAATCATTGGAACAATTTGCTTAGGGACATAGTGTATTCTCCATCACTTGCAGTCTTTAAATCAAGACTAAATATCCTTCTCAAAAACCTGCTCTGGCTGAATCAGAAGGTATTAGGTTTAATGCGGGACTTGCTGGGTAGGATGCTCTGTGATGCTGGAGGGCAGACCAGATGGTTATAACTGTCCCTTCTGGCCTTACAGTCTATGAATCTCAATGCAGCCCCTCCAGGGAAGGAGACTACCCTTGTCTATACAAACAGGCCAAAGAGTGTTAGAGTTGGAGGTTATCTTCATTTTCACCTCCCATCACACCCCAGCCCAACTATTGCTCAACGCCCCATGGAAAGGCTAGTTAGTCAAGATGTGTATGGGGCAAGCAGATTTCACCCTGTTTCTTCATGGGAGGAAGTCCTGCCCTCAATAGAAGTCAATAAACATAGTACCTATTTTTAAAAAGGGAAACAAACGGGACCCAGGGAATTATAGACTAAGTTCGATACCTGGAAAGATACTGGAACAAATTATCAATCAATCAATTTGTAGGCACCTAGAGGATAATAGAGTGATAAATAATAGCCAACATGGATTTGTCAAAAACAAATCAGACCAAACCAACTTATTTTCCTTCTATGACAAGTTACTGGCCTGCTGGATAGGGGAGAAGCAGTAGACATGATATAGCTTGATTTTAGCAAGGCTTTTGACATTGTCCGACATGACATTATCATAAGCAAACTAGGGAAATGTGATCTAGATGAAATTACTATAAGGTGGATGCACAATTGCTTGAAAAATTGTACTCAGAGAGTAGTAATCAATGGTTCACTGTCAAACTGGGATCCTGCAGGGGCTTGTCCTGGGTCCAGTACTACTCAATATTTTCATTAATGATATGGATAGTAGAGTGGATAGAATGCTTATACAATTTGTAGGTGACACCAAAGTGGGAGGGGTTGCAAGCACTTTGGAGGACAGGATTAAAATTCAAAATTACCTTGACAAATTGGAGAATTGGGCTGAAATCCACAAGATGAAATTCAAAATACAAGTGCAAAGTACTTCACTTAGCAAGGAAAAATCAACTCCAAAATGGGGAATAACTGGCTAGGTGGTGGTACTGCTGAAACGTTTTGGGGGTGGAGGGTAGTGTATAGTGGATCACAAATTGATTTAGAAAACCTAACCTATGAGGAAAGGTTTACAAAACTGGGCATGTTTAGTCTTGAGAAAAGAAACCTGAGGGGGGAACCTGAAAACAGTCTTCAAAGATGTTCAGGGCTGTTATAAAGAGGATGGGGATCCTCTTTATAACTGAAGGTAGGACAAGAACTAATGGGGTTAATCTGAAATAAGGGTGATTTAGATTAGATGTTAGGAAAATCTTTTTAACTCTGGAACAAGCTTCCAAGGGAGGCTGTGAAATATCAATCACTGGAGGTTGTAAAGAACAGATTGGACAAATGTCTGTCAGGGATGATCCAGGTTCACTTGGTCCTGCCTCAGAGCAGGGGGATGGACTTGATGGCTTCTCAAGTTCCCTTCCAGCCTGACATTTCTCTGATTCTAAAAATACAAAGTCCAGAGGGGAGTGTATTACTTATTGCGCTCAGTGGTCAGTGAGGCAGGGGCATCCCTCTCAGGAAGTGTGGAGTAAGGTGTATTCTCCATGGTGATGGCATTCAAACTTTCATATGAGCCATCGATATCTTTGTTACCTAGTGGTGCCTTCTAAAAACAAAAGCAATACACACACCCCCACCAGACTTGTGGTCATTAACATGTGGGGAAGAGGCTACCTTCTGCCTGAGAAAGTGTTTGAAAGCCCAGACTGAAAGAGAAGCCAGCTAGCCTCTCAGGCCAGGTTACCAACTCACAGTGAGCAACGCCACCGACTTCAGTGGAATTCTCTGTGTGAGTAAAAGACTCACCAAAGTGAGTGAAGGATTCAGGGTCTGGCCCCTGGATTCAGTGCAATTCATCATGGAGTAGAGTGATGACTCCCTCTGACTGGTGGTATCAGAATCTGACTCCCTGTACACATCGTATTCCAGTGCAAAGGGGCTTCCTGGTCAGTAGCGCTGGTCACAAAGATTTCATTTAAAAAAAAATCATGGGGAAAAAACTTTTTGAGAAAAATGGATGTTTTGAGAGAAAATTTCCTTTTTTGTACAAATTAAAAATAAAATTTTTAAAAAATTCAGTTTTCATCAAAAAACTGAAAACTCAAAAACCAATTTCCTCCTACTGAATTTTTGGTGACCAAAACCTTTATTTTTTAAATACAATAATTTAAAACCATTGTGCTTCAGTGAACAATCTGAAAAAAACCTAAGCAAGATATTTCAATGAAAGTGAAACATTTTCAATTCCTTCTAAAATCATCCTAGAAAATGAAGTGCAATTTTTGACCAACTCAGCTGGTAAATCTGCTGAGAACCAAGGGCTGGATTCTGACTTGGACTAAGCACCCAGGCAGGGGAATAAAATAAGCCACTCTACAGGCTGCCTGTGCTCTACGTCCATGAGTGTAGGTGTAAGCAGAGCCACTCAACCGCTCATTCCTTACTGCCCACCTGGAGCAGGTGGGAGGCAACTTGGTGGGTGGGAAATGAGGGGTGACCTGGCTGTTTCTTCTTGATGGCCAGAGTAGCTGAGCCAGTGCAGTGTTACTGGACATCAGTAAATGAGTAGCTGCCAGGATCACGGAGGAAGCAGGAGAGCTATTCTCACTCAACTGTCTCTGAAACACAGCGTCTCCCAAGACTACTTTTAGAGTGATGCAGCTTATGCATGTCCCCTAGCTCAGGTCTTTGCCTAAAGCAAAATGTAGCTCTCAAAAGTGTGAGACTGGGCTGGTGCTTACTCACAGAGGAGGGCACAATGCAGTCAGTGCGCCTAAGGGCATCATAAGCAGAGCTAGTTGGGGGGAAAAAGTGGAACATTTTTCTGTTGGAAAATGTAGTTTGGCCAAAATGGAAATGTCTCACAGGAACTTGCTGATTTTGATTGTTTTTAAAATAAGTCTCAGTTGAAAAGAATAATGCGGCCTTGCTCATTTCATGTCAACATTATCAGTTTAATTAATTTAATTTAGATGTCTGTTATAGTAAATATTCATTTTAATATTGTATATTATATTTAAATATGTTATTTTATATTATAATGTTTCACCACTAACAAAACAAAATGTTTTGGTGGTCCTGAACTTGATTTTTTACAAAAAATTAATTCCATGAGAAATTTCAAAAAATTCCACTTTTCATTCCAATTTGGAATGAATTCACATTTTGAAATATTAGAATTAGCTGTGGGTCAGAGACTTGAGTTTCCAACCAGCTCTAATATAGCCTAGATCTCAGGCAGGAAAGCAAACCAACACTGTCGAGTGCATTTCTGAATGCAGATCAGCATCACAGATTTTACAAATCACAGTATTATCTTGACAGAGGAATCACTGGATGAAGTTCTCCGGCCTATGTGATACAGAAGGTCAGACTAGATGATCACAGTGGTCCTTTCTGGCCTTGGAATCTCAGAGTCACTTATCTTTTTCTGGGAAGATCCACTGGGAGATGTACCTGAAAAACAATAATTAGACTGCATTTATAGAGATAGCTGCTAGCAATGGTGCCCAGCAGACATGGTTCTTGGCATGTTAATAAATGCTCAGTCTCTTGAAGGCTGGGTGGATACAAATTGTGGAAGGGCCAGGATATTTTATTGTCAATAATATTACCCTCTCATGTTATATTTTGAAATTGTTATTTTTTCAATAAATGTGACCTTTCCTAATTTTTGCCATTACAAACAACCACCCACAGACATTAAACAGTCTAATTATGCAAGCACTATTGAGCACTCAGATGGGCAGTCCCATGGACTTCATTAGGTCACTAGCAGTACTAAGTTGAGCTAGCTAAAAAATTGTAAGTGTTTTTTGTGAGTATCTATCTATCTATCTATCTTTGATTAGATAGATTTGATAGATATTTGATAGATTGGATATAGATCTATAGATAAATAGATATATATAGATATAGAATTTAATTTGCTCAAAATTTTTGGGGCTTTCATAAAACATTTTGATTTTTTTAATTTAATTTTTGCTTTGTAAAATGTTGTTTTTCAAGTTTTTCATTCATTTTTCATAGAAAAATTCCACATTTTCTCTTACTTTTTAGAGAGCCAAATAGTAAACCCAGTTACACTTTTTAAATGTTTTTTCCATGGGAAAAATGAAATATTCTGATTGTGATCTGAACTGAAACATTTCATTTTATTTTTCCTAGTTGAAACTATATTTGGGGGGGGCAAAACCATTTTTTTCTGCAGATAACAGATTTTTCAGAAAATTGTATTTTCAGTAGGAAAACCATTCTGATGAAAATTTCCTGACCAGCTGTAGTGCTTAATGTTCCTATTGTGTGGAATGCCTTTGAAGTTAACAGGCTTACTCTCAGGAATAAATTTAAGCCCATGCATATGTGTTTGCAGGAGCAGGATGTGATGGGGGCAGAGTTTGAAAGCTGCTAAAGGGATTTGGATTCACAATTCCTGTTGATTTCTGTGACAGATATGGCAATTTCCTGAAATATCCTTGAAAAACCTTACTGAATTAAGTTTAAATAGCTTTGGAGTCCATTGTATTAAAAATTCAAAGTGTGTGTATTATTGAATGTATGTAACTTCTACAGGGGAAGGTGGTACCACTGTCAGTGTTATGAACTGGGAAGAGTTATAAACTTCACAGGGCCATTAGAAACAATGTGTCAGACAAGAATGAAGTTTTTGGACAAACAAAGTTAAGTGGGTTTCCTAAGAATGTCAATTCACCTCCCTCAAATTATGCAAAAACTCAGCCTTTTGAAGCTACACCCTAAGGAAAGGACCTTTGTTTGCTGTTCACCAGTTACATGAGGATAAAAGGCCCAAGATGTATACAGGAAAGAATGAACTGTTCATGGGTGGTCTTGTTCTGAGCTAAAGTTGTTATAAACTCATAACCACAGAAAAAACACTGTGTGTAGTTTGAAGAACTAATCACCTACCAGAGCTCTTGCTGGAATTTATCAGCATGTGTTTAGGTTCTTTTATTGTTTTAATATGTTTTTTTTCCCTGTAATGCTTTTACCTTAAGAATAAAAGTACTTGCTTAGAAAGGTCTGTGTGGTAATTGTGGGCAATTACAGCTGTTCATGGCCCCTGGAGAGACAGCAATGTGCAGACGCTGGCTATTTAGGCAGTCTTGCTAGCTGGAGAGATCACAGTGTAGGCAGGGAATTGTGCAGCCTAGAAAACCCCCAGCTCCGGAGAGGTGCATCACAGGTCCCCATTTAAGAGAGGTGACAACTGAGGAGCCAGAAACCTATAAGTAGGTTCCCTTGCTGGACTATGGAGGGGAATACATGTACAGTTGCACTGACCTGTGAGAATTTCTAAAGAGAATTGGACATCCAAATCCTTTAAGTGACTTTGAAAAGACACTTGAAATTATTTCAAAAAGTCAATACAAATAAATAAAAATACATAAATGTGATATGACTTTTGGGGCATTATCTCCTCTCTTTTGCTTACCTTGGTAAATACATGAAAATCTAAACTGATCAGGGTAAAAATTGATTAATAATTGCTTTCTTACAGTACGGCTGATATCCAGTGCTCCTGCTTTCGTGACTGTGACATTGTATTCTGCAGAAAATAAAAGCACACTAACCACAGTGAAGACTGGCAGGTGCACTTGTTTGTGGTTCTCCTCCAGATATCAATAACCAGCATGGAAATCTGGGAGAAGAGATTGGTATTGCTGAAAGGAGCGTAGAGAGCTGATTGTCTGAGGCAAGCCAATGTCAACCTGTCCCTGGAAGATGTGCAGCTCAGTGTGTAAGTTTAGAGTGGGTCAAAAAAAGAATAATTATGTGGGGGGAAAATGGACATTTGATAAAGTTTCCATGTTTCAGGATTTGAAGCAGACCAGTTTTTCATTTATTCAGAATTTCTTGTGACATATCCCCCCCCCCCCCAAATTTTGAAATGTATTTTTTTTCTGATTTGTTCTCCCCCCCCCCCCCCCCGTTTTGTTCCTGTTTGCCCACTGAGGGAAATAAAGTAAATGAAGCCCAGGGTTCACACCCATTTTTCTTTTTGCAACTCTGTAATTTTTCAAATTTCCAACTTTTGAACCCATTTCTTTTGGTAACTTTTCCAAAGTTAAGGAAGTTTTGAAAAGTTACAATGTAGAAAAATAAAACAATAAAGGACAACCCCGCCCCCCGAAAACAAAACAAAACAACCAACCCACCCCCTAAAACACCTACAATTGAAAAAGTGGGGGATGGAGAGTGGGGAGAACATAAGGGGAAAAAAAACCCTAGACTTCATTCACTCAATTGTATTCAGTGGAAAGAAGGAGGTGAAAGGGGGAGCCCCAAAATTCAAATTTTAAACATGATAAAAATGTTTACATTTTGAAATGTTCTGATTTTTGAATATAAATAACATTAAATAGCAACTGAGCACCTCCCCCCCCCACACATACACACAAACAGTAAAAATTTCAAAAGTATCTGAGAGCCATATTTTCAAAGGTATTTAAATGCCTAATGATGCAGATAGGTGCCTAGAGGGATTTTCAAAAGCTCATATGTGCCTAACACCTATTGAAATAAATGGGAATTAGGCTCCTAAAGACCTATGAAGATCTGGGCTGAAGAGCCTAAATGGCTTTTGAAAATGGAACATGGGCTTCTAGCTCACTTAGGCACTAGTGAAAATTTTACCCCAAAGATTTTTGTGAAAGGTTTCAGTTTTTATTTTAAAAGGCCCCCTTTTGATTGGTGGAAAAAAGTTTCAAATAAAAAAAATGTCCATCAGGTTTCTGGAGAGATGAATGCTTCCCATGGATTCCTGTGTGTATGACTGGTCCATGGAGACACACACACATATTTTCTACTTGCAGCTTTCTTAGTTGTTCCCTGACATGTGTGTTAAAATTGTGTCTCTGACACAAAACAGCACAATCCTTTCCAAGCCTACTAGGTCATTTCAGGTCAGGGTGGACAAAATGACATCTGTCCCTTATTGGTAGATTAGAAGCATCATACTCATACATGAATGGTGCAGAAAGGTAGAAAAAGGTCTCCAGCTGCTGTGGGGATGGGGATAGACTTTCTGGCCATTCATGTAGGACCTGTATCCAGTGTGGCTTGAGAGACCAGGTGGGCATGGGAGGTGTCTTGGAAGGTGGCATCATCTTGAAGGAGATTTTACTAGCTTTTCTGTACTTGCATTCTGAACTTTGACACAAAGGTTTGGTTGGTGGAACAATAGCCCAAATAAGCATTGCCTACCTTGTATCTCTGCATTTAGATAGACCTAAAAAGAGAAATGATTGTCATGTAAAGTCCTTTGTTGGAACCAGGGCCGGCTCCAGGCACCAGCTTGGCAAGAAGGTGCTTGGGGCAGCCACTCTGGAGAGGGGCGGCACGTCCAGCTATTTGGCGGCAATTCGGCAGACGGTCCCTCACTCCCGCTCGGAGCGAAGGACCTGCCGCCGCAGATCGCGATTGCGGCTTTTTTTTTTTGGGCTGCTTGGGGCGGCAAAAACCCTGGAGCCAGCCCTGGTTGGAACAGGACCTGTGTTTTCAATCAGTCTCTGAGCGTCAGGTTTGGCTCCAAATTCTGCATTATGTGTGAATCCATTACTTGCCAATGTTGTCTTCCAAATACTAGCACTTTGAGCTGTTAGTTGCATACATATGTACTACTCATTCTGTTAAATAGCCATAATTTTAACATAGAGAGAGAGCAAGTTGGATGGTTTATTCATAGAATCATAGAATATCAGGGTTGGAAGGGACCTCAGGAGGTCATCTAGTCCAACCCCCTGTTCAAAGCAGGACCAATTCCCAACTAAATCATCCCAGCCAGGGCTTTGTCAAGCCTGACCTTAAAAACCTCTAAGGAAGGAGATTCCATCACCTCCCTAGGTAACCCATTCCAGTGCTTCACCATCCTCCAATTTCATAGGAAATTTCAATTGTTGCTGAAACCAGAAACCAGCCAAATTGAATATTTTTTTGTTGTCTGTAACCACAAACTGATCACTTTCAGATGAAAAACAAAATATCTGACCTAAAGTTGAAATTTTTTGACTGAAAACTACCAAAAAAAAAAAAAAAAATTCAAAAATTTTTTGAAGAAAGCATTCCTTTTTTGCCAAAATATTCCTTTAGTTCAAAATCTGATTTTCAGTTCAAAAAAAGTTTCAATTGAAATTTTCAACCTGATATATATATATATATATATATATATAGATAGATAGATAGATAGATATAACTGAAGGATGGATTTTGCCTCAAGTAGAAGATGCAATGTGGAATAGTTTTGACTATGCAAAATTTAATTCATAAATTTCTATTTCAACAGTTGCAAGCAAGCAGTTGAAAATATTTATGTATTTGCATTAATTACTAAGCTGTGTATGAGGATCACAAAATCAGACACGACAGTTGCTATTTGTTAGCAATCTGGAACTGTAAAGTATTTTATTCTCTGCCAGAAATACTCTTCATTGGGAGGAATTTTAAATGTTTAATTATTTCAATGTCTTACAGTCATTTTCGAGCCTTCTTTTGAACATCTGTCTGTGCAGTCTTGGATATTGATTTGGACAGTCTTGTTAACTGTTACCTACCTTTTTTCATCAGTAGGAAACACACCAAAATTATGAACAGGGAAGAAGGAATTGTAGATCCCAATATTAACCAATGGACGATTTCTAGAACAGAAACATCAATCAACTCAAGGTAAAAAAATTAGTAATTATGAAAGTGAAACAGGGAACTTTGTAAATTTGGGGTTAATACCTTTGTTTCACTTCATGTGAAAAAGATGCATGTATCTTGTAGGAAGGAGAGCTGCACATTTTTTAGAACAACGGAGATAATTTTTGCTCATCTCCTAATGGTGATGTGCATGTCCAAGCATTAATACTAGAGTAATGCTGTTATTCACCATAATGTGGACATTTTTAAATCTAGCAGCTTGAAATTGGCACAATTATTTTACCTTCCAGGGAAATTATGATGCTTTGTAAAAATCCAATCACTAATACACACAAAACACACATTATTCCCAACTTTATGTGCCCACCAAGTAGCAAAAAAGATCTCATCCATTTCTATAACGTAATATATGTGCTAGATAGGTCCAAATAAAGAAGAGACATTGGCTTGCTAAATTTGAAAAATTAGGGTATTTTCAAGGCCTTATTCGAGCTCGGTGAATTGTTTAAACTAATTGCTTTTTTTAATAAAAAAAGCTATTTGCCAAATTTGAGTTAAAATTCAACAAATCGTATCAGTTTTGAAAAAAAGAGTCAAAACATCTAGTTTCGACTTTTCAGTTCAAAATGGTGTTTCCATTAGAGGATTGGGCCAAAAGAAACCTGATGAGGTTCAACGAGGACAAGTGCAGAGTCCTGCACTTAGGACGGAAGAATCCCATTCACTGTTACAGACTAGGGACCAAATGGCTAGGCAGCTGTTCTGCAGAAAAGGACCTAGGGGTTACAGTGGACAAGAAGCTGGATATGAGTCAACAGTGTGCCCTTGTTGCCAAGAAGGCTAACGGCATTTTGGGCTGTATAAGTAGGGGCATTGCCAGCAGATCGAGGGATGTGATCGTTCCCCTCTATTCAACATTGGTGAGGCCTCATCTGGAGTACTGTGTCCAGTTTTGGGCCCCACACTACAAGAAGGATGTGGAAAAACTGGAAAGAGTCCAGCGGAGGGCAACAAAAATGATTAGGGGGCTGGAGCACATGACTTATGAGGAGAGGCTGAGGGAACTGGGATTATTTAGTCTGCAGAAGAGAAGAATGAGGGGGGATTTGATAGCTGCTTTCAACTACCTGAAAGGAGGTTCCAAAGAGGATGGATCTAGACTGTTCTCAGTGGTAGCAGATGACAGAATAAGGAGTGATAGTCTCAAGTTGCAGTGGGGGAGGTTTAGGTTGGATATTAGGAAAAACTTTTACACTAGGAGGGTAGTGAAGCACTGGAATGGGTTACCTAGGGAGGCGGTAGAATCTCCTTCCTTAGAGGTTTTTAAGGTCAGAAGCTGAAGTTAGACAAATACAAACAGGAAATTAAGAGTAAAATTTTAACAGTGAAGGGAATGAACTATTGGTACAACTAAGGTTCCAATCCTGTAAATATAATCTATTGGTGAGAGTCTGTGTTATAGGATCCCGTCTGTGCAGGTTTACACCGGGTATGAGTTAGTACAGTGTCAAGCTATAGCAACCCTGTTTCAATCTGAAAGTTCTTGGTTCAATCCCTGCTGTGTTATCTAATAGGGCTATTCATGGTAGTAAAGTCAACCATATACATAACTGTTTGCAGAACGGGGGCCTCACATGGGGATATAGCAGATACTTCATGATTTGGCCTTTACACTGAGACTGGCCATCTTTGTAACAGGTCCAGGCTAGCTCATCTTTACAGGAATATCCTAGGAATGGATGACATTCTAGCACTTGCTACAGAAACTAGGTGGTTGCAATGATCCCATATGGCCTGGGAATTAATGATAACGATTTTCAAACTTTTTCACCAAGTATATTTTCATTTTCTTTGGCCAGTTCTGTGAAAAGTAAATATTTTTTCCTTAAGCGGTGTGAGTTCAGTTTCTTACCTGTGACACTCAGGTACCAGACTTCACTGAGAAACAAATTCTTCACCTGGCCATCTCTGTGCTGATACAAACAAGCAAAGTTTCCGGAGCTGTTTGCACTCACTTTGTGATGGAGGCTGTAGGCAAATCTGCTTTCCTTGATTGGCTGCATTGCAAGATCCTGCCCATCTTTACAGAAGATAACATAGGTAAAACGGGACAAGGCAGGTACTTTACATTTAAGCAAAACTGTGTCTCCTGGGTGACTGGACACCTTGTCTAGAAATATCTGAGGAGCAGGGAGGCCACCTATGGGGAAAAAAATATTATATTAAACACCTGTTCATTGCTGGGATAAATTCAGCCACACTGGAGCTGGTTGAAGTGTTTTTAACAGATGGGGGAGGAGGGTGAAAAAGGCACTTTTTTGATGCTGGAATTTTTGCTGAATAAGGGTTTTTAAGAAATCATCATGAAAATTGTATTAAAATGTTGATAGAAAATGTACCTTAATTTTGTGCTTATTGCAGTGTATAGGAATTGGATAGTGTCTCTTTATATAGCCTGTGAGCCGTCTAGTGACGCTCACCGTGTTTTGTGTTTTTTGACACCAATCTGAGCAGCAGTACAAGCCTGAGAAGTTATGTGTAGTCAATGTGTAGTCAAGTACAGTAATGTGGACCTCATGATGCCCTTGTGGTTTCTTCATATTACTGTTGCGTAAAGGACAAAAGACATTATTAAATGAGAAATTTTCAAAAATGGCTTTTTAACATTTTTAAATAATGAGCCCCTGTGCACACACACACTTAGGCCCCTATTCTGCAAACATTTCGGCAGGTGCTTTATTCTACTACTGCGGTGGTAGTGTAAGTAACGTGTATGAATGTTCACAGAATCAGGGCCTAAGCTGACCAAAATCGCCTTCTTAATTGATTTTTTTAATTTAAAACATGGAAAAGGAGAAACAAAACTTTTCAATAACATTTTTGATTAAAAAAAATCCAGAGAAATGTCAAGAAAAGATTTTCAGCAAAAGGATTTTGTGGTGTTTCAAAATGTTGGTGATTTCTTTTTTCATGTTTGCATCGTCCAATTCTCTCTGAGCCCAGCCCATCCCTTTAAGCAGAAAAGCTGATGCCATAGAACATGCAGCTGGATGGCACTCTGTCTGCAGGCTGATTTCCTTTCAGAAGCTGGGGAGTGAGAGAGGCTGGAAGAGTGAAGGGACCCAGAGGCAGGAATAATAACCTGGATTCAAAGCCGTGCAGAGCAGCCTGCACCCCCTTTCTGGGGCTCTAGGACCCCTGTGATTCCCCTGGTCCTCCCAGCCCTTTGGCCTTGGGGAACAAAGAAATTACTAGGAGGTGTCAGCCCCTAACCCTTTCTTGGCTATTTAAATTGCTACCTCTTCAGGGACTGGCTCTTGCTCTCTGTTTGCACAGTGCTCAACACAACACAGCTCTGATCTTGGCTGGGGTCCTTAATTGCCACTGGAAAAGTAATGCTACTAATAAAGACTCTCTGGCCAAAACTCCCAACTGGAGACACTTTCAAAGGGGCTGATTTCCAGGGGGTGGGCGCTCAGCACGTTCTGAAATCCAGGCCACTTCATGGTGTCTCGGGAGGCCCAGAACAGTGTGATCCCAGGAGCATCAGCGGGTGGGCCAAGCCCACTTTAAACAGCTGAGAACCTAAAAAAAGTCTGTCATGCATCAAGCAGCGCTACACAGTGCAACTGTCACGGCAAAGGGGCCCAGCAGCGAGGCTAACTTTAAAACATCACTAGCTCAGTCACTTGGGGTTCTTTTTAGAACTTTATTGAGCTATTTGGATGGATTAGAAACAAAGGCCTGTAAATGTCATTTTAAAGGTCAGAGCCAATAAAATCCAGATTGCAGGATCGGGGGCTAGATTTTCACAAGGGCTCAGAGCCAGATTTTCACAAGGGCTATGAGCCAGATTTTCAAGGACTCAGCACACAACGTGACCTCAGGGTGCTGAGTCCTCTGGCCATACATGTGGGAACTGAGCTACTTTGAACAGTCTGGCTGCCGCGTCTTTTTAGGCTCACGCTACTGTAACCCAGGCCTGCTTGTGTGGCGCTCTGTCCCCCTCGGGTGGCACCTAGACCATCTAGAGATTGAGGAGTCTGCTGCACCCTTAGCTGAGAGGCATGTGGCTTTTAGCTCATGCAGTAGAGGCTCATACACTACATTTCAGAGGTCCCAGGTTTGATCCCACCCACCAGCAACTGGGGTCTGTCAGCATTACACCATAATTACTCCAGTGGCTGGCCAGCCCTACAAGCTGCTGACACCTTCCTGGCAATTGCTAAGTGCCTCCCAGGTCCACTCGACATCAGTAGGAGCTGAGGATACTCATGAGATGTTCAGCGTCCTTCAGGATTGGGCCTTTAAAATCTGCCTCTTGACATATTTAGGCCTAATATCTATTTAAGATAAGAGCAGAGGGCCAGAGCCCTGAGGTAAGTGAGGAAATGGGATACCAGGAGAAAGCACGAGCAGGACAGCGCAAGAGGGGAGGACTCCTGTCTCATACTGAGAAAGCGGGATGATCAGCGAGTTATCTTAAGTGCCTATACCCAAATGCAAGAAGCCTGGGAAACAAGCAGGGAGAACTGGAAGTCCTGGCACAGTCAAGGAACTATGATGTGATTGGAATAACAGAGACTTGGTGGGATAAGTCACATGAGCTCAAACTAGCTACAGGAATAAAGGGAAACAAGAAGACTTTTTATCAATACATTAGAAGCAAGAGGAAGACCAAGGACAGGGTAGGCCCACTGCTCAGTGAAGAGGGAGAAACAGTAACAGGAAACTTGGAAATGGCAGAGATGCTTAATGACTTCTTTGTTTCGTTCTTCACTGAGAAGTCTGAAGGAATGCCTAACATAGTGAATGCTAATGGGAAGGGGGTAGGTTTAGCAGATAAAATAAAAAAAGAACAAGTTAAAAATCACTTAGAAAAGTTAGATGCCTGCAAGTCACCAGGGCCTGATGAAATGCATCCTAGAATACTCAAGGAGCTAATAGAGGAGGTATCTGAGCCTCTAGCTATTATCTTTGGAAAATCGTGGGAGACGGGAGAGATTCCAGAAGACTGGAAAAGGGCAAATATAGTGCCCATCTATAAAAAGGGAAATAAAAACAACCCAGGAAACTACAGACCAGTTAGTTTAACTTCTGTGCCAGGGAAGATAATGGAGCAAGTAATTAAGGAAATCATCTGCAAACACTTGGAAGGTGGTAAGGTGATAGGGAATAGCCAGCATGGATTTGTAAAGAACAAATCGTGTCAAACCAATCTGATAGCTTTCTTTGATAGGATAACGAGTCTTGTGGATAAGGGAGAAGCTGTGGATGTGGTATACCTAGACTTTAGTAAGGCATTTGATACGGTCTCGCATGATATTCTTATCGACAAACTAGGCAAATACAATTTAGATGGGGCTACTATAAGGTGGGTGCATAACTGGCTGGATAACCGTACTCAGAGAGTTGTTGTTAATGATTCCCAATCCTGCTGGAAAGGCATAACAAGTGGGGTTCCACAGGGGTCTGTTTTGGGACCGGCTCTGTTCAATATCTTCATTAACGACTTAGATATTGGCATAGAAAATACGCTTATGAAGTTTGCGGATGATACCAAACTGGGAGGGATTGCAACTGCTTTGGAGGACAGGGTCATAATTCAAAATGATCTGGACAAATTGGAGAAATGGTCTGAGTTAAACAGGATGAAGTTTAACAAAGACAAATGCAAAGTGCTCCACTTAGGAAGGAACAATCAGTTTCACACATACAGATTGGGAAGAGACTGTCTAAGAAGGAGTATGGCAGAAAGGGATCTAGGGCTTATAGTGGACCACAAGCTAAATATGAGTCAACAGTGTGATGCTGTTGCAAAAAAAGCAAACATGATTCTGGGCTGTATTAACAGGTGTGTTGTGAGCAAGACACGAGAAGTCATTCTTCCGCTCTACTCTGCTCTGGTTAGGCCTCAGCTGGAGTATTGTGTCCAGTTCTGGGCACCGCATTTCAAGAAAGATGTGGAGAAATTGGAGAGGGTCCAGAGAAGAGCAACAAGAATGATTAAAGGTCTTGAGATCATGACCTATGAAGGAAGGCTGAAAGAATTGGGTTTGTTTAGTTTGGAAAAGAGAAGACTGAGAGGGGACATGATAGCAGTTTTCAGGTATCTAAAAGGGTGTCATAAGGAGGAGGGAGAAAACTTGTTCACCTTAGCCTCTAAGGATAGAACAAGAAGCAATGGGCTTAAACTGCAGCAAGGGAGGTTTAGGTTGGATATTAGGAAAAAGTTCCTAACTGTCAGGGTGGTTAAACACTGGAATAAATTGCCTAGGGAGGTTGTGGAATCTCCATCACTGAAGATATTTAAGAGTAGGTTAGATAAATGTCTATGAGGGATGGTCTAGACAGTATTTGGTCCTGCCATGCGGGCAGGGGACTGGACTCGATGACCTCTCGAGGTCCCTTCCAGTCCTAGAATCTAAGAATCTATGACTGGAGTACTGTCAAGGATGGATATAAACTGTTCAGGAAGGACAGGCAGGGCAGAAAAGGTGGGGGAGTTGCATTGTATGTAAGAGAGCAGTATGACTGCTCAAAGCTCCGGGAGTTTCTGGATTAAGTTTAGAAGTGTGAATAACAAGGGTGATGTCATGGTGAGAGTCTGCTATAGACCACCAGACCAGGGGGATGAGGTGGATGAGGCTTTCTTCCTGCAACTAACAGAAGTTACTAGATCTCAGGCCCTGGTTCTCATGGGAGACTTCAATCACCCTGATATCTGCTGGGAGAGCAATACAGCGGTGCGCAGACAATCCAGGAAGTTTTTGGAAAGTGTAGCGGACAATTTCCTGGTGCAAGTGCTGAAGGAACCAACTAGGGGCAGAGCTCTTCTTGACTTGCTGCTCAGAAACCGGGAAGAATTAGTAGGAGAAGCAAAAGTGGATGGGAACCTGGGAGGCAGTGACCACGAGGTGGTCGAGTTCAGGATCCTGACACAAGGAAGAAAGCAGAATATGGACCATGGACTTCAGAAAAGCAGACTTTGACTCCCTCAGGGAACTGATGGGCAGGATCTCCTGGGAGAATAACATGAGGGGGAAAGGAGTCCAGGAGAGCTGGCTGTATTTTAAAAAATCCTTCTTGAGGTTGCAGGAACAAATCATCCCTATGTGTAGAAAGACTAGTAAATATGGCAGGCGACCAGTTTGGCTTAACAGTGAAATCCTTGCTGATCTTAAACACAAAAAAGAAGTTTACAAGAAGTGGAAGCTTGGACAAATGACCAGGGAGGAGTATAAAAATATTGCTCAGACATGCGGGAGTGAAATCAGGAAGGCCAAATCACCCTTGGAGTTGCAGCTAGCAAGAGATGTTAAGAGTAACAAGAAGGGTTTCTTCAGATATGTTAGCAATAAGAAGAAAGTCAAGGAAAGTGTGGGCCCCTTATTGAATGAGGGAGGCAACCTAGTGACAGAGGATGTGGAAAAAGCTAATGTACTCAATGCTTTCTTTGCCTTTGTCTTCACGAACAAGGTCAGCTCCCAGACTACTGCACTGGGCAGCACAGTATGGGGAGGAGGTGACCAGCCCTCTGTGGAGAAAAAAGTGGTTCAGGACTATTTAGAAAAGCTGGATGAGCACAAGTCCATGGGTCCAGATGCTTTGCATCCAAGGGTGCTAAAGGAGTTGGTGGATGTGAAAACTCATGCCGATCTGAGGAGGTCCCGGATGACTGGAAAAAGGCTAATGTAGTGCCCATCTTTAAAAAAGGGAAGAAGGAGGATCCGGGGAACTACAGGCCAGTCAGCCTCACCTCAGTCCCTGGAAAAATCATGGAGTAGCTCCTCAAGGAATCAATTCTGAAGCACTTAGAGGAGAAGAAAGTGATCAGGAACAGTCAGCATGGATTCACCAAGGGCAAGTTATGCCTGACAAACCTAATTGCCTTCTATGAGGAGATAACTGGCTCTGTGGATGAGGGGAAAGCAGTGGACGTGTTATTCCTTGACTTTTGCAAAGCTTTTGATATGGTCTCCCACAGTATTCTTGCCGGCAAGTTAAAGAAGTATGGGCTGGATGAATGGACTATAAGGTGGATAGAAAGCTGGCTAGATTTTCGGGCTCAATGGGTAGTGATCAATGGCTCCACGTCTACTTGGCAGCCGGTATCAAATGGAGTACCCCAAGGGTCAGTCCTGGGGTCCGTTTTGTTCAATATCTTCATTAATGATCTAGAGGATGGCATGGACTGCAACCTCAGTAAGTTTGCAGATGACACTAAACTGGGAGGAGTGGTAGATACGCTGGAGGGTAGGGATAGGATACAGAGGGACCTAGACAAATTAGAGGATTGGGCCAAAAGAAATCTGGTGAGGATTAACAAGGACAAGTGCAGAGTCCTGCACTTAGGACGGAAGAATCCCATGCACTGCTACAGATTAGGGACTGAATGGCTAGGCAGCAGTTCTGCAGAAAAGGACCTAGGGGTTACAGTGGATAAGAAGCTGGATATGAGTCAACAGTATTCCCTTCTTGTCAAGAAGGCTAACGGTATTTTGGGCTGTATAAGTAGGGGCATTGCCAGCAGATCGAGAGATGTAATCGTTCCCCTCTATTCAACATTGGTGAGGCCTCATCTGGAGTACTGTGTCCAGTTTTGGGCCCCACACTACAAGAAGGATGTGGAAAAATTGGAGAGAGTCCAGCAGAGGGCAACAAAAATGATTAGGGGGCTGGAACACATGACTTATAAGGAGAGGTTGAGGGAACTGGGATTATTTAGTCTGCAGAAGAGAAGAATGAGGAGGGATTTGATAGCTGCTTTCAACTACTTGAAAGGAGGTTCCAAAGAGGATGGATCTAGACTGTTCTCAGTGGTAGCAGATGACAGAACAAGTAGTAATGGTCTCAAGTTGCAGTGGGGGACGTTTAGGTTGGATATTAGGAAAAACTTTTATACTAGGAGGCTGGTGAAGCACTGGAATGGGTTACCTAGGTTGGCGGTAGAATCTCCTTTCTTAGAGGTTTTTAAGGTCAGGCTTGCCAAAGCCCTGGCTGGGATGATTTAGTTGGGAATTATTCCTGCTTTGAGCAGGGGGTTGGACTAGATGACCTCCTGAGGTCCCTTCCAACCCATATTCTATGATTCTATGAAATAATTCACATGATTATTTTTGGTAATTTTTATTCAAATTATTTTGAGCAGACAATTATTCAACCCGCTCTTTCAGTCATGACCCATCTTCATCTCTCATGCACTCAATTAGCCACATGTATTTCATGTGCTTTGATTAGGTTTGTATAAGGCGGATTTCACTTGTCTCTTCCCAATGGAATTCTGGCATTAATTCCAGAATTAAGAAAATATTAATTGACAAAATGGATATAAAAATATGTTTTTAAGGTTTTATCATGGTCAAAATGTGCTCTTATTCCATAGCTGTTAATCTGCAATGGATATATGTTTGATTCCAATGCTGTTTATTTAATTTACTTTGGATTTCTATCATTTTGATGGATAATATCAATGTTTATTTTTAAGCGTTTAACTTGTTTAATAATTTTAATTTTCACAGTTGTTGGAATTATGGGAAGAGGGTCAGACAATGGAAGGGGTCAGACAATAATTATTTAATCGCAGTAGATGTTGAGATTCAAAAAAGTTTTATAGCCATTATAGAATTAATTGTCAACATCACATGTCAAAATATACAAACTAGATATCCTTAAATCAACCTCTAATTAATGTTCACAAGCAGCAGTTTTCTTACTTTGCCTGTCTGTAAATTTCAATTGTTATTGATGGAAATATTTTTTCATTAGTTTGTGAGCGTACTGGGAAATTGACGTTTCCCAATACAAATCTAATCCCTCCAAGCCTAAATATACTGTACAATTGTAGTTTGTTTTTTAAACAAAGGGTGGGGTTTTCAGAAGTGCCAACAAGCCAGATTTTCAGTGGAATATAGGCATCCGAAGATACAGAGAGGTGCCTACTGGGATTGTGAAATGTGCCCAGGTACCTAGTTAGGTGCTTAGGGGGCTTTTATGAATCCCACTAACACCTATTTACATCTTTAGGCACCTAAATATCTTCAAAACATGGCCTTGGTGGATTTGGGAGCAAAATAACTGCCAACTTTCAATGGGGTTTGTGCTCCTAAATTAGTTAGTTACTTTTGGAAATCCCTCTCCCAATGTCTGATTTAGACCCTTCATTAAAGCCTTGCTGATTAGTTAAGGGAACAATTCTCTAGTCTTTTGTCCTCAATCTCTTCTTAGAAATAAAGAATGTTCTTTATATACTCACAGCAAAGCCAGAGTCTTAGCGGCAGGATGATTGGGAGAATTGGTGGCAACTGACCAGACAGGAAATGTCTGCAGTGGCTTCTGCTACTTGGGGTGTAGGTTAAGAGACAAGTCCAGAGTCTCGTTTCTGAGCCTCCTTCTGCCCAAGGGGATTCACAGAAGATCAGATACAGTCCCTCTGATGTCATTTGCCTTGCACTCTCTGGGCTGCAGGTAGAAGGCAAGGTACTTGGCTGTGAGTCTTCTGCTCGTCAGGGTTCAGACAGCACACACGATGGTGTGGTGTCACACTCGCCTCTTGGGTGCCTCCTAGGGTGACCAGATGTCCTGATTTTATAGGGACAGTCCCGATATTGGGAGCTTTGTCTTATATAGGTGCCAATTACCCCCAACCCCTGTCCTGATTTTTCACCCTTGCTATCTGGTCACCCTAGTGCCTCCTGATATCTGTCACCACTTGCCATGCTCAAGCATTCACACTATTCTGCTCTACTCTACTCCGAACTCAATGCATGAAGAGCTAGGGAGAGAATTCTACTGGTGACCTTGCTCTGTGCTGCAAATGACTAAGGAGCATGGCCCAGCTTGAATTGCTGCTGCTGAGCAGCCAAAAAAACAGAACACTGGGCCCCCAGCCAAAAGATGTGTGAGAGCAGAGAGCGCATGGTCACTTCATGTTTGTCCCAAGGCAAAACAGATGCCACGAAGCCACCTGAAAAATATCAGGTCTCTCTTGTTAGATAGGAACGTTTTGGAGCTGGTTGAAAAGCACCAATTATTTTTGTCATGGGAAATTTAGAAAAAAGTGTCATTTTTTAAACGTCCTCCAAAATTTTGTTGGGGTTTGAATGAAAAGCCAGAGCCAAAAGCTGATTTCTTATTTCTTTATTTATTGGCTTTGGAAAACTATGTTCAGTTTTGGGTTAAAACAATCGTTTGTTTTTAGAATATTGAAAATAAGTAAAAAATCTTGAAACCTGAAAGCTTAGTGAAAATCAGTCAATCAATCAATAACCATTTTTTTTGTTTCTGTTGGTTTTTTTTGTCAAAAAAGGGGAGAATTTTACCAAAATAAAAATTTTCCATTTATATTTTGGTTTCAAAGGTATTTTTCCTCAGAAAAATATGTTTCAATAGAAAATATTTGAACAGACTAGACGATACATTTTTGGGATTTCTCACCACAGCTGTAAGAGGATTGGACCTGGGAAGGAAACATGAGTAGCTGGGAAATACAGCTGGAGCACTGGGATAACCTATCTATACAAGAAGAGTCCAGGATTGTCACTCTGTTTGTGTGTTGCTCTGAACTTCTGTTGAGTCAACCCTACCCCCCACCCACAACCCCCCAATGGTTACAAGGTAAAGGGTGGTAACTAACCAGGTCAGAGGGGTGATATGTAACGTGTTTGTATCAGTCTATAAAAGAGGGGTCACAGGGGGTGTCTTTGTCTAGCCTAGGGAGGAGCAGAAAGTCCTGCTACTCACTGAGTCCACTGTCACAGGCATACATGTATTGAGTGTACCTGTAGCACGCATAGGGCACTAATACAGTACTTTACTGGCAATAAACCTGGCTGAGCACCTTCGCTACTGAATCATCTTCTTGGGCAGTTTAGTCAAGGTCTGCTGTCTGGGCTATCTGGCCAGAGCCATTGCGGCACGCAGAGAGAACACTCACACAGCCAACAACTGACAGCAGTTTTATATTCTGTTATGTAACATTTAAAAAGTGAGACAAAAAGTCATGTTAAAAGGGAAAATTGAAATGTTCCCTCTTCACGTCATGACAACACCCTGTTTCCAGGGTTTTTTTTTTCTACCTGAAATTTTGTCAAAATTGACACATTTGTTTAAGGTGTTTCGATTTTCATGGAACTGCATTTTTCTGATGAAAAAAAGTTCCAGTGGAAAAATTCCAACCAGCTCTATCCAACATATAGATAATGCCCCAGTAAATGGCACACGAGAATATGTAGCATCACTAATGGGTGTTCTAGGAGCAATAAAAGGGTGTGGTTGTTGTGTACTGCAGGAGGTTTTCTGTGTGCAGGGTTCTTTTGTCTTTTTCGGGCTCTTAGCAACTGCCCCTAACCCCAGGAAGCTGCTGCTTCCATCCATGTGGGACATTTACTGAGAACACAGACCATGGAGGCTACGCAAGTTTTATTGCTGGATTTGATGCTCCTTCTGGGACAGCTGACAGGGCTGCTCTGTGTCTGTTTGATCCCCTGGTCTCAGCTCCTTGCTGGCTCTCCTACATAGCCATCACTCTCAGAAGAGCTGCACAGAGACGGGTTGCAAAGTTTCTTGCCTCTTCGTATAATGGCATGTTGGTTTCTATGGGGAGAGGGGAAGCAATTGGCTATGTCAGTTTAAAAATCCATTTTTCCCAGCTGAAACTATTACTGAATGTGACCCAAATGTGTGAATAATGTTTGTGCCATGAAAAATGCCTAAAAAATAAATGTGCCCAGCTCTACGCATGGTAAAATCGCAAGAGATGGCAACTCTGCCAGAGCCCCATTGAAACTATCACTTGCAACTTGAAAAAATCCCCCCCAAAAAAGAGATGAACGTTTGCAATTTTTCTTGCTAAAACAAAAGGGAGGGGAAAGTAGTTTGAATTGAACAAAACATTTCATTCAACCCCAAACAATTTGGGGAGATGGGGACTTTATCTCATTTCTGGTCATTATGGTTTATTTTTCATCCTTTATTTTTGATTAAATAAATTTTTAGACAAAACTGTTTCAAAAGAAGTTGAAATGTTTCATTTTGAAACACCAAAACAAACTGCTTCAATTAAAAACAAATATTTACTGAATTGAACCAAAATTTGTGAATGTCTGTGTCCTGAAAAAATGCCAAAAAAAAAATGTGCCCAGCTCTACACATGGTAAAATTGCAAGAGATGGCAACTCTGCCAGAGCCCCATTGAAACTCTCACTTGAAATTCACTGTCTTTCCCTGGGACTTTGGTTCTGTGGAAGCAGGGAAAGAAAGAGAGGGTTTAAGTGCAGCCATTTAAGTGTCAGAGACAGAGCAACTGTTCTGTCAAGTATTAGCCTAATATCGCGAGACCTGTAGAAGCAGGGCTCACATCAGAAGTGAGTGGAAAACAGCAGAATAGTCAGTGTGACCTAGTCTTGAGATAGCGATGTTTGAGAAGAGAAAGTGAGAAAATACTGGAATAGATAGCAAATAGCCTAAATAAAATGCAGATGTTTTAATTAATGCACGTCACAAAGAGGTATAAATGCTTGTGTGATTTTGCTTGTACTTTGGAGAAACTGAGGCAGAGCTGCTCTGTCAGCTGTGTTCTTCCCTTGCAATTGCATGTCCTGAATAAAGCTGTCTCTGATTTTGTTGCTTCCAACCTGAGAGTGGAGTTCATTTCTTCCACAGTTCTTTGGGAAATGTTACCATTCATCTCCCATTGGCTGACAGGGCTACCTGTCTGTCAGGAGACAGACTGGTGGGCAGTCTGGCCTAGTGGTGGGAACAAGACTCAGGCTTAGTGGGTGGAGTGAGGGTCAGAACCAGAGTGAGAGATGCCAGAGCCCAGGGTTGAGGCAGAAGCAGAAGCCAGGATTCAGAGCCCAAGGTCAGAACATCACCTACCTTTGTTCACCAGAAGATAAGTTACTGGAGCCAGAATCAGAAAGAAACCAGCTAAAATGCACAGTATGATCTCTAGTCTCAGTCTTGGGAAAGGAGATAAACATGAAGAGTCCTGTTCTGGCAGAGAGCCAACAACATAGGTCTCACTGCCCCAGGGAGTTTTCTGGGTTATTACTGGACAGTGCATATAACTGCTGTAACCATGTTTGTGCTCTCTCTCCCTGCCCACACTGACTGCCAAATGAGCCAGTTGTTTTGTTTGAAAACATCCAAATACAGAAGTTAAATAAAAACATAAATGCTCAACTCACCCCAACTTGCTACCTGCTGGCTCTTGGAAGACTGACTGCTTCTAGACCCAAATTGCAGGAAACCCCCCTGAAATTGAATCTGACAGCTTACAATTTTAACATGTCTTTCCATACCCCACACCAGCAATGCCACAGCAAGAGCTGGACAAGGATGGAAGGGACCTGAGAACAAATACAATGGGGATAGATCCAAAACCAATGTCTGGAGCTCAGGAAGGATATGGTCTCATGGGCTGTTCTCTGGCAGGGGAGAGTGGGTGGGGGAAAGGGAAGGAGAGATTACAGGGTGGGAGAAGGAATCATTAAGTGATGGAGACATTATATAAGGGTGGCAGAAGATACTGAATGCAAATGGATGATACACAGAGTTTCTCTCCACACATTAGAGCCCCATTGCCCTGCCCTAGACACACCCAGACTAATGCTGGGCATTTTAGGGAGAGCCGTACTGGGGGAAGCAGAGCATCCCTTGGGCCATCCAAGATCAGGGGCCCACTGTGCTAAGTGTTGTACAAACAGAGTAATAGATGGCCCCTGCCCCGCAGAGCTGACCGTTGAACAAGGCCAGACAGACCCAGGGTGAGAGAAAGTGCAGAGGGCACCAGCAGAATGAGCAATGCGATGACAGCGAACATCCTGTTGGTGCCAGGGTGGGGATATTTGGTCGGTTTAGTTAGGAGGGGTCAGCAAAATGGGAAAAGCTAATGCTGTTATTCCAGCAGTGTGGGGGGCCCTTAAAGGGACCAAGCCCCAAAGATGCCCTGGCTTGCAGGGTGGCAGTGCCAAGCCTTCCCCCTCACACAAGCCCTGGGAGATGCTGACAAGTGTGAGCTGCAGAGTGAGGGGGGGAGCAGTTGTGGGGAGGTAGATGGGTTGAGTCACCTTCAGCCATAGCCAGTGCTGTGTGTGCTGGTTCCCCCATGTTCCCTGCTATGGGGCAGGTTGTATGTGGGCTGCACAAGAAGAGGTCTACAATGGGACGCCCCCCTCCGAATGTGGAAGATGCACAGCATTCGGGCTTCATCCACAGCCCACTGGACTGAGTGCCAGGGCCCCCTGTGGCTCGGACACTGAGGGTGAGATTTTGAAGAGCTCTGAAGCCAATGGGCTCTAAGCGTGCTGAGTGCTTTGGAAACCAGGCCCGTGGTGAATACAGTCACTCACCTTCCGGAGGTGGAGTTTTCTCAGCCTGGCCAGTGACTGGGCTGTCATCAGGGAGAGCTTTTCTGTCTGGGCAATAAACACAGGAAATATCACACTGTCTTAGCTGGGAATGAATTCAAGTGGGGTCTGCATCTTACCATGTCTGAATACCTTTACATATCTGGCTCACGGCTCCCCGGTAGCCATAACTTGGCCTGCCTACACATGTGACATCTCCAAACTTCCCTGTCTTCACTACAATATTACCTCAAGTTAGTTAATTCTAGGGATGAACACAGCTGTTTTTCTATTGAAGCATAGCTTTGGGGGCAGAGAACGTTACAAACAAGCCTGAGATGGTCGGGTGGGGAGGGGTAGCATGGAATAACTTACTAAATGCCTGATACCCACCATTTGAGCCCTTTCCTCTGTCCACAGTGTGTAGCTGACAGCCGCTCACCTGTGACTTTCAGTTGCAAGGGGGCACTGTGACTGGAATTGGTCTCTTGTTTTTTCTCATCCTTGTGCTGATACCCACAGGAATAGCGCCCTGCACTCTTCATGGAGGTCGTAAGGAGCTATGTAAAACTAATTTGTCCTGGTTTTAATTTTTGGCTGGAAAGATCCACCCCGTCTTTGCAGAAAACAGCTTTGGTAACATTATAGTTTGGAAGATGTGCACATCAGGCTAAACTGGGTCCCCTCCTGAGCTGACGTCATATTCAGGAACAACGTAGGCGTGTGGAGATCACCTAGAACAACAAAGAGACAGGGACATGTGTCTGAGAGGGGAATAATAGGAAGCTGAGTGTTAGCAATCATTGAGATGAGAAATGCATTGACTGGTGAAAGGAGAAGGGTCTGTTCACTTGGGAAATCACAGAAATATGGAGTTTAAAACAGTAAATCTAGGCACCATTTGGGAGCAATGCTCAAACACCACAACATGGGTCAGACTTGCTTATTTACTCTGTTTTACTTTGGGTGGGTGTGAATTCCTGCTATGCTGGGCCAGATCCCCAGCTAGTCTGAACTGGCATTGTTCCAATTTTTATTTTTATAATTTCAATGGGCAATAATAACAGATGTTTATTTTTAAGCATTTTTTTTTTCAGTTTTTGTCCTGTTAAATTTTCACAGTTGCAGGAAATTATGAGGGACAGAAAATATTTGTTTAATGACAATCAATGCTAAGATTCAAAAAATGAAAGCTTTAGACCCATTAAAACACAAATTGTCAACATCACATGTAAAAATATAGAGTAAACATCCTTAAATCAAATGCAATAAAGTCTTTTTCTTACTTTGCCTAGCTAGACATTTAATGATGGAAGTGTTTTTTCATTGGTTTCTGTGTGTGTGCAGTGAAATCAACATGCATTGGCAGATACTGACTGATAAAAATCGAATCCTTCCAAGCCTAGTCATAATAAAAAGACAGTCACTGCCCTGGAGAGTTTACAGTTTATGTAAAGGATGCATAATTTAGCCGTGGTCCTTCACAGAGTTAAGCACATGCATAATTTTACTCATGGGAGTAGCCATGTTATTTTCAAAGGGATTACTCACAAGAGGAAAGTTACTTAGGTGCAGAAGTGTTTTCCTTCCAAATTAGCAAAGCTGGGATTTCTCACTGGGGTGTGGCCATGTGGAAAGTGGCATTTTAATCTTCATCCAATTAAGCACAAACTTCTTTGCAACAATGGTTTTTTGAAGTGAGAAATTTCGCTTTTCCATTCTCTACCATCTCTAAAACAATTGAACAGCTCTTTGCAAAGTCTCCCACTGGATGTAAAATAGTCTCTGATTTCTTTCCCATAGCATAGCCTTTCCGTGGGAGGTCAGTGTCAGCATCCCCATTGTATAGATGAGGAAAGAAAGGTTGGATGAAAAATTGGGAGAAGGGAGCAGGGGGAATGAGCAAACATTTTGTCTAAAATTTTCCCATTTATTTGCAAAGTTTAAAATATTGTCAAAATGTTGACCCTGTCTAATGATCCTTGTTTTCTGCAGACTTGATTAATTAAACTTCACAGAATGTTTGATAACAAATAAGTCACAATCAGTGCAGGTGTGATAGGTCTCAACGCGAATACCAGTTGAAAGACCCAGTTAGGAATATGATAAACTCTGGCTAGTTACAGGGGAGGCTTATAAAGTCTACAGTGAATTTGAAGGTTTGACCAGAAATCTATTGAAGTCGATGGAAAAACTCTCCTTGACTTCAATGATCAGACTGTAAACAAATTACCTTTAATAAGAAAAATCGTCCAGTAATTCCCTGGGAAACTCTGAACATGGAGCATGGGAACATTTTCCAATATTTTACACCTTAATATAGGCATTTCCTAACATCAGAGTTTTTGAGTTTGAAACTTCAATAACATCCTTTTAATGTAGTTTCTGTATATGTATTTTTAGTATTCACTACTGCAGTGGTACCTAGCACTGCCTGTTATAGACCAGGGCCCCATTGTGCTAGGGGCTGTACAAACACAGAACAAAAAGTTGGCCCTTACCCCAAAGAGTTTACAATCCAAGTAAACTCAGGTTCTAATTTTCAAAGTTGTCTACGGGATTTGGATCCAAATTGCATAATTTTCAATGGGAAATGGGTGTTTTAACAACTAGGCTGCTCTGGGGGTACATTATATATATGATACTATGATGCCTTCAGAAGGGCACGTAGAGCAGGAGGTTATTACAAACATTGGAAGAAGACTGAGAAATCATTTCAGACATTGTAAGAAACTGCACCATGAATTTATCACCAGCTTTTCAGTCTGAGATGAAATAACCGTCCGGATCCCACTGAAACGATCCCATTGCCAGCAGATCGAGGGACGTGATCGTTCCCCTCTATTCGACATTGGTGAGGCCTCATCTGGAGTACTGTGTCCAGTTTTGGGCCCCACACTACAAGAAGGATGAGGAGAAATTGGAAAGAGTCCAGCGGAGAGCAACAAAAATGATTAGGTGGCTGGAGCACATGAGTTATGAGGAGAGGCTGAGGGAACTGGGATTGTTTAGTCTGCAGAAGAGAAGAATGAGGGGGGATTTGATAGCTGCTTTCAACTACCTGAAAGGGGGTTCCAAAGAGGATGGATCTAGACTGTTCTCAGTGGTACCAGATGATAGAACAAGGAGTAATGGTATCAAGTTGCAGTTGGGGAGGTTTAGGTTAGATATTAGGAAAAACTTTTTCACTAGGAGGGTGGTGAAGCACTGGAATGGGTTACCTAGGGAGGTGGTAGAATCTCCTTCCTTAGAGGTTTTTAAGGTCAGGCTTGACAAAGCCCTGGCTGGGATGATTTAGTTGGGAATTGGTCCTGCTTTGAGCAGGGGGTTGGACTAGATGACCTCCTGAGGTCCCTTCCAACCCTGATATTCTATGATTCTATGATTCTATGAAATTGCCATGTGTAGCCTCCATTTCAAATATTTTTAGCATAATTCTGACCCCAGACAAGTCCCCACATCCCCTCAGCCCAGGCAGACCCATAAACCCACCTCTCTCCCTGCTCCCCACACCCAGAGACACCCCCTGCCCGAGCCCATCGGCAGAAAGCTCCCCAAACTCACAGAGCAGCCACAGCAGGATCATGGGGAGTGGAAGCCGGTGACCGAGCCAGGGGACTCTGTAGCAGCGTCTGGGCCTCCAATGAGAACCCCCGAGGCTTTGTGCCTCCAGTCCCCTCCTCCCCAGGGGAGCAGCAGAGGAACCAATAGGTTGTGATCTTTTGTAGCATGTCTGGGAGCAGCCCTGATGTGTGTGTGGCCAGAGGGGCCCTCCCCCCTTCAGATGTGAGTGAAACATTATCCACCATTAACCTCCCTCCCCCCTCTGGTCTCTGTGTCTGTGATGGCTGAACGCGCTGGTTTCCCATTTACATTTCGCAGCACACACACTACTAGCCACAGGTCAAGGCTGGTCTTCCAGGGAGCAGTCACACCCTCCCCACCTCCAGGCCAGTGTTCACCGTGTCTCCAACACGTGTGACCGTGTGACCGACACCAATAGTGTAAAATTTATGGAGTTTCAGCATCACAAACTGGGGAACTTTCCCAGGGGCAATTTTTTTTGGATTGTGAAATACTCAGACAGGACACACAGGGGCGTGTGGTTGGCATAAGCTGATGTCTGTCCACACAGCTCCAGACACCACAGCCTCCCAGGCACATTGTGCCCAGAGCAGGAGCTTAGCATGTGGGTCAGTTTATCAGCAACCACTGAGCGAGTGACATTAACCTGGGCTCTGACCTCCAGCCCCTCTCTGGTAGCATCAGCCCTCATCCACTGCTCTTCACCGCACACCCTCAGCCAAGCCCCCAAGCGCCCCTCCAGGGGCCATGTGTCCCTATCACACAGAGCCAGTCCTGCTCAGCCCAGGCACACGGATCGGACAGACATCATGTGACTGTAAGACAACCAGCCATGCACAGGGAGAGAATGAAAACCTGGCACATCGCAGGTGTTTGGGCATCCCATGGAAAAGAGGGACTGTGCTGCTAATACAGGACTTGTGGTCTCTTCACAGCACTCCCATTGGCTAGAGGTGATACAGCAGCTGGGGATTGGGTGGCTTCAGGAAAGTCCTGGCCATGCCTTCATTTCCAAGCCATGCCCCCTCTCCAAATTCAGAGTGATACACTAGCCAGGGATTGGCTGAGCAGAGGAATGTCCTGGCTCTGCCCCCTTTCCCAGGCCACACCCTATGCCAGTAGTTGGGTTGTGGCTAGTCCAGCTGGCACATGCTGCTTTGAGCTACTAGCACAGCTGGTGCCATGGGAACAGGGTCAGTGAGGGGAGAGGATCCTGCACTGCAAACACTTCTGATAATGCAGTGAGCAGGGCAGGGCTGGGTCTCTGGGTCTGTATATAGTACAGACAGGCAGGTCCCTAAATGTGTCAGTAACCACAGCTCCATCTATATTAGTTTGCAGGCAGCTCCTATTGTGGCTCTCTCCTCCATCTACTTTTTATTTTTTTATTTAGGATTTTTTTTTAAAATGTGCCTTAGAGCTTGGCCTCTCAATGGGGTGTTTGCACAGCCCGGGCCCCATAGATCCATGGAGGTTAATGTCAGAAGGGACCATTTTGTTCCTCTAGATTGACTCCCTGCATCACTCAGGCCAGAGAATCTCACCCACTGACCCCTGTATCCCACCCATCCCTTGTGGTTGAGTTAGAGCGTATCTTTTAGGCACCACAATTTTGACGTACACACTCCAAGTATGACACCCCCCATGTCATAAAATCATAAGCACCTAAAATCATCACTGATAAAGTCTGCAGAGGACACAAAAATTTGGGGTGCAGGTAAATAATGACTAGGTCAGGTCACTGATTCAGAGCCACCTAGATTGATTGGTAAACTGGTAGCAAGCAAACAATATGTGTTTTAATGTGGCCAAGTGTAAGTATGTACAAGTAGGGACAGAGAATGTAGCACTTCAGTACAGGGTGGGGGACTCCATCCCTGCAGTGGAAGCAGGGACTCGAAAAGATTTGGGATCATGGGGCATAATCAGCTGAACATCAGCTTCCAATGCAATGCTGTGGCCAAAAGGGCTAATGCGATCCCAGGATGCATAAACAGGGGAATCCTGGGCAGGATTAGAGAGGTTATTTTATCTCTATATTTGGCAATGGTGTGACCTCTGCTGGAATATGGTGTCCAGCTCTGGTGCCCACAATTCAAGAAGGATGGTGGTAAACTGAAGAGAGTTCAGAGAAGAGCCATAAGAATTATTAAAAATTAGAAAACATGCCTTATAGTGATAGACTTAAGGAGATCAATTTATTTAACTTAAAATAGAGAAGGTTAAGGGGTGATTGATTACAGTCTGTAGCTATCTACATAAGGAAGAAAAATTTTAATAATGGACTGTTCAGTCACGCAGAGAAAGATATAACACGATCCAATGGCTGGAAGTGGAAACTAGACAATTTCAGACTGGAACTAATGTGTAAATGTCATTCTATATGGAGTAACTCACAAGCAAGAATATCAACCTTGGGGCAAACTGTTAAGAAGTGGGGCACAAACCCCAAACTGGTGGTGAGTTCTATATTTTGATTTCACCAACCCCAGTAAAACGTGCAAACTCCTCCGGCACTATACAGTCTTATCATGGAGTGACAGACAGTGCCCTGGGGCATTCTGACCAACCCTGCCATGCAGAAAAGCTTGACTTAGTGATGGTCACTTCACACCAAAGATCACAAAATATTCAGGTTACTCTCAGTTGAAAAGCCCAGTCACTTACCCAAGGTCAATTTGCACCTTATACCCCACACCAAAGCCAGCACTTATAGCCAATCCTATAGTCAACTAATTTAAGGAATTATTAACTAAGACAGAGAAATAAGCAAGTTATTTACAAGGGTAAAACAGGTGAACATACACACACAAATGTGTTGCAGTCTTAGGGTCTAGATGGTGATAGAGCTGTTGAAATCTGCCAGCTCTGTAGATCCTTAGGGCTAACCCAAGTACATCCTAGGGATCTCTTGCTTATATTTAGGAATCTTTGCCCCTTAAAGTCAAAACAGCATCAAAAGACCCCACTTCCTTCTGGCCAGGGATTTTTATCCCCATTTCCCTAAAGTCCAAGCTGATGGGACGAGCACATGCAAACCGCTATTTCACACTGGGTGATGCTTCTTTGCAGACTGGATTTCAGTTTCAGAACAAATATTTTTGCAGTTGCAGACCAAACACTTAAGCATTACCTTATAGTATGGCTTACAGATATTATAAGCAGGCAGCAACTTACAAGCATTTCTTAAAGAGTAAACACATTGTTACAAGTCAAATACCAATTTTAATGCTACTAACACACTGGTGAGTCAGACTGGTATCCAGCTGTGCATTTCACAGTGTTTACTGGAGGCCTTGGGACCTTGGCATCAGCTGGCACCTGACAGGGGCTGGATCGATGGTTCTGGAGGCTTTGCTCCTCCCCCTGCACTCTGATCCACCCACCTCCCCAGCTCACTAACACATGTTCCCATTTCTCTTTGCACCACAGAGGCTGTGGGTGGGAGTAATGCCATGCCCTGGTGGCTCTGTGGGGCTGGACACCCACACTCCTGCAGCTGGGTGAGCCCCATGCAGTTGGGCTGAATTTATCTGGGGACTCTGGGGGGCTGTGTGTGCTTTGAGACCCGAGCCCACAGGGGCAGACACTTTTGGGTGGTGTGCTATAGCCTGTCCACTGGGCCCCTATGTGTGAGCTGCTCCATCCCTGAATGCATTGGAGCTGACTGAGGAGATATCTGTCCATTAGTGATTATCTGTGAAAAGTCATGGGAAGACAGGAGAGATTCCAGAGGGCTGGAAAAGGGCAAATCTAGTGCCCACCTATAAGAAGGGGAATAAGGACAGCCCCAGGAATTACAGACCAGTCAGCTTAACTTCAGTACCCAGGAAGATAATGGAGCAAATAATTAAGCAATCAATTTGCAAACACCTAGAAGATAATAATCCGTGATAAATAACATCATGGATTTTTCAGGAACAAATCATGTAAAATTTAAAACAAACCTGATAGCTTTCTTTGACAGAGTACAAACCTTGTAGATAGGGAAGAAGCGATAGATGTGGTATATCTTGTCTTTAGTGAGGCTTGTGATACTGTCTCGCATGACCTTCTCATAAACAAACTAGGTAAATACAACCTAGATGGAGCTAGAATAAGGGGAGCATAACTGGTTGGAAAACTGTTTCCAGAGAGTAGTTATCAGTGGTTCACAGTCAGGCTGGAAGGGCATAATGAGTGGGGTCCCGCAGAGATCAGTTCTGGTTCTGTTCAATATCACTTATAAAGTTTGTGGATGATACAAAGCTGGGAGGGGTTGCAAGTGGTTTGGAAGATAGGATTCAAATTCAAAATGATCTGGACAAACTGGAGAAATGGTCTGAAGTAAATAGGATGAAATTCAATAAGAACAAATGCAAAGTACTCCACGTAGGAAGGAACAGTCAATTGCACACAACTAAATGGAAAATGACTGCCTAGGCAGGAGTGCTGCGGAAAGGGATCTGGAGGTCATACTGGATCAAAAGCAAAATATGAGTCAACAGTTTAACACTGTTGCAAAAAAAAGCAAACATCATTCTGGGATATATGAACAGGAGTGTTGTAAACAAGACATGAGAAGTAATTCCTCCACTCAATTCAGTGCCGATTGGGCCTCAGTTCAGGAAAGATGTGGACAAATTGGAGAAAGTCCAGAGAAGTGCAACCAAACTGATTAAAGTCTAGAAGACGTGACCTGTGAGGGAGGATTGAAAGAATTGGGTTTGTTTAGTCTGGAGAAAAGAAGACTGAGGGGGGACTTGATAACAATTTTCAAGTGCATAAAAGGTTGTTACAAGGAGGAGGGAGAAAAAATTGTTCTTGTTAACCTCTGAGGATAGGACAAGAAGCAATGGGCTTAAATTATAGCAAGGGCAGTTTAGTTTGAACATTAGGAAAACTGTAAGACACACAATACACAATGGTCAACTAGGGAGATAAGCACCTCCCACCTCCCACCTGGCACACATCCTTTGGGTGACCTGGCTTTAACTACAAGGTGTTAAGAAAACAATTTCTAATATATACTTGTCTCCTTCTATATTACCTGCACATACATTTAGCAAAGATTCTGAGGACCAGTGTGACACAGGATTCCAGTAGAATCCTCATGACACTCTTCGGTGAACTAGAATGTGTCTTCTATAGGCCAGGTTGCCTGGTCAGCCTACTTCTCCTATAATGTGTTGTTTGGTCTTAGTGCATGGCAGGATGCATCATGGGAGTTTTGTCATCAAACCATCATCATCATTTCGTTTTGGCAAAAACGCAGCTCATTGCCAGCTCCACAACAAACCTTTCCCAGACTCTATTGTTACTTCCTTAAAACAGGTCTTACTTTTGGGCCTTTCCTAAAGCATCTCCCCTTTATGCCTTCACTCCCTGCAGGTAACTCCAACTAGGACTTCCACTTGACCGAGCCCAATTCCAAGTCCATCCCCCAACCCTTCCCTGATTGGGCCAGCTCCTTCTTAAAGGAAGTGCCACTTCCATGCTGCCATCATCTGACAAGGACACCAGCCCCAAGCCTTGTAACAGGGCACTGGGCAGATGCACCCCAGGCTCAGCATCCTTTTACACTCGCCCCCAGTGTTTAATGTGCTTCTGAGGCTATGTCTTCATTGCAGAGTTATCGCACGTCATCTACTCCCCATGGAGCAAAACAATTCTTCCTCCACGAACTAAAGTCACTTTTGGGATAATTCAAGCAAATCCCTAATGCAGGAAACAAGTCTGGGGTAATTACAACTAGGCTTGGCAGATTTCAATTTTAATTTTTATTTGTTATAATTCCTACAGATAACATTGATGTTTTCTTTGTATTTATGTATTTACTTTTTCTCAGGTGTGGGAAATTATAGAGGCATCAAAAGATGGGGTGGGGAGGGGTTTAGATAATAACTGTTTAACACCAGGGATAGCTCAGTGGTTTGAGCATTGACCTGCTAAACCCAGGGTTGTGAGTTTAATCCATAAGGGTCTGTGGCAAAAATCTGTCTGGGGATGGGTCCTGCTTTGAGCAGGGGGTTGGACTAGATGACCTCCTGAGGTCCCTTCCAACCCTGTTATTCTATGATCTTGATGATCAACCAAGCTTTATAACTATTAAAACACAACTTGTCAACATCAGATTTCAAAATAGCCTTAAAACAAATGAGAATAAGTTCTCAATTTTTCTTGCTTTGCCATTATTCTTCCTCTATCCAGCTGTACGTTTTGATTATTATCTATAATACTTTTTTGTCGGTTTGTGTGTGTGTATGGTGAAATCAACCTTTGCCGACATTTACCAATGAAAATCTAATACTTCCAAGCCTAATTACGACCCAGGGGAAATAGCATAGACTGGTTTGACATGGTTCAAGAAGACTAAGAACAAAAAGGACTTGCGAATATATAAAGTAACCACCCTATCCTAGGAGAATTTCCATAAGACCGTGACCAAGAGAGACTGGCTCTAGGGAAAGGACCCGAAGGACTTTATTCCTATCGTGTTTTCCATGTGGAGAAAGCATCACTGCCTGGTAAGCTTGACATCCATATCCACTGTTAATTGTTTTTATGGTCCATTTTCTCAGTAATGTTTTTCTTCTGAATAAATAGCACTTTGCTTCATGCGAGCTGGCTGGTCCCCAGTTAAACCTGGGAGAATGGGACGACACTGTTGAAACACTGTCGAAACTGCCTGACACCTGGCAATCCTAGATGGTAGGTGCTGAGCTGAAGTCAGACCTGCTGGGTTGATCGCAGTGAACTGCAGCCTAACTCCCCGGTCTGGAGAGGAAGGCATGCAGATTACTGCCCCAAGACCTATGTGTTCTGCCCGTGAGGAGCCCATGAAGGGGTCAGAGGTGCAGGTACCTCAGGAAATGGGAGAGTGGCCCCACTGTGAAATAACACGGGAGCGGCACAAAGAGGTTGTGTAGCAGCAGCTGAGTCATGCTCCCTCAAGTTGTAGCCCATTTACTGATAGACCAGCCAACTCAGATTAAAAGCACCACCACACTTGAGGGAAGTATATGGCCGGGACTCATATTAGAGGCAGCACAAGTTGTAGCTGGAGCTGCCTCGGCCATGACTTTAGAGCAATGGTTCTCAAACTTTTGTACTGATGACCCCTTTCACATAGCAAGCCTCTGAGTGTGACCCCCTCTTCTAAATTAAAAGCAAAGTGGGGTTTGGGGAGGTGGTTGACAGATCACAATCCCCCCATGTAGTAATCTTGTGACCCCCTGAGGGGTCCCGACCCCCAGTTTGAGAACTCCTGCTTAAGGCTAAAGGATCCTCACTGATTTGTCAGGCTCTAGATTCACAGGAGAAGGCCCGAAGGACTGCAGCAGGTTCACCAGCCTCCCGGGTGGGGGAGGAGGGGAAGGGGAGACCTACTGTTGTTTATTACCCAGAACAAGGGGACTCACTTTCACTGTCTATGTGGATCGTGTGTTATTGGCTGGGAGTTTGCTGGCCCCATGGCTGCTGTGGGGTATTTCCTGTCACTCTGCACAGAGAGGCCTGTAGAAATCTACACCTTGGCTCAGGTCTCCAGCCGGTTTAAATCAACCCAGCTTCACTGGACCAAAGATAATTTACAGCCGCTGGGGATCTGGCCCATTGACTCTAATAGAGTGACACCGATTTACACCAGCTGGGGTTCTGGCTTCAGACGCCAATGGAATGGGTCTGATTTACACCAGCAGGAGATCTGGCCCCACTGACAACATTGAAGCAATGTGGATTGACACCACCTGGGGCTTTGGCCCTCTGCCATTGATATCACTAGCTAAACTATGTTCCTTTAGATCCACACATGTAGGAGTCCTCTGTGCACACAGGGGAAGGGGCCAAAGTCCCTCAGTGGCACCGTCCCCCACCATGGAGCATGCTGGAGCTTATCTGTGCAAGGAGGGACGCCTGGATGGACCCAGAGTAGAGGGAGGGTCTGCCAGGGCCCAGATCAAGGATACAGAACTGGAGAGGCCAGATTTGGGGTGACATTTCTGCAGGGATGCAGAGACAGCACCTCCCTGGGTGGGGAGGGGAATCTCCATGGGGAAATCCTCACAGAGATGTCCTTGCAAAAATTCCCTTCCTGGAGCTTTTAGATGGGATGGGAGGGAAGGATCAGCCCCTACTTGCTGAGCCTCTGTCACACAGTGGTGGGCATGTGCCAGTGTTCAGCAGTGACAATATATCCATAGCCTGAGTGGCATCGTGTCAGCCCCAGAAATCTCTGCCTACAGCTGGTCTGAAATTTCAACCAAAAATGCTTGCAAAATATTTAGGAATTTTTCATCTACATTTGTTGGTTGGTTGGTTGTTCATGTTCTGTTCTGTTTGTTTTCCACCCGGCTACATCAAAATGCTTTGAAAATTCATAATTTTGAGGCAAAAAATGTTCCGCCTGATTTGGCCAGTTCAGGCAGAGGATCCCAGTGTCCCAGGTGCCTCCTACCCACGGGCTAGTGGCTGAGGCTGCCCCCCGCCCTTTGCAGCTCTGGGCCACCAGCCTTGCCCTGTGAGCCCATCAGGGAGAGGCTGCTGTTCCCAGGACACCTCAGTCACCTCCATTCCAGGGTGTCCTCTGCACCTTCACTCCAGCCACTGCTGTTTGGAAGGGGGATTCTGGAGCAAGAGCTGAGATCTCTGCTCTACCCTGGATCTTCCCACTTCCCTCCCCAGGCCCAATATCCCGTCTCATTGGCTCTAATACAGGAATCGCTTCATACTCTTCTTTCTATTCCTGACAAGAGTGTGTGGCTTGTAGCTCTTTTCTCAACCCCCCCCCCGTCCATATCCCCTGACCCCAGAGAAGCCAGTGAGACATACGCTAAGCTTGGTCCCATGGTATCACGGTTAGTGCTGGCCATCCAGCAACCTGAGCCCAAATCTCAGTGGGGCATAGCTTTTCTACAGCTCGATTTGATTTTTCCTCTTTCAAGTGGCCAGACTCATCAGGTTGATTTTTGAGAGATTAACAGCTGTAATAAGGCCAGAAGGGACCATCATGACCCCCTAGTCTGACTTGCTGCACAGCACAGGCCAGAGAATCCCACCCACTGAGTCCCTTACAGACAGGGGTGAAAGTAATTTACAGGACTTACCGGTACTGCTGGAGTCCTGAGGGGGGCGTGGCCTCATCCGGACGAGGCGGGGCCTCTCAAGATTTAAAGGCCCTGGGGCACCGGCTGTGGCTGGGAGCCCCAGGGCCTTTAAATCACCCCAGTGCTCCCAGCTGCAGAGGTGGCTGGGAGCCCCCTGGGCTCAGGGGGGAATTAAAGGGCCTGGGGCTCTGGCCGCTGCGGAGCTCCCGGCCCTTTAAATCCTGGCCCCAGCCCAGCTGCTGGAGCTGTGGGAGCGATTTAAAGGGCCGGGAGCTCCCACCGCTGCAGGGAGCCCCAAGCCCTTTAAATCCCTGCCGCGGAAGCCGGTGCAGTCTGGCATGGCGTACTGGCTCTTGCCGGTACGCCGTACTGGACCGTACCGCCTACTTTCACCTCTGCTTACAGAGCAGGGAAATATTGTTCCCTAAGAGACCTTTTCCAGCAGGCTGTGCAGCCTAGTGGATGACTCAGCAGAGTGAATGGTTTGAGTCTTTTCATGGTGAGTCATCTGAAGCAGATTACTGTTTCCGCCTCATTCGTTTTCTTCTGTTGGCTGATAGTTATGAAGTTAGCAGGCTTGGTTGAAATTTTTCTATCTACACTTTTTATTTTGGTCAGGAAACTGGGCTTCAACTAAACAAAAAAGTTTTGCAAAAAAGTGTCTGCTTTCCTCCAACATTTTCAGCCAAAACCAAACCAAACAAATAGCTTAAAATGTTTTGGTTTTCAGCAGCTTGCAGCCCATTTTTTCCCCCTCTTCTTCAGTTTTTGGCCAAAATTGTTGGGTTTTCAATTCGAAAAAACAAAAAGAAAATATTTTAGTTTTGGGAGTTTCAGGGTTTTTTGTTTTTAATGAAAAGTCAACATTTTACAGGTGGGAAAAAAAATTCACACCCACTTTTATAAGATGCAAAGAGAGATTGGACATTTTTTATGGATAACATTCCCCCTCCCTTGGTGGCTCTCTCTCCCCCACCCTCACTCACTTTCACTGAGCTGTGGCAGGGGGTTGGGGTGCGGGAGGGGGTGAGGGCTCCGGCTGGGGGTGTGGGTTCTGGGGTGTGACTGGGGATGAGGGGTTTGGTAGTTCAGGAGGGGGCTCCAGGCTGGGGGGTGGGGTCAAGGGATTCGGAATGTGGGAGGGGGATGTGGGTTGAGGCAGGGGGTTGGGGTGTGGGAGGGGGTGAGGGCTCTGGCTGGGGGGGGGGCTGAGGAGGCTCCATGCACTGCTGTCATCTGCAGACACTGCCCCCCACCCCGGTCCAGTTGGCTGGTTCCCGACCAATGGGAGTGTGGTGCTGATGCTTGGGGCAGGGGCAGCACACGGAACCCCATGGCCCCCCCACCTAGGAGCCAGACCTGCAGCCCAGAGCCAGGACACGTAGGGACTAGGTCTGCCTTAGCACCGCAGCACCACCGACTGGACCTTTAACAGCCCGGGCGGCGGTGTTGATCGGAGTAGTCAGGGTCCCTTTTTGACCAGGCATTCTGGTCCAAAATCAGCCACCTGGTCACCCTATAAAAAAAATCACCAAAACTTTGTTATGTAATTTATGGACAGCCCCTAACTCTAGTTCTGGGACTTGCAGGGAAGTGGGGTCTGGTGGTTAGAGTGAGGGGCTGGTACCGAGGACGCCTGGGTTCTACCCCCAGCTCTGGGAGGGGAGTGGGGTCTGTAGGCCTGAGGTGAAAGCTCAAAGCTAAGATCTCTGGCTGGGAGGTCAAAGGCACCAATCCAGGCAGAGCCCTGTGATACAAAGGGTGGGAAAGCAGCCAAACCACACCAGAGATTCAGACAAGCGCTGACCGGGAGGGGATGGTCAGAACAAATATCTTTGGGGAGGGCAGTGGGGCTCTGGCACCCTCTAGAGGGGAGAGGGAAGCCCAGCTGGAAGCGAGCAGGGGCAGCTCCAGGCACCAGCACCCCAAGCGCCTGCCTGGGGCAGCAAGCTGAGGTGGGAGTCCTGCCAGTCGCTGTGAGGGCGGCAGTCAGCCTGTCTCCTTCGGCGGCATGCCTGCGGGAGGTCCGCCGGTCCCGCAGCTTTGGCGGCAATTCGGTGGTGAGTACGCCGAAGCCGCGGGACCGGCGAACCTCCCGCAGGCATGCCGCCGAATCGGCATTACCAGCGGACCTCCTGTAGGCAAGCCGCTGAAGCTGTGCTTGGGGTGGCAAAAACCATAGAGCCGCCCCTGGGAGTGAGCGTGGCCCTACTCCCAGCCCTGGGGCAGCTGGGCCAGGGCAGAAATGTCCTGGGAGGTTCCCCAGCAAACCCACAGCCTGGGCCTAGCCAGGGGATCAGTGACTCCCCATGCTGCACACGCACCCTGCAGAGGCAGGCCAGGGACTGGGGGAGCTGCAGCCGTGGTTGAGGGGGGCAGGCAGTGATGAGGGGCTGCGTGGGCCTAAGAAGGGGGGAACTGACCCCAGCTGCAGCGTGGAGTCCCTAGGGATGCCCCGGCTAGGGGGCAAGGAGAGAGACTGAGAGGGGAGAGGCTGCTGCTCCCTGTTATTGCCAAGCTGCTGGGCTGTGCAGTATCCCTGCCTATGGGGCCTGCTCCTGGCCAGACTTCAGTCCAGGCTGGCTCTGCTCTGGGACTGGGATTAGGGTCCCATGAGGAAGTTTCCAACTGGGTGGATGAGAGCTCTGAGATTAGGCTCCTGCTGTCCATGTGCCGGTCGGCCAGGCAGTACTGCGGGGGAACAAACGCTAGGGCCTGTGTGATTGAGTTGCACACAGTGAGGATCAGGAGGTGTTTGAAGAACTTCATTCCCCCCCCCCCCCCCCCGCCGCCCGTGCTCTGTACCCAGCCCACTTCTGACCAGCCCAGGCCTGTGGGGAGCACGGGGTCCATGGCTTGGCAGAACTCCATTGTTTTTGAGGGGAGCTGAGCTCCTGAGGATCCAAGAAGAACTCAACATTGCACAAATTCACACTGTAGATTTATTGCAATGGGATAAACATGCTGACATCTGTCCTGGTGTCTATAAAACTGCAGACAGTAGAGGGGAGCAGGGATGGGGGAGGCTATGAGAAATGCACCCAGAGAGTGCTGATATGTTGGAGAGCAGGGAGGGGTCTGAAGAAAGAGACATGGAGCAGAAAGACTTTCCCTAAAACTTTAGAAAGTTTGAAGGTGACTCAGTGATTAGCCCACTGGCCTCTTCGGTGCCCGCCATTTCAGAATCAATGCAGGCGGCAGGTGCTGGCTGTGCTGTGTTTTAGAGGCTGGAGCATTAGCTGGGCCTGCCATGGACTTTCCCTACGGTGGTGTATGTTGCAGTCTCGTTTTCCTGCTCCCGAGGAAGATTTAAAACAAAAATAAAATCCTGTTATTCATCTGCTAACCTTCAAACCCCAACATATAGAGATTGACACCACAGCAGAATAGCTCTTTGAAGGGAGCTACGGGCAAAGCAGCTGGTCAGAATATGGAGAAACAATTTTGCAAAAAATGTGGGTTTGTTTGCATCTCACTGGTTCAAGATGGATCCGTTTTTTATTTTTGCACAATTTGCCATTAAGTTTTTATCGGAATTTTCAACAAATGTTATGAAAATCATTATACTTTTTTTTATTTACTGAAAGCCCAGTTCTCAGTAAACAATTTTAGCTACCACTTTGATATAAATATGCTCCAATTTTTTGCAGACAGAATAGACAATTTCAAAAGATTCCTGCAAGTTTTTGTAAACATTTTCATTTTAGAAAAAAAGCTCACTTTTCTCCAAAAAATCTCTTTGTTCAAAAATTGTCAATCAGCTCAAACACATTCATGAGCAGGTAGAGATAGAAAACTGGGCTGAAGGAGAGAGAAATATTGTGTTTTTCTTGGGTAGTTAAAAACAATAATTGCAGTGGCAGATGTTCTGGGCAGGATTCAGGAATCGCTGGGTGAGACTCTGCAGGAGCACAGAGCAGACCATCACAGTGGTTCCTTCTGCATTACAATCTCTGAGGCTTCTCCCTATGCCCGAACGGCAGAGAGAGATGCAAATCCCAGCTCACACCCCCCAGCACTGAGGTCAGCCCTGCTGCGCTCCAGCATTGGACCATGTCTAATGCTGCAAATTCCTGCTGGGACAACCCAGATCCTGAGCCTGAAATTCACAGTCAGGATTCAACCGACACCGTGACTCACCCTGGCTGCGCTGAACTCGCCGATGTTGGCATCTGGGGAGAGAGTTAGCAGAGAGCAGGGGAGTAAGTGCTGGTCTCTGGGAGAGCCCCACACAGAGATTTATCTATTGCTTGATCTAGTTGTTCAGAAATAACACAGCCTAGCACTGACCCCGAGGTACCGTCACAGCTTTAGAGTATACGCCGTGGGGTCTGTTCACACTGGCTCCCCCAGCACGACCAGCACAGCGTTGGCTCACGGTGACAGCACCTGCTCTCCTCCCAGACCTGACTGGTTCTCTAAATGGACACATTTCACTGGGGTGATTTGTTTTATTTGGGGCTGGGTGTGCAATGGAAACTGCAGTGAAATAAACACAGTGGCAGCACCAGGAGCCTGAGACAGCCCAAAATAAGCACAGGCTGGGGCTGAGGGACCGGATCAGGGTTCACTCAGTGTCAACTCTAATTGTGTCATTGCAGCTGCAAGGGTGTGAGTGAGAGCTGAGATGTGGACACCAGTTATTGTTATTATTATTTACCATGTCTATGGGGGTAGCGCCTAAAGACCACAGCAGGTCGGGTCCCCTGGTGCCAAGCGCTGGAGGTTAGCGTAAGGCCCAGGGGAAGTCGCTGGCCTGTGCTATACAGGAAGTCAGACTAGATGATCACAAGGGTCCCTGATGGTCTGCGAATTACAACACAGGGGTAGTTTTAACCCTCTCTCAGCACAGGGGGCTACACTTGACGATCCCTTGACACCCCTTCCAGCCGTATAATCCTATGATCTCGCCTTTCAGACGCGTAGCCCTCCCTGTTCCTCAGACCCTGGGCAGCGAATTGGGGCCAGTGGAAACACAGCCAGATCAGACATGGGCTGGAGTAGGGAATCCAGCGTGGGCATTGTGCAGGGGGGCCATGTCAGGGTGAGTCACAGCTCAGCCATGCAGCATTTGGGATATCAGCAGGGGACAATGGCTGGGCAGTTTCTATGTCTGCTCCATGTCACCACCTGTCCTCCCTCAACTTGTTTTTTTTCCAGCTCTGTTCAGTCATCAAACCCTTAGACCCAGATCCGCAGAGGTACTGAGGTTCTAAACTTCCACTGACATAAAGTTAGGAACCTACACATCCTCTGAGGATCTGGACCTGGGGTCATAATCTCTTTGGGGCAGGGACTGTCTTCTGACTCTGTCTGTACAGCACCTGGTGCACCATTCCCCAAGCATGGAGGGCACCAGGTGTTACCCACACACAAGTAGTAAGGGGGAAGAACAGGTACTTACAGAGGATCTGCTCATCCGTGGGCGTGTTCTCGGTGCTGCGGTTTGGGAGCTGTTTCCTGTCGAAAGCAAGTGTGCAATGTGTCACTGTGGGTGAGTATTGCTCTGTGTTTGTGGTGCACATGCTGCCGCTGGCCAGTGAGTGACACACAAGCCTCCCTTCCCAGCAGGTGCATCTCAGACTTCATTAGACACTGACCCCGAGAGAGAAGCCAGGCAATCCCAACTGATCCTCAGGGGATCTACCCACATTCAGTCCCTGTTCTGCTCACCAGAGAAAATACCAGGGCAGCTGAGAACTCAGTCCCCCATCCCCCGCACCTCCCTGCATCACATCCTGGGGACACGACCATAATCACAACCCCAGGCGAAGGTATCCTCCTTCCTACCTTGGACATCTCCGTTTAGCTGCAATGGAAAGAAAAAGGAAGACAGTTGCAGTTTGCAGGTTCCCAGCCACCCCTCACTCCCTGCCCAACCAAGAGATGGGCTCCACAATCCTATGGCCAAGGACTGGACTTTGCGCCATGGTTATGGTGGGCGTTTCAGAGCTGCCCAAGGGATCCGGAGGCCCAGTTGCCAAGTTAGTGTATCCAAATCCCCTGGGCAGTTTTGGCAATCTCAGCCTTAATGTAGCTCACCCGAATAGCCCCCTGGAGCCGAGCCGGCTTCTGGCTCAGCCAGGAGAGTAGCGAGCAGCTGCCTCCTGTATGATGTATCCATCCCTCCACTTGGGCCCAGGATGGACTAGGGGTGGTATTTGCCAAAGTGCCCATGAGATTAGGGAGCTCACACCCCACTGTAAGGCCATGGCAGTTCAGCTCCTACTTTCCTTGGCAGTTTCTGAAATGGCCCCCTAGGCATTTGGGGCAGGGTTTCTTAAAGCACCAGAGTCCCATTGAAAGCCATTGAACGTAGCTGCCTTCGTTACATAGGCTCATTGGAAAATGCTCCCCTTGGTCTCTCCCTGACATGTCCATTCACAGCCTCGGGCTGAGGTCCCTGTTGCCTACCTTTCTTCACCAGCAGATAAATCAGTAGAGCCAGACACAGGACAGAGAGCCCTGTGATTCCCCCGATGGCCTCCGGTCCCAATCGCCCTCCTGGGAAAACCAGACAAACGTGAACAATCCTGCAAGAGTCAGCGCTGAAGAGTTCATGCTGCAGGTCTCCCCACACCGGGGGTCATGCTGGCTGTGTGTCACTCCTGGGTTATGGCTAGGAAAGTCCCAGCCATGGCTGGGTCCACACGGGCCTGTCTGTGCTCCCTGCTCCTGCCCAGGCCAAGTCCTGACAGCAAAGCCACTGCAAGAGCTAGCAAGGGAGTGACGGAGACCTGGGAGTAACCATACCCAGAGAGAGCTAGGGTATGTCAGAGACACGGGGCACATTCACCACAAAGTGGACACAGGGAAACCGATGCACTGGGATGGGGACCTACAGATCTATGTAGCAGGGGTTGTCGTTCCCAGGACCAGTGCCCCCTTGGCCATTCTCTGGAGGGGCAGAGTGAGGGGAGATGGGAAGGAGGTAGGAACTACTCCCTGGGGGCAGGGGAGTGTGAGGATATGGGAGCAGGAATACTGAATGTGAGTCTGGACAATACAGACAGCTGCACAGACCCATTTCCCTGGCCAGTGCTGCGTACTCTGGGCCTTGGGCCATGGCTCCTCGGTCAGGGTTGGTAGATCCACCTTGCTCACTCTAAGGCTAGTTCAGCTCTGGAACAGGCTTCCAAGGAAGGTCGTGGAATCCCCCTCATGGGAAGTTATTAAGAACAGGTTGGACAAACCGCTGTCAGGGATTGTTTAAGTCCTGCTTCAGCACTTGGAGCTGAACAAGGTGACCTCTCAAGGTCCCTTCCAGCCCCATATTTCTATGACTCTGTTATTACATTCCTGACAGAAGCTTCTGTGGCTTGTTGGGGGAGGGGCTGGGCTGGAGCAGCACTTGATGCATCTCTTAGCCCAGCTCTCATTGCTATATCCCCAGAGTGAGGGGTCTTTAGAGGGGCAGTGCTCCGGAGCTGACCTGGCTGGTGGGAACATCAGACGGGGAGGAACAGGCCTGAAAATGTAGGCCCCGAGCTGGCTCGAAAATGGTTTGTTTTGTTTTCTGCAGAAAATTGTGATGAAAATGAAGAAAAAATGGTTTGGTTTTCTCAACATTTTTGGTGGGAAAATTTCAACTTTTCACCAAACATCAAACACATTTTTGTTTTGTTTTCAGGGAGTCAGAAAATCACCGGAAAAAAAAACAAATTGTCAACCAAAGACTGAAATATTTTCACTTTTCAATTTACTGACCAAAAATAAACATGGAAAATTTCCAAGGAAAGTCAAATTTTGCCACAAAACTCCTCATTTGGTCAAAGCCTCAATTTTTCATTGGAAAAAAGTGTTGATGGAATTTCTAATAGCTCTCCTGCACAGCCTACCCCTCATGCCAGCCCTGGGAGATGATGCCAGCTGGGAGCTGCAGGATGAGAGGCCGGAGGAACTGTGGGGAGACAAACCAATAGTCTCCTGCAGGCCTGGCCACCCCTGTTTGCTGTGGACTCCCCCAAACTCTCTGTAGTGGGGAAGGTTGGAGGGAGAGGCTCAGCTTGGGCTTTTTAAGGACGCCACTGTAACGTTGCACTCCATAATGTTTTATGGACATATGCTTCTGAGTGTGAATATAATGTAACTGGAATATGCTTCATGTAAAAGGTATCATTATGAAGCTTATGACCTACTGAGTGTGTTCATCCTATTTGTTTGCATGTATTATTTCTATGTCTGGAGTTAGGAAAATAAGATATAAACTTGTATTACTGATGTAAACATGTTAAGTGGAAGCCATTAAGAGTGCTTCAGAATTAATGAACTGTGAATGGGTTTGTTTACCTGCAAGCCTTCCTGTGTACCTCTCAGCCACCTCCTAGGTAATGAAGAAGGAGGTCTTACAGTGACATGTGATCATGTCACCTGAACTGGAATCCATCTTAAACCTGGTGCTTTTCCATTTAGAAGGAGGGATGGGGATCCAGAGAGGCAAAAGATTCCCGCCTCGTGCCAAAGATATAAAAGGGGATGGAACAGAACAAAGGGGGCTGCCAGTCATGAGAACACCCCTAGTTTCCACCTAAGATGTCTGCTAACAAGGACTGTACCAGGGGAAAGGATTGGGCCCAGACTATGAAGAAGTCTAGTCTGTGAAAGAAGCTTATTGGACTATCTCTAAGGTTGAGATTTTACCTGTAAACAGTTTCTTAATGTATTAGGCTTAGACTTGCGTGTTTTCGCTTTATTTTGCTCGGTGAATTACTTTGTTCTGTCTGTTATTACTTGAAACCACTTAAATCCTACTTTTTATACTTAATAAAATCACTTTTGTTTATTAGTAAACCCAGAGTAAGTGATTAATACCTGGGGGAGAAAACAGCTGTGCATATATCTCTATCAGTGTTATAGAGGGCGGACAATTTATGAGTTTACCCTGTATAAGCTTTTATACAGAGTAAAACAAATTTAGTTGGGGTTTGGATCCCATTGGGAACTGGGTGTCTGGGTGCTGGAGATAGGTGACCTGTTGAGCAGTTTTTGGTTAAAGTCTGCAACTTTGGGGGCATGGACCAGACCTAGGTCTGTGTAGCAGCAGGCTAGGGTGTCTGGCTAAACAAGGCAGGGTTCTGAAGTTCCAAGCTGGCATGGAAAATGGGCTCAGAGGTAATTCCAGCATGTCAGGTGACAGTCCCAAGGGGGTCTCTGTAACCGAACCCGTCACAGCCCCCTTTTATCTCGGCATGTTGGAGAGATGCTGAATTAGTGCCTCATGTGCACCCCAAATCGCTCAGTGGAAATCTTCCCACTGCCTCCAGTGACTTGGGAATCTGGCCATTATTGAATGCAATTTTTTTACCATCAGGAATTGATTTTTTCTCAGAGCTGCCACTATTGCTGTGATCAGGGTCACTGAAGTGAACACTCCTGTCTGGGAAATAAACCCCACAGAATCACAACATTTCAGCTCCTCTCAGGCAAATCTGCAGATACAGTGAATCAGATACGCGATAACTCCCACAACTGATCACTCTGGCACAATTTTGACATCAAGGAGTTTGTGCAAATCAGCATCACTGTACTTGTCTCAATGATCTCCATCTGGTGTAAATCAGTGTCACTCCACTGGAGTCAATGGGCCAGATTCTAGCTGGTGTAATAATAATAACAATAATAACACATTAGCACCTGAGGGCCAAATCCAGGTCAGGTCTCGTTGTGCTGAAAAGACCCCAATATCTTTTATTGGATCAGCTTCTGTTGGTGAGAGAGAGAGAAGCGTTCGAGCCACAAAGAGCTCTATTTCTGGTCTCTCTCCCCAACAGAAGTTGGTCCAGTAAAAGATATTACCTTGCCCACCTTGTCTTTCTAATATCCTGGGACCAACATGGCTACAGAATGCTGACAGAAGTCGTTCTTTGGCTGCTATAGCTACACCACTTCCCCGAATGACAGGCATAATTGCGTCTACACCAGGGTTTTGCCAGCATAACTATGTTGACTGGGGTGTGTGAATTTTTCACTTTCCTAGCTGAGATGGCTGTGCCGGCAGACCTTTGTAGTGTAGACTAAGCCCCAGAATGGGCTCCAGCCTCTTAGCCCACAATAAAAATAACCGACTGCATCAGAGTAAATACAAATCAGTTACCTTGATAAGGTGGATTCTCGGTCATGCTGCTCCTGGAACTGGCACCTGCGCAGATAATGCAAAAGCAGAAAATAGTTGGCATAAGAACAAATGGGGATAAAGTGGCCAGGAACAAATTCAGGCTGGAAATGTGAAGAAGGTTTCTAACAATCAGAGGAGGGAGCCTCCCAATGAGAAGAGTGGGGGGCAAATGAGGCAGAGGAACTGGAGAAATGTGTTGTAGCCTCAGGCCATATTAACTTTATGCTGGATTTCTCAGGGCAACAGGGGGAACTGCCCCTCAGCTCAGGAGAGTCAGGGTTGCCGGAATGGGTTAGATTTTCAAAACAGCACAGCTCCTGTTTAGACATGATAATAAGTGGCCTGTTTACCAAAAGACTGAAGCTCATTGGGAGCAAAATGGGTGTTCCCCATGTTACTAACGTATGCTCCTAAACATCCACATTTACAACATGTTAGAGCTGCTCTAATGTTTTTCCCTGAAAATGTTTTTCTTCACGAAAAATTCCTTTTCAACCAAAGCAAACATTTTGAAAGTGAATTATTTCTTGGTTTTCCAATGAAAATTTCAGTAATCATGCTTGAGTTTTGGTAGAAACTGTCATTATTTGGTATATATATATATATATATATATAACTGAAACCAAAATATGTTACCAACAAAGTCTTTTATTTCTGTTTTTTCATCAAAAAACTGGAAAAGTTTCACAGGAAATTTTGAAAGAACTGACAAATATTCAAAACTGCCTGTAAAAACTAGTTCACCATTTTTTGGCTCTAGTTATTTTAATTTCTAATAAACAAGTGCAATGTTTTATCTTTTAAGTAATTAGCACTGTCTTACCTGTGACCTTCAGGTACCGAGCGATGCTCAGCAGAGAATTTAACACCTGGTTACTATCATTTCTGTACATGTATCCACAGGAAATATTGCCTGAGCTGCCAGCCACTCTGTAAGCTAAATCATAAGAGAATTTTCCTCTCCTGGCTTGCAGCCTTGAAATTTCCATCCCATCCTTACAAAAGAAAACAATGGTGACAGGGGCTCCTGCAGGGATTAAACATCTGCCACTGACAGTGTCCCCCTCATTAGCAGAGATTGTCCCCAGGAACATCTCAGCGGCAGGAAGTGTGCCTGGAAAAATAAAAACTCAGTGACTCATCGTCCTTAAATAGTTCATTTTCACATAACCAAGGGCCCATTGACTCTGCTAGAATTACTGGACCAATTGTCAGAGAGAAAATTTTTAGACTGAGATTTTCAAAGTAGCCTAATGGAGTTATGTGCTCAAATTGCCTTCAAACCGACTGGAAATTGTGGGGCCTAAACCCCCAAGGTCCCTTTAATGGGGTTTCCTATGATAGCAGGGGATTGGAGTCCCTGACCCAGGAGGATCTTTCCAATCCTATGTCCAGTGTTACTAAATACCTTTGCAGATCGGGCCCTTAGGTTCTTTGGGAAATGCAATATTCTACTTTAGTTTTATGTCCCGATCTTGCAATGAGCTGTGCAGGGGCAGCCTTCTGCACCCGTGTGGAGTCCATTGACATTAATGGGACTCCATGAACTACACAGAGTTCACTGCAGGATCCGGAGCTTGCCTGCCCCTCAGTCAAATTTTACTCTCACATTGGAGAAACCTCACTGAGGTTAACTGAGTTTCATTAGTTGGTTTTACTTCTGCAGCTGCTTTGAGCAAACACTCACCAGAAGAAGTGCAGCTGGAATCCTGCTGTTGCTGCGAGGTAAAGCTCAGAGCTTGCGGGGGGAGGGAAAGCAAATGTATTTTAGAGAAAAGAAATGAAATAAAAGAATAAACATTTTATTTTATTTTGCAAGGTAGAACTTTCCTGAAGTGCAAATGAAATGAAGTTTATGAGTGAAACTAAGATTCACTAAGATATTTCACCCCCATTGGCTGCTCTTTAGGAAGTGTAGCTATTAAACTACATCTAGAATTGGTCACATTTTATACATGATCTTTTAAATTAAATGTTCGGTCTTGTTTTTTAGAAAGAGAAATGCAACGTTTCTCCTCATCCTTGTCAACAGCAAATTTCACGTCATAATGTCCAGTAAGTTTATCATATCGTCAGTTAAACTGAAAAGACTTTAACTGAATAAAAAGAAAGGTAAGAATGATACCACATCTCTGTAGGTACTTAGGTTGAAAAATTTCCATCAGAACTGTTCAATGGAAAGTTGGGATTTTAGCTCAGTGCAATTTTCTGGGGTTCTCAAACTTTTGTACTGGTGACTCCTTTCACATAGCAAGCCTCTGAGTGTGACCCCCCCCTTATCAATTAAAAACACTTTTTAATGTATTTAACACCATTATAAATGCTGGAGGCAAAGTGGGGTTTCGGGTGGAGGCTGACAGCTCACGACCCCCCACATAATAGCCACACGACCCCCTGGGGGGTCCCGACCCCGAGTTTGAGAACCCCTGGGCTAGATTTTCAAAACAGCACAGCTCCCATTTAGTCATGAGCAGGAACAGGCCTGAACATGTAGGCCCCAGAGCTGGTTTGAAAATGGTTTGTTTTGTTTTCTGCAGAAAATTGTGATGAAAATGAAAAAATATGTTTGGTTTTGTCAACATTTTTGGTGGGAAAATTTCAACTTTTCACCAAACATCAAACACATTTTTGTTTTGTTTTCAGGGAGTAAGAAAATCACCGAAAAACAACAAATTGCAACCAAAGATTGAAATATTTTCACTTTTCAACTTACTGACCAAAAATAAAAATGGAACAAACTCTTTCAGATAAACCTTTTTGGTGTTGGTGTTTTGTTTTTCAGTTAAAAGATGACATTTTATATGGAAACTTTTGACAAAACTTTTGACAAAAATTACATATATATACACACATATATATATATATATATATATATATATATATATATATATATATATATATATATATATATAGTTTCATTTTGTGTTGAATTTCCCATCTTTCCCCCCAAAAAACTAAACAACCCCCCAGCTCTTGTACTTATATAGTGCTAATCACCATGGTACTTGATTGCTTCACATCCACCAAAAGCACCCTTTTAAGGAAACTTTTTTGTAGCCTCTGGTCTTTTTCCTTCCCTTGCTCTAGGGAGCTCTGCTGGTAGTATAAGATATTTTCTCCTTCATTTTGGTTATGGTGGGAAAGTTTACCAAAAAGGAGGGATAGCTCAGTGGTTTGAGCATTGGCCTGCTTAAACCCAGGGTTATGAGTTCAATCCTTGAGGGGGCCACTTAGGGATCTGAGACAAAATCAGTACTTGGTCCTGCTAGTGAAGGCAGGGGGCTGGACTTGATGACCTATCAGGGTCCCTTCCAGTTCTATGAGGTAGATAGATATATCTCCATATATATATATAACGGTCATCAGACTACGGATTATTCTGGTCCCATTTCCAGTTCTCCCACACTCTGCTCTGGGCTAGTTGTCCCAGGAAGCATGGCTTCCCCCGAAGGGTGGTGGATGGAGAAGCAGCCGAGGATGTAGCTGGGAGCTGCTCCATTAGTGGCTTTGAAGACAAGCCCGTGGCAGGCACTGAATGCAGGTTGAGACCCGGGGGGACTGGAACAGAGATGATGTGCCCATCCCACAGAGGAGGAGACAGATGCTCTATTCTGCCCAAGCTGGAGCCTTTACATTTGGCTTGAGCACCAATGGAACAAATAGACTGAGCCAGCCCCATGTGAGCAGCTGTATCCAGCCTGTTCAAGCCTCACCTCCCCCTGTTTCTAACTGGTGACTTTTAAAACTCTGCATTGCAGAGCGCCCCACTCCAGGGTGCAGGACTAACCTCTCATTTACACTACGACCCTTTGGCAGGGCACAGGGGCCCCAGAGAGATGCACCTACTGCCGCTTCACAGGCTCTTTGCACTCCAGAGCGGTGTAAAGGGGCATTAGTGTAAAGCAGAATCCAGGCTACGGCAATCTGAAAAAGGGCCTGCGTCTGCTCTCACTCACAGCAGTTCTGCTCTAGTTTAATTCCACTGGTCCCGATCCTTCATCACCCTGCACCTGGAGGGGTTCCCATAACAATTCGGTGTAAATAATCCCACAAAGGGGCAAGGCAGCTGCTGCTCCTGGCTATCGGAGAAGTGAGGGATGGGGGAACCAGGCTGAAACTCACCATGCATCGTTTCTCAGAGCTCCACACATACACAACACAGCCAAGTGTCATGATACTCACAGAGAAGCCACAGCCATGATGCGAGAAGCCCTGCGAGATTCGCCATCGGCTGCCCAGCCTGAGAACTCTGGAGTGGTCTCTGCTCCCCACGGCAGGGCCTGCGTCCTGCTCCAGCTCCTCCAGAGCATCACGATGTGGAGAAAGTGCTGCTGCTCTGAGCACCTGCTGTGACCCTCTGCTCTTCCGGTCGTGGGTGGATAAGGTGCACCTCAGCTCTCTGCTCTGCACCTCCCTCTTCTCCTGGAGGCTTGTGCAGCTCAGCAGCAGCCTCTCTGCCCTGCTCCCTGGAGTAGGTGCAAGAAAACCCACAGTTTCTTCCCACGCTGATCTCTCTCCTTCTTGGGGTGAAGCAGCGGGGATGCTGCTGCAGGCCTGAGCTCTGAGCCTGCTCTTGCTTATAACAGTTTGGAAGGAGAATGTGCAGTCTCTCTCTCAATCCCTCTCTGTGCAGGATGGTTGTGGTGGAGAGCTATCCACTTAGAGACTCTTTCTACGCCTTTAGGTTGTCAAGAGAAAAGAGGCTTCAGTCCCTCTCTGCACAGGTGAGTCCACTTCTGCTGCCGGCCTATATTGTCTGTGGCCTACGTCCCCCACTCAGACTAAGGATAGAAAGACGCTTACTGCCTTTCACTCCATGAGATGCATGTGGACTTTCTCACACCTGAATGCTTTGCACATGCTGGGCTTTGGCCTCCTTTCACTTGCCCTGATGCAAATCAGGAGTAGCTTGAAATCAAGACTGGACGTTTTGCTAACATGTGCTCTAGTTCAAATAGGAATTAATTCAGGGAAGTTCTATGGCTTGTGTTATACAGGAGGCCAGACTAGATGACTGGACTGTATCCTGGGAAGCAGTGACTCTGAAAAAAATGGGGGAGGGGATAAAGAGGGTGGATAATCATCTAAACATGAGCTCCCAATGTGATACTATGTTCAAAAGAGTTAATGTGTTCCTGGGATGCATAAACAGGGGAATTCTGAATAGCAGTAGAGAGGTTATTTTATCTCTGTATTTGGCACTGGTGAGACTGCTGCTGTGTCCAGTTCTGGTGCCCATTTTTCCAAGAAGGATGTTGATAAATAGGAGAGGGTTCAGAGAAGAGCCATGAGAATGATTAAAGGATTAGAAAACCTGCCTTATCTTGATGCACTCAATGAGCTCAATCTATTTGGCATAACAAAAACAAGGAGAAGGTTAAGGGGTAACTATCCCAGTCTGTAAGTACCTATATGGGGAACAAATATTTAATAATGGGGTCTTCAATCTAGCAGAGAAACAGATAAGCTAAAGCTGGAAGCTGAAGCTAGACAAATTCAGACTGGAGATAAAGCGTAAATGTTTAAAGGTGAGGGTAATTAACCACTGGAACAATTTGCCATTGGCAGTGATGGATTCTCCATGTCTGACAATTTTTAAATTGAGATTGGATGTTTTTCTAAAAGATCTGCTCTGAGAATTCAGGGAAATTCTCGAGCCTGCGTTATGTTACCCGGGATTCTTTCAACCCAAAGCTCTTGGTAACTTTTACTCTGTGCGAGGAGGTGTCAGGAAATAAATCAGGGGAGACACGGCCGTCCGACCGATAGATGGCTGGCACAAACAGGACAACACAAGAGTGCTTTCACTTAAAGCTAAACTTTACTTAGACTCAAGCACTTACACAGGTCCACAACATTAGTAAAACACCCTCAACCCTTGATAATTACCAAAGCTGAGTGTGGCTCTCGAGTGGCACAGTGGCAGCCCGTCTGCTGCTGGGGAACACAAGATGCATCCAGACGGAGAGACCAGTCCCGAAGAGTCCCCCAAAGGAGTCCCCTTATTTATACATTAGTAATACAATGACATGTCCCTTAAAGAAACCTTGTTAAGTAAGCAGTTTTAATGATCCAGCAAGAGGTTCCTTCTGATTATTGATTAACCAGGTGTGGGTTTTTCCAGAGCCTGCATCCTTGAGATCTCAATAGACATTCCTGGGGCATATCCTACTCTTTTAAAATGCATGTATCAGCAACTTCAACACAATTCTTATCAGGAAGGATGCGGGGTCAAGCTGCCCTTTCTGTGGCACCCCAAAACCCCCTCCCCTCCTGCCTTGGTCAAGCTGCATGACCACTTTACAGCCTGCTGACTAGGTTGCTTTTTAACAATAAGCCATAGTGGTTTTCGGCACTTTACTGGTTTGCCAACGTCTCCCTGTACACGTTATACAGGAGGTCAGACGATTACATTAGTCCCTTCTGGCCTTAGAATCTATGAATCTAGGGTCACTATGTTCTCTTTGGACCTTACAATCTATGCACTTCATGGCACCATTTACCCCACTGGAAAGTGAGCTGAAAATGCTGCCAAATCACTCTGCATGCCCTGTACATTGGGCTAAATGATAAGTAGGGCTGGTCAAAACGTTTCTAATGAAACATGTTTCCCAAGAGAAAATGTGATTTTTGGCAAAATCAAAAAATTCTGCAGGAAAAGATCAATATTGGTGGAGTTTTCTATCATTAGGAGTGAAGTTGACATAAATCTCTGTGTCCACCTGAGCTACTACAATGCCTCGCGGCAGCTCCAGGTCTTTCATGCCCCGTTCTCTCCTAGGGGCCTGGCTCTGTGGGTGGCAGGCACCACACCTCTGAAACCCAAGTTACTGAGCGAGACCCTTAAGATCTGGGCCATTCAATGCAGGGTCAGATGAGGGAAATGCAGCTAATGCCCCACTACCATAGGCTGCACCTGCTGACTCACTATTATTTAATGACAGTAGATTCTGGGTTCAAAAAGTTAAAGCTTATAAAATACAAACTGTCAACAGAAGATATCAAAAGTTTAGCCTTAAATCAAACTCTATTTTTTTACTTTGCTTCTCTGAATATTTAGCAGAGAAGGAAATATTTTTCATCAGTTTGTGTGCATACAGTGAAATCGACATTTATCAACATTTACCGATAAAAATCTAAGCCTAGTTATTGTCGTGTGTTCTGTCCAACCATTTTGGGTGGCTTGTGCCTTTGTAAGAAGTAGCAGCGAGAAGTCCCTAAGTGCAGGAAAAGCAATTGTACTTGGCTACCATTGTGTGAAGTGTGTGTGTGTGTAACAATCTTTCTGTAACTTTGGAATACTAACAATCAGTTATTTTAGACTTCTCATACCAATACTCCCTGCCATTGTAAATGTCCCATCTAAGGCCTTGGCTACACTTGCAGCTATACAGTGCTGTGAGGTAAACCTGTCTTCGTACAGCTGAGTAGGGAAAGCGCTGCAGTCTGTCCACACTGCCAGCTGCCAGCGCAGTGGCGTGGCCACATTTGCAACATTTGCAGCTGTGTTGGGAGTGGTGCATTATGGGCAGCTATCCCAGCATTCATGTGGCTGCAACATGCTTTTCAAAATGGGGGTGGTGGTGGAATGTGACAGGGAGTGTGCGGGGAGAGAGAGTGCTTTTTGGAGCATGTCAGCACTCTATTTTGCAAGTTCCGAACTCCCGGGCCCCTGCTCATTCATTCACAAAGCAAACAGCAAAATGTTTGCTTTTTCTCTGTGGTACGAGCTTTGAAACCGGCACTTCCGCATTCCTGCAGCCTGTCACAACAATGGAGAGGATTGGCCACTTGACAAGGTGATTAGTACAGCGCTGCAAGCATTTACACTCACACCCGTGAGTCGTAGCCACTCCGCTGCAGCTGTTATTCCTCTCGGAGATGTGGAGTACCTGCAGCGGTGTACCCAGGGAGATACAGCGCTGCAAGTGCCCTGCCAGTGTGGACGGGGAGTGAGTTACAGCGCTGGGGGAGGCTTTACAGCGCTGCAACTTGCAAGTGTAGCCAAGGCCTGAGACTTTACACACACCTGAGATCACGTGAAAACAACCAGGGAGGTAGACAGGCTCCAGCACACAATGATGCTAAATACCAAAAGTTAGGATATAGATATTTAAGCCTGTTTGCAAAAGCCTATACTTTAAGAATTTAGGTGTATTTTTATTACTTAGCTAGTTATAGAGGTATAAAAGAAAGAATCAAAATTATTGTTTATTTGTGTAAGGGCCTTTTTTTACTGTGACAGTCTGAGGCCCTGTTTAGTTATATTGAAATAAGGCAATTCGGGGCTGCTAGGAAGGTGATTCGATTTATTACCTTTAGAGAAAGGGAAGAGCCTAGAACATGTAAAAGGAAATTTAGTTTAATAATTTTTTGTTTGGTAAGAACTTACTTATTAATAGACACAGCTGGAAAACCCTTATGTCTGTATAGATGTAGTTGTGAAATTTTTACTTTTGTATTGTTTTGTATGTTTATTTGCATGGTTTTTGTTTGGTTCTGTAATTGTTTCTGTCTGCTGTATAATTAATTTTGCTGGGTGTAAACTAATTAAGGTGGTGGGATATAATTGGTTAGCTAATTATGTTACAATATGTTAGGATTGGTTAGGTAAATTTTATAGAATGATTGGTTAAGGTATAGCTAAGAATATTACTATATAAATTAGGGGCAAACAGGAAGTAAGTTGGGATTTGAAAATAAGGAAAAAGGTACTTGGATTTAAGCTTGCTGGAAGTTTACCCCAATAAATATTGAATTGTTTGCACCTTTGGACTTTGGGTATTGTTGCTTTTTGTTTATGCGAGAAGGACCAGGGAAGTGTGAGAGTGAAGGAATACGCTTTTTAACATCTTGGTGCCAGTGACTTGGATACATCGCATCGGATAGGTGAGTGGCAGCCTGTAAGTCCCCCTCCCCAACAGTCCGCGCAGCTGCTTGGAGGGGGTATGGCAAACTCTCGGGATGGTAGTTGCGGGTTCTGGCAAGCTGGGGTAATGGAGTTTTTGAACAAATGGATAAGGAAGAATCAGGGCCCATACCAGGTGCAGGGATCCACCTGGGATGAGATTGAGAAGGAGATGGGGGAGGTTCTGGGAGACCCCAAGGGAAAGGAATGTAGGAAAAAGGGAATGGTATTACAAGGTTTGTGTGCTGGGATGGCATACTGGGTAAAAAGGGAAGCTGATCTCCTCCAACACATTACGGATTTGGAGGGGATTGTGGATCAGCAACGGATTTTAACAGAAAAATCCGTGTTAGTGGTAGAGGTAGCAGATTTGAAGGCATGGGATGCTACACGGACAGAGGAGTCTTGTGAGGCAATCCGGAGAGAGAGGGATGAACTGCTGGGGAGAGTAGGAGACTTAGAGGAGGAATTGTATCAGTGTAAACATGGGAGCAATGGACTTGGGGACCCCAGACCATCCACCCCACTAATGGAGCTGAAGGAGACACCTCCACCACCCTACCCTGAAAAAACACTGTACCCACCACTGCCAATGGACGTTGTAAGCCGGCGATCCACAGTTACAGCCCCTGCAAGAGAGGCTACCCGGGAGGAACTACAGGAGGCAGGAATAGTGGCCCCAGTTGCAGGGTGGGGGGATCATGCCCCACAAGTAGTAGAACAGGCAGAAACCCGCCCCTTGTCCCTGAAGGACCGGGAGGCAGTACTGGGCCGTTTGGGAAAGGTACCCTGGGAGGATTGGGATCAGTTTGTGCTGTGGCTAGTGGAGGTGGGCAGGGAGATGGAGGGTCTAACTCATGAGGACCAGGTGATCATATGGCGTAGTCTTTTGGGACAGGGCACCTTAGGAATTGATGTGGCAGGAGTGGCACACCCATTTCTAATCCCTGGACAGGTGGCAAAACAGTTGTTTGGGATGTACTCTCATACTGCGGGGATGAATAAAATGAAGCGAATCCCTGGGGAAACAGGGGGGCGGGATGAACTTAATCACATACAGGCATGAGCAGGGTGCTGGGTAGATCCCCTGGACGGTCCATGGGTGATACCCCACACAGGAGCACCAGGACCTGGTGGGGGTGTGGAGCATGGTAGGGGTGTGGAATTGCTGGAGAAATGGTTGGAGCTGAGCAATCCTCAGTTCGTGGGGCATTTAAGGTTGCAGCACCCTGAACTTGGGGGGAGGGATAACTCAGTGGTTTGAGCATTGGCCTGCTAAGCCCAGGGGTGTGAGTTCAATCCTTGAGGGGACCACTTAGCAATCTGGGGCAAAATCAGTACTTGGCCCTGCTAGCAAAGGCAGGGGGCTGGACTTGATTGATGACCTTTCAGCGTCCCTTCCAGTTCTATGAGATAGGTATATCTCAATATATTATAACTTGCTCCCAATCAGCTACCCCAGTTTCTGGAACAGGCAAATGTGTGGAGGCAGATGCATCGGGGGGAGAGCCAGTCCATGTTATTACTGAAGAGGATCAGTACAAGGTGGAAAGAGGTGGGTCAGCCTGGAGGGGAGGAAGTAGAGGGTGAGGTCGTGGCTTTGGGGGGGGGGGTAGTCAGGGACGAGCGGGCAGCTATAGAGCAACAGATCCAGAGACTGCAGGCTAAACTGACTACCCAGGATCTTATCAGACCAGGGGGAACGTGGCCCCGGAGGCTAGGGGACTGGGACTGCCTGAAATGCAGAATTTTGCTTGGAGACAGGAATGTCTTCGGTGCCAGGACCCCTGCTCCCACTGTGAACCAGTGGGAGGAACAGATGTGGGTGCTGTGACTTAGGGGTGCCCTGGGAGGCATCCTGTCCATGTTCTCAGTTTAGGACGGGATGCATCTGGTCACCCCACGCTCCAGGGCGCGATCAAAGGGAGTCCCATGAGGGATTTTTGATAGACATTGGAGCAGCCATCAGCTTAACCACATGGGGGCAGGGGAGGCCCTCAGAAGGAAGTGTGACAAGTGTAGGGGCAACGGGAAGGGAGACACAGTTAACCCTGAGGCGGAGACAGATCAAAGGAATCTGGGGGGAAGGGGAGATTATGTGTGGTTGTAATGATGTGCTTAATCTGATGGGGGCGGGAGATTTACACAAGGTGGGACTTGTACTGGATTTAGCCAATTGGGTGTGTTCACTGGGGCAGACGCAGGACGGTCAGGGCTATACCATTCCTATGGGGATAGCCACTATGACCATTAAAGCAGCACATGCCCTCCCACCACCCCCGGCAGGGTGAGAAAACATCCCTGTGTGGGCTACGGATAACCTAGATTGTGGTAGGGGCAGCATGGAGGTACTGCTAGAGGGAGGGGACCCTCCCCCACAGACAGGGCCAGATTAACTTTTTGTGGGCCCGGCGCCAAACATATTGGTGGGCCCCCATGTGGTTGTAATTGGCCCCTTCCAGATATGGTCCTAGCGTGACAGCACCATTGATGCCATAGTAAATGTGGTATTGCCGGGATGGGAATGAAAACATTTATTCAAAATAAGATATTTGAAGCCAAACTGAGACCTCCACTCAGCCCATAGAGAACAAACTGGGCTAACATCAATGTACCCAGAACACCATTGAATTTGGTTTGTGTGGGAGTGGAGTTGTTTGTTAGTTTTGTCTTTTTTCTTTAAACACTCAGGGCCTGCTTAGGGCCCTGAACACAAGTGCTTAATTATCAAAAGCACACTTATGAGCCATATTAAGACCGGATGCAGCAGTCAGTGGTGTTGCTCCTGCATCTCCCCACCACCACCTTCTCCACCCAAAGTTATGTTTTGTAAATACATTTTTTGAAAGCTGCATTTTCTACTTTGGTACAATAATGTTTACAAAACTTTGGGGTGGGGTGTGGGGAGAAAAATTGCTGATGCCCATCTTTTGCAGGGAGAAAGGGCCACTAAGACACACACACTTTACCACAAAAGCTACCACAATCAAGCCTCAAGTTCCTACCCCAATCTTCACACCTGGGCTCTCTCCCCATCCCTCCTACTGTCCCCATCCCATATAACTAACCCCCTAACAAAGGTTCTCCTCAATCTCCCTGCTACTGCCCACTCCCTACACACTTTCATCCCAGGGCTGTCACCTCCCTCTCTTCTACTACCCCCCCTCCACACACACACTGAGCCAACCCCCACCTTCAACCCAGACTCTCCCCTCCCTCCTTCCCTCCCTCTGCCCCCTGCCACACCAACCCCCACCTTAACACCCTGCTTCTCCTATACCCCCCACATGGAGTCACCGCCAGCTTCCCCATCACACCTGGACTTGCCCCACAACTGCCCTTTTCCCCCAAAACCAGAGTGCAGGGGGGCAGTTTCTGGGCATTCCCACTGGCAGGGAGCGCGGCAGCCAGCACTAACAAGTCCCGCTGTCACTGCCCCCCCTGCTCCCAGGGACCACAGACAACCATCCCCATCCTGAAGTGCAGGGTTGAGACAGTGCTCAGGAGCCCCCGGGCATCACAGTCACTGGGGGGCTGCTCCCAGCTCCCCACTGCCCCAGGAGAATGGGGGAAACGAGGGGAGGGGGAGTGTGTGGAGTATGGAGGAGCAGGATCAATGGCCTATTGCAAAGGGGGGGCATTTAGGGGTAATGTATATGGGGTATGGGGTATTCTGTTGGAAATGTATGCAATCCTGCAATATAACACTAGAAGGCAAAATCCTTCCAGTATATGACCAAATTATAAACTTCTATACACTGCCACCTGAACTATGGTGCACCAATGGATCAGTGAACTTAATCGTTGTAAACAATCAAACCAGCACCTACTACCCCATGCCGTACCAAGTAGTTGAACTGGTTTATACAATACCAAATTTCACTGTTAATATTCAATGGACACACAATATAAACAAAAGTACACAAAAATTACAAGAGCAACTTGCTGCAAGCGCCAACAGTTGAACACACTTACAATACACACTACAGAATGGCGCTAACAAAATTTTAACCCTATCAAAGAAGAAAAAGCAGTGTTTTTGGTGGTGGCCAGGATGTTAAACCATACTGCAGTGGTCAGGACTCTCAGTGTTGCTGTAAATTATCATAGCAGCTGGTGTATTGTTGACTGTATTTGTGTTACGTTGTATATAAAAACAATTAAAGGGGGCACAACACCCTAGCAAACAGCCACTAATTATAACCTCTAAGTAATGTAGTAAGCCCTAGCAAACAGCCACTAATTATAACCTCTAAGTAATGTAGTAAGCCCTCCCCCTCAGTGTACTAAACAACCCGGACCCAACCTTTTCAGGCACACTATAATGGGAAGTCTGGAACACTAATTGGAATATGTGTGGTATGCCTGTACGAGAGAAGGTGCAGGGCACGGTACTACACAAGGGGTAGTGGAACAAATATAGCATCGACACCTTCCACCTTGATGCCTGGCCCTATCAAAAAATGTGTCGCCATATGTCCTATGCTTTTCCATGGATACCTGGGCAGGAGGATCCCAAAAGAAAAAGAAAAAAAAAAGGGGTGGAGTTTTAGACTATAGATATTCAGGCCTGTCTGCAAAGGCCTATACTTTAAGAATTTAGGTGTATTCTTATCACTTAGCTAGTTATAGAGGTATAAAAGAAAGAATCAAAATCATTGTCTATCTGTGTAAGGGCCTTCTCTCACTGTGACACTGTGAGGCCCTGTTTAGTCATATTGAAATAAGGCGCACTGGGGCTGTTAGGAAGGTGATCCAATCTATCACCGCCAGAGAAAGGGAAGAGCCTAGAACATGTAAAAGGAAATTTAGTTTAATAGTTTTCTGTCTGGTAAGAACTCACTTATCAATAGACACAGCTGGAAAACCCTTATGTCTGTATAGATGTAGTTGTGAAATCCTCACTTCTGTATTGTTTTGTATGTTTATTTGCATGGTCTCTGTCTGGTTCTGTAATTGTTTCTGTCTGCTGTATAATTAATTTGGCTGGGTGTAAACTAATTAAGGTGGTGGGATATAATTGGTTAGCTAATCATGTTACAATATGTTAGGTAAATTTTAGTAGAATGATTGGTTAAGGTATAGCTAAGAATATTACTATATAAATTAGGGGCAAACAGGAAGTAAGTTGGGATTTGAAAAAGGAACTTGGATTTAAGCTTGCTGGAAGTTCACCCCAATAAACATTGAATTGTTTGCACTTTCGGACTTCGGGTATTGTTGCTCTCTGTTCATGTGAGAAGGACCAGGGAAGTGTGAGAGTGAAGGAATAAGCTCTCTAACACCAAAGCCATACAACACTAGTTACCTGTGTCTGGCAATATGTGTCTGTCAGTTTTGCAACTTTGAATGAAAGTTTCAAATGGATTTTTAGTGGTATTATTTAAAAACCAAACCAAACCAATTCATCTTAAACCTACAAAACAAGAGTTTTACAAAGCAGGAGTGTTGATTTAGGTCCTTAAAACCTCACATATTTACACAATATATATTTACACACAGAGAGATGCATACATATTCTTTTCCTTAACATTCCTTGCACTGCTATTATTATTTTTTACACAGCTGTACCCCAATTACACTCCCATCTTGTACAATCAGAGACAGTCAAGTTCCAATAGAAACCCCTTATGGTCCTTTAGTGATTTTGATTAACTCGTCCAATAGTCAAATAATATAGATCAGAGTATTTGGCTGCCTGCTGCCTGCAGCAGTCCTTTACAGACCATTTCTGTGGGAAAAGGGCCCATTTCCCCTCAGAATAGTTATAAAGGCTCCTGGGGACCAAAACATAGTGGTGGTAGTAGCCTCTGACCCCGTTGTATAATTTATTTAACTACCAGAGTTCCACCCAATGTGACTGTACCGAGTTGCACAAATAATTACATTTACATAACTGGATTTTATCATCAAACCAAAAACTTCCTTCTTATAACACCACAACTGTTACTTTTTAACATCTTCACAACCGTTACCTTTTAACATTCCCAAACTCCCAACTGTTTTCTTCCCTGCAAATTCCCCCCACACTCTGTAGTATTAATTTCTGCAAACAACTGCCTTTTACCCTGTGCTGTCTTTACCTCGGGATTGTTCAAAAAGGTAGTAAAAAACTTTTATCTCCATGGTCGCCCCTGGATCTTTTACTCTAAAAATTTCAAAGGAATCCAGCAGACTTCCATCATACTTTTTCCAACCCCCCCCCCAACATTTCACATGAATATCTAAAGTACCCTCCATTAAAACTTCAGAAAAACTTAAAGTGTGAGAGAGGGGGCTGGGGTGGAAAGCAGCCAATTAACACTGGGCAGTTATTTTAAAGTACAGGCTAGCAGCAGCAAATTAAGCAAACTGAGGAGGAGGAGAAGAAGACAAAGAAGAAGAAGAAGAAGAAGATATAGTTAGCTCTGAGTAAAGGGTAGGGCTCCCTAAGTTTAAACAGTAGGGAACCTGAACCCCCAGGTTTTTACTCTGAGAGAAGAGTGGGGTTGTTACCCACTCCTGCAAACACTGCCATTTTTCACTTAGAAACTTTTTTTTCTCCATTCCCCTAGGACCAAGTCCCAGCTCCTGTCTGTTAAGCTGGTCTGTTAACTCTGCTTTTGACTCCAAACCCCGTTGTGTCAAATCATCTTTACCCACCCCTAACTCTAATTGACAATCCTCCAGTAGCCTTCGCTGGAGTAGCACAAACTTGAAAGATTACTGGCAGCTTCCCATAATTACTTAGAATCATAGACTCATAGACTTTAAGGTCAGAAGGGACCATTATGATCATCTAGTCTGACCTCCTGCACAATGCAGGCTACAGAATCTCACCCACCAACTCCTGTATCAAACCTGTGTCTGAGCCATTGAAGTCCTCAAATCATGGTTTAAAGACTTCAAGGTGCAGAGAATCTTCCAGCAAGTGATCCGTGCCCCACACTGCAGAGGAAGGCGAAAAAACCCCAGGGCTTCTGCCAGTCTGCCCTGGAGGAAAATTCCTTCCCGACCCCAAATATGATGATCAGCTAAACCCTGAGCACGTGGGCAAGACTCACCAGCCAGACACCCAGGAAAGAATTCTCTGTACTAACTCAGATCCCACCCCATCTAACATCCCATCACAAGCCATTGGGCTAGTAGTCAAAGACAAATTAATTGCCAAAATTAGGCTATCCCATTATAGCAAGCCCTCCATAAACTTATCAAGCTGAGTCTTGAAGCCAGATACGTCTTTTGCCCCCACTACTCCCCTTGGAATCATAGAATCATAGAATATCAGGGTTGGAAGGGAGCTCAGGAGGTCATCTAGTCCAACCCCCTGCTCAAAGCAGGACCAATTCCCAACTAAATCATCCCAGCCAGGGCTTTGTCAAGCCGGGCCTTAAAAACCTCCAAGGAAGGAGATTCCACCACCTCCCTAGGTAACACATTCCAGTGCTTCACCACCCTCCTAGTGAAATAGTGTTTCCTAATATCCAACCTAGACCTCCCCCACTGCAACTTGAGACCATTGCTCCTTGTTCTGTCATCTGTCATCATTGAGAACAGCCAAGTTCCATCCTCTTTGGAACCCCCCTTCAGGTAGTTGAAGGCTGCTATCAAATCCCCCCTCATTCTTCTCTTCTGGAGACTAAACAATCCCAGTTCCCTCAGCCTCTCCTCATAAGTCATGCGCTCCAGACCCCTAATCATTTTTGTTGCCCTCCGCTGGACTCTTTCCAATTTTTCCACATCCTTCTTGTAGTGCGGGGCCCAAAACTGGACACAGTACTCCAGATGAGGCCTCACCAATGTCGAATAGAGGGGAACGATCACGTCCCTCGATCTGCTGGCAATGCCCCTACTTATACAGCCCAAAATGCCGTTAGCCTTCTTGGCAACAAGAGCACACTGTTGACTCATATCCAGCTTCTCATCCACTGTGACCCCTAGGTCCTTTTCTGCAGAACTGCTACCTAGCCATTCGGTCCCTAGTCTGTAGCTGTGCATGGGATTCTTCCGTCCTAAGTGCAGGACTCTGCACTTGTCCTTGTTGAACCTCATCAGGTTTCTTTTGGCCCAATCCTCTAATTTGTCTAGGTCCCTCTGTATCCGATCCCTACCCTCTAGTGTATCTACCACGCCTCCTAGTTTAGTGTCATCGGCAAACTTGCTGAGAGTGCAGTCCACACCATCCTCCAGATCATTAATAAAGATATTAAACAAAACCGGCCCCAGGACCGACCCTTGGGGCACTCCGCTTGAAACTGGCTGCCAACTAGACATGGAGCCATTGATCACTACCCGTTGAGCCCGACAATCTAGCCAGCTTTCTATCCACCTTACAGTCCATTCATCCAACCCATACTTCTTTAACTTGGCAGCAAGAATACTGTGGGAGACCGTATCAAAAGCTTTGCTAAAGTCAAGGAATAACACATCCACTGCTTTTCCCTCATCCACAGAGCTAGTTATCGCATCATAGAAGGCAATTAGGTTAGTCAGGCACGACTTCCCCTTGGTGAATCCATGCTGACTGTTCCTGATCACTTTCCTCTCCTCTAAGTGTTTCATAATTGATTCCTTGAGGACCTGCTCCATGATTTTTCCAGGGACTGAGGTGAGGCTGACTGGCCTGTAGTTCCCCGGATCCTCCTTCTTCCCTTTTTGAAAGATGGGCACTACATTAGCCTTTTTCCAGTCATCCGGGACCTCGCCCGATCGCCATGAGTTTTCAAAAATAATGGCTAATGGCTCTGCAATCTCATCCGCCAACTCCTTTAGCACCCTCGGATGCAGCGCATCCGGCCCCATGAACTTGTGCATGTCCAGTTTTTCTAAATAGTCCCGAACTACTTCTTTCTCCACAGAGGGCTGGTCACCTTCTCCCCATATTGTACTGCCCAGTGCAGCAGTCTGGGAGCTGACCTTGTTTGTGAAGACAGAGGCAAAAAAATCATTGAGTACATTAGCTTTTTCCACATCCTCGGTCACTAGGTTGCCTCCCTCATTCAGTAAGGGGCCCACACTTTCCTTCACTTTCTTCTTGTTGCTAACATACCTGAAGAAACCCTTCTTGTTACTCTTAACATCTCTTGCTAGCTGCAACTCCAAGTGTGATTTGGCATTCCTGATTTCACTCCTGCATGCCTGAGCAATATTTTTATACTCCTCCCTGGTCATTTGTCCAATCTTCCACTTCTTGTAAGCTTCTTTTTTGCATTTAAGATCAGCAAGGATTTCACTGTTTAGCCAAGCTGGTCGCCTGCCATATTTACTATTCTTTCTACACATCGGGATGGTTTGTTCCTGCAACCGCAATAAGGATTCTTTAAAATACAGCCAGCTCTCCTGGACCCCTTTGCCCTTCATGTTATTCTCCCAGGGGATCCTGCCCATCTGTTCCCTGAGGGAGTCAAAGTCTGCTTTTCTGAAGTCCAGGGTCCGTATTCTGCTGCTCTCCTTTCTTCCTTGTGTCAGGATCCTGAACTCGACCATCTCATGGTCACTGCCTCCCAGGTTCCCATCCACTTTTGCTTCCCCTACTAATTCTTCCCTGTTTGTGAGCAGCAGGTCAAGAAAAGCTCTGCCCCTAGTTGGTTCCTCCAGCAGTTGCACCAGGAAATTGTCCCCTACACTTTCCAAAAACTTCCTGGATTGTCTGTGCACCGCTGTATTGCTCTCCCAGCAGATATCAGGGTGATTAAAATCTCCCATGAGAACCAGGGCCTGTGATCTAGCAACTTCTGCTAGTTGCCAGAAGAAAGCCTCGTCCACCTCATCCCCCTGGTCTGGTGGTCTATAGCAGACTCCGACCACGACATCACCCTTGTTGCTCACACTTCTCAACTTTATCCAGAGACACTGGATAAAGGCTGTTCCAGAACTTCACTCCTCTGATGGTTAGAAACCTTCATCTAATTTCAAGTCTAAACTTCCTGATAGCCAGTTTATATCCATTTGTTCTTGTGTCCACATTGGTACTGAGCTTAAATAATTCCTCTCCCTCCCTGGTATTTATTCCTCTGATATATTTATAGACAGCAATCATTCCCTCAGCCTTCTTTTGGTTAGGCTAAACACGCCAAGCTCTTTGAGTCTCCTTTCATAAGACAGGTTTTCCATTCCTCGGATCATCCTAGTAGCCCTTCTCTGAACCTGTTCCAGTCTGAATTCATCCTTCTTAAACATGGGAGACCAGAACTGCACACAGTATTCCAGATGAGGTCTCACCAGTGCCTTGTATAATGGTACTAACACCTCCTTATCTCTACTGGAAAAACCTTGCCTGATGCATTCCAAGACCGCATTAGCTTTTTTCACAGCCATATCACATTGGCGGCTCATAGTCAACCAATACTCCAAGGTCCTTCTCCTCTGTTACTTCCAGCTGATGCCTCCTCAGCTTATAACAATAGCTCTTGTTATTAATCCCTAAATGCATGACCTTGCACTTTTCACTATTAAATTTCATCCTATTACTATTATTCCAGTTTACAAGGTCATCCAGATCTTCCTGTATGATATCCCGGTCCTTCTCTGTATTGGCAATACCTCCCAGCTTTGTGTCATCCACAAACTTCATTAGCACATTCCCACTTTTTGTGCCAAGGTCAGTAATAAAAAGATTAAATAAGATTGGTCCCAAAACCAATCCCTGAGGAACTCCACTACTAACCTCCCTCCAGCCTGACAATTCACCTTTCAATACGACCTATTGTAGTCTCCCCTTTAACCAGTTCCTTTTCCACCTTTCAATTTTCACATTGATCCCCATTGTTTCCAATTTAGCTAATAATTCCCCATGTGGAACCATATCAAATGCCTTACTGAAATCGAGGTAAATTAGATCCACTGCGTTTCCTTTGTCTAAAAAATCTGTTACCTTCTCAAAGAAGGAAATCAGGTTGGTTTGGCACGATCTACCTTTTGTAAAACCATGATGTATTTTGTCCCAATTACCATTCACCTCAATGTCCTTGATTACTTTTTCCTTCAACATTTTTTTCCTGTAGTTGCCTGGATCACTTTTTTCCCCTTTCTTAAAGATAGGAACTATGTTAGCAATTCTCCAGTCATATGGTACAACCCCTGAGTTTACAGATTCATTAAAAATTCTTGCTAATGGATTTGCAATTTCATGTGCCAGTTCCTTTAATATTCCTGGATGAAGATTATCTGGGCCCCCTGATTTCGTCCCATTAAGCTGTTCGAGTTTGGCTTCTACCTCGGATGTGGTAATATCTACCTCCATATCCTCATTCCTATTTGTCATCCTACCATTATCCCTAAGTTCCTCATTAGCCTCATTAAAGACTGAGGCAAAGTATTTGTTTAGATACTGGGCCATGCCTAGATTATCCTTAACCTCCACTCCATCCTCAGTGTTTAACGGTCCTACTTCTTCTTTCTTTGTTTTCTTCTTATTTATATGGCTATAGAACCTTTTAATATTGGTTTTAATTCCCTTTGCAAGGTCCAACTCTACATGGCTTTTGGCCTTTCTCACTTTATCCCTACATGTTCTGACCTCAATAAGGTAGCTTTCCTTGCTGATCGCTCCCATTTTCCATTCCTTGAAGGCTTTCTGCTTTTTCTTAATCACTTCTCTGAGATGCTTGCTCATCCAGCTTGGTCTACAACACCTGCCTATGAATTTTTCCCCCTTTCTTGGGATGCAGGCTTCTGATAGTTTCTGCAACTTTGACTTTAAGTAATTCCTAGCCTCCTCCACCTTTAGATCCACAAGTTCTTCAGTCCAATCCACTTCCCTAACTAATTTCCTCAATTCTTTAAACTTAGCCCTTTTGAAATAAAAAACCCTAGTCACAGATCTATTTTTGTTTATCCTTCCATTTAGTTTAAACTGAATTAGCTCATGATCGCTCGAACCAAGGTTGTCCCCTACAACCATTTCTTCTATGAGGTCCTCACTACTCACCAAAACCAAATCTAAAATGGCATCCCCTCTTGTTGGTTCAGCAACTACTTGGTGAAGGAATCCATCAGCTATCGCATCTAGGAAAATCTGAGCCCTATTATTATTACTAGTACTTGTCCTCCAGTCTATATCTGGGAAGTTAAAGTCTCCCATGATCACACAGTATTTACTTAAATAAAAACATTAAAGAGGTCTCTATCCATATCCAAATCAGATCCTGGCGGTCTATAGCACACCCCAAGCACTATCTCAGATGAGGCTCTAGTAGCTTTCTTCCTCAATGTGATTTTTGCACAGACAGACTTGGTCTTATCCATTCCATCCCTTCTTACTTCTTTACAGTCTATCTCATCATTGATATACAATGCTAATCCACCACCTTTGCCTTTATTTCTGTCTTTCCTAAACAGCACATACCCTTCAATACCTGTACTCCAGTCATGACTACTATTCCACCATGTTTCTGTTATCCCTATAATATCCGATTTCACTTCCTGCACCAGTAACTCTAGTTCCTCCATTTTGTTACCTAGGCTCCTCGCATTGGTGTACAAACATCTTAATTCTTGCTGTTTGGCTTCACTCACATTCTTTACCCGATTAGGCCCAGACATTCTACCGCCAGTATCACCTATTAGAATTGTATCTAAAAAGATAGAGATACATACCTATCTCATAGAACTGGAAGGGACCCTGTAAGGTCCTTGAGTCCAGCCCCCTGCCTTCACTAGCAGGACCAAGTACTGATTTTTGCCCCAGATCCCTAAGTGGCCGCCTCAAGGATTGAACTCACAACCCTGGGTTTAGGAGGCCAATACTCAAACCACTGAGCTATCCCTTCCCCCTGGTACCCTTCTTCTGTATGTCCATTCTCCTACCCATGACAGTATCCTTTCTTGCTTTGTTTTCCCCCCCTCTCCATGTTAATATCTGGCGTGGAGATTACCTGGACATCTCCCAACCATCTTCCCCCAATTCCTAGTTTAAAGCTCTCTTAATCAGTTGTGCCAGCCTCCATCCTAGAAGTCTATTTCCCTCCCTACTCAGGTGAAGTCCATCCCGAGAGAACAGTCCTCTGTCCATGAATGCTTCCCAGTGGCCATACATCCCAAAGCCCTCCTTATAGCACCACTGCCTGAGCCATCTGTTGATCGCCATAATCTTGTCACACCTTTGTTGCCCTTCTCTACGAACAGGAAGAATCCCACTGAAGATCACCTGAGCCTCGATTTCCTTAAGCGTCTTCCCCAGCCTGGCATAGTCTCCCTTGATACGTTCCAGTGAGAATCTAGCCATATCATTCGTTCCCACATGAAGGACAATCAGCGGATTCTTTCCCGCTCCTGTTAGGATCCTCTTCAGCCTCAGGTCCACATCCCGTATCTTAGCACCCGGCAGACAGCACACCCTTCTGTTCTCTGGATCAGCTCTGGTTACAGGCCTGTCTATTCTTCTCAGTAAGGAGTCCCCAATCATGTAGACCTGCCTTTTCCTGGTGACGGTGCGATTTTCTGGACTATCCCCTGTTCCCTCTGGCTGCAAGTCCTCTCGATTCCTATTCACCTTTGCAATCCTCTACAACCCATCCTGTAGCCTCCTGGGGCTCATGTTTGGTGTCATCTCCATTGATTCTTCCCCTCTACTTATAGGGCTAGCTGCTCTTCTCTTCTTCCTTGCCCTCTCACCTTCAGCGACCACCTCCTGTGCCCCTTCTTCATTTTCCAACTCTGCAAACCTGTTCCTGAGATCATTTGCTCCTTCACTAGCCCGTCTTTTCCTCTGCCTGGTTCGCTTAGTCACATGCTTCTACCGTCCACTTTCCTCACCCAGCCATCTCCCCTCAGAGTTCTTTGGTCCTGCTTCCATCTGCAAGTCTGAGCTTTTCCCTTCAGCCTCCTCATGTCTTTGCTCCATCATCCGCTTGAACCCCCTTCTAAACTTGACCAGAGTTTCCACCTGCATCTCCAATCCTTGGATCTTTTCTTCCATCAGCTCTATCAGGCGGCACTTCATGCAGACGACACTCTTTTCAGGTACCCCCTCCAGGATCATGTACATGCCACAGCTTCCACATCCAGTCATCTTCATTGTGTCTTCCACTGCTTGGGTCACTACAACTGCTGCCTCTGTATCTGTCATAGGCTTCCCACCTAAATCCTGCAAATCTGGGAAACACAAACCAACGCAAAACACCACCACCCACAGCAAAACAAACCCCACAACAAGCACCAAGACACTGCTAGAACACTGCATACTCCCTTCAGTAACCTGTGTATTCCTCTGCCTGCCTCTCTTAGTCTTCCCCCAAACTCCCCTGTTTACAGTTCTGTTTGCTGGCTCCTCTTACAAGTGGACTTAAGTGCCTCCTTTCTCTGGAAGGCATCCTGTTCCCATGGGCACAGACCGCCTTCTGCGACCCATTTACCAAGTAGTGTGGGCTCCTCAGCCAGGCCCCATCCCTCTGGGTCCCCTAACGCTGCTCCCATTTTCTTTTTAATCTCATCCCAGGTTGACCCCACTTACCTGGCTGCCACTCACCTGTGCAACGAGATGTATCTGAGTCACGGCACCAAGATGTTGGAGGGCTTTCCCTTCACCTCCCCCCCTAGTTCTTGTCACGCAGACAGCAAGCATCAAAAGACCAGAAGTCCGAAGCACAGACAATGCGATGTTTATGGGGTTAGTTTCCAAACAAGCATATTCCGAGGCCCTTCACACCAGTTGGGTTTATCTCTATACGCCGATAGAGTCTGTTCCCCAGTGTCTCCCTTCTCAGCTCTGATGCCACAGAGCATTTACCCCACGTCCCTCTTCCCAGCTCTGACGCTGCAGAACCTTGCCTGTGTCCCTGTTCCCCGTTCCCTATTCCCTGTTCCCATTCCCCACCTTAGCAAACACGATTCAATTTCCAGTCCCCCACTTCCTGTTTGACCCCAGTTTATATAGTAATATTCTCAGCTATACCTTAACCAATTATTTTACTGAAATTTAACAAACCAATCCTGACATAATTCTCTAACCAATTATATCCCACTACCCTAATTAACTTACACCTAGCAAAGTTAATTATACAGCAGAGAGAAACAATTAGAGAACCAGACAGATTAACAATAGAAAAGTGGGGGCCTGTCAGAAACATATAGTTAAGGGTTAATGCCTCTTTTACCTGTAAAGGGTTAAGAAGTTCACCTAGCCTAGCTGACACCTGACCAGAGGAACCAATGGGGGGACAAAATGTTTCAAAAGGAAGGAGGGAAGTTCCCTTTGTCTGGGTCAGTTTCAGTTTAAGATTTGACCGGAGTGGAAAAGCTCCAGAATTCAGCCTCTTATCAAGTAGTGAGTATTAGTGAAGGAAATAAATAGGTTTATGTTTATTTCTTTGTAACTTGTCTTGGAAATTAGAGGAATAATCAAATTGGGTATTCATTTGTGTAACTAAGTTTTTGCCCAGGGGAACATCCTCTGTGTTTTGAATCTGTTGTCTGTGAGAGTAGCTGGTATGCTAATCTCTCCCAGAGGGTTTTCTTTTATCTTTCTCTTCTTTAATTAAAAGTCTTATTTTTAAGAACCTGATTGATTTTTCCTTGTGTTAAGATCCAAGGGGGTTGGATCTGGACTCACCAGGAATTGGTGAGGGAAAGGAGGGGGAATGGTTAATTTCTCCTTGTTTTAAGATCCAAGGGTTTGGATCAGTGTTCACCAGGAAATTGGTGAAGAAGTCTCTCAAGGCTACCCAGGGAAGGGAGTTAGCACTTGGGAGTGGTGGCAGCAAGACCAGATCTAAGTGGGTAATTGAGCTTAGGGGTTCACATGCAGGTCTCCACATCTCTATCCTAAAGTTCAGAGTGGGGGTGAAATCTATGACAGGGCCATAAAGACAAAACAATACAGAAGTGAGGGTTTCACAACCACAACCATTGGTAAGTGATTTCTTGCCAGACAGGATGCTATCAAACTAAGTTTTCTTTAACCATCTTAAGATCTGTTTCTTTATCTGGAGGTGATGGGCACTATCAGGACAGGATCATATTCCTAACAGCCCAAAACCACCTTATTTCACTGTGACTGGTTTGGGATGTGAGGAGGTGACCATAGGCTTCCCAGCTTATGGCTGCCCCTGCTGCTTAGCCAAAGGCTTTAGCCTAAGAACAAGGCCTCAGACTATCCTAGTGAGAGAATACCTTCTCCTCCAGCTGAAGTCCCACTCAAACTCCCCAGGCGGACTGTGATTTTGATTCTTTGTTTTTATACCACTATAACTAGCTAAGTGATAAAAATACACCTAAGTTCTTAAAGTATAGGTCTTTACAGGCAGGCCTGAATATCTATATTCTAACATAGACCCTTTCGTTCCAAAATAAGAGTTCCTTTTTCTGAATTAACTTAATCCAGACATTTTGCTAATTTGGAAAAAGGCACTCATTCTGGAATAAGAGAGACCACACACGTAAAAAGCAACAGAGAGTCCTGTGGCACCTTTAAGACTAACAGATGTATTGGAGCATAAGCTTTCGTGGGTGAATGCCCACTTCGTCGGATGCATGTAATGGAAATTTCCAGGGGCAGGTATAAATATGCTGGCAAGAATCAGTCTGGAGATAATGAGGTTATTTCAATCCGGGAGGGTGAGGTCCTCTGCTAGCAGTTGAAGTGTGAACACCAAAGGAGGAGAAACTGCTTCTGTAGTTGGCTAGCCATTCACAGTCTTTGTTTAATCCTGATCTGATGGTGTCAAATTTGCAAATGAACTGACGCTCAGCAGTTTCTCTTTGGAGTCTGGTCCTGAAGTTTTTTTGCTGTAAGATGGCTACCTTTACATCTGCTATTGTGTGGCCAGGGAGGTTGAAGTGTTCTCCTACAGGTTTTTGTATATTGCCATTCCTGATATCTGACTTGTGTCCATTTATCCTTTTACGTAGTGACTGTCCAATGTACATAGCAGAGGGGCATTGCTGGCACGTGATGGCATATATAACATTGGTGGACGTGCAGGTGAATGAACCGGTGATGTTGTAGCTGATCTGGTTAGGTCCTGTGATGGTGTTGTTGGTGTAGATTTGTGGGCAGAGTTGGCATCGAGGTTTGTTGCATGGATTGGTTCCTGAGTTAGAGTTGTTATGGTGCGGTGTGTGGTTGCTGGTGATTGAAATAACCTCGTTATCTCCAGACTGATTCTTGCCAGCATATTTATACCTGCCCCTGGAAATTTCCATCACATGCATCCGACGAAGTGGGCATTCACCCACAAAAGCTTATGCTCCAATACATCTGTTAGTCTTAAAGGTGCCACAGGACTCTCTGTTGCTTTTTACAGATCCAGACTAACACGGCTACCCCTCTGATACCACACATGTAGTAATTCTGCAATAGTTACAGTCCCTGTGTGAACAAGCCCTTTCTTCAATACTACAGAGAAAGCCAATTTTGTCTTCAAATCCCTCCTTGAACATACCTCTGCCAGAACCCTTTAAAATGTTGACCTCTCATCAAGAGCGGGTTGAATAAAATAGTCACCAGAGGATATACACATAACCCCACCTCCCCTAGAGAAGCAAACTTCACTTTAAATTTCACTGCCCCATCACTCCGATATTGGTGCCGATCCGATCACCCACCCTTGAACCGTCACTTCTTCATGGGGGTCCAGATCCACAGCTAGTGTAAATGGCTGCAGCGCCACTGAAGTCCACAGAGCTAACCTGGATTTACACCGGCTCGGGAGGTGGCCCTGTCTGCTCAGTCTCCAGTCTGGCAAATGTGCTTAATTTTACCACTGTGAAGTTGATTTCAGTGGAAATATTTCCTGTAGTAAAGTTAAGCATGAACTTGTTAGATGGTATGTTTGCAGGATCAGGGCCTTACATTGTCATCTCCTACAGGCAGGCAGCTGGTCTAAACAGTGTGTATATGTGTAATTTCCCGGGATCATTTTCCTGCATATCATATAGGATGAGTCCTGTGAGTGCCCCAGAACACATTAATATTGTCCTGTCACTCAGGGTGTTAGTTTCGCTGAAATACTTCGCCAGCATCTCAATGGCAAACATTTTTGTTTCATTTACTTTTCAATTGAAAGGTGGTGGGTTTTTTTTCAGTTTTTGAAAGCTTAAGAATTTTTGAGATTTCAGACATTTTTCCTTCTTCCTTTTTAGCAACTGAATAAACAGAATGAATGACGTCTAGTTCCGCCCCCGTCACCCTCACTTTCCGGTTTTTCCTTTTTTTCACAACTCCAACTTTTCAAAATGTCTCCAAATTTGGAAAAGTTAAGAAGTGGTAGAGTCATGGAGTTTCATTTTGTCTTTTGCTTCTGTAACTTTTCCAGAGTTGGCGATGTTTTGAAAACCTGAGAGTGGAAAAAGGAAAAAAATAGAAACAAGGGGAAAAAACCAGAACCCTGGAACGCTTTCATTTTCTTGTATTTTGTTGGGTAAAATGGAGAAAGAGGAAAAAAACCAAAAACATCAACATTTTGAAAACTCCAGGGTTTAGAAACTGAAATGAAACTTTTCATTAAAAACAAATTTAAAAATGATTGAAGATGAATTGAAACAAATGCCTTTTTGACTTGAAATGAAAATTTTATACTGTTTAATTTTGAAATTTTCCCATGAAACATTTCAAATGAAAAATTTCAAATGAACATTTTTTGTTTGAAATTTTTGTGAAGGGAAACAACAGGGTTGTTTTTTTTTACCATTTCTAATCCCTGGTCTGATCTGGTCTGGCAATTCCTATTAGTCTATGAAGCAAAGATATTTGTAACATTAACATGCAGATTACATGTTTTACATATTGAATTAACCTATTATTTCAAATGAACTGATAGTGTCCTTTACATATGCTACAGTCCATATACACGTACCATAGATTTTTTTTTAAATTACATTATCTATGCATATGAACCAACATGTTCTTTCCACATGGGTCTGGTAACTCACTGCCATTCAAGAAATCAGACAGGTTAAATCTTTATTTCTCCATTCAATCAACAAATGGAGAAGTTCTGTTGTTCTGTATATTTTCAAGTTTCTTAAACATTTCTCCATCATCTCTGGTTCCTCTTTCCTGTAGTGCAGGGACCCACATATTTAACTCAATCTCTGAAGCACTTTTCTTCCAAACTCTTCATTTAAGGGCATGTTGCTCTGTGGGAAAATCAGAGGGAATCAGCCAATGCAATGCCAGCTGCATTTAGCCTGTACAGACATCTCAGGCAGTTTATTACTGGTGATGAGGCATCAACTTGAGGGGCACTGGCTAGACTTTCAGATCCCAGTCTGAGTTTGCAGGGTTGGAAAAGAGATTAAAACAAAGGAATGACCTGCTCACAGATTTCAGATATTTGAAATTTCGGCGGTGTTGGTTCATGTTGATTGGACACGCAGGTCACATGGTATAATTTCTGTTACCCGATTGGGACCCTCATTCAGTAAAGCTCTTAAAGTTAAGCATGTGAATAATCCCATTGACTTTAATGGGACTATCCATGTGCTTAAATCTAAGCACATGCTTAAGAACTTTGCCAATGCAAGGCCTAAATGAGTATGTTTCGAATCAAGTTTCTGGTTCAAATACTTGCACTGATTCCAAAATTTGTTTTCTGTGCCATTCCCTGACAGCAGCTGAAAATTCTCTGGTTTTGCAAACGGGAAGGTTGGGATTTTCAAAATATCTTTAAAAAGTTAAGTGCCCAAATCCCATTGAATTTCACTGCAGAACACCCCTGAATGCCTTTGAATGTCCCACCCTAAATGCATTCTCTGGAATGTTAGCAAACAGTAACCCAGATGGATTGTTAACACAATCAAGGGAATCCAGTGAGACCGATTCTCTGCTCACACTAAACTGTGCTTGGCACAGGACCAGAAGGGAGTGCAAAGGTGGCTCTGAGATATCTTTAGGCTCCATGATCCTGGGCCCTGGCACTGTGACAAAGTGGGAATTTTCTGTAATGATGTTAAGGATGCTATGTGTGCCTCAGTTACCTTCTGTATTTTTCATTGCTGTCCAGTGGAGACTAAAGGGTTAAGTCTGTCCTTGGGGCAGAGCAGGAGACATGAGGTGTGTGTATCACCCTGCTGCGTGGGGCAGAATGAATGGATTATTAAGGAAATGGCTGGAACCTGTTTAAACTTACCCAGATCTGTGGAGAATCCGAAAAAGACAACGGGAAACCCCACAGAACATTCACCTAGCAACCAGAGACCCAGAGGAAGGAGGTTTTCCCTCCCCTCTGCAGGGAAGCGGAGCAATGGCCCCAGCTCGAGAACAAAGAGAAGGTGTCCATCCGTGGGGTTAAGTGCTGCCCTCTGAAGAGAGACAGGGCTCTCACCCTGGAATGAACAAGGGACAAAGACGGAGCCTGAAATGGAGTCCATAGCAGCTTGGTTGGCTGATGGCACTGCCTTGGCCAGGTGGACTATGTCTTCACCTTTCTTTCTCTATGCTATCATAAGGAATTTCAATGCTGTGAGCCAGATGAATAATACAGCCTGCTCTGTTTTGAAAAGGTGTCTGGATATCACTGCAAACACATGCTGAGGTGCATTAGTCCCTTAAAAGTGTACAAGTCTCTGACCAGGAGTTTATCTCAGTTGGAGTCGCTGGGCAGAGCTCATGCTGTGAAACAGGAGTGCTAGAGCCCAGGGGCTCACAGGCAGTGAGACTGTGGGTCCTACCCTGAAGGAAAAGAGGTTCTGTTTGGAGGTCTAGAACACTGAAGGGATTCCTCCAAGGGACTGTTTAAAAGCTGGAGTGTCACACAGACCCTGTGGATCCTTAACAGGTATAAATTAAAGTAGCCTGAGGGTTGCTCTAACTTACACTTCACTATCACACAGTGCTGGCTGGGAAATGTTTCTATTTTTCTCTCTGTGGAAAAATGTTGGTTTTAACTGAAAACCAGAAAACTGAAAAAAGACTCGTTTTTTTAACAATATCCCCAAAATTTGTCATAAAAAAGAAGAAAAAAATTTCCCATCATTTTTTGACACAGCAAACATAAAAGGCAAGAAATATTTCTAAAGAGGTTTTTTCAGTATTTAAATGGAAAGTTGACTAAATAACAGTTGAATCAATACCCACCCCCTCTGTGCTGTAAATACAGTCAGGGCTTCTTAGAATCAGTTTGTACATCAAGCCTGATTTTTGCTAGATTCAAAATCATAAAGCTCAAATTTTCAAAGGCATCCGAGTCAGTTAGGCACCTAAGTCCCATTCACTCTCAGTAGGAATTAACCTCTTAAATCACATAGGTGCTCTTTGAACAATCGACTCTTTATCGGATTCTGAAATCAGTTGTGATCTCGTAGGCTATGGGCTTTGTAAAGCCCTTGGAAAAAGGCCTTGATCCAAAACCAAAACATCTTACCAAGTACGTGTGAAAGGAACAAACACAGGCAGGCTGGAGGCTGGTGAGTTAAGGTTGTTTGCATGCCTGGACTGTGCATTTCCAAACTTTGTATTTAAGCACCAGGCAGTGGACGTGCTTCGCTCTCGTTTGCTCTGGGGTAAACACTGATTTCAATAACGCTACACTGGGTTACACTAGAGTAATTGAAAGAGACTCAGACTTGCTGAAGAGACTCTCAACCCAACGCCAATGAAAATTCTCTGTGCCTGGGAATGTCTCTATCTTAAGGTGACTAAGTGAGGTGAGCCCGGTTTATGCTACATCCCAAACACAGCGACATGGGCAGATTCTCTGCCCTTGCTGCTCTGATCCCTTTGTAATGCCTCAGCAGAGCAAAGCAGGCAGGAGCTGGATGCAGGGGCCAGGCTGAGAATTCCCCAGGCACAGTTGCTTTTCCGAACAGAAGGGTAATTTCAGAAGAGGCAGAGCCACCATCAGTAGGAGAACAAGAGCAGGAAGAGACGGCTATAAAAATAAAGACGGCTCCGTTGTGGCTTTGCCACAAACCCTGAGCACAGGGTGCATTTTGATTTGTGGATTCCCCGTTCCAGGGTGGGGAAGTAATCAGTGGTTGCTGGGGCAGGGTACTTCCCCCCACGTGTACTGGCTCAGCTGTGCTGGCCAGGGGGGCCACATCTCTGCCCCCTCCTGGACTATGCCCTGCCCACTTCCCAGACACCGCCCCCCCCCCCCCACAGGAGAGTAAGTAGCAGCTGCTCTCTCCAGGGGATGCTGGCAGTAGAACACACCATGGAGTAAGGGCTGCTTTAGATCCTGTCACTTCCTTGCCTGGGCGTGTCACTGAGCCCACAGAGCTGCAATGTCACAGAACAGCCCTGATGATTCCAGAGTTAAACAAAGTGACGTAAGAGGCGAAGCTGACAGAGACGTATTGGATTGTGGTCCAGGGAAACAGGGCAGAGGGGGAAAAAAGTCTCTGCCAGATGGGATTTCAGAGATTACAGATAATGCAAAGTAAAGTTATAGGGCCCGATCTCCAGCTGGTGTAAATCAGCCCCACGTCCCTGGAGTCAATGGCACTTTGCTGATTCACACTCTGACAAGCTGTACCACAGTGTCCATGTGACAGGAAGAAATAGACATGGTCCAGTGTCACCAGTGACTGGATAAGGTTAGTCAAGCTGGGAAATGGGGGTAAATGACCTGGCTGGAATTTGTAAAGAATCTTCAGGAGTTAGATTCACTGTCAATGGAATTTTGACTCTTCAGGGCCTGAATCCCTTGTGAAGATGAGATGTGAAATCAGCTGGGTGCTGTGACACTGAGCACAGCAATGCCTCAATAGCTTTAAACACCTGGGCCTATGTAGGGTTACCATCCGTCCGGGTTTTCCCGGCCATGTCCGGCTTTTTCAGCGTTAAATGGCCGTCGGGGGGGATTTCTAATCAAGTAGAAATGTCCGGGATTTCCCCCTTCCCCTCATGCAGAGTGCGGCTCGGCTGATTGGATGGCGGGGCCTGATTGAAAGCCGCTCGCAGCCACTGGGGACTCTAGCAGCCAGAGTCCCTCCCCCTCCCCCGCAGAGCAGCACAGAACAGTGTTTGAGTCCACGTGGAGCCTGCAGCTCTCCCTCTGCCGGGTGAGCAGGGCAGGCGGGGGGGTGCAGAGGCTGCAGGGCGAGGAGGAGCAGGGCAGGCAGGGGCATAGAGGCTGCAGGGGCAGGGGGCGCAGAGGCTGCAGGGCAAGTGGGGAGCAGGGGGCACAGAGGCTGCAGGGGTGGGGGAGGTGCAGAGCCTGCAGGGCGACGAGGAGCAGGGCAGGCAGGGGCATAGAGGCTGCAGGGGCAGGGCAGGCAGGGGGTGCAGAGGCTGCAGGGGCAGGGCAGGCGGGGGGGTGCAGGGGCTGCAGGGTGAGTGGGGAGCAGGGGGCACAGAGGCTGCAGGGGCAGGGGGTGCAGGGTGAGTGGGGAGCAGGGGGCACAGAGGCTGCAGGGATGGGGGGGTGCAGAGGCTGCAGGGCAAGGAGGAGCAGGGCAGGCAGGGGCATAGAGGCTGCAGGGGCAGGGCAGGCGGGGGGCGCAGAGGCTGCAGGGTGAGGAGGAGCAGGGCAGGCAGGGGCATAGAGGCTGCAGGGGCAGGGGGGTGCAGGGCAGGCGGGGGGGTGCAGGGACTGCAGGGCGAGTGGGGAGCAGGGAAACACTTAGCAACCCCCAACCAAGATCAGAGCGGGAGGGAGGAGGGGGAATGCGGGGTGCTCAGAGGAGGGGGCAGAGTTGGGGCAGGGACTTTGGAGAAGGGGCGGGGTTGGGGTGGGGCCAGGGGCGGAGTTGGGGCAGGGCCGGGGGCGGGACCGGGGCCCCGTGGAGTGTCCTCTTTTTTAAATGTTTGAATATGGTAACCCTAGGCCTATGTCCCTTATGCTCCTTTGGTAATCCCAGCCTAGGGTTTCAGTGCAGAGGGCCGTGGGTCACTTACTGAGCCGAGGTGCAGAGACGGCAGGTTCACTCTTCTGTTGCAGATGAAGTGTAGAATAAGGAGAGATTTCCAGGGCTCTGATGTTCAGAGATTCATAGTTCTCTGTATCCTTGTCTTGCCCCCGGGGTTCCTGGAAATAAAACATGTGCATATTAACATGAAGCAAAGGGGCTGGCGTCTTTCTGAGAAAGCTGAAATTTAATGGCAGAACCCAGTTGTTCTGAGGAGAGACCAATAATAATTCATCATTAATAAACACAGCAGGTGACTTTCCAAACTGCTCTAATAACTAACTAACACACTGATTGTACAGTAGTGCGCGGCAAATTGTATCTGCCCAGTGCATTTTTGGCTTTTCTTTCTGTGCCTGGCAGAGTGCTCACAAACTACTCCTGTCATTTACAAATTGACTCAATATTCCGAAACATTCAGGAGATTTCGAAGGTGAGCAAAGGGCAGTCTTTGGGGTGCTGGCAAGAGCCGTCCAGAGTTGGGGTTTGACCTTCAAGCTTCACAACTGGTCACCCCACATCATTGCTAGGTTGAATGCACAAACTTCCTGTGTGACCTGGGTCTGCCCTTGATGTCCCTAAACCACTGACTGCCAGAGGCTGGACTGGATGACAGGGAATGGATGACTTGGAAATTGCCCTGTTCTGTTCATTCCCTCTGGAGCACCTGGCATTGACCACTTTCAGGACAGGGCCGGCTCCAGGCACGAGCGAAGGAAGCAGGTGCTTGAGGCGGCCAATGGAAAGGGGCGGCACATCTGGGTCTTCGGCGGCAATTCGGCAGCAGGTCCCTCAGTCCCTGTCTTCCTCTTTGAGCTGCCGCCGAAGTGCCGCTGAAGAGGAAGAGAGGGAGTGAAGGACCCGCCGCTGAATTGCCGCAGAAGAATGAAGTGGCACGATTGAGCTGCCACTGAAGTACCGCCGATTGGCTTTATCGTTTTGTTTTTTGGTTTTTTTCTCTTCACTGCTTGCGGCAAAAAAGCTGGAGCCGGCCCTGTGTCAGGAGACAGGATACTGGGCTAGATGGACCTTTGGTCTGACCCAGTATGGCCGTTCTTATATTCTTATGACCTTGCTCATGTTGCTTAGCGTGTCTCTGCTTCAGGTGCCCATCTGTACAATGGAGATAACAGCATTGCCTTACCTCACAGTGGGGTTTATCAGGACAAAAACATCAAAGACTGTGAAGCACATTGAGAGCTACTGGAGAAAAGCACAATATAAGACCTACAAATTGTTATTATTGTTATAATCCATTTTCAGCTTCCAACATGAGTATTCAACACGGAACGTGTTTTTGTGACTTTATCCATAGTCTGAGAGACTCATGTAGGCCAGCGTCAGAGCTGTGGGATTCAGGCATATGAAAGGGCATGAACATAGTCAAAATGAACCAAACTCCTGACACATTCATCTTTTCTCCCCCAGTATTTGCCCAGCTCTACTGTATATAGCAGTTTCTATCAGAGGATTTCACAGCACTATCCGAACCAGAATTAATTGAGTCCAAATATCCCTGAGGTCATTATCAGATGCTGTAGTATATTATTATACACGCTATAAAAATACGTGAACTGAGACATAGAAAGGTGACATGTTCCATATCACGCAGCAATTTAATAGCAAAGCCATAAATGGGACACATACCCAATCCCTGTAGTAATTCCTAGACCACATTTCCATGTAGAATCCTGCTCCCGTTGATCTAATCACCAGACCCCATGAATCCTGATTGCCTGCCCCTCCTGCTCTAACCCAGGTGTCCTGGTGCTGAGCCCCTTCTACTCTAACCGTTAGACTCCACTCCCCTCCCAGATCCCAGGAGCAGAGCTAGGTGGATAATGGATTTTTCACTTCATTGGCAATTCTAAAAAATCAAAAAATAATTTAGTTTCAGGTTAAACCAAAAATGCTCTTTTTGTGAAGATTTTTTTGGCAAATGGAAAAGTTGAAAAAACTTCCAAGTCAAAACATTTTCGTCATGTCCAGCCTGCTCTGACCACTCCCATCCCAGAGCTGGGCACAGAACCCAGGAGTTCTGTCTCTCTGTCCCAACCCCCGCTGTAGCCACTAGACCCCGCTCCAGTGAATCTACGGCGCAAGGACATCCTGAACTCAGGTCAATGGGAGTCTTTCCATTGACTTCAATGGACTTTGGATCAGACCCTAAGTCAGAAATGATACAATAAGGGGCCAATTTAAAGATTTTTATTTTACTAGCACTCAGGTATTGTAAGGGAGTGGGGTCTCCACAAGTCTTTAATACGTGGGAACAGATATTGGATGAGGACTTTTAATAAACAAAAATTTACTCAATAACTTTCCCACCCCAAATTTTCATAAACACTGATACTAAAATCCTTCTAAATTAGACATTAGCCTGACACAACATTTAGCTTAAGGTCCTGCAACTCTGAAGCGTGTTGGAGTTGACCATGCATCTCAATGGGAGCAGGATTACTTTAGGCAGGTAAATGTTTGCAGTGTCCTCGTAGCCATATTAGTTCACCCACCTTGTAAAGGTAAAGTCGTTGAACTGTGAACGCACAGTTTGTATCGTGATCATGAGCCCATGGCAGGAACAAACGCTTGTGAGATCTCTCACATGAGTTTTTTGGGGTTTTTTTTTAGTTATTTAGTTTGTTTTGGTGTTATCCACTGACAAAATGAGCTCCAGAACCAGCCCCAAATTCTGAAAATTCTTACTGGAGACCAGAGGCTATTATGGGAGAAGAACATAAGTACTGCTGTGCTGGGACAGACCAAGGGTCCATCTAGCCCAATAGCCTGTCTTGGATGGTGGCCAGTACCAGAGCTTCCAGGGGAGTGTACAGAACAGGGCAATTTTGGAGAGAGGTTTAGGGTCAATCCAAATATGGGTTGTATCCTTGACCATCTTGACTAATAGCCATTGATGGGCTATCCTCCATAAACTTATCTAATTCTATTTTGAACCCATTTATATTTTTGGCCACCACAACATCCCATGGCAATGAGTTCCACAGGTTAGGTGTGTGTTGTGTGAAAAAGTACTTCTGCTTGTTTGTATTAAACCTCCTGCCTATTCATTTCATTGGGTGATCTCTGGTTTTTGTATTGTGTGGATGGGCGAATAACACTTCTCGATTCTCTTTTCCCACACCATTCATGATTTTATAGATCTCTATCCTATTCCCCCTCTTAGTCGTCTCTTTTTACTTACTGTGTAATGGGAACATCCAGCAGATGAGGCATCTGAAAAATAAATACTGCATTTATAGCCATTTTTATTATTAATTTTTCAGGTCAAATAGCATCTGAATTTTAAACATTTTTTCAATCCCTGTTACAGGTGTGAATAGTGCTGAAGAATTCAGACATCACGGGGATGATATTTCTAAAAACTGCTTTTAAGTACTTAAGCTCTGAGAGGAATAAATAGCAATTCAAACAATAAATGTACCATTTGAAGCATATGTATGGGAGAGATGATTTGGGGTGACTTTGGGATCTTTATTAGGAGGGCATCCATTTCATGAAAAATGGAACCTAGGATCATGGATTTGGATTTGGGTCGTGGTGGTTTCTCCATCACTGGCAATTTTAAAATCAAGATTGGAAGTTTTTACCTAAATGATCCGCTCTAGGAATTACTTCATGGCAGTTCTCTGGCTTGTGTTATACAGGAGGTCAGACTCACTAGATGATCATAATGGTCCCTTCTGGCCTTGGAATCTATGAATCTATGACTCATTGCAATGGAACAGAATAGGCCTAGGTAATGAGTCATTGTCCACCTGCTTTTCAGAAGAAATCCCAGCCTCCAGCCCATGCTCTTACAATTGCATCAAACCGTGACTCGCAGGATATATTCCTCCTCTGATCAGTGGTTAGAAATGTATTGATGATGAGAAAAACAGTTTATACTGCAGGCTGATATTACAGTGTCCTGGGCCTGTGAATTAATTAACAGATTGCACTCATTTTCTCAATGCTTTGCCTTGAAAATCCAAATATACTAAGTGAGTCAGTAGATCACAGGAGTAAGGTATTGTAAGGGAGTGGTATTGTATGTTTGAACTTCATACCAATAAGTTTCCCTGCTGCAGTTTCGTCTGTGCTCTCCTTTGCATTTTGCTCCCTATAGAAAATGAGAGAAAAGCTACATGAGTGAATGTGGAAAGTCACCTGTATTTACCATGTTAAAACAAGAAAGGCCTGGGCTAACATCTCATGCACCAATGTGATGCTCTGCTTTAGCGAATGTGATTATGTCTCCCTCTAATCGCTGTTCTCAGCACTTACAACAGCTTACTACTTCAGATAATGGTTTTTCCTTTAGCTCAAATGGAGAGGATTATTCCACTGGCATTGCAGGGCACAAACCCCACTGGTGACCATGGTATGTTCGTGTGTCTACAGCAGGTTACACAAAATGCCTCTTATCTTTGGTGGGGGATGAACCTGGAATCCATGTGGGGAAAAAAGAAAAGAAAATGATTTGGCCAAGTTAGTGGCCACATACAGAAATTCAAATGGAGTCGTCCCTTCTGGTAGCTGGATCATGACACAGAATGTAAGAACATTTTCTCCCCCAATTGCCAATGGGACTGAAAAGGAACTACTTTGCACAATCAGTTTTGGGTCTCAAGTACCTGCCTGAAACCTTGAAATTTTAGAGCCATCTTCCCAAGCAGCTAATAACACCTATAAATAAAGCACTTTTCTTCAGTAGATCTCAAAGTGCTTTATCAAGGAGGTTAGCATCATTATCCCCATTGTATAGATGGGGAAACTGAGGCACATAGAGGGGAAATGACTCACCCATAGTCACCCAGCAGCAGAGCCAGGAACAGACCCTGCAGCATCTAAATCCCAGGCCAGTGTGCTATCCACCAGGCCATAGTGCCTCTCACTAGCACAGAGCTACGTGAGCAAAGACCACTATTTCTGTTTCTATTTACCACTCTAGCTGGGTAAGGGACCTTCACAGAGGGATTCATATGTTATGGCCACCAGATTGACAGTGGGGTTAATCCCTGACTTGATTCATAACCTATCTTCTTTGCTTTTCAGTCATAATCAGTTTTTGCTGAAACAGCATCTTCATTAGGGCAGGGTAATTCTAAATCAAATACTATATTCCTGTAGCTGCTAAGACGTGATCTCCTCTTACCTTTGGTTTTTACATTGACGTGTAGCTGAAAAGACAGAAACTGTTAGTGAAACATTCTAAATGACTCGTCACAACATTAGTAAAGAAAAAAGGGAACATAAAGCAAACTAAGTATGGGGTGAGGAGGCGGGGTCTGGCGTTGTGATCTGGATTAGGTTTAGGCTAGAACTGAGGGTGCAAGTTGCAGGTCACTCCACATATCAATGTGAGTTTGCAGTGCCAAAATTTCATCAGCTGTTCTCACAAGAATTTGGTCCAAAATGGCACAAATTTCACAAGAGCAATTGTACTTCAGAAATTTCTGATCTCTTGGGCCAAACCTCTAGCAGATCCCCCTTCTGGATTAGATTCTTTCTTCAAATCAAAGATGTAGGGACAGGTTCCAAGCTGGCAATTTGCAAGCAAGTTACTTCACCTCATTGTTCCAGTTCATGTAGATTGCAGTTGGCCAGACTGTAACCCCTTTCTGGCATTCAGCTTTATTCATAAAGTAATAAACAAAATCCAGCCTAGGCCTCCTCCCTGAGCTTGTTTGCTCCCAGGGCTCCTCCGCAAGGACCACAGCTCACATCCCAGGTCATCTCTTTCTAGAGCTACTCCCACTTCTGTTCTATCTAGGTGGGGTAAAAAGCCCCCTGCAACACTGAATCAAAGAGATGCACTTAATGTCTTCTAGCAGAATCTTCACCTGTTAATAGGTGCAATTTTCAGGCAAATGCTGCCAGAATGTTACAGGATTCAGGGCCAACCCCCTTGAATTTGGGATGGATTCAGATTTGAAGTTCTTTGGCCTTTGTCTAAAAGAAACATGTGCTGTAAACATCTAACAGTAATTCTGTTTAGGCTCCCTGTCCCTGTTTGAGAACATTATAGAACCTGGGGATTTCTTAAGTACATCAGAAGCAGGAAGCCTGCTAAACAACCAGTGGGGCCCCTTGACGATGAAAATACAAAAGGAGCGCTTAAAGATGATAAAGTCATTGCGGAGAAACTAAATGGATTCTTTGCTTCAGTCTTCACGGCTGAGGATGTTAGGGAGATTCCCAAACCTGAGCTGGCTTTTGTAGGTGACAAATCTGAGGAACTGTCACAGATTGAAGTATCACTAGAGGAGGTTTTGGAATTAATTGATAAACTCAACATTAACAAGTCACCGGGACCAGATGGCATTCACCCAAGAGTTCTGAAAGAACTCAAATGTGAAGTTGCGGAACTATTAACTAAGGTTTGTAACCTGTCCTTTAAATCGGCTTCGGTACCCAATGACTGGAAGTTAGCTAATGTAACGCCAATATTTAAAAAGGGCTCTAGGGGTGATCCCGGCAATTACAGACCGGTAAGTCTAACGTCGGTACCGGGCAAATTAGTTGAAACAATAGTAAAGAACAAAATTGTCAGACACATAGAAAAACATAAACTCTTGAGCAATAGTCAACATGGTTTCTGTAAAGGGAAATCGTGTCTTACTAATCTATTAGAGTTCTTTGAAGGGGTCAACAAACATGTGGACACGGGGGATCCGGTGGACATAGTGTACTTAGATTTCCAGAAAGCCTTTGACAAGGTCCCTCACCAAAGGCTCTTACGTAAAAATAGCTGTCATGGGATAAAAGGGAAGGTCCTTTCATGGATTGAGAACTGGTTAAAGGACAGGGAACAAAGGGTAGGAATTAATGGTAAATTCTCAGAATGGAGAGGGGTAACTAGTGGTGTTCCCCAAGGGTCAGTCCTAGGACCTATCCTATTCAATTTATTCATAAATGATCTGGAGAAAGGGGTAAACAGTGAGGTGGCAAAGTTTGCAGATGATACTAAACTACTCAAGATAGTTAAGACCAAAGCAGATTGCGAAGAACTTCAAAAAGATCTCACAAAACTAAGTGATTGGGCAACAAAATGGCAAATGAAATTTAATGTGGATAAATGTAAAGTAATGCACATTGGAAAAAATAACCCCAACTATACATACAACATGATGGGGGCTAATTTAGCTACAACGAGTCAGGAAAAAGATCTTGGCGTCATCGTGGATAGTTCTCTAAAGATGTCCACGCAGTGTGCAGAGGCGGTCAAAAAAGCAAACAGGATGTTAGGAATCATTAAAAAGGGGATAGAGAATAAGACTGAGAATATATTATTGCCCTTATATAAATCCATGGTTCGCCCACATCTCGAATACTGTGTACAGATGTGGTCTCCTCACCTCAAAAAAGATATTCTAGCACTAGAAAAGGTTCAGAAAAGAGCAACTAAAATGATTAAGGGTTTAGAGAGGGTCCCATATGAGGAAAGATTAAAGAGGCTAGGACTCTTCAGTTTGGAAAAGAGAAGACTAAGGGGGGACATGATAGAGGTGTATAAAATCATGAGTGATGTTGAGAAAGTGGATAAGGAAAAGTTATTTACTTATTCCCATAATACAAGAACTAGGGGTCACCAAAAGAAATTAATAGGCAGCAGGTTTAAAACAAATAAAAGGAAGTTCTTCTTCACGCAGCGCACAGTCAACTTGTGGAACTCCTTACCTGAGGAGGTTGTGAAGGCTAGGACTATAACAATGTTTAAAAGGGGACTGGATAAATTCATGGTGGCTAAGTCCATAAATGGCTATTAGCCAGGATGGGTAAGAATGGTGTCCCTAGCCTCTGTTCGTCAGAGGATGGAGATGGATGGCAGGAGAGAGATCACTTGATCATTGCCTGTTAGGTTCACTCCCTCTGGGGCACCTGGCATTGGCCACTGTCGGTAGACAGATACTGGGCTAGATGGACCTTTGGTCTGACCCAGTACGGCCTTTCTTATGTTCTTATGTTCTTATGTTCTTCTGAAGTTTGTCTTATCTACCTTCTAACCGCTTGTGTTGAATAGCTTGTGTACAAGGAGAGATTAAAAAGTTTGGGACTTTTCATCTTGGAAAAGAGATGACTAAGGGGTCTATGATAGATAGTCTATGAAATTGTGACTGGTGTGGAGAAGGTGAATAAGGAAGTGTTATTTACTCCTTCACATAGCACAAGATCCAGGGGCTATGAATAAAATTAAATAGGCAGCAGCTCTAAAGCAAACAAAAGGAAGTACTTCACCCAATGCACTGTTAGCCTGTGGAACTCATTGCCAGAGGATGTTGTGGAGCCAAAATTATAATGGGGTTCAGAAAGACCCAGATAAGTTCATGGAGGATAGGTCCATCGCTGGCTATTAGCCAAGGTGGTCAGGGATGCAACCTCATGCTCTGGGTGTCCCTAGCCTCTGACTTCCAGAAGCTGGGGCTGGACGACAGGGGATAGATCACTCACTAATTGCCTGTTCTGTTCATTCCCTCTGAAGCACCTGGAATTGGCCACTGTTGGAAGTCAGCCTACTGAGCTAGATGGACCATTGGTATGACCCACCATGGCCATTCTTATAATCTTGTGCTTTAAGGTGTCAGAGCGACACCCCAGAACAGCCGTCCATCCCAGCTCATGCTCCACCCCACTGGCACCTACCTGTCTTCATCAGAAAACACCCCAGCAGCCCAAGAGCCAGGCCGGCTGTGATGGCAAGTCCCACAATGAGTCCTAGTCCTAGAAAACCATTGGCACAGCCGGGAACGGAGAGAAAAGAAGGGGATCAGGTCAGGGCACATGGACCAACGCAGGTGGGGCTGGGAGCATCCAGAACACAGAGGGGGAACACAAAAGCGATCTAGGATGGGGGTGAGCCCCATGGGACACGGATCCAGAATAGGGGGCGAGCCCTAGGGGACATGGATCCAGGATGGGGGGCTGAGCCCCAGGGGACATACATCCAGGGCCGGGACGCCCCAGTACATCATTTTACATACCACCAAAACTTGGTTCATATGATGAAAAACTGGGGGTGGCTATAACATGGTAACTAACATGAGACGCCTCGCCCAGTGAAACCTGCCTCTTGCCCTGTGAGGGACAGGCAACTGTCTCAGGGTGCCCCCTTGTGGCACAATGTGGCCCTGCAGGTGCCTCACCCAGAGAGCCCCCTCTTGGGTCTGAAAAGACCTTCCTCTAAGGTCGGAACACTTGAATCAAGGCTCCTCTTTTATGGGGTCTCATTTATTAGATCTCTTTCCATGCATCAATTTAGACCATCCCTTGATCCCCCTTGATTCAGGATTCCCACAGACCTCCTTCTGGGGCCTGTGGATACTGCCCATAACTTCCCCCAGAGGAGAGGAATATCACAACCCTGCTTCTGGGCTCTGAACTGACATCTCATGGGGGTTCCCCACAGCCCTCTTTCCTGGGGCTGTGTGGAATCCTTGAGGCCAAATTGAGCCCTCACACAGCTCTGCATTGGCCCCTTTTAACCCAGACCATCCATCCAGGGTGACCAGTGTGAAAAGACAGGACTTTTTTTTCAGGGAGGTGTGTATACTTGCCTGTACAAGACAAAGCCCCTACTATCGGGATGGTCCCAATAATATCGGGGTTCTGGTCACTTCACATCCATCCATCCACCCTCCTTTAGCTCTCTGGAGGATTCTCTTTTATCCCGAAGTCTAGACTGACTTACTGAGCGATTCCGTTTACCTGGGGGCGATGGCTCTCCTCCGGAGGTGTTATTCCAAGAAGGGCTGGGACCATCTATGGAGCAGAAACACAGTGATCACAGATCCCCTCAAACAGCCAGAACCCCGACGTGAAATGGCAACGACTGCCAGGGAAATACGTGTGAATGTCTCTGGGAGCGTCCCATAGCGACATGGGAACATTTGATTAGCAAAGCAACAAGCTGCTCAAGGGAGGCACTATTGCCTTGTGGCTAGAGCCCTGGGTGTGAACTCTGGAGATGTGGGTCCTAATCCCACCTCTGCAGCTGGGTGGCCTTAGGTAAATCATCTTCTCTCTGTGTGCCTCGGTTTCCCCATCTGTACTATGGGGATAACAATGCTGATCTCATTTGTAAAGTGTTTTGATTTCTACCCATGTGTCAGCAGGTGCTGAATGAGCTCTCCCTTGATGGCTATTGATGAACTTGGGGAAAAGGCCTCAGCAGCAGGCTGTATTTGCGTGTACAGACCTGCTTTGCCTAGGAGGTCAGCAGACAGAGCTGCTTCACCAAAGGGATCAGTTTTGGGTTAAAATTCACTTTAATCTTGAATGCAGGACAATGAAATGTTATTATCCTTATTGTGTGAGTAAAGGGCAGCAGAAATGTACTGAGCATGCCCTGATCGAGGGGGTCACCCTCCCGTAACCTCGCCCGCTAAGCAGGCGATATTGATGCCAAATCCAAGCAGAAGTCTGAGGTGGGTGGGGGTGGGTGTTCTCTCTCTGGCGGGGTGGATTCTGTAGGGAGCGGCACATTACAAAACCTCAATTACTTCTGTGTGATACTGGGGAGAGAAATACACACAGGGCTGGCTCTGCTCTCCCTGAAATCAATGGAAACCTTTCTACTGAATTCAAAGCAATTAGGGTCTGGCTGGTCCTGTGACTACAATATTTTTGCTCTGTCTCATAAATAGATTCACAGACATTTAAACCCAGAAAGGATTGTTCTGATCATCTGGTCTGACCTCCTGCGTAACAGCCCATAATGTCTGTGGCGCAGGAGACCAGAATTCAGAAAGAGACATCCGGTCTCGCTTTAGAGACATCAAGTGATGGAGAATCCACCACCTCTGAAATGAGTCCCCCTGAGTGCCTGTCCCTTTACCATGTCGTCTGTAAGGAAATCAGCCTGAGAACATGAATGAGAAAGATGGTCTGGGGTTGCCGCATTCAAAGTCAGATTTGGAACTTCCCCTTTTCCAGCACCAAGCAAACATGGCAGGGTTTTTAATACCAGTGTTTTGATCAGGCTCATTAGAGGAGAACTGCAAGATCTGGATGTGGATAATGTGTATCCAGAACTTAGATAGGCAGCCACAAGTAGTTCTTAATTTGCAACATTCGCTGCTGTGCATGCGCCCAGGAGGATTTTCAAATCGTCACAACTGCATTAGTTTACCCCTGTCTGTTCTGAACTGCAAGCAAAGCCTGAGTAGACATTAATGACAATGCACCTGCCAAATTTCACATTTAAGGATTTGCCCATGTTTTGAACAGGTCAGTCCTGTTCTTCACCTTCATAACACTGCACAAAGGCAGATGGAATCTTGTTCAACTAAACTAAACTAACGGGCATTGAGGTGAAGTTCAGGCACGGAGAGTTCAGCACAAGAGATGGAAGTTTAGAAACTTTTACTCTAGTTTTCACTTGCTTCTCCCACCGCATCCCCGCTGCCTGCCCAGTGCCTGCCCCCTCTGAACTAAGCAGCCCTCTGTCCATTCAGCATGTTACCTGGTGCACTCAGGTACCGGCGAGCACTGAGGAGAGAAGTCTTCTCCTGGTTCCTGTCGTCCTTGTGCTGGTAGCGGCAGGAATACTCCCCTCCACTCTCTGGAGAGACTGGCTGGGCTGACTCAACGATGAATTTGTTTCTGTCCTTGGGCAGCATTAAAATTTCCTTGCCATCCTTACAGAAGATGACGCGCGTCGCTGAGGTGTCCATAGGGATGAAGCACATCAGTATGATGGTGTCCCCTTGGGGGGTAGGGCCCTTGTCCAGGATCAGTGTCGGGGCAGGGAGGTCACCTAGGTGGGGAGGAAACATAATTTAGTTAAATGGCTCCTCTCTCATGGAGCTGACGTTTGAATTACAGCAGAGACGAGCCAGGCCCTTGTGTATCACCCTGGATCTGGCTCACCTCGGCCTGGGACTTTATGCAACGGGGAACAAGGGTCTCGCTCTCACCAGCCGAATTTGTAAATTCAAACCCATTTGACTCACATGGGTCAGGGGGAGCTGCCCCCTCCTGCTTTACACCCTGTCAGCTCCCACCGGCTCCTCTGCTTTTATCCCTCTTGAGCCAGTATCTCAGCGGAGGTAAATCAGCAAAGCACCGGCCCTTTGCACAGGGTCTCAGGCTGTCGTGTCTTCACTGTTGTTATTTGAATTAGCTCAGGTGTGTCTACATGCTCCAGTTACAAACTGGTGCAAATTCCATTGCTTTGCCACTTACAACCTCTTACCCAATTCTCAATCAATTTACCCGCACTCCCGTGTAAACTGGACCACCAATTACACTCCCATTGGATTTGGGCCCCTTGTACTCATCCTGTGGGTCTGACTCTGGTCCTACAGAAGTCAGACTGAGTCTGGCCCAGTGAAACAGCACCAGGCTTTTTATACAGTCAGTGGCGGTATCTAAAATGTCCCCCACCTGATCCTCAGGCTTCTGCTCCACCCTCTGGACACACAGGGCCGAATTCTCATTTACACTAAAGTCCCATCCACTGGTAAAGTGAGTGTGAATTTACACCCTCTTTTAGCCTTTTTACACTGCCTAAGTGCTATCAACAAGCCTTAGTGTGCCCGAGGATCAGGCCCCTCTGGTCTATAATTAACATTATTACACGGCACCAACACTCACCAGGAGAGCTACAGATTTCCTGGCTTGCAGCCAGCGCCCCTGTGCAATAAAATATAAATACCCATCGTTAGTGCAGCCAGGGCAATTGGGAGCTCATCAGAGGTACACAAATTTAAAATAAATTGAGCTTTTGCCGTCATAGCAATGAGCACACGGGGCATCCTCCCGGTCTTGCACCACCGAGCGTCTCTGGTGGGAATCCCATCCCCAGGCTGGTTTCCTCCACTACCCATTTGTTCTGTCCTCCATCAGTTCTGTCATCTTCCTTGTCAAGCAACTGCACCTCTCCCCTCGGATCAATAGCCACACCAGCAACCCCAGCCCTTTATTCACCTTCCTCAGACTTTCCCACTTGTCTGTGAGCTCCCTGGGGTAGGGAGAGTCTGTTTGTTCTGGGTTTGTACAGCGCCTTGTGCAATGGGGTGTGCTGGGCTATGGGTGGGGCTCCTAGGGGTTATTGTAATACACCTGATAAATCATCTCAGTCAACATCCTAACCACAGAATAAATTCCTACAATTCTGCCACCGTGCAACAAACTAATTTGGTTTTTATTAGCTGCCCTCTGCCCACAGTACCTCCCCCTCAGGATGCTTGTAATGTTCCAGAGAGTACCTTTCCTCCTTCTCCTGAAATGGGGATCAGGTAAATCAGGCTTTTAAAGTGACTCTGGCAAAATTCAGTCCTGGGTTAAGGCTGGTACTGCGCTGACAATCGAGGCTAGCATTTCTGCTTGTCTCATTGCAGCTCTTTTGGATGGTTGTTGCTGTGTGACTGCAGAGTTTGTTTGCTGTGTCCTGCAGCTCTAAATTCCTGAGGGTCTGCTCTGCTCTTGCCTACTCAGAGGAAATTGAGAAAAAAATCTGACCGGCCCCAGTTCAGCTAAATGGATGTTAGCACTTGTGGAGGCTAACTTCATTAAACTAAAACAGTGATAAAAATGGTTACAGCCACAGAAGTCTTATCTACACGAGGGTTCATATGGTGTTAATGCACTAACGGGACTTTTGGGATAAATTTCCCAGTGTACACAGGGTTACTGTGTACAGTTCAGAAACAGCCCATTACACAGGAATCACACACACACACACACACACTCTCTCTCTCTCTCTCTCTCTCTATGCACCCTCCTGGAGATTTTAGTTTAGTTCTTTCCTGTTTTACCGTCTTTCCCTTAGGCCGTGTCTGCACTGAAAACAATGTATTTTGACATCAGGATAGCTAAATTGGCATAACATTCTGGTGGAAACAAGGATTGTCTTCGCAATGCAGCTCTGCAAGGTCAGCCACAGCTGTGGGGTTTATGATTGATATTGACGATATTGACTTGCCATGCTGAGGTAACAACTACCTGTGCCTTGTCTTCACTAGGACTGTACAGGGAGGTTGCCTTCTTGATGTACAAACAAACCTCTTTTTTCAATGAAAATGTAGCTTTAGTCTAAATGAAAGTAATTCCAGCTGCCAGTGTATGATTTGTGGAAAAAAAAACACAACAACAACAACAACAACAACAAAGATTGTTCACATTACAATAATTTTTCTTCCTTTGGCACTTTATGTGAAGTAGATCTTAAAATTACAGCTCTGTGACTCATAAATAAGTTAACAGCAGATACATTAGCAAACATTGGAAAATGTCTTGGTTGAAATCTTCTTTTACTTGAGGCTTGTACTTGCAGCTAAACTGATCCTGACATTACAGAAAGGGTGATTTGTGGTGATATGTGCATGGAAGGTTATTGAAGGAAGTAACATTCAAAGAACGATCAAAAGTAGAAATTCAGTTGGTAGCAAATTTGTGACTGAGCTGCATTCTCAGATTTCCTAGGAGAGTCTAGTACAGACCCATGCTGCAGAGTGAAAAACTCTAAGTTAATATAAAAATGTAAATCCTGCATAAATCCTGCTGTCTTTCTGGGTCAGCATTAAAGCTCATCTTCATGGATTACCCTGCTGCAAACAACATATTTCGCAGCTTTTGCCTCAAAATTCAAACGTGCAGCAGAAAGGAGAGTTGGAATAAAGAGTTGAAAGCATTTTACAGCTGTTAATCATGATGGCAATACAAGGCTGGGCTATATGAGATAGCGCTTAAAGGCTACTGAACACCGCGCCTTTGCTGGGGCTGGCATGGACGCACACGGTTCCTAGATTCACAGAGTCCAAGACCAAAGGGACCATTGTGATCATCTAGAACTTCCCCACAATAGTCCTGGTTGAACAGAGCAGATCTGCTAGAAAACCACCCAATGCTGATATAAAAACTACCAGTGATGGAGAATCCACCACGACCCTTGTGAAATTGTTCCAGTGTAATTGGGAGAGCTGTGGACGCCAAGAAACAGATCCTGAATATACCTCTTAGGAGGGGCTCAGCACACCCTACAGGATTAGTACTAATTAAATGACTCATTAACTGTTCTCAGTCTCCCTTAAAGGCAAGCTAAACCCAGCCAGTTGTGTCCATACTCACAGAGCAGGCAGAGGCCCAGCAGCAGGACCATTGGGAGAAGTGGTGAGAATCGCAGCAGCCCCTCAGAGATTTGGCAGCAGGGAGAGACCTCTCTGTGGCTGTCTGATCTGACTTCTCCCCATCTGATCTGCAGGGAGAAGGGAACAGAGAAGCTGCAGGCTCTCTCTGATCTGCCACGTGCTCCCCGAGGTTAGAGAGAAGAAAAGCCACAGCCCCTGTGAGAGACGGGGCCATGTCTGCTACTGGCCTCATGACCCAGGGGACCTCGCTCCCTGGGGGGAGGGGGATGCAGCTCTCCCAGCTGGTTGGTCACAGGCCTTACACTGAACATTGTGGTTTCGGACCCGAGCCAGGGTCACACAGGAGAGGAATGGCAGCTGGGTGATCGCCTCGCCAGATGTGTCCCTGCTTAAAGCTGAATTTGGCTTCCTCTTCAAACCCCTGTGAAAAGTCAGAGTGGCCTGAAAATCAGTAAATCAGGTCAGGGACTAGGGTAGAGTTTGTGAGGGAAATTGGAGATAATTTAACAAGACGTTACTGAGATAATGTCCATTCCAATGCTGCTAAGTCCTTCTGGCATCCGCTAGACAAGAATTGTCAAAAGCTGGAGACTAGGGAGGGTCTGTGCTGGTGAGAACTTCCACTGATGTCCATGGCCAAGCTCTCACTGGCAGCCATCGGATCAGGCCCTTTCTTTGTAACTTAGCCGAAGCATCCAATGGACTGATTGTCCCTTCACCTTCAGTAGAGTCTCACTTGTGCTTAAATACCACACCCTGGGCAGCATTTCTTATTGGCATTGCTGTGTGGATTTCCCCAACCATCTGTGTGTTTAGAGGTGATTAAGTCCTCTCCAGCGGCTTTCCTACAGATTTCAAGCTCTTATGTGAAATGAGCTGAGTGGCCTAAGAAGGGGAGAGCTCCCAAATATCTTTCCTTACAAATTGCTGTTACTGATGTCATCATGGCCCACAAAGCGCACCTTCCCTCGGTTCCCTCAGCTGTCATCTTTCTTGGGCGGAGACCTGTGTGTCTCTCCCTCCTAACTGGGGGTTTTCCAGGCTGCACAGTTCCCGGCATTTCACTGTGATATCCTCAGCAAGCTGAGGCTAAAAGGCCAGTGTCTGTGCTTTGCTTTCTGTCCGAGGGCTGTGACCCATGTATTGCCAGTAGTTACCACACAGTCCCTTCTAAGCCTGCACATTTATTCTGGATGTGAAAACATCACAGAGAAAACATATTAAAACTCTAAAGAACCTAGGCTAAATAATCTACCAGAGATCAATCCCCAGCTCTAGTCATGGGTTGTGTGCAGGCTCTCTCTGATCTGCCACGTGCTCCCCGAGGTTAGAGAGAAGAAAAGCCACAGCCCCTGTGAGAGACGGGGCCGTGTCTGCTACTGGCCTCATGACCCAGGGGACCTCGCTCCCTGGGGGGAGGGGGATGCAGCTCTCCCAGCTGGTTGGTCACAGGCCTTACACTGAACATTGTGGTTTCGGACCCGAGCCAGGGTCACACAGGAGAGGAATGGCAGCTGGGTGATCGCCTCGCCAGATGTGATCCCACCATTGGGTTTTCCCTGAGGTTACCAGTTTGTAACTGTCTCAGAACCAGAACCCAAACTGGGCAGATCAGCCAGTTCCTTTATTGAGCTCAGTCCTTTGATCTTCATCCTCCAGGAAGAGATAATCACCTCTTCTCATGGCCTAGCTGCCCCTTCCCCATCTCTCACCCTGTGGTGGTCCCAATACCCATTGTACAGTACAGCCACTGGTCATAATCTCTGCGTTCCTAGGCCTTAGAATCATAGAAGAATCATAGAAGATTAGGGTTGGAAGAGACCTCAGGAGGTCATCTAGTCCAAACCCCTGCTCAAAGCAGGACCAACACCAACTAAATCATCCCAGCCAGGGGTTTGTCAAGCCAGGCCTTAAAAACCTCTAAGGATGGAAATTCCACCACCTCCCTAGGTAACCCATTCCAGTGCTTCACCACCCTCTCAGTGAAATGGTTTTTCCTAATATCCAACCTAGACCTCCCCCACTGTAACTTGAGACCGTTGCTCCTTGTTCTGTCATCTTCCACCACTGAGAACAGCTGAGTTCCATCCTCTTTGGAACCCCTCTCCAGGTAGCTGAAGGCTGCTATCAAATCCCCCCTCACTCTTCTCTTCTGCAGACTAAAAAAGCCCAGGTCCCTCAGTCATGTGCTCCAGCCCCCTAATCATTTTTGTTGCCCTCTGCTGGACTCTCTCCAATTTGTCCACATTCTTTCTGTAGTGGGAGGCCCAAAACTGGACACAATACTCCAGATGTGGCCTCATCTGTGCCGAACAGAGGGGAATAATCACTCCCCTTGATCTTCTGGCAACGCTCCTACTAATGCATCCAAATATGCCATTAGCCTTCTTGGCAACAAGGGCACACTGTTCACTCATATCCAGCTTCTCGTCCACTGTAATCCCCAAGTCCTTTTCTGCAGAACTGCTGCTTAGCCAGTCGGTCCCGAGCCTGTAGCAGTGCATGGGATTCTTCCATACTGGACTCTGCACTTGTCCTTCTTGAACCTCATCAGATTTCTTTTGGCCCAATCCTCCAATTAGTCTAGCACACTCCGGACCCTATCCCTACCCTCCAGTGTATCTACCTCTCCCCCCAGCTTAGTGTCATCCGCAAACTTGCTGAGGGTGCAATCTATCCCATCATCCAGATAATTAATGAAGATGTTGAACAAAACTGGCCCCAGAACTGACTTCTGGGACACGCCACTTGATACCGGCTGCCAACTAGACATTGAGCCGTTGATCACTACCCGTTGAGCCTGACAATCTAGCCAGATTTCTATCCACCTTATAGTCCATTCATCCAATCCAAACTACTTTAACTTGCTGGCAAGAATACTGTGGGAGACCGTATCAAAAGCTTTGTTAAAGTCAAGGTATATCATGTCCACTGCTTTCCCCATATCCCCAGAACCAGTTATTTCATCATAGAAGGCAATCATGTTGGTCAGGGATGACTTGCCCTTGGTGAATCTATGTTGACTGTTCCTGATCACCTTCCTCTCCTCCAAGTTCTTCAAAATAGATTCCTTGAGGACCTGTTCCATGATTTTTCCAGGGACTGAGGTGAGACTGAGGTGAGTCTGTAGTTCCCCGGATTCTCCTTCTTCCCTTTTTTAAAGATGGGCACTATATTTGCCTTTTTCCAGTCATCCGGGACCTCCCGCGTCGCCACGGGTTTTCAAGTATAATGGCCAATGGCTCTGCAATCACAACAGCCAACTCCCTCAGCACCCTTGCATGCATTAGATCCGGACTCATTGACTTGTGCATGTCCAGCTTTTCTAAATAGTCCTTAACCTTTTCTTTCACCACTGAGGGCTGCTCACCTCCTCCCCATACTGTGCTGCCCAATGCAGCAGTCTGAGAGCTGGCCTTGTCTGTGAAGACCGAGGCAAAAAAATCATTGAGTACTTCAGCTTTTTCCACATCATCTGTCACTAGGTTGCCTCCCCTGTTCAGTAAGGGTCCCACGCTTTCCCTGACCTTCTTCTTGTTACTAACATACCTGTAGAAACCTGTCTTGTTACCCTTCATGTTTCTTGCTAGCTACAACTCCAATTGTGCTTTGGCCTTCCTAATTACACCCCTGCATGCTTGAGCAATATTTTTATACTCCTCCCTAGTAATCTGTCCACATTTTCACTTCTTCCACTTCCATTACAAAACCTCAATTACTTCAGTGTGATACTGGGGAGAGAAATACACACAGGGCTGGCTCTGCTCTGGGTAGATCAGCCTGTTCCTTTAGAGAGCTCAGGCCTTTGATCTTCAACCTGCAGGAAGAGGGAATCACCTTGTCTCATGGCCTAGCTGCACCTTTCCCATCCCTCACCCTCTGGTGGTCACAGTGCCCATTGTACAACACAGCCACCGGTCATAACCTCTGGTTTCCTATGCCTTGGAAGTCCTGCCACTACTGAGCTTCATGCTGGGAAATTTTACTTGTGTCACTCCTCATTCTGCTCCTTTATTCCCACGGCCCTGTCCCCAGGAGTGGGACGCTCCCTGATAAATACGGTAGGTGCTCTTCAAAGCCACGTCTGGTACAGTCACCAGAGCTCCACTCCAGGCTTGTTTAACAAACTCTTACATTATTACTTGCACGTAAAGCCAGGAGTGAACTCAGTGACTGTCCATCTAGGGGTGTCCTCTTTACCTTCTCAAGTCAGGAAAGTCTCACTGCAGATCCCAGGCCAGACATTCTTCTCAGAACCGCCTGGGTCTTACATCCTCCAAAATTGGTCTCAGTGACACCTTCCCAGTTGCCTGGACCATACAGCCCCCCATGAACTAGTCTCTGATGTCTTGAGCATCCATTCCTGGCACCTTCAGCCAGGCCCCAGAAAAACCTCCCACTGTCCTCGTCTGCCTGCTGGAACTGGCATGAATGTGCCATGTCATCTCCTAGCAACCCAGTGGGCCTTTCCTGAGTCCTCACATGTTAAATCGCTGTCTTTTTCTCAAACCCAGGTTTTACTTCCCACCGCTCCAGCCCCAGTAACATGAGTTCACCACATTATTTGTCTGTCGGGCTTGTCAGTTCTATGGCTGAGCTACACAGGCCCTGGCGTGTCCTGGTTGCCCGACTGAGGCTGCTTTTCTCTCTGGAACGGGGAGACGGCATTCTGTCTTGGCTGTGTCTAGCTAGGTGCCTTCACCACTGTAGCATCTCAGCTTCTCCCAATCATGCCTGGATTTGACCCTCCCAACACCCTTGGGAGGCAGGGGAGAATTATTCCCATTTCACCAGGCACAAGGACATGAAGCCACTTGCCCCAGTTCCCCCAGTCGGTAGCTGGCTGTAGCAGGAATTCTCCCCCATGACAGGGGAACACAACACCTGCTCTGGGGGTGTCTGCAGAGAAGCTGCTTTAGCGGCACAGAACAGGGGAGGACACACTTGCGAGAGCTGCTTCTGCAGTAGTCACTGACAAAACACGCTGGTAATGCAGCATTAAGGTGCCCAGCGATAGCTTCTGCCCTGCCAGGGCATTGAGTCTAGCAGAGTTCAGATTTGTGAATTCCAAGAAAGGCAACGTTACGATAAATGCCCATGTACCTCACCTCTGCTCTCCAGGAGCCGGCGACAGACATGTGAGTTTGGCTGATCTCAGTGTTCTGGATGGGCACGAGATACCCTGGGGCAGCCTCAACTCTGTGCTAATGAAACTGTTTGTCAGTGTGTGTGTGTGTGTGAAAATTTATTCTTACAGCCCTGTCCCCCTAGATCTGTGATGTTCATGACTCTCTGCATCTGGGTGTCTCTGCGGCCCCCGTGATGATGAGAAAACGCTGCTTGAACTGACTCTATTTCACTGGGAAGTTTCCCCAGGACCCCATCAGACTCAGGGAGGTAATTGCTCCATGTGTGTCTCACCGTAACGCCTAGCCCCAGGAGGGGCTTAGCGATGCTCCCAGGAGGCAGGTTGGGCAGAGAGAGGGTAAAGCACTTTATTCACTGCACAGGAGCTAGCTCAGACCCAGCCTGCCAGAGCCCCCTTGGGGACAGGTTTTTAAATGGACTTAGGCACCTAACTCTCATGGACATCCATGGGAGTTAGGCACTTCAATACATTACAAAATCTGCCCCCTTGTTCACCCTGCACGTACTCAGAGGCTCAACACAGACCCCAGCACATCCCCCATAGCAGCATTACAGCATGTTGCTGGCACAGCTACGCCCACGCAGGCATCCCAGCGCTGCCCCTCTCCCAACCCCCACCGTCAGGCTGGTACCAGAGAGATTTGGCTCAGCATCTGCAACACTCAGTAAATGCAAGAGCCTTTTGCAGCCACATTTAAACCCATTTGGGACCCTGCATTTGCATTTCCCACAACCAGGCGTGCACGTCAGGCAGCTGCCTGTGCAAATGGCTCGTGGCTGCCTGTCGCTCTGCATGCTCAGTCGCCAAGGGGATTTTATGTGCAGGCCTCTGGGGTGGGAATTTCAGCCAGGAAGGTTCTGCTGTAACTATAACAACGGGCTGTGACACGGAGCCCGGCCTCGGCCACACCCAGCTCCCACGGCCCACGAAGTGTCTGAGCTTCCCGTGTGCCATTGACTGACCCAAATGCTGCTTCTCGCTGGCTGGGTTAACAGGCTCCATCACCATCTCCTTCCTGGGGCTCTGCTCAGGCTGGCAGCAAGTGTGGGGCTCATGCAGGTTTGTGGGGCACTGGGAATCCTGTGGGGAAGTGACAGGGAATCCCAATGATCGGCTGTCATGCAGCTGCCCCCCACCCCCTCACAGGGTGACAGCAGTAGGTTATCAGTCTGTCCCACGACCTACAGGGAGAACTGGGCAGTTGGGGAAGGGCAGCGACTCAGGCTGTAGGCGAGTGAGCTGGACTCATCACCTGGAAATGGAGGGGAAAAGTAAATTACAAAAGACCCTTCTTTTGCTTTTTGGAAAAAATAATCACCGAGCAATGAAACATTTTTTGCCTATTTTTAAAATTTCTCATTTGAAATTAAAAAACTGTCAAAAATGACATTTTCAAGTGAAAAGCATTTTTTTTAATTAAATCCTAATTTTTCGTGAAAATATTTTTCAGTTGACATATTTCTAGCAGCTCTAGTTAGACTCCAGTTACTTTACAGCTTTGTTTTCTGAACTGTAGCCAAGCACGTGCATGAGCATCTGAATCGCAGCCAGACTGACAAGGATCACACCTGCCACTAGCACCTGTGCAGCAGCCACACGGCGGATTCAGTGATTCCTCAATTTTCATGCTGCGCCTCCAAAAACCCCCAAAAACCTGGGACAGAGGCAATTATGGAAAAAGTCAGCACAAGAGACAGAAGTTTCCCAGAGTGAGGAGTGACTGAAGACAGAGGTTATAACAGAAACTGATTTGCCAGATTCACCCTTCTGTGACGCCAGCTCGACACTGGTGCAACACCACTGATTGCAATAGCTGATTGCGATGGAGTGACACCAATGGCAATCCGTGGGAGCACGGAGGTCAGCTGAGCCCCTCGACTGTAGCTGGGGCCTCATTAATGGTCACTATCCGAATCCTTGTCACTTGGGCTGAGTTTCTGTGTGGGGGCCAGCACAGGTCACCAGCTCAGTCCCTCTTTGCCCCTCTGCCCAGCAGGGTCTTCACCCCTTGATAACACTAGCTGAGAGCATTACCGCCCACGTGCAGGTGCCAGGAGTCACTGGAGAGAGAATTGTTCTCCTGGTTATTGTCATCCTTGAGCTGGTAGCGGCAGGAAAAGGCCCCTGAGCTCTCCCTGGACACTGGGTGGGGTGAGTCATAGACGAGTTTGTTTCCTTCCTTGGGCTGGACAGAAATCTCCTTCCCATCTTTGCAGAAGACAATGCGGGTCATGGGGGCGTCCAAAGGGACTAAATACAACAGCATGGCCGTGTCCCCTTGGCGGGCACACAGCTTGTCCAGGAACAGCCGCGGGGCAGGGAGAGTGCCTGGGGAGCAAATAAACCAGTGTTAAACACCTGGGGCCAGATCCCCCACTGATGTCAATCAGCAAAGCTGCATTCACTGCAATGAAGTGATGCTGATTTACACCATTTGTGGATCTGGCCCCTTGGCCTCCCTGAGGCTGCGCTGTCTGGAGGGAGGGACAGGATGCACTGGGAGTGAGCAGAGTTGTTAGCTTTTGCTTGTCCCTGTTTGGGGCCCGAGGCCCATGTGCATGCTGCCCTTCCACGCCAGTGCAGTGCTATGGATTACAAGGCTTTGGGTGTCAGACACCAGGAGACAGGCAGAAGGGCAGAGATATACGATTTGCCCCCATTTGGGATTTGGATGCCCTGGTGTGTCCCAGCAGCTTTCTGCTGCTGTGTGAACCCACAAAAACGGGCCATTTCCTGCAGGATGGCAGACGCTGGGGGTCACTAGAGTAGCGCACAGCAGCGAGAGCGTCCCAGGGAGCCCGTCCCATTGGGGATGCAAAGGGTGTAGTGGGATGGGAGGTGTGAGTGTCACAGGAAAAGCATCTCCCGGCTGTGTGCAAGGAAAAGCAGCCACCACCACCCCAACAGTCTTTCCTCCCACACTGTTGTAAATCAGCAGTAACTCCCCTCAAGCCAGTGAAGTCCCACCAGAGAGAGGGGAGTCAGGCTCCAAGACACTTACACTGGTGCTGCAGCAACCCAATACACCTCGGGGTCAAACCCAGCTCTGGTGTAGGCAGGACATGCAGCCACTTATGCCAGTGGCTGAATTCAGTCCCCACTGAATACCAAACGGGTGTGATTTCCACTGCTCGGCACAGTCTGATCTATCACCGCTCACTGGCCACCTCACACCCCGCATGTGTCACAGTGCTGTCTACACGGTCACTGGATTTGGCCCTCAGGGGTTTAAATTAGGTAGTGAGACTTAATGGGACAAATTCTCACCTGGTGTAAAGGGATGCAGATCCATTGGTTTCGATGGAGATTCACCAGTTTACACCCGCAGAAGATTTGTTCTGAACTGGGTCTGATCTTGCTCCCAATACCGTTATAAGGAATTCTCCCATGGGAAGCAGGTTTGGGCTTTGTATGCCAGGGTTAAAAATGGAACCCAGGAGTCCTCACCCCCCAGTGCTTTGCTCTAACTCACTAGATTCCACTCCTCTCCCCACGTCCTGACTCCCAGCCCCACCACACTCATTATTAGACACACTTTCTTCTCCTTCTAATGTAGCTGACACTCACCTGGAGAGCTACAAATTTCCTGGCTTGCAGCAAGTGAACCTTTTAAATAAAACACATGTTCCTGTTAGTAGTGCAGCCAGACGTGCTGTAGAAGAGTTAATTCAGTTTAAAATCAATGGACATTCTCCCAGCAAGGCAACATACAGACGCAGGCTGGTGACAGCTGTGGAATCCCCTCCTTTAATTCCCTCCTGTGTGATAAACTGCATTTGTTAATCGCACTCTTCCAACTAATCCCTTCCCCTTGGGACAGCTTCTCACCCACCGAGCTGCATTGCTGAGTAGAGGGCTTCTCACCCACCGAGCTGCATTGCTGAGTAGAGGGGTCCCTAGACTAATAGATTCTCAGGCCAGAAGGGACCATTGTGATCATCTGCTCTGACCTCCTGCGTAAGACAGTCCAGAGAACCTGACACAGTCTAGCCAAGCACCTGTGTTTGAGACAGACAGCATCCGTTAGAGACACATCCGCTCCTCATTTAATCCTGATTGAATGACTCCAAGTGACAGAGAATCTAACTGCTTCCCTTGTTAACCTGCTCCATTGGTAAATAAATCACCCTCCCTACATGGGCATTATTCCACTGTGAATTAATCTGACTTCACTTTCCAGCCATTGGCTCTCATTCGACCTTTGTCTGCTCGATTAAAGAAACCTACCTCTGCTGTCAGAAATCTTCTCCCTGCGGAGGGGCTTCTATGCTGTGATCAAGTCACCTTTTAACCTTCTCTCCCACCAGCTCCCCAGACTGAGCTCCGTCAGCCTCTCACTGTCAGGCAGCTGTTCCAGACCTTGCATCATTCCTGTAGCTGTTCCCCGAACTCCCGCATTTCCCCGACATGTGGATCAGGTGAATGAGTGATTTAAAACGGCCCTGGCAACATTCAGTGCTGGGTCCATGCTAGGACTAGGGCCTGAGATCACACAGACATTGCAGCTGTTAAAATATGTGGATTTTGCCTAAAAGGTTGAAAGTGTTTTAAATCCCCTGATATAGAAAACAGTAAGCAGGAAAAAGTAACAGTGCGTGGCAGTGCTAGGGATGTACTGGGGACCAGGTGTGTGTATGTGTGCATGGGGGAGAGGGGGTTGGTACAGGCCTGTGTGGGGTCTAGGGCAGTGGTGCCAGTCTAACAGCCCACCTGGAACATGCCTCTCAGGACTCATTAAGCAAACAATTCTTTGCCTGTCTCATCTCAGCCTTCTCCTAAAGCCCAACCCGACCCGTTGTGCCCGTACTCACAGAGAAGCCATAGGCCCAGCGGCAGGATCATGAGAAGAAGCCGTGATAACCCCACAGTCTGGCAATGCCACGGCGGCACCTGCCTCTCGGGGATCCAGGAACTGCTCCTTAGTGTCTCAGTGAGAGAAACGCCGTGGCTCTCTGATCTGTCCTGTCCCCTTCTGATCTGCAGGGAGCTGAGAAGCTGCAGGTGCTCTCTGATCTGCCACTTGCTCCCCAAAGTTCAGAAAGAAGAAAAGCCACAGCTCCCGTGAGAGACAGGGCCGTGTCTGCTACTGGCCTCTCAATGGCCGAGGACCTCCCTCCCTGGTGAGGGGGGAGGTTGTTTGTACACCTCCTCTCTCACAGGTTGGTCAGATTCTCTGTTGTTCCCAAATGCTGAGGACTGGGGGATTGATAGAGGATCAGACCAGCCCCTCTGAGCCCAACTCCCCACCTTTGGGGTTTGACACTGGATCAGACCAGCCCCTCTGAGCCCAACTCCCAGTCTAGCCCAGATTGAGAATTACAGAGCATTAGTGGCTTCTCCACAGTTATAGTGGCAACAAAGTTTCAATTTAAAGCAGAAATTTAAACTTTGCTTAAAATCCACAGGACAAGTCAAATCCACCTGAAAAGTGAACGCCTGGGTCAATGGCTGTTCCCAAATACAGCCCCTAAAAATGGAGCTGTTTCCAAAATAGCAAAATTCATGTAGGGTTAGGTGTTGAAAAGGCCCCAACGGGAGTCGGGCACGCCTCACTCTTGGGCTTTCATGGCAGTCAGAGCCTCAGATGCTCAAGCACCTTTGGAAATTCCTCCCCTTATGTTCTGCTGTTGGAAATGGCAGCCATCTTTACTAAGGGCAGCCTCCCTTTCACATCCCAAGGGTAGACCAACATAGAAGCCATCTTTACTAAAGGCAGCTTCCCTTTCATATCCCAAGAGTATAGCAACATGGCAGCTATCTTTCTAGAGGGAAGCCTGTGACTTTAATGCCGTTATAAATAAAGCCTGAAGCTACCCATGGGGAAGATGGTTGCCATGACACTACAGCCTTGGAATGTGAAAGGGATGTTGCCCCTAGTAAAGATGGCTCCCATGTCCCATTGTTCTCAATAAGATTGAAGTTACAGGCTGCCTTCAGGGAAAATGGCTACTACGCCATTAAATACTGTGGGTATCTCTACACTACGAAATTAGGTCGATTTAATATAAATCGATTTTTTAGAAATTGATTTGATACAGTCGATTGTGTGTGTCCCCACTTAAGACCATTAAGTCGGCGGAGTGTGTCCACAGTACCGAGGCTAGCGTCGACTTTCAGAGCGTTGCACTGTGGGTAGCTATCCTACAGTTCCTGCAATCTCCGCTGCCCATTGGAATTCTGGGTTGAGCTCCCAATGCCTGATGGGTCAAAAACATTGTCGCGGGTGGTTCTGGGTACATGTCGTCAGGCCCCCCTCCCTCCGTGAAAGCAATGGCAAAAAAAAGCCTGCTCAGTTCACAGTCACCGTACGTCTCCTGGGTGGTGCTGGCAGACGCGGTACTGCAGTGCTACACAGCAGAAGCTCCTTACCTTTGCAAGTTAGCAAAGATAGTTAACAGCCGTATTGTACTGTCTGCTGCTGTCTCCTGGTTCCTCCTGGCCAGCCTCGGTGAGGTCGGTCGGGGGCTCCTGGGCAGACATGAGTGCTCCTGGCCGGACTCGGTGAGGTCGGTCGGGGGCGCCTGGACATAAATGGGAGTGACTCCAGGTCATTCCCGTCTTTAAGTTTCGTCTAATGGAGATTCAGTCCTGCCTGGAATATAGGGTGACCAGACGTGTTTGTCCCACGTCCCAACCGAACTGTGGTCGGGACGCAATTTGTCCCGATATTTTGCTCCGCTGGCGGACCCCCCCCCCCCCCGGTGTCCCGATATTTTCTTCCTCTCATCTGGTCACCCTACTGGAATATCAGGCAAGCCTACCAAAGAACCAGAGAGGCAAACGGATGCTCCAGGTCAGAGCCCCAGACATGCTGCTTCTATGATGAGCTGCATGCCATTCTAGGGGGTGCCCCTACAACTACCCCACCCCTGTGCTTCCCTCCTCCCCAACCCCTCCCAGGCTACCTTGGCTACCCATTTGTGTGATGAATTAATAAAGAATGCATGAATTTGAAACAACAATGACTTTATTGCCTCTGCAAGCGGACATCAAAGGGGGGAGGGGAGGGCGGTTGGCTTACAGGGAAGTAGAGTGAATCACCATTCTGCACTTGCTCAGCCTATAGTTGAACTGCTCCTTACTACTGTCCAGGCTTCATGAGCCATGGGAGCAAGTGGTAGGCTGGGGTAGGTGTGACCATGTGGTGCTGCCAACTGGGAGAGCAGCCTGAGGCAGAAGCCTCCAGCTGGCATGATATTCCAGGCAGAACTGAATCTCCATGAGATGAAACTTAAAGAAGAGAATGACCTGGAGTCATTCCGATTTTTGTCCAGGAGCCCCGGACCGACCTCACTGAGGCCGGTCAGGAGCACCCATGTCTGCCCAGGCGCCCCCCGACCAACCTAACCGAGGTCGTCCAGGAGCACCCACGGGACGATGATGACGGTTAGCAGTCATATTGTACTGTCTGCCATCTGCAGGGCAAGGCAAGGGGATGCTGCTGTGTAGCACTGCAGTACCGCGTCTGCCAGCAGCACCCAGGAGACATACAGTGACAGTGAGCTGAGCGGGCTCCATGCTTGCGGTGGTATGTTGTCTGCACTGGTAACCCAGGAAAAAAGGCGAGAAACGATTTTTTGCCATTGCTTTCACGGAGGGAGGGAGGGAGGGGGGCCTGACGACATATACCCAGAACCACCCGCGACAATGTTTTTGCCCCATCAGGCATTGGGAGCGCAATCCAGAATTCCAATGGGCGGCGGAGACTGCAGGAACAGTACAGTAACTGAACCCTCTAAGTCATGTCGTCAGTCACTCCTCCCTCAGTGAGAGCAATGGCTGAGAATTGTTTCGCGCCTTTTTTCCATGCAGATGACATACCACTGCAAGCATGGAGCCAGCTCAGATCACTGCGGCAGTTATGAGCACTGTAAACACCACGCACATTATCCTGCAGTGTATGCAGTACCAGAACCTGCAAAAGCAGGTGAGACGGGGACGGCAGCGCGGTGACGAGAGTGATGAGGACATGGACACAGACTTCTCTCAAAGCATGGGCCCCGGAAATTTGGCCATCCTGGTGGCAATGGGGCAGGCTCATGTCATGGAACACCGATTCTGGTCCCGGGAAACAAGCAAAGACTGGTGGGACCGCATAGTGTTGCAGGTCTGGAATGATTCCCAGTGGCTGTGAAACTTTCGCATGCGTAAGAGCACTTTCATGGAACTTTGTGACTTGCTTTCCCCTGCCCTGAAGCGCAAGAATACCAAGGTGAGAGCAGCCCTCACAGTTCACAAGCGAGTGGCGATAGCCCTCTGGAAGCTTTCAATGCCAGACAGCTACCGGTCAGTAGGGAATCAATTTGGAGTGGGCAAATCTACTGTGGGGGCTGCTGTGATCCAAGTAGCCAACGCAATCACTGAGCTATCAAGGGTAGTGACTCTGGGAAATGTGCAGGTCATAGTGGATGGCTTTGCTGAAATGGGATTCCCTAACTATGGTGGGGCGATAGACGGAACGCATATCCATATCTTGGGACCGGACCACCAAGGCAGCCAGTACATAAACTGAAAGGAGTACTTTTCAATGGTGCTGCAAGCACTGGTGGATCACAAAGGACGTTTCATCAACATCAACATGGGATGGCCGGGAAAGGTACATGACGCTCGCATATTCAGGAACTCGGGTCTGTTTGAACAGCTGGAGAAAGGGACTTGCTTTCCAGACCAGAAAATAACCATTGGGGATGTTGAAATGCCTATAGTTATCCTTGGGGACCCAGCCTACCCCTTAATGCCATGGCTCATGAAGCCATACACAGGCACCCTGGACAGTAGTCAGGAGCTGTTCAACTATAGTCTGAGCAAGTGCAGAATGGTGGTAGAATGAGCCTTTGGACTTTTAAAAGCGCGCTGGCGCAGTTTACTGACTTGGTTAGACCTCAGGGAAACCAATATTCCCATCGTTATTACTGCTTGCTGTGTGCTCCACAATCTCTGTGAGAGTAAGGGGGAGATGTTTATGGCGGGGTGGGAGGTTGAGGCAAATTGCCTGGCTGCTGATTATGAGTAGCCAGACACCAGGGCAGTTAGAAGAGAGCAGCAGGGCATGCTGCGCATCAGAGAAGCTTTGAAAAACATTACTGGCCAGGCTACGGTGTGAAAGTTCTGTTTGTTTCTCCTTGATGAAAACCTGCCCCCTTGGTTCACGCTACTTCCCTGTAAGCCAACCGCCCTCCCCTCCCTCCTTTGATCACCGCTTGCAGAGGCAATGAAGTCATTGCTGTTTCAAATTCATGCATTCTTTATTAATTCGTCACACAAATCGGGGGATAACTGCCAAGGTAGCCCGGGAGGGGTGGGGGAGGAGGGAAGCACCGGGTGGGGTGTTGGAGGAGGAGAGGAGAGAAGAACAAGGCCACACTGCACTTCAAAACTTATTTATTGAATGCCAGCTTTCTGTTGCTTGGGCAGTCCTCTGGGGTGGAGTGGTTGGGTGCCCAGAGGCCCCACCACCGTGTTCTTGGGCATCTGGGTGAGGAGACTATGGAACTTGGGGAGGAGGGCGGTTGGTTACACAGGGGCTGCAGCGGCAGTCTGTGCTCCTGCTGCCTGTCCTGCACCTCAACAATATGCCGGAGAATATCAGTTTGATCCTTCGGTAGCCTGAGCATTGCTTCCTGCCTCCTTACATCATGCTGACACCACCTATCATCTTGATCCCGCCACCTTTCCTCTTGCTCCCGCCACCTGTCCTCTCACGTGTCCCTCCTGTCCTCACATTCATTTTGTACTTCCCTGCACTCTGACATTGTCTGCCTCCACGCATTCTGCTGGGCTCTTTCAGTGTGGGAGGACTGCATGATCTCAGAGAACATTTCATCGCAAGTGCATTTTTTTCGCCTTCTAATCTTCGCTAGCCTTGGGGATGGAGATGATATGGGGAGCGTTGAAACATTTACAGCTGCAGGAGGGGGAAAAAGGGAGAGTAGTATTTAAAAAGACACATTTTAGAGAACAATGGGTAGACTCTTTCACGGTGAACCAAGCTATTAACATTACATAGCATGTGTGCTTTCTTTACAAGGTTGCATTTTGACTCTTATATTGAGGGCCTGCCAGTTTGGTGTGAGAGATCATGCACGCAGGGCCGGCGGGCAACAGAATTCGGCTTGCAGGCAGACATGGTAAGCCACAGTCTTTTGGCCTCTTTAACCTTCATAACACGTGGGAATGGTTTCAAACAGCAGCGCCCTCGTGTCCCATACCAAGCACCCGTTGGGTTGACCATTTAAAAGGAGGGACTGCAGTTTTCGGGTTAACGTGCAGCACAAACCCAACTAAACTCATCCATTCCACCCTATTCTCTGGGATGATCGCGTCACCCCTCCCCCCACTGCATGGCGCACAGCGGGGATGATTTCTGTTCAGCCACAGGCAAACAGCCCAGCAGGAACAGCCACCTCTGAATGTCCCCTTAATAAAATTCCCCTATTTCAACCAGGTGACCATGAATGATATCACTCTCCTGAGGATAACACAGAGAGATAAAGAGCGGATGTTGCTTGAATGCCAGCAAACTCCGGGACCATACGCTGCCATGCTTTGTTATGCAATGAGTCCAGACTATGTGCTACTGGCGTGGCGTGGTAATGGAGGATGGAATAAGGCTGCCCTCCCCAGACACCTTTTGCAAAGGCTTTGGGAGTACATCCAGGAGAGCTTCATTGAGATGTCCCTGGAGACTTTACGCTCCTTCCCCATACACGTTAACAGACTTTTCCAGTAACTGTACTGGCCGCGAATGCATCCCAAGTCTTCAGGGCAAATTAATCATTAAACACGCTTGCTTTTAAACCATGTACAATATTTACAAAGGTACACTCACCAGAGGTCCCTTCTCCACCTTCTAGATCCGGGAGCCCGTCTTCGGTGGGTTGGGAGTGTACTGGCTCCAGGGTGATAAACAGTTCCTGGCTGTCGGGGAAAACGGTTTCTCCACTTGCTTGCTGTGCGCTATCTTCAACCTCCTCCTCATCATCATCTTCCTCATCCCCAAAATCCGCATCCCTGTTGCGTGAGCATCCATTGATGGAGTCCACGCACAGTGCTGGGGTAGTTGTAGGGGCACCCCCTAGAATGGCATGCAGCTCATCATAGAAGCGGCATGTCTGGGGCTCTGACCCGGATCGGCTGTTTGCCTCTCTGGTTCTTTGGTAGGCTTGCCGCAGCTCCTTAAGTTTCACGCAGCACTGCTGCGGGTCCCTGTTATAGCCTCTGTCCTTCATGCCCTTGGAGATTTTTTCAAATGTTTTGGCATTTCGTCTTTTAGAACGGAGTTATGATAGCACGGATTCGTCTCCCTATACAGCGATCAGATCCAGTACCTCCCGTTTGGTCCATGCTGGAGCTCTTTTGCGATTCTGGGACTCCATGGTCACCTGTGCTGATGAGCTCTGCATGGTCACCTGTGCTGATCAGCTCACCACGGTGGCCAAACAGGAAATGAAATTCAAAAGTTTGCTGGGCTTTTCCTGTCTACCTGGCCAGTGCATCTGAGTTGAGAGTGCTGTCCAGAGCGGTCACAATGGAGCACTCTGGGATAGCTCCCGGAGGCCAATACCGTCGAATTGTGTCCACACTCCCCCAAATTCGACCCAGCAGAGTCGATTTCAGCGCTAATCCCCTTGTTGGGGAGGAGTACAGAAATCGATTTTAAGAGCCCTTTAAGTCAACAAAAATGGCTTTGTCGTGTGTACGGGTGCAGGGTTAAATCGATCTAACGCTGCTAAATTCAACCTAAACTCGTAGTGTAGACCAGGGCTGTGACTGTGAAAGGGAGATTACTCCCAGTAAAGATGGCTGCCATTTTCCATTGTTTCCGCTAGGATTCAAGTTGCAGGCTGCCCTCTGGGTAATGGTTATTATTTCCCTAAAGCCTTGGGAGCTGCCCATGGCATGGATGTCCAATTTCAAATGGAAGTGAAGCCAAAAGCTGCCCACAGAGAAGATGGTCACCATGTGCCTGATGTGGCAGACATGTCATCCCAAGTAAAAATGGCCACTCTTTCTTATTGTGGCCAGCAGGACTGAAGCCAGAGGCCTCCTGCTGGGAAATGGTTGCTATTCCCAAAGGGCACACTGTGGCTTCTTTCTCCTTGGAAACAATGGGAAATGGTGGCCATCTTTACTAGGGGCATTTTCCCTGCCACACTCCAAAGGGTCACTGACATGGTAGCGTCAGACCCATTGAAACAATGGGAAGCAGTGGCCATTGTTATGAGGGCGGCCTCCATTTCCCCACATGTGTGAGCAGCATGTGCTCCCCACCCCCCAATAATTCATCCCATTCCCCAGTTTGTTCCATTTCCCCAGCAGGGCTCTCCAGGGCTCTTCATACATAAGCAACCTCCCCACCACCAGCCAATCCCTTTGTCCCTCTTCTAACCACATGGGGGTGTCGCTGTGCCCCTCCCCACACTGCCCCGTGCCCTGAGAGAGGCCTCTATTGAGTGTTGTGGCTCCATCTAGTTTCCAGGATGCTGGATCCGCAGCACCACATGTCCCATCCCTCTCTGTGTGCAGCCCATGCCGTGCCAGGCTGCCCATGGGATTATCCGGAGACGGGGCCAGGACCCTGCCTGAGCGGGCAACGTGGGGGAATTTTCAGATCCCCTCCCCCTCCCTCTGCAGACTGGGACTGGCTTTGAGGTGCTGATAGACATTGCTCTGTGCCCAACAGCCTACACAGCTGGGGAGTGGGGGCACCCTGACAATGGCCTAGCCGCTTTTTGGCCAGGCCAAACCTGAGTGGTGCTTCAACCCCACATGCCAGATCACCACGGCACTCACTCAAGTTTGGCCCGGCCGCCCCTCTGTCATGATGGAGATGTGGCCAGGCCAAATTGAAGTGAGTGATGTTGTGACGTAGAGCTGCTCACTCAGATTTGGAGGGGGTTGGAATATGGGCTCATGGGCAAGCAATCAGACTACTGGGGGAGGGGCTGCCTGACTGGGGAAGAGGAGGATCTGCTGGGGGAACCTATGGCCCCCCCACTGTAAGTGGCACTCTGCAGCCCCTCTCCCCTCCCAGAATTTCAGGCTGTAGCAATAAGCAGAGGGAGAACTGGGCCTTTTCACTGCACATTCACAAGACACTCCATTCCCTAGGTGCAATCTCAGCAGAGATCAGCCCTCAGCAGGGGTCCCCCAGTCACCAGGCTGAGCTGAGAGCAGGGAACACAAGTGCAAGGGAGCACAGGAGCAGGCACAGCTCAGGCTGGGGGAGCTGGGACATCACTCGGGGTGTGTGGCTGAGTCACATGACTGACCCCGTAACATCTGCTGTGTCTGGATGATGACGCTTCCAGGTGACTCCCACAGGTCCCAGCCCTGGGTTATAAATAGACTTGGCAGAATTCCATTTTTACTTTTTATAATTCCGATGGATCATATTGATGTTTATTTTAAAGGTTTTTTTTATTTTTATCAATTTAAATTTTCCCAATGGAGGAAATTACTGGGGGCGGGGGGATGTTAGACAATATTTAATGACAGTAGATGTTGAGATTCAAAAAGTTAAAGCTTTATAACCATTAAAACACAAATTGTCATCATCACATGTCAAAATATACACAGTAAATATCCTTAAATCAGCCTCTAATAATGTCTCAAGCAGCATTTCTCTTACTTTGCTTAGCTGCAAATTTCTATTATGATTGATGGAAAAATTTTCTCGTGGGTTTGGGTGCGTGCTGGGAAATTGATGTTTACTGATATTTACCAATAACAATCAAATCCGTCCAAGCCTAGTTCTAAACAGAGCCCCACACTGCCTGTGAGGTGAGCACAGAGACAGGGCCGTGGTTACTGGCTGTGGTCGCTGTTCCCAGCGCAGGAGTCTCTACCCCCCCGACCCTGTCCCCACGGCCCGGCAGTATTTATAGACAAACAGTCCCAGAGCAATGCTGTGCTTGTGATGCAATGACCTCCCCGTCACTCACCTGCCGTTATTGCTACACACAGAACTAACCAACAGCAGGCCAAAACAGGCTGGGCTATCCCCTAATAATCTAACTCAGTTGCCATAGCAACACAAGATTCTATTACCACGACAACCAAATACACAACATATTCCTCCCCCCTTAATAAGAATGTCCCCAAAATAGAACAAACACTAACTAGAGAAGGAGGGTAGACTGCCCCCATTCCTGGCTAAACCCTGGGGATTATTTTGCCCCGTAACCGTGGGTTCACCCTAGCTAAAGCTCCAGCCGACGAGGAGGCCTTCTGTCTCTAGGTGGATTACCGTGGACTTCTGGTGTTGTTGCACCCAAAAGTGTCTTGGGCACGGGCCTGACAATGGGCTCAGGGTTCATAGGGCGAAGGGGTGAGGATGGGGTATCAGCTTGTGCTGGGCAGAGGGGTATCTCTGCCGCTGGCAGTAATGGAGGGGAAAAGTCAGGAACAGGTGACTCTTGATTCGGTGTCTCGCCGGAGGTGGTGAAGTCAGTCAACTCAACTGAAGATGTGTCCTGAGGACTGATATGACCTGGCAGCAGCTGATCTACATGTCGCCGCCAGGTGAGATCCTCTGCAGTCTGGACTGTGTAGGAAAAAGGTTTGAGCGATGACAGTGGCAGGGACCCATTTAGCTCCAGAAGTATAATTCCGAGCCAAAACCAGCTGTCGGTTCGGTCTTTTGCTCGGGGTGCCCACCTGATGATTTGATCTTGCTGCTGACGTTGCACAATTTGTCGGGGTTCAGAAGGTTTCAGCAGATCAAAGCAAGTGCGCAGCTGTCGTCCCATCATTAGAAAGGCCGGGGATGCCTTGGTCGTAGCATGAGGTGTGTTTCTGTAGGATAGTAAGAAGGTGTCCAGACGCTTTTGAATGGATAATTGTCCCCTTGCCGATTTTAAAGCTTGTTTCATTGTCTGCACAAATCTTTCAGCTAATCCATTGGTTGATGGATGATATGGTGCTGAAGTGATGTGGTGTATCCCATTTGCCTTCATAAACTTTTGAAACTCCTGAGAGATGAACTGCGGTCCATTGTCACTCACAAGTTGTTCTGGCAGACCGAACCGGCTAAAGAGTCCTCGTAGTTTTTGGATAGTACTCTCTGCAGTAGTGGACTGCATTATAGAGACTTCTGGCCATTTAGAATGGGCATCTACCACTACCAAGAACATGCTTCCTTCAAGGGGGCCAGCGAAGTCAACGTGAATACGTTGCCACAGGTTTTCAGGCCAGTCCCATGGATGTAGGGGTGCCCACTGGGGTGCATTCCTCACACCCTGACATGACATACAAGCTCTTGCCTTCTCTTCAATAGCACTGTCCAACCCAGGCCACCAAAAATAGCTTTGTGCAATTTCCTTCATGTGCACTATTCCACAGTGACTGGAATGTAGCTGTTCTAACACCTGTGATCTCAGTGGTGGTGGGATAATGGCACGTCTTCCCCACAACAAACAACCAGATTGGACTGATAACTCCGTCCTCCTGGACATGTAGGTAACAAGATCGGGTGAGACCAGAGAGGTTCGTCGAGATTTTCCATGCATCACCAGGTCCATAACCTGGGACAATACTGGGTCAACTCGAGTTGCCTTCTTTACCTGAATAGCAGTGATGGGTGTATTCTCTACCTGTTCAAAGTAAAAGATTTCCTTCTGGGCAATATCTCGACGGTTGACTGGCAAAGGCAGCCTTGAGAGACCATCCGCATTGCCGTGCAGAGTGGATTTCCAATATTTGATTTCATATGTGTGCACGGAAAGCAACAATGCCCACCGTTGCATATGACTAGCGGCTAATGGAGGAATGCCTGTGTGCGGTCCAAAAATTGAAGTCATGGGTTGATGGTCTGTGAGAAGAGTAAACTTCCGTCCGAACAGGTACTGATGAAACTTCCAAATTCTGAAAACGATTCCTAATGCCTCACATTCGATTTGGGCATAGTTAGTATCTGCTTTGCTTAGAGTGCGTGAAGCAAAAGCAATAGGTCTCTCTTCTCCCGAAGGCATAATGTGTGACACGACTGCTCCCACTCCATAAGGGGACACATTGCAGGCCAACTGTAGGGGTAAGGATGGATCAAAGTGCGTCAGAACTTCAGAATGTAGCAATGCATCCTTAGCTTTGTTAAATGCAACATCACAGGCTTCAATCCACTTCCAGGCCTTGTTCTGCCCAAGGAGTTCGTGAAGTGGTTTTAGCAGTGTGGCTAACTGTGAGATAAACTTTCCATAATAGTTCAATAGTCCTAGAAACGAGCGAAGCTGGCTAACATTTCGAGGAGGGGGAGCCTCCACAATAGCCTTAACTTTGGCAGGGGCCTTACGAAGACCTGTAGCATCAATGATGTGTCCCAAATATTCAACAGAGGGCTGGAAGAATTCACACTTGTCTTTGCAGACTTGCAGTCCATACTCTTCCAGTCTTTGTAGGGTAGCCTCTAAATTCTTTAGGTGATCCTCCTCATTCCTTCCAGTGACCAGGATGTCATCCAGATAGCACTGGACTCCTGGCAAGCCACACAAGAACTGGTCCATAGCCCTCTGGAACTGGGCGGGAGCAGACGTTATTCCGAAGGGTAGGCGACAGTATCGATAAAGCCCCTTATGCGTCACAATAGTCAACAGCTCTTGGGACTTTTCATCAACGTGCATCTGTAAATATGCTTGTCTCAGATCAATCTTACTGAACTTTTGTCCCCCAGCCAGGCCTGCGAAGAGGTCATCGATGTGGGGAAGCGGGTATTGCTCTGCACATAACACTGGGTTGACAGTGACTTTAAAATCACCACAAATCCGGAGGGAGCCATCTTTCTTCATTATTGGAACAATAGGAGTGGCCTATGGGCTATGGGTAACTGGTATTAGGACTCCATTTGTGACCAGGCACTCCAGGACCGCTTCAACTTTTGGCCTGATGGCATATGGCACAGTTCTGGCTTTCAGATATTTTGGTTGACTGTCAGGTTTAATGTTCAATGTCACAGTGATTCCCTTCATACTTCCCAGATCCTCTCCAAAAACAGCAGCATGTTTCCTTAGTATAGTGGTCAGACTGGTTTCTTCTTTAGTCACTCGGTGCACTTCTGCCCAATTCAGCTGAATCTTCCTAAGCCAAGACCTATCCATTAAGGCTGAGTAATTACTTCTCACCACAAACAGTGGCAATTTAGCAGCCTGTCCATTGAGCTCCACCTTAACATCAGTAGTGCCCAACATGGGCACAGCTTCTCCCATATATGTCTTCAGCACTGTTTTTGTTGCTTTAAGCAGAAGATGCTGTAGCTTTTCTTTATACACAGTCTCTGAGACCAGCGAAACGGCTGCACTGGTGTCCAGTTCCATGCGTATAGGTTTGCCGTCCAACAACGGGGTTACCCAGTATTCATGTGAGACAAAACGTGGAGTGGCTCTTCTTCTTGTGAGGAGGTATCTCCTTGGTCATCCTGGGTCTGCTCTAGGGTATGCAGATCGGCCAGATCTTTTTGGTTGGCCAGACCACAGGCCTCTTTTTCTTTTGTTTACAGGCACACACAATGTGTCCCTTTTTGCCACAGTGTAGACACACCAGGTCGTTACACCAGCATACTGATGCAGGGTGACCCGGCTTACCACAGCGGTAACATTCCTGACTCCCCACAGTTTTGTGGGTAGGTTCTTGTGACACCTTATGCACACTAGGGGATGCACTGATGGATTGTGCCTCCTTTGTAGCCAGTTCCATGGAGACAGCAATATCAATGGCCTTCTGTAAAGTAAGCTGAGCCTCTGTCAGTAGGCGCTTCCGTATAGCTTCACTGTGCAGGCCACACACTAACCTGTCATGCAGGGCATCATTTAACATCTCCTTAAATTCACAGTGTTCTGCAAGCTTTCTCAAAGTTGCTACAAATTGTACAACTGTTTCATCTTCTTTCTGGTCTCTTTTGTGGAACCTATATCTTTCAGCAATTACCAGTGGTTTTGGAGCAAAATGGGACCCCAGGATTTCCACAATGTCACTGTAAGATTTAGTCTCTGGCTTAACAGGGTGTAGTAAGCTGTGTAGCAGGGAGTAGGTCTTAGCCACTACAACACTTAAGAATATTGGCGCCTTCTTCTCTTCTGTAATGTCATTGCAATAACAAAAAGCTCAAAACGCTCAGTATATACGTGCCATTGCACTATAGTCTCCTCAAAAGGTTCCAGTGGCCCTGTAAGTGTAGCCATGATTTTAGTTTCAGTTTGCACAGTCAGAGCAAACAAGCCAGTTCTCACCCTCTTCCAGCAGCAAACAAGGTTTGTTTGTTTGTTTGTTTTTGTACCTTAACTTCTACTTCCTTCTGTTGCTGGGGCAGCACAGATATCCCATCCTCGTCGCCACATTGTTATATCCTTGGGGGCAACAGTTTTAGGAAGAAATCACTGGAGACACAGAAAGCTATAAACCTTGGAGCAGCCATTTATTGCTACACACAGAACTAACCAACAGCCAGCCAAAACAGGCTGGGCTATCCCCTAATAATCTAACTCAGTTGCCATAGCAACACAAGATTCTATTACCACGATAACCAAATACACAACAAATGGCATAATCTGCAGACCTGTCGGTAATCTCAGCTGACCCTCCAACCTGTCCAGGGCAGCGGGACCCCCCAGATACCTTGGCCACCTCTCCTTCCTCTTTGTCCCTGCCATTCCCCTGCAGGGCCTTTTGGATGAGCTGAGCAATGGCTCTTTTCCTCAGGATGCTGGTGATGATCGGAGCAGACACCAGGAGGATCAGGACATGGGTGGAGTGGAGAATCCAGACCCAGAGTGTAATATCTCTGGGTCTGGATTCTCCGAACAGCGGAGGCTAACAGAGGGAGTTTGCCTGGGATCTGTCAGAGAAGAGGTACGCTAAGTGCTGCATTAGGGGGGCTGTGTTGGTGAGTATCTGAGCGTCTGTTGCAGGGGACAGTTTGTCAGTTTGACCGTGTGCTTGATTGTTTGTTTGAAAAGTGTGAATTGGGAGTGCTTTGTTACAGGTGGGCCTTGAGTGGGCCTGACTGTTATAAAAAGGCAGTCAGCAGCGAACCAGCTGAGCGGCGAACAGCGGAGGCTAACAGAGGGAGTTTGCCTGGGAGTTCGCCTCGGGAGAGCCCACTGAGGCTTTCATCTCGCGGGCTTCTGTGAGTTGCTGCAACAGCTGAGGAAGTCCTTAGTAGGAAGAAATTATGGAAGGAGAGCGTACAGCTGTTGTAACCTGCACGGGTTGCGCCATGTTTGTCTTTCTTCCACAGGACAGAAGCGACTTTGTCTGTACAAAGTGCAAGCTGGTCTCCATATTGGAAGAGAAGGTTCGAGGTCTGGAGAAACAAGTATCGACCCTGTGTTGCATACGAGAAAATTAAGATTTCCTGGACAGAGGTCAAGATATGCTTCTATGGGCACAACGTTCTCAAGAATCGGAGCAAGCTGTGCAGAGGGGACTGAGGGACGGTGAAGCAATTTGGCAGCATGTGACCTCCAGAAGAAGAAAGAGGAGCGTCCATGTACCAGCAATGGAGATACAGGTGAGCAACCGTTTTCATGTTCTCTCCACAGGTACTAATGCGGAGAGTGGACTAGATGACACATCTGAGGTAAGGGAGCAGAAGGAGACTCCACCAATTGGAAGGCATGAGATGCACTGTCGTAGGGATGGGGGTTCCACGACCACCGCTCCCACAAGGAAGAGGAGGGTGGTGGTGGTCGGGGACTCCCTCCTCAGGGGGACTGAGTCATCTATCTGCCGCCCCGACCGAGAAAACCGAGAGGTCTGCTGCTTGCCAGGAGCTAGGATTCACGATGTGATGAAGAGACTGCCGAGATTCATCAAGCCCTCGGATCGCTACCCCTTCCTGCTTCTCCACGTGGGCACCAATGATACTGCCAAGAATGACCTTGAGCGGATCACTGCAGACTACGTGGCTCTGGGAAGAAGGATAAAGGAGTTTGAGGCGCAAGTGGTGTTCTCGTCCATCCTCCCTGTGCAAGGAAAAGGCCGGGGTAGAGACCGTCGAATTGTGGAAGTCAACGAATGGCTACGCAGGTGGTGTCGGAGAGAAGGCTTTGGATTCTTTGACCATGGGATGGTGTTCCAAGAAGGAGGAGTGCTAGGCAGAGATGGGCTCCACCTAACGAAGAGAGGGAAGAGCATCTTCGCAAGCAGGCTGGCTAACCTAGTGAGGAGGGCTTTAAACTAGGTTCACCGGGGGAAGGAGACCAAAGCCCTGAGGTAAGTGGGGAAATGGGATACCGTGAGGAAGCACCAGCAGGAGAGTGCAAGAGGGGAGGACTCCTGTCTCAGACTGAGAAAGCGGGACAATCAGCAAGTTATCTTAAGTGCCTATAAACAAATGCAAGAAGCCTGGGAAACAAGCAGGGAGAACTGGAAGTCCTGGCACAGTCAAGGAACTATGATGTGATTGGAATAACAGAGACTTGGTGGGATAACTCACATGACTGGAGTACTGTCATGGAGGGATATAAACTGTTCAGGAAGGACAGGCAGGGCAGAAAAGGTGGGGGAGTTGCATTGTATGTAAGAGAGGAGTATGACTGCTCAGAGCTCCGGTATGAAACTGCAGAAAAACCTGAGAGTCTCTGGATTAAGTTTAGAAGTGTGAGCAACAAGGATGATGTCGTGGTGGGAGTCTGCTATAGACCACCAGACCAGGGGGATGAGGTGGACAAGGCTTTCTTCTGGCAACTAGCAGAAGTTACTAGATCGCAGGCCCTGGTTCTCATGGGAGACTTTAATCACCCTGATATCTGCTGGGAGAGCAATACAGCGGTGCACAGACAATCCAGGAAGTTTTTGGAAAGTGTAGGGGACAATTTCCTGGTGCAAGTGCTGGAGGAACCAACTAGGGGCAGAGCTCTTCTTGACCTGCTGCTCACAAACCGGGAAGAATTAGTAGGGGAAGCAAAAGTGGATGGGAACCTGGGAGGCAGTGACCATGAGATGGTCGAGTTCAGGATCCTGACACAAGGAAGAAAGGAGTGCAGCAGAATACGGACACTGGACTTCAGAAAAGCAGACTTTGACTCCCTCAGGGAACTGATGGGCAGGATCCCCTGGGAGAATAACATGAGGGGGAAAGGAGTCCAGGAGAGCTGGCTGTATTTTAAAGAATCCTTATTGAGGTTGCAGGAAAAAACCATCCCAATGTGTAGAAAGAACAGTAAATATGGCAGGCGACGAGCTTGGCTTAACAGTGAAATCCTTGCGGATCTTAAACGCAAAAAAGAAGCTTACAAGAAGTGGAAGATTGGACAAATGACCAGGGAGGAGTATAAAACTATTGCTCAGGCATGCAAGAAGCTTACAAGAAGTGGAAGATTGGACAAATGACCAGGGAGGAGTAAAAACTATTGCTCAGGCATGCAGGAGTGAAATCAGGAAGGCGAAATCACACTTGGAGTTGCAGCTAGCAAGAGATGTTAAGAGTAACAAGAAGGGTTTCTTCAGGTATGTTAGCAACAAGAAGAAAGTCAAGGAAAGTGTGGGCCCCTTACTGAATGAGGGAGGCAACCTAGTGACAGAGGATGTGGAAAAAGCTAATGTACTCAATGCATTTTTTGCCTCTGTCTTCACGAACAAGGTCAGCTCCCAGACTGCTGCACTGGGCAGCACAGTATGGGGAGAAGGTGACCAGCCCTCTGTGGAGAAAGAAGTAGTTCAGGACTATTTAGAAAAACTGGACGAGAAAAGTCCATGGGGCCGGATGCGCTGCATCCGAGGGTGCTAAAGGAGTTGGTGGATGAGATTGCAGAGCCATTGGCCATTATCTTTGAAAACTCATGGCGATCGGGGGAGGTTCCGGATGACTGGAAAAAGGCTAATGTAGTGCCCATCTTTAAAAAAGGGAAGAAGGAGGATCCGGGGAACTACAGGCCAGTCAGCCTCACCTCAGTCCCTGGAAAAATCATGGAGCGGGTCCTCAAGGAATCAATTCTGAAGCACTTAGAGGAGAGGAAAGTGATCAGGAACAGTCAGCATGGATTCACCAAGGGCAAGTCATGCCTGACTAACCTAATTGCCTTCTATGAGGAGATAACTGGGTCTGTGGATGAGGGGAAAGCAGTGGATTTGTTATTCCTTGACTTTAGCAAAGCTTTTGATCCGGTCTCCCACAGTATTCTTGCCAGCAAGTTAAAGAAGTATGGGCTGGATGAATGGACTATAAGGTGGATAGAAAGCTGGCTAGATCGTCGGGCTCAATGGGTAGTGATCAACGGCTCCATGTCTAGTTGGCAGCCGGTTTCAAGCGGAGTGCCCCAAGGGTCGGTCCTGGGGCCGGTTTTGTTCAATATCTTCATTAATGATCTGGAGGATGGCGTGGACTGCACTCTCAGCAAGTTTGCAGATGACACCAAACTGGGAGGAGTGGTAGATACGCTGGAGGGTAGGGATAGGATACAGAGGGACCTACACAAATTAGAGGATTGGGCCAAAAGAAACCTGATGAGGTTCAACAAGGACAAGTGCAGAGTCCTGCACTTAGGACAGAAGAATCCCATTCACTGTTACAGACTAGGGACCGAATGGCTAGGCAGCAGTTCTGCAGAAAAGGACCTAGGGGTTACAGTGGATGAGAAGCTGGATATGAGTCAACAGTGTGCCCTCGTTGCCAAGAAGGCTAACGGCATTTTGGGCTGTATAAGTAGGGGCATTGCCAGCAGATCGAGGGACGTGATCCTTCCCCTCTATTCGACATTGGTGAGGCCTCATCTGGAGTATTGTGTCCAGTTTTGGGCCCCACACTACAAGAAGGATGTGGAAAAATTGGAAAGAGTCCAGCGGAGGGCAACAAAAATGATTAGGGGGCTGGAGCACATGACTTATGAGGAGAGGCTGAGGGAACTGGGATTTTTTAATCTGCAGAAGAGAAGAATGAGGGGGGATTTGATAGCTGCTTTCAACTACCTGAAAGGGGGTTCCAAAGAGGATGGATCTAGACTGTTCTCAGTGGTAGCAGATGACAGAACAAGGAGTAATGGTCTCAAGTTGCAGTGGGTGAGGTTTAGGTTGGATATTAGGAAAAACTTTTTCACTAGGAGGGTGATGAAGCACTGGAATGGGTTATCTAGGGAGGTGGTGGAATCTCCTTCCTTAGAGGTTTTTAAGGACAGGCTTGACAAAGCCCTGGCTGGGATGATTTAGTTGGGAATTGGTCCTGCTTTGAGCAGGGGGTTGGACTAGATGACCTCCTGAGGTCCCTTCCAACCCTGATATTCTATGATTCTATGATATCAAGCCCTGGGACAGTGGATGGAGCAGGGTGAGCAGTCTGAAGGTGGAGAGGAACTTGCAACATGAGTCCCCTCATAGCTCTGCGAAGCGCTGGCCCCTCCACCCAGGGGACATTGCACCCGGCAATGCCTCGGGGGAGCCTGTGAGTGTCCCACGAGCCCAGCTGTTTAGAGGCCTCAGGCCCAGCTCCTAACCCTGCAGGGATCTCACTCAGCACTGGTTCTTTGCCACCCTGTACCCAGGCCATCGCCAGGGGCTCTGCGATAGGAGAACTGGCTAGTTTGTTTATCTCCCGGCTCCGCTGCCTGCAGAATCCGAACCCCCGTCTCTGCTCCCGCCAGGCTCTGCACATCCATGGCCTCCATTGCCTTTGGGTAAGAGCCCAGCTCCCTCTAAACCACAGCCACAGCACAGGGACATGGCAGCCCCCAGCTTCCTGGGGAGCAGACGGTGGCATGTGAAGCTGCCTGGACATTTTACATTCCCCAGATGGAGGTGAGCCCCTGCGGCCACCTGCCTATCCAGGCACCTGCAGTGGGGTAAAGTCTCCCCATTAAGATTGGCATGTGCTCCCCCCGTAATCCCAGCCCAGCCCTCCCACTTCCTACAGGGAAATCCCACAGCAGGGAGCAAAACCATTTACCTTGGAGCAGTGTCCCCTCTCCAGAGCCGTCACCATCTGTGGGGCAGATACACAGTGATTACACATCACTTCAAATGCCAAAAGCCTCATACCAGTGAGATGTAGAACGGCAGCGATCACCAGTGAAATACACAGGAGCGTGTCTAGAGATGGGCACAATTTTTTGACTGAAATTTTTTTTTGTCAAAAAATGTTAATTCAGTGGCACAGAAGTGCTTAGTGAAGTTGTGTTGATTTTGCTGAATTGTTCCGCTTGAAAAAAAAAAAAAAACCTGAGCGAAAATCAGAAAAAATCAAACTGGTTTGTTCTGACATATTCAAAATAAAACATTTTGATTTATCAATTTGAAACAACTTTTTCTTTAGAACTTGCCTTTAATAATTCAAAGCTGAAAATATCAGCAAAACATGTTGCTGTGAGTCCAACAAAATGTTTCATTCAACCTGAAATGATTTATTTTTTACTTTTTGATTCGCCGAAAATTTTGAAAAATTTCATTTTCAGTCTGGGCCAAAATACCCCCCCCCATTTTTTTAAAATTGCTGCTGATCCAAAAACTCTGTTATTTGTCCAGCTCTAACTGCATCTTCAGTTAACATACAGGAAGACGTGGGAAAATCCACTAAGGAGAAAACCGTATAAAAACGAATTATGACCATAATAATATGGAGAGAATCACACAGTGAAACCAGATTTAGCTCCATTGTGTGATTTTCCCCGGCGTTCTGTGGAGCAGATGGTGGCACATGTGGCTGCCTGGACATTTTACATCCCCCCACATGGAGGTGAGACCCCTGCGGCCGCTTGCTCACCCAGGTACATACGACAGGCTAAAGTCTCTTAATTGAGATTGGAGTGTGCTCCCCACTATTCCCAGACCAGGCCCCCCCTTTCCTACAGGGAAATCCCACAGCACTGAGAGCTCTCCCATTCATTGCAGTGGGAGCACAGCCAGGGCTGACATGTCCACAGGGCCGACTCTAGGATTTTTGCAGCCCAAGGCAAAAACAATTTTGGCTGCCCCCCCCCTTTTATAATTACCCCACCCCCGGCCCCGCCTCAACTCCACCCCTTCCCTGCCTCCTCCCCCCAGGCTCTCAAGCCTAGGAGGGAGGGGGAGAAGCGGGGCCCGCGCCGCGGCCACTCGGAGTCTCCCCCTCCCTCCCAGGCTCTCAAACCTGGGAGGGAGGGGGAGATCCCGAGAGGCCGTTTCGCGCGCCGCTGCTCCCCCTCCCTCCCAGACTTGAGAGCCTGGGTGGGAGGGAGGGGGAGACTCCGAGTGGCCACGCCGCGGCCGCTCGGGATCTCCCCCTCCCTCCCAGGCTCTCAAACCTGGGAGGGAGGGGGAGAGTCCGAGTGGCAGCAGCGCGCGAAACGGCTGTTTTGCACGCCGCGGCCGCTCGGGATCTCCCCCTCCCTCCCAGGTTTGAGAGCCTGGGAGGGAAGGAGGGAGGGGGAGACTCCGAGTGGCCGCGGCGCGGTCGCCGCTTCTCCCCCTCCTTTCCAGGCTCTCAAGCCTGGGAGGGAGGGGGAGACTCCGAGTGGCCGCAGCGCGGGCGCCGCTTCTCCCCCTCCCTTCCAGGCTCTCAAGCCTGGGAGGGAGGGGGAGCAGCGGAGCGCGAAACAACTGTTTCACGCGCCGCGGCCGCTCAGGATCTCCCCCTCCCTCCCAGGTTTGAGAGCCTGGGAGGGAGGGCGAGTAGCGGTGCGCGAGCGGCAGCAGCAGCAGCCGAGGTGAGCTAGGGCGGCCGGGGCACTTTTTTAGGGGCGGCATTCTGGCGCCGGCCATGCCGCCCCTAAAAATGTGCCGCCCCAAGCACCAGCTTGTTTTGCTTGTGCCTAGAGCCGGCCCTGCATGTCCATGGCCCTGATCCTGCAGGCCGATGATCAGTCCCTTCCACTCGCATGTTCATCCCTTGACTTGAATGTGCTCTGTGTGTCAGGTGTCAGGGCCTGTACCAGCAAAGCAATGTGCAGGATCGGGCCCATGAGCACATACACGCTGGGGAAATGCAGCTGGGAGAGTCAGTGGGAGGCTGAACGCAGATTTGTCTCCTGATCCTCAGATCTTTAGCTCGGCATATTTCGCACTCACCATAAATATCAGCAAAGAGCCAGGAGCAACTCACAGAATCCCCTGTGCAGTAGGCAGGGCTGGTATCCCCATTGTACAGGTGAGGAACTGAGGCACAGAGTTGCTAGTGGCTGCCCCAAGGTCACCCAGCAAGTCTGTGGCAGAGCAGGGAATTCATCCCTGGTCTCTAAAGTCCCAACCATGGACCAGCCTTCGGTACTGTTAATGATCGCAGTAATTAATGACTAACTGCTATTTTAATTGATTTAAGCTGGGCTTTTCAAAGGAGTCTAAGATAGTTCGGGACCCACATCCCAGGGAAATTCCAGATGTCCCGATTTTATAAGGACAGTCCTGATTTTTGGGTCTTTTTCTTATATAGGCGCCTATTACCCCCCACCCCATGTCCCGATTTTTCACATTTGCTGTCTGGTCACCTTATTACCCCATAAAGACTAATCACATTTGGCCGTGTATATGGCCGTTCTGCTGTTTGGTCCTGTAAGTGAGGTGAATATGTAGCATTTTCCCTCCCTGGATGTCACACTGTGCAAATGGGAATCCACTTCTGTGTCCAGCACAGCCGGTTTGCAGGAGCTAGTGCCTTTCATGTGTGCAGAGAGTGGGATGGTGCAAATCTGCAGGGCTTATCTGCAGAGATGGGAGCCCCAGTGTTGTGCCCACAGACATCTGCACCCCCATGTGACACGCTGTTTGTGTGAAGGTGGCAATCACACCCGCACGCTGGCAGCCTCACGGCGACGCGGAGTGTTTATGGGGTGGTGGGTGAGGGCTCAGCATTAGGATGCAGCCCTTGGAAAATGACAGAGCATTTCGGGAAGACACAATGACCTCATTGCTGAGGTTCAGCGCTGGAATCCAACCAGCGATTTCCCTGAGTCAGGTGGTGCTAATTAAACATGCTATTGCTGCTATTAAATCGCTTGGAAACCTTGAGGTGAGGTGTCAGGCTCTGATCTGGTGCAGTGCTGGCACTTTCAGGTCCACACAGCACATCTTTGGAGAGCTCAGCACCTCACAGGATCTGACACTAATTAAGCAAACGATTCTCTGCCCGGTGATCTCACCCTTCCAGCGAAACCCGGACAGTGCTGACCATACTTACAGAGAAGCCAGATGCTCAGCGGCGGGATGCTCAGGGGACGTGGTGATAACACCATGGTCTGGTGATGCTGCAGGGAAGGCCTGTCTCTCTGCTCCTCAGAGTCTCAGCAAGAGATGTCTCTTTGCTAAGGTGGGTCTGTGTCTGCGATGGGCCTGGCTGCGGCCAGGGGGACACTTGCTCCCTTGTGCGGTTGGAAGCTGCTCTTCCAGCTCTTCTCTCACAGATGCTGGGCAGGCTCTGTGCTATCCCCAAGCTCTGAGCATTGGGGGTTTGGGTACTGGGTCAGACCAGCCCTTCTGAGCCCAGCTCCCAGCCTTTGGGACTGATGCTGGATCAGACCAACCCCTCTGAGATGAGCTCCCAGGATGTCAATTTTCATACAGACTGTACTTTTCCTGTATCAGACCTCACAGCCTCAAAGTTGGGCACAGAGGGGCTGGTCTGATCCAGTATCAGACCCCTGTAGTGATAACTGGCCCTACACATTTACTGTAATTGTGAGCCTAACTGTGGGATAGTGGATAAAGGTTTATAAAGTGCCACAGTAACCTACAACAAGCCATGTTGATGGGAGAAGCTGCAAAAGGGAGACAGAAAGACTGAATTAGTCCAAATAAAAAGGCCTAGTGTTATAATTTAAGGACAATATTGAGATCATGCTTGATAAACAGGAGAAGTGTGGGAATGGAAACCAACTAACCAAAATTGGTGCGTCAGAAATCAGGCTCATTTGATAGAGATTTACTTACTCAGCAGATGGGTCTGGCAAAGCTTTATTAAGGCAAAACAGTCAGTAAGCAGTGATTAATTACTGCCGAGTGGGAAGCTCATCAGGACAATTTCATCACAGTCGTCACCACGACTGGAGATTAGAGCTTTAGCATTCCTTTGTGACATAGACTTATTTATAATGTTTTTTATACATCTATATTCATTTTTTATTTTTATGTTAACTTTCCTCTTCTGTCAGTACAGGTTTAGTGTTAGTTTCAACCAGCTTTTTTCTAGCTTGATAGTTTTATTTTTTGTTTTTTTGTTTCACAAACATGATTACTTTGCAGTTTCTTTATCCTGTGCAGTTTTTACATATGCTGACGCTGTTAATATTAGAATAGATTTTTAAAATTTACCACAGGCTTTTATCAGTCCTAAATATGGCTTCTCTTCCAGGTGCACGATATAATGAGGGGGTGGGCTATGCTGCCCATCACACCCTTTTGGCAGCAGGAGGAAATCAAGCTGTCCATCAGCCACAATGCTGTCTGACTCAAAGACGGAAGAACTGGAAGCTTCACCTCTATGGCACCTCACCCAAAGTTGCCAAAAATGGTGTGTTAATTTTGGTGGAATATATGCACCCAAAGAGTTAACGTGTTGATGTGACCATGTCACTGTTTAATATTGGAGAGTGACAGGGCCATGTTAATACTTTTAACTCTTTGGGCCCCTGTGCAGGATCAAACAAGCCCCTCTGAGCCCAACTCCCAGGCTGCGATATTGGGTCCCGCTAGCTCCTCTGGGCTGAGCTCTGAGGCTGTGAGAGCTGGTACTGGAGTGATGACTATTTCCAGACCAAAGTGCAACTCAAAGGCCAGTCATTTGTGGCCAGTCCCTACAATGAGCTCCACCCAGGTGCCTCACTGGGAGCTGAGCACTGTGGAAACTTGGCCCTGTGTCTATGGGGTAGCCCAAAGAATGGCAGTGAGAATTGTTTGATCATTGGGGAATGTGCATTTTTCCATTTTCCTCGCACTCCAAAGCAGATCAGCTCTGGTTGCTCCAAAAAATGCATCCCTGGGCAGCGACCAAGCCTGGTAATTTTCACCCCCGCAGGTGAACGCTGAGCAAAGCTACAACCACCTGAAAACAAGATTTACAACAAAGCTGTTTTGGAAGCTACTCCTGCTGCGGGTTCTGACTGTACTGCGTTGCACCTGATTGTGCAGTGTGGGAAAGGCATTGCCAGCTTGTCCCCAAGGCAGCTGGGGTTATAATATGCTGGGAGGGCTGCAGACGTGCCCCTTGATTGCAGCAAAGCAGTCTAATGAGGATTGATTGCTGGAGAGGCACCACCTGACCCAGATCGATGTCTATGGGGAGAAAGAGGGGTAGAGGTGAGAGACAGCAGGACATTTTGATGCCTTTAATAGAACATACATATGCGGCAGATGCTTCCCCTTTCACAATGTGTGACTGACCTGGCATTGTATTAAAAACAGGGACTCTCAGAGGTATGGCACTTGCTTTAGTTATGTGTGATTTATGTCCACCTCTGTTCCAGGACTGGTGCATAAAGTGTAACTAAACAAGTTGCACTAAGTCTCCACCCAAAGTTGACATCTCTAAATGTTCCTCCATTGAGAAATCGACCTGCATGGCCTTGAGACCTGCCATCGCTCTCCAAAGGGCCACATGATGATGAAGCCTCAGAGGCCAGCTGAGAACAGTGCCCCCAATATGGAGCAATCACAGTTGGGTCACACTTGGGCCAAATCTTGATCCCATTGAAGTCAAGGGCAAAACTCTTTTTGATTTTAGTGGTGCCAAGATTTACTCCCTAGCTTTGGAGCTAGTGGTCGTGCTGACTAATAGCAATGCTCTCACCAGAACCCCTCCCAATGGTGTTTAGTTGTCTATGGGGAGACAGCGTTTTGTCAGCTGCAGATTGATGGGGCTAAGGAGTTCAGGTTTTGTTTTAAAAAACAGGACCCTTGACTGTGGATTTTCAGGTCCCACTCATCATGTTAAGCATTGAAAGACACACACAGGGGACACTACACTTTACACACGTTGATTGCCAGGGCAAAACCACACACCAGCAGTAACAGCTGCGCTGCCAAGTGTGTTTCGTTCCAAGATTGAGGGTCTCCAATGGAGGAGGCTTGAGAATGTGAAGCCAGAACCCGAGGGGCACTGGCAGAGCTGTGGGTGGGTGGGAGCCCAGGGCTGGGACAGCAGGGCACTGAGTGTCAGGATTGAGAAGAGAAAATATAACATGAGAAGGAAAAAAGAGCAAAGCCACAAGCCACCTATAAATAAGCCCAGCCTGAGCTGTGGTCAGGAAGCGAGTTCGTGCGACTCTAGAGACACGTGCTGCTGGTGCAATGCAGAAACACAGAAACCTGGCCACAGGCCGCCCCTGGGCTGTGGTCACTGTATTACCAGAGGCATCTCCAGTGCAGAAGCTGTTCCCCCAGTCCCTGTGGGCCCAGCTTCACTAGCAGCTCGTAGCCCTTTGTACCACGGTGCTGAGGAGTATTTTTAACAACACAGACTCAGAGTGAGGCTGCTCCCGTGACACAGAGACCTTCCCATCACCCCTCTGCTGCGGCCTCTTCTACCTCAGGCACTCAGCACGGCCGGGCGGCTGGGAGAGCAGCACCTCCATCCCCTGCACCCTGACCCAGCCAATGCTGATGCCCTGGGGCCATGGCACAGAGTCACTAGGACAGACTGCCCCCTATGGGGGGTGCTTTGCTCTGCACCTGCCAGCCCCAGAGTGACCTTAAAGCGGGTGCAACTGGTCCCAGCAGAAGCGACTAGATGGGTTTGTTGGCCTGTGATATGTAGGAGGTTTGACTAGATGGGCTGGTGATCTGGTCTGGCCTTAAACTCTATATATTTGACTCCTTTTTACATCGCTGTTTCCCCCTTGGGCCCCAATTCATTGCCCAGCATTTGTGAAATGGGGAGGGCTACACATCTGAAAGGTGAGATCCTCGTGCCCTAGGTCTCCATGGTGCTTTGCAGAGCCTGGCACAATGAGACCCAACCTAGTTGTGATCTTTACAGGCTAGTGCAACAGAAATGTTAACTAAAACCAATAATAAATAAAATCTAAGGGGTGAAATTTCAGCTCTGACTTGCACCTGTGTAACTGTAGTGATGCAATTAAGTTTGTAGAGATGTCAGCAAAAGCCTGATCGTCCCCAGCACTCACTTGTTTTGCTCAGCTCTAGGCTCCTGGTGCTGCTGCTGTTTTTAATTCACTGAAGTTTCCGTTTCAAATCCAGCCCCAAATAGAACAAATGGCCCGGGTTAAATGTGTCCATTTAAAGAAGCTGTTGGGTTTGGGAGGAGAATTTCTAACGTTCAGCAGGAGAGCAGGTGCTGTGACCGCGAGCCAGCGCTGCACTGGCTGTACTGGGGGAGTGAGGTGTGAACAGACCTCACGGCGTATAGTTTAAAGCTGTGACCGGACATTGGGGTCAGTGCTAGGGTGTGTTATTTTTGAACACCTAGATCTAGCAATAGATAAATCTCTCCCCTTGCGAGGTCGACACTTCCCCTTGCTGGGCTGGTGCCGAGAGAGCGGTAAGTCTTAGGCAAGTGACAGCAGGACATGGAAAGAAGGCTGTGCTAGGAGTTATCATGCACCCATCCCACAGACTCCAGGGCAGCAGCTGTATGCACCTGTCCAGTGGGGATCTGGGTGTCCTGGGTCAGGGTGGGAGCTCTGGGCAGGCACAGCCTAAGGGGACATTCCCCAGGGGGTCCCATCACAGTTGGCAGATCCCACTGATCTGTGGATACAAGTCCCCGACAGAGGGGCCGTCTGGTCTTGTGGTTGGGTCTCTGGGACTTGGGAGATCTGGATTTAATTCCTGGCTCTGCCTCAGGCTCCCTGGGTGACCTTGGGTAAGTCACTTAGGACCGCATCGTTCCGCCCTTGCCCATGGTGAATAATACCTCACTCCATGAGCTCTCTCCTGGCACTCAGTGGGGCGACTCTCAGAGCGAGGGGCTGTTCAGAGTAAATAAAGTGGGGACACTCCAGTGCTTTAGCTCTCTCTGTGCCCCTCCCCCTGTGTAACCACGGGCTAGTCCGACTGCACAGGGCAGGGTTGGAAGAATAACCCCATGAGCGTGGGTGGTGCTGGGGGCTGTATAAGTAGGTGGAGAACTAGAACTTAGATCCACTGATGTTCCCAGGGGAACCCTGCTGCTGCAGAAGGGGGTGAGGTCAGGAGGTAGTGTTGGTCCTGCATGTCCTCTGACACCCCTTGTGTTAGTGCTTGGCAGGCTGCTGTGAGTTGGGGAATGGTCTGAGATACCGGAAACCACAGCATGGTACTGAGCTAAACACAGGCACCTGGGGAGCTAGGCCCACGTGAGAATCACAGCAGCTCCTCAGACCCCTTTGCTGAAGTGGGAATGGCCCATCCCCTTGCCTGAGGCCCTGCAGGTGCTGGAGAGACACAGAACAGGTCATCCCCAGCCAGGATAGCCTCTCTCCTGCCCCTCCGGTCCTGGCCCCTCTGTGGCGCTGGCTGTGTGTGGATGGAAGAGGATGAGGGGCTCTGTGAGTGTCCCCTGGGGGTGCTGGGTGACTAGTGGGGGTGGGCTGCGGGGGAGACTCCCAAGGAGCAGCACTTACTCTCCTGCTTTCTGCTAACTCTCTCCCCAGATGCCGCCATCGGCCAATTTGGTGCAGCCAGGGTGAGTCGTGGTGTCGATTGAATCCTGAGCGTGAATTTCAGGCTCAGGATCTGGGACATCCCAGCAGGAATTTGCGCCATGAGACACTGTCCAATGCTGGAGCGCAGTAGGGCTGACCCCAGTGCTGGGGGGGTGAGACGGGATTTGCATCCCTCTCTGTCCTGCTGGCCTTAGGGAGCAGCCTCAGAGATTGTAATGCAGAAGGGATCGCTGCGATGGCCTGGTCTGCGCTCCTGCAGAGTCTCACCCAGCGATTCCTGCTTCCCGCCCAGAACTTCTGCCACTGCAATTATTGCTTTTAACTACCCATGAAAAAGACAAGATTTCTCTCTCCTTCTGCCCAGTTTTCTATCTCTGCCTGCTCCTGCCTGTGATTGAGCTGATTGAAAATTTTTGAACTAAAACTTGTTTAAAAAATTGCAGGATTCTTTGAAATTTTCTATTCTGTTTGCAAAAATTCGTTGGACACATATCAAAGTGGTTGCTAAAATTGTTTGTTTACTGAGAACTAGGTTTTCAATAAACAAATCAAATTATTATTTTGATGACATTTGTTGAGAATTCTGATTAAAAAAAATTAATGGAAATTGTGCAAAAATAAAAAACGAATTCATCTTGAACTAGTGAGATGCTAACAAATCCACATATTTTTGCAAAATTGTTTCTCCACATTCTGACCAGCTGCCTTGCACTTAGCTCCCTTCAAAGGGCTATTCTGCTGTGGTGTCAATCTCTCTCTGTTGGGGTTTGGGGGTTAGCAAAGGAATAACAGGATTTTATTTTTGTTTTAAATCTTCCTCAGGTGCAGGAAAATGAGACTTCAACATATGCTGTCATAGGGAAAGTCCATGGCAGGCCCAGCTAACGCTCCAGCTTCTGAAACACAGCACAGCCTGCACCTGCCGCCTGCATTCACTCTGAAATAGTGGGTGCTGAAGATTTCAGTGCTGTCTCCGTGCATTTCTTTAGCCCCTTTCTCCCCATCCCTGCTCCCGACTGTTTGGAATTTTCTACACACCAGGGCAGATGTCAACGTGTTTATTCCTATTGCAATAAACCTGCAGTGTGAATTTGTGCAATGCTGATTCCTTCTTGGATGCTCAGGAGCTCAGCTCCCCTCGAGAACAATGGAGTTCTGCCAAGCCATGGACCCGGCGCTCCCCACAGGCCTGGGCTGGCCAGGCGGGGGCGGGGTACAGAGCACAGGGGGGAGATGAAATTCTCTAAACACCTCCTGATCCTCAGTGCGTGAAACTCAAACATATGGGCCCTAGCTGCCACATGGACAGCAGGGGCTAATCTCAGAGATCTCATCTGCCCAACCGGAAACTTCCTTGTGGGACCCAGAGCAGAGCCATCCGGGATTGAAGTAGGGCCAGGAGCAGGCCCCATAGGCAGGGATGGTGCACAGCTCGGCAGACTGGCAATAACAGGGTGAAGCAGCTTGTCCCCTCTCAGTCTCTCTCCCTGCCCCCCAGCTGGGGCATGCCTAGGGCCTCTGCGCTGCAGCTGGGGTCAGTTCCCACTTCCTGGCCCCAGGCAGCCCCTCGTCACTGCCTGGCCCCCTCAGCCAGGGCAGCAACTCCCCCAAATCCCGGCCTGACTCTGCAGGGTGCGTGTGAAGCAGAGGGAGTCGCTGATTTCCTGCCGAGAGACAGGCTGTGGGTTTGGTGGGGAACCTCCCAGGACCTTGCTGAAGGCTGGGGGTTAGGGCCATGCTGGGTCCCCGTTGGGCTTCCATCTCCCCTCTAGATGGTGCCAGAGCCCCACTGCCCTCCTGCTGGCTGTTTGTTCTGACCATCCCCTCCTCCTCTGGGTTCCTGGTCAGGGCTTGTCTGAATCTCTTGTGTGGTTTGCTTGTTTGTCCCGCGTCCCGACCAATGTTAGGTCGGGACACTAGACAAACAAGCAAAGGCTCCAGAGCCCGGAAGGGCTCGCGCCCCTCCCTGCCCGGACTCCGCCCCCTCCTTCCCCCATTGACTCCCTCCCCAAATCCCTGCCTCTTCCCCAAGCATTCCTCCTCCCTCCACAAGCGCTGGAGGGAGGGCCGGGAGACACAGGCAGAACTCAGTCGGGTGGTACCTGGAGGGAGAGTAGGGGGACGGCCCGCGGCGGCGGCTGTTCTCCCCACTTGGGCAGCGGGACTCGGGAGCAGCCGCTGCTGCAGCTCCTACTGCTGCCGGGGGAGGAAGGGGCCAAGCACGTGGCGCTCAGCGGCTGCGGCTCTGGCACCTGGGCCCGAACCCCCCGAGCCTGGACCTGTTGAGGGGACCCAGCAGCGCACACGCTGTGTCCAGCCCCTGGCCAGTCGCGTCTGGGCTGCTGCCCAGCTGGTGCTATCCCGCGGCGGCCCCGGGGCGGAGGCATCGGCAGCCCAGCCCCGTTCGTTCCCCTGCGGGACCCGAGCGGGACGGGGGGGGCTGCGGCCTGACAGCAATTCAGCTACACAGTCACCGAAACCCAGCCATTCCATTGCCCCTTGAAATCAGTCTGAGATGTCCAGCCACACAGTGCTGAGGGACCAATAAAATCAGGCTGTGAAACACAGATGTCCCGCTGAGGGCAGCTCTACACTTAAAACCCTGCAGCTGTGATGCTGTAGTGCTTCAATGAAGACGCCATTAAGTCCATGGGAGGCTTCTTCCATCAGTGTAGTTAATCCATCTTCTGTTGACTTAGTGCTGTCTACCCCGGAGGTTAGGTTGGTTTAACTAGGGTTAACATACGTCCGGATTTTCCGGGACATGTCCGGCTTTTTGGTCCTCAAATCCCCGTCTGGGAGGAATTTCCAAAAAGCCGGACATGTCCAGGAAAATAGGGAGGCATGGTAAGGGGACCGCCTCCTCCCCAGGCTCCAACTTTCCCGGCTCCCGCCGCTCTCCACTGCGCGCCGGGGCCGAAGCAACTTCCCCAGCGGAGCAGTAGCCGGAGCCTGGGGAGGAGGCGGCTGCGCGCTCAGATGCCGCCCGCCGCCTCTGTGCCCCGCAGATCGGGGGAGTTGTTAGCTTTGCTGCAGCCACTCGCACTCGGGCAAAAGACGCTCAGGGGAACCCAAGTGCACGTGGAGTGGCTGCAGCAAAACTAACAAGTTCCCTGATCAGGGATGGCTTTAGCAAGAGCGGAGCCCGATTCCCCTAGGAATCGGGCCGCGCTCTGGCAGGAGCTCCGGCCGGGGTCGTGGGGTTTGGGTCCGGGCTGGAGCCGCTGGGGCCAGAGCCGGAGCCACTGGGGCCGGGGGTGCTCAGCCACCGGCCGGCGCTGCTTGGCCAGGGCCGGGGCCGGGCCGGGGCCGGGGCCAGGCCGGAGCTGCTCGGCCAGAACTGGGGCCCGAGGCGAGCCGGGCCGGAGCCGCTGGGACAGGGGCTGGGGGTGCTCGGCTGCTGACTGGTGCCACTCCGCCAGGGCCGGGACCGGAGCCACTGGGGCAGCGGGTGCTGGGCTGGGGCCGGGCCGGAGCCCCTCGGCCGGGGCCGGGACCGGTGCCCCAGAGCCCAAGCCAAGCTGGAGTCGCTAGGGCTGGGGCCGGAGCCGCCGGGCCGGGGATGCTGGGCCGGGGCTGGGCCAGAGCCGCTTAGCTGGGCTGGCCACGGCCAGAGCCTCTTGGCCAGGGCCGGCCGCCGGAGGGAGCCGTTCGGCCGGGGGGGCCGGACTGGGCCGCGCCTCCTCGCGCCCCCCGCTGCCAGCCCAGCTTACGTGCTGCCTGCCTGTTTCAGGCTTCCCGCGAACATTTGATTTCAGTAACATGGAGAATCTGTGGTTGCACATGGGTCACTCACAAATGTGTCAAGTATCAGAGGGGTAGCCGTGTTAGTCTGGATCTGTAAAAAGCAACAGAGAGTCCTGTGGCACCTTTAAGACTAACAGATGTATTGGAGCATAAGCTTTCGTGGGTGAATGCCCACTTCGTCAGACACAAATGCATGTGGAGTGTCTGGACTAGACTTCTAACTGTGGTAGTTAACTTGAATTAAGTCAACTTGAGTTACCACAGGCCCATAAGCTATACTTTAGACAAACCCACTGGGAATAGCGAGACTGGATGAGAACTGAGGTCCATCTAGTGCCGTAGCCTGGCTCTGATTGCGTCCAGAACCAAATACTTCAGATGAATCGGTAGGACTCCTGCAACAGACGGTGATGGGTGAACCTGATGGTCCCATCCTGAACTCAGGTAGTTAAAGGTTGGTTTAAGCCCTGAAGCATGGACTATAACATCTCTTCCATACTCTTTGATTTAACAGAAATCTATTATAATCTCTGGATCTTCTTGTTATCCATAAAAATGTCTAATCCCTCTTTGCATCTTGGTAAATGCTGACTTTTCATTAAAAACAAACAAACAAAAACCGCTGAAAATCCCCTAAACCAAAATATTTGGGCTTTATTTTTTTTTATTTTGGCTGAAAATGTTTGTTTTTCAGGCTCTTGGTACTTCAAAAAAGAAATGAAAATGCTGGAGGAAAGCTGATACTTATTTGCAAAACTTTTTCTTTAGTTCAAAATCCAGTTTTCTGACAAACAAAAGTTTAGATAGAAAAAATTGAACTAGGCCTGCTAACTGCATAACTATCAGCCAAGAGAAGAAATCTACTAATCCATCGGCTATTACACTGCATCTCATTCTAATAGCCCTGCCCTCCAATCCCTGTCATCCCAACCTCCACACAGAGACGCTCAGAGTGATTACTGGGTTACTTTCCTTAGGGTACGTCTACACCTACCTCCGGGTCCGGCGGCAGGCAATCGATCTTCTGGGATCGATTTATCGCGTCTTGCCTAGACGCGATAAATCGATCCCGGATCGATCCCGGAAGTGCTCGCCGTCGACGCCGATACTCCAGCTTGGCGAGAGGAGTACGCGGCATCGACGGGGGAGCCTTCCTGCCGCATCTGGACCCGCGGTAAGTTCGGACTAAGGTACTTCGAATTCAGCTACGTTATTAACGTAGCTGAATTTGCGTACCTTAGTCCGAAGTGGGGGGTTAGTGTGGACCAGGCCATACACAGCAGCTCTCTGCTCACCAGGGATTCTCTTTACTCACCATCTCCAGATGTGTCTGAATAATGAATTGAGCTGAAGCACCAAATCCCAGAGAGGCTGTTGCTAGACTTCGAACCCCTGCGGCAGGAAGATAAGGACCTGGGGAGGCAGGGCAGTGATAAGGAGCATCTGGCATCGCTGCCCCCAGCTGGGCAATAACAGGGAGGATTACAGGGGAGAGCCAGGAAAAACCTCTGCTAGGTGGCCAACCCTCCAGTGTGTGTCACTGCTGCAATTAGCAGCTCATAGCTTCTCTTACAGGGGCGGAATTTTCTCAGGAGTTGCTGCTCACCCATCTTGGTCTCTTTCTCGGAGAGCAAAATCCAGCCCATCCTCCTCTCCACTCCCCAGTGCTTCAGGCCAGAGGGATCACACCTGGGGCCAGAGTTTCACAGGTATTTAGGCATCTAGAGATGCAGAAGGGGGCCTAGTGGGAGTTGGGAAAGCACCTGTGAGTCTAACTTCCATTGGAATCAACTGGGATTAGGTGCCTAGAAGCTTTTTCGAATCCCGCTAAGTGCTCATCTGCAGGCATGTCTATTACCTATTAGGTACCATATAGGTGTCTAAATACCTGTGAAAATCCGCCCACAAGTGACTGGCCCAAGAACACACAGGATGTCTGTGTCAGAGCTGAGAGTTGAACCCAGATCTTCTGGGTCCCAAACGAGTGTTTTCACCACAAAGATCATCCTGATAATAAATAATAAATATTAATGATAAATAGCATGATCCAGCAAGTGGGACTGTTGTGTTTCCTTTGTTGTTACACACTAGACACAAGACAAAAGTAGGCTCTAGATCGAGGGCTAAAGCAACATTTATTTGAAGGACAACATTAAAATTCATATCAACAATGTACATTTTCCATATTCCAGAATTAACAGCTCTGTCACTATTTTATGCTAGAAAGATTCAATCCAAAAAATCCCTTAAAATGGGTTATACATTAAATGATCTTGTTATAACCCTTGTCTCCTGTGCCTGTGGTAGTCTGGGGTGGCTCACATACACTCTGGACAGCAAAACTGCCTCATAAATAAATAGCCGTAGCTGTGAATATGGAAAGGGAAAGAGAACAGGCAAAATGTCTGTAGTGTAACTGGTGGAGACATTTCTCCAGCATCACACAGTGCATGGCAGTTTGTAACTTGTTGCATTACCTGTGTATTAGTCCAAGGAGAGCAGCTTCCTTGAAAGAAAGAAAGTGGTCAAATCATCAATACTGGAGTATATATGAAGGGAAATGAAAGAACGTGTTTGCAAGCTACTGTGTATTGGAGAGAGAGACTATAGGATGGATGCTTCTGCCTTTGTTAACCTGGGATGAAATTCATGCCTTTGCACAAGGCTTATGCACTGCTTATGTGCCTCTTACACCCTGTGTAAGTGATATATAGGCCGTGAGCTGCACAGGAGTGAATGCCACACATTTCATAGCATCTTATTCCAAGAAGTCCGACTGATTTCAAGGCAACCACTCATGGAGTAGGGTACTATTCATTAGTAGTGAGGCTTGCAGCATCTGGCCATCAGTAGTAAAATAGTTGGCTTGTATTTAGTGCTTTTCCTCCCTAGATCTCCAAGGGCTTTACAAAGAGGTCAGTGTCATTATCTACAGGTTACAGTTGGGTAAACTGAGTCACAGAGTGGGGCTGTGACTTGTCCAAGGTCACCCAGCCAGCACAGCCAGGATAAGCGCCCAGCTCCCAGTCCAGACCATGCTGCATTGATTAGTTTTATATAATGTTAAATATGAAACATGGACATTCTGATCTACCTTTAATTCTGTGTTTTTCATGTACCATTTGCTCCAAATAAGGCATAGCTATTGCTAGACTGATATGAGTTACTGGATGCTAGGAACAGATTTCTGTTCTTTGGGGAACTGAGCTGCTGTTCTTCTGAAGCAGATCAGTCACCCAGGGTTGGAATATGTTACCAAAAGGGAAAAAAACACTGGTGGACAAAAAGGAAAACAGATCCAAAGAGTTTGCAAGAGCTGAGCCCTGGGACAGTGTTCTCAGAGAAGCCGCATTAGAGACCAAAACCTACAAACATCATAAAAATGAACATTCACAGCAACTCAGCTGCACAATATGGGCTGTTAATTCAAACCCTTGTTCATTTCAGACTCACGGCAACATCAGACTGGATGGGCCAAGACTGAATGTTTTTTAGAAGATCTGCTCTAGGAATTATTTCAAGGCCGTTCTCTGGCATGTGTTGTACAGGAGGTCAGACTAGATGAACACAATGGTCCCTTCTGGCCTTGCAATTTAGGAGTCTATAAGTTAGAACCAGAGATACTGATGCTGAATGGAAGTGCATACAATTTTTCAAAATACATCAGACAGACAGACACAAATTTATTTATGTGTGGGATTAATTTTGCTCCAAGAACTTATATGCTTCTAAACCTGAGGTTTTGAGGGGCACTTGGTATGAGTGTGTTTTAGTATCTTAATTAGAGCTGGGGGGGGGAATAGTAAATAATGTTGTTTCCAAAAAATGTATTTTCAGGGCTCTAAAACATTGCAAATTCAGGTTAAATTTTAGCAAATAGTTTCAGTAAAAAAAAAAAAAAACAACCTCACCCCCCTAATTTTTTCAGGGGGACATGTCAAAACATTTCATTTTGACATTTTCTTTTGAATTGACATTCACACATGAAGTCACAAATACATGAACTATTTATTCAACTCAAACATTCAGCAAGAAAAAACAACAAGAAGAAAAAGTTTTGGTTGTGAACTAAACAATATTTCCCCCCAGATTTTTTGGTTTGTCCACTGAACCAAAAAAATCACTTCTTCTCTCAGCTCTAGTCCTTCCAGATGCAGATGGTGTTATAATCCTATTCTTGTGATCGTCCAGCTTTTCTAAATACTCCTGAACCACCTCTTTCTCCACGGAGGGCTGGTCACCTCCTCCCCATACTGTGCTGCCCAGTGCAGCAGTCTGGGAGCTGACCTTGTTCGTGAAGAGAGGCAAAAAAAGCATTGAGTACATTAGCTTTTTCCACATCCTCTGTCACTAGGTTGCCTCCCTCATTCAGTAAGGGGCCCACACTTTCACTGACCTTCTTTTTGTTGCTAACATACCTGTAGAAACCCTTCTTGTTACTCTTAACATCCCTACCTAATTGCAACTCCAATTGTGATTTGGCCTTCCTGATTTCACTCCTGCATGCCTGAGCAATATTTTTATACTCCTCACTGGTCATTTGTCCAAGCTTCCACTACTTGTAAGCTTTTTGTGTGTGTTTAAGATCAGCAAGGATTTCACTGGTAAGCCAAACTGGTCACCTGCCATATTTACCATTCTTTCTACACATCGGGATGTTTTTTTCCTGAAACCTCAATAAGGATTCTTTAAATACAGACAGCTCTCCTGGACTCCTTTCCCCCTCATGTTATTCTCCCAGGGGATCCTGCCCATCAGTTCCCTCAGGGAGTCAAAGTCTGCTTTTCTGAAGTCCAGTATCCATATTCTGCTGCTCTCCTTTCTTCCTTTTGTCAGAATCCTGAACTCAACCATCTCATGGTCACTCCCTCCCAGGTTCCCACCCACTTTTGCTTCCCCTACTAATTCTTCACTGTTTGTGAGCAGCAGGTTAAGAAGAGCTCGGCCACTAGTTTGTTCCTCCAGCACTTGTACCAGGAAATTGTCATGCAAGACAGTATCAAAAGCCTTACTAAAGACAAGATAGACCACATCTGCCACTTCCCCCAATCCTCAAGGCTTGTCACCCTATCAAAGAAAGCTATTTGGTTGGTTTGACTCAATTTGTTCTTGACAAATCATAGAATCATAGAATATCAGGGTTGGAAGGGACCTCAGGAGGTCATCTAGTCCAACCCCCTGCTCAAAGCAGGACCAATTCCCAACTAAATCATCCCAGCCAGGGCTTTGTCAAGCCTGACCTTAAAAACCTCTAAGGAAGGAGATTCCACCACCTCCCTAGATAACCCATTCCAGTGCTTCACCACCCTCCTAGTGAAAAAGTTTTTCCTAATATCCAACCTAAACCTCCCGCACTGCAACTTGAGACCATTACTCCTTGTTCTGTCATCAGGTACCACTGAGAACAGTCTAGATCCATCCTCTTTGGAACCCCCCTTCAGGTAGTTGAAAGCAGCTATCAGATCCCCCCTCATTCTTCTCTTCTGCAGACTAATCCATGCTGACTCTTACTTATCAGCTTATTATCAGGCTATAACACACCCACCCAAACCTCTTTGCTCCCATGGGGCTTGGCTCTCTGAGCACACATAGCTCCACAGAGTCCCCACATAAATACAGCTGCAGTGTATGGGGCTCACCCAGCTGTGGGAGTGCAGGTGCCCAGCCCCACAGAGCCCCCAGGGCACAGCATCACCCCCACCTGCAGCTTCTGGGAGTGGGAAGAAAAACAGCATGAAAATGAGTAGGAAAAACCAAGTGCTTAAAAGTGTCAGTGCAAAGGGGAGTGCAATGGGGATGGTGCGCATATGCTAATGAGCTGGGGAGGTGGGTGGATAGAGTGCAGTGGGGGAGGAGCTAAGCCTGAAGAGCTCTCGATCCAGCCCCTGTCATATGCCAGCTCATGGGAAGGTCCCAAGGCCTCCAGTGAACACTGTCAAATGCAGAGCTGGAAACCAGTCTGACTCACCAGTGTGTTAGTAGCATTAAAATAGGTATTTGACTTTTAACAATGGGTTTAGTGTTTAGACTTTATGAAATACTTGTAAATTGCTGCCTGCATTAATCTCACTTATAATATCTATAAGCCACGCTATAAGGTAATGCTTAAGTGTTTGTTCTGTAACTGCAGAAATGTTTGCTCTGAAACTGAAATCCAGTCAGGAAAGAAGCATCACCCAGTGTGAAGTACTGGTTTTGCATCCATGCAGAGGGGTTACCTCCAGCCCATCAGGAAGGCCTATTGAATCCAAATGGACCATTGCAAGCCATCAAAGAAGAAGGACTTTGTTGATTGGTGGCAGCACACCCATGAAGAGGGGAATGTGCTCATCTCATCAGCTTGGACTCTAGGGAAATGGGGGGGAAAATCCCTGACCAGAAGGAATTGGGGACATATGATGCTGTTCGGACTCTAAGGGGCAAAGATTCTTAAATATAAGCAAGAGATCCCTAGGATGAACTTGGATTAGCCCTAAGGACATATAGGGCTGGCAGATTTCAGCAGCTCTATCACCATCTGGACCCTAAAACTGCAACTCATTTGTGTGTGTATGTTACCTTTTTACTCTTGTAAATAACTTGATTATTTCTTTTTCTTAGTTGATAAATCCTGAATTAGTTCACTATAGGATTGGCTACAAGCGCTATTTTGGTGTGAGATCTAAGGTGCAAATTGACCTGGGGTAAGTGACTGATCCTTTGGGACTGGGAGTAACCTTAATATTTTGTGATCTTTGGTGTAAAGTGACCATCTATCACAGCGTCAAGCTTGCTTGAGTGGCAAGGTTGGCTGGAGTGCCCAAGGGGACTGTCTGTGACTCCATGTTAAGGCTGTATAGTACCTAAGGTGTTTGCACTTGTTACGGGGTTGGTAAAATCAAAGTACAGACCTCACAACCAGTTTAAGGTTTGTGCCCCACTTCTTAACAGTCTGCTCTGTGATTGATATTTTCCCTTGTGAGCCACTCAATGTAGCATGTTATTTACACTTTATTTCCAGTCTGAATTTGTCTAGTTTCCACTTCCAGCCATTGGATCGTGTTATATCTTTCTCTGCTTGACTGAAGAGCCCATTATTAAAAATTTTGTTCCCCATGTAGATAGCTACAGATTGTAATCAAGTCACCCCTTAACCTTGTCTATTTTAAGCTAAATAAATGGAGCTCTTGAAGTCTATCACTATAAGGCACGTTTTCTAATCTTTAATCATTCTTGTGTCTCTTCTCCGAGCCCTCTTCAATTTACCACCATCCTTCTTGAATTGTGGGCACCAGCACTGGACACTGTATTCCAGAAGTGGTTGCACCACTGCCAAATATAGAGATAAAATAACCTCTCTAATCCTACTCAGGATTCCTGTGTTTATGCATCCTAGGATTACATTAGCCCTTTTGGCCATAGCATCTCACAGGCAGCTCATGTTCAGCTGATTATTCTCCGTGAGCCAAATCTTTGTCAGAGTCACTGCTTCCCAGGATAGAGTCGTCCCCTGACTTTTGTGTCCTCTGCAAACTTTATCAGTGATGATGTTACGTGTTTTTGATTTTATGACATGGGGGATTCTTCAACACTTGGAGTGTGTAAGTCAAAATGGTTGTGTCTAAAACACATGCTAACTCAATCACAAGCTATGGGTGGGGCGCAGGGCTCAGTGGGTGAGATTCTCTGGCCTGGTTAATGCTGGGTGTCAGGCTAGAGAAACACAATGGTCCCTTCTGACCTTAACCTCCATGGATCTGTGGAGCCCGGGCTGTGCAAACACCCCATAAGGAGGCCAAACTCCAAGGCACATTTTAAAGAAGTTTCATAAATATAACAAGCAAAAGTAGATGGAGGAGAGATCCAAAATAGGAGCTGCCTGTAAACTAATATAGATGGTGCTGTGGTTACTGACCCATCTAGGGACCTGCCTGTCTGCGCTATATACAGACCCAGAGACCAAGCCGCAGGCCCCTCCCCATCTGTGCTCACTGTATTATCAGAAGTGTTTGCAGTGCAGGATCCTCTTCCATCACTGACTCCGTTCCCATGGCACCAGCTGTGCTAGTAACTCAAAGCAGCATTTGCCAACTGGATTAGCCCCAACCCAGCTACTGACATAGGATGTGGCCTGGGAAAGGGGGCAGAGCCAGGACATTCCTCTGCCCAGCCAATCCCTGACTAGTGTATCACCCTGAACTTGGAGAAGGTGAACTTGGCTTGGGAATGGGGGCATGGCCAGGACTTTCCTGAAGCCATCCAATCCGCAGCTGCTGTATCACCCCTAGCCAATAGGAGTGCTGTGCAGTGACCACAAGTCCTGTATTAGCAGCACAGTTCCTGTTTTACATGGGATGCCTGAACACCTGGGATGTGCCAGGTTTTCATTCCCTCCTTACACATGTCTGGTTGTCTTACAGTTACACGGTGTCTGTATGAGCTGTGTGCCTGGGCCAAGCAGGACTAGTTGTGTGTGACAAGGGACACATGGCCCCTGGAGGGGCGCTCAGGGGGCTGGGCTGAGGGTGCGAGGTGAAGAGCAGTGGATGAGGGCTGATGACCAGAGTTGGAGGTCAGAGCTCATGTTAATGTCACTCACTCAGTGGTTGCTGATAAACTCACCCACACGCTAAGCTCCTGCTCTGGGTACATTGTGCCTGGGAGACTGTGGAGACTGGAGCTCTGTGGACAGACACCAGCTCATGTCCTGTCTGAATATTTCATGATCCGAAAAATTGTCCTTGGAAAGTGCCCCTGTTTGTGATGCTGAAACTCTGTGGATTTCACATTATTGGTGTAGGTCACTGTCCCTGCTGTGAGCCAGGGGGTCTCCCTTGGAGACATGGGGAGCACTGGCCTGGGGGTGGGGAGGACATGACTAATCCCTGTGAATGAGACCAGCCTTGACCCATGGTTAGTAATCTGTGTGATGCGAAATGTAAATGGAAAACTAGTGCATTCAGCCATCGCAGACACAGAGACCAGTCTGGGGTGGGGTGGAGTGGAATGGTGGATAATGTTTCCACTTACGTCTCAAGGGGGGAGGGCCCCTCTGGCCACACACACATCAGGGCTGCTCCCATACATGCTACAAAAGATCACAACCTATTGGTTCCTCTGCTGCTCCCCTGGGGAGGAGGGGACTGGAGGCACCGAGCCTCGGGGGTTCTCATTGGAGGCCCAGACACTGCTACAGAGTCCCCTGGCTCGGTCACCGGCTCCCACTCCCCATGATCCTGCTGTGGCTGCTCAGTAAGTTTTGGGGAGCTTTCTGCCGATGGGCTCGGGGAGGGGGTGTCTCTGGGTGTGGGGAGCAGGGAGAGAGGTAGGTTTATGGCTCTGCTTAGGCTGAGGGGCTGTGGGGACCGGCCTGGGGCCAGAATTATATTAAAAATATTGAGTAGTTAAAATGGTGACTCCACGTGGCTATTTCACTGGGATCCGGACGGTTATTTCATCTCAGATTGAAAAGCTGGCATGGTGCGCATTTTCCTGTGATGTCTGACATGATTTTTCAATCTTCTTCCAATGTTTGTAATAACCTCCTGCTCTACACGTCATGTAATGCCCTTGTGAAGGCTTCATAGGCTCATAGCTAATATACGCTCAAAGCAGCGTAGTGGTTGAGACACCCATTTCCCATTAAAAATTATGCAATTTGGATCCAAATCCCCTAGACAGCTTTGAAAATTAGAGCCTCTGAGTTTACTTAGATTGTAAACTCTTTGGGATAGGAGCCATCTTTTTGTTCTGCGTTTTTACAGCCCCTCACAAAATGGGGTCCTGGTCTATAACAGGAGCTCCTGGGTGCTACTGCAGTAGAGAATACTAACAATACATATACAGAAACTACATTAAAAGGAAGAGGTTTCAAATTCAAAAACTCTGATGTTAGGAAATTCCAGTATTAAGCGGTAGAAATATTGGAAAATTTTACCATACTTCATGTTGTGAGTTTCCCAGATAATTATGGGGATTCTTTCTTATTAAAGATAATTTTTTTACAGTGTCATTGATGTCAAAGAGAGTTTTTTCCATCGACTTCAACCGACTTCTGATCAAAGCCTCAAACTCTACTGGAGACTTTATATTCCTCCCCTATAACTAGCCAGAGTTTGTCATATTCCTAACTGGGTCTTTCCACCGTTATCCGCGTTGAAACCTATCAGATGTGCACTGATTGTGACTTGTTTGCTATCAAACATTCTGGAAATTAATCAAGTCTGCAGAAAACAATGTCTTGAAGAGGGTCAACATTTTGACAATATTTTAAACTTTACAAATAAATGGGAAAATTTTAGACAAAATGTTTGCTCATTCCCTCCGCCACATCTCCCAATTTTTCATCTAACCTTCGTTTCCTCATCTGTACAATGGGGATACAGACACTGACCTACAGTGGTAAGGCTATGATATTGAAAAGAAATCTGAGAATATTCTACATCAACTGGGAGACTTTGCAAAGAGCCTCCCCCAATTAATACTACAAGGCTGTTCAATTGTTTTAGAGACAGACAAGAAGGAAAAAGTGACATTTCTCACTTCAAAAACCATTGTTACAATGAAGTTTGTGCTTAAATTGATGAAGTTTAAAATGTCACCTTTTCCACATGGCCACACCCCAGTGAGGAATCCCGGCTTTGTTAGTTTGGAAGGAAAACACCCGCTAACTAATGAGACCCTGAGCCTGCGATCACTTCTGCATGTACATAATTTTCCTTCTGTAAGTAATCCCTTTGAAGATAACAGGGCTACTCCCATGAGTAAAGTTATGCATGTGCTTAACTGTGTGAAGGACCAGGGGCTAAAGTTATGCATCATTTACATAAACTGTAAGCTCTCCAGGACAGTGACTGTCTTTTTATTAAGACTAGGCTTGGAGGGATTAGATGTTTATCAGCACGTGCCAATAAATGTTGATTTCACTGCACATACAGAGAAACTGATGAAAAAATATTTCCATCAGTAATAATAGAAATGTCTAGCTAGGCAAAGTAAGAGAAGGGCTGCCTGAGAATTTATTCAGTTTGATTTAAGGATGTTAACTCTCTATATTTTGACATGTGATGTTGACAATTTGTCTTTCACTTTTTGAATCTCAGCACTGATTGTAATTAAATAAATATTATCTGTCCCCCATAATTTCCTGCAACTGTGAAAATTTAACCGGACAAAAACTGAAAAAAATGCTTAAAAATAAACATCTCTTATTACTATCCATTGAAACTATAAAAAAAAAAAAATTGAATTCTGCCCAATCTAATTATGACTGTGTTCTGCCTCTTGCACAATGAGCTAGAGTCTCTGGGTGCAACCTCGATACTAATCATAATTAATAATTATAATTACAATTATTAACATTTGTCTGTTGTGAAACCTCTACCAAAGTAATGAGTGCTCATTGGTCTAGTTCAGTGAGTTGAGGTTTTCAGCATTCGGGCTTTAGGTCTGTAGTTGCACATGGCTGTGACCCCATCGCTTGGGACTTTTAGAAATTGTTCGGAGAAAGGGGAGGCAGCTGGGGTTGTTGTTAACGCCCAGTCTGGGATTCTGAGAGATCTGGGATGAATTTCAGACTCTGCCACTGAGTCCCTGTGTGAACCCTGGATCGCTCTGTGGCTCAATACCCACCTGTTACACAGGGATAATTATACTCCCCCATCTCACCAGACCCAATTAATTAATGTTTGGTGCTTAGACACTATGGTGGTGGGGCACAGAGACAAAGGTGGCCCAAACACTACAGAATATTCTGCTCTGGCCATGGTGGGGTTTGGACGGGATGGTCTGACACCACACTTCTCTTACTGCTGTGAGCACTGTGTGATCCTGAAAGCCATGGTGTCATGAGGGTATGGAAGGGGCACTTAAGATCCCGATCCTGCCATCAGATCTGGGCGTGAGGACCCCACACCAGCATGGATCTAACTGCAGGACAGGGGCCTCTGATTGCTTGGATTTTCTAATAGTTGTTTGCTCAAATGTCAATGTTAGCATTTCCCCAGGGCAGGCTAGTTATTGATAGAGACACCCTGTCTGCTACTCACCATCTCTGCTGTTTGGTGCAGGTGCTGGGGTCACAGGCCAGGAATTCTGCAGCTCCCCAGGTAAGTGTGTGAGCACAGGAAACATGGGAAGGAAAAGAACGGCAGAGAAAGGAAAAAAATTCCCAGGCCCTTGCAGTGGGAGGAGATGGGAGGGGAGAAACCTTCTGTGCGATCCCTGCCTGAAATCCTGTTAATTACATGGTTAATTAAGCAATTCATTCTCACAGTGGCCAACCATAAACATTATCGAAAAGGAAACGTGTTTGGGATAGATTCTCAGATGGTGTAAGCTGGAGTAGCTTTGTTGGCTCCAATGGAGTGGGACCAATTTACACTAGATGGGTCATTGCCCCATTGACTCTGATGGAGCTATGGCTGAGTTACACAGGTTGGGGCTCTGGTCCTATTGACTCTAATGGAGATATGGCTGATTTACACCAGCTGGGATTTGGCCCCATTGACTCCAGTGGAACGACGCCGGTTTAGAGCAGCTGGGGATCTGGCCATCATAGCAAGAATTCACACCCACCCAAAATAAAACAGACTAAATAAGCAAGTCTGACACGTGTCTTGGTGTATGAATGCAATCAGGGATTTGCCCCAAATGGCACCCAGCTTTGCTGTTTTAAACTCCATATTTATGTGAATTCCCAAGTGAACAAACAGACCCTTCTTCTTTCACCAGTCACTGCATTTCTCATCTCAGTGATCGCTAACGCTCAGCTCCCTGTCATTCCCCTCTCAAGCACACGTGTCCGTGTCTCTTTGTTGTTCCAGGGGATCTCCCTGCGCCTAGGTTGTTCCTGAATACGACATTAGCTCAGGATGGGGACCCAGTTTCAGCTCGATGTGCAGATCTTCCGAACTCTCGTGTTACCAAAGTTGTTTTCTGCAAAGACGGGGTGGAACTTTCCAGCCAAAAATTCAAACCAGGACAAATTAGTTATACCTTGCTCCTTACCACCTCCATGAAGAATGCAGGGCACTACTCCTGTGGGTATCAGCACAAGGATGAGAAAAACCAGGTGTCCAATTCCAATCTCAGTGCCCCCTTGCAATTGAAGGTTACAGGTGAGTGGCTGTAAGCTACACACTGTGGGCAGGGGAAAGAGCTCAAGTGGCAGGTATCCGGTATTTAGTAAGTTATTCTGTGCTACCCCTCCCCCTCAGGTGTCTTTGTATCATTTTCTGCCCCAAAGCTGTGCCTTCGGTAGGAAAACAAACATCTCCTCCACTAGAATTAACTGACTCACGTTAAAACTGTAGTAAAGATGGCAGTTTGGAGATTTCACATGTATTGAAAGATCGAATTATGGCTACAGGGAATCCAGGAACCAGACATGTAAAGGTATTCAGACATGGTAAGATGCAGACTACCACGTGAATTCATTCCCAGCAAAGATACTGTGATATTTCCTGTGTTTATTGCCCAGACAGAAAGACTCCCCCTGATGACAGCCCTGTCACTGGCCAGCCTAAGAAAACTCCACCTCAGGAAGGTGAGTGACTGTATTTACCACGGGCCTGATTTCCACAGTGCTCAGCACGCTGAGAGCACGCTGGCTTCAGAGCTCTTCAAAATCCCCCCCTCAGTGTCCAAGCCACAGGGGACCCTGGCACTCAGTCCAGTGGGCTGTGGGTCAGGCCCAAATGCCGGGTGCCTCCCATGTTCAGAGATGGGAGGGGGGTGTCCTGTTGTAGCTTGTCATTGAGCAATCCCCATTCAACCTGCCACCCATCAGGGAGCGTGCGGGGAGCAGCACACACCAGAGTGGCCAGGGCTGGGAGAGACTCTAACTGTATTTCTCCCCAGAGCCGCTCCCTCCACCCCCCACAACTGGCAGTGTCTCCCAGGGCTTGTGTGAGGGACAGGGCACATTTTAGGGGCCACTGCCACCCAGCCAGTCAGAGCATCTTCGGCCCCTGTAAGGGCCTCCTGTACTGCTGGAATAGCAGCATTCGCTTTTCCCATTTTGCTGGCCCCTTCTAACTAAACCCACCAAAAACCAACCAACCAAACAAACAAAAAACCCCACACTGGCGCCAACAGGCTGTTTGCTGCCATCACACTGCTCATTCTGCTGGTGCCCTCTGCTCTTTCCCCCACTCTGGGTCTGTCTAGTCTGTGGGGCAGAGGCCATCTATTTCTCTGTTTGTACAGCACCTAGCACACTGGGCCCCGATCTTGGTTGGCCCAAAGATGTTCTGTCTCCCCCAGCAGGGTCTGCCCAGCCCCTTCCATCCGGGGGTCAGTGGCCCAGGGGTCTAAAATGCCCAGCACTGTTCTGGGTGTGTCCAGGACAGGGAAATGGGGCTGTAATGTGGGGAGAAAAACTGTGTGGATCATCCAGTCACATTCAGTATCCTCTGTGCCCCAGGCCTCTTGTGTAATATCTCCATCCCTCGATGATCCCTCTCCCAACCATGTTATCTCTTTCCCTTGCCCCCTCAAGCTCTCCTCTGCCAGAGAACATCCCAGGGGACCATGTTCCCCCTGAACTGCAGGCACTGGTTTTGGTCTCTCTAGGGATCTATTCCAGTTGCTTTGATTTTTCCCATGGGTGCTGAATGTGCTGTGTGGCTCTGAAATGCCCTAGCTCTTCTGGGTATTTGTTCTGAGGTCCCATTCCAGCCTTGTCTAGCTCTTGCTGTGGCTTTGCTGGTGTGGGGTATGGAAAACCATGTTAAATTGTAAGCTGTCACATTCAATTTCAGGGGGTTTTCCTGGTCCTGCTTGCATGCAGGGAGCTCTGTAGGAAAGCATGCAATTTGAGTCTAGCAGCAGTCAGTCTGCCAAGAGCCAGCTGGGAACAAGTTGGAGTGCGTTCAGCCTCTCTGCCTCAGGGAGCAGCCTGCTTTCTCTCACTCTGTTTTTGTTTCTTGTAAGTTCAGCTTCTGGATTCTAATAAATAAAGTAGTGTGATGTTGCAACCTTCCAGCAAGAGGATTTGTGTTTTTATCTATCTTCTCTGTTTGGACATTTTGAAACATAACAGCTGTCTCATTTGTGGGTCAGTGTGGGCAGGAAGAGAGGGCACAAACATATGGTTACAGCAGTTGTATGCACTGTCCAGTAATAACCCAGAAGACTCCCTGGGGCAGTGAGACCTATGGTATTGGCTCTCTGTCAGAACAGGACACTTCATGTTTATCTCCTTTCCCCAGGACTGAGACTAGAGATTGTACTGGGCATCGTAGCTGGTTTCTTTCTGATTCTGGCTCCAGTAATTTATCTTCTGGTGAAAAAAGGTAGGTGATGTTCTGACCTTGGGCTCTGAATTCTGGCTCTGCTTCTGCCTCAACCCTTGGTTCTGGCATTTGGACTCTCCATCAGGTTCTGACCCTCGCTCCACCCACTAAACGTGCCTCCTGCCTCCACCATTAGGTCAGACTGCCCACTATCTTGTCTCCTGACAGACAGGTAGCCCTGTCAGCCAATGGGAGATGAATGGTAACATTTTCCAAAGAACCAAAGTTCCATTGAAAGCCTTGGGCTGCGAGTTTCAAGTGAGAGTTTCGATTGGGCTCTGGCAGAGTTGCCATCTCTTGTGATTTTACCATGCGTAGAGCTGGGCAAATTTATTTTTTTTTGGCATTTTTCAGGTCACAGACATTATTCACACATTTGGGTCAAATTCAGTAAATAGCTTCTCCTGGAAAAAATGGATTTTTAAAATATTTGTTTTTAATTGAAGTAGTTTGCTTTGGTGTTTCGAAATGAAACATTTCAACTTCTCCATTTGAAACAGTTTGAAACAGTTTTGTCTAGAAATTTAGTAATTAAGTATGAAAAATAACCCAAAATGACCAGAAATGAGACAAAGCCCCCATCTCTCCAGATTGTTTGGGGTTGAATAAAATGTTTTGTTCAATTCAAACTACTTTTTCACCCCTTTCATTCTGGCAAGAAAAACTGCAAAAGTTCATCTGATTTTTTTGGGGGAGGGGGATTTTTTCAGTTTGGCCCCTGAACTGAATAATCAACTATTCGCTCAGCTCTAATTGTGATTCTCACAGAACTTGCTGTTTTCCTTATTGTCCCAGCTGGTGGAATCAACGGATTTTGTGAGAATCTCAGCTTTCTTTTTTTTTTTAAGTAAGCTTCTATCCCTTGTTGTTGCAGAGAAAACCTTGAAAATGTCACCTGAGTCCAATAAAGGCTGAGAAACCAGAGAGTAAATAAATTTTAAAAATATGTTTATTATTATTTTTTTAAATCTCATGATTTTTAAGCCAATCTCGTGATTTTGGGGGCCTGAGACATGATTTTTGAATGTCTGGAGTTGGCGACACTGCTTAGCCTCCTAATTGATTTACATGCTTTGTTATATTTTATGCAAAATGCCTAGTTGCTGCTGAGTACCAAAAGCAATAAGGATGAATGGAGACAGTCGTGATCAGCTGTTGAGAGATAGATAGGGTGAAATCCTGCTCTCTGCTCTCCTTTCTGGCTGAGAAGTGCTACCATAATACAAATACCAGGTGGTTAAAGTGAGCTGTGCTTGGCCCATTGAAGGTAGATGTGCAGCTACATTCATGCCGCAATTGTCAAACCTGCTTTGGGGTTTTGGACTCTTTAATTTGGGAACTGGGCCTCCCAATCCCTTCGGCTCCTTTTAAATGCCCATACTGACCATGGTGCAGAGTCCAGCCCCTGGTCACAACATCGCTGATTCCATCTCTTTGCCGGGGCGCTAGCCAATAATATTTTGTTTTCCTTTTTGTTTTAGTTGCACCTAACCAGACCCATGAAAGGTAGGAAGAAATAATTCCTTAGTGTGTGATGAAGGGAGCTGGGCGGGGATGGGGCAGGGAAGGAAACTGAGCGCTCAGCTGCCCTGGAATTTCCCTGGTGAATGTCATGGCAGTTACTCCCAGTCTTCACTAATAAAAATTAGTTGTGACCAGTTGCTTAACATGGTTAATATTAACAATAGCAGGAAAGGAACACAAGCCAGAATAGGGAGAGAGCATGTTAGATATATTAAAGTTAGATATATTAAAGTCGGCAGGGCCTAATGGAATTCATCCTAGGCTACTTATGGAACTGCTGAAGCAATCTCAGAACTGCTAGCAGTTGTCCTCGAGAACTCCTGGAGCACCGGTGAGGTCCCGGAGGACCTAAGAAGGGCAAATATAGCACTTGTCTTTTAAAAGGGGGTCAAAGAAGATCCAGGGGAATACTGGTCCCACATGACATTCTCATAAATAAACTAGGGAAATGTGGCTTAGATGTAATTACTATAAAAATGCATTCCTAGCTGGTTGTGAAACTGTACTCAATGAGAAGTTATCAACGGTTCACTGTCAAACTGGGAAGATGTATCTAAGTAGCGTCCTACAGGGGTCTGTTCTGTGTCCAGTACTGTTTAATGTTGTCATTAATGACTTAGATAATGGAGTTGAGAGTATGCTTATAAATTTTGTGGATGACACCAAGCTGGGAAGGGTTGCAAGCACCTTGGAGACTGGATTAGAATTTAAAATGACCTTGATAAAAGGGAAAATTAGTCTGAAATAAACAAGATGAAATTCAATAAAGACTACACTGAGTAAGGAAAAATCAAATACACAACTACAAAATGGGGACAAACTGGAGGTAGTACTGCAGAAATGGATTTGGGAGTTATAGTGGATGACAAATTGCAGTTGTGAAAAAGGCTAATATTCTGGGGTGTATTAACAGGGAGAGTCATATACAAGAAATGGGAGGTAACTGTCCCGCTCTACGCAACACTGGTCTGAATTCAGCTCCTGTGTCCAGTTTTGGGCATCACACTTTAGGAAAGTTGTCGACAAACTGGAGAGAGTCCAGAGGAGAGCAACAAAAATGAAAAAAAAAAAGTTTAGAAAACCTGACCTATGAGGAAAGGTTAAAAACTGGGCATGTTTAGTCTGCAGAAAAGAAAACTGATAACCGTCTGCAAATATGTTTAGGGCTGCTATAAAGAGGCTGGCGATTAATTGTTATTAATGTCCACCAAGGGCAGGAGAAGAAGTAATTGGCTTAATCTGTAATAAGGGAGGTTTAAGTTAGCTATTAGGAAAAGTTTTCTAACTCTAACAGGTTAGACAAACGCCTGTCCAGGAGGGACTTGGGATACTTCATGCTGCTTCAGCATTGGGGGAGGGGCTAGATGACCTCTTGAGGTCCCTACCAGCCCTGCATTTCTATGATTCCTATGGTCAATTGGGATTGCCCTGCTTTTCCCTTGGGGTCAAGTGCAACTGGGTTAAAAAAAGATTAGATAAGTTCACGGAGGATAGGTCCATCAATGACTATTAGCCAAGATGGCTAAGCCTCTGACTGCCAGATGGTGCGACTGGACAGCAGGGGATGGATCACTCGATAATTGACCTGTTCTGTTCATTCCCTCTGAAGCACCTGGCAATGGCTGCTGTCAAAGACAGGATACAGGGCTAGATAGACCATTGGTGTGACCCAGTGTGGCTGTTCTTATGCCAATGCTAGTTGTGGGGGCCACAACCCAGTCTGAGAAACAACTACCCAGGGAGAGCGATCCCTTTGCACACCTCACTGCCTGAGGGCAGAGTGTGCGGCATAAACACAGAGAAATTCCCAGCTGCACTGATGTGTTTCACTCTTGCTTTCTGCAGAGAACAAGGTCTAAGCAGTAGCACCGAGAACATGGGCACAGATGATGTGATTCACTGTAAGAACCTGCCTTTTTCCCTTTTCAGTTGTGGATGGGTAAGGCCCAGTGCCCTCCCCCATGCACAGGGTCTGGATCATCCCCAGCTGGGTGGTCAGCGTGCTAGTTAACAACGGGGGCGCATGTGCCTTGCCAGCAGCTTGCAGAACAAGAAGTATCTTTAGAACCAGATGTGGAGAGTTCAGTGAGTTCTAGGGGCCAGCGGCTGTGAAGTCTAAGAGCTACTGATTTCCCATTGTCAGTGTTGTCCCTCGTCATTCCTTGCCAGCTGCTGGTGGTTCATGTTATTTGCCTGGGGGTGAAGCTGTGAGAACTGTCATATGGCACCTTGATCTCTAACATTTATTCTCCATTGGTGGCATCTGGGTTGATTCTGATCTAGCTAAAAATCAAAAGAATGGCAGCACTTCAATCCCATCCTGGTATTTTAGAATTGAGCTGGTCAGAATTTTTTTTTTCATGGAAAGGTTTATGATGAAAATTTATATATTTTGGGGGGAAAATAAAAATTAGAAATATTGTGGCTCCAAACCAAAATAGTTTTATGTAAAAATGCTTCTCTGGTGCATCATTGTACTTCAGGTATCTCATGCTTCCATTCTCCTTTATGCACTGGTTCTGTGGTTGGACTGCATCTTTCATGATGCACCATGGACTCCCTCTTGGTGCATCCTGGGACTGCCCTGGTCACAGTGCATCATGGGGGATAAAAGCGAGATGGGGAGCCCCACAGTAGAAGAGAATGGAAGCCTGAGGAAACCAAACTACAATTCCAAGAGGGACAGTGGCAGCATTTCAGAACTGAAATATTTTGATTTTTCAGAAGTTTGGTTTTTTGACCAAAAATAAATATCCCACCTCAATTATTTAATATTTTTGGCACAAAAAGTAGGAGGGTGCAAATGAAATTTGCTGATGACACAAAGATGGGAGGAATCATCAATGCAGAGGAAGATCGGAATATGATATAGGAAAAACTAGATGAGGTAGAGGACTGGAGTAAGGGAACGGGATGAAATTCAAGATCTCAGGTCATGCACTTAGGGTCTAATAACAAAAATTTCTGCTCCAAGCTGGGGCTCATCGATAGAAAGTGACACAGGAGGAGAAATAATCAAATGTTTTAGTCAATCACCGGATGACAATGAGCTGCCAATGTGATGCGGCTGTGAAAAAGGCAAATGTGATCCAAGGCAGGGTATTTCCAATAGAGATAGGGAGTATTAATGCCATTGTACAAGGCACTGGTAAGACCTCATCTGGAATACTGTGCACCATTCCAGTCACCCATGTTCAAGCAAAATGAATTCAAACAGGAACAGGTGCAGAGAAGAGCTACGGGGATGATCAGGGGCACAGAGGGCCTGTCCTATGAGAGTGAACTAGCAGAGCTTGGCTTGTCTAGTCTGGCAGAACAAAGGCTGAGAGGGGATCTTATAACTCCTTATAAATACATTGAGGGAGGGAGAAGGGCTATTTCAGCTAAAGGACAACGTTGGCACAAGAATAAATGGCGATAAACTAGTCAGGAATAAATTGAGGCTGGAAACCAGAAGAAGGTTTCTAATTGTCAGATGGGTGAGGTTCAGAAGAAGCCTCCCAATCAGAGTTATGGGGGAAAACAACTTAATTACTTTTTTCATAGATTCTAAGGTTAGAAGGGACCATTGTGATCATCTAGTTTGGCCTCCCGTATAACACAGGCCAGAGAATGTCTCCTAAATAATTCCTAGAGCAGATCTTTTAGAGAAACATCCAATATTGACATAAAAATTGCCAGTGATGGAAAATCCATGATGACCCTTGGTAACTTGTTCCAATGGTTAATTTCCCACCCTGTTGAAAAAGAATGATTTATTTCTAGTCTGAATTTGTCTGGCTTCAACTTCCAACCACTGGATCGTGCTCTACCTTTCTCTGCTAAACTGAAGATGCCATTATTAAATATTTGTTCCCCATGTAGATACTTACCGACTGCAACTGAGTCACCCCTTAACCATCTCTTTGTTAAACTAAATAGCTTGAGCTCCTTGAGTTCATCACTACAAGGCAGGTTTTCTAATCCTTTGGTCATTCTTGTGGCTCATCTTGAAACCCTCTCCAATTTATCAACCTCCTTCTTGTATTGTGGACACCAGAACTGGGCACAGGATTCCAGCAGCGGTCGTACTAGTGCCAAATACAGAGGTAAAATAACTTCTCTATCCTACTTGAGATTCCCCTGTTTATACATCCAAGGATTGTATTAGCTCTTCTGGCCACTGCGTTGCACTGGAAGCTCATGTTCAGCTGATCATGAGGCTTTTAAGATGAAGCTTGACAAATTTATGAGTGGAATTGTATGCTGGGGCTGCTTGTGATGGTAGGGGGAAGTGCTCAGCAGTCCTGGGTGTCTCTTCCAGTTTATGCCTTATATTCTCATACTTCAGGGCTTCAGCCAGTCACTTGTAGGGATCAGGAAGGGATGTTTCCCCCTAGTGAATTTTAGGTTATTTTTTCCTTCTTCTGAAGTATCAGAGAAGGCCGTGACTGGAGACAGGACACAGAACCATATGGCTGGTGCTCTGAAGTGGCACTAAGCATTCTCTCTCTTAGGTGCCTGGCTGGCTGGTTCTTTCGGGGTTCGGAGGGAATTTCCCCCCAGCTCAGCATGTCAGGGACCTTGGGGATTTATCACCTTCCTCTGCAGCGTGGGGTGCAGGTCACTTGCCAGGATTATCTGGGTGTATCTCACTGAATTATTTCCTTGCCATTGCAGAGGCCTTGGGCATTGGTGCACTTCAGTCCCTCCTGTTCCCTGCCTGTGGGGCACAACAGTTAGTCTCTTGAGAGCTGTAATACCTTCATCTAATCCATGTTGTTGGGATCAGTGCAGGAGTGACTGGGTGGGTTTGTTGGCCTGTGATATGTAGGAGGTTTGACTAGATGATCTGGTGGTCCGGTCTGGCCTTAAACTACATAACTATGACTCCTTTTTACATCGCTGTGTTTCCCTCGGGCCCCAATTCATTGCCCAGCATCTGTGGAATGGGGAGGGCTACAGGTCTGAAAGGTGAGATCCTCGTGCCCTAGGTCTCCATGGTGCATTGCAGAGCCTGGCACAATGGGACCCAACCTAGTTGTGATCTTTACAGGCTAGTGCAAAAGAAATGTTAACTAAAACCAATAATAAATAAAATCTAAGAGGGGTGAAATTTCAGCTCTGACTTGCACCTGTGTAACTGTAGTGATGCAATTAAGGTTGCAGAGATGTCAGCAAAAGCCTGATCGTCCCCAGCACTCACTTGTTTTGCTCAGTTCTAGGGTCCTGGTGCTGCTGCTGTTTTTAATTCACTGAAGTTTCCATTTCAAATTCAGCCCCAAATAGAACAAACGGCCCCGGTTAAATGTGTCCATTTAAAGAAGCTGTTGGGTCTGGGAGGAGAATTTCTAACGTTCAGCAGGAGAGCAGGTGCTGTGACCGCGAGCCAGCGCTGCACTGATCGTACTGGGGGAGTGAGGTGTGAACAGACCCCACGGTGTATAGTTTAAAGCTGTGACCGGACATTGGGGTCAGTGCTAGGGTGTGTTATTTTTGAACACTTAGATCCAGCAATAGATAAACCTCTCCCCCTGTGAGGTCAGCACTTCCCCTTGCTGGGCTGGTGCCGAGAGAGCGGTAAGTCTTAGGCGAGTGACAGCAGGACATTGAAAGAAGGCTGTGCTAGGTGTTATCATGTGCCCAGCTCATGGACTCCAGGGCAGCAGCTGTATGTACCTGCCAAGCGGGGATCTGCATGTGCTGGGTCGGGGTGGGAGCTCTGGGCAGGCTCAGCCTAGGGGACATTCCCCAGGGGGTCCCGCCAAGCCGTGGCAGATCCCACTGATCTGTGGATACAAGTTCCCGACAGAGGGCTGGCTGGTCTTGTGGTTGGGTCGCTGGGATTTGGGAGATCTGGATTTAATTCCTGGCTCTGCCTCAGGCTTCTTGGGTAAGTCACTTAAGACCAGGTTTTTCCACCCTGGCCCGTGGTGAATAATACCTCACTCCATGAGCTCTCGCCGGCACTCAGTGGGGCGACTCTCAGAGTGAGAAGCTGTTCAGCGTGAGTAAAGGGGGGGCACGCCAGTGCTTTAGCTCTCTCTGTGCCACCAATCCCCATGTGTAACCACGGGCTAGTCCAACTGCACAGGGCAGGGTTGGAAGAATAACCCCATGAGCGTGGGCGGTGCTGGGGGCCGTATAAGTAGGTGGAGAACTAGAACTTAGATCCACTGATGTCCCCAGGGGAACCCCGCTTCTGCAGAAGGGGGTGCGGTCCAGAGGTGATGGCTCATTTGGGGTTGGGGTTGGTCCTGCATGTCCTCTGGCACCCTTTCTGTTAGTTCTCGGCAGGCTGCTGTGAGTTGAGGCATGGTCTGAGACACCCACAAATCACAGCATGGTACTGAGCTAAACACAGGCACCTGGGGAGCTGGGCCCACGCGAGAATCACAGCAGCTCCTCAGACCCCTTTGCTGAAGTAGTAATGTCCCATCCCCTTGCCCTAGACCCTAGAGAGACTGAGAACAAGTCATCCCCAGCCAGGATAGCCTCTCTCCTGCCCCTCCAACCCTGGCCCCTCTGTGGCACTGACTGTGTGGGAATGGGAGAGGATGAGGGGCTCTGTGAGTGTCCCCTGGGGGTGCTGGGTGATTAGTGGGGGTGGGCTGCGGGGTGTGTGTGTCCCAAGAAGCAGTACTTACCCCCGCTGCTTTCTGCTAACTCTCTCCCCAGATGCCGCCATCGGCCAATTTGGTGCAGCCAGGGTGAGTGGTGTCGATTGAATCCTGACCGTGAATTTCAGGCTCAGGTCCTGGGACATCCTAACAGGAATTTGCACCATGAGACACTGTCCAATGCTTGAGCGCAGCAGGGCTGACCCCAGTGCTGGGGGGGGGGGGGGGGGGGTTGAGCCGGGATTTGCATCCCTCTCTGTCCTGGGAGCAGGGAGCTTTGCGTAGGGAGCAGCCTCAGAGACTGTAATGCAGAAGGGATCGCTGTGATGGTCTGGTCTGTGCTCCTGCAGAGTCTCACCCAGCGATTCCTGCGTCCCTCCCAGAACATCTACCACTGCAATTATTGCTTTTAACTACCCATGAAAAAGACAAGATTTCTCTCTCCTTCTGCCCAGTTTTCTATCTCTGCCTGCTCCTGCCTGTGATTGAGCTGATTGAAAATTTTTGAACAAAAACATGTTTGGTAGAAAAATGAGCTTTATTTTTAATCAAAATTTTTACAAAAAATGCAGGATTCTTTTGAAATTTTCTATTCTGTTTGCAAAAATTTGGTGGACACATATCAAAGTGGCGCTAAAATTGTCTGTTTACTGGAACTAGGTTTTAAATAAACAAATAAAATTATTATTTTGATGACATTTGTTGAGAATTCTGATTAAAAAAAAGTAATGGTAAATTGTGCAAAAATAAAAACCAAATTCATCTTGAACCCAGTGAGATGCTAACAAATCCATGTATTCTGTGCAAAATTGTTTCTCCATATTCTGACCGGCTATTCTGCTGCAGTGTCAGTCTCTCTCTGTTGGGGTTTGGGAGTTAGCAGAAGAATAACAGGATTTTATTTTTGTTTTAAAGCTTCCTCGGGTGCAGGAAAACGAGACTTCAACATACGCCGTCATAGGGAAAGTCCGTGGCAAGACCAGCTAATGCTCTGGCTTCTGAAACACAGCACAGCCTGCACTTCCCATCTGCATTGACTCTGAAATAGTGGGTGCCAAAGACGCCTGTGGCTCCTATATGGGCTAGTCGCTGAGTAGCCTTAGAACTCCGCAAAGTTTTAGGGGAAGTCTTTCTGCTCCGTGTCTCTGTCTTCAGACCCGTTCATGCTCTTACCTGCTCTCCAACATATCAGTGCTGTCTCCGTGCATTTCTCTTAGCCCCCTTCTACCCATCCCTGCTCCCCTCCGTTGTTTGGAATTTTCTAGACACCAGGGTAGATGTCAGCGTGTTTATTCCCATAGCAATAAACCTGCAGTGTGAATTTGTGCAATGCTGATTCCTTCTTGGATTCTCAGGAGTTCGGCTCCCAATGGAGTTCTGCCAAGCCATAGACCCTGCGCGCCCCACAGGCCTGGGCCGGCCAGGAAGGTGCTGGGTACAGCACACGAGGGGAGATGAAGGTCTCCAAGCATCTCTTCATCCTCAGTGTGTGAAACTCAAATACATGGGTCCTAGCATTTGTCCCCCCACAGTACTGCCCAGCCGGCCGGCACATGGACAGCAGGGGCCTAATCTCAGAGCTCTCATTTGCCAAACCGGAAACTTGCTCATGGGACCCAGAGCAGAGCCATCCTGGACTGAAGTCTGGCCTGGAGCAGGGATGCCGCACAGCCCAGCAGCCTGGTAATAACAGGTAGCAGCAGCTTCTCCCCTCTCAGTCTCTCTCTCGCTGCCCCCTAGCTGGGGCATGCCTAGGGCCTCTGCGCTGGAGCTGGGGTCAGTTCCCCATTCCTGGGCCCAGGCAGCCCCTTATCACTGCGTGGCCCTCTCACCCAGGGCGGCAGCTCCCCCAAATCCTGGCCTGCCTCTGCAGGGTGCATGCACAGCAGGGGGAGTCACTGATCCCCTGCCTAGAGACAGGCTGCGGATTTGGTGAGTAACCTCCCAGGACCTTGCTGAAGGCTGGGGGTTAGGGCCATGCTGGGTCCCCACTGGGCTTCCATCTCCGCTCTAGATGGCGCCAGAGCCCCACTGCCCTCCTGCTGGCTGTTTGTTCTGACTGTCCCCTTCCCCCTCTGGATTCCCTGTCAGGGCTTGTCTGAATCTCTTGTGTGGTTTGCATGGCTTTCTGCCCGGACAGGCGCCTCCCACCCCATGGACAAAGGTCTTAGCTCTGAGCTTTCACCTGGACCCCACTCCTCTCCCAGAGCTGGGGACAGGACCCAGGAGTCCTGACTCCCAGCACCCACTCTCTAACCCTCAGACCCCACTCCCATGCAACTGCCAGAACTAGAGTTAGGGGATGTCCATAAAGTGCATAACACATTCTTTGGTGATTTTCAAGATCCACCAACACTTTGTAACACTGAAACAAACATGCAAATTTAAGGACTCCACCTTGCCCCTGCAAAGCATTATGTAATTTACAAACAGTCCCCATGGAACCCAGGAGTCCTGACTCCCAGGTAGGGTGACCAGACGTCCCGATTTTATCGGGACTGTCCCGATATTTGCTTGTTTGTCCCGCGTCTCGACCGATGTGTGGTCGGGACACTGGACAAACAAGCAATTTTGCCCTCCCGGAAGGGCTCTTGCCCCACCCCCACCCCACCCCCTCCTTCCCCCATTGGCTCCCTCCCCAAATCCCCGCCTCTTCCCCAAGCACATGGCATTCCTCCTCCCTCCCAGGCTTGCCGCCATTACAGCGGCAAGCCTGGGTGGTGGTCGGCTTCCAGTTCCTGGAGCTGGTGAGTACGGGCACCGGGGCTCTGGACCCCGGCAGTGGCGGGGGAGAGCGGCTCGGGGCTGCACGAGTGGCCATGTAAAGTTTATCGGCTCGGGGTGGACCCCTGTAGGGGGGTGGTAAGGAGCCGAGTCCCCTCCTCCCCCTGGGTCCTCAGCTGAGCCCCGCCCCCCCGTCTCCCTCCTGGGGGAGCAGCCCCCTTGCCTGCCCGCCAGTGCTTCCAGCTCCAGGAACTGGAAGCCAGCCACCCCCCCCCCCCTCCAGGCTTGCGCCGGCATTACAGCTGCAAGCCTGGGAGGGAGGAGGAATGCCGCTCAGCTGAGGAGCCAGGACGAAGGGGGACTTGGCTCCTTACCTGGCCTGTGGCAGCCGGCGAATCATGCTGGCGTGGGGCGGGGACGCTACCCCCCTACAGGGCCGGGCAAGGAGCCAGCCGGGTCCCCCCCCAGCCGATAAACTTTACGTGGCCATTTACGCGGCCCGGAGCCCCACGCCTCTCCCGCTCGGCTGGACTCCAGTGGCTCCTTCCCCACGGGGCGGCGGGACGCGCTGCGTGTGCCCGGGGCCTGCTAATTCCCCCGGGACCTGCAAAACGGCTTTTTTTTTGGTGTTTTTTTTTTTTTTTTTGCTCCGCCCTCCCCACCTCCCGATATTTCATGTCAGTGATCTGGTCACCCTACTCCCAGGTCCCCTGTTCTAACCCACTGGGTCTCACTCCACCCCTCGAATAGAGCCAGGAGTCCGGGCATCCACACCTTCCCCGTTCTACCATTAGACCCTACTCCCCTCCCAGAGCCAGGAATGGAGCCCAGCCAGCCTGCTGCCTAATCTTATCATCTCACTCCTAGACCCTGTTTTTTCTGACAGGTTTCAGAGTAGCAGCCGTGTTAGTCTGTATCCGCAAAAATAACAGGAGTACTTGTGGCACCTTAGAGACTAACAAATTTATTAGAGCATAAGCTTTCGTGGGCTACAACCCACTTCTTCGGATGCATCCGAAGAAGTGGGTTGTAGCCCACGAAAGCTTATGCTCTAATAAATTTGTTAGTCTCTAAGGTGCCACAAGTACTCCTGTTATTTTTCCTGTTTTTTCTGTTTCCCTTTTGAATTAGCTGCAGCAGTGACCATTTGCCATGCAAATGAGGGGCTCCAGCAGTCAGCTGCGCACAGCCCAGCCCTGTGCTCTAGATAGCTCTGATAATGTAACCGAAAGGCCAGGCATGAGTAAAAGTGAAACACTATTTAACAGCAGTCAGTCTAATAAGGTGTTTGAACCCTTAATGTTCTGGTGCAAAACCAGACAGCCATTCAGCTACACAGTCACCGAAACCCAGCCATTCCATTGCCCCTTGAAATCAGTCTGAGACGTCCAGCCACACAGTGCTGAGGGACCAATAAAATCAGGCTGTGAAACACAGATGTCCCACTGAGGGCAGCTCTACACTTAAAACCCTGCAGCTGTGATGCTGTAGTGCTTCAATGAAGATGCCATTAAGTCCATGGGAGGCTTCTCCCATCAGTGTAATTAATCCATCTCCTGTTGATTTAGTGCTGTCTACCCTGGGGGTTAGGTTGGTTTAACTGCATGGCTCAAGGGTATGGATTTTTTACACCCCTGAGTGACATAGTCGTACCAGCCTAATTTCCTAGTGTAGACCTGGTCTGAGATTTATACTCCAGTTGCTGGATTCAGAGCTGGAGTACAAAGCATTATACCATGGGACTGCACTGCCTTTCACTGTGTCCAGGCTAGAGTTTGGGACCTGTTGCAACTCTTGATTTCCAGTTAACTGGAGGTAGGTAAAACACCTTTGCAAATGTTCATCTAGACACCCACAAATGGTTGCTTCAGACACATGGAGAATCTGTGGTTGCACTTGGGTCACCCACAAATGCATGTGTAGTGTCTGGATTAGACTTCTAACTTGGTAGTTAACTTGAATTAATTAGTAATGAGTCAACTTGAGTTACCACAGGGCCACAGGCTATAGTCTGGACAAACCCACTGGGAATAGCTAGATTGGATAAGAACTGAGGTCCATCTAGTGCCATAGCCTGTCTCTGATTTTGGTCAGAACCGAATACTTCAGATGAGGGTGTAGAACTCCTTCAACAGATAGTGATGGGTGAACCTGATGGTCCCATCCTGAACTCAGGTAGTTAAAGGTTGGTTTAAGCCCTGAATCATGACCTATAGAATCTCTTCCATACTCTTTGATTTAGCAGTAACTATTATAAACTCTGGATCTTCTTGCTATCCATAAAAATGTCCAATCCCTCTTTGCATCTTGGTAAATGCTGACTTTTTTTTTATTTTGGCTGAAAATGTTTGTTTTTCAGGCTCTTGATACTCCAAAAAAGAAATGAAAATGCTGGAGGAAAGCTGATACTTTTTTGCAAAACTTTTTGTTTAGTTGAAAATCCACTTCTCTGCCAAACAATAATTTAGATAGAGAATTTGGAACTAGGCCTCCTAACTTCATAATTATCAGCCAAGAGAAGAAATCTACTAATCCATCGGCTATTACACTGCATCTCATTCTAATGAACAGCAGCTCTGCCCTCCAATCTCTGTCATCCCAACCTCCGCACAGAGACGCTCAGAGCTCCGGGTATACCGCCCTTTGGCCCTCCATTTCCCTGATTACTGGGTGATTTTCCATACAGGGCAGCTCTCTGCTCACCAGGGATACTCTCTAGTCACTGTCTCCAGAGGTGTCTGAATAATGAATTGAGCTAAGCACCAAACCCCAGAGAGGCCAGAAGATAAGGACCTGGAGGCAGAGCAGTGATAAGGAGCACCTGACATCGCTGCCTCAAGCTGAGCCATAATGGGGAGGATAACAGGGGCGAGCCAGAAAAAACCTCTGCTAGGCGGCCGACCCTCCAGTGGGGACGGAATTTTCTCATGAGCTGCAGCTCACCCGTCTTGGTCTCTTTCTTAGAGAGCAAAATCCAACCCCCCCCCCCCCCATCCTCACGCCCAGTGCTTCAGGCCAGAGGAGTCACACCTGGGGCCAGAGTTTCACAGGGGTATTTAGGCACCTAGAGATGCAGATGGGGATCTAGTCGGAGTTGGAAGAGCACCTACTGGGATTAGGTGCCTAGAAGCTTTTGCGAATCCCGCTAAGTGCTCGTCTGCAGGCATGTCTGTTACCTATTAGGTGCCATATAGGTGTCTAAATATGTGTGAAAATCTGCCCACAAGTGACTGGCCCAAGAACACACAGGACCTCTGTGTCAGAGCTGGGAGTTGAACCCAGATTTCTGGGTCCCAAACGAGTGTTTTCACCACAAAGATCATCCTGATAATAAATAATAAATACTAATGATAAATAGCATGATCCAGCAAGTGGGACTGTTGTGTTTCCTTTGTGGCTACACACTAGACAAAAGACAAAAGTAGGCTCTAGATCGAGGGCTAAAGCAACATTTACGTGAAGGACAACATTTACATTTCATCTCAACAATCTACATTTGTGAAATTCCGGAATTCGCAACTCTGTCAACCAGGGCCGGCTTTAGCAAGTGCAGGGCCCAATTCCTTGGGCGGCACTTTGGATTGTCGGCTGGGGGTGGGGGGGCCGCGGGGCTTGCTGTGCTCCAGCCAGTGGTCCAGCCGGGGTCGCGGGGCTGCTGCGCTCCGGCCAGGGTGGCGGGGTCATGGGACTTGCCGCGCTCTGGCCGGAGCTCCAGCCGGGAGAACGGGGCCGCGGGGCTTGCCACGCTCCGGCCGGCACTCTGGCCAGGGGAGCGGGGCCCCCGAAGATGACCGCCGCCAGGGTGAGTGCGCGGGGCCCTCTTAGGCGCGGGGCCCGATTCCAGGGAATCGGACGAATCGGCCTAAAGCCGGCCCTGCTGTCAATATCTCTATGCTATAAAGATTCAATCCAAAGAACCCCTTAAAATGGGTTATACGTTAAATGAGCTTGTTATAACCCTCATCTCCTGTGCCTGCTGTAGTTTGGGGTGGCTCACATACACTCTGGACAGCAAAACTGCCTCATAAATAAATAGCCATAGCTGTGAATATGGAAAGGGAAAGAGAACAGGCAAAATGTCTGTAGTGTAACTGGTGGAGACATTTCTTCAGCATCACACAGTGCATGGCAGTTTATAACATGTAGCATCACATGTGTATTAGCCCAAAGAGAGCAGCCTCCTTCAAAGAAGGAAAGTGGCCAAATCATCAACTCTGGAGTATATATGAAGGGAAATGAAAGCAGATGTTTGCAAACTACTGTGTATTGGAGAGAGAGAGCATTCAGGGTGGATGCTTCAGCCCTTATTTACATGGGATGAAATTCACACCTTCCCACAAGGATTAGGCATTGCTTATGTGCCTCTTACCCCCTGTGTAAGTGATATATAGGCCTCAAAGAAACCACTCATGGAGTAGAGTACTACTTATTAGTAGTGAGGCTGCAGCATCTGGCCATCAGTAGTGTATCTAGTGCTTTCCCTCTCTAGGTCTCCAAGCACTTTACAAAGGAGTTCCGTGTCATTCTCCACAGTTTACAGATGGGGAAACTGAGTCACAGAGTCGGGCTGTGACTTGTCCATGGTCACCCAGCCAGCACAGCCAGGATAAGAGCCCAGCTCCCAGTCCAGGCCATGCTGTATTAAATAGTTTGATATAATGTTAAATATGAAACATGGAAATTCTCATCTACCTTAAATTCTGTGTTTTTCATGTGCCATTTGCTCAAAAAAAGTCATAGCTATTGGTTGACTGATAGGAGTTACTGGATGCTAAGGTCCAGATTTCTGTTCTTTGGGGAGCTGAGCTGCTGTTCTTCTGAAGCAGATCAGTCACTCAGAGCTGTAATATGTTCCCAAAAGGAAAAAAAAAATCTGATGCACAAAAAGGAAAACAAATCCAAAGAGTTTGCAAGACTTGAGCCTTATGCCAGCGTTCTCAGTGAAGCCACATTAGAGACCAAAACCTGCAAAGGGTGTGAGAGAGAAACATCATAAAAATGTATCAGAGGGGTAGCCGTGTTAGTCTGGATCTGTAAAAAGCAACAGAGGGTCCTGTGGCACCTTTAAGACTAACAGATGTATTGGAGCATAAGCTTTCATGGGTGAATGCCCACTTCGTCATAAAAATGAACATTCACAGCAACTCAACTGCCCAACCTGAACTCCAGAAGGAATATGGGCTGTTAACTCAAACCTTTGTTCATTTCAGACTCACTGCAACATCAGACTGGATGGGCCAAGACTGAATGTTTTTTAAAAGGGCTGATCTAGGAATTATTTCAGGGATGTTCTCTGGTCTGTGTTGTACAGGAGGTCAGACTAGATGAACACAATGGTCCCTTCTGACCTTGTAATCTATAAGTTAGAACCAGAGGTACTTACTCTGAATTGAAATGCGTACACATATTTCACAATACATCAAACAGACAGACAGACACACATTTATATTTATATGCGTGTGGGATAAATCTTGCTTCAAGAACTTATCTGCTTCTAAACCTGAAGTTTTGAGGGGCACTTGGTGGGTGTGTATTTTAGTGTCTTAATTAGAGCTGGGGGAAAATTAGCAAATAATTTTTCCCCAAAATATATTTTCAGGGTTCCAACTCTGCAAATTCAGGTCAAATTTTAGCAAATAGTTTCAGTAAAAAAACAAACAAAAATCTAATTTTGTTGGGGGAAATGTCAAAATATTTCATTTTGTCATTTTCTTTTCACATGAAGTCATGTATACATGCATTCAATCCAAACATTCAGCTAGACAAAACAACAAAAAATCAGCTTTGATTATGAACTAAACCAGGGGGTTGGACTAGATGACCTCCTGAGGTCCCTTCCAACCCTGATATTCTATGATTCTATGATTTTCCCCAGTTTTTTTGGTTTGGCCACTGATGCATTTATTCACTCAGCTCTAGTCCTACCTGGCTGCAGATGGTGTTATAATCCTAATCTCACAAGAAGCCCTACCGACTGCAATGGGAATATTCATGTGAATAATAACCACTTGCAGGGGGAATGAGTCCATTCTCGGTACATGCATTACTGGGAAAAAAAAAAAAAAAAGACCTGTTTCTCCTCTTGTTTCTTGTCTACATGGGGAGTTTTTCCAGAATAGCTATTCCTGATTAACTACATGTGTATTAATTTTGATGAAGTTTGTTAACATTTTTTGAATAATATGAGAAAATGCGGGGGGGGGGGGGGGCGGGAAATCCCATTTCAACATTTTTTGGAAATAAAAGTTTTGATTTTTTCATTTCAAAATGACTTTTCATTTGAAAATGTACTTTATTTTATATTAAAACATTTTTTCCCCAAAGGGTCCAAATCAAAAGGAAATGGTTTGATTTTTTTCAAAATGAAACATTTCAGTTGACCAAAAATTACTTTTTTTTTAATTTTGTTTCATGCACAAAATTCAAAATGTTAGGTTGCTTGTCCTGATTCCAGATGAAATTCTTGGGAAATCTCAGAATGTTTTGTGGGACAAAAAATCCATTTTTCCAACCAGATGAGAGAGAGAATGAACCATGCGTGACAGACGTCAGTCATCTTGCTTAATGCACTACTAGAAGGCTCTCAGATACCATTTTGGGGAGACTGGGATAAGAACCTACATAGACTAGAACAGCATCTCTAGAATGGACCAACGAGAATAGCAAATCTGAACTCCTAAGAACTTTGGGGAAGCTCAGGGTAAGATTTGTCTCCAGCACCAAACTGTGTGACTTGGGTCCCTCCCCAAAGAGGGGTCAAAGGGGTTCATACTTGCCAGGTGTGCTCACCAATGCTATATGGATGTATGTCATATTCTGTTTCCCCAGCTGGCAAATGACCTGCTGTTGGTGCTGTGCAATGACCTACAGTTGTGTGGGTCATCGCCATGTCTCTGCTGGGCTGTGAGTGCTGCGGAAAATATGCACATGTATTAATAGTGTGTAAATTAGTCTGTTAAGGCTGCAGAGCACATATAAGGGCAAAGTGAGGATGAAAAGCAGGTGTAATCCCTTGGGGAATTGTCAGCAGTGGGGATTGTCTATGGGATTTCTGGATCTAAAACTGGGAGTATCTACGGCCTCAGCTAAAGTCCGAAGCAGGTTTATTAACCCGGATGGGTGGTGTAACGCACAGACCTCTTGCTGTCAACTAGCAGAGAGCACAGGGGGCATAATGGTTACAGGGATCCCACAGGGCTGGTGTTTACATTCTAGTTCATCAAAGAGTGTCATGTGAGGATTCTACTGAAAGCCTGTGTCACACTGGTCCTTATAACCTGTGCGAAGTGTATGTGCGAGCATTATGGAAGGAGACGTGTGTATATTGGAAATTATGTTCTTAAGGCCTTGTAGTTAAAGGCAGGTCACCCAGAGGTAGCGCGCCTTGAGACCGTTTCTACCAGACAGGATGTGGGAGATGCTTATTTCCATACCTGACCATTATGTTTTGTGTGTCTTACAATAGACGTCTATTAGCACACTGAGCCACATGCTAATGAAGAGATTGTGGGGACTTCAGAACAAAAAATAATCAGGAAGAGGTAAAAAGCGGGGATGGGGTAGCTGCTTTACAGGTGAAGAAAGAAAGACTGGTCTGAGATAATACTTAGTCCTGCCATGAGTGCAGGGGACTGGACTAGATGACCTCTGGAGATCCCTTCCAGTCCTATGATACTATTATATCTAGGGGTGCAGAAAGACCCCCTGGTATCCTTCACCTGGGGGTTCAAGCTGCCAGCGGGCTTGGTGTCATGAAAGGAGGGTCTCAGCCACCTGGGTTAAAAAATGTCGTGAGAAGGACTTTGGGTGAGCAATGCCTTAGTTAGCTGAGTCTCTAGGCTCTACAATGCGTATTATGATTTTGATTTATATGCAACCCTTTTGTTTCCAGGATTTCTGTTGGCTATCATTGATTCACTCTTCTTTGTTAAATAAATGTATATGTGCTTTTTCCATAAACTAAGTGCTGTGTGCTACACGGAGCTGTTTTCTAAGGTGTAACTAATAAGCTGTGGAGTACTGTGCCTTTGGGAACAGCAGGTCTGGTCATTCTGTGAGTGATTAAGGGGCTGGACACCACAGGGGGCCGCTCGGAGTTCTCAGGGGTTGGAGTCTGCCTAGCGCAGGGGTAGGCAACCTATGGCACGCATGCCAAAGGCGGCACACAAGCTGATTTTCAATGGCACTCACACTGCCCGGGTCCTGGCCACCAGTCCGGGGGGCTCTGCATTTTAATTTAATTTTAAATGAAGCTTCTTAAACATTTTAAAAACCTTATTTACTTTCCATACAACAATCATTTAGTTATATATTATAGACTTCTAGAAAGAGACCTTCTAAAAACATTAAAATGTATTACTGGCCCATGAAACCTTCAATTAGAGTGAATAAATGAAGACTCGGCACACCACTTCTGAAAGGTTGCCGACCCCTGGCCTAGCGCTTGCCAGCCTGAGAGACACTGGAGCCCATGTGGGTTGCCTGTGGCTGGTGGCGTCAGGCAGTTGATCCCTAGCAGGTACAGAGAAGATTCCTAAAGTTAACAGCAGGCGTTAGCAAGGTGCCTCGGAACTCTGGTACCCCCCGGGGATCATCACAGGTGGTCTATTGACCCCTAGAGGGGGACTGAGTGCAGTAATGACCAGGTGTGGGTGACACAGGCAAAGAAGTTAGGGGAAATAAAGGCTTTTATATGTTCATCAGGAGAAAAATGAAGTAGACCCCTTAATAAATAAACAAAAGGGACAAAATTAATGCTTAATCAAAAAGGCCGAGGTACTGAATAACTTGTGTTAGCTAAGAACAATAAAATAATAGCTGTGGGGGAAAATTAGTTACTAAAATCGAGGTTCAGATTTTAAAAACATCTCTGACATTCAGGAGTATTATGCTCCTAACCTCCTTAGGCACTTTTGTAAATTGTACTATTTGAAGATAGTAGAACCATAAGCAATAAGCAGGATACATTTTTAAAAGTATGTATTGTCAGACGACGAGAGTGCTTTTTTGATACTAATAACGTGAAAGAAAGTTGAAAAGAACTTGTAATGAAAAGAAAGATTTCCTAGCGAGAGATTGAGTAAAAATTGTAAAGGTGTCTAAGGGCTTGTCAACATGGCATTATGCACCAGTGGGGTATGTGAATTCTAAAGCACACCAATGTGATTCACACTAACTGGCCTGTGCAGACCCTGGCGGCATGCACTAAAAGTTCCCTAGTGCACATTAATATAGTGCTTTTTGGAATAGTCAGCGCTATGTTAACGTGCACTAGGAAACTTTTAATGCATGCCACCAGGGTGTACTTGGGCCAGTTAGTGCATAAGAATGGCCATGCTGGGACCGACCAATGGTCCATCTAGTCCAGTATCCTGTCCTCTGACAGTGGCCAATGCCAGGTGCTTCAGAGGGAATGACCAGAACAGGCCATTAGTGAGTAATCCATCCCCTGTCATCCACTCCCAGTTTCTCACAATCAGAGGCTAAAGACACTCAGAGCATGGGGTGACCATGTTGACTAATAGCCATTGATGGACCTATCCTCCATGAAATTATCTATTTATTTTTTGAACCCTGTTATAGTCCTGGCCTTCACAACATCCCCTGGCAAGGAGTTCCAAAGGTTGACTGAGTGTTGTGTGAAGAAAAACTTCCTTTTGTTTGCTTTAAACATGTTGCCTATTAATTTAATTGGACGACCCCTGGTTTGTGTGTTATGTGAAGGAGTAAATAACACTTCCTTATTAACTTTCTCCACACCAGTCATGATTTTATAGACCTCAATCATATCCCCCTTTAGTAGTGTCTTTTCCAAGATGAAAAGACCCAGTCTTTTTAATCTCTCCTCATATGGAAGCTGTTCCATACCCCTAATAATTGTTGTTGCCCTTCTCTACACCTTTTCCAATTTGAATATATCTGTTTTGAGATGGGGCATCCAGAACTACACACAGTATTCCGGGTGAGCATACCATGGATTTATATAGTGGCATTTTGATATTTTCTGTCATATTATTTATCCCTTTCTTAATGATTCCCAACATTCTGTTAGCTTATTTGGCTGCCGCTTCACATTGAGTGGATGTTTTCAGAGAACTATCCACAATGACTCCAAGATCTCTTCTTGAGTGGTACAGCTAATTTAGACCCCATAATTTTATATGTATAGTTGGGATTATGTTTTGCAATATGCATTGCTTTGCATTTATCAACATAGAATTTCATCTGCCATTTTGTTGCCCAGTCACCCAGTTTTGTGAGATCCCTTTGTAGTTCTTTGAAGTCTTAATTATCTTGAGTAATAGCTTTGGACTTAACTATCTTGAGTAATACATTGGTATGCTTTAGAATTCACTCCACTCTGATGTGTATTGCCATGCTGTGTAGACAAGCCCAATGTGATTAGGAGCCTAAATTTTACTGTCTTTGAATAGGATGTAGCCACCTAAGTCACTTCGGCACTTTAGAAAATTTTACCTACTATTAATCAATTTCCTCTGTTATATTGAAGCCAGCTTCTCGTTATAAGTCCAGTTTTAGCCTCCACCCCAAACCTTCACATCTCTCACTTCAGCGATATCAAACCAACCCATCTGATGTTGTGTATGGCACATCTCCCCCAAGGGGGTGGGACAGTTTTTTTTTTGAAAGTTTGGTTAAAATTGGATGAGGTCTTTTGGAGATCTGGAGGTTTCCATTTTTGGCTGACACATCCAAAGCAGCATGGCTTTCAGATGCCAGATTTATTTTGTTTTGTTGGCCTTGCTGTGGAGAGGCCTTGTAGTGTTCTTTTTTATTTGATTTGGGGAAGAGGGAGGTTGGTGGGGGAATGAGAATTACTATTATTTTCCTAGGAAACAATGGTAAAACTGCCAATGGCACGAGTGTTCTGATGCATTGAGCCAGACCCCAGTCAGACCAACTGTTAAGGTTTGATGTGTTTCACATTTTAACACTTTCTGGTCAATAGATCAGCTACAAAAGGATGACTCAGATGCAGACTGAACTGTGCAGTTTCCTGGCACTATGGAAATGCCAATAAATAATTAATAACTTTCAGGCTTTCACTTACTGTAGTGTTGGCCCTGCCAAATCCAACAATCATGGCATCTGAGGAAAGACATTAATACATCGGTATCACCTTCCATTGAAATGCCAGAGAACTCCTGTTAACCCTAGAGCTGGTTCAAATGAAACTGCTGAAAATTTTTAAAAATATATATTTTAAAATGGCTATTTGACCAAAATGAAAATGTTTGCAGGAAATTTTCAGTTTGGTCCAAATTTTTTCCATTTTTTTGGATGTTTTTTTTTAACTACACGATTTCAAAAACAATCCCCTGCCCCCCCCCCTTTTTTTTTTCTTTTCTTTTTGTTGAAAAAAACCAAACATTTTTTTTTAGGAAATTTCAGAGGGAAATGGACATTTTTCACTCCCCATCCCCCCATAATTGGCAATTAACAACAAGCTCTACTTGACCTTTATTTCAGCTCCTCCTTCAAACCTGGCATCAAGTCTAGTCTCATTGTGAAGTCCCTGTAGCCTGGTTGTCACCCTGCTTTGATTCTCCCGTCCCCCACCCTTTTACCCAAACACCAATCTAAGCAGCATCTTACACTCAAGCCGATCTCCAGAGCTCTTGGCACTCTCCTCACTTGGACTCTGTTCCCTGTGGAAAAATGTGAGCACAACATAGCAAAAGAAGGTTAGCAGCTGCCCCTGCTTGTGGTGCTCCCCCTGGGAAATGGGAGGCCCAGGTCACATCTCTGCTCTACTCAATGTGGATCAGAGACTTAAGCTGGGTGACAGCCTGATAACTGAGCTATGGGACATTCTGCCACAGGGCACCCTCAGTGTCGTCTGTTGAAGGTTGTCCACTGGGTATAACTGATTGAAGAGTCACTGGGGCAAAGGGATAAACTGGCTCCATAACCTGGGTGAGGACACAGTCTTATTCAGGACTTGAACTTGAGTCTCCCACAGCCTAGGGGAACGGCCTCACCATGAGGGTATTGGACATTGCAGGACAGAACTGTCTTTAATCAACAATTCCATCCTGGAACCTAGGAAACCTTCCTGAGAAAAGTGTAACTGAAACCTATAGATTTCAGCAAAAATTTAGGTTTCCATTAATCAACATTTGTTGACAAAATTGTCAAAAATGTCCTGACCATCTCTGATTGGTGCTAGTCATCAGCTGCAGAGCCAGGGGCACCCAGGCCATGGCCCAACCACTTTTTGATCAGCCACAGCCCAGATCGGGGCAGGTGATCTGGCGGTGCCAGGGCCAGGAAGGGGACAGGCTGGCTGTTGTAGTGCTTTGCCAGGAGAGAACTTCGCCTGCACTCAGTGGGGAGAGCCAACAGGCCAGAGTGGGGAGCCGGGCCAGCCCTATGGGACAGGAGATGCTGGGGGTTGGGCTGGATCTCCAACTCCTGCCCCACCCCAGACCACCCCCAGGGGCAGAACCCAACCCCACTCCTTGTGCCCCCTCCACCCCCATATGGTGCTCTGTAGCCCCTGGTGCTAATGTTGGGGATGGAGGAAGCTGCAGTTTGAAGTGATTGAACCAGGAAGGAGAACTCTCATCCCACGAGCCCCCCTGGGAGGCATTGTCATGGTGTGTGGTGGTTTGAACGCTACCGTTCTGGCTGGGATTCTCAATGGGGCCTAAGGGAATTAGGCACTCAGCTCCCATCAATTTGGGATTTAGAACCCTTTGCTGCCTTAGGCCCTTTTGAAAAGCCAGTCTCCATGACGGGTGTTTGTGTGGGCCACATATCAGCTAGACATGTTAGCCGAGGGGTGATCGCAACCTACCTCATATCTCTCTACTTCGATAGAACTGAAAATAAACAGAAAATGTTATGTAAAGTCTGTGCACATTACCCCATGAACTAAACAACAGCCACAAGCGCACACAGTCTGTGGCTCCTCACGGCTATCTTGCTTTTGCTTTCCATGAGAACAGGACAAGGCTAGGTATGTATGTAGAAGTGATATATATTGTTTATCGCTGTTGATCTATATAGTGAATTTATCCATCCATCCCTGTCAACCCCATTAGTACACAGGATTCTTACACTCTGAAATGTTCCATGAAAAAACATTTTACTCCACTCCACTCCACTGCACACACTTCACTCCCTTGGGAGAAGATGGGAGACCATACATGTGACAGATGTGCAGTCACATTGCTCAATGCGTGACTGGAAGCTGCTCAGATACTACAGTGATGGGTGCAAAATAAGAACCTAGATAGAACAGAAATGTAAATAGTTTTGGGGAAAAAACCCTTCTTTCAATATTATTTAGTTCTATTGCTGGGCTAGAAAATCCAAAATGATCTGGTAGAGCAGCTGTGTTTAGCAGATTCTCCACTATACATAGTCAATTCATTCACTAGACCTGGTGAAAATTTTAATTACGAATAATGGATAGACAAAGTGGATGAGGTAATATCTTTTATTGAACCAGACTTCTGTTGGGGAGAGAGACAAGCTTTTTAGCTACACAGAGCTCTTCTTCCCACCTTGGACAGGTACTCAGAGTGTCACAGCTAAATACAAGATCAAATAGATAGTTTAGCATAAGTCATTAGGACATATTCTAAGGGACCATTGAAGGTGATTTGGCTCATTTACACCCATGTAGTCATAGGACAAAAAGGTGGGTTAGTGGGTTACAGACTGTTGTAATAAGCCATAAATCCAGTGTCTCTGTTTAGTCCATGATTTTTAATGTCGAGCAAAGTTATGAATTTAAGCTCCCAGACTCATCTTTTGAAAGTGTTATGCAGGTTTCCTTTGAGGCTGACTGAGAGGTCAGATGTGGAGTGATCGCTCTGTGAAAAGTGTTCACTCACAGATGATATGCTGGCTTTGTCTTTTATCATTTTCCTGTGTGAGTTCATTTAAAAGTGTAGTGATTGTCTGGTTTCACCGACATAGTTGTTATTGGGGCATTTAGTGCACTGGATGAGGTACACCACATGATATGCTAGGCAGGTATAGGACCCATGGATCATGAAAGGTGTGTTGTGGGGGTGTTGATCATTATAGTAGGGGAGATATGTTTGCAGGTTTTGCACCTGTTGTTCTGACAGGGTCTGGTACAGCTTTGAGTTGGTGTGTCCTGGTCTGGTTGGATGTGATATTTGTTAAGGATTTTACTGCACTGGTTAGGATGCTCAGAGACTGACTTTACTGCAGGCCCCGCTTCCTGACAGGGAGGGCCGGGGCTCTGAGGTGGCACTGAGCATCATCTCTCTGAGGTGCTTGACTGGCTGGTTCTTGCTCACTTGCTTAGGGTCTAACTGATCCCCATGTCTGGGGTCATTGGACTGTATGAGCCCTTTATCTACTAGATTAAAGAGCTCATTATTAAATATTTGTTCCCCATGTAGGTACTTATAGACTATAACTTTTTCTTTGTTAAGATAAATAGATTGAGCTCCTGACTCTATCACTATAAGGCAGGTTTTCTAACCCTTTAATCATTTTTGTGGCTCTTCTTTGAGCCCTCTCCAACTGAGGAACTCAAATCCCATTGAAAGTAAACAGGAACTGGGGGCCTAAACCCCTTAAACTCTTTTGACAATCCTGCCTTAGACAATGCACTGTGCCACCTTAGTCTGTGCGTGAACATGCTAAGTCACATTTGTGAGTGACTTGGGGATGCTTTGCCATACTTTGTGGATACTGCATATTGACCCGGTTATTGGGATTCTTATTATATGGCTATGCTGCACTATCTCAGCAGGACTATTGGGAAACATGCAGGAAAGCAAAGCAATTATTTGAGATAAGACATTATGCAAACATAAGCAAACACTTGAGAGTCATTACAGGACAATGGCAGAGCCATAGCCCTGGGGAGACAGGCTGCTGGGCCCATCCAATTGGCTTTGGATTAGCAGGGCCCAAAAGCCCAGAACTGGAGAAGACAAAGGAATTCTGGCTGGATAAAAGTGACTTTCTTACTAGGGAAGGTGGGAACAGTTGGGGAGCTGGTCAGACTGACATAGGCACTGGCTGGGGAATATCTGAAGAGGCTAGACCTGCCTGGGTCACCGTCATGGGGGGTTGGGATTTAGGTAAGCCAGACAGGTGTGCAGGCTGTTGGTTTAAAGTCCTGATCGTCTGATGTTATGCTTTGTGCCTATTGTATAAAATTAAATAACACGTGTCTGAAGAAGGCTGGTGATTCTGAGTCACTCTATTCCCCACTGGTCACAGACTCCTGAAGGAAGAACTGGAGGAGGGTGGTGGTGGGGAGGAGGGTGGTGGTGGTTGGGGACACCCTTCTCAGGGGGACCGAGTCATCTATCTGCCGCCCCAACCAAGAAAACTGAGAGGTTTGCTGCTTGCCAGGAGCTAGGATTCATGATGTGATGGAGAGACTGCCGAGACTCATCAAGCCCTCAGATCGCTACCCCTTACTGCTTCTCCATGTGGGCACCAACGATACTGCCAAGAATGACCTTGAGCAGATCACTGCAGACTACGTGGCTCTGGGAAGAAGGATAAAGGAGTTTGAGGCGCAAGTGGTGTTCTCGTCCATCCTCCCTGTGCAAGGAAAAGGCCTGGGTAGAGACCGTCGAATTGTGGAAGTCTCATAGACTCATAGACTTTAAGGTCAGAAGGGACCAATATGGTCATCTAGTCTGACCTCCCGCATGATGCAGGCCACAAAAGCTGACTCACCCACAACAGAATCTTCCAGCCTGCGACCCCTGCCCTATGCTGCGGAGGAAGGCGAAAAACCTCCAGGGCCTCTGCCAATCTACCCTGGAGGAAAATTCCTTCCCGACCCCAAATATGGCGATCAGCAGAACCCCGAGCATACAGGCAAGATTCTACAGCCGGACTCTCATTTTACCCGCGATGGCCCGTTAATGCCTATTTGACTAAAATCACATTATCCCATCAAACCATTCCCTCCATAAACTTATCAAGCCTAATCTTGAAGCCAGAGAGGTCCTTTGCCCCCACCGTTTCCCTCGGAAGGCTGTTCCAAAATTTTACCCCTCTGACGGTTAGAAACCTTCGTCTAATTTCAAGCCTAAACTTCCCCACGGCCAGTTTATATCCATTCGTTCTCGTATCCACATTACTACTAAGCTGAAATAATTCCTCTCCCTCCTTGGTATTAATCCCTTTGATATATTTAAAGAGAGCAATCATATCCCCCCTCAGCCTTCTTTTGGTTAGGCTAAACAAACCGAGCTCCTCGAGTCTCCTTTCATAGGAAAGGTTTTCCATTCCTCGGATCATCCTAGTGGCCCTTCTCTGTACCCGTTCCAGTTTGAGTTCATCCTTTTTAAACATAGGAGACCAGAACTGCACACAGTACTCCAAATGAGGTCTCACCAGCGCCTTGTATAACGGAAGCAGCACCTCCCTGTCCCTACTAGAAATACCTCGCCTAACGCATCCCAAGATCGCATTAGCTTTTTTCACAGCCACGTCACATTGCCGACTCATAGTCATCCTGCGATCAACCAGGACTCCGAGGTCCTTCTCCTCCTCCGTCACTTCCAACCTATGCGTCCCTAACTTATAACTAAAATTCTTGTTAGTCATCCCTAAATGCATCACCTTACACTTCCCACTATTAAATCTCATCCTATTATTGTTACTCCAATTTACAAGGTCATCCAAGTCTCCCTGCAAAATATCCCGATCCTTCTCCGAATTGGCAATACCTCCCAACTTTGTGTCATCCGCAAACTTTATCAGCCCACTCCTACATTCGGTTCCGAGGTCAGTAACGAATAGATTAAATAAAATCGGACCCAAAACCGAACCTTGAGGAACCCCACTGGTGACCTCCCTCCAACCCGACAGTTCCCCTTTCAGTACTACCCGCTGCAGTCTCCCCTTTAACCAGTTCTTTATCCACCTCTGGATTTTCATATCGATCCCCATCTTTTCTAATTTAACCAGTAATTCCTCGTGCGGCACAGTATCAAACGCTTTACTAAAATCTAGGTAAATTAGATCCACCGCATTTCCTTTATCTAGAAGGTCTGTTACTTTCTCAAAAAAGGAGATCAAGTTGGTTTGGCACGATCTTCCTTTCGTAAACCCATGTTGTAATTTGTCCCAATTGCCATTCACCTCAAGGTCCTTAACTACTTTTTCCTTCAAAATTTTTTCCAAGACCTTGCATACTACAGAAGTTAAACTAACAGGCCTGTAGTTACCCGGGTCACTTTTTATCCCCTTCTTGAAAATAGGAACCACATTAGCTATTTTCCAGTCCATCGGTACCTCCCCCGAGTTTACAGATTTATTAAAAATTATCGCCAAGGGGCTTGCAATTTCTCGCGCCAGCTCCTTCAATATTCTAGGATGAAGATCATCCGGTCCACCCGATTTAGTCCCATTTAGCTGGTCAAGTTTGGCTTCCACCTCTGATACTTTAATGTCAATTGCCCCTCCTTTATTCCCCTCTGTCCCGCTCCCTCTATTCCTAAGCCCTTCATTAGCCTTATTAAACACCGATGCAAAATATTCATTTAGATATTGTGCCATGCTTAGATTGTCCTTAATCTCCACTCCATCTGCAAGCTTCAGTGGCCCCACTTCCTCTTTCTTTGTTTTCTTCCTATTTATATGGCTATAAAACCTCTTACTATTGGATTTAATTCCCCTCGCGAGGTCCAACTCTACACGGCTTTTGGCCTTTCTCACCGCATCCCTACATGCTCTGACCTCAATAAGGTAGGTTTCTTTGCCGATCTCTCCTCTCTTCCATTCTTTGTACGCTTTCTGTTTTTTCTTAATCGCCCCTTTGAGACGCCTGCTCATCCAGCTGGGTCTAATTCCCCTGCCTACTGACCGTTTCCCCTTTCTCGGGATACAGGCCTCGGACAGCTCGTGCAACTTCAGCTTGAAATAATCCCAGGCCTCATCTGCCTTTAGCTCTCTAAGTATGTTAGCCCAATCCACTTCCCTAAGTAGTTGCCTTAATTTATTAAAGTTGGCCTTTTTGAAATTGTAAACCTTAGTCACAGTCATAGTTTTATTTCTGTTAACCCTTCCATTTAGTTTAAACCAAATTAGCTCATGGTCACTCGAGCCAAGGTTGTCCCCTACAACCATTTCCTCAACGAGGTCCTCACTACTCACCAGCACCAAATCTAAAATGGCATCCCCCCTCGTCGGTTCAGCTACTACTTGATGAAGGAATTCATCTGCTAGCACGTCTAGAAACATCTGAGCCCTATTATTGTTACTAGCATTTGTTCCCCAATCTATGTCTGGGAAGTTAAAGTCCCCCATGATCACACAGCTCTTATTAGTTTTTACTTCCTTAAAAACATTAAATAGTTCTCTGTCCGCATCCAGGCTAGATCCCGGCGGTCTATAGCACACCCCAAGCAGTATCTCAGGGGAGGCTCTAGTAGTTCTTTTACCCAGTGTAATTGTTGCCCAGACAGACTCCGTCTTATCCATTCCATCACTTATTATTTCTTTACATTTTAGCTCATTATTGACATACAATGCCACACCCCCACCTTTACCTTTTTTCCGGTCATTCCTTAACAGCGCATACCCTTCCATACCTGTACTCCAGTCATGACTACCATTCCACCACGTTTCGGTTATTCCTACGATATCAGGTTTCATTTCTTGGACCAGGAGCTCCAATTCCTCCATTTTGTTACCTAGGCTTCTCGCATTGGTGTATAAACATCTTACCATATGCTGTCTATCCTTTCTCCCATTAGTTATGCACTTTGGTACGGACCCAGTAGTGTCCATCTGCCCCCTCCTTCTTATGTCCAATTCCCTACCCCTACCTATATCTGTGCTTTTCTCCTCGCCCTCTTTTTCAGTGTTGGAATCTGGCGTGGAGATCAACTGGACATCTCCCAACCGTCTCCCCCAAGTTCCTAGTTTAAAGCCCTTTTGATGAGATGAGCCAGCCTCCCTCCCAGAAGTCTATTTCCTTCCCTACTCAGGTGAAGTCCATCCCGCGAGAACAGCTGTCTGTCCCCGAAAGCCTCCCAGTGGCCATACATCCCAAAGCCCTCCTTATAGCACCACTCCCTTAGCCAGCTATTTATCCTCACAATCCTGTCTGCCCTTTGCTGTCCTTCTCTAGGAACAGGCAGAATCCCACTGAAGATAATCTGAGCCTCGACTTCCTTAAGCGTCTTCCCCAGCCTGGCATAATCTCCCTTGATTCTCTCTAGCGAGAACCTAGCCGTGTCATTCGTTCCTACATGAAGGACGATCAAGGGGTTCTTACCCGCTCCTTTTAGGATCCTTTTCAACCGCAGGTCCACATCCCGTATCTTAGCGCCCGGCAGACAGCACACCCTTCTGTTTTCCGGGTCCGCCCTGGTCACAGGCCTGTCTAACCTCCTCAGTAAGGAGTCCCCAATCACATAAACCTGCCTTTGCCTGGGGGCAGCGCAATCTACCAATCTATCCCCTGTTCCCTGCGGCCGTAACTCCTGTCTGTCTCTATTTTCCCTTATAGTCCCCCTATTGCCATCCTGTATCCTCCCGGGGCCAAGTGTTGATGCTACTTCCATCAACTCCTCCCCCCTGTGTATTGGACTAGCTGCCCTTCTTTTCTTCCTCTGCCTCCCACCATCAGGTACCACCTGCTGCGTCCCCTCCTCGTTAGCCAAACACCCAAACCTGTTCCTGAGTTCTATTTCCCCCTCACTAGCCCTCCTTTTCCTTGGCCTGCTTCTCACGGTCACATGCTTCCACTGCTCTTGTTCTCCCCCCGACATTCCCCCCTCACAGACCATAGCCCCCGCTTCCACCTGCACCCCCGAGCATTCCCCTTCAGTCACCCCTTGCCTTTGCTCCATTAGCTGCTCAAACCCCCTTCTAAACTCTACCAGGGTCTCTACCTGCATCTCCAACCCCCGAACCTTTTCCTCTAACAGGGCAAGTAGGCGGCATTTCATACAGACATACCTCTGATCAGGTGCACCTGCTAGGACTATATACATACCGCAGCTGCTACATGCTTTCATCTGCATTGTGTCCCCTGCTGCCTGGCTCATGGCTGCTGTGGTCTCTGCCTGCAGCCTCTGAGGGAACAAAGCACACCAACCACCGCGCCCACCTGCCTCCCCTTCCACCTCCCCCTGTAAACTCCCACTTAAACTCCCCTGTTAGCAGCCCTGTTGGCCGGCTCCTGGGGGCCGCTGCTCGCTGCTAGGGCCGCTGCTCGGCTGGGAGGCCTCTTTTATAGGCCCCCTAATCAGCCAAGCTCCGCCCCCTAATCAGGGCGGAGCCCCTACTCAGGGCTCGGGGCTCAGCACACTGCCCCTACAGGCCTCTACACATACAAGCACTACAAAGACAGACGCAAGTACAGATACCTTCTCCTCCAATGAGACTCACTCCCACTTAAACTCCCCTGTTAGCAGCCCTGTTGGCCGGCTCCTGGGGGCCGCTGCTCGCTGCTAGGGCCGCTGCTCGGCTGGGAGGCCTCTTTTATAGGCCCCCTAATCAGCCAAGCTCCGCCCCCTAATCAGGGCGGAGCCCCTACTCAGGGCTCGGGGCTCAGCACACTGCCCCTACAGGCCTCTACACATACAAGCACTACAAAGACAGACGCAAGTACAGATACCTTCTCCTCCAATGAGACTCACTCCCACTTAAACTCCCCTGTTAGCAGCCCTGTTGGCCGGCTCCTGGGGGATGGCTACACAGGTGGTGTCAGAGAGAAGGCTTTGGATTCTTCGACCATGGGATGGTGTTCCAAGAAGGAGTGCTAGGCAGAGACGGGCTTCACCTAACGAAGAGAGGGAAGAGCATCTTCACAAGCAGGCTGGCTAACCTAGTGAGGAGGGCTTTAAACTAGGTTCACCGGGGGAAGGAGACCAAAGCCCTGAGGTAAGTGGGGAAATGGGATACCAGGAGGAAGCACGAGCAGGAGAGTGCAAGAGGGGAGGACTCCTGTCTCAGACTGAGAAAGCGGGACAATCAGCAAGTTATCTTAAGTGCCTATACACAAATGCAAGAAGCCTGGGAAACAAGCAGGGAGAACTGGAAGTCCTGGCACAGTCAAGGAACTATGATGTGATTGGAATAACAGAGACTTGGTGGGATAACTCATGTGACTGGAGTACTGTCATGGATGGATATAAACTGTTCAGGAAGGACAGGCAGGGCAGAAAAGGTGGGGGAGTTGTATGTAAGAGAGGAGTATGACTGCTCAGAGCTCCGGTATAAAACTGCAGTAAAACCTGAGAGTCTCTGGATAAAGTTTAGAAGTGTGAGCAACAAGGATGATGTCGTGGTGGGAGTCTGCTATAGACCACCAGACCAGGGGGATGAGGTGGACGAGGCTTTCTTCCGGCAACTAGCAGAAGTTACTAGATCGCAGGCCCTGGTTCTCATGGGAGACTTTAATCACCCTGATATCTGCTGAGAGAGCAATACAGCGGTGCACAGACAATCCAGGAAGCTTTTGGAAAGTGTAGGGGACAATTTCCTGGTGCAAGTGCTGTAGGAACCAACTAGGGGCAGAGCTCTTCTAGACCTGCTGCTCACAAACCAGGAAGAATTAGTAGGGGAAGCAAAAGTAGATGGGAACCTGGGAGGCAGTGACCATGAGATGGTCGAGTTCAGGATCTTTACACAAGGAAGAAAGGAGAGCAGCAGAATACGGACTCTGGACTTCAGAAAAGAAGACTTTGACTCCCTCAGGGAACTGATGGGCAGGATCCCCTGGGAGAATAACATGAGGGGGAAAGGAGTCCAGGAGAGCTGGCTGTATTTTAAAGAATCGTTATTGAGGTTGCAGGAAAAAACCATCCCGATGTGTAGAAAGAATAGTAAATATGGCAGGTGACCAGCTTGGCTTAACAGTGAAATCCTTGCTGATCTTAAACGCAAAAAAGAAGCTTACAAGAAGTGGAAGATTGGACAAATGACCAGGGAGGAGTATAAAACTATTGCTCAGGCATGCAGGAGTGAAATCAGGAAGGCCAAATCACACTTGGAGTTGCAGCTAGCAAGAGATGTTAAGAGTAACAAGAAGGGTTTCTTCAGGTATGTTAGCAACAAGAAGAAAATCAAGGAAAGTGTGGGCCCCTTACTGAATGAGGGAGGCAACCTAGTGACAGAGGATGTGGAAAAAGCTAATGTACTCAATGATTTTTTTGCCTCTGTCTTCACAAACAAGGTGAGCTCCCAGACTGCTGCACTGGGCAGCACAGCATGGGGAGGAGGTGACCAGCCCTCTGTGGAGAAAGAAGTGGTTTGGGACTATTTAGAAAAACTGGATGAGCACAAATCCATGGGGCCGGATGCGCTGCAACTAAAGGAGTTGGCGGATGTGAATGCAGAGCCATTGGCCATTATCTTTGAAAACTCATCGCGATCGGGGGAGGTCCCGGATGACTGGAAAAAGGCTAATGTAGTGCCCATCTTTAAAAAAGGGAAGAAGGAGGATCCGGGGAACTACAGGCCAGTCAGCCTCACATCAGTCCCTGGAAAAATCATGGAGCAGGTCCTCAAGGAATCAATTCTGAAGCACTTAGAGGAGAGGAAAGTGATCCCTATAGGGGTTGCCAGACACTCCAAGGGGTGCAGAGCAGGTGTGAAAAACTGCATGGACCTGGATCCGGAACAGAAGCCTGAGGCCTTGGCTTGGGGGAAAATTCCCATTGAATCATCCTTTTCATTATTATTTGTTATTTTTATTCCTGTCTGGCCCTGGGATTTCCTTTTAATTTTACTGCCATCCTTTTTTAGCTGTTTGAATCCAGGAGCATTTGCTGATTAAGAGCAATTCACATGCATCGCTACCATTGGCGGACCAACCTTCAGTCAATGTGCTGTTTGATCAATTACACCATTGCTATCAAATTAATTATCTGCCAAAGACTTTATGCACAGTGATCTTCCAGCTTAGTAGATGTTCCAGTGCAATTTGGGGTAAATAATTCATTCAATGTAGAGAACTTCATCTAATAATAAGTTAATATTTTTTAACCAAATCCATGTAACCCCATAGAGCTCTTCACAATTTCTGTCCCCGGAATTAATTGCTAGTCTTTCAGAAACTGCAGGTTTTTTCTGCGGTGTGGTTGGATTTCTGCTCTAGGTATGTGGTGCAAATACTCACCTGGAGAGCTGCAGATTTCTTGGTTTGTGAAATGAAAACCTTTAAATGAAAGGCACAATTTTAGTTTTAGGTAAAGGCAGAGGCTCAGATTTTGTTCTTTGTTGCTCTTGGATAAATCCGGAGTCGCCAGTGGCTAGAATGGGGTCAGGGCAGATTCTAATCTCTGATCCCCAGAGATAATATTTTTATCTGCATATTATTTTCTCTTATGAGACATAAAGGCAATGCAAAACAGCAATGATCTTCAACCTATGCTCTGCAGACCCCAGGGGCTGGCAGACTATGTCTAAGGGGTCCGCGAAAGTTTGTTGTTACCATAGAACAGTGGTTTTCAACCTGTGATCTGCAGTTCCCTGAGGGTCCACAGACTATGTCTAAGATTTCCAAAGGGGTCTGCATCGCCATTCGAAATTTTTTAGGGGTCATCAAATGAAAAAAAGATTGAAGACCACGGTAACGCAGAAATGGTGTGGTTGGGCAAAATGCTATTCTGATGTTTCAAATACAAAAAAAAAAAAAAAAAGAAAGAAAAGAAAATCCAGGGTTTATTCCGCCCCTTGAACATTCTCATTACTTGACACATGAGGCTGAGTAACATCACATACTACTAGGTAAATAAGGAGATATAATAACATTAGAGATAGGGGCACCACTTCTCTCCAAGCCTAGATTCAAACTAAGGTCTCAATCCCAGTTTCATAGTGGCTCTGTATGAGTATAGAAGTTTAACTCACTGAGAGCTCCTTGCAGTATTCTAGACAATGTGTACCTTTTTAAATTCTAGTGTAACTCCTTCCATGCTGTCTTCTTTTACAAATTTGGGCCATTCTGAAATTATTTAATATCAGATGGAGACCTAGTCACCTGGAAAATTGCAGCTTCTAAAGTTCCGCTACATATGAATTCTCCATGTGAAAATTAGTCAGTCATATTTTGTTTTATTGCTTGGAAAGAAATGCCTGTTTTTCTGCTGTCACATACACGGTTTAAGGGATTTGGCTCAAACAATAAAAATTAAAATATGTCCTTGTGGGCTGTGAGTAAGCATAGATATTTGAGTTTGAAAGGGAGATTTTTTTTAAAGAAAATTCTGAGCATGTGAAAGGAGGCAGAACAATGAAGTAAGAACAATATTCTCAACTACTGGAACCTTCACTACCATCAAAAGCCCCCATTGTGCTCTCCTTAAACTCAGCCACTAAAGTCACAATGCTTGCTAGCTAGACCACTGAAAGCACGTAAAAGGAAAAGACTTGTGCTTAATAAGTAAAACAGTGTAGGTATAACAATTTAATATTTTTTCCAATGATTTAAATAAATACTTGGCATGGTATTTTTTCTTACTTGCCAACTGAAACTGATCAGATTATTTATTATAAATAATTAATCTGATTCCTTTTTTTTAATATCACAAATAAATATATCTGGAATTCAGCCACCTTTCACTACCATGACTCCTGCTCATTTACATTTTGAATTATTCAAGTGGATTTCATGTTACCCATTCAGTTTGTATACTGCATGTGTCCCAATAGAATGGAAGTTCCTTCATTTGCAAAACATTAAATGACTAAAAAGATCTCTTTAATTTAAAGATTATGAATCTTCCAAAATAAGTTCCATTCCACAGTGGTTGATCCTAAACAGAGATATTTTTATTCACTGAGTGGTATTTATTTAGGCCCAGATTCTGCTCTAAAGTTATACAGATCAAAGTCCAAAGTAACTCTGTTGAGGTAAAGTGGAGTTACTCTGGATTTATAATGGTATCATTAAAGATATAATTTTAATATGTGTGTGTGTGTGTGTGTGTGTTTATGAAATTAAGGCTGAGATTTTAAAAGCTTCTTAAAGGATCTGGACTCCCAATTCCTGTTAAGATGAATGAGAACTGTGTGTTCAAATCCCCTAGGTGGCTTGGCAAACCTTAGCCTTAATTTCTAATTTAGACCCGTCATTAAAATGTTCCTGTTTAATTAAGGGGACAAGGCTCAAATATTTTGTCATCAGTCTCATCTAAAAATAACATGTAGAATATCCATAAACTACTCACAGCAAAGCCAGAGAACCAGTCGCAGGATAAGCAGGAGATTTGGTGAGAACTTCACATTTTTGTTGTGGGCTTCAGTTGAGAGAGTCACCAGTTAGGAGAGAACCCAGGGTCTCTGTTCTGGGTATCCTTTTGCCCAATGGGATTCATAGAAGGTCAGACATAGTCCCTCTGACCTGAGTTACTTCAGGCAGGTACAGGAGAAGGTGCTGTCACTCAGCTCTGCTTCTCCTTTTGCTCCTCAGGGTTCAGACAGCAGACTGCTTGGTTTTGTTATATCTTGGGGATTGTGTTGCTGCTCTCTGTATGCAACAAATGTTCACGTCATTCTACTCTGCACCATCCCTCAGCCCCTGCTTCTTGCATGATACCTGAGAAACTAAGGAGATAACCTTGATCTGAATCACAGACAATAGTAATGAACTGTCTGGGTGTCAGTCACACCTGCTGAATGGCTGAATAAACAGGAAAAGAGGCATTTCAGTAAACTCAGGCATTTAACAGACCTTCCTTTCAGTGGGTGTATAGGGGGTGTTTTAAGGTCTCTCCTGCTATACAATAAGAAAGCCTTTAACTGTGCTTGAAGAAATCAACCTACATACTCTCTCTTATACCAGTGTAAATCCAAGTAGTTCTACTGAAGACTAATTGGCCTGGTCCACACTAACCCCCCACTTCGGACTAAGGTACGCAACTTCAGCTACGTTAATAACGTAGCTGAATTCGAAGTACCTTAGTCCGAACTTACTGCGGGTCCAGACGCGGCAGGCAGGCTCCCCCGTCGATGCCGTGTACTCCTCTCGCCGAGCTGGAGTACCGGCGTCGACGGCGAGCACTTCCGGGATCGATCCCAGAAGATCGATTGCCTGCCGCCGAACCAGGAAGTAAGTGTTGACGTACCCATTGGGGTGAAAAGGAGAGAGTAAACTTCAGGGAGCTCAGCAGCGATACTCAGGATTTACACCAGCATGTGGGAGAGTAGAATGTGGCCTAGAATGTTTGTCCATGGTCTAGCACAGTATTTCTCAATGGGTGGGTTGCAAATAGAGCTGTATTAATAACGGATTTTTAGGTTCAGTGATAGAACAGGAAAAGTTGAAAAAATCATTTTGGGTCAAATACAAAAATATTTCATTTTCAAGGGATTTTTTTTGTTTTAAAAATAAAATTGAAGTACAATTTGAAACAGAAAGAGATCTTGAATCAGAAAGTCAATATGTTTTGTTTTACAAATATAGAAATGAAAAGCTGTGACATTTTTGGAATTTTTTTCTTTTGTTTTTCAACTGAAATAATTCAACACATATTCGCAAAAATTTCTGGTCAATCGGAATCTGCATTCTTTTGGCAAAAAAAAAAAAAAGTTTTGTCCAAAAAATTTTGTGACTCCTGTGTGGGTCCTGGAAGACTATCAGAGTGATTTAAAACTTTATTACAATCTAAAGCAAAGAACATCTTGCCTCTGTACCCCATGCACAACCTCTCAAACTTCCCACACAGATGAATTCTATAGGCTTATCCTTGTTAGTGCTGATACATTTTTTTCTCTTGCTTTTCCAGCAAGTGGATGGGGCTCATGAAAACATGTGAATAACTAGAAACATGAGTATAGTACATAACAAGTACAACAGGTGAGAATAACAACTGAAGACACTGACTAGGCTTCAGAGAATGTTCATATTTTGTGTGTCAGATTTTGTATGTGATGAAGAAATCATCAAACCAAAGGAAGTTTTTAAGAGAAACAAATCATGGGAAAAAGTTGAAAAATACTGTGAATAACTGAAGATTCTTCAGAAGCTTGCTAAGGAATGGGGGGTCATGAAACAAGTTATGGCGAGAGCTGGTAAGAATTAATTACATTACAATCTCAAATCTCAGTGGAAAAATGGAAAGAAAAGTTTCACAAAACATTTGCAGATCTCCCCTCCCCACCCCCTATATTTCAATCGGCTCTAGATGTTACTTATTCTGTAGAAGTTTTATCCATGATATTTGACAGCCAAATCTGAAAGTAGATTTCAACATGAAGATTTCTCCAGTGAGCTATGATATTGGCTTCCACTTCAGTTAGACTTTCTATGGAGGGTAAGGCATGATGCTGGCAAAAGAATTGCACCCTGATTGTGTGCAGAACTTTGAACTTCAGTTCAGTCACTCATTTATGGGCATATCAGGGATGTGGTGTTTTCCTGATTTTAATAGATTTTGATTGATCGAGAAAGATGTTGATACATTGGAGAGGATTCAGAGAAGGACCACGAGAATAATTAAAGGATTGCAAAACCTGCCTTATAGTGATAGATTCAAGGAGCTCAATCTATTTAGCTAAACAAAGAGACAGTTAAGGGGTGACTTGATCACAGTCTGTAAGTACCTATATGGGAAGCAAATATTTGATCATGGGCTCTTCATTGTAGCAGACAAAAATCTAACAAGATCCAATGGCTTTTCTTTGTGTTCTTTAACAGAAGTAACTGAAAGTTCCCTTGTTGAGTCAGCAGTTTTTCTAGAGCGACCTCAAGGAACCATACTTTGAATTTTAATTAAGGAATGTTCTATGGAGGTTTCTGCTTTGGCCTAAGAGTTAAAAAAAAAATCTTTAAGCAATTGCTTTGGATGTTTTAAACTAGTTCCAATCATAAGAACAGCCACACTGGATCAAACCAATGTTCCATATAGCCTAGTATGCTGTCTTCCAATCCTGGCTAGTGCCAGACATTTCCGAGGGAATTAACAAACAGGGTAATTATTGAGTGATCCATTCCCTGTTGTCCACTCCCAGCTTCTGACTGGAAGAGGGTTAGGGACACCCAGAGCATGGGGTTGCATCCCTGACCATCTTGGCGAATAGATATTGATGGAGCTATCCTCCATAAACATACGTAATTCTTTTTGGAACCCAATTGTACTTTTGGAATTCACAACACTCCCTGGCAATGATTTTCACAGGTTGACCATGTGTTGTATGAAGAAGGTCTTCCTTTTGTTTGTTTTTAAATCCACTGCTTATTAATTTCATTGGGTTACTCCTAGGTTATGTGAAGGGGTAAATAACACTTCCCTGTTCACTTTCTCCATGATGAGGTGCTCATCTCAGGTGGTAACTTCTAGGCTGGTCTGAAATATACAAAATAACTATCATATGAATGGTCCAGAGTGGTTACAATTCTACATTTCTTCCAAGACAAAGTAAAACCTCAAAACAACCAGAAGAAGAAGAAAGAATGGTCTTTAAAGTACAAATAAAGATGGATGTCCGTATCTTGGTGAGCTACCAATCTAAGGACCAGATTCTGTCATTCTGATGCTGAGAGTTATTGCAAGTAATCCACTTGACTTCAATAAGGCCCTAGTCACCCAGTCTTAGTGTAAATGGGACTGGCAAAACCTGGTCCACAATTAAAAGGGGAACAAACAAGAGGAGGCAACAAGGTAGGTAGGAGAAGGATGGTGATGGGGCACTATGATTCTGTGATAGCTAAGTTTCTTTTTTACTTTTACTACAGTCCCAAGCTATGATCTGTCCATTGGCTTTCAGGGCATGTTGTGAAACTCATAGTTCCTAGGACTGATATTGTCAGACTTGGATGCCTAAAGTTAGCTGTCAAGAGGCAATCGCTAGCTTGCCAGAGATCTAGAAAAGAACTCTGGGTCCCTGATTCTGTATCTCAGATCTGCTTAAGCTTCATCAGGAGAAGTTTGCGTCACAAGACAGAGATCTCCAGCTCCAGTCTGGATCACCCTGATATTGGGCATTGGACTATAACCTATGGAACTAATTCTGAAAGAACTCTTTGCAACTCTAAAGCTCACCAACTCTGCTATGAACCTGACCTAAGAATTTTATTCATGTCTGTATGTATAATGATCTTTTAACCTATACTCTCTCTACTTTCCTTTTAAATACATTTTAATTTAGTTAATAAGAATTGGCTGTATTAACTGTGAAATCTGTGTGTGAAATCTGAAATATCCATTGTCCCTGTGGTCAATGTGTCCAATCCTTTGGGATTGGTAGAACTGTATATATGATGAACAAGATTTTCAGTAATCCTTATCATATTTGATTTGGCTGTCTGGGTGGGAGCCCAGGGCTGGGTTGCTTTAAGGGAACTGTGTTTTTGGCTTCTGGGAAACCAGTAAGGTATTGTAGAAGCTGTTTTGTTGATGTTTTGGTGAATCTAATTATTAGAAATAGCCACTAGCTTTGGGGATCGTCTGCCCCATTCTTTCCAGTTTGCCCTGATTGAGCAACCTCAGTGTGGCCTCCCTAGGACCCTGGTCACAGCCTGCTCAGTAGCAAACTCTAAGCTTTCAGCAAAGGCTAAGGACAGCTCGCCTGTGACTATGTCACATCACGGCACATTACCCCTGTGGGGTTTGACTGGGATTCAGAAATGGCTGCTCCTGGGGGACAGTTTGCAGGTGACAGATTTGTGCCTCATGCCCCCAGAGCATGGCTTTCAGAAACACTTCCTTCAGGTCAGGGGCAGGAGAGTGGTGGGCATGTGAAAAATTCTCTTCCTCCTTCTCCTCCCAGCAGGGCCATTGTTACCCATACGCCTAGTACGCAGCTGCGTAGGCCCTAGGCATCTGCGTGCTGCTCCAGTCCCTGCTCCGGTTCTTCCCCAGGGCCCCACCCCTGCTCCGCCCTACCCCTGCCTCTTCCCGCTCCCCTTCCCCGCCTCTTCCCGCCCCTGCTCCTCCCTGCTCCGTCCCAGCCCCACCCCTTCCCAGCCCCGCCCCCACTTCCCTGAGCTCTGCAGCAGGGCTGGGCCTGCACTCACTGACGAAGCCAAGCCAGCACCCCCCCCCCCCCCCGGCGGAGTCCTGGGGCCAGCCCACATGCTTCCCCCTGTAGAGGCCTGGGGCCCCACCCCACCGTAGGGCCCCAGAATACCTAGAGATGGCCCTGCCTCCCAGCCTCTCCATTTGTTTTCTGTCCATCCCCCTATTCATTCATTGCTCACTGACTCTCTCTTCTCCAAATAGCCCTCAGGCACATCCTCTGCTGCCTTCACTCTCCACCTCCAAATCCTCCACTCCCCCTAGCCCCATCTCCTCTCTTTAAACAGGACATTTGTCCAGTTTTAAGCTAACAATCCTGTTTTTTTTTTCACAGATATAAAACCGGATGTGGGTTTGCCCAGTATCACACATGGGATGGAGGATGCCCTTTTGCCCACTCTGGTGTGACCTCACACGGGTGCCCTCCATCCCTTGTGCCTCTCCAGTGCAATATCACACCAGTGGGGGTGGGGTCATGCAGGTGGCAGTGGGCCAAGGATGTTCCCAGACATACTGGAGGGTCTGGTATTCTGGGTATATGTCAATGGAAGATACTGTTGGAAGCAAGCTCTGGCAGCACGTTGCCTCAGGAGATTGTGGAGTGAGTGCAGCCAGATTTCCCCCCTTCTAACTATACTCAAGATATGTCTTCACTTGCAGCTGGAAGGTGTAAATTCCAGCTTGAGGAGACATACCTGCGCTAGCTCCAGTTGTGCTAGTGAACTAAAATAGAGTGTAGCTGATGGAGGTGCAAGGAGCTAGTCAGCTCGAGTGTGTACCTTGATGATACACAAGGCATATATTCAAGGTAACCGGCCTGTCCCACTGCAGCAGCTACTCCCTATTTTTAGCACACTGGCTCACTAAGAGTTAGCTCGGGTATGTCTCCTTGAACTGGTAATCATACCCTCAACATGAACTGTAGACACACCCTCAGGGATCAGGTTTTTTTCTTCTTTCCCAGCTCCCTCTGGGGACAGGCCAGGGAAGGATTGAGTTCAGCTCAGGCCTTGTCTTAATCCTTGTTCAATAGAACTGGTTGGGAAGTTTCTGACAATAATTTCTTTTGCCAAAAAATGCCATTTTGTCAAAACCAAAATGTTTCACGGAAATAGGTCTGTTTTGATTAAAATATCCTTGGGTTTCTCAGGCCCAGGGGGAAATTTCTAATCAAAAGATGAGTGATCTTTCTCTCATACATTTGTGTATTGAAAAATGTAGGAATGTCTCCTTTCTGTTTCCACATAGGAAGGCAAACAAATGTCCACAACTTACAATTTCTTCTGTGAAAGGGAATTGCTATTTCCCAGCCAGACCTATTGGTAAAACAGGCTAAGATGTTTGAAGTCATACGAACACAGGGATTGCCAGACATGGTTAGACCTGAGTCCATCTAGCTCAGCATCCTGTCTCTGACAGTTTCCATCTTCAGATGTTTCAGAGAAACCCCACAGTGTGTGTGTGGGGGAAATAGCATAACCCCTCCCACTATGGTCACAACCTAACCACTATGAGTTGGAGATCAGTTTAAGTCCTGAAGCAGGAGGTTTAATGTCCCTTCCAAATGTCTGTAACTATTGTAACTGGATATCCTTGTTATCCAAATAAATGTCCACTCCCTTTTTGCAACTTCTTAATTCTTGGCTTCAACAACTTCCTGTGGCAGTGAGTTCCAGTGTCTTATTACCCACTGTGTGTGGAGAAGTGTTTCCTTTAATCAGTTTGGAATTTCTCACCTTTCAATTGCATTGAATGGTCCCCTCTATGCTATGAGGAAGGGAGAAAGGGGGCATTGTAGCCGGCTGTATTGCAGCCTGGTGGGTTGTCTAGGCTTCAATGTGGCCAGCTAACTCACCTTTAAATGTGCTAGCCAGCATCTTAACAAGCATTAAGAGGGCTTCTACGTGGAGTTAGGCTAAGTCAGTTTAGCTAATGTGATTGAAAGCCAGGCCTTTTCTGAGCTCATAACCTGGCCACAGAGTTAATTGGGTCTTAGCTAATCATGCACAGCTCATTCTGTGTAGACCAGGCAGAAATGACTGCTTGATTGCTTCAGCAAAGGCAGCAGGTTGTCTCTTATCTCTACTCCAGCTAGCAGTAAACTGCTCAGGGCCCAGTTTGGGCCTGGCTCTGCTCTGACCATGGCATGACTCCTTCAGCCAGCATGAGTAAATGCATCCAGAAATGCCTGCCTTTGTGGGTGCCAATCATTTTGCAGGGTGGAGTGGCTAGCCCCCGCTTGCTGCAGCTTGTAAAGGCTCCATACAGATGTGATGATTACAAATAGATCTGAGCTGCACAGTGGTTTTGCAGAACTGATGTAACCCTGTCTCTGACAGCATAATAACTCCCGCTCAGAGAGACAGCCACAGAAGCCACAGGATATAGTTAGAGGAACACAAATATAGTCAGTGAAAAGAACATAAGAACGGCTATACTGGGTCAGACCAAAAAGACTTTGTCCAGCCATGTACTGCATCCACCCACCCACCCCTGACTTCCTTACTTAGCAGCAGGGCAGTATTTCCATGCACTGTACTGACTTTATTGAATGTTCTGTGTTTCTTCCATTCTCTAGAGAAATCTGGTCTCTCTTGCTCCTTAACACACCAAGTCCTCCAGGAGGCCTGTAGAACTTCCAGCCCATCTCAGGAGTCAAGAGGAAATGTAGATTTCAAAATAAAAATTATGGATCAAGCCACACTCTATAGCTCCATCATTATGATCTTGTTAAAACCTTCTTGGGGAAAGGGCCCTTAAATCAGTGGACAGTGGACAGTGACTGGTATGACATGGTGCACAATGGTGAAGATCCCAGTCCATTGACTTTATACTCATGCTGTCCCTCATGGAAGTCTTATAATATTTTGGGCTATTTCTTCAAGCCCCAGCCACTGGAGTCATGTGATTATTACAGGGGTAGTTCAGACTTCCTTTTTTTTTTTAAGTACGTTTCTAGCTCTCGTGATTGTGCTGAAAATCTGAAACCCCAGAAGGGCAATATAACAACCCCCCTCAGATTTGTTATCTTTACAATTTCTTGATTTTTAAGCCAGTCTCATGATATTTTGGGACCTGACTCATGATTTTTGATTGCTTAGGGATGAATGTCTGCAAGTGGCCACCACATATAAATTTATATTTAAATGTAAATGGATGTATATTATATTTAATTAGCAAATTAATCACCACTGACCATTATCCAGAACGTTATATGCCATGAGCACAGTGGACCTCTGCCACCTTTGATCATATCTTCTGACCCAGTGCGCGGCTTGTGACTGCACCGTTTTGGTGGTGTCTAAATTAACCTGAGGATTTAGCCAGATAGTTTCAGTCCCAGGAGGTTATGTGTTAGTTCCACTAGCACACTTAGTTTTGGATGAGGGAGGGTTGTTTGTTTATGTTTCAGAAAGAAAGGAAACACCAAATCCTTCTTCTCCTCAAGCAAAGCAACCAAGCGTTAATAAGTAACTCCAAACTCAGGTGCGGCAGAGTTGCTCAGCCAGAATGCTGCAGCCATTGAAATATGATCTGTGTCCTTCATTACTTGTGAAACAAATACAGTGGGACATACTAAGGCCTTGATCCTCAAAACATTGACGCCCACAAGTAACTTCACTCATGTGAGTAGCTCTAGTCAGGTGGAGTCGCAGGGAAACAGGATGATTTGCAGTAGGGAGTTACAAACATACCAGGTTAGCAAGATTGGGGCTTAACTGGTCATACGGCAGGAGGGCTGGTGGAACGTGTTCTGATGGAATTGTTTTACTGGAAAATGCTGATTGGACAGAATCCAAACATTCCTTGGGGAGGTGTCAATTGTGTTAAAACTTTCAGCAGAAACCCAGCCGGCAGTCTGTCTGGGCTGGCCAGAGAGCCTGTTTCCCTGGTTTCCTGCCAGTCAGCCACACATCCATCCTCCGGCTGAGCAGGTGGGCTAACGGGCTCCCCGGGCTTCTTGGCTCCCCAGCTATCCATCTGTCAGGCTGCCCTGCTCCCTGGCTGGCCGGATCCGCGTGATACACAGCTCAGCAAGCGGACAATCCCTGGGCAGCTAGTAAACTGGCCAGGAAACTGGGCAGCTTTCCCACCCTCCATGAAACCAGGCAATCCGGGTAGCAGGAATGTTTTGGTGTTTCTGAAGTAAATTCCTGCGGAATTACAGTCTAATGACAAATTTCTAGATTTTGACTTTTTGTCCTGAGTCAGGATAATTCCCCCTCCCCCCCGAAAATTATATATATATATATATTTTTGCAGGATGAAAATTCCATTTCCTGGACAGCTCTAAACAGCTCAATTGTACCCAGAGTGCATCTACTGTGTGTGACATGCTCTGTGACTGTGCAATGCAACCTCTGTCTCCTTCCCCCACCTCATCCTCTGCAAGTCTGGATCTGCTGCAGCATCTTCCCAGCTCCTTTTCCAGCCCAGCCCCCCTAAATCCTGGTGTCCTTCCCTGCTCTCCCATTGGTTAGTTGCCTCCCTCCATCTCCCTCAAGTGAGAGCTCCTGCTAACCAGCCTCCCCGCCTAATAACACTAACAGGCTAAATCCTAATGAGATTCATGGAAATCCATGACTTTCTGAACGCATGGAAATTCACTTTGGTGCCGGGAGTGGCTAAAAATTCACCTTTTTTACGGGAGTGGCTAGTGAAAGATCAGAGCTCTGGGGATATTCCAGTTGGGAGGAGAAACTGATGATGGCGTCTGGCATTCTCTGGGATGCCATCTTGTTTAGTTACAAGGAATGAACAAAGACCTGCTTCTGTGAACGGAGAAGGAACCAAAACCAGGGAGTAGCTTCTTTGCTCCCAGCCCCAAGCCTCTTTAGTCAGCACAAAACCTATCAAACACCTTCCTCTTTCCCCACCCCCTACACCAGACTTCAGGGTCGCACACTGTGTTTGTCTAGGCTGGCCCTCTGCCTGCCCCAGGCAGTTGCACTCCAGTTTGCCCTGTGTCAATCTGCCTGCTGCACACGCACCCACATACACACACACAGCTGTTCCACCAGTCAAAGCCCTCACCTCTGTATTTAAAGCCCCCTGAGTAACGTGATTCAGCTTCTACTCTGCAAGCCCACCTGCCTTGGTTTTGGGGTGTGACTCCCATTGTTACAGCTGCCTTGTTACAATGGCTTCTTGGCACTGATTCTGAATGTCAGGTGGGGGCCACAAGGTTTAGTCCAACCTATGTCAGTGTACATACAAATACAAGCGAGATCTGCCATCCTTCCTGCCCCGCTCCTGTTGCTGGGAGTGGGTGAGTAGGAATCATGGGCAACTTAGCCCTTATTCGTCCTTTCTTGCAACTGCCTCTGAAGCAGCTGGCACTGGAGAGGACACTGGGCTAGACCAAGGCTTGGTTTGCTGTGGCAGTTTCCATACTTGTCAGAGGAAAGACGTTCTTGTGGTTAAAGCTCCAGGCCTGTGAGTAGAACTGACAAATCTAAATTCAGTTTGTGGTTCTGCTGCAGGTTGTTGCTCTGAACGGTCATTTGGAACCAGATTCAGACTAAAACTAAGTTCTTGTAAGCACTGGCGGAGCCCTGAACACCACACAAGTGACCATGATCAAGTCACTTAATCTCTCTGTGCCTCATTTTCCCCACTGTGACATGGGGTCAATCATCCCTCTGTTGACTAGCCAAACAGTGAGCGCACTCTGTGTATGTACAGCACCTAGCACGCTGGGGCTCTTAGGGACCGGGCATTAAAAGTAACGTATGTATTCATGTTACAGACAGCAGATAGTTTGCATATTTGACATCTCTTTGAGTCAAGAATTAATGGGAAATTGAACTTTCAAATGTTCCAGTGTACACACATGTATAATAGATTTTAATTTACAATGGGATTATTCCAGTATCAGGGGGTAGCCGTGTTAGTCTGTATCCACAAAAACAAGGAGGAGTCCAGTGGCACCCTGTACATCACACACACACACACACACACACACACACACACACACACACACACACACACACACACACACACACACACACACACACACACACACACACCTTGTCTTCCACCTGATCTGAAAGTGACACAAACCCTCCTTTTTGGACAAGGTAAATGTGTCCCTTCAAAGGCTGTTTGTTTCTGGGGTTTCAAGCGTATTTCTCCCTCCCCCACATGTCACCTCTCAACCTTTACATGGCGGCCGATGACCACAATCTGTGTGACAAGTGACTGACTGGCAGAACACCTGGGTTTTCTTGCCACTGTGCCATAACTGGCAGTTTGTAACTTTTTTTTAACTACAAGTCCTGCTCCTAAGCATGTCTCCTGACAGTGTGATTTATAATGAAGAGATTTTGCCAGCTGTACCCCATGAGAGGATGCTGGGGAGAGTGTTGCTGTCATAGGTGACAACTCTGTGGGTGCTGCGGGGCTGGAGCACCCATGGGAAAAAAAATAGTGGGAATTCAGCAGCCACTGGCAGCCCCGCGGATCCACTCCTGCTATGCCTCCCCCCAAGTCCTTCCTCCTGCTGGCGGCCCCGCCGATCAGCTCCTTCCCCTCCCACCCAGCTCCTCCCACCCGCCGCGATCAGCAGTTTAGCGGTGTGCAGGAGTTGCTGGGTGGGAGGGGGATGAGTGGAGGCAGGAAGAGGTGGGGGAGAGGGTGGAACTGGGCAGTAGGGGGCGGGGCAAGGGTGGGGGCTTCTGGGAAGAGGTGGGGCCTGGAGCAGAGCAGGGATTGAGCACCCCCCCAGGAACTCGGGAAGTCAGCACCTCTGGTGGTTTTGGGGCTGGCTGGTTGAAGCAGAGGATCCATGCCCTGCCTGGACTTCTCCTAGGCGCAGTAGGGCAGGGGGTTGGGAAGGAAGGGTGCTCCCTGCCCTTTCTGCCCAGAGACAATTCATTTATGCAGCCCCCACAAAGGCAGTTGGTTTACTTTGCCCACTGTCTCCTTCCTTCACTACAGTTGATTCAGGGAGGGCCCCACCTTTCCACAGGGGCCTCTAAGGAGCAGGGAAATGTAGCCCAGCTAACTGGGAGGAGATGGGGGAGGTCAGAGGGATCAGGCTGGGATACTTCTCAGGAGGGGATGGGGGAAGAGGGAGTTAGTCCCCAGTCCATGAGGAGCCCAGCAGCGCAGGGCTGCTCCCCTTCCATCTCCTCTCCAGAGAAAAGTCTACCAGCAGGCTCATCACGTCCTCTACCTGAAAACCCAACAGCTCTTGGGCTTCCTGCCTCCCTGTGCTGTTGCGAAGGGGAAAAAGGAAGCTCCGATCTGGCAGATAGATTCCTTTTCTGGTCGTTACGAGAGTGCGCTACAGGAGAGACGTCTGTAGTTAGGTAGCTAGTAGCGCTGTGCAGGAACTGGAGTTTCATATTTGCAGGAAATTGCAGGGTTATGAATTTTTTTCCATTAAGAAATTAAACAAATGCCCCCAGATTTTTGAGATTTCCCACACAATGAAATTCTGGATTTTTTTTTCTTCTGGACCAGCTAAACATTTTTCTGATTTCACATTTTTGTTGTTTTTGTAGTAGAAAGAGAGAGCCTGAGACACGAGGCCTGTTCTGAGGGGCCTGGTGTAAGGCCTAAGGCCCATACTAAAGTCAGGACCTGCTGATATAAAACAAATTAGCAAGAGTCAGGCTATGAGCAAAAGTCAGGCCCTGTTACAAAGCAGATGCCTGCTTGCAGGCTCATTATCTGATACATGAACTTGGCAAGAGCAGTGCTGGCATTGCAAAAACACAAGTACTCCTAGGCACGTAAACACATTCCAGAGGTGGTACAAGAGAGATGTTTTCATTGAACCAACAGGTACAAGGTAAAGTGTGGTAACTAACCACATCAGAGGGGTGATATGTAATGTGTTTGTATCAGTGTATAAAAGAGGGTCACAGGGGATGTCTTTATCTAGCCTAGGGGGGAGCAGAAAGTCCTGCTGCTCACTGAGTCCATTGTCACGCACAAACATGTATTGAGTGTACCTGTAGCTTGCATAGGGCCCTAATACCGTGTTTATTGACAACAAACCTGGCCGAGCACCTTCGCTACTGAATCATCTCTTTGGGCAGTTTGATGGAGGTCCACTGTATGGGTTATTTGGCCAGAGTCAGTGCGGGACGTAGAGAGAACACACACACAGCCAACAACTGACAGCAGTTTTATATTCTGTTATATATCCTTCAAAAAGTGAGACAAAAATCATTTTAAAGGGAAAATTGAAATGTTCCCTTTTCACCTTACGGCAACAACCCATTCCAGTTTTTTTTCTACCTGAAATTTTATCAAAATTGACAAGTTTCTTTGAGGTGTTTTGAATTTCATGGAAATGCATTTCTGATGGAAAAATGTTCCATTGGAAAAATTCCAGCTACAGATTCCATAGATAGATAATGCACCAGTACATAACATGCAAGAATACGTAGCATTGCTCTTGGGTGTTCTAGGAGCAATAAAAGGGCATTGTTGTTGTGTACTGCAGGGGGCTCTGTGTGCAGGGTTCTTTTGTCTTTTTAAGCTCTTAGCACCTGCCCTGCTGGTGCTTCCTTCCATCCACGTGGGACATTGAGTGAGAACAGAGAGCATGGAGGTTGCTAAGTTTTGTTGCTGGCTGTGATGATCCTTCCAGGACAGCTGAGAGGGCTGCTCCATGGCTGTTTGATCCTCTGGTCTCAGCTCCTCACTGGCTCTCCTTCATAGTCATCACTCTCTGAAGAGCTGCACCGAGACATTTGAGTTGCAAAGTCTCCTGCCTCTTCATAGAATGGCACATTGGGTTCTATGGGGAGAGGGGAAGGAATTGGCTGCATGTCAGCCAGCTGCACTTAGCACCTTGGAGGGTTGCCTGTATGAAGCATTGGAACAATTTGCTTAGGGACATAGTGTATTCTCTGTCACTTGAAGTCTTTAAATCAAGACTAAATAGCCTTCTCAAAGATCTGCTTTGGCTGAATCAGAAATTATTAGGTTTAATGTGGGACTTGCTGGGTGGGATGCTCTGTGATGGTGGAGGGCAGACTGGATGGTTATAACTGTCCCTTCTGGCCTTACAGTCTATGAATCTTGATGCAGTCCCTCCAGAGAAGGAGGCTACCCTTGCCTATGCAAACTGGCCAAAGAGTGTGAGAATTAGATGTTATCTTCATTTCCACCTCCCATCACACCCCAGCCCAACCACTGCTCAATGCCCGACAGAAAGGCTAATTAGTTGAGATGTGTACAGGGGTGGGCAGATTTCACCCTGTTTCTTCATGGGAGGAAGCCCTGCCCTCAATAGAAGTCAATAAATATAGTACCTATTTTTAAAAAGAGGAGCAAACAAGACCCAGGGAATTAGAGACTAAGTTCGATTCCTGGAAAGATACTGGAACAAATTATTAAACAATCAATTTGTAAGCACCTAGAGGATAACAGAGTGATAAATAATAGCCAACATGGATTTGTCAAAAACAAATCATACCAAACCAACTTATTTTCCTTCTATGAGAGGTTACTGGCCTACTGGGAGGGGACCTGATAACAGTGTGCAAATAGGTTCAGGGCTGTTATAAAGAGGACGGGGATCAATTGTTCTCAGTGCCCACTGAAGGTAAGACAAGAACTAATGGTGTTAATCTTCAGCAAGGGAGATTTAGGTTAGATGTTAGGAAAAACTTTCTGATTATAAGGGTAGTTAAACTCTGGAACAAGCTTCCAAGGGAGACTGTGAAATATCAATCACTGGAGGTTTTAAAGACAAACGTCTGTCAGGGATGGTCTAGGCTTACTTGGTTCTGCCTCAGTGCAGGGGCCTGGACTTGATGACGTCTCAAATTCCCTTCCAGTCTGACATTTCTATGATTCTATGAATACAAAGTCCAAAGGGAGTGGATCACTTACGGCGCTCAGAGGTCGGTGAGGCAGAGGCATCCATCACAGGAAGTGTGGAGTAAGGTGTGTCCTCCATGGTGATGGCATCCAAACTTTCATATGATCCATCAATATCTTTGTTACCTTGTGGTGCCTTCAAAAAAACAAAAACAAAAGCAAAACAAACAAACAAAAACCCAGACTTGTGGACATTAACATGCGGGGAAGGGGCTACCTTTTTCCTGAGAAAGTGTTTGAAAGCCAAGACTGAAAGAGAAGCCAGCTATCCTCTCAGAGACCGCCTTACTCCAAGAGTGATCCCTTCAGGCCAGGTTACCAACTCACAGTGAGCAACACCACTGACTTCAGCAGAACTCTCTGTGTGAGTAAAAGACTCACCAGTGAGTAAAAGATTCAGGGGTGGGCCCCTGTAGTTCAGTGGAATTCATCATGGGGTAGAGTGATGGCTCCCTCTGACTGGTGGTATCAGAATCTGGCTCCCTGTACACATCGTATTCCAGTGCAAAGAGGCTTCCTGGCCAATAGCGCTGGTCAAAAAGATTTCATCCAAAAAAAACTTTTCATGGAAAAAAAGCTTTTTGAGAAAAATGGACGTTTCTCAGAGAAAATTTCTTTTTTTGGAAAAAATAAACTTAAATAAAATTTTCATAGAAAAAAAAAATCAAACCAATTTTCCTCCACCCAAGTTTTGGCAACCAAAACCTTTATTTTTTAAATACAATAACTGAAAAACATTGTTTTTGCAAAGAAAAATCTGAAAAAAACCTCAGCGAGATATTTCCATGACAATGAAACATTTTAAATTTTCTTCTAAAATTATCCTAGAAAATTAAGTGCAATGTTTGACCAGCTCAGCTGGTAAATCTTCTGAGAACCTAGGGCTGGGTTCTGAGTTGCACTTTGTGGCCGGGGAGGGGAGTAAAATAAGCCACTGTATAACTCTCCACATGCTGCACATACTCTAGGACTGTAGACATAAGCAGAGCTACTTACCCGCTCATTCCTTACTCCCCATCTGGAGCAGGTGGGAGGGGACTGGGTGGGTCGGAAATGAGAGAAGACTTGGCTATCCCTTCTTGATGGCCAGAGTAGCTGAGCCAGTGCAGTATTAAAGGCCACCCGTAAATGACTAGCTCCCAGGCTCAAGGAGGAAGCAGAAGAGGTATTCTCACTCGCTGTCTCTGAAGCACAGGGTTACCTCTAGAGTGATGCAGCTTATGCACATCTCCTAGCTCAGGTCTTTGCCTAAGGCAAAATGTAGCCTCCAAAAGTGAGAGGTTGGGCTGGTGCTTACTCACAGAGGAGAGCACGAGGCAGTCAGTGTGTGTAAGGGTATCATAGAATCATAGAATATCAGGGTTGGAAGGGACCTCAGGAGGTCATCTAGTCCAACCCCCTGCTCAAAGCATAAGTAGAGTTATTAGAAAAAAAAATTGGTGAAACAGTTTTCTGTTGGAAAATTCCATTTGGCCAAAATGGAAATGTCTCATGGGAACTTGTTGACTTTGACATTATTATAATAAGAATAAGTTGAAAAAATAATGTAGCCTTGCTCATTTCGTGTCAACATCATCATTTCAGTTCACTTCATTTAGATGCTTATTTATAATAAATATTCATTTTAATATTATATATTATATTTAAAGATGTTATATTATATTATAATGCTTCAATTCTAACAAAACAAAATGTTTTGATGGTCTTGAATTGGATTTTTACAAAAAAATTAATGCCATGGGAAATTTCAAAATTTCAGTTTTGGAATGAAAACACATTTTGAAATATTGGACTCCAGTTTCCAACCAGCTCTAATCATAACTTAGATGTCAGGCAGGAAAGCAAACTAACACTGTCGAGTGTATTTCTGAATGCAGATCAGCATCACATATTTTACAAATCACAGTATTATCTTGATAGAGGAATCACTGGATGAGGTTTTCTGGCCTGCATTATACAGGAGGTCAGACTAGATGATCACAGTGGTCCCTGCTGGCCTTGGAATCTCTGAGACACTTACCTTTTCCTGGAAATATCCAATGGGAGATGCACCTGAAAACAATAATTAGACTGCATTTATAGAGATTGTTGTTAGCAATGGTGTACAGCAGACTTGGTTCTTGGCATGTTAATAAATGCTCAGTCTCTTGAAGGAGGGATAGGATATTTTATGGTCAATAACGTGACCCTCTACATTACATTTTCCAATTGTTCTTTTTTCAATAAATGTGACCTTTCCTAATTTTTCACATTAAAAATAACCAGCCACAACCATTAAATGATCTCATTCTGCAACCACTATTGAGCACTCGGGTGGGCAGTTCCATGGACTTCATTGGGCCACTAGCAGTGGTAAGTTGAGCTGGCTGAAAAACTGTAAGTTTGTTTTGTGAACACACTTTCTGAATATATATATATATATTTATTTGCTTAGAAGTTTTGGGGCTTTCATAAAACATTTTGATTTTTTAAATTTAATTTTTGCATTGCAAAATGTTGTTTTTCAAGTTTTTGTTTCATTTTCATAGAAAAATCCCATATTTTCCCTTTCTTTTCAGAGAGAAAGAATATTAAACCCACTTATACATTTTACTTTTTTCCATGGGAAAAATGAAATATTCTGATTGTGACCTGAAGTGAAATATTTCATTTTAATTTTCCTGGTGGAAAATCAATTTTCCTGCAGATAATTTAGATTTTTGAGAAACTGCATTTTCTGTGGGAAATCCATTCCAATGGAAAATTCCTGACTAGCTCTAGTGCTTAATGTTCCTACTGTGAGGAATGCCTCTGATGTTAACAGTCTTAGTCTCAGGAATAAAGTTAAGCATATGCACATGTGTTTGCAGGAGCAGGGCCCGGCGGGGGCAAGTTTTCAAAGCAGCCAAAGGGATTTTGATTCACAATTCCTGTTGATTTTTGTGACAGAACTGACAATTTCCTGCAATAGCCTTGAAAAAACTTATTGAATTAAGTTTCAGTAGCTTTGGAGTCCATTGTATTAAAAAGTCAAAGTGTATATATTATTGAGGAATTGTATGTAACTTCTGTAGGGGAAGGTGTGACCACTGTAAACCCTGAGAAGTGTTATGACAGGGGTAGTCAATTATTTTTTGTCAAAGTTCAAATTTCTTGGTCTAGGATCAAATTTCTTGGTCAAGATAGAGTCAAGGTCCAGACTCCAGAAAAACATTTTTCACACTGCAATAACAATAATGATAATAATAATAAGTAAATAAAAAGATGTTGTGGTCCATTCAAAAGTGTCTGGTGGCCCATGGTCTGCCTCTTGACTACCCAAGCGTTATGAGCTTCACAGGACTATCTGAAACAAATGGGCCAGAGAAAAATGAAGTTTTTGGATAAACAAAGTTAAGTGGGTTTCCTTGGAACTCTCTAGGGGGAGCTGAATGTCAATTCACCTCCCTCAAATTATTCAAAAATTCAGCCGTTTGAAGCTATGTCTTGAGGAAAGGACTTTTGTTTGCTGATCACCTGTTACAGGAGGATCAAAGGCCCAAGCTGTATAAATAACAGAATGAACTGTCCCTGGGTTCTCTGGTTCTGAGCTAATGTGGTTAGAAACTTATAACCAGAGGAAAAAACCTGTGTGGGGTTTGAAGAACTAATCAGCTACCAGATCCTTTGCTGGAGTTGGGGGTGATCTCTGCCAAGCTTATTAGCATGTGAATACGTTCTTTTAATGTTTTAATATGTTTTTTCTGTAATGCTTTAGCTTAAAAATAAACAAATATGCTTGCTTAGAAAGATCTGTGCGGTGACATGTAATTGCGGGCAATTACAGCTGTTCATGGCCCCTGGAGAGAAAGCAATAGGCAGACACTGGCTATTTAGTCTGTCTTGCTTGCTGGCGATATCAGGGTAAGCAGGGAACTGTGCAGCCTGGAAAAAAACAAGCTCAGGAGAGGCGCATTACAGGTCCCCACTTAAGAGAGGTGACAACCTAGGAGCCAGAAGCCTATAAGTATGTTCCCATGCTGGACCATGGAGGGGCAATACATGCACACTTGCCTTGAACTGTGACCATTTCTAAAAAGAATTAGACCTTCAAATCCTTTAAGTGGCTTTGAAAAGCCACTTGAAATTATTTCAAAAAGTCAATACAAATAAATTAAAATATGTAAATATGATATGACTTTTTGGACATTCTCTCTTCTCTTCTCTCTTTTGCTTGCCTCTGTAAATAAATAAAAATCTAAACTGATCAGGGTAATACATAATTAAAAATTGCTTTCTTACTGTCTGGCTGATGTTCAGTGCTCCTGCTTTTGTGACTGTGATCTTGTATTCTGCAGAAAATAAAAGAACAATAACCACAGTGAAGACTTGCAGCTGCACTTGTTTGTGGTTCTCCTCCAGATATCAATAACAGGGAGTAGAGCCTGGCATTGCTGAAGGGACCCTCGAGATTATCTGAGGCAAACCTATGTCAGCATGTCCCTTGAAGATGGGCAGCTCCATGTGCAAGTTTAGAGTGGGTCTAAAAACAATAATTGTGTGCGAAAAAATGAAAATTTGATGAGGTTTCCATTTTTCAGGGTTTGAAGCAGACCAATTTTTCAAAATTTCTTATGAAATATTTTTTCCTCACATTTTGAAATATATATCATTTGTCTTTCTCTCCCACCCCTTTTTTTCCCCCTGTGTACCCACTGAGGGCAATAAACTGAATAAAGTCCAGGGTCCACACCCCTTTTTAATTTTTTTTTTGCAACTCTAATTTTTCAAAACATTTCCAACTTTGAAACAATTGCCAAGTGGCACAATTACAGAGTTTCATTTGGGAACTTTTCCAAAGTTAAGGAAATTTTGAAAAGTTACAATGCAGAAAATTAAAACAAGAAAGAATATCCCCCCACAAAGCAAACACAAACCAACCAACCCCCAAAAGAAATACAATTGAAAAAGTGGGGGGATGGGATGAAGGGGAAGAAAAGAAAAAAAACCCCACAAACCCTAAACACCTAGACTTCTTTCACTTAATTGTATTCAGTGGAAAGCAGAAGGAGAAAGGGGGGAACCCCAACATTCAAATTTTAATCATTATAAAAATGTTTAAATTTTTGAAATATTCAGATTTAATGAACAACAATTACATTAAAAACCAACCAAACGCCCACCCCCACACACATAAACACAAACAGTAAAATTTTCAAAAGTACCTGAGTGCCAGATTTTCAAAGGTATTGAAATGCCTAACAATACAGATAGGTGCCTAGAGGGATTTTCAAAAGTGCGTAGGTGCCTAACACCTACTGAAATCAATGGGGATTAGGCACCTAAAGACCTCTGAAGATCTGGGCCTAATCACTTAAATGACTCTTGAAAATGGAATGTTGTTTTCTAACTCACTTAAGCACTTGTAAAAATTTTACCCCGAAGACTTTTGTGAAAGGTTTCAGATTTTATTTTTAAAAAGGCCCCATTTTTGATTGGGGGAAAAAAGTTTCAAATAAAAAATGTCCATCAGCACTCTGGACAGTGATGAATGCTTCCCATGGATTCCTCTGTGCCCTGGAGAGACACACACCGATTTCCTAAATGAAGCTTTCTAAGCTGACCCCTGACACATGTGTTAAAATATAGTCTGACACATGAGAGCGCAGTTTCCCAGCCTCCTGGGTCATTTCAGGTGAGGGTGAACAAGATGACATCTGGTGCTTCTTGGTAAATAGATGGTGCTGAAAGTTAGAGAAAGGTCTCCAGCTGCTGTGGGGGAAGGGGCTAGACTTTCTGGCCATACATATAAGATTGGAGATTGCAGGGCTTGTGTACCAGTGTGGCTGGGGAGAGTAGGTGGGCATGGGAGGTATCTCGGAAGGTGGCATCATCTTGAAGGGGATTTTACTGGCTTTTCTGTACTTGCATTCTGAAGGTTCGCACAAAGTTTTGGGTGGTGGAACAATAGCCCAAGGCTAAAAGAATGAGCATTGCCTACCTTGTATGTCTGCATTTAGATAGACCTAAAAAGAGAAATGATTGTCATGTAATGTCCTTTGTTTGAACAGGACGGGTATTTTCAATCAGTCTCTGAGCATGAGGTTTGGCTCCAAATTCTGCATTATGTGTGAATCCATTACTTGCCCATGTTGTCTTCCAAATACTGGCACATTGAGTTATTTGCATACATATGTACCGCTCATTCTGTGAAATAGCCATCATTTTAACATAGAGAGAGAGCAGGTTGGATGATTTTTTATTTCATGGAAAATTTCAACTGTTGCCAAAAACAGAAAACCCCCAAACAGAATATTTTTTGGGTGTCTGTAAACACAAACTGATCATTTTCAGATAAAAACAAATACACAAAAATTGGCCTAAAATTGAAAATTTTGGGTTGACAACTGTAAAAAAAAACCCAAACAGTTTGAGTTTTCAGCTTTCCAATTAAAAATTTAAATTTTTTGAGGAATGCGTTCATTTTATGCAAACATTTTCCTTTAGTTGAAAGCCTGATTTTCAGTGCAAAAAAAGTTTCAATTGAAATTTTTGACCTGTCCTACATATATATGAAGTGAAGGATGAATTTTGCCTGAAGTAAAAGATGCATTGTGGAATAGTTTTAACTATTTATACATAATTTAATTAATTAATTTCTATTTCAACAGTTACAAGCAGTTGAAAATGTTTATGTATTTGCATTAATTACTAAGCTATATATGAGGATCATAAAATCAGACATGAGGATTACTATTTGTTAGCAATCTGGAATTGTAAAGTATTTTATTCTCTGCCAAGAATGTTCTTAATTGGGTGAAATTTTGAATGTTTAATGATTTCAATGCCTTATGGTCATTTTAAATCTTCTTTTGAACATCTGCTCTGTAGTCTTGGACATTGATTTGGCCAGTCTTGGTCACTGTTACCTACCTTTTTTCATCAGTAGGAAACACACCAAAATTACCAACAGGCCAGAAGGAATTGTAGATCCCAATATTAACCAAAGGACCATTTCTAGAACAGAAACATCAATCAAAATGTAAGTAATTAGGAAAGTGACACCGGAAAGTTGTAAAATTGGTATTATATTGCTCTTGTCTCACTGCATGTTGAATGTCTCTTGTAGGAAGGAGATTTGCACATATTTTCGAACAAATGAGGTAATTTTTGCTCAACTCTTTCCTGCAGAATTTCAAATGGAAAACCCCCTACACATGTGATTACTGATTAGTCTCTGTTCAGAACTATAGTACATGATCAATGAATGCATGCCATGAATGGTCATGTTAATGGCCAGACCACCAAGGAGCAATCTGATTAGTTGCATACTTTTCTTAGGGCATTATATATAGAAGTACTAATACTAGAGCAATGCTGTTATTTGTCATATTTAATGTCGACATTTGCAAATCTAGCAGCATGAAATTGGCACAATTATTTTACCGTCCAGGGAAATCATGATGCTTTGTAAAAATGCAGTCACTAACACACAAAACACACATTATTCCCAACTTTATGTGCCCACCAAGTAGCAAAACAGGTCTCATCCATTTCTGTAATGTAATATATGTGCTAGAGGGGTCCAAATAAAGGAGAAACTGAACTAATCTGGTTTGCTAAATTTAAGAAATTAGGATATTTTCAAGTCCTTATTCGAGCTGGGTGAATTTTTTTTCCAACTAATTGCTTTTTTACCAAAAAAATGCATTTTTGGTGTCCAAAACTATTTGCAAATTTGAGTAAAAATTCAACAAATAGTATCAGTTTAAAAAAAAATGTAGAGTCAAAACATCTAGTTTCAATTTTTGAATTCAAAATGGCATTTCATTTTTAAATTTGGCCAGTTTGGAATACACCCACACCCACACCAACACCTGCACAAAGGTTGAAAAATACCAAAACTGGGCAAATTGAAACAAAAAAATATTTTTATTGTAGACTGAAATGTTTGGATTGATTTTAAATGAATTGTTTTTTAGTTTTTTTTCATTTGATGAAAAAAATTGTAAACATTTGTTTCAGTTTGAATAAAATCAGATTCCCGTCCCCACCCATAGGTTTTATTGTATGGCTTCTGAACAAAAAATCCATTATTTACCCAGCTCAACATCTTATAATATATGCTACCCTCCTCCCTCCATCTTGAATATGCCAAAAATTGAACCTTTCCCTCAACTATCCCTTAAATTTTTCTCTGAACATCACAGAATGACTGGGTATTTTTACTTTGCGGCTACCATCAAAGTGCAACCGGTAACACAGCCTATCTATGATTTTTTAACAACTCAGCCATATTATCATCTGGTCTTCTCTGTACTTCCCATCACTCAGAGAGATGGTGAGAGGTCGGGCTTCAGAGACCTGACCTCCCCTTGTTCTGAATATACATTTGAAGACAAGCTACAGAATACAAGTTCAAGTCCTATGATAGTAAATAAAGTCATTTACCGTCGCAAGATGGTTGCATTCCAGAGCTACTGTTATTAGCCTGCGAGATGTTAGCTGTGGAGAAAATTTATAGCAGCTCATTCATAAGTCACTAGTTATTTGAAATCCTTTATACAAATAGACTTTAAAATATCCATGTTTTCAAAATGGAGCATTTAGTGCCCACCTCTGAAACCATAACAGGAATAAAGCTTCAGGTTGCCATAGCTAGTCCTCGGGAGCCAGGATGGTCTTGTGGCATGAGCGTAAGGCACAAAAGATCTGGATTCTATGAGCTTTGGCAAGCCACTTAATCTCACTGGGCTGCCTTCTGGTTCCCTTGTTCAGTGAGTAGCATCTTACTCCATGAGCTCATTTAATCAGAGCTTCTTGCAGATTAAAGAGTTACTCAGCATGAGCAAAGGTACCAGTCCCTAAATTCTGCATCTGTGCAATGGGGGTAATAAATTTTCATTTGTCCGTCTTGTTTTATTCAGAGTTTATGTACAATCCACTGCCAAGTGTTGCATGTTCCTTTCTGTGCCCAGTCCACAGAGGGTATAAATGTGTTACGCTGCAACATAAAGGCTACGTCTACACTATGGGGGGGGGGATCGATTTCAGATACGTAAATTCAGCTACAGGAATAGCGTAGCTGAATTCGACGTATCTGATCCAACTTACCCCGCTGTGAGAACGGCGGCAAATCGACCGCCACGGCTCCCCCGTCGACGGCACTTACTCCTACCTGGGCTGGTGGAGTACGTGCGTCGATTTGGGGATCGATTTTCGCGTCCCGACGAGACACGATAAATCGATCCCCGAGAGATCGATTTCTACCCGCCGATCTGGGCAGGTAGTGAAGACAAGCCCATAGAATCTTGGCTCTTTAGCTCAAGCTGCAGCAGTTCATGTGTTTAGCTCCGGAACCCCCACTGCATCACCCCGAATGGTGGCTTTTCAGGGTAAAGTCTGTCTCTTGCTATGCATTTGTATATCAGCCAGGGCAATGGGGCCCCAATCTCAGTAGAAACCTGTAGCCACTACGGTAATGCTAATTAAAGCTGAGTGAATAATTGATTTCCTTTGGGGGGGGGGGGGGAGATTGAACCAAAACATTGGAAAATAAATTTGGTTCAATTCAAACCAAAAGTGATTTTTATTTTTAGTTTTTTTTCTACCCAAACAAAAAACAAAGAAAAAAATGCATATTGGGTTCACCAAAATGTTTTGTTTTTCTCGAAACAAAATTGTTTTGAAGTTTTCATATCTCTTGTGGTTGTTTTTCACCTTTTTTCCTTCTGTTAAAAAATTAGTGAAATTTCAAAACAAAAAGCCACCTTGAAATGAAGTCTAATGTTTATTTCCATTTTTTTCAGCTGCAAATATTTGCCGAATTCAGCCTGAATTTGTGAATAGTTTTGGTGCCCCCCAAAATGCATTCTTCTGTGAATTTACTAATTAAAGAAAAAATTCACTCAGCTCTAATGACAGTCCCCTCATTTAGTGCTGCGATTGGGGTCTAACAATTTCCTGAGAATTAGGAGCACAGGACAACTGCCCATCTATTACATTCGGAAAGGGATCACGTTTCATACACATTGTGAAGAGGAATAGAATGATCACCACTATCCCTAATTTCATTCCCGTCATCCTGCATCTTCTTATCTTCCCCTGTATTTATCACTGTTCAGGCTGAACATAGCACAGTTTGGGTTCAGCTGAGAGCTGTAGTCATTCAAGATCAAGATTTCCCCTTTTCTTCTAGCTGGTTGCAATGATCCCATATGGCCTTAGAATAGATGATAACAATTTTCAAACTTTTTCACCAAATATGGTTTCATTTTCTGTGGTCAGCTCTGTGAATAACAAATATCTTTTCCTTAAGCGGTGTGAGTTCAGTTTCTTACCTGTGACATTCAGGTACCAGGCTGCACTGAGAAACGAATTCGTCACCCGGCCATCTCTGTGCTGATACAAACAAGCAAAGTTTCCGGAGCTGTTTGCACTCACTTTGTGATGTAGGTTATAGGCAAATCTGCTTTCCATCATTGGCTGGACTGTAAGATCCTGCCCATCTTTACAGAAGATAACGTAGGTAAAACGGGACAAGGCAGGTACTTTACATTTAAGCAAAACTGTGTCTCCTGGGTGACTGGACATCGTGTCAAGAAATATCTGAGGAGCAGGGAGACTACCTATGGGGAAAATATATTACATTAAACACCTAAAATACCATTCATTGCTGGGATAAATTCAGCCAAATTGCAGCTGGTTGAAATGTTTTGAAGAGATTGCAGCGGGGGGAGGGGGAGGAATACCCTTTTTTGACACTGAAATATTTTTCTGAATAATCATTTCAGAATTCATCATAAAAATTCTATTAAAATTTGGATTGAAAATTTACCATTTTTAATTTGGTGCTTATTGCAGTGTATAGGAATTGGGTAGTGTCTCTTTATATAGCTTCTGAGCCTTCTAGTGACGCTCACTGCGTTCTGTGTTTTTAGACACCAGTCTGAGCAGCAGTACAGGCCTAAGAAGTTATGTGTAGTCAGTAATTACAGTAAATTTGGGCCTCATGATGCCCCTGTGGTTCCTTCATATTATTATTGTTGCATAAAGGGCAAAAGACGCTTTTAAATGAGAAATTTCAAAGATGGCTTTTTAAAATTTTGAAATAATTAACCCCTGTGCACATACACACTTAGGCCCTATCCTGCAAAGATTGTGGCATGTGCTTTATTCTACTACTGCAATGGTAGAGTGAGTAATGTGTATGAGTGTTCACAGGATCAGGGCACACTGACAGTAGTCTTTTTAATTGATCTTTTATTTAAAAACTGAAAAGGAGAAACAAAACTTTTGATTGTCGGACTCAACAGGTAGTGATTGAGTGATCAATGGCTCCATGTCTAGTTGGCAGCCGGTATCAAGCGGAGTGCCCCAAGGGTTGGTGCTGGGGTCGGTTTTGTTCAATATCTTCATTAATGATCTGGAGGATGGGGTGGATTGCATACTCAGCAAATTTCCAGATGACACTAAACTGGGAGGAGTGGTAGATATGCTGGAGGGTAGGAATAGGATACAGAGGGACCTAGACAAATTAGATGATTAGGCCAAAAGAAATCTGATGAGGTTCAACAAGTGCAGAGTCCTGCACTTAGGATGGAAGAATCCCATGCACTACTACAGACTAGGGACCAAGTGGCTAGGCAGCAGTTCTGCAGAAAAGGACCTAGGGGTCACAGTGGACGAGAAGCTGGATATAAGTCAACAGTATGCCCTTGTTGCCAAGAAGGCTAATGGCATTTGGGGCTGTATAAGTAGGGGCATTGACAGCAGATCGAGGGACGTGATCATTCCCCTCTATTCAGCATTGGTGAGGCCTCATCTGGAGTACTGTGTCCAGTTTTGGGCCCCACACTACAATAAGGATGTAGAAAAATTGGAAAGAGTCCAGCGGAGGGCAACAACAATGATTAGGGGGCTGGAGCACATGACTTATGAGGAGAGGCTGAGGGAACTGGGATTATTTAGTCTGCAGAGGGGGGATTTGATAGCTGCTTTCAACTACCTGAAAGGGGGTTCCAAAGAAGATTGATCTAGGATGTTCTCAGTGGTAGCAGATGACAAAACAAGGAACAATGGTCTCAAGTTGCAGTGGGGGAGGTTGGATATTAGGAAAAACATTTTCACTAGGAGGGTGTTGAAGCACTGGAATGGGTTACCTAGGGAGGTGGTGGAATCCCCTTCCTTAGAGGTTTTTAAGTTCAGGCTTGACAAAGCACTGGCTGGGATGATTTAGTTGGGGATTGGTCCTGCTTTGAGCAGAGGGTTGGACTAGATGACCAACCTTGATATTCTTTGATTCTATGATTCTAATTAAAAAATATTCCTGAGAAATGTCGAGAAAAGATTTTCAGCAAAAGGATTTTGTGGTGTTTGAAAATTTTAGTGATTTTTTTTTTTTCACGTTTGCATCGTCCAATTCTCTCTGAGCCCAGCCCATCGCTTTGAAAACTGATGGCGCAGAACATGCGGCTGGATGGCACTCTGTCTGCGGGCTGATTTCCTTTCAGAAGCTGGGGAGTGAGAGAGGCTGGAACAGGGAAGGGACCCAGAGGCAGGAGTAATAACCTGGATCCAAAGTCGTGCAGAGCAGCCTACACCCCCTTTCCGGGGCTCCAGGACCCCTGTGGTTCCCCTGTTCTTCCCAGCCCTTTGGCCTTGGGGAACAAGGAAAATACTAGGAGGTGTCAGCCCCTAACCCTGTCTTGGCTATTTAAATTGCTACCTCGTCAGGGATTGGCTCTTGCTCTGTATTTGCACAGTGCTCAACACAACACAGCTCTGATCTTGGCTGGGGTCCTTAATTGCCACTGGAAAAGGAATGCTACTAATAAAGACTCTCTGGCCAAAACTCCCAACTGGAGACACTTTCAAAGGGGCTGATTTCCAGGGGGTGGGTGCTCAGCACTTTCTGAAATCCAGGCCACTTCATGGTGTCTCGGGAGGCCCAGGACAGCGTGATCCCAGGAGCACTTTAAACAGCTAAGAACCTAAAAAAAGTCCGTCATGCTTCGAACAGCGCTACACAGTGCAACTGTCACGGCAAAGGGGCCCAGCAGCGAGGCTAACTTAAAAACGTCGCTAGCTCAGTCATTTGGGGTTCTTTTTAGAACTTTATTGAGCTATTTGGATGGATTAGAAACAAAGGCCTGTAAATGTCATTTTAAAGGTCAGAGCCAATAAAATCCAGATTGCAGGATCGGGGGCCAGATTTTCACAAGGGCTCTGAGCCAGAATTTCACAAGGGCTCTGAGCCAGATTTTCACAAGGGCTCTGAGCCAGATTTTCAAGGACTCAGCACCCAATGTGACCTCAGGGTGCTGAGTCCTCTGGCCATACATGTGGGAACGGAGCTACTTTGAACCGTCTGGCTGCCGCGTCTTTTTAGGTTCACGCTACTGTAACCCAGGCCTGCTTGTGTGGCGCTCTGTCCCCCTCGGGTGGCACCTAGACCATCTAGAGATTGATGAGTCTGCTGCAGCCTTAGCTAAGAGGCATGTGGCTTTTAGCTCATGCAGTAAAAGCTCATACACTAAACTTCAGAGGTCCCAGGTTCAATCCCGCCCACCAATGACTGGGGCCCATCAGCATTACACCATAATTACTCCAGTAGCTGGCCCAGCCCTATGAGCCACTGACCTCTTCCTGGCAATTGCTGAGTGCTTCCCAGGCCCACTCAACATCAATAGGAGATGAGGATGCTCATGAGATGTTCAGCGTCCTGCAGAACTGGGTCTTTAAAATCTGCCTCTTGATACATTTAGGCCTAAGCTCTATTTAAGATAAGAGCAGAGGGTCGGAATCTGCTGCCCTGCCTCAGGCAAATCTCCCACTGCATCAAGCGTCAGTCCCAGAATTGTTCTTTTTGGTTTTAAAAATGATCCTTTCTCTGTATACGAAGGCGGTCTTGCTCACTCAGCGCAATTCAGCCAGGCCTGACCCAAGGCCCACTGCAGCCCTGGTCTTTGGATCAAGCCCTTGGCACATTGCTGTTTGGTGAATAGCATCCAGGGCTGGAACTTGCTCCCATTAAAGTCAACTGAGTTCAAAGGAGCCGGATCAGCCCATCAGTGGGTGTGCTACTGGACAAATAAATTATTGGCCAGATAGTTGTCTATGGTGTTCAGCCAGCTCTAGATGGCAAATAAATCCATCTCCCAATTTAGCAAAATTTATCTTATAATCCATGAAGTCCTTTTCTCTGCTTTTCCAGCCCCTCTGAAAAGCACCATATTTATTTCTATTCCCAACACTCAGAACTCATATTCTCTCCTGCTGTATCTCTGTATTTCTGCTCTAGGTACATGGGGTCAATACTCACCTGGAGAGCTGCAATGTTGTTGGCTTGTGAAACCAATACCTTCAAAATAAACACACAATTCATAGATTTTAGTGCCAGGTGCATGCAGAGGCCCAAATTCTGATCCCAGTTACCCCTGGCTAAACCCAGAGTCACCTGTTGACTGCACTGACCCTAGGATAAATCCACAGTCGCTAATTGACTGCAGTGGAGTTCAGGTTGGATTCTGATCAAAGTTACATTGATGTAAATCCAAAATAACTCCAGTAGACTTGGTTGAAATTGCATAAAAATTAAATTAATTTAAAAATGGTTATGTTTATAATTAAATACATATAAAATACACATGATTGCATTGTCAGAACAATAGCTTAATATCCACAGTAAGCTGTGGATTTCTTTTTCTAAAAAGAAATATCATGAAAATGATAAGAGCATTGATTGGCATCTTACAGCTTTTGTTTGTAGCAAATTCATCTCAAATAATTTACATGATGAATTTTGATAATTTTTATTCAAATTATTTTACACCAATAATTTTTCAACCCGCACTGTTCATCTCTCACACACTCAACTAGTCACATGAATTCCATGCGCTCTGATTAGGTTTGTCTAAGCCAGGTTTCATTTGTATCTTCCCAATGGAATTCTGTCATCAGTTCCAGAATTAAGAAAATATTAAATGACAAAACGGATATAAATATATGCATTAAAGGTTCAATAATAATATCCTTTTGATGGATAATATCAATTTTTTTAAAGCGTTTAATTTTTAAATTAATTTGAATTTTCACAGTTGTGGGAATTCTAGAGAGTGGGTCAGACAATAGGAGTGGTCAGACAATAATTATTTAATGACAGTAGATGTTGAGATTCAAAAAAAGCTTTTAGCCGTTATAACATAAATTGTCAACATCACATGCCAAAATATGCGAAATAGATATCCTTAAATCAAACTCTAATTAAAGTTCACAAGCAGCACTTTTCTTACAAGTGTCTGCAAATTTCGATTATTACCGTATTGATGGAAATATTTTTTTTCATTAGTTAGTGAGCGTACAATGAAATTGAGGTTTACCAATAAAAATCTAAGCCCTCCAAGCCTAAATATACTGCACAATTGTAGTTTGTTTTCTAAACAAAAGGTGGAGTTTTCAGAAGTGCCCATAGGCCAAATTTTCAGGGGCATTTATGCATTTGAAGATACAGATATGTGCCTACTGGGATTGTCAAATATGCCCGGGTACCTAGTTAGGTGCTTTTGTGAATCCCGCTTTCACTTCTCTACATCTTGAGGCACCTAAATACCTTCAAAACATGGCCCTGGGGGATTTGGGAGTACAATAACTGCCAACTTTCAATGGGAGTTGTGTTCCTAAATCAGTTAGGTACTTTTGCAAATCGTTCTCCCAATGTCTAATTTAGACCTGTCGTTAACATCTTGCTCATTAGTTAAAGGAACAATTTTCTAGTGTTTTGTTCTCAGTCTCTTCTTAGAAATAAAGAGCGTTCTTCACATACTCACAGCAAAGCCAGAGTCCTAGCGGCAGGATCATTGGGAGAATCGGTGACAACTGACCAGCCAGGAAATTTCTCCAGTGACTTCTGCCACTTGGGGTGCAGGTTAAGAGACAAGTCCAGAGTCTCGTTTCTGAGCCTCCTTCTGCCCCAGGGGATTCACAGAAGATCAGATACAGTCCCTCTGATGTGGTTTGCCTTGCACTCTTTGGGCTGCAGGTACAAGGCAAGCTGCTTATACTTGGATGCGAGTCTTCTGCTCCTCAGGGTTGCAGACTGGTGTCATGCTCTCCTCTTGGGCAGCTGCCCCCCTGATATCTGTCACCGCTTGCCATGTTCAAGCATTCACACTACTCTGCTGTACCCCACCCCTGAGCCCAAACTTGATGCATGAAAAGCTAAGGAGATAGCCTACTTGTGAACCTTGCTCTGTGCTGCAAGCGACTGAGGAGAATGAGGAGAATTGTTTCTGCTGCGCAGCCAAAAAAAGAACACTGGGCCCCCAGCCAAAAGATGCGTTTAGAGCAGAGAGCATGTGGTCATTTTATGTTTATCCCAAGACAAAAGAGAGGCCACCAGAAAAATATCAGGTCTCTTGTGTTAGACAGGAAAGTATCAGAGCTGGTGGAAAAGCACCAATTATTTTTTCATCGGAAATTTAGAAAAAAGTGTCATTTTATGGTAGGGCATGAACCAAGCACTCCCAAGTGCTTGGCTACTCCCCTAAGCACCGGGTCGTCCTTCTGCCACATATTTCTAGCAACGGGGCAGATGCTCCAAGCTCCAGGATGAAAATGTCCAGGCTGCAATGGTTATTAGCAGCTGTGAGTGCTCAACCGGTCTGAGGATCAGGCCCCTAGGTGTCCTATTGTAGCTCACCTCCCCTTCAGATACTTAATTAAGGGACTGGATGTTTGTTTGTCTATATCTGGTGTCTCCTGTCTGATCATTAGATTGTAAACTCTTTGGGGCAGGGACTGTCTTTTTGTTCTGTGTTTGTACAGGGCCTGGCACAGTGCGGTCCTGGACCATGACTTGGGCTCCTAGGCATTACTGTAATACACCTAATAAATAATGTACAGCACCTAGCACAATGGTGCACTCAGACTTGACTGTGGCTCCTAATGCAACCATTATACTCCTAATAAATAACGTACAGCACCTAACATAATGGGGTCCTGGGCCATGATTCGGGATCTTGGGCCGTACTGTAATACACGTAATAAATAATGTACAGTGCCTAGGCCCTATAGTAGTAGAAATAATAATGAGTACAAAGCATTTCTGAAAACCTGTGCCTGATTTAGGTGCTTAAATGGGTGCTGAGCTTTTGTGAAAATATGGCTCCTAGTGGGGGTGCCGAGCATGTGAAAATCTAGACATGCACATGATGAAAATCTGTCTTCATGTTCCAGAAATTGGGAGCCCAAAGTCAATGGACCCTTGTGAAAATGCTGGCCTGATCAGTCTCTCTGAACTTCCGTTCCCCATCTGTACAGTGGGAATAACAGTGCTTCCTCACAGGGGAGCTAGTGTGTGCCTCTGTTTTGTATGTCTCAGTAATGTGCCCAGACATAATGGTTTTGATGGTCACATAAACAGTTTGTGCCTTGCCCCAAAGATGCCCAGGGAGTTTGTGGCAGAGCCAGAAACTGAATCCAGAACTCAGGGGCAGCTCCAGGCACCAGGGCACCAAGCGCGTGCCTGGGGCGGCAAGCGGCGGGGGGCGGTTTCAGCAGCAATTTGGTGGCGGGGACCGGCGGACCTCCCGCAGGCATGCTGCCGAATCCGCGTTACCAGCGGACCACCCGCAGGCGCGCCACCGAAAGCTGCCTGACTGCCGTGCTTGAGGCGGCAAAATACATAGAGCCGCCGCTGCCAGAACTCATGACTCCCGGCCACAAGCAATCCGTCCTCACTTATGAGCATACAAAGTTCCACCAAACTCTTTCATTCGGTATTTTCAGCCATAAAAAAAAAAAAAAATTGTACTGAAAATAGGATTTTTAAAAAACAAACAAACATTTTTGCCTACAAATTTTCAGTCTCCATCTTTTTGCTGTAAAACCAGAAAATTTAGACAAGAAAGAAAATTTTCTGCAAAAAGTATGCTTGTTTTAGTCAAAATGCATTTTTCAATTAAAAAAAAAAGCCTCGGTGAAGAAATTTAATAATTTAATTATGCTGCTTGTACCTCACTGAAAAACACAGGGCTGCACTAGAATTTTCCATGATTGGGTTCAAACCAAAAGATGCTTTTTCTTTATCCTGTGTTTTGTTAGGACGTTCCTAGCAACATTTCCCCAGCTGCTTTTATGTTCCACAATGGGGAAAAAAGGTAAGTTTCCTAATTGTGAACAATGAGAGCCTCTCTTTTTGCTCTTTATATAGAGGAGTAAAAAATGTCCATGATCAAGTTTGAAACGAAAATGTGGTGGAAATAACAGGAACCCTCTAAAGAGATCTGAGCTGAGTGGTGGTTTTGAAGAGTTGATGTAACTGTACAGAAGACACAAGCTGACTGCACAATAACTCACGCTCAGAAACCCGGATGTGGTTAGAGGAAAATAAAAAATAGACGAGAGTCAGTGAAGGAACTTATTTCCTCTGGAAATAGCTGCGCTCTCCCCAAGACACTACTCTCATCAAATTCCCCTCCCACACAGACAGATTTGTTCTTATTGAACAGTACTGTATGCTCATGGTCATTGTCTAAGGCTTCTCTACACATGAAAGTGATTCTGGAATAAGGTAAAGTGTGAATTTGCAGGGGATTTGCTATTTTGGAATAATAGCATGTATAGACCTTTTTATTCCAAAAGAAGAGTTGCTTTTTCTGTACTAGCTTAATCCAGACATTTCGCTAATTTGAAAAAAGGCATTCATTCTAGAATAAGAGTGTCCAACATGGAGTTATTCTGCAACAGTTACTGTCCCTGTGTGGACAAACCCTTTCTTCAATACTACAGAGAAAGCCAATTTTGTCTTCAAGTCCCTCCTTAAACACACCTCTGCCAGAACCTTTTAAAATGTTGGTCCCTATCAAGAGCAGGTTGTATAAAATAGCTACCAGAGGATATATACATAACCCCTTCTCCCCCAGACAAGCAAATTTCACTCTAAATTTCACTGCCCCATCCCTGAGCCGGCACTTCTTCATGGGGGTCCAGATCCTTAGCTAGTGTAAATGGCTGCAGCTCCACTGAAGTCCACCGAGCTAACAATGGCCCTATCTGCTTAGTCTCCAGTCTGGTAATCATGCTTAATTTGATTTCAGTGGAAAGTTGGTTTCAGTGGAAATATTTGCAGTGGTAAAGTTAAGCATGAACTTGTTAGGTGGTGTGTTTGCAGGATCAGGGCCTTACATTGTCATCTCCTACAGGCAGGCATCTGGTCTAAACAGTGTCTATATGTGTAATTACCCGGGATCATTTTCCTACATATCATATATGATGAGTCCTGTAAGTGCCCCACAACGAATTAATATTGTCCTGTCACTCAGTTATTTTTGCTGAAATTCTTTGCCAACATCTTAACTGCAAACATTTTTGTTTCATTTACTTTTTAATTGAAATTTTGTTTTTGTTTCAGTTTTTGAAAGCTGAACAATTTTTGAGTTTAGAAATTTTTTCCTTCTCCCTTTTTAGCAACTGAATAAACAGAATGAATGACACCTAGTTCCTCTCCCCTCTCACCACACTTTTTCCTTTTGTTCACCACTCTAACTTCAAATTTCTCTAACTTTGGATAAGTTAAGTGGTAGAGTCATGGAGTTTCATTTTGTCTTTTGCTTCTGTAACTTTTTGAAAGTTGGAGATATTTTGAAAACCTAAGAGTGGAAAAAGGAAAAAAAAAATAGACAAAAAAAGGGGTAGGGGGAAAGCAACCATGGAAAGCATTTTGTTGCGGTAAAATGGAGAAAGGAAAAAATAAAAATTCAAAATTTTGAAAACTTTGCAGGGTTTGGAGACCGAAATGAAATGAAACTTTTGATTGAAAACAAATTAAAAAAATATTCAAGATGAATTGAAACAAGTATTTCTGTTTGACTTGAAATGAAAATTTTATGTTGTTTAATTTTGAAAATTTCCCATGAAATATTTCAAATGAAAAATTTCAGATGAACATTTTTTTGTTTGGTTTCAGAGTAGCAGCCGTGTTAGTCTGTATCCGCAAAAAGAACAGGAGTACTTGTGGCACCTTAGAGACTAACAAATTTATTAGAGCATAAGCTTTCGTGGGCTACAGCCCACTTCTTTTTTGGGGGGAAAAACAGGTTTTTCTAAAATTTCTAACCCCTGGTCTGATCTGGTCTGGCAATTCCTATTAGTCTATGAAACAAAGACATTTGTAACATTAACATGTAGATTACATATGTTTTATATATTGGATTAACATATTATTACAAATGAAATGATAGTGTTCTTTTCGTATGCTACATATAATCCATATAGACGTACCATAGATTTTTTTAAAAATTACATTAGCTATCCATATGAACCACACATGTCCTTTCCACATAGGTCTGGAGTCTCACTGCCATTTAAGAAAACAAACAGGTTAAATCTGTGTCAATCTTTATTTCTCCATTCAATCAACAAATGGACAAGTTCTGTTGTTCTGTATATTTTCAAATTTCTTAAACATTTCTCCATCATCTCTGTGTCTTCTTTCCTGTGGTTCAGGGGCCCACATACCGAACTCAACCTCTGAAACACTTTTCCTCCAAACTCTTCATTTAAGGACATTTAAGGATCTGTGGGGAAATAAAAGGGATCAGCCAACACAATGCCAGATTCATTTAGCATCTCATAAAGAAGCCTATACAGATATCACAGGCAGTTTGGTGATGAGGCATCAATTTGAGGTATGCTGGATAGACTTTCAGATCCCAGGCTGAGTTTGCAGGGTTGGAAGAGAAATTAAAACAAAGGAATGACCTGCTCACAGATTTCAGATATTTGAAATTTCAGCTCTGTTGGTTCATGTTGATTGGACACATACGTCACACGGTATTGTTTCTGTTCCCTGATCGGGACCCCAATTCAGTAAAGCTCTTAAAGTTAAGCCTATGTGTAATCCCATTGATTTTAATGGGACTATCCATGTGCTTAAATCCAAGCACCTGTTTAAGAGCTTTGTAATCTAAGGCCTAAACAAGTGGTATTTTTTTAAATCAAGTTTCTGGCTCAAATATTTGCACTGATTAAAAAAATATATATATTTCTGTGCCATTCCCTGACAGTAGCTGAAAATTCTCTGGTTTCTCAAACAGGAAGGTTGGGATTTTCAAAAGAGTTTGAAGAATTTAAGTGCCCAAATCCCATTGAATTTCATGCGGAACTCCCCTAAAGTCCCACTCTAAATGCATTCTCTGCTATGTTAGCGATAAGTGAACCCAGACGGATTGTTAACACAATCAAAGAGAATCCAATTAGTCTGATTCTCTGCTCACACTAAACTGTGCTTGGCACAGGATGAGAAAGGTGTGGAAAGGTGCCTGTGAGGTATCTTTATGCTTCATGACCCTGGGGCCAATCAATGGCTAACTTAGGCACTGGCACTGACGAAGTGGGAATTTTCTGTAATATTTTCAAGAATCCTATGTGTGCCTCAGTTTTCCTCTGTATTTTGCATTGCTATCCAGTGTGGAATAAAGACTTAAGTCTGTCCTTGGGGCAAAGCATGAGACATGAGATGTGTGTGTCATGCTGCTGTGTGCGGCAGAATGAATGGATAGTTAAGAAACTGGCTGGAACCTGCTGAAACCGACCCATATCTGTGGAGAATCTGAAAAAGACAATGGGAACCCCCCAACGATCAGAACATTCACACCCAGCGACCCAGGGGAGGGTGGTTTTCTCCCCAGCAATGGCCCCAGCTTGGGAACAAAGGGAAAAGTGTCCAGTCATGGGGCTAAGTTCTGCTCATGGGAGAGAGACAGGGCTCTCACCTTGGATTGAAAAAGGAACAGAGACAGAGCCTGAAATGGAGTCTGTAGCAGCTTGACTGGCAGATGGCACTGGTTTGGTCAGATGGACTATATCTTAACCTGTGTTGCTGTGTGCTAACCTAAAGACTTCCAATGTGATGACCCAGATGAGTAATAATCACTGCTCTGTAAACACTGCTGAGGTACATTAGTCCCAGGAGTGTATATCAGGACCAGGAATCTATCTCAGTTGGACTCGCTGGGCAGCGCTCATGGTGTGAAACAGGAGTACTAGAGCCCAAGGGCTCAGGCTCAGAGGCAGTGAGGCTGTGTGGCCTACCCTGAAGGAAAAGTGGGACCGTTTGAGGGCCTGGAACACTGAAGGGATTCCTCCAAGGGACTGTTTAAAAGCTGTGGTGTAACACAGAGCCTGTGGATCTGTAACAGGCATAAATCAGAGTAGCCTTAGGGCTGCTCTAACTTACACTTGACTGTCATATAGTGCTGGCTGGGAAATGTTTCTTTTTCTTCTCTGCAGAAAAATGTTGGTTTTAACCAAAATCCAGAAAACTGAAAAAAAGACACAGTTTTGAACAGTATCCCCAAAATTTGTCATAAAAAAGAAGAAAATTTCCACAAGTTTTTTCCCTCCATTTTTTGACCCACACATTTTGTAGCAAAAAAGTGTTGACTGGCTGCAGTGTCCTGCCCGCAGGAAATGCCCTTGCCTATATCTCCTTTTCACTGGGAATGTTTCTCTACAATTTACGTCCATTTTGCACTGGCTGTAAGTGATTAGACAAGGTGCTAGGCTGGGACTAGTATGGTTACAACGATGTACACTCAGGAATGTTAGACAGGAACCTGAATGTGCAGCTGCTCTCTGGAAGGAGACTCTCTGGAGTGTAGGAGAATTGGTCAGGGAGTGGGACAGTGTTGAATGCAACTGAAATAATCCTCATTCCTCAAATGTCCACCTTGCTCCTGCCCCCCATCCCTGCCCTGACTCATGCAAAACTCAGTTACTCAAGCTTTGGCCAGGAGGGGGAAATTTAGCCTAGAGAAAGCTCTAGCATCAATAGGATTTGCTGAGAAAGCTTCTTTCCAGAGGGGAGTGACTCACTTACCGAGCTCAGACGGGGGGGATAAGATAGCGGCATCTCACTGTTCGCGATGAAGGGTAGAATAAAGCACATTCTGCACTGACTTGGGGTTTAACATTTCATACCCCTCACCTGCCACTTCTTTGTCTGCTGGTTCCTTTAAACAGAACATGTACATGTTAACAGAAAGCAACCAGGGCTGCTCTCCTTCTGAGAACCGGTTTGAAAGCTGACGGTTAGAGACACAGCCAAGCAGCCCTTTGGAAATTGATAATAAGTAATACGAGCCATAGGTGAATGCCATACACTGGAATAACACTTGCTGCCTATGTATAGCTGAGGATCTCAAAGCACTATGCACATCATAGTTCATGCAGCTTCCGCAGACTTTTCATTAGTAGAGACACTTTAACACTAGTGGTATGTCCCAGGCTATGCAGCAAGTTAATCCCCAAAATCTTAACTTCTGCTCTAACAACATCACTTTCCTGAGCTGAGATTAGAACCAGGAGTCCTGACTCCCCATCTACCTTGTGCTTACCCCAAGATCACAGCCACCAATCAGAGCAAGAAACAGAACCCAGGAGTCCTGGTTCCTAGACATCCTTGTTCTAATCCCTGGACTGCACTACCCTCCCTGAGCCAGGAACAGACTCCTGGAGTCTTGATTCCCAGTCCCCCCTGACTCCAGATAATAAGGGTAGGATGCAGCTTAGGATAAGGGGCTTAGCCAGTCCTCTCCCCTTGAAATTGACTCCCAAAGGGAGCAGTGTGTCTAATTCATACAGCCAAGGGCCTGGCTGGGTTGTGTAGAAGCACAGCCTTCTTTTGTAGTAATTAAGGGCCAGTTTCTCTGATACCCTCTCCCACGCTGAGTTGTACTTTACTCTGGGAATTCTCTCTTTGAAATCAATGGGCTAGTTATGGATCACAGTACTGCTCAGTGTGAGCAAGGAGATGAGAATCTGTTCCTAAGACTCTGGCAGTTGCCCTCAGGTTGTGATGCTCGCATTTGTGTGACGTTCTCAACACCTCTGTGACCCTTTCTCCATCCTTTTCCTTGCAGACTTGCATTTTCTGGAGCAGCTTGAGAGAGTGAAGTGTCATTAACATCACTTATTGGAACTGGAAAAGGTACAGAGAAGGGCAACAAAAATGATGAGCAGTATGGAACAGCTTCCATATGAGGAGAGATTTAAAAAATCGGTACTGTTCAGCTTAGAAAAGAGATGACTAAGGGGGGATAGGATAGAGGTCTATAAAATCATGACTGCTGTGGAGAAAGTGAATAGGGAAGTGTTATTTACCTTTCACATAACACAAGAACTAGGGATCACCTGATGAAATTAATAGGCAGCAGATTTAAAACAAACAAAAGAAAGTATTTCTTCACACAGCGCACAGTCAACCGGTGGAACTCTTTTCCAGAGGATAGTGTGAAGGCCAAAAGTATAAATGGGTTCTGAAAAGAATTAGATAAGTTCCTGGAGGATAGGTCCATCAATGGCTATTAGCCAAGATGGTGATGGATGCAACCCCATATTCCAGATGTCCCTAAACCTCCAACTGCCCTATTCTGTTAATTTCCTCTGTAGCATCTGGCACTGGCCACTGTCAGAAGACAGCATTCTGGGCTAGATGGACCATTAGTCTGACCTAATATAGCCATTCTTATGTACTTACCATCTCGTGGAAACATCCAATAGATGAAGCATCTGGAAAAAGAATACTTTATTTGTAATCAATTTTAGTAGCTCTGGCACCTGTAAGTTAAACATTGGCCCAGCTTTACAAGTGTGTTTAGTCCCTGCTAATGTGTGTGAGTGGGGCCAAGCAGACATAAAAGGAAAGAAATATTTCTAAATATTTTTTTAAAGTATTTAAATGGAAAATGGACTAAATAACAGTTGTAGCAATACACACCCCCTCTGTGCAGTAAATATAGACAGGGCTGCTTGGAATCAGTTCGTACCTCAAGTCTGATTTTTGCTAGAATCAAAATCATAAAGGCTCAAATTTTCAAAGGCGTCCAAGTCAATTAGGCGCCTAAGTCCCATTCTCTCTCAGTGGGAATTAACCTCCTAAATCACATAGGTGCTCTTTGAAAAATTGACACTTTATCGGATTCTGACATCAGTCGTGATCTCACAGGCTATGGGCTTTTTAAAGCCCTTGGAAAAAGGCCTTGATCCAAGACCAAAACATTTTACCAAGTACATGTGAAAGGAACAAACACAGGCAAGCTGGAGGCTGGTGAGTTAAGGTTGTTTGCATGCCTGGACTGTGCATTTCCAAACTTTGTATTTAAGGACCAGGCACATGGACAGATCCTCTGCCCCTGCTCTGACCCCTTTGTACTGCCTCAGCAGAGCAAAGCAGGCAGGAGCTGAATGCAGGCACCAGGCTGAGAATTCCCCAGGCAGAGTCCCTTTTCTGAGCAGAAGGGTAATTTCAGCAGAGGCCAGAGCCACCGTGAAGAGGAGAACAAGAGCAGGAAGAGACAGATATAAAAATAAAGACAGCTCTGTTGTGGCTTTGCCACAAACCCTGAGCACAGGGCACACTCTACTTTGTGGGTTCCCCCTGCCCGGGGTGGGGAAGTAATCTGTGGTTGCTAGTTCTTTCCCACGTGTTCTGGCTCAGCTGTGCTGGTCGAGGGGCCACAGCTCCACCCACTCCCGGACTATGCCTGCCCACTTCCCAGACCACCCCCCCCACAGGAGGGTAAATAGCGGCTGCTCTCTCCCAGTGATGCTGATAGAACACACCATGGAGTAAAAAGAACAGGAGTACTTGTGGCACCTTAGAGACTAACAAATTTATTAGAGCATAAGCTTTCGTGGGCTACAGCCCACTTCTTCGGATGCATATATATATATATATATCCGAAGAAGTGGGCTGTAGCCCACGAAAGCTTATGCTCTAATAAATTTGTTAGTCTCTAACGTGCCACAAGTACTCCTGTTCTTTTTGTGGATACAGACTAACACAGCTGCTACTCTGAAACCATGGAGTAAGGGCTGCTTTAGATCCTGTTGCTTCCTTGCGTGGGCATGTCACTCAGGCCCCAGAGCTGCGCTGTCACAGAACAACCCTGATTATTCCAGCATTAAACAAGGGGAAGTAACAACTAAAGCTGGTAGAGGCATATTGGATTGTGGTCCAGGGAAACAGGGGAGAGGGGGGAACGTGTCTCTGCCAGATGGGATTTCAGAAATTACAGAAAATGCAAAGTACAGTTATAGGGCCCAAACCCCAGCTGGTATAAACCGGTGTCACTGCACTGGAATCAATGGGCCAGATCCCCAGATGGTGTAAATCGGTGCCACTCAATTGGAATCAATCAGACAGATCCTCAGATGGTGTAAATCAGACCCGCTCCCCTGGAGTCAATGGCACTTTGCTGATTCACACTCTCTGACAATCTGTACCACAGTGTCCATGTGACAGGAAGAAATAGACAAGGTTCAGTGTCACCAATGACTGGACAAGGTTAGTGATGCTGGGAGATGAGACTATTCTGAGTGTAAGTGACCTGCCTGGAATTTGTAAAGAATCTTTGGGAGTTAAATCCACTGTCAGTGAAACTTCGACTCTTCAGGGCCTGAATCCCTTGTGAAGATGAGATGTAGGCTCTGAAATCAGCTGGGTGCTGTGACACTGAACACAGCAACGCCTAAATAGGTTTAAGCACCTGGGCCTCTGTCCCTTACATTCCTTTGATAATCCCAGCCTAAGGCCGTGTGTCACTTACTGAGCCCAGATGCAGAGACAGCAGGTTCACTCTTCTGTTGCAGATGAAGTGTAGAATAAGGAGAGATCTCCAGGGCTCTGGTGTTTAGAGATTCATAGGTCTTTGTATCCATGTCTTTCCCCCGGGGTCCCTGGAAATAAAACGTGCATATTAACATGAAGCAAAGGAGCTGGTGTCTTTCTGAGAAAGCTGAGATTTAATGGCAGAACCCAGTTGTTCTGAGGAGAGAACAATAATAATTCATCATTGATAAACACAACAGGTGAGTTTCCAAACTGGTTTAATAAATAACTGTGGGATTCAGGGATACAAAATGGCATGAACATAGTGAAAATGAACCAAATCCCTGACACAGTCATCAGTTTTTTTAAAGTATTTGCCCAGCTCTACTGTATGTTGCAATTTCTGTCTGTTGATCTCACAGGTTTATCCAAACCAGAATTAATTAAGTCCAAATATCCCTGTGGTTATCATCAGATGTTGTAGTATATTATTGTACACACTATAAAATACATGAATTGAGACATAGAAAGATGACATGTTCCATATCACGCAGCAATTTAATAGCAGAGCCATAGATAGGACACATCCCCAAACCCTTTAGTAGCTGTTAAACCAAATTTCCACATAGAATCCTGCTCTTTCTGATCTAATCACTAGACCCCATGAGTCCTGATTCTCTGCTCCTCCTGCTCTAACCCATTAGACCCCACTCCGTTCCCAGAAGTGGGGATAGAACCCAGAAGTCCTGGCTCCCAACCCTTTATGCTCTAACCAGTGGCAGGGCCGGCTCCAGGAACCAGCATAGCAAGCAGGTGCCTGGGCCGGCCAATGAAGAGGGGGGCGGCACGTCCGGCCCTTCGGCGGCGGGGCCATCACACCCTCTGGGAGCGAAGGACCTGCTGCCGAATTGCCGCCCTAGAATGAAGCGGCGGAAGAGCTGCCGCCGATCATGGCTTTTTTTTTTTTTTTTTTTTGCTGCTTGGGACAGCAAAAATGCTAGAGCTGGCCCTGACCATTGGACACCACTCCCCTCCTAGAGCTGGGGATAGAACCCACAAGGCTTGGTTCCCAGCTCTCCCATTAAACACTGCTCCCCTCCCAGAGCTGGGAACAGATCCCAGGAGCAGAGATAAGTGAATAATGGATTTTTCACTTCAATGGTAATTCTGAAAAATCAAAACATAACTTAGTTTTGGGTTAGAACCAAAAATGTCATTTTTTTTTTGGCAAATTGAAAAAGCTTCCAACTCAAAACATTTTGGTCATGTCCACCCTGCTCTGACCATTAGAGTCCACTCCCTTCTCAGAGCTGGGCACAGAACCCAGGAGTTCTGTCTTTCTATCCATACCTCTTCTGTAGCCACTAGACCCTGCTCCACTGAATCTATGGGGAAAGGACTCTTGAACTCACTGTGTAAAGGCCTCATCCATAGCCCACTGAGGTCAATGGAAGTCTTTCCATTGACTTCAATGGACTTTAAATCAAATCCTAACTCAGAAATTATACAAGAAGGGGCCAATTTAAAGATTTTTCTTTTACTAGCACTAAGGTAGTGTAAGCAGGGGGTAGGGTATTGGACATTTGCTAGGTCTCCTCAAGTCTTTAATATGTTGGAACAGATATTGGGCAAGGACTTTTAATAAACAAAAATTTACTCAGTAACTTTCTTCACCACCAAAATTTCATAATCACTGATATTAAACCCCCTCTAAATTAGACATTAGCCAGACACAACATTTAGATTAAGGTCATGTAACTCTGAAGCCTGTTGGAGTTTTCATTTCAATGGGAGCAGGATTATTTTAGGCAGGTAAACGTTTGCAGTGTTGTAGCCATATTAGCTCACCCAGCTTGTCTCTCTTAGGCAGGTAAAGTCGTTGAACTGTGAATTCAAGTTTGTATTGTGATCATAAACCTGTGGGAGGAGCAAACACCTATTCTTTTTTGTTTTGGTTTTTTTTAGTTAGTTGGTTAGTTATTTAGTTAGTTTTTAGGGGGTGTTAATGACAAAATGAGCTCCAGAACCAACCCCAAATCCTAAAGATTCTTACCGGAAACCAGAGGCTATTATGGGAGAAGAACATAAGTGCTGCCATCCTGGGTCAGACCAAGGATCCATCTAGCTCAGTATCCCGTCTTGCATGGTGGCCAGTATCAGAGCTTCAGGGGGAGTGTACATAACAGGGCATTTTTGGAGAGATCCACTCTTGTCCTCCTGGCTTCTGGCAAAGATTTAGGGTTGCCTCAAGCATATGGCTGCATCCTTGACCATCTTGGTTAATAGCCATTAATGGACCTGTCCTTCATGAACTTATCAAGTTCTTTTTTGAACCCAGTTATATTTTTGGCCACCACAACATCCCATGGCAGTGAGTTCCACAGGTTAGATGTGCATTGTGTGAAAAAGTGCTTCCTGTTTGTATTAAACTTGCTTCCTATTAATATCATCGGGTGATCTCTGGTTTTTGTATTATGTGGAAGGGTGAATAACACTTCTTGATTCTCTTTTCCCACACCATTCATGATTTTATAGGCCTCTATCCTATTCCCCCTTAGTCGTCTCTTTTTACTTACTGTGTAATGGGAACATCCAGCAGATGACGCATCTGAAAAATATATACTGCATTTATAGCCATTTTTATAAGTAATTGTTCAGGTCAAATAGCATCTGAATTTTAAACATCTCTTCAATCCCCGTTATAGGTGTGAGTAGTGCTGAAGGATTCAGACATCATGGGGATGACATTTCTAAACGCTGCTTTTCAGTACCTAAGCTCTGAGAGGAATAAATAGCAATTTAAACAATAAATCTACCATTTGAAGCACATGTATGGGAGAGGTGATTTGGGGTGACTTTGGAATCTTTGGAGAGCATCCATTTCACGAAAAATGGAACCTAGGATCATGGATTTAGATTTGGGTCATTGTGGATTCTCCATCACTGGCAATTTTAAAATCAAGATTGGAAGCTTTTTTTCCTAAATGATCCGCTCTAGGAATTACTTCATGGCAGTTCTCTGGCTTGTGTTATACAGGAGGTCAGACTAGATGATCACAATGGTCCCTTCTGGCCTTGGAATCTATGAATCTATGACTCATTGCAATGGAACAGAATAGGCCTAGGTAATGAGTCATTGTCCACCTGCTTTTCAGAAGAAATCCCAGCCTCCAGCCGCTGCTCCTACAGTTACATCATACTGTGACTCGCAGAATATATTCATCCTCTGATCTGTGGTTAGAAATGTGTTGATGATGAGAAAAACAGTTTATACTGCAGGCTGATATTACAGTGTCCTGGGCCTGTGAATTAATTAAAAGACTGTACTCATTTTCCCCATGTTTTGCCTTGAAAATCCAAATATACTAGGTGAAACAGTAGATCAATGGGTTACCTAGGGAGGTGGTGGAATCTCCTTCCTTAGAGGTTTTTAAGGTTGGGCTTGACAAAGCCCTGGCTGGGATGATTTAATTGGGAATTGGTCCTGCTTTGAGCAGGGGGTTGGACTCGATGACCTCCTGAGGTCCCTTCCAACCCTGATATTCTATGATTCTATGATCACAGGGGTAAGGTAATAATATGTTTGAACTTCATACCAATAAGCTTCCCTGCTGCAGTTTTGTCTGTGCTCTCCTTTGCATTTTGCTCCCTATAGAAAATGAGAGAAAAGCTACATGAGTGAATGTGGAAAGTCACCTGTATTTACTGTGTTAAAACAAGAGAGGCCTGGGCTAACATCCCATCCACCAATGTGATGCTCTGCCTTAGCGAATGTGACTATGTCTCCCTCTAATGGCTGTTCTCAGCACTTACAACAGCTTGCTATTTAAGGTAATGGTTTTTCCTTTGGCTCAAATGGAGAGGATTATTCCACTGGCATTTCAGGGCGCAAACCCCACTGGTGACCATGGTATGTTTGTGTGTTTACAGTAAGTTACACAAATGCCTCTGATCTTTGGTGGAGGATGGACCTAGAATCCAAACCCAGGGCTGGACCTCAGTTTCACAAACAACTCATATCTTTTTAATAGATCAAAGCAAGGCCCTGGATCCAAACACATCCAGAATTTCGGGTGACCCGGGTCTGAATTTTGAGGCCTGGGACTCTTTATCTTTAAAATCTTCAGCGGTGGATTTAAGAACATACAAAAAAAAGTAACTGACTGGGCCTCGTTTGTGGCCACGCATAGTAGTTCGAACCCAGTCGTCCCTTCCAGCAGCTGGACCACAACACAAGATGTAAGGCCTTATTCTGCCCCAATTACCAGTGGGACTGAAAAGGAACTGCCTTGCACAGGCAGATTTTGTGTTCATGTATCTTCTGGAAACCCTCAAAATTTTAGAGCCAGCTTCCCAAACAGCTAATAGCACCTAGTGCTTATAAAGTGCTTTTCTTCAGTAGATCTCAAAGTGCTTTACAAAGTAAGACAGCATCATTATCCCCATTGTATAGATGGGGAAACTAAGGCACATAGAGGGGAAATGACTCACCCATGGTCACCCAGCAGCAGAACTAGGAACAGACCCCACAGCATCTAAGTCCCGGGCTAGCGTGCTATCCACTAAGCAACACTGCCTCTCACTAGCACAGAGCTACATGAGCAAAGACCACTATTTCTGAGGGTGCTCTAGCTGGGAAAGGACCTTCACAGAGGGATTCATTTATAATGGCTACCAGATTTCTAGTGGGGTTAATCCGTGATTTGAGTCATAACCTATCTTCTTTGTTTTTCAGTCATAATCAGTGTTTGCATGAAACAGCATCTTCATCTTTAGGGCAGGGTAATTCTAAATCAAATACTATATTCCTGTAGCTACTATCGGATGTGTTAAGAGATAGTATCCTCTTACCTTTGGTTTTTACATTGACATGCAGCTGAAAAGACAGAGAAAATGTTAGTGAAATGGTCTAAATGACTCACTACAACATTAGTAAAGAAAACAGGGAACATAAAGCAAACCAGGTATGGGGTAAGGAGGCAGAGTCTAGAGTTCTGACCTCATCTAGATTTAGGCTAGGGCTGTGGGTGCAAGTTTCAGGTCACTCCAGATATCAGTGTGAGTTTCACCAGCTGTTCTCATAAGAATTTGGTCCAAAATGTCACAAATTTCACAAGAGAAATTGGGCTTCTGAAATTTCTGATCTCTTGGGCCAAATCAGAGACAGATTCCCCTTCTGGGTTAGGCTCTTTCCACAAATCAAAGCTGTAGGGACAGATTCCAAACTGGCAATTTGTGATCAAGTTACTTCACCTCAAAGCTACAGTTCATGCTGATTGCAGTTGGCCAGAATGTAACCCCTTCCTGGCATTGAGCTTAATTCATAAAGGATAAACAAAATCCAGCCCAAGCCTCCTCCCTTAACCTTTTTGCTCTCAGGTCTCCTCCGCAAGGACCGCTCAGTTCACACCCTGGTCATCTCTTTCTAGAGCCACTCTCACTTCTGTTCCATCTAGGTGGGGTAAAAAGCCCCCTGCAACAGTGAATCAGAAAGATGCATTAATGTTTTGTAGCAGAATCTTCACTTGCTAACAGGTGGAATTTTCAGGCCAACGCTGCCAGAATATTATAGGATTCAAATCATAAACCCCTGAATTTGGGCTGGATTCACATTTGAAGTTCTGACTTTGGCCCTTCTCTAAAAGAAACGTGCTGCAAACATCTAACAGTGATTCTATCCTGGCTCCCTGTCCCTGTTTCATAACGTTATGGAATCTGGGGATTTCTTCTGAAGTTTGTCTTATCTACCTTCTAACAGGTGTAGGTGTTTACATACCTTTCGTTATTACTAGATACAGAACCAAGCACAGACACAGGGTGGAAGGAATTGTAATTCCAAGTATCATTTGCAGTCCTAGAAAACCAAAGCAACATGAATATTTATGGAAAACAATAACATTAGACTAGAAATAAAGGGAAAGGGAATCTAGAATATGTTGAAGATGGCTGGCCCCTCAACAGCTAGACCAAAAATAAGTATCTAATATTATAGAGGCGTCTGTCACAGGCCACTCACTGAATGATAGAATGAATTTTTAGAGCAGCTCAGACACCAGAATTTCCATTCTGTGGGAAATTCTAACCTTTCAACATTTATTTTCATTCCAGATTGGAACAAAAAGCCACACATTTTAAATTTCCCGCAATAAGAAAATTGCTAAAAACATTGATTCTAAACTACTGAAATATTTTGCTTTGATAATGTTATATGATATTGTTTTTGTTAAGGTAAAAGGTTGAATCATTGTAATATATTCAATATAATATTAAATACAAATCATATAAATAAACTATGTTAAAATCAATATTTATTTAATATAATGTGAAAGTCAAAATGATTCATCTGGATGTTTTCCCTTCAAAATGTCATCAGAACTGATACTTTCCCATGAAACATTCTGATTTTGACAAATCTGAGTTTTTCAATAAAAAAGTGTTTTTCAATAAAAAACTATTTTTGTTTTGTTTTGTTTCAACCAGCTCTATTTGTTTTCATGTTCCCATTTGCAAATATCCTGAAATATGGGACACTCACTACGCGCTGCTGGGGACAGAAAACAAACACACCCCCCCCAATTAAACTTTGACTTTTCCATCAGTAGTACCAGGAGGCCAGTGATTTATTGTTGGTTTCAACCCAGTCTGCAAAGAGCAAGGAGATCACCTGAGCTACAGCTGCTACTACATCTGGCCCTGGTTCTGACAGGCACTTAGTACAGGTGGACATTTACATTGTAACCTGGCAAAGTCAGGTGGGAGGCCTAAGGAGAGTTCGGAAGCTGATGACTGGAGTGTGAGTGCCTTGCCTGCCCCCTGTTGAGTGGACAGAACCAATTTAGTAGCAGTGTTGTCCAGGTGTCTCTTGGTAGGAAGATTATCCGTGCATATTCTGGGCCCAGTTCTGTGCCAGACCAGATCTGGCTGGAGGTTCTAGCACTGGAAACTCTGCTTGGGACAGAGGCTGTGGCAGCCCAAATTGGCCACAAGGTCCTTTATTCTGGTTCAGAGTGATCCAGGAAGGCTCTAACTCCCCTTAGAGCTCCTGCTGGCAGAGCTACCATGGAGCACCCTGGTGGAAGCTGGAGGTTGGGGAAACACCATCTGCCCTCCCTTGAAGTGAATCCTGCTGGGGAACAGTCTCACTGTGGGAATGGCGGTGGTGGTGATTTATACCCCATTGCACCAGGCTAACTGAATGCAGCCCATTCAATGGATGTCCTGTGTGTATACTCTTCAAGAAGAAGGGAAGTGAGTGAGAGGAAAAGATAACAGCTCCTACAGGAAGGAGCTCTGTTTTTCTGGAATTCAAATCCTAGGGGGCACTGTAGAAGTCTCCTAAATCATGAGTAAATGAGATGATTTACCATGGGGAGAGGTCGTCTCTGGATCACGGCTGCTGGATTTGGTGGTTTTGTCTGTTCAAAAATTACAAGAGCAGAAAGTGTTAAAGCAAAAGCAGGAAACTCTCTTAGCTATGCTAACAGTGAGGCAGTCGCTTGTTTCCCATGTTGGGGAAGAGGGTAACAAATCATTGTTTTGAAATGTAAAGAGACCCTCATAGTTAGGCTTGGCAGAATCTGATTTTTTTAAATAATTTCATCCGATAATATCAATATTTACTTTGAAGCATTTTTATACTTATCCATTTACATTTTCACAGTTGCACCAAATTATGGGTGTCAAGTATTGTAGTGGGGTGGTCACCTGCTCCTCGCCTAAAGGGTTGAAATCAGCCCTGGGAGAGGGCTGTGGCTGGGGGCAAGTAGCCCCAGGCTGATTGGAGAAGCAGCCTCAGCTGTGGCCACGCCCCAATCAGGGCCCAGCTGGACCTTATAAGAGGGCAGTGGGCTAGGAGCACAGACACTCTTCCTCTGCCTTTAGAGGGAGAAGGGCCTGGCTGCTAGGGAGCGTACCTGGGTACCTAAGGTGGAGCAGGATTGGGGGAAGGCAAGAGGAGCTGGGGAGCTCTGGCCTGGAAACCCCCCAGGCTGCAGGCCTAGTGGAAGGCCAACTGGGTACTGGGATTGCAGGGGGCAGCCCATGGGTAGGCAGAGGCAGCAGGTCCAAACCCCCCTTGCCTGTGATGAACGGCTTATATACTGCAGTCTGCCCCAGTGATCGGGGGCTAGATGGAGACTGGGCAGTAGCCAAAGATGGAGGCGAGGTGGGGATAGGGGGTGGGGGTTCCCCTGGAAGTGGGAGACCCTGAGACTGTGGGGTTACTGCCACGGGGCAGCACCCCAGTGGAAAGAGGCACCGGGTCCTGGGAGGGACACGGGGGCCAGCGGCAGCAGGACATCGGCCTGCAGAGGGCACTCTGGAGGCTAGAAAAAGAGCTAATTCCCAGGACACCAGCAGGAGGTGCCACAGGGGCGAGTCTCGCCTCGTTATAGCATTTTTTCTATTGTTACCAATTTAAATTTTCACTGTTACAAGAAATTATGGGTTAGGGTCAGACAATTATATAATGACATAAATACTGATATTCAAAAAGTTAAAGCTTTATACCATTAAAACACAAATTGTCAACATCACAACTCAAAATATATACAGTAAATATCCTTACATCAAACTCAAATAAGTTCTGAAGGAGCATTTTTCTTACTTTATCTATCTGTAAATTTTGATATTATCAATGAAAATATTTGTTTCATCTATTTGTGTGTGTGTGCATGGTGAAATCAACATTTACTGACATTTACTGATAAAAATCTAATCCTTTCATCCTAATCTACTACTACTCATACAGTGTTTTGAAAGTATGAATTACCTACTCATGGGATTTTGACATTTTGAAATCCTTTTTTGTTCCTATATGGAAAAAAACATTTAAAAAAAATCCCTATAAACTGGAAATACTGAATTTTGGATTTGAGAAAGGCTTGTGCTGGAATTTTGAAATTTTGAAATTTCATTTTGGAGTGGAATTTATTTTATTTTGTTTCATTTTTATACTATTTTTACATAATTTCATGACATTTTGCACTACTCCTATTACTACTGACAAGTCATTATATGACAAGATAATAGTTGAAAAATACTATTATTTTTATTTTATTTTAAAATCATTAAATTTTCAGAATGGAGAGGGGTAACTAGTGGTGTTCCCCAAGGGTCAGTCCTAGGACCAATCCTATTCAACTTATTTATAAATGATCTGGAGAAAGGGGTAAACAGTGAGGTGGCAAAGTTTGCAGATGATACTAAACTGCTCAAGATAGTTAAGACCAAAGCAGACTGTGAAGAACTTCAGAAAGATCTCACAAAACTAAGTGATTGGGCAACAAAATGGTAACTGAAATTTAATGTGGATAAATGTAAAGAAATGCACATTGGAAAAAATAACCCCAACTATACATACAACATGATGGGGGATAATTTAGCTACAACTAATCAGGAAAAAGATCTTGGAGTCATCATGGATAGTTCTCTGAAGACGTCCACACAGTCAAAAAAGCAAACAGGATGTTAGGAATCATTAAAAAAGGGATAGAGAATAAGACGGAGAATATCTTATTGCCCTTATATAAATCCATGGTATGCCCACATCTTGAATACTGCGTACAGATGTGGTCTCCTCATCTCAAAAAAGATATACTGGCATTAGAAAAGGTTCAGAAAAGGGCAACTAAAATGATTAGGGGTTTGGGACAGGTCCTATATGAGGAGAGATTAAAGAGGCTAGGACTTTTCAGCTTGGAAAAGAGGAGACTAAGGGGGGATATGATAGAGGTATATAAAATCATGAGTGGTGTGGAGAAAGTGAATTGGGAAAAGTTATTTACTTATTCCCATAATACAAGAACTAGGGGCCACCAAATGAAATTAATGGGCAGCAGGTTTAAAACAAATAAAAGGAAGTTCTTCACACAGCACACAGTCAACCTGTGGAACTCCTTGCCTGAGGAGGTTGTGAAGGCTAGGACTATAACAGGGTTTAAAAGAGAACTGGATAAATTCATGGAGGTTAAATCCACTAATGGCTATTAGCCAGGATGGGTAAGGAATGGTGTCCCTAGCCTCTATTTGTCAGAGGGTGGAGATGGATGGCAGGAGAGAGATCACTTGATCATTACCTGTTAGGTTCACTCCCTCTGGGGCACCTGGCATTGGCCACTGTTAGAAGAGAGGATACTGGGCTGGATGGACCTTTGGTCTGACCCAGTATGACCATTCTTATGTTCTCATTAAGGGCAGCTGCTACCTAGTACTGATTGGAACAGCTTTTCTTCTTTTCTAGATAAAGTGTCTCCTGTCTGTGTCACAATGAAAGAGTTTGAATGAAATTCTAAAAATCTGAAATGAAATTATGATTTTTTTGGTTTTGATTCAAATGGGAAAGAAAAAGACATTTCAGAATGTTGAAACCCCATGAACTGGTAATTCTGAGTTTCAATCAGCTCCATGGGGGACTCTTTACATTTCAAAACAAACAAATCTCATTTACATTTTTTATTCTACAGGAATTTTCATCAAATGTGACACATTTTGAAATGTTTCAGTTTAGATGGAAATGTCATTTTCTGTCAAAAAAACATTTCAGTGAAAAATCTTTGACCAGCTCAGTTCCCTCAGCACTAGAATTCATAGGGGCACGTAAGGTGTAAATCTGGCCCTGCTCAGCACTAGATGTCATAGCCACTCAAGAGCCTCCCACGTGGAAGTGGTGAGTTCCAGGGATTAGCAGACCTGGATTCCAACCTTAGCTTTGCGACCGACCTGATTTATGAGCTTAAGCAACTCCCTTCCCCTCTATGTGCCTCAGTTTCCCAATAACATTCACTGTCCTGTTTGAAGTGCTACAAGATCTACAGATGGGAAGTGCTGTACAACAGCTAAGCGTGATTAAAAATATATCCAAATTCAGTATACGACTCTGTGGTCCTAATTCTGCCGTCAGTGACGGCCTTTGAAATTATGCACAAAGGTGGGCAAATAATAGGACTTGTTATTCATTGAATATGTCATATAAAATATTTCACAAAAATAGTTAATTAAATAATTGGACGATTCTATCTGACCTGTCCTATCAACAGCTGGAACATCTCCTATCATGGGAGTATCTAAGTAATTTTTAATGTAGCCTGATGACACATCTCTGACAGAGCATAGGGAAATATTATTTCTCCCTTTTATGGATTGAGACATCAGATGTATTAAAAAATTTCCAATGCGGGATTTAAACCCACCTGCCTTGAAGCTATAGCCACGGCTTTAAGCACAGAGCCATCCTTCACCCAGCAGAAAGCCTAGTGAATATTTTTCACATAATAGATTGGCAAAATATCACAAAAGTAATTGGAAAAATGATTCAACAAATATTATTCAACCAGCTCTGTTGTTTTCAGCCCTCCTCTGAAGCGCCCAGCATTGGCCATTGTTGAAGAGGAGATCCCAGAGTACATGGACATTTCAGACCCAGTCCTGCAAAGCAGCTGAGTGATGAGTGAGAAATATTTGCCGTCTGAAACTCCCATTCACTCTCATGGCAATTAAGGGTTCTCTGCACCGCACCAGCCACACTGAGCTCCTCTGAGGAACAGATACTCACTGTGCTCCAGTTCTGAAACTCTCGTGAACCAACAATGCAAAGCTGAGTGTCCCCATTGAAAGAGTTGCTTGCTGGAGCAAGGGGTGCAGGAATGGGCCCTGTGTTACCACAATATGCTACAAAACAAAATACTAAACAATGGAAGCATTTTTATCCTCTGCACAATGGACGCCTACTCACTTGTGACACTCAGATAGCGGGTGATGCTGAGGTGAGAACTCTGCACTTGGTTATGGAGGCCCTTGTGTTGATACCCACAGGAATAGTTGCCCGAACTCTGCCCAGACACATGATGGGGAAAGTCAAAGGACAATTTCCCTGGCACAGCTGGTTTCCTGGTCATTTCCTTGCCATCCTTGCAAAGGAAAGCGAAGCTCACGGGGGCGTCCGAGGGGGTGAGACACCGATAAAGAACAGTGTCGCCCACATAAGCCGATGACTTGTCTAGATATAGTTCAGGAGCAGGGAGATCCCCTGGAAAAACAGAGACCATAAAACACCCAACATGAGTGATTTCCCTTTCCGATGAGTAGGGCCTAATCCAGTTCCTGTGGAAGAGAAAGGGCCCAACCCAACTTGGGGCCTGCATTGGGTCTGTAGAGTCCTGATTTTCAAAAATCCTGAGCACACAGGGCTTGAAATGAAATCCTTGGGATCTGCAGGGGCTCAGTGCTAGACGTGAGCGAATAATTGATTTTTGGTTTTGAGGGGAAAACTGAAAAATCTGCGGGGAGAAATAGTTCAGTTTGATCCAAAGCTGAATTTTCTTTTTGCTTTTTTTGCTCTCAAACAAACAAACAAAAACAAACAAACTTCTTTTGGGTCAAATCAAGCATTTTCTTTTCATTTTTTGTTTAATGTTGGGTTATTTTCTGGTATTTTTCAACTCCCACCCTTTTTTCCCCTTAAACTAGCTAACTTTTGAAACAAAATGCCATTTCAAAATAAAAAGATGACATGAACCATTTTAACTTTTTTTTTTCAATTTTTTGGGTTAAAACTATTCACTGAGTTTGACCCAAATTTGCAGACAGATTCCGTGTCCCAGTGAATTTGCTGTTCACTGAAGAAAATTCTATTTCTATTCAGCACCTAGGACAATGAGCCTCTGCAGATACCATGGACTTCATTTAGAGTTGTGGATATTCAACACTTTTGAAAAACAATTTCATTAGTGTGATGATTAAAAAAGGGGTTTATACACTGTGGTGATGAGAATGGTATAATAAACTATAAAGACTAGACTAGAATAGCTGGTCAAGACTGCACAATTATCAAGGTAAAATTTAGAAAATCTGAGATTGTTTTTTGTGATTTTCAGGGGTATCCCAGTTACATTGTTTAAATCTGCCGTAGCTTAGCTGAAGTAAGTTCTCCATTTCCAGGTCTCTCATATAGCTATTCACACAAGTACAATGTAGGTATGAAGCTCTATCAGATCAGAAAGGCAGCATTTTACAATCAATTTCTCAGGGTTAAACTATGACACAAGATGCCAGGTAGTGGAGAAGCAGGGCCGGTGGATGTCATTGGGCCACTCTACAATTACACAGATATAGCTGTGGTCAGAAAAGGATGGCACGAATACAAGAGGCAGCCCTGTTTTCATAGTCAACTCAAGTCAGTGCTCACCTGATGAGGAAATGCAGTTGGAGGCCAGCTGCTGCTGGGATGTAAAACTCAAAGCTTTGGGAGAAAAAATAAAGTTACTTTAGGGAAAAACAGCATCATTTCCCCTTTCATCTGAAAATGATTCATAGCTGCAGAATTTCCACAAGGTGCCAATTCAGATAGGGTTGTGGACGAGGCTGGAGAATCCTTGCTGGGGCATTCCAGGAACTGTCTACCTGGGGACAACACTTAGATGCAATGGGAAAGCTTGTGTGTCCTGTTTCATGGCACATAAACAGAGAAATTAGATAAAGGCATAATACTCTTGTTGGAAGGTTGCAACATTATACCATTTATTTCTTAGAATCCAGAACCTTAATACACAAGAACCAAAAACAGAGAGAGAGAAAGCAGGCTGCTCCCTGAGGCAGAAAGGCCCAACTCACCCCACCTTGCTCTAGGCTGATTGCTGCTGGACCCAGATTGCACACTTCTCTACAGATCCCCCTGCCTGCAATCAGGACCAGGAAAACCCCCTGACATTTTAAATGACAGCCACAATTTTAGCAGAATTTTCAATATGCCACACTAGGAACCAGACAAAAAGTAGCACACTGGTCCTCCACCTCGGTGGTTGAGCAAGAAGCCAACCTAGCCTCATAAAAGAGTTAAGCTATAGAAACACAAGGGAGCCATTCCAGCACACCGCACAACGGATAAGGAGAGCAGGGCCTTGTTCGTGCCTTAACAGCACAGAACAGTTTCTGAGGGAAGTTCTCAGCTCTGCAGTAGCATATAACAGCTCTGTCTATGACAGGACAATTTCACTCTTACTTTTCTTAAGGGGGAAACAAAGCCCAGTACTCACAAACAAGCCACAGACACAGTGCGAGAATCATTGCTGGAATCAGCATTCATTCAACTGCCTTCAAATTCTGCAGTGGTTTCTGCTCCCCAAGAACAAAGGGATCTGCTCTGAATCTCCTCCAAGTCCTTGGGTCTCAGACAAAGGACTAGCTCTGTTCTCCAGTCTCCTCTCTGTCTGATGCTCCTCACAGCCTAGGAGCTGCAGTGACTTGGTGCTGTGGGTCACCTTCTTCTCTGCAGGATTCAGGCCAATGGGAAGCCACAGCTGGTCGCTGCTGTGTTCTGCTTTGCTGCTTGAGGTTTAGATGCTCTCTCCAGTGACCTCTCTCTTCTGCTCCTCGGGTTTAGATAGGGACCAGCTTCAGTGGCTCTCCGGGCCTGAATTGTTGTTGCCTTGCACCTGGTGCTGTGTTTGCATCAGGGCAAAGGGCTGCTAAAAGAGGATGGTAATGTTTCACACTCACTTTGTACTGGTGCAAATGACAGCACAAGGATCAGGATATCAGAAAATCAGGCTTCCTGTTCCCAGACCATCTCTGCTCATTCTGGTCTCAGTAAAGGGGAAACTGCAGTCCCCAGCTGCTCTCCCTGTTCTCTTGCTATGGTCAAGCAAATAAGTGGCGGCTGCTCTCAGCTGAGTGGTTGTTTCTGTTCCTTTCCGCTAAAATAGACAGAAAGCCACAGTCGCTCTGTGCTCTAGCGTCTCCACTTCTCTGCTGTCTGTGTGAGCCAGAAAGGGACGCCGCTGTCTCGGGATGAGAATAGAAACAGCTTTTCACCATCGGAAACTGAGACAGGGGCTCCATTCGTTAGGGGTTAAATTCCCCCAACCTCAGGCCCAGGCACCACTTAGATGGCGTGCCCATGACCTGCCAGCCTGGGGCACATCTGTCAAGGTGGGACCATCTCATTGGTTCATAGAGTGACACTCTAATATTCTTACCAGTCTCTTCTAGCAACTTATTTACACAATGTAACATTTGCTTCTGTTTTGTGAGCGCACGTTGAACAGGGGCTTCGTTGAGCTGTGCCCAGTGCCGCCCAGGGCTCTGGTTACAGCAAATCTAGCTCCCTGCAAGGGTATAAGTGGGTCCAGCTATTCCCTCCAATGTGCGCTGCCTTGTTTCCCCTCAAGCATTGCCAGGCATGACCTCAACATGGAATTTATTTACCATTGAGCCACAAATTCCCTCAGCTCTGACAGGCCCTTCCGAAGTTCCTCACGATCTTCTCTGGGCTTGGCTATTCTGAGAAGAGTCACAGAGGTTCAGACCAAGAGGAGTCATCAGATTATCCAGTTTGAGCTCCTCTATATCACAGGCCACCAGCTCCACCCAGCACCAGCACAGTAAATCCAACAACCAAAATCAGACGAATGTATTACAGTCTGCAAGAGACTTAGAAAGTTGTGTGCCGCAGGCAGACAATAGGAAGGATAGTAGTGCATCAGCGCCCAAGGCTGCTGCAATGCCTGGGAACTGATTAGGTGAGAAATACCCAGATAATCCCAGCAAGCAACCCTCACCCCTCCCAATCCCTGGCAATCTGACCCGGGGAAAATTCCTTCCTGACCCCATACATTGCAACCTGCTAGACCCTGAGCATATTATGCCATCTGCCTTTTTTGCTACTTCACTGTTCACTCCCCTTTTCAGATAATTAATAAACATATTAAACAACAGAGGGCCTAGTACAGACCCTTTAGGCACCCTCTATTCTCCTTAATTGATCATTTAGTCCTATTCTTTCTATCTTTGAGCCAGTTTCTGCCCCATGACAGAACTTTGCCTCTCACCCAATGATTATTTAGTTTTAGGGCTGTCAAGTGATTAAAAAGAATAATCAAGATTAATCGCATGATTAAAAAAACTTTATTGCAATTAATCGCACTGTTAAACAACAGTAGAATACCATTTATTTAAATATTTTTAGATGTTTTATACATTTTCAAATATATTGATTTCAGTTACAACACAAAATAAAAAAGTGTACAATGCTCACTTTAAATTTATTTTGATTATAAATATTTGCACTGTAAAAAACAAAAGAAATATTATTTTTCAATTCACCTAATACAAATACTGTAGTGCAATCTCTTTATCATGAAAGTTGAACTTACAAATGTAGAATTATGTACAAAAAATGCATTCAAAAATAAAACAATGTAAAATTTTAGAGCCTGCAAGTCCACTCAGTCTTACTTCTTATTCAGCCAGTCGCTAAGACAAACAAGTTTGTTTACATTTGCAGGAGATAATGCTGCCTGCTTCTTGTTTACAATGTCACCTGAAAGTGAGAACAGGTGTTTGCATGGCACTGTTGTAGCCAGCATCGCAAGATATTTATCATGCTAGATGTGCTAAAGATTCGTATAAAAAAGTAGAGATATCCTATCTCCTAGAACTGGAAGGGACCCTGAAAGGTTATTGAGTCCAGCTCCCTACCTTTATTAGCAGGACTAAGTACTGATTTTGCCCCAGATCCCTAAGTGGCCCCCCTCAAGGATTGAACTCACAATCCTGGGTTTAGCAGGTCAATGCTCAAACCACTGAGCTATTCCTTCCCCCTTATGGCCCTGTATGGTTCAACCACCATTCCAGAGGACATGCGTCCATGGTGTTGATGGTTTCTGCTCAATAACAATCCAAAGCAATGCAGACTAATGCATTTTCATTTTCATTATCTGAGTCAGATCCCATCAGCAGAAGGTTGATTTTCTTTTTTGGTGGTTCAGGTTCTGTAGTTTCCGCATCGGAGTGTTGTTCTTTTAAGACTTCTGAAAGCATGCGCCACACCTCATCCCTCTCAGATTTTGGAAGGCACTTCAGATTCTTAAACCTTGGGTCAGTTAGAAATCTCACATTGGTACCTTCTTTGCATTTTGTGAAATCTACAGTGAAAGTGTTCTTAAAATGAACATGTGCTAGGTCATCAACTGACCCAGGGATAGCCCAGTGGTTTGAGCATTTCCCTGCTAAGCCCAGAGTTGTGAATTCAATCCTTGAGAGGGCCATTTAGGGAGCTGAGACCAAAAAAAAAAAAAGTTGGGGATTGGCCTTGCTTTGAGCAGGGGGTTGGACTAGATGAGGTCCTGTCCAGCTCTGATAGTCTATGACTGCTAAAACATGAAATATATGGCAGAATGCAGGTACAACAGCATAGGGGACATACAATTCTTCCCCAAGGAGTTCAGTCACAAATTTAAATAACACATTATTTTTTTAACAAGCATCATCAGCATGGAAGCATGCCTTCCGGGATGGTGGCCGAAGCATGAAGGTCCATATGATTGTTTAGCATATCTGACAAGTAAATACCTTGCAATGCCAGCTACAAAAGTGCTATGCAAAGGCCTGTTCTCACTTTCTGGTGGCATTGTAAATAAGAAGAGGGCTGCACTATCTCCTGTAAATGTAAACAAACTTGTTTGTCTAAGAGATTGTCTGAACAAGTAGGACTGAGTGGACTTGTAGGCTCTGAAGTTTTACATTGTTTTGGTTTTGAGTGCAGTTATGTAACAAAAAAAAAATTACATTTGTAAGTTGAATCTACATTCATGATTAAGAGATTGCACTACAGTACTTGTATGAGGTGAATTGAAAAATACTATTTCTTTTATTATTTTTACTGTGAAAATATTTGTAATCAAAAATAATATACACCTTGATTTCAGTTACAACATAGAATACAATGTATATGAAAATGTAGAAAATCATCCAAAATATTTAATACATTTCAACTGGTATTCTATTGTTTAACAGTGAAATTAAAACTGCGATTAATCGTGATTAATTTTTTTAATTGTGATTAATTTTTTTGAGTTAATCACGTGAGTTAACTGAAATTAATCGATAGCCTTACTTAGTTTCTTTACCAACCACCTAAAAGGGATTTTGTCAAAGGCTATTGAAAGGCCAAATAAATTATATTAATTGGTTCTCCTTTATCCACTATCTAGTGGATTCGAAAGACATGCTATTCCATTGCAGAAGCCGTGATGGCTAGTCCCTACCATGTCATGATCATGAAGGTGGCCTATAATTCTATTTATAATTATAATTTCCACCTGTAGAATCATAGAATCATAGAATATCAGGGTTGGAAGGGACCTCAAGAGGTCATCTAGTCCAACCCCCTGCTCAAAGCAGGACCAATTCCCAACTAAATCATCCCAGCCAGGGCTTTGTCAAGCCGGGCCTTAAAAACCTCCAAGGAAGGAGACTCCACCACCTCCCTAGGTAACGCATTCCAGTGCTTCACCACCCTCCTAGTGAAATAGTGTTTCCTAATATCCAACCTGGACCTCCCCCACTGCAACTTGAGACCATTGCTCCTTGTTCTGTCATCTGCCACCACTGAGAACAGCCGAGCTCCATCCTCTTTGGAACCTCCCTTCAGGTAGTTGAAGGCTGCTATCAAATCCCCCCTCATTCTTCTCTTCTGGAGACTAAACAATCCCAGTTCCCTCAGCCTCTCCTCATAAGTCATGTGCTCCAGCCCCCTAATCATTTTTGTTGCCCTCCGCTGGACTCTTTCCAATTTTTCCACATCCTTCTTGTAGTGTGGGGCCCAAAACTGGACACAGTACTCCAGATGAGGCCTCACCAATGTCGAATAAAGGGGAACGATCACGTTCCTCGATCTGCTGGCAATGCCCCTACTTATACAGCCCAAAATGCCGTTAGCCTTCTTGGCAACAAGAGCACACTGTTGACTCATATCCAGCTTCTCGTCCACTGTGACCCCTAGGTCCTTTTCTGCAGAACTGCTACCTAGCCATTCGGTCCCTAGTCTGTAGCTGTGCATGGGATTCTTCCGTCCTAAGTGCAGGACTCTGCACTTGTCCTTGTTGAACCTCATCAGGTTTTTTTTGGCCCAATCCTCTAATTTGTCTAGGTCCCTCTGTATCCGATCCCTACCCCCTAGTGTATCTACCAAGCCTCCTAGTTTAGTGTCATCTGCAAATTTGCTGAGAGTGCAGTCCACACCATCCTCCAGATCATTAATAAAGATATTAAACAAAACCGGCCCCAGGACCGACCCTTGGGGCACTCCGCTTGAAACCGGCTGCCAACTAGACATGGAGCCATTGATCACTACCCGTTGAGCCCGACGATCTAGCCAGGTTTCTATCCACCTTACTGTCCATTCATCCAGCCCATACTTCTTTAACTTGGCGGCAAGAATACTGTGGGAGACCATATCAAAAGCTTTGCTAAAGTCAAGGAATAACATATCCACTGCTTTCCCCTCATCCACAGAGCCAGTTATCTCATCATAGAAGGCAATTAGGTTAGTCAGGCACGACTTCCCCTTGGTGAATCCATGCTGACTGTTCCTGATCACTTTCCTGTTCTCTAAGTGTTTCATGATTGATTCCTTGAGGACCTGCTCCATGATTTTTCCAGGGACTGAGGTGAGGCTGACTGTCCTGTAGTTCCCCGGATCCTCCTTCTTCCCTTTTTTAAAGATGGGTACTACATTAGCCTTTTTCCAGTCATCTGGGACCTCCCCCAATCACCATGAGTTTTCAAAAATAATGGCTAATGGCTCTGCAATCTCATCCGCCAACTCCTTTAGCACCCTCGGATGCAGCGCATCCGGCCCCATGGACTTGTGCACGTCCAGTTTTTCTAAATAGTCCCGAACCACTTCTTTCTCCACAGAGGGCTGGTCACCTTCTCCGCATATTGTGCTGCCCAGTGCAGCAGTCTGGGAGCTGACCTTGTTCATGAAGACAGAGGCAAAAAAAGCATTGAGTACATTAGCTTTTTCCACATCCTCGGTCACTAGGTTGCCTCCCTCATTCAGTAAGGGGCCCACACTTTCCTTGACTTTCTTTTTGTTGCTAACATACCTGAAGAAACCCTTCTTGTTACTCTTAACATCTCTTGCTAGCTGCAACTCCAAGTGTGATTTGGCCTTCCTGATTTCACTCCTGCATGCCTGAGCAATATTTTTATACTCCTCCCTGGTCATTTGTCCAATCTTCCACTTCTTGTAAGCTTCTTTTTTGCGTTTAAGATCAGCAAGGATTTCACTGTTTAGCCAAGCTGGTCGCCTGCCATATTTACTATTCTTTCTACACATCGGGATGGTTTGTTCCTGCAACCACAATAAGGATTCTTTAAAATACAGCCAGCTCTCCTGGACCCCTTTGCCCTTCATGTTATTCTCCCAGGGGATCCTGCCCATCTGTTCCCTGAGGGAGTCAAAGTCTGCTTTTCTGAAGTCCAGGGTCCGTATTTTGCTGCTCTCCTTTCTTCCTTGTGTCAGGATCCTGAACTCGACCATCTCATGGTCACTGCCTCCCAGGTTCCCATCCACTTTTGCTTCCCCTACTAATTCTTCCCTGTTTGTGAGCAGCAGGTCAAGAAAAGCTCTGCCCCTAGTTGGTTCCTCCAGCACTTGCACCAGGAAATTGTCCCCTACACTTTCCAAAAACTTCCTGGATTGTCTGTGCAGCGCTGTATTGCTCTCCCAGCAGATATCAGGGTGATTAAAGTCTCCCATGAGAACCAGGGCCTGCGATCTAGGAACTTCTGCTAGTTGCCAGAAGAAAGCCTCATCCACCTCATCCCCCTGGTCTGGTGGTCTATAGCAGACTCCCACCACGACATCACCCTTGTTGCTCACACTTCTCAACTTTATCCAGAGACTCTCAGGTTTTTCTGCAGTTTCATACCGGAGCTCTGAGCAGTCATACTCCTCTCTTACATACAACGCAACTCCCCCACCTTTTCTGCCCTGCCTGTCCTTCCTGAACAGTTTATATCCATCCATGACAGTACTCCAGTCATGTGAGTTATCCCACCAAGTCTCTGTTATTCCAATCACATCATAGTTCCTTGACTGTGCCAGGACTTCCAGTTCTCCCTGCTTGTTTCCCAGGCTTCTTGCATTTGTGTATAGGCACTTAAGATAACTCATCGATAGTCCCTCTTTCTCAGCATGAGACAGGAGTCCTCCCCTCTTGTGCTCTCCTGCTTGTGCTTCCTCCCAGGATCCCATTTCCCCACTTACCTCAGGGCTTTGGTCTCCTTCCCCCGGTGAACCTAGTTTAAAGCCCTCCTCACTAGGTTAGCCAGCCTGCTGGGGAAGATGCTCTTCCCTCTCTTCGTTAGGTGGAGCCCGTCTCTGCCTAGCACTCCTCCTTCTTGGAACACCATCCCATGGTCGAAGAAGCCAAAGCCTTCTCTCCGACACCACCTGCGTAGCCATTCGTTGACTTCCACGATTCGACGGTCTCTACCCAGGCCTTTTCCTTGCACAGGGAGGATGGACGAGAACACCACTTGCGCCTCAAACTCCTTTATCCTTCTTCCCAGAGCCACGTATTCTGCAGTGATCCGCTCAAGGTCATTCTAGGCAGTATCATTGGTGCCCACGTGGAGAAGCAGGAAGGGGTAGCGATCCGAGGGCTTGATGAGTCTCGGCAGTCTCTCCATCACATCATGTATCCTAGCTCCTGGCAAGCAGCAGACCTCTCGGTTTTCCGGGTCGGGGCAGCAGATAGATGACTCAGTCCCCCTGAGGAGGGAGTCCCTGACCACCACCACCCTCCTCCTCCTCTTGGGAGTGGTGGTCGTGGAACCCCCATCCCTAGGACAGTGCATCTTTTGCCTTCCAATCAGTGGAGTCTCCTTCTGCTCCCTTCCCTCAGATGGGTCATCTAGTCCACTCTCCACATTAGTACCTGTAGAGAGAACATGGAAACGATTGCTCACCTGTATCTCCATTGCTGGTGCATGGATGCTCCTCTTTCTCCTTCTGGAGGTCACATGCTGCCAAACCTCTTCACAATCCTTCTGTCCCAGCTGCGCCTGCTGTGAATCTTCAGAACATTGTGGCCGTAGAAGCATCTCCTGACGTCTTTCCAGGAAATCTTCATTTTCCCTTATGCAACGCAGAGTCGATACTTGTTTCTCCAGCCCTCGAACCTTCTCTTCCAATATGGAGACCAGCTTGCACTTTGTACAGACAAAGTCGCTTCTGTCCTGTGGAAGAAAGACAAACATGGCACAACCTGTGCAGGTTACAACAGCTGATCGCTCACCTTCCATGTCACCGTCCTCTTAAGAGCTTCCTCAACTGTTGCAGGAACTACTCAGAGAAACCCGCAGATGAAAGCCTCAGTGAGCTCTCCCCAGGCAAACTCCCAGGCAAACTCCCTCTGTTAGCCTCTGCTGTTCGCCGCTCAGCTGGTTCGCTGCTGACTGCCCTTATATACCAGTCAGGCCCACTCAAGGCCCACCTGGAACAAAGCACTCCCAATTCACACTTTTCAAACAAACAAGCAAGCAATCAAGCACACGGTCAAACTGACCAACTGTCCCAGCAGCAGACACTCAGATACTCACCAACACAGCCCCCCTAATGCAGCACCTGTGTAACCAGGTAAGAAAGTGAGGCTCACTGGTCTATTACACCCAGATCATCTAAATGTAAATGTATACATCTAGGAACAAAGGATGTGGGGGGCTCTTTCCTGGGAAGCAGTGACTGAAAAAAGATTTCAGGATCATGGTGGACAATCATAGAATCATAGAAGATTAGGGTTGGAAGAAACCTCAGGAGGTCATCTAGTCCAACCCCTGCTCAAGGCAGGACCAACACCAACTAAATCATCCCATCCAGGGCATTGTGAAGCCAGCCAGGCCTTAAAAACCTCTAAGGATGGAGATTCCACCACCTCCCTAGGTAACCCATTCCAGAGCTTCACCACCCTACTAATGAAATAGTGTTTCCTAATATCCAATCTAAACCTCCCCCACTGCAACTTGAGACCATCGCTCCTTGTTCTGTCATCTGCCACCATTGAGAACTGCCTCTGCTGCCTTTTCCCAGCTGCTGCCTTCTCTCTTTAGGAGACATCCAAGACTGAAATAGTAAGGGTGCTATTGGATTGGCAGAGATGTGTGGAAGAAACTTGCAAAAGTCCTGTTCCCAGATAACACCATGTTTTATCTAGTTCTACTGCCATTCTTCTTTTGAGAGCACTAATTAAACTTGCCCTCCCTTTCACCAAATATACGCTTTTCTAATGGTTCCTCAAATGTTTTCTTGCCTTCAAAAATGTGCTTTTCTCTGCTGGACATCAATTTCTCCCCCTTCATAGAAGATTAGGGTTGGAAGGGACCTCAGGAGGTCATCCAGTCCAACCCCTGCTCAAAGCAGGACCAACACCAGCAGGACCAATAATCAGCTGAACATGAGCTCCCAGTGCAATGCTATGGCCAATAGGGCTAATGCATAAAATGGGGAATCTAGAAATAGAAATAGAGAGGTTAATATACCTCCATATTTGGCGGCAGGGCAACTGCTGCTGGAATACTGTGCCCAGTTCTGGTGTCCACAATTTAAGAATAATGTTGATAAATTGGAGAGGGGTCAGAGAAGAATCCTGAGTATTAGAAAACATGCCTGATAGTGAGAGACTCAAGGAGCTCAATCTCTTTAGTTTAACAAAGGGAAGGTTAAGAGGTGACTTGATTACAGTCAATAAATACCTGCCTGGGGAACAAAGATTTACTAATGGGCTCGTCAATCTAGCAGAGAACAGTCTAACACGATCCAATGGCTGGGAGTTAAAGCTCGACTAATTCAGACTGGAAATAAGGTATAAATGTTTAACGGTGAGAGTAATTAACCATTGAAACAATTTACCAAGCTTTGTGGTGGATTTTCCATCGTTAACCATTTTAAAATCCAGATTGGATGTTTTTCTGAAAGATCTGCTCTCAGAATTATTGTGGGGAAGTTCTCTGGCCTGTGTTCTAGAGGAGGTCACACTAGACGAACACAGTAGCCCCTTCGGGCCTTGGAATCTATGAATCTATGATCACAATGGTCCTTTCAGGTCTCTGTCAGGTCCTTCCCAGGGGCGGTAATTTGCTGCTCTTTGAGGACCTGATCCTGAACCCATTGAAGGCAGTTGAGTCTTTCCATTGATTTCAGTAAGCTTTAGATAAGGCCCTAATTTATCAGCTTACTCCAGAAACTCCTCTTTTGACCCCTCCAGGTCTGACGCTGCCTCGTCTTCACTGTGGTACCTGAAATGAGTGGGTGTCTTCCCAATGCTGAGCAGTATAACCCCCCCAGCAGAAGGGTGCATGTTTTGTCACAGCAGAAGGGAGTGCAAGGTAAGAATTAATCTAGCGTTTTACCCTCTATGGGCCACATGCTCAAATGGAAGAAATTGGTGAAGGGGAAAATACTCAAAAGGACAAAAGTGGTGAAGCGCCAATGAAATCAATAGAGCTATATGTTTTTTACAAAGCAGAGGAACTGTGAATATGCTCATGTGTTCAGAGCTCGGTGAAAGTTTTTTTGGGGAATAGTACATAAACTGAAAAAAATGCATTGGGGGGGCACTGAAACTATTCATGAATTTGGATTGAATGTGACAAATACTTTTGGCTGAAAAAATGGATTTTTAAAAAATGTCAAAACAGTTTGTTTCAACCATTTCAAAATGAAACATTGTGTCTTTTCTTTTCAAAATGACATTTTAATTTTGAACTTTAGTAATATTTATATTTTAAGGGATGCAAAAACACTTGAAAACTAAATTAAATAAAAAAACAAAAAAAGTTTCATCTCCAATAAAAAACACCTCAGAATTAAAACAAAAACCAGAAATAATCCTCACCCCAATTAGTTTAGTTTCAGATTTTTCATTTCATATAGTTTTGGATGTTTGCCATCCAAAATGGAAAGCAAACAAACAAACCCCAACAACAACTTTTTTTTTTTTTTGCTTTGTTGAAAAAAACAAAAAAAATCAGTTTTGGTTTGAAATAACTAAATTTTTTATTTGGTTCCTGAGATGAAAAAAATCAATTATTTGCTCAGTTCTATACACATTACTGCACAATACTTGTTTTTCTTTTTTTAATTTTTATTTTATTTTGCATATATTGAAAAAAAGGAAATTGAAATTAATAGTTGTATAGAGATAAAGATAACAAAAAGAAAATTCTGACTCATATGATCAAATAATAAAGTGAGCCCTCTCATACATTCCAGTTCAGCATACATATAACAGAAATAAAATTATGATTTATAATACAGCATCATCTATTTACATCAAACTCACATTTTCCCTTTGCACAGGAGGAACTAGTCTGAAATTGACACACATCCTCATGCCCAGTTAAGAAATCAGGTAGGTTAAACTCATGTTGCTCTTTATTTCTCTCTTCAAAAACCAAAAATTCTGCATATTTCCAAATTTCTGAAATGTTCCTTCAGTGCCTGAGTGTCCTCTTCTTTCCTCTTCTGCTGGCTCTGACACATTGAAATCAAACTTTGAAAAAGCTAAACTGAGACGCTTATCTTCCAACATCCTGCACCTCTCATGGGCTGTACACGTCTACAGGAAAATGAGAAGGAAACATGGAAAACATATTAGCCTGCAGATCTCACACCATTGATCCCCATGGAATTTCACCCTATCCCAAACAAAACACGCCGTTGATTTAAGTGAAGGTTGCTGAGAGAGATATGATTTGTACAACCTGTATTCCAGAGACAGAATGTAAATATTACAGGTTAAATTGTGACTTGGACTGGACACTGGAATAGGAGATGAGATGGACTCTCAGACCCCTGCAATGGCTATCTGGACATTGGTTCCAGGGTCCAGTGTTCCATGCAAAAATGAGAGAGAGAGAGAGAGAGAGAGATGATGCCACCCACCTGCCTCAATGGGTGGAAAACTTGATGGGGCCAGGGGTGCTTGGGACAGCCCCAGTAGAAAGTGGGAGGAGAGCACTCACTTCAGAGGTTCTATCCAGCTCTTGGCCAGCTGGGGACAGAGGGAAGTTGATTGGTCCCTTCTGTCACCTTTGGTTAATTTAAGCCCTAGCCTGGGCAATGTGGAGCCTCTTTTTACTCCATTTCAGCAGCCCCAGCCCCACCCCTGTAATGGTAGTTTCGGAGCTGTGTCTTGCCAGTGCTGTGGGTCTGACCGATGGCCTGTTTGGGGGTCAGGAAGGAATTTTTCTTCCCAGGCCAAATTAGCAGAGTTATGGTGGGATTGTTGCCTTCTTCTCAGCACCTGAGAGGCACAGTTAGGTTAATTAGGAATGGGATTTAGTAATTTGTGCTAGTATTTGTCAGGGATATTAGTTCATTGCAACTTGAAGCCATTTTCCAGTGGGGTTAACAGGCTAAAAGGGAAGGTTCCTAGAAGTAAAAGACCTGGGAATTTGCTGAGGGGCCTTGGGTTCATGAGAGAGGATTTTTTGGCCTTTGTGGGCTGAGGTCCCCCTTCTAGGACCCTCTGTCCCCCTCACCAGGGTGGTGGTGGTACAACTCAGAGGAGAAACCTGAATCTTAGGGATCGGCTGAGGAGAGGCTACCCCGAGTTATGTGTTACGTGGTAGGAGCCTATAATCATTGCACTGTAACCACTTAAAATGCCTGGTGAGTGAGAGTATGGACGACATGGCAGATAGCGCCCCTCCCCTGTGTTAAGTTTAATAAAGTTGCAGCCTGCCATGCAAAATCCCATCCCCGTGTCTGTCCTTATTCACCCCATGTGCACATCAAATCAGCCACCTCTGCAATAAATTCTGGTCTAGGAGCCAAACCCCAGTTTTTGCCAATTTTAGTGTGGCAATTGGTTTATAGTTATTTGGAGGTGAATGTAAAATTGGTGCATGATGCAGTCCCTAAAGAATGAAATCCTCTCTCTGCATAAACAATACAGAAGCAATGCAATTTCCTTTAAAAACTATCCTATCTATCTATCTATCTATCTATCTATCTATCTATCTATCTATCTATCTATCTATCTATGACGTTGCAGTCTATATGATTTTATAAAAATATGCTAATGAGTGAATATAATGTAACTGAAATATGCTTCATGCAAAAGGTCTCGTGTAAGGTATCATTACAAAGCTTATAATCTACTGAGTGTGATCATCCTATTTATATAAATGTACCACTCTTGTATCTGAAACTAGAAATATGAAATATAACTCTGAGGGCCTATTGTAATTATGCAAAGTGAGGGCCATTAATGGTGGTTTGGAATCTTGATGACTCCCATTAACCAGGACAATTGACTGCAGATGGCTGTGTTTTACCTGTAAGTCTTCCTGTATATGTATGTGCTAGCAAGTGGGTAATGAAGTCTTGCAGTGACATGTGATCATGTCACCTGAACCGGAATCCATCTTTACCCTGGTGTCTTTCCATTGAGAAGAAGGGGGTGGGAACCCAGAGAGGGACAAAGGATTCCTGCCTTATGCAAAAGATATATAAATGGGTGGAACAGAACAAAGCGGGAGGAACCATCATGAAGAATCCCCTAACTACACCTGAGCTGGAACAAGAGTTGTACCCGGGGAAAGAATTGTGCCCAGGCCTGGAAGGTGTCATCTGAGGAAAAAACCTACTGACGCATCTCTAAGGGTGAGATTATCTGTATTCAGTTTGATTAGACATAGATTTGCATGTTCTATTTTATTTTGCTTGGTGACTTACTTTGTTCTGTCTGTTATGACTTGGAACCACTTAAATCCTACTTTCTGTATTTAATAAAATCACTTTTTACTTTTTTAAGAATATCAGGGTTGGAGGGGAGCTCATCTAGTCCAACCCCTGGCTCAAAGCAGGACTGATCCCCAGACTGATTTTTGCCCCAGATCCTTTAATGGCCCCCTCAAGGATTGAACTTACAACTGTAGATTTAGCAGGCTAATGCTCAAACCACTTAGCTATCCCTCCCCCACAACTATTAATTAACTCAGAGTATGTGTTAATACCTGGGTGGGCAAACAGCTGTGCATATCTCTCTATCAGTGTTATAGAGGGCGAACAATTTATGAGTTGGATTTATTTAGGTTTAGACCCCATTGGGAGTTGGGCATCTGAGTGTTAAAGACAAGAACACTTCTGTAAGCTGTTTTCAGTTAAGTCTGCAGCTTTTGGGCACTTGGTTCAGACCCTAGGTTTGTGTTGGAGCAGATGGGTGTGTCTGGCTCAGCAAGACACGGTGCTGGATTCCCGGGAAAGTAGGGGCAGAAGTAGTCTTGGCACATCAGGTGGCAGTTCCCAAGGGGGTTTCTGTGATCCAACCCGTCACACTATCTATCTTCAACCTTCCCGCACAGAGACCACCCGATGGGATGTTATAGCATAGAAGAATAGATTAAATCTCAGGAACAACTTCCTAACTGTAAGATCAGTAGGAAAATGGAACAGGCTGCCTAGGGAAGTTGTGGAATCTCCTTCACTGGAGGTTTTCAAAAAGAGGCTGGGTAGCCATCTGTCTTGGATGGTTTAGACACAACAAATCCTGCATCTTGGCAGAGGTTAGATTAGGTGACCCCTGCAGTCCCTTCTGACCCCATGGTTCTATGATTCTCTGAGATTGCAGGCCTGGTTCTGCCACTCTTAGTCACTTTGAAAAGTATCTTGCTCTACAAGTCAGTTATGAACATAGCATGTGATTGCTCCCTATAAGTAAAAGGGCAGAATCTAGCCCTATTTCAGTGCATTTGCCCATTCTAAGTGTGAACTCTTTGTTGAGACTACAAACAATCATGCTGAATGTGGAGGTGGGTCTCCTGATTTATGGCTAAATCTGGGGCAGATATTTATAGAACATTGGGCCTAAAGTTTCAAAAATGGCTAGCAATTTTAGGAGCACATATTAAGACACCTTAAAAGGGCCTGATTTTGTGAAAATCAGGTTTTTCTATGATGCATCAGTGTAGGTGCCCAAAATTGTGAGCCACTTTTAAAAAATTAGTTTTAACTTGTTAGACAATTTTTTTTCTGTTTACAAATTGGCTAAACAGATTGTGATTATCTCAAAAGTATTAATAACATGAACTTATTAACTAAACAATTTCAATGAAATATTCTTGGTGCATAGCCCATTTAGATGAAGTTCATTGCATTTGATAATATAAATCTAACAGATCATTTTAATGTCTTCAGTGGTTGGTTGAGGGTAACACAGTCAGGTTTGCAGTGTGAACATTCATGGCTGAATTAGAAATTCTCTCTCTCTGACTCTTGCGTACTGAAGCAAACTCATCAATGGAGTGGTGAAGGAAGCAAACGTATGATGGATGAGAATGCCATCAAGGAAAATTCAGAGTTTTTTTCTGAGCAAATATTTGGAAAAAAACAACAACCAAATACCACTATTTTTAGATATTAGCTCAGGTCTAATTTTACCACTTACCCACTAAAAAAGACATAGGAATCCCAGCCCGTTTCACAAAGGCAGTAGAACAAATTTTATGATAATATAGGAATTGCAGGTTCATATCTGTGATTTGGAGGCTGGTTTTTGTATTATGAAATTCCAGGGTATCCAAAATTCAGTTTAATTGGAAATTGCAACACTTCTAGTGGTAACGGGCCTGACCCATAGAATCATAGAATATCAGGGTTGGAAGGGACCTCAGGAGGTCATCTAGTCCAACCCCCTGCTCAAAGCAGGACCAATTCCCAACTAAATCATCCCAGCCAGGGCTTTGTCAAGCCGGGCCTTAAAAACCTCCAAGGAAGGAGTTTCCACCACCTCCCTAGGTAACGCATTCCAATGCTTCACCACCCTCCTAGTGAAATAGTGTTTCCTAATATCCAACCTAGACCTCCCCCACTGCAATTTGAGACCATTGCTCTTTGTTCTGTCATCTGCCACCACTGAGAACAGCCGAGCTCCATCCTCTTTGGAACCCCCCTTCAGGTAGTTGAAAGCAGCTATCAAATCCCCCCTCATTCTTCTCTTCTGGAGACTAAACAATCCCAGTTCCCTCAGCCTCTCCTCATAAGTCATGTGCTCCAGCCCCCTAATCATTTTTGTTGCCCTCCGCTGGATTCTTTCCAATTTTTCCACATCCTTCTTGTAGCGTGGGGCCCAAAACTGGACACAGTACTCCAGATGAGGCCTCACCAATGTCAAATAAAGGGGAATGATCACGTTCCTCGATCTGCTGGCAATGCCCATACTTATACAGCCCAAAATGCCGTTAGCCTTCTTGGCAACAAGAGCACACTGTTGACTCCTATCCAGCTTCTCATCCACTGTGACCCCTAGGTCCTTTTCTGCAGAACTGCTACCTAACCATTCGGTCCCTAGTCTGTAGCAGTGCATGGGATTCTTCCGTCCTAAGTGCAGGACTCTGCACTTGTCCTTGTTGAACCTCATCTGGTTTTTTTTGGCCCAACCCTCTAATTTGTCTACGTCCCTCTGTATCCGATCCCTACCCTCCAGTATATCTACCACGCCTCCCAGTTTAGTGTCATCTGCAAACTTGCTGAGAGTGCAGTCCACACCATCCTCCAGATCATTAATGAAGATATTGAACAAAACCGGCCCCAGGACCGACCCTTGGGGCACTCCACTTGAAACCGGCTGCCAACTAGACATGGAGCCATTGATCACTACCCGTTGAGCCCGACGATCTAGCCAGCTTTCTATCCACCTTACAGTCCATTCATCCAGCCCATACTTCTTTAACTTGGCGGCAAGAATACTGTGGGAGACCGTATCAAAAGCTTTGCTAAAGTGAAGGAATAACATGTCCACTGCTTTCCCCTCATCCACAGAGCCAGTTATCTCATCATAGAAGGCAATTAGGTTAATCAGGCACGACTTCCCCTTGGTGAATCCATGCTGACTGTTCCTGATCACTTTCCTCTCCTCTAAGTGCTTCAGAATTGATTCCTTGAGGACCTGCTCCATGATTTTTCCAGGAACTGAGGTGAGGCTGACTGGCCTGTAGTTCCCCGGATCCTCCTTCTTCCCTTTTTTAAAGATGGGCACTACATTAGCCTTTTTCCAGTCATCCGGGACCTCCCCCGGTCACCATGAGTTTTCAAAGACCCAGAACTCATTCAAATTATTGCTAGCCTTTCCATTGATCAGGACCAAAAGACTCCGAGTGCCAGGAAGCAAAACCCATTCAGTCTGATATTTATAGTCTCTCTTCTCTTTCTTGGATCAAAGTTTCCTTGATTCATAGAGTTTAAGGCCAGAAGGGACCATTAGATCATCTAATCTGACCTCCTGTATAGCACAGACCCATGAATTTCACCCAGTTACCTCTCAGTTGAGCCCAATAACTTTTGTTTGGCTAAAGAATCATCCATAGAGGTGTCCAGTCTTGACCTGAAGATATCAAGTGATGGAGAATCCACCATTTCCCTGAGGAGTTTGGTTTAAAGGTGAGTCACCCTCACTGTCAAAATGAAAACCTTATTTCCAGTTTGCATTTAATCAGAGATTTCAAAATCTCTGACTGGTGGGAGTCAGCCTACAGGAAACATTTTCCCCACCAGTTTACCCTTCTGAATGTTAGAATGCATTCCTCCATGGGTCAGGGAGCGAGACCTGGATCTGCCTCTGATTGTTCTCGTTCTATTTCCTGCGCCACTTCTACAGAAAATCAGATTCCTCAAGCTTAGAGCAGAAGGGGTCAATTTCACCCCAGTTCTCCCAGTGGAGAAAACTCTACATCGGTATGAATAAGTGACAAGGATCCAGGCCCTGGTAATTAAGCACATGCATAATTTGAAGCACGTGAACAATCCCACTAATTACATACCTGGTGAAATGCATATGAGTGTTTAAGTCCCTTGCTGAGTCTGGGCTGAGGCTGTCAGTAGGCTGGATCACTTACCGTTCGCATATAGCGGAAAGGCAGATTCAGACGTCTGTTTGGAGTGACGTGTAGAAGGAGGCACATCCTCCAGATCAAAATTTTCATAGATCGGCTCCGGGGCTTCTTTGCCCTTTAAATCAATGGGGGCATGTTATACCGGGTGCAAAGGTGCTATTTTCTGGCTGAAATGCTGTCAGAAAGCTGAGATTTAAAGGCACAGCCAAAGTAGCCTCTCAGAGAGTGATCAAACATGCCCATTATTAAATGTGAAGGGGGAATTTTGTTCATTGATAATAGCTAAATAATGAACATACTGGGTGAAATACTGGTTCCACTGAAGTCAATGACAAAACCGCATTGTGACTTTCACTTGAGGATCTCAGAATACTGTACAAACTATAGCTAATCAGCCCCAACATCCCCATGTGTACTTTATAACTAGGCAAATCTGACGCCGGCAGCAGATGCTTCAGAGGAAAATGGATATTACACAGTCTGCAAAGATGAATTGAAATTTTGAGACTTCAATTTTTTTTCATCCAGAATCAAGATGAAAAACAAAAAATTTGCAGATTTTTTTGTGACACACAATTCTGGGAAAACATTGTTTGGGGGCAAACAAAATTGACTTCAATAGGGCTGCACACACAGCATAAAGTTAAGCGTGTGCATAAGAATTTGCAGGATGGAGGCCTTAGATTCAAAGCTCCTCAGCTCAGTGGCCATCTGTTTGTTATGTGTGTGTGTACAGAGAGTAGTGCAATAGGATGCTGATCAGTGCCCAGAGCTTCAAGGCATTACTGCCTCATTGAACTGGCCAGAAAACTGGATTTCTGTCCCTTGGGAAATTGAGACATTTTGAAATTTATTTTTGTTCAAAACTGGAATGAAAAGTCAAAATGGGGAAATTGACCAAGACATTAAATATCTGAAATTTTTCATTCCAGAAATATTGAAATGGCCTTATCAAAATGTTTCGTTTCTGAAAAGCTGGAATGATTCATTGTGACTTAATCATTTTGACTCTTAAATATAATATAATATAATATAATATAATATAATATAATATAATATAATATAATATAATATAATATAATATAATGCTTAAATGCCTAGACTATTCTATTCTATTCTAACATAAAAGTTGAAACCATAAAGTTGAAACACATTTTTTACTATATTGAAATGAAATGTTTTGATAACATTCTCTCAAAAATTTCAACAAAATTCCCATGAAATATTTTGATTTTGTTGAATCAGCATTTTCGGATGGAAAACTGTCCTGTCACAAAATTTTCAACCAGCTATAATAATAATAAAAATGAAATCCTGCAAGAGGCAGCTAGCAAATAATCTGCCCATACGGAAAGTCTCTTCTAAGCCTCAGTTGTTCCAGGATGGTTGATGGTCTGAAGCAGGCAGCTATATTTCTTCCAAAAGTCTTGGTGATTTGTAAACTTGACTACTGTAATTCTACGTGTCCTCGTTAACCAGATAAATAGCCAATCCTTTGGTGAATTCAGCTGAATTCAGCACAGAAGGAGATGCTTCTCTGTACAGATTTGTAGCTTTCTGGCTTGAAAAATGAAATAAGAATATATAGTCCTGCCGTGGAGTGTAAGTGAAAAAAACTCTGTGGATAAGTACTAGTTATTGGAGAGAAGGAAATTCAATCTCACCTAACCTGTTGTCTTCATACATGTTTGAAAATGCCATCACTAAGATCACCCTAGATCGCCCTGTAGATGTATTCATTAGTATATTAACATTTCCATCTATGAAGCATTGACCACAAAATGGATATCAATGTTAATAATTTTTGTATTAGTCATGGAAACCCTGGTAATATACTAATACATGTATTGGTAGCTTGAGGAATTATAGCAGGGTGCTGTTTTCTTGCTATTACAGTAGGATCATTTTTACATATCTAAATAGCAAGAGATATATCTTTAAACTGCTTAATTCCCCTGAACACATGTTATCCCAATGGAACTGGGCCCCCCAGAGATGAAAACCTTGCTGGTAAATAGAGCTGGCCAGAAAACAGGTTTTCTGTCCTATGGAAAATTTTGAGACTTCAATTTTTTTTCATCCAGAATCAAGATGAAAAACAAAAAATTTGCAGATTTTTTTGTGACACACAATTCTGGGAAAACATTGTTTGGGGGCAAACAAAATGTTTTCTTTCAATAAATCTGAAACACTTTGTTTCAATTTTGACCATTTTTTACATTTTTAATTTTGTGTATAATTTTTCAAACGAAAAAGCTGTTTCACAAATTTACTGTCCCTAATTATGTATCTGTACATTGCCTAATGGCTCTGATCACTGCTGGGACCTTGAAGCACTATCATAATAGAAATTATAATTTATTAGAAATTTTTTAAGGAAAATACATCTAAACAGGAAACCATTGCTGTGTAATATGTCAGACTTTCAGTGTATTGTTATGGCTTAACAGCACAGCATAATCACTTACCATGCCATAGGAATATGCAACCCCATTGTTATCTGTAAAAAAAGGTCACATTTATAACAATTTTTGTTATAACATGGTTTCTGGTAAGATTTTGCTGTAAGGAGATTTAAAAAGTGAATTTGTCCCCTTACAATATGTTTAACTGGTGTCTCAGCAAATGTAATAGGCACAACATAGTTCCCCAAAAGATTTTTTTAAAATATTTAAACTCAGAGCTGCTTATTGAAATCAACCTGTTGAGCTATACATCTGGAAGAGGTCATTTGGGATGGATTTGTACTCCAGACCCGATTTGTGCCAGATGCACATTCATACAGAGCTGCTTCTGAAATCAGTTATAATCAACATAGCTTTAAAATGGCAATGTGGCCCAGAGAACTGGTCGCTACCGTTAAAGTCAAGAGACCTGGGATTAGTCCTAGTTCCTCCACTCAGCTGCTAATAGAGAGCAAAATAGGATGTTATGTTTTCTAATAAGTGAGGAAGGCATTAGATACCATGCTGATAAATTAAGTACCGAGGTTAATCAGAACCACTGGTAGTTAAAAATTGCTGCTGGTGGAAATAATTTCCGTACTTATTACAATATGATCTCTTAACTGACTTGTCAGAGATCCTGGCCCCTGAATTACCACATAAACTTCACCAAACTCCCCTTTCCTTCAAAAAACAAACAGCAAATGCATCTATAGTTCAGAGCAAGAAGTGATTAATGTGTCTGATTTTCATACCCGTGTACTGATCTTCAGTGGGATTATCGTTCCTCTCACGGAGGCTTTGCAACCTAATAAAAACAAGAGAAAAGTTGCACAAGTGAACAGGAGACGTGAATCATATTTATAGTCTAAAATAAGAGATGGACCTGGCTCAAAATCCTGAAATTCAGGCAGACTGAATATAGAGGCTGTGTAGAGTTAGAATCCAAATCTGCATCCACATCTGAACTGCACAAGTAGTCCCTGTCTCATCAGGATACTGAATGTAACCCTGCATCCAAGCACCACAGTCCCAAACTATGGAGTGTTCCGGCTGCACATCTGAATTCTGAAATTAAGGGCCATCTCTCTTTAAGAAGTATATGCAAGAAAAGTGACACAGAGGCTGCTATAGAGCCACACACTTACCATGCCATGCCTTAGCAATTAGTTGCTTGGAAAATTCAGTTATGTTGAACTAGAAAGGGTTTCATGGGAAGATGTGGATTTGACAAAATTTTTGACTGGAGGAAGTCAAAATGAATTAGTCCAACTTTCTCATTTTATTTCAATACTGTTAAAACTTTTTGTTTCAATAACTTCAAGTTTAGCTTCAATAAGGCCAACATGTTTCATTTCAACTTTGTTTCAATTCATTTGATTGTGACTTTTATATTGTTAAAATATTAATTTTAATGGTTTATTATATATGCTATATTTACAAATCGTACAGCTAATATGTCATAGTATAGTATAATGTTTCGATGTTATGAAAACAAAACCTTTTGATGTTTCCAAAATGATTTTGTGGGAATTTTGGTTTTGCAGAAAACATCAACATTTTAATTTTTCATTCCTATTTGGCATGAAAACAAATGCTGAAATATTGGAATTTCCTGTGCAATGGAAATTTTGTTTTCTGATGAGTGGTTTGCAACCCAGTATCGCTGGATTAGGAGAAGGCAGCTTATCTTGTTCCCTCTGACCAGAAGGGGGGTTGGAGTGGGAGGCAGCTCATAGCCACATCATCCTGGGGTCATGCCTCTGCTGGAAACTGTGATATTTTAACTCTGCACTGACAACCTGCATGTAACAACTGGTGAACTGCATGGGCAAAGCTTACCACTTGTTAGTGGATTTTGCCCTAGGCTAGCTGGAGTTTTCTTGGTGGGGAAGGACTCTCACAGATGGACACAGCCACCAGATCACTAATGGAGCTAATCTCTGTCTTTGTTCACACCCTTTTATACTGCAACTCTTAGAGTCAGGGACTGTCATATACTCTGTGTTTGTACAGCACCAAGCACAATGGGACCCAGCCTGTTTGAGGCCTCTAGACATTGTTGCAATAGCAATGATTAATCATAACAATAGCAAGAACGACCATACTATTAATGATTAATAACAATATGTAGACTTTAAACTGTCTGTGGCAGGGACAGTCTTCTCTGTTACCTGTTTGTTCAGTGACCAACACAAAGGGACCCTGATTTCATGAATGAAGTCACTAGCTATCAAGCATCATCATTACCTTAGATACTATAGTGATGATGGGGAGCCATAACATAATCCAGGTAAACAGCTGAAGTACCCCATATATCCCACAACAGCATCACCATTTATAGGGGGCTGCTGTAGGTACCAAATCCTCTGACTTGGACACAAGTTGATATATTACGTGGGAGTAATTTCTTTCTGTCTGTAACATGAAAGATATGATGGAATTACCCCATTCTTACCTTTCTTTTCTCCTTTTAGTTACAACTGCAAAAAAAAAAAAAAAACTAGAAAGGTTTAGAGAAAAATTCTTTGCCTCTCCCCAGAATATCAATGAGAGGGAGAGGATGTTAAACAAACTACTTAAGGGATAAGGAGACAGGGGTTTGTTTCTGGAGTTCTGTTAAGATTTAGGTTAGGGTTAGGGCTAGGCGAAGAGTTCATCAGAGCTTATCACAAACATTGGAGAAGAATTCACAAACTCATTTAGATTTTTTCCTGATTTTTTGAAATATAAAATTTTGAAATTCATATACTTTCATCTGGGCTTAGAGTTGATAAAAAAAATCAAGAAAAAATGTTTTGTGAATGTTTTTCTAGTTTATGTTTCAAATATCAAAAGGTGGATTTGCATCCAATTTTTGACATTTGAAAAATATTGACCAGCTCCTAAGTTCAGACTCAAGGTCAGTCCTGGGCTAATGTATTGGCTCAGGGTCAGTGGTGAAATATGACAAGCTGTGGGTCATATGATTTTGGTCTCAAATCATGCAAGTCTCACAAAATCAGCTGTTCTTGCAAGATTTCTTCCATGTCAAGCCAAATCCAAATCAGATCCAGAAAATATATCTCAAACCAAAACTGTAGGTACATGTTATGAAGAGGCGGTGATAAATTGTTCTCCATGTTTGTTAAGTAAAACATCAAGTAATGGTCTTAATCTGCAGCAAGGGCAGTCTAAGGTTAGGTATTAGGAAAACTTTCTAACTCTAAGGATAGTCAAGCACTGGAATAGGTTACCTAGGTAAGTAGTGGAAGCCCCTTCATCGGAGGATTTTAAGAAGAGGTTAGATAAACATCTGCCAGGGATCATCTAGGTTTACATGGTCCTGCATGGATGGACTAGATAATCTTTTGAGGTCCTTTCCAGACTTATGATTCTAGTTCAGAGCTGGGGTTTAACCCTTCTTTTGCTCTCTTTACCCTCAACGTCTGAAAAGGTTCACATTTCAGATTTAGATTTTCTCTATGGCAATTATTTAAATGTTATTCTCTTCAGGTTTCCCATATCTGAGAATACCATGTGAGGTGGGAATCTCTTTTTTATGTCTTTTGCTTGCTTCATATACCTGTTCATTTGTGAACAATATGAGGTTTCCATGTTTACATACCTTTCTTCTTCTTAAGGTAATACACCAGGGGCAGAACAAGAGCCAAAATCACACCCACCAAAACAGGAATTATAATTGCCAATATTGTATCATTTTCCAGTCCTAGAAAATGAAAAGAACATGGATACTCACTTTGCATTAGACAACAAGGGAGAGGAAGGGCAGGAAAAACTTGATCAAGAGGTGCACATTTTTAACAGTCAGAGTAATTAACCACTGGAACAATTTGCCAAGGATTGTGGTGGATTGTCCATTCCTGGCAGTTTTTAGGTCAGGACTGAACACTTTCCTAAAAGATTTGCTCTAGTTGAAACAGGAATGACTTCAGGGAGGTCCTATGGCCTGTGTTACACAGGAGGTCAGATGAGATGATCATAATGGTCCTTTCTGGCCTTCAATAATTGATAAAGGGGGGGGGGGGGAAGGTTGGTTTTGTGGGTAACCAGTGGATGGGGCATCAAGAGACCCGTGTTTGCCTTAGTCAGCCAAAAGGTATCTCTGTGACCTTGAGCAAGTCATGTAATATACTCTGGGCCTCAGATTCCCATCTGTAAAATAGGGACAATATTTCCCTACTTCACAGGGATGAAGTTCTGGCACAGCTCTTTTAGAGTCCCTGGGAATCAACCAGGCGGGAGAGCAGCAGTAGAAACAACATCTGCTCTGGCTTAGGGTGACTACCCACCGTGCACCAAACTGTCTAAATGGTGCTTATTAAGTGGCATGCAGGGAAAACCATCCTTTCAATATTCAAGCAAGCCAGAGGCGAGTGAAGTGAAAGGAACATGACACTCAGGGCTTGTCTGCATTACAGAGCCATGGCCAGGGTAGCTATGCCAGCAACATGTCCAGTGGAGACACAGAGTGAGCTGATAGAAGGACAAGGTGGTGAGGTAATATCTTTTATTGGACCAGCTTCTGTTGGTGAGAGACAAGCTTTCGAGCCACACAGAGCATTTCTTCAGGTCTCTCCCCCCAACAGAAGTTGGTCCAATAAAAGATATTACCTCACCCACCTTGTCTTTATAATATCCTGGTTCCAGCATGGCTACAACTGCACTGAATGCTGACAAAAGTCGTTCTTCGGCTGCTATAGCTACACCACTTCCCAGAATGACAGGCTGACAGAAGCACACTTTTGTTGGCATAGTTGTGTCTACACCAGGGTTTTGCCAGCATAACTGGGGTGTGTGAATTTTTCACTCTCCAAGCTGAGATGGCTGTGCTGGCAGACCTTTGTAGTGTAGACTAAGCCCCAGAATGGGCTCCAGCCTCTTAGCCCACAATAAAAATTACTGACTGCGTCAGAGTAAATACAAATCAGTTACCTTGATAAGGTGGATTCTCGGTCGTGCTGCTCCTGGAACTGGCACCTGCACAGATAATGCAAAAGCAGAAAATAGTTGGTACAAGAACAAATGGGGACAAGTGGTCAGGAACAAATTCAGGCTGGAAATGTGAAGAAGGTTTCTAACCATCAGAGGAGGGAGCCTCCCAATGAGAAGAGTGGGGAGCAAACACGGTCACTAGTTTGAAGACAGAGCTTGGTAAGTCTATGATAAAATGGGGTTATCTGCAATAGCAGGAGCTAGATTTGCTGTGGAAGGAGGCCCCGTCTAGTCCTGTGCCCCATGATCCTATGAGTGACCCTCCTTGGAAATGCTGAGCCAGCCCCTTAATCCTCTCCTTGTCTTAATGGGGGTGTTTCCAGATGAGGCAGAGGAACTGGAGAAATGTTTTGTAGCCTCAGGCCATATTAACTTTATACTGGATTTCCCACAGTGCTTAGGGCAAGAGGGGGAACTGCCCCCTCAGCTCAGGAGAGTCAAGGTTGCCAGAATGGGCTAGATTTCCAAAACAGCACAGCACACATTTAGACACGGTAATAAGTGGCCTGTTTACCAAAAAGACTGAAGCTTATTGGGAGCACACTGGGTGCTCACCTGTCCCCATGTTACCAAAATGTGTCCCTAAACATCCACATTTACAACATGTTAGAGCTGCTCTAATGTTTTTCCCTGAAAATGTTTTTCTTCATGAAAAATGCCTTTACGACCAAAGTGAACATTTTGAAAGTGAAATATTTTTTCGTTTAACAATGAAAATGTCAGTAATCATGTTTGAGTTTTGGTAAAAACTGACATTATTTGGTAAAAAAAAGATAACTGAAACCAAAAAATGTTACCAGCAAAATCTTTGATTTCTGTTTTTTCATTAAAAAACTGGAAACGTTTCACAGGAAATTTTGAAATAACTGAAAAATATTCAAAACTGCCTGTAAAAACTAATTCACCATTTTTTGGCTCTAGTTATTTTAATTTCTAATAACAAACAAGTCCAAAGTTTTATGTTTTAAGTAATTAGCACTGTCTTACCTGTGACCTTCAGGTACCGAGCGATGCTCAGCAGAGAATTTAACACCTGGTTATTGTCATTTCTGTACATGTATCCACAGGAAATATTGCCTGAGCTGCCAGCCACTCTGTAAGCTAAATCATAAGAGAATTTTCCTCTCCTGGCTTGCAGCCTTGACATTTCCATCCCATCCTTACAAAAGAAAACAATGGTGACCGCGTCTCCTGCAGGGATTAAACATCTGCCACTGACAGTGTCCCCCTCATTAGCAGAGATTGTCGACAGGAACATCTTCGCGGCAGGAAGTGTGCCTGGAAAAATGAAAACTCAGTGACTCATTGTCCTTAAATAATTCATTTTCACATAATCAAGGACCCATCGACATGAATGAGTGCAGGATCACACTCTGCTAGAATTACTGGTCTAATTGTCAGAGAGAAAATCTTTAGACTGAGATTTTCAAAGTAACCTAAAGGACTTAGGTGCTCAAATTGCCTTCAAACGGATTGGCAATTGGGGGCCTAAACCCCACAGGTCTCTTTAATGGGGTTTCCTTTGATAGCAGGGAATTGGAGGCCATGACCCAGGAGGATCTTTCCAGTCGTATGTCCAGTGTTACTAAATACCTTTGCAAATCGGGCCCTTAGTTTCTTTTGGAAATGTAATATTCTACTTTAGTTTTATGTCCCGATCTTGCAATGAGTTGCGCGGGGGCAGCCTTCTGCACCTGTGTGGAGTCCATTGACATTCATGGGACTCCATGAACTTCACAGAATTCACAACAGGATCTGGAGCTTATCTGGCACTTGGTCAAATTTTACTCTCACACTGGAGAAACCTCACTGAGGTTAACTGAGTGTCATTAGTTGATTTTACTTCTTCAGCTGCTTTGAGCAAACACTCACCAGAAGAAGTGCAGCTGGAATCCTGCCATTGCTGCGAGGCAAAGCTCAGAGCTTGGGAAAGAAAAGCAAATGTATTTTAGGGAAAGGAAAACAAACAAAAGAAGAAACATTTTATTTTATTTTACAAGGTAGAACTTCCCTGAAGTGCAAATGAAATGAAGTTTATGAGAGAAACTAAGATTCACTAAGATATTTCACCCCCACTGTCTGTTCTTTAGGAAGTGTAGCTATTAAACTACATCTAGAATTGGTCACATTTTATACATGTTGATCTTTTAAATTAAATGTTCGGTCTTGTTTTTTACAAAGAGAAATATGTTTTTCCTCATCCTTTTCAACAGCAAATTTCTCATTATAATGTCCAATAAGTTAATCATATTGTCAGTTAAACTAAAAATACTTTAATTAGACAAAAAGAAAGATAAGAATGATGCAACATCTATGTAGCTACTTAGGGCTGGTTGAAAAATTTCCATCAAAGCTGTTCAATGGAAAATTGGGATTTTAGCTCAATGGAATTTTCTGCAGAAAATGTGTTCTTTTGACAGAAAATTTTGACTTTCATGAAAAACCCAAAAACCTGAATATCCAAACTCTTTCAGATAAACCTTTTTGGTGCTGGCATTTTGTTTTTTAATGAAAAGGTGACATTTTTCATGGAAACTTTTGACAAACATTCTCTCTCTATATTGTTTCATTTTATGTGGAATTTTCCACCAAACCCACCCCCCAAAAAGCCAAACAACCCCCCAACTCTTATCACAATGGCACTAATCAACATGGTACTTGATTGCTTCACATCCCTCAAAAGCAGCCTTTTAAGGAAGGGAAGAATTGTTGTGTAGCCTCTGCTCTTTTTTCTTCCCTTGCTCTAGGGAGCTCTGCTGGGAGTATAAGATAGTTTCTCCTTCATTTTGGTTATGGTGGGAAAATTTACCAAAGAGGAGGGGCCCAAAGGTGATCAGACTTTGTATTACTCTGATCTCATCCCACAGAGTCCTGTTGCCAGACAATGTCGTGTCTCCAGCTCTCCCACACTCTGCCCTGGGCTAGTTGTCCCAGGAAGCCTGGCTCCCCTGGAGGGAGATGGATGGAGAAGCAGCCGAAGATGTAGCTGGGACCTGCTCCGTTAGTGGCTTTGAAGACAAGCCCGTGGCAGGCACTGAATGCAGGCTGGAAGCCGGGGGGACTGGAATGGAGGTGATGTGCCCATCCCACAGAGGAGGCAGATGCTCTATTCTGCCCAAGCTGGAGACTTTGCATTTGACTTGAGGGTTAATGGATCAAATAGACTGAGCCAGGCCCATGTGAGCAGCTATAGCCAGACTGTTCAAGCCTCACCTCACTTCTAACTGGTGACTCTTTAAACTCTGCATCGCAGAGCGTCCCAGTCCAGGGTGCAGGACTAACCTCTCATTTACACTACAGCCCTCTGGCAGGGCACAGGGGCCCCAGAGAGATGCACCCACTCCCACTTCACAGGTTCTTTGCACTCCAGAGCTACACCTCATTAGTGTAAGGGGCATTAGTGTAAAGCAGAATCCAGTCCACACATACACAACACAGCCAAGTGTCACGATACTCACAGAGAAGCCACAGACACGGTGTGAGAAGCCCTGCGAGATTCGCCATCGGCTGCGCAGCCTGAGAACTCTGGAGTGGTCTCTGCTCCCCACGGCAGGGCCTGCGTCCTGCCTCCGGCTCCTCCTGAGCATCACGATGTGGAGAAACTGCAGCTGCTCTGAGCCTTGCTCTGACCCGCCTCTGCTCTTCTGGTTGTGGGTGGATAAGATGCACCTCAGCTCTCTGCTCTGCACCTCCCTCTTCTCCTGGAGGCTTCTGCAGCTCAGCAGCAGCCTCTCCACCCTGCTCCCTTGAGTAGGTGCAAGAAAACCCACAGTTTCTTCCCACGCTGACCTCTCTCCTTCTCCTTGGGGTGAGGCAGCAGGGATGCTGCTGCAGGACTGAGCTCTGAGCCTGCTCTTGCTTATAACAGTTTGGAAGGAGAATGTGCAGTCTCTCTCTCAATCCCTCTCTGTGCAGGATGGTTGCGGTGGAGAGCTCTCCACATATAGGCTATTTCTTCTCCTTTAGGTTGTCATGAGAAAAGAGGCTTCGGTCGCTCTCTGCTCAGGTGAGTCCACTTCTGCTGCCAGCCTATATTGTCTGTGGCCTACGTCCCCCACTCAGACTAAGAACAGAAAGACGCTTACTGCCTTTCACTCCATGAGACTCACATGGACTTTCTCACACCTGAATTCTTTGCACATACTGGGCTTGGGTCTCCTTTTGCTCTCCCTTATATAAATCAGGAGTCGCTCGAAATCAAGATTGGACGTTTTGCTAACATGTGCTCTAGTTCAAATAGGAATTAATTCAGGGAAGTTCTATGGCTTGTGTTATACAGGAGGTCAGACTAGATGACCGGACTGTATCCTGGGAAGCAGTGACTCTGAAAAAAATTGGGGTAGGGGAGAAAGAGGGTGGATAATCATCTAAACATGAGCTCCCAATGTGATACTATGTTCAAAAGAGCAAATGTGTTCCTGGGATGCATAAACAGGGGAATTCTGAATAGCAGTAGCGAGGTTATTTTACCTCTTTATTTGGCACTGGTGACACTGCTGCGGTGTCCAGTTCTGATGCCCACAATTCAAGAAGGATGTTGATAAATTGGAGAGGATTCAGAGAAGAGCCAGGAGAATGATTAATGGATTAGAAAACCTGCCTTATATCGATGCACTCAAGGAGCTCAATCTATTTAGCATAACAAGGAGAAGGTTAAGGGGTCATGATCCTAGTCATTAAGTTGCCACATGGGGAACAAATATTTAATAATCGGGACTTCAATCTAGTAGAGAAAGAGATAACATGATCTAATGGCTGGAAGCTGAAGCTAGACAAATTCAGCCTGGAGATAAAGCATAAATTTTTAAAGGTGAGAGTAATTACCCACTGGAACAATTTACCATGGGCAGTGGTGGATTCTCCATCACTGACCATTTTCAAATTGAGATTGGATGTTTTTCTAAAATATCTGCTCTGGGAATTCAGGGAAATTCTCTGGCCTGCGTTATACAGGAGGTCAGACGATTACACTAGTCCCTTCTGGCCTTAGAATCTATGAATCTAGGGTCACATTGTTCTCTTCGGATCTTATAATTTATGCACTTCATGTCACCATTTACCCCAGTGGAAAGGGAGCTGAAAATGCTACCGAATCACTCTGCATGCCCTGTGCACTGGGATAAATGGTGAGTAGGACTGGTCGAAATGTTTCTAATGAAACATGTTATCCAAGAGAAAATACGATTTTTTAGCAAAATAAAAAAATTCTGCAGGAAAAGCTCAATATTGGTGGAGTTTTCTGTCATTAGGTGTGAAGTTGACACTAATCTCGGTGTCCACCTGAACCACTGCAATGCCTCAGGGTTAGTGGACTAGCACCACACTGCTGTATAAGGCTTCTTGTTCCTGCCCCATCCCTTGTCCGAGCAACTACCTGCAAGGCCTACAACTAACTGCTACCTGGCCCCCTTGGGACCCAGTCCCTGCTTCCTTGCTTGGGTCTTACTCATTGTTCCTGGTACCACAGCTTGTCGCTGCTCCTGAAACCATGATCCATGCTTTGCTCCTTGCTTCTGCCTTCTTGCCCTGACCCCCACTGCTGAATCCATCATTGTCCCTTGGTGTGACATCTGTCTCTGGTTTAATCCTTGGTGTGGCTTTGGATTCTGACTCTGGCTTTGATCTTTGGCATGGTGTCACAGAATAGACCCCATGTATTCACACCTTACACACCATTGTAATAATCGTTGTACCAAGTATGCCTTGTAAGGTATCATCTGAAAACTCAGAATTTGCGGGTCACTATTGTCCTCATAAAATATGTGTGGCAACATGGTATATGAAGTGATAAGATTCCCCTGTATGGTGTTACTAAAACATGTTCCAAACCCCATAGCCCTGCCCAAACAGAAGTCAGCAAACAGAGTTGTCCTAAACAAAGGAATGTGTGCTTGCCTTAATTTGCACTTAAGCAGTAAACAGAGTCATAAAGCAGGAAGGGAAAACAAAGGAAGTTCAAACAGCTGAAAAAAACAGCAGAGAACATCCTTCTACATAGACTCTTTGTCCCCTGCTTGTCAGATGGAAATGTTTTTCAAGAGAGAGGGACAAACACCCCAAGGCACCCCCTTTTCTCTCTCTGCCCATCACATTCTCCGCACCTGAGAGACAAAAGAAAACAGCTGTTGGACTTTGGGTGAAGGGGTCCTGACCTAAGAGTTTGGTCAGTAACCTGGTAGAGCATGTGGTGAGACACTTTGCTTGAATCTAATAAAGTTTGTTAAGTTAGGAACTAGTAAACATTTTTTATCTTTATTTTTCTAGTAACCATTTCTGACTTTCATGCCTCATTACTTGTACTCTCTTGAAATCTATCTCTTGTTTTACTGTTTTATCTAATCCAGTGTGTTTAAATTGAAGTGTCTGGGTAACTCAATTTCAGGTATATAGATCCCTTAAAGGAATAATGGATTGTATACATTTGTACTGTCCAGGAGAAGGCTGGGAAGTACAGGACATACATTTCTGTGGGAAGATCTGGGACAGGGGTGTGTTGGAGCCACTCTGCAGCATAACCAAGGCTCCTGAGAGCCAGGGTGTAGCTGGCAGGCTGCAGGTACACACAGACACTCAGGGTGTGGCTCGCATGCTGGAAGGCTGTTTGTGAGCAGCCCAGGTAGGAGCTACAACAACAAGGCATTGTAAGCCACCCAAGGGTGCTGGGCAGGGGGTGACATAGCCCTCCACTAGTCTGGATTGTACCCCAGTATGTCACACATGGTTCTGGCTCTGACCACTAGATCAGATGGCCCCGTTACAGGCCTTGACAGTGCCTGCACTACATCTCACATGATGCACCTGAGGGCACGTCTTCACTACCCTCACAGCCAGGTAAGTCGACCTAAAATACGCCACTTCAGCTACGCTATTCACGTAGCTGAAGTTGCGTATCTTAGGTCGACCCCCCCTGTAGTGTAGACCTAGCCTCGTCTCTCCCTGTGGAATACTATGGGGCCGAGGGTTGTTGCCTTCCTTGGAATGAGTATTTGGCTTGATCTCCTAAACCTGCAGACCTCAGGCCATCCTCCAGAGGCCAGAGCTGTCCTTGCAAAATCCCTGAGCCTCTGTCTATCTCTGAGGCCATCAGTCTGTCCGATCAGCTCCACTGTAACTACTGCCTGGGATTCCACAGCACGGGGGCATGCAAAGCACCAAGTCAGTCTGCACTTTCAAGCTGACTCTCTGCAGGGTAGATAGGTCAATGTGAGTTCCCCCTGCCAACCCTGGCACTCAACATCCTTGGCTCTGGATGACAAAACAGCACAGAAAAAACCAGGGCTGCCCAGAGGGGGGGGCAAGTGGGGCAATTTGCCCCAGGCCCCACAGGGGCCCTGCGAGCCCTGGCCCGGCGGCGGTCCAGGCCTTCAGCGGCATTTCGGCGGCGGGGGGCCCTTCAGTCACTCCGGGTCTTCGGCGGCGGGGGGCCCTTCAGTGCTGCCGAAGACGCGGAGCGACTGAAGGGCTCCCCGCCACCGAAATGCCGCCGAAGACCCGGACCGCCGCCGGGTGAGAACAAGTGCTGCAGCTCCTCCGCTTTGCCTCAGCCCCGTGAATCCTCTGGGAGGCCCTGAAAACACAATCAGTTGAACATCCCCAAAGCTTTTATCCACTCCCCCTCCTTGTGCAGAGGGGACAGTCTGGCTAAAACAGCCCAAGTATTAAATGTGGCCCTAAGTGTGTAATGTGCGAACCGAAACCTTTGCATTTCCTGGTGGCTGAGTGCTTATAGCTATTGCAGTAACATCGCTGCTAGTTCTTTATTTGGCTGATCAGGCTTTTCAGATTCAATCTAACCCCTTTTCCTGTAATCTTGCTGGGCTCCACCACAGCTGTTTCACTGTGGCTTCCACTGTAAGAGGCTACCCTGGGAGAGGCCCCCTGAATGTCTCTCTCCTAAGAAGCAGAGCTGGGTTTCCTGAAAGCTGCGGTTGCTCAGAGCTCTGCAATCAGCTCAGCTCAGGATAGACAGCAAGTGTGAAACATCAGGATGGGGGCTGGGGGATAATAGGGTCCTATGTAAGACAAAGCCACTAATATCAGGACAGTCCCTGTAAAATCGAGACACCTGGTCACCCTAGTTTAGGAAGAATTTATCAGAGAGAAGGGACAGTTTTATTGTCTGCCTAATATAAACCCAGGGAAGGTGTTTTTAGCGATCACTTGGACAGCTGAACAAAAAATTTACATTACAATATTTCATAATGGCTTCTTGACCAAATTTGGGTAGAGATTTTCTCTTTTTTGGATAGAAAAATGTAAAAGTGAAAACTTTTTGGTAAAAAAAAAAAAAAGTGTTGTTTTCAAACACAGCATTTTCCCAAGAAACTAAACATTTCTTTCCTGAATGTGTGTGTGTGTGTGTGTGTGTATATATATAAACATATTTGAAAACTGGAATCTTTGGGAGTTTCAGTGTTTCCACTGAAACTCTGAAAAATATTTGTGGGGGAAAAATCATAATTTCTCATAAAAATAATTTGAGTGTTTTTTTTCCAGATTTGATTTATAAAGCATCTCTCACCTTGTCACTCTGGGCCAGGTCCTCAAATGTGTTTAGGTACTTAATGCCCATTAAAATCTGGGGCTAGATGCTGGCTCAATGGGTGCCACTGTGCTGCACGCATGATCACATTACTCCTCCCTAATAATAGTAATAAGGGCCAAAGGAGCCTACAAAGCTAATTCCCTTGGATGAGATTTCCAATGCAGTGCAGGGGTTTACTCTGTGGTTTCAAGGGAGCCTAAAGGAGTTTGATGTATATGGGAAATTTTGATAAATATTTTTTTAATTGAAATCAAAATGTGTATTTGAAAATTGTGTTGGAACTATAGGCAGTGACTTTAATTGGTAGAGGGTTTCCTGGTCCTTCTTGCAGGCAGGGGACTCTGTAAGAAATAATTTGATCAGGGTAAGTCTGGAGAAAACCAGCCTACAGCAAAATGGGGTGAGCTGTGCTTCCCTGCCTTAGGGAGCAGCCTGCTTTGTCTCTCTCTGTTTTTGGTTCTCGCTTGTTATCGTTCTGAATTCTACTAAATAAAGTCATGTTACTTTGAAATCTTCCAGCAATAAGATTTGTATTTGTAATCTAACTTCTCTGTGTGTGTGACGTTAACATAACACAAAACTATTCGTGAAACAGGTTCTGAGTTGACAAATCTCCCAATTTAAAAAAACAACCTGTTTTGGGGGTGCACTTTTGAAATTGTTAAAATATTTCATTTTAATATTTTCAAAATGAAAAATTCTAGTTTTCTGATCCAAAGTGGCTTTGTGTTTTGAAATTTAAGCTAACTGGACTAAAGATATGTTTAGAAAAAATTTCAAAACTGAAACATTTTGAAATTATTGAAACAAAATGTTAGATTGACTGGAACAAAAAAAAGGGTTTTTTTGGTATACAAATATTTTCAATATCTCAACCTTTTTTCTCAATTCAAGATGGAAAAGAATGGTGAACTCTTAAAAATATTTGAGGAGCAGGAATCTGTGTTCTGCATAGCTCTAGTTCAGTGAGCAAATCCTTTCTAATTTTGGTGCCTAACTCCTACATGCTCCTTTGAAACTCCCAACCTTCACCCAGAACTGCAGTGTCAGAGGTGTGGTTGAATCCCCAGCATTGCACTGAAGACCTCAACCACAGATGCCAGCACTTAAGGCCCTGTCTCCTCAGACACACGCATTATCCCTCCACTTCTATCTTTTATACATTCTAAGGCCAGCCAGGACACCGTGATAATCTAGTCTAACCTCCTGTATAACACAGGCCAACTAGTGATTTGGATGCATATGTCACTGGTTGCCAATAATTCTCACGTTTCTGTAAAATTGTAATAGGCCTGCCTGGTGCATAGAAATTCAAAACTGGCTTCTGTAGATAGATAAGATATGAATTTTCCAAGATAATTAGCCATTCCCAGAAACTATTAGATACTTTTCTTTGACTGGGGATGTGCCATCATTTCAATGGCTGAAACCTTCATCTTATCAAGTTTTACACTTTTATTGTATATAATATCTCCAACAAAAGTCAGTTCTATAACTCCCTAAAACACATTTCTCCCTATTTAGTTTCAAGTTTGTAATATGGTTGCAGCCCGGACTTCCCAGAGTCTGCAGCCATGGTCCTTTTTAGTTGTGCTACAGATGATGATGTCATCCATTGAGATGTCAACACCTTTAATATGTTCATACATATGGCTCTGTGGTACATTTCTGGTGCTGAAGCTATGCTGAAGGGTAGGCATAAGAATATGTATCTTCCAAATAGGGTATTAAATATGCATAGTTTTGAGCTTTCTTCAGTTAATTTTACCTGCCAAAATCCTGAGGAGCATCCAATTTACTGAAATGTTGTGCATTTGCAAATTGAGCCATAATCACTTCTCTGGTTGGCAGTTTGAAATGTTCTTTCTTTATAGCCGTATTGAGGTCTCTAGGGTCTAAGCATAAGCATAGCTGGCCATTATCTATCTCTACAATGACTGGTGAACTCAGACATTACATTGGTTCCTCGATTTTTTGTATTACTTGCATTGCTTCCAGCCTTGTGAGCTCAACCTTGAGTTTATCATGGAGTGTAAATGGCACTTCTCTACAAGGATGGATAATGGGAGGGACCTGCTTGTTTCTCTGGATTGTATGTTCAGCCTTCAAGCAACCCAACCCTTAAAACAAATCATGGTATTCCTGAATGAGTGCCTAGTAGCCAGGTTCAGTATGATCTTGTAGTGAGAGCACCCGTCTTAGTTTTTCACAGGCAGCCAGGCCTAAAATTGGTGTCACTTCCTTTGGCACTACAATAAATGGGAGCCTGTATGTGGTGTGATGTGAGCAATGCACCTCCCCTTCACTGGTATATTTGTTCCAGAATAACCAGTTACTTGTATTTATGTTGGTCCCAGTTTTGGTCTCATTTTCAGTCTCTCATAATCTTGTTCAAACAGAATAGTAACCTGAGCTCCTGCATCCAGTCTGAGTGGAATAATTGTTTCATTCAGTTTCATAGGCAGTATCCAGTCCCTCCCATCCGGTGTGCTTGATCCCAGCATGTCTATGTAAAACTCCTCAATCAGGTTGTCTTCAACTGCAGGCACTTGACTTTTCTGCACTGGGGACATTATTTTCCCAACATTTATGACACAGTGTCCCAAATGCAAAACACTAGTTTGGGTCATGTTGTTCTCCACACCTTACACATAACCATCTGTACGCCATCTCCCCACCAGCAGTGGTTTTCATAGCAGGTGATTCCACTTTTTGATTTGACCTTTTCTGGGTATGTTCTTTTGTACTTAGTATGTGGATAAGCCCTTCTGGTGAATTTAGCTCTTTGGCTTGTGCTGGCACAGTTTCTGCTGCCCTGCATATCTGTCTCTCTCTCTTAGCACATTATCTTTAATGCCACAAATGATTCTATCTTTGATCAGACACTGTCAGCTCACCAAAGTTACAGGTTTTACTGATTCGCCTGAATCATGGGACATATTGTTCTATGGTGGCATAAATTTTGTTCATGCATGTAAAACAAATGTCTCTCTCAAAGCTCTCATTCCTTTTTGGCATGCAATGTTCCTCAGATTTAGTCAGAATTTTACTTAACTTCATGCTTTCACCTTCTTCAAACTTAAAGGTGTTATACATATCCAATGCTTCCTCCCTGAAAACATGCCAAAAAATGATGATTTCACTTTATTGTTTTTCTCCTCTGTGGCTGCTAAATACAATTCAAATCTCTGTCAGAATTTTTTCTTGTGTTCTGCAACACTGCCTGGCACTCACAAACTGGATACAGGTTGCGACACATCCAGGTTTGGCTTTCTTCCCTTCTTAAGCTAGTCAACTATTGTGCTCATACAATACATAAAAAAGTGTTTGTTTCTTTGCCGCTCCGCCCGCTCCCATTTTCTCTGCTTTCAGTTTCAAACAAAGGAGTTAACCTCAAAATGTCCTCAATCTCTTTCTCATTCAGCACTTCTGATACCATAGAATGTTCTTGGGGTTCATTAAACAACAAACCAGTGAATGAGAAAGGAATCAAACTTTTATTAAAACAAACCTGAGAGTGTCTGTGGTGAACTGCTGTGCACAACTACACTGAGTTCTGCACCTGTGCTTCCAGGGGACCGCTCAGAATTCCTATAGTCCTAATCCTGTCCCTCTGAGGGAGTCTCTGTAAATAATTATCTTCTGCAAACATATCTCTACACTTGCTGTCCCTGCAGTGGCAGGGAAAAGATTAGGTGAGATCCGCCCAGCTGCCCTAGCAGGTGATCCACGCCCCTGCTGCAGAGGAAGTTAAAAAAAAAAGATATTCACCTTCCTCATTACAAACTGTCCCTGTTTTTAACTGAAAAAAGTTTGAAATTTGAAAAAATTTCACCCAGCCCTTCTAATCTCGCTCAGACATGTTTTAAAAGCAGTGCATGGGGTTTAGGCTGGTATTTACAAAGGAACCTAAGGGCTGTTTACTTTAGTTTAGAAGAGGGATAGAGTAGTTGTCCCATAAAGAGCAATAAACCTACAGCCCCACCCGCTCCCTTCCCCCCACACTGAGAAAGCTGCTTTCGATTTTCACTCCTCAGTTAATAGATAACTTTGGAAAAGCGAGTTCTGGCTTCACCGACAGCAATTACTCAGTCCCAGGGTTCAAAGGTAGCAGGCAGCCATAACCAGCGCCACCAGGTACGCAGAGTTACTGGACGGGACCCAGACCCAGATCTCCAGGTAGTACATTCTGCTTATTTAAAATTCGGCTGTGTTTGGTAATATTCGGGGTGCTGCTCAGAGTAGGGTGACCAGATGTCCCAATTTTATAGGGATAGTCCCGATTTTGGGGGCTTTTTCTTATATAGGCTCCTATTACCCCCCCACCCCGTCCCAATTTTTCACACTTGCTGTCTGGTCACCCTAGCTCAGAGCCAGGCAAGCTCCGTGCTGCTGGGATTGCATTGCTCTATTCCGGAGTGAGGGTTAATTTTGGCATTTCCACTCATCAGTCCCTCCACTGGGAAAATCTTCCAGCTTTTTTTCCTAGTCGAGAGGGTCGAGAGGGTCAGTCCTCTAGTTCCTTTGTCTTTCTCTATCCACCTAACTGGGCCTGCCCTGTGCCAAGTATCAGTGTTTGCATGCCAGCCCAGAAAGATCACTGGAGATCAGCATAATACAGAGGTTCTCAAACTGTGGATCAGGACCCCAAAGTGGTTGTGACTGCATTTTTGTGGGGGGTCACCAGGGCTGACTTAGATTTGCTGAAGCCCAGGGCTGATGCTTAAGCACAAGCCCCACTGCCTGGGGCTGAAACCTGAGGGCTTAAACCCTGGGTGGTGGGGCCTCCGGACTGGGGCTGAAGCCCTTGGTCTTCTGTTTTAGCCCCTTCCCACCCCACCGGGCAGTGGGACTTGGGCCTCCCCATCCTGGACTGCAGGGCTTGGGTGGGCTCAGGCTTCAGTCCCCCTCTCCTGGGGTTTTGTTGTAATTTTTGTTGTCAGAAGGGGATCACGGCATGATGAAGTTTGAGAATCCCTGGTCATAGAATATCAGGGTGGGAAGGGACCTCAGAAGGTCATCTAGTCCAACCCCCTGCTCAAAGCAGGACCAATCCCCAGACAGATTTTTGCCCTAGATCCCTAAATGGCCCCCTCAAGGATTGAACTCATAACCCTGGGTTTAGCAGGCCAATGCACAAACCACTGAGCTGTCCCTGGTGTAATACTTTCATTTCCCCCCCAGGGGAAGGAACACATGTGCTTCTTAAGCCAGCTTTTCTCAGCTGTGTTTGTACTGTGGGCTGGTTCTTAACCAAGAGGCCCTTTAAGAGACACTTTATGCCATTTTTGAATCCTGATCCCATGACTTCCTTCTGGCTTAGCTACAGCTTTAGGCTTTAGGACACAAAGCCTGGGATTTGCAAAGCAGCCCAAGTGATTTGAGCACCCTACTCTAATTGAATTTCAGTGGGATTTGGGTGCCTCACTCCCCCAGTCCCCACTGAAAAATCCAGCTACTCTAAACACATTGTTTCCTTACTTTAATTTCTAACAGCTCTCCCTCCAAGTGCTTGCATTCCCTGATGCTTGAATCCTACAGAACAGAATTGTCTGTTCTGCTCCTCTTGTGTGTTTGCTGCTGCCCCTCCAATGCCCCTCCAATGCAGGTGTAATCAGTGAATTTGATCACAATAGAATTTTCACCAGAGACCTCTGGCAGTGTTGCCAGTTCTTGTGATTTTTATCCCAAGTCTTGTAATTTTGGTGTTTTTCTTAAATCTCCAGCTCCTGGAGTCCTGTGATTATGTGAGGATCTCAGCTTTCCTAAAAAAAGTAAGCTTCTAGCCCTCACGGTTGCAGTGAAAAACTTGAAAATGTTAACTGTGTGTGATTTAAAAGCTCCAAAAACATAAGGTGAATAAAAAGAACCCCAAATGTATTATTATTATTTTTTAAATTTCATAATTTTTAAGCCAGTCCCTTGATTTTTGAACTCTCGGAGCTGGCAATACTGCACCTGATAAAGACATAAGGCAACTGTGCTGCATGCAGAAAAGCCATTGCTTTTCCTCATTTACAGGTCAATAGCAGCCTCTGGAAACCTTAAGAAAGCTCTGGACTGGGCTAGAACTAGCAGGCAGCATCACTGGAGAGTCGCAGATCTGTCACTGTGGGGACAGAAGCTGCTCCATGGAGCAGCTGGAAATGCTGTGCTCTTCCCAGTCTGTGAACCACCATCCTAAGGCATTTGAGAAGACAAGGCTCCTAGACAGTGGTTTTGTGCTGGGATTTCTTATCCCTACAACTACCTCAATACTAACTAGAGCTGGTTGGATATTTTCAGGATGGAACATTATTCTGCCAGAAAATGCCATTTCATTGAAATCAAAATGTTCCACGGGAACATGTTGATTATGATGAGATTGAAACCTGTCTATTTCCCAGCCAGCTCACCCGCCTTCCTGGTCCATCAGCAGCCTGCCTGTCTTCTAGGCACACAGGGTGCCAAGGAGCTGGCACCTTGGATCCCAAGTTCTCTGGCTCCTCGGCAAAATTTCCTGCAGGACAGAAATTCCACTTTCTGCCCAACTCTAAGACTAGCCCATGGAATCGGCCCTTCTCAATTTCCATTCCTGATCTAAGATTAAGAAAATCCCAATCATTTCCAGGTAAAATTGAATTTAGTGATAAACATCTGTGATTTGTTGTGGTGTGCCATTGTGTTTTTAAATCTGCCCCGATGGAAAGTGCTGTGAACGTTGTGATAGATCTCTCTAGCATGCAATGTATACATCCATGGCCCCCATTCCTAAAAGAGCTGAGAGCCAGCTTTTCAAGCAGGGCAATATTTTCAAATGAAACCAGCTTTAATTTAAGCAACAAAATAAGTGACCAGATTTTAAAGGGTCTCAGCACTCTACCTGCTAAAGAGAGCTGGTTGGAAATTTTCCATTGAAATGTTTTTTTCAATAGAAAATGTTTTCTGTGAAATTTAAATTATCTATACAAAAATGTCAATGTTGCCTATTTCTTTTTAATTTTCCATTGAGAAAAATTGAAATGAACCATTTTGTTTTGGGATGGGTTGACACTAATGGATCCCCGGAGCTGCTGATATGTACCATGGGAGTCCCAAGACCCTGATGGATCATGGGAGATGTGGTCCATAGAGGAGAATGGAGCATGAGGCATCTGAACTACAACACTAGATGCTCAAACTGACAAAACATGAAACATTTCAATGTCATCAAATCAAAAAATTTCAGAACTTTTCATTCTTTTAAAAGTTTAGATATTTTCAATTTTTGTTCCAATTTAGGGTGAAAAACAAATATCCAAATCTCAGATTTTCCCATGAGACAAAAATTCCATTTTTAATCATCTTTAATGTGATGCTCTTTTGAAAATCTGGCCATGCATGTCACAGTGGGAGTTGAGCTGAACCCTTTTGAACATCTGGCCCTTATCTAGGTGCCTAACTGTGAGCTGAGCACTTTTGGAAACCTAGTACCAGTTAAATGTGCTGAGCCACTCTGGAAATTCAGCATTAGTGGCATCCTGGTCCTTTTATTTATGGTCTAACGGCCTGATTCTGATTTCATTTACACCAAAGTAAACCATCAGTAGCTCCAGTGTAATGAAGGGAGTGACAAAGGTATGAGACTTCTATAAATGAGAAGAGAATCAGACAGTAAGAGTGTTTCTGTGACAGTCACATGCAAAAGTTTGTACCTATAACATGTCTACGGCCAAATGAGGGCTCTTTATTCAGACCTTACAGAGACAAAACTCCCATCAGCTTCACTGGGAAATTGAGTCAGGATTTAGCCATTTGCAAATAGAATTATTCTTTAATCCACCAAGAGGTAAATGCATGTTATCTTTAAAGGAACTAAAATCATTCTCCCTATTGCCTTCATTAATTCCTAGTTTTTCTTTTTCCATTGTGCATCAGGAGATTTTATTGTTGTTGTTTTTATTTACCATTTGCATTCAGTTTCACCCAGTGTCTCCAATTCAGGATTGAGACCCCACTGTGCCAGGTGCTGTACAAACATAAAATAAAAAGCAGTCTGAAGCCTTCGTTAATTTGGGTTTCTAAATGCACTTGTTACTAATAAAAGGTTCTTTATCTAGGTGGTTACTTAAAATTAATTAAAAAGATGAAATTGGTGGGACACACATAGATACCTTATAAGTTTGATTTAATACAAGCAAGTATAACTGAAACAATAGAAAATGAAATCTAGCAAGATAAGTATAAAAAAATAACCCCCTGGGTCGTGCATAGGTACAGCCTTATGGCTGGTACAGGATAAAACAATTCCCAATGCTGACACACTTAGAACATCATAGAGACTGTTAAACCAGAAAGATAGAAGAAAAAGAAAGTGGAAATCACCAAAGAGGGCTTGTTTATACTCAGGCTTTCGCCATTCAGTCATCCCTGGTGTCCCAACAACTGGCTGGATAACCGCGTTTTATTCATCCACACATGTTTGAGGTCATATCTGATAGGCGTTTGACTCTTGCACATATGTGGTATTCTGACTAACCATTTGTGGTATTCCAGCTAACCATAGTGAAGCTTCCACGAGTTAATATCTCACTTGTGTCAATTAATGCCCCGGTAGTTTTGATATGTCAATGTGGTTAAATTCATAATTACCTTGTTGCAAAAGGACCTAAAAATCTACTATTTTGTGCAATCTTGCAGTGTACTTGATCCTTGGTAGTTTATTTAACGTGCCAAGCACATATTAAATTCCATCACCTCTGGTCAAGCACATAGGCTAGCCCTTGCTAACAACCAGGCCTCAGGTAGGCCTCACGCTAATTCTTAATCTTAAAACCTATAGCAAAGTCTGAAATACTGAACCTTTGGTGTCATCTACTTACACCACTGCTTAGCACATAGGCTTTACATTAATCAGAAACAGAGGCTCTTAAAGATCAGGTCAGAAGCCTCCAGTGAACACTCAATGAGCTTGCAATCTAAATAATTTGTTATGAATTTATCGAGTGATTTTAAGCTAATAGGTTAGGGTTACCAAATGTCTGGTTTTTCCCGGACATGTCCGGCTTTTTGGTAATCAAACCCCCGTCCGGGGGGAATTGCCAAAAAGCCGAACATGTCCGGGAAAATGCCGGCCGGGCACTTCCCCTCCCGCGGCTGCTCTGCTCCTCCCCTGACTCTTCGGCTCTGTTTAAGAGCCGAGCTGCCCGAGCGCTATGGGCTTCAGGCAGCCCCCTTGCCTCCGGACCCCAGCCGCCGGTCGGGCACTTCCCCTCCCAGGCTCCGGCGGCGCAGGGTCCGGAGGCATGGGGGCTGCCCGAAGCCGGTAGCACTCGGGCAGCTCGGCTCTTAAACAGAGCCGAAGAGTCAGGGGAGGAGCAGAGCCTCCGGCCGCGGTGGCTCTGCTCCTCCCCTGACTCTTCGGCTCTGTTTAAGAGCCGAGCGCTACGGGCTTCGGGCAGCCCCCATGCCTCTGGACCCTGCGCCGCCGGAGCCCGGGAGGGGAAGTGCCCGGCCGGGGGCACAGGGTCCGGAGGCATGGGGGCTGCCTGAAGCCCGAGCGCTACCGGCTTCACGGTTTGCCGGGCAGCCTCCAGACCCTGCGCCCCCGGCTGGGCGCTTCCCCTCCCGGGCTCCAGCTGCGCTGGGGAAGCGCCGGCCGGGGGCGCAGGGTCTGGGGGCTGCCCGGCAAACCGTGAAGCTGGTAGCGCTCGGGCAGCCCTTTTCGCGTGGCTGGGAGTGGGAGGGAGGAGGGGGCGGAGTTAGGGCGGAGAAGGGGCGGAGTTGGGGCAGGAAATGGGCGGGGCCAGGGCCCCATGGAGGGTCCTCTTTTTTTATTTGTTAAATATGGTAACCCTATAATAGGTGAAGTTCTGCTCCCAGCTGCACAGGCTCACTGATCATAACAGCGGAGCTGGGCCAGTGGAGGACACAGCTCGTGGATAGCCATGGGGGTTATACTGAATGAAACTATGCCTTAGGCACAATTGCACTATCATTGTGACAGGCATTTAAATATTTTTATTGATCCTTGTCATAGGGCTGCCATCTTGGAACACCCCCTCATGGCAGGAAGCTGCCCCACAGGCACCCAGCCTCAGTTCCCCCTTCTCTCAGGGCCTCAGGAATCATCCACAGAGATTTATATTCAAGAACAACCCCCCTTTCTTGGGGACCGGTATATTTAATACAAAATAAACCCAAAGCAAAGTCAAACCCAAAGTAAAGTCTCTTCTGCCTCAGTCTCCTACTGGGCACAGCCTGTCCTTCCTGAGGTCTCTGTTTCTCACCCCGGCCTCTGGTCTCTCCCCTTGAGCTCAGGGGGCCTGCATTTCTAGGCAGCAGCTCCCCACTTCTCCCTGCCTGCACCACGCAGCTCCCTGTCTCTAGCTCAGACAGGGCCCACACAGCCATCCACCCTCTGCAGGTTCACTTCCCCAGCTGACCAGGACTCTTCCCTACATAAAGTCCAGGTGCTCTCCCTTAACTCCAGCTAGGGACAGCTAACTAATCACAGGGGCATTGGCCTCTTTCCCATATATCTACACAGCCCTGGCAGCGAGTCTCCAAGCCCAGGTCGTCAGAATGGGGCTTGCGCTGCCATGCTAAAAATAGAGTCAGTGTCACCCTGTGACAATCTTCCTTTTTATGTACACTGAACTATTTTACATTTGAGGTCTCTGAACTCAGAGCCCTCTTGTGCATCCCATTTCCAGGCACTGTGGGGTTTGTGTTCCTGGTTATTGAACTTCCAGCTTCTTTCTGTTGTATTCATAGCTGGGTCTTCAGAATGTGCTTTTCTGTTTCATAGCAATGGGTTTCTCAGTTCCCTGGACAGCAGCCATTCAGATGCTGGTGCTAGCGCTGGCCGTCCATTCCACTGCAGGTAAATTCACTGTATTTATTTCTGTTATGCACAGTGATAGTTTGCACTCACATACTAATTTCAGAAACTGTGAGTCTATCTGAATTTTTATCTCCCTTCCCATAACTGTTCATTTCCATACTGTTAGAGGCATAGCTGGTCTTTAATGTTCAATGGTGGGGGGTATTGAAAATCGGTTAAAATTGTAAGCTATCACTTTGAGTTTCAGAGTTTTTTTCCTGGCCCTGCTTGCAGGCAGTAGGCTCTGTAGGGAAGTGTGTGATCTGGGTCTAGCAGCAGGCAGTCTGCAGAAAGCCAGCCTCAAGCAAGGTGGGGTTTGTTGGGCCTCTGTGTTTCAGGGAGCAGCCTGCTTTCTCTCTCTGTGTTTTTGGGTTCTTGTGTATTATCATCCTGAATTCTAAGACATAGTGCAAACTTGCAACCTTCCAGCAAGGGTATTTTATGTCTTTTTTTATCTGATTTCACTATTTGTATGCTGTGAACGTAACACATAGAAATACTGACTTACATTTAAGGAAATTGTTTGTTTGTCAATTTCATGGACTTTTTTTTCTGTTAGACTACTGTGGAAGTTAAGAACTTCATGAAGTTCCCAGCTGCCTCTCCTTTTTCTCTGAAGCTCAAAGAATGAGTAGAGCCCTTAACTGTAACACATTATGTGGTGCAGTTTGCACTGTAGGTATACAGCCCTCTCAGCAGGGCCGGTGCAAGGATGTTTCGCGCCCTAGGCGAAACTTCCACCTTGCGCCCTCCCCCATCCCCAAGCCCTGCGGCAGCTCCCCACCCCCCTCCGCCCTGAGGCCCCCCCCCGCGGCAGCTCTCCCCCCCCCCTCCGCCCTGAGGCGCCCCCCCCACGGCAGCTCCACCCCCCCCCCCGGCCTGGGGAGCTGTGCGGCAGCTCCCCACCCCAGTTCACCTCTGCTCCGTCCCCTCCCCAAGCCCTGCGGCAGCTCCCCCCCTGCCCTGAGGCGCCTCCCCCATGGCAGCTCCCCACCCCCCCTCCGCCCTGAGGCACCCCCCGCGGCAGCTTCCCCCCCCCCCGCCCCTGGGGAGCCGTGCGGCAGCTCCCCACCCCAGCTCACCTCTGCTCCGCCCCCTCCCCGAGCCCTGCGGTAGCTTCCCACCCCCCCGCTGTCCTGAGGTGCACCCCCCATGGAAGCTCCCCCCCCCGCCCAGGGAGCCATGTCGCAGCTCCTCACCCCAGCTCACCTCTGCTCCGCCTCCTCCCCGAGCATGCCGTCGCTGCTCCACTTCTCCTGCCTCCCAGGCTTGCGGTGCCAATCAGTTGTTTGGCGCCGCAAGCCTGGGAGGGAGAGAAGCAGAGCGGGGCGGCGTGCTCAGGGGAGGAGGCGGAGCAGAGATGAGCTAGGGCGGGGAGCGGTTCCCCTGCATGCCGCCCCCCCTTACTTGCTGCAGGCGGCCCTCCCCACGCCCCCCTGCCCCAGCTCCCTCCGCCGAAATGGCGACGACGACCGGGGCGGCCGAAGTTCCAGCCACCGCGGTCGCCACCAAAGAAAATGCCGCCCCCCAAATGCTAGCACCCTAGGCGACCACCTAGGTCGCCTAATGGGTTGCACCGGCCCTGCCTCTCAGGCAACGTGCTACAGACCAAGTGGTTACCAGCTGGTTAGTGGTCCAGGGTATGTGTAAGAGATACTTCTCCTGAATCTCTGAGCCCTTTGCTCCTCTCCTTTCCACGAAGTGGAAAGAAGTATATGAGATGGAGCCCAACTGGCTAGGAGGAGTCACGTACGCTGAAAAAAGGATTGCTATAGATTGCATGCACCTTTATATTTTCTCTAGTCCTCAACTAGCAATTAGAAAGACACATGCTCTCTTTCTTTCTTTCTTTCTTTCTCTCTCTCTCTCTCTCTCTCTCTCTCTCTCTCTCTCTCTCTCATATGCACACATATCTAGATACAACAGTCACTAACTTTGTTTATTTACACATTATTTTCTTCAAATGCAGCCCTGTATTTTATTTTCAAGGACACTGACATATATGGAAAGTTAGAAAGGTAGTAATAAGTAGAGCTCATTGGGTATTTTTTGATGAAACTTTGTTGTTATTGCTTAAAAGTACTTATTCATCAAAACTCAAATTGTTCAAGAACCAGCTTAAATGAATTTACCAATTCAAAAAAAATGTACAGAAAAAAGTTTTGAAATTGTGAAAAATGTTTCATTTTGACATATTCAAAATGAAAAATTCTAGTTTTCTGATTCAAAATCACTTTATTGTTTAGAAATGAAAGCCTCATTAGACTAACAAAAATTTTACTCCACCCTCAAAAAAGTCACAATCAAAGCAAAAGTCAAGGTGGATGAGGTAATATCTTTTTATTAATAACTTCTGTTGGTGAGAGAGACAAACTTTCAAGTCACACAGAGCTCTTTTTCAGGTCTCTCTCATCAACAGAAGTACTCACCTTGAGTACCTTTCCCAGATGTGAAGAAGAGTTGTGTAAGCTTGAAAGCTTGTCCCTTTCACCAGTATAATTGGATCCAATAAAAGATATTACCTCACCCATCTTGTCTCTCTAATATCCTGGGACTGAAACAGCTACAACGATTGCATGAAATTGAAATAAAACATTTGAAAATGATCAAAATGAAACATTTTCATTCCCCCCCCCCCCATGAATATTATTTTTCCCCATTTCTAGCAGAGAAAAAAAGTTCAGACTCCTAAACATTTCCCAGGATGGGAAAACCCTTTTCTACCCAGCTCTAGTAACAAGTCATTTTGGAGCTAGAGAGAGCCAGAGAGATGTAAGACATTGATGGTCATTTGAAGTCCACATAGTCTTCAATGGCCTTTATTTGAAATACAGTTTGACCAGTTTTGTGCAGACTATGGAGAGCTATCCTCCTTCACTTTCAGAGTGGAGTTTGCCATTTTCAGGCCAGGCCAATTTTCCTAACCAAACTTAGGGGTAGAGGTGCATATCAAAAGGCCCACAATTGAATCTAGGTTGGAATCATGACTATGCAGCCTAGTCAGGACCACATAATTCCAAAACTTCTTCACAAACTGTAGCTGCAGAGAGGGACAAACCACGGGAAGTGCACAGACCCCATAACAAATTATGTGTCTCTTATCTTTATAGGTAACAGCCATGAACCATTGATTGTCCTGGACAATTATGAGGACAATGGGATCAGAGTCACCTGTTTTTCTGAGACGAAGTTTTCTGATGTGCAATTGTTGTGGACAGACAGTAAAGGACACAATCTTACTGGAAGTCCAATCACCCCAACCTCCGACACAGATGAGGCTCGTGCCAAAAGTTCGATCCTTCTGAAATCAGGATCTGACAATGCCATCTCCTGCAACATAATTGATAACGTGCTAAAGACCTCAAACGAATCTACAGTTGTAATTGCAGGTAAATGAGAACTTGTATCAGTGTCTCCCAGGAGGAAAAAACACAGGTTGTCTCAAAATGATTCCAAATCTTTTAGATGAACACAATTCCCAACTCCCCCAGAAATCATCTTCATTGATCTTTTCCTCTTTTTTTTTTTTTTTTTACACAGAACCACTACTTACAAGTATCTATAGGTAAAAAGTGAAATTCTTTGAAGTATTATTATTAATAAATCTAACAATAACTCGTCCTATGTGTGGAGTTGCTTGGTAGAAATTAACTCCACCAGTGAGCAGCAGTGTCTTTTGACAATTTCACTATTTAACAGACTGATGGAGAATGCCATCTCTCTCTCTCTCTCTCTCTGAGACCAGGTGGGCAAGGTAATAACTTTTATGGGACCAACTTCTGTTGGTAAAAAAGAAAAGATTTGGAGCTTACACAGAGGTCCAAAAGGTACTCAGAGTGTCTCAGCTAAAAACAATGTGGAACAGATTGTTTAGCATATGGAGTTAACACATGTTGCAAGAGATCATTCAAGGTAACATGGGTAGTTTGCACCTCTGTAGTCATAGGATGAAAGAGGGTTAGTGGGTTACAGATTGTTGTAATAAGCCATAAATCCAGTGTCTTTATTGAGTCCATGATTTGTAGAGTTTAGCAAAGTTATGAATTTAAACTCCCAGGCTTGTCTTTTGCAGGTGTTGTGCAGGTTTCCCCTGAGGATGAGGACTGAGACGTCAGATATGGAGTGATTGTTTTGTGACAAGTGTTTGCCCATGGATGAAATGGTGTTCTCATCTTTTACGATTTTTCTGAGTGAGTTCTTTGAGAGCATGGTGATTGTCTCATTTCACCTACATAGTTGTTATTGGGGCATTTAGTGCACTGGATGAGGTACACCACAAAGGCATGTGTGGGACCCATGGATCTTGAAAGGTGTGTTGTGATGGGTATTGATCATCTAGCAGTGGCGATATGTCTGCAAGTTTTCATCTGTTGTTTTCGCAGGATCTGGTACCGCTTTAAGTTGGTGTCCAGGTCTGTGGGGAGCTTGCTTCTGTTGATGAACTTGGTGAGATTGGGAGGTTTGTTTCAAGGCCAAAAGTGAGGATTCAGGAAAGATTTCATTCAGGATGATGTTCCCATCGAGTATGGGTTGTAACTATTTAAAGATATCTCATATGGGTTCCAGTGTGGGCTGGTAGGTGACAGTGGGTGTGATCAAAGGGTTTTTTCCATATCGAACCAGGTTCTCTCAGGGTATTTGGGTGGCCTGTTCCATGAGGTGATGTACTTCTCTAGTGGAGTGTCCTTGTTTAGTGAAGGCAGATTTAAATGTGTTAAGGTGTGTACCTCAGGCTTTCTCCTCAGAACATATTCTGTGCTATCTGAATGTCTGGCTGTAAATAACAGATTTCTTGGTGTGTTTGGGGTGTTTACTGAATCTGTCGAGGTAGGTGTTGTGATCCATGTGTTTCTTGTATATAGTTGTCTGTAGGGTTCCATTGTTGAAGCTGATTGTTGTGTCCAGGATGTTGATGCTGGTGTGGGAATGTTCCAGAGAGAGTAGTCTAATCTCTCTCTTGACCATCAGCATAATATCTCATCATGGGATTTTCAGACGTGCCTCCGGGTGTTAGGAGCAAAGCATGTACTTTCAAAGGGAGCAGTGCTCCTAAATTTCTTGGACACATTTGAAAATCTCATCCTAAAGACCAAATCCAATGCACACTGAAGTCAATGGAAAGACTTTCATTGCCTTCCATGACTGATGGTTAAGGCCTTGGAGATGTTTTTTTCAAGAACAAGCTCAGTACTGATATAACTCTCCTCCCACTCACATCAATGGGAGTTCTACCAGTGACTTCAACTGGGACAGAGTTAGGCCAATACTGAGTGCTTTTGAAGGTCCCACCTTGAGTGTTTATAACTTATCTCTGGATGTTATTGGAGGCCTTCATTAAGGCACCCTCTGTTTCTCTGGAATGCATGAATCTACCCTGATAATACATTGATGTATGTGTTTCTTACTCTCAGGAGGGATGGGTCTGGGACCTATAGCAACTATTCACAATATCATGGGGAAAACTGTATAGCCGTTCGATGAAAATCCACCCCTTCATGCATAAGACAGTGCCTTCAATATGTCCTAGAGAGAGTTCAGATCTCATAGAATCATAGAATATCAGGGTTGGAAGGGACCTCAGGAGGTCATCTAGTCCAACCCCCTGCTCAAAGCAGGACCAATTCCCAACTAAATCATCCCAGCCAGGGCTTTGTCAAGCCTGACCTTAAAAACCTCTAAGGAAGGAGATTCCACCACCTCCCTAGGTAACCCATTCCACTGCTTCACCACCCTCCTAGTGAAAAAGTTTTTCCTAATATCCAACCTAAACCTCCCCCACTGCAACTTGAGACCATTACTCCTTGTTCTGTCATCTGGTACCACTGAGAACAGTCTAGATCCATCCCCCTTTCAGGTAGTTGAAAGCAGCTATCAAATCCCCCCTCGTTCTTCACTTCTGCAGACTAAACAATCTCAGTTTCCTCAGCCTCTCCTCATAACTCATGTGCTCCAGCCCCCTAATAATTTTTGTTGCCCTCCGCTAGACTCTTTCCAATTTTTCCACATTCTTCTTGTAGTGCGTGATCCAAAACTGGACACAGTACTCCAGATGAGGCCTCACCAATGTCGAATAGAGGGAAACGATCACGTCCCTTGATCTGCTGGCAATGCCCCTACTTATACAGCCCAAAATGCCATTAGCCTTCTTGGCAACAAGCCTTCTTGGCAACAAGGGCACACTGTCGACTCATATCTCACTGCTTCTCATGAAGATTTAATTTAGTTTTGTCATTTTTGAAAGGAAAGCTGAATGACATGAAAGAATAATGGACACTGTGAACTGTTTTGCAGATGTTTTCTTCCCTGCCACCTCCCCATGGATGACGGCCTTCATTGTGATATTGCTGATTAGCATAGCCCTGGTTAGCGCGGCGATTTATAAGCTGAAAAGTAAGTTTTCCTATTCGTGTTATTTCAGAAAACACTAAAGAGTCTAAACATTGTGATATGAAAGAACTTGGGTAGAAGATGTGACTCATTCCCATGTACAGCCTGTGCCCCATGCAAACCATCCAAAATTGCTCAGTGAGGCTGTTCAGGCTAGATTTACAAAGAAACAGGCAAGGGGATGCTCATAACCTCTAACTTTCAGGTGCTTGGATAATCAATGGTATTAACAAAGCATGTGTGAGGTGCCCAGGCTCCCTGTATAGTGAATAGAGAGAGGTAGGCACCTCAGAATGGGATTCACACAAGCCAGCCCTCTGCACATATCTTCACCTAAATCAGCCGGTGGGTGGTGCCATGCCAAGGGGTGTGTGCTAAGCCTTGCCCTTCACTTGGAGATAAATGCCTAAATACAGGCTTCAGGGAGGCACCTATCTCTGCTTATCATTCTCAGCTCCAAACACTTTCTAGCTGTCATGTGCCTTCGCTATGTTAGCAATAAGCTGCAGGGAGGAGCTCCATTGTAACGTTTAGCCCAGTGGCTATGGTACTCATGTGGGATGTTGGAGAGCCCTGGTTTAAGTCCCCCCCGACACCAGATGGGGAATAAGGGATTTGCCACCTCTCCAGTAAATGCCCTAACTACTGAGCTATAGGATATTGTGATGTGAGCCTTTCTCAGTCTTTCCTGTTGAAGCTCTTGCACTGTAGACTAAAAAATGAAAGAATCATTGGGCCAGAGAGATAAAGCAAACATGAGAATGACTCTGTAGCCTGGTGGTAGCGCATACTCACTGGAGCGATGGGAGACCCAAGGATGAGTTCCCCCCACTCCAATGACTTTTTTATTATTATTTATCCAAAGTGGAACAGCTTCAGTGGGAGAGATTGAGTGTGCCCCATCTCGGGATTTCCCGTAGCCCACTGGTTAGGGCACTCACTTGAGAGGTAGCAGAACCCTGTTTAAATCCCATTTCCCCCTGATGTGGAGGCGGGGAGGGCAAGGCCGGGCTTGAGTAAGGGGTCTCCCATATGCCAGGTGAGAGGGCCTGATCCAATAGGAGAGCTCTGAACATGCTTATCAGATTGGGTCCTGCATGTGAGGTAGGCAGAGGAACGTCTATCTTTCCCTGGTGCTGAGGGAAGTTTGACTGCAAAAATTTAGGAGCCGAGTGAGTTTAGGTGCCAACAGGGTTTGGGGACAGCTGAGCAGGGGTTTAGTGAATCCCACTGGAGCCTGATTCTGGGTTTTAGGTGCCTAAAGTGGCAGTTAGCGCCTAAGTCCCTTTGTGAATCTAACCCTTCATGTAGTAACAATTGTAAGAGTTCTGCATGATTAGCCTCCCTACCACCAGGCTCATAGCATCACAAAATGGTAGACAACCTTGACCACCATGCTGAGTTTTTTACTTTATTTTTATTACATTTAGACAATGATAATACATGAGAACAGACAGTTACAGACAGTCTCATGGCACATAGATGTCTAACAACATATAGGAAAGGAAAAAACAACTACAACGTATTTACTATATCGTAAATCCCGACCATTCTTCATAACTTGTGACATTGAACAGAGCTTTGTGCACTAGGAAATGGGCTGAGTGGAAACACTGATTTCACCTAGCTTACCAGACAGCTACTGCGTTCATCAGTGCCCATTTTTCTTGAGCACTAGTTTTAATTGTTAGTGTGGATCAGCTCTGACTTGTGTGATGGTTACTTGAGAAATCACACATTTCCAGTCCTGTGTGGTTTATCAAATACGACCCCTGTGAAGCACACAGAGCCATAATATGAAGTTAAATTGTCTCCTTTTAAAACAAACATCATTTTATTTATTTAATTACTTTTTCAGAAAACAATGAAACAACTGCTCTGGCTGGTAAGTCCCAATAAATATAATATTTACTCATCTCCAAGTCTTGTGTAAATATTAAGCACTACTAGTTAATTGCACAGTAGAAACCCTGGGGTTGATTCTCCTCTTACACCCGTTTTTTATGTTGTTGATTATTCTCACCTTGCAGTGATGGGCCTTGAAAGTTTAACATTTGTCTTAAAATAACTTCTAGCATCAGTTCCAAAACTGGATTCTGCTAATGTTGCAGGGCACTTGTTGATGGTCCACAGAGTACAGGCTAGCTGACTCTCCTGCTTGTTCCTAGCTGCTAAACTCTATTAAAAGACAGGTAAAAACACATGAAACACCTCCCTAATAGTACTTTCCAATCCTGAAGTTGCCACAGGGGTATTATTTGACCGTTTATGGGAGATGCAGTCTGTGCTACCATGAATGGGAAGAGAGATTTCCATGGGACACACTCTCTAATATGAAGTTGTACACATTAGGGTTGGTCAAATTTTTTCTGTCCAAACTTTTTTTTCTGACTAAACAAAAATTTTGCAGAAATTATATGTTGTCCTCAAAACGTATCATAATGCATAGAATTGTAGAAATGTAGGCCTGGAAGGGATCTTGAGAGGTCATCTATTCCAACCCCCCATACTGAGACAGGATCAAGTTTACTTAAACCATCCCTGACAAGTGTTTGTCTAACCTGTCCCACAACCTGCCTTGGTGACCTGTTCCAGTGCTGAACTATCATGAGAGTTAGAAAGTCATTCCTAATATCTAGACTAAATCTCCCTTTCTGAAAACTAAGCCAATTCTTTCCTGTTCTACCCTCAGTGGATATGGACAACAATTGATCACCATTCGCTTTATAACAACCTTTTACAGACTGTTCTCATGTCCACTGACAGCCTTCTCTTCTCTAAACACATCCCATTCTTTCAACCTTTCCTCATAGGTCATATGCACAAAGGAGGTTGAATTAAGGTTGTTCCAGCAGCCTTAATTCCAGAATTTCCTAAGTTCTGAGTGCTTGATTTTGCAACCCTTTCTTTTAACATTGTTTTAATGTAATATTTATATACCTTTTGAAACTAGCTGTTAATGCACTAATCATTATCTCTGGGTTTGTAATATATTTCTCTCTGTATGCAGTAAATGACAAGAAAGCCATCGAAGACGGTAACTATAACATATGTTATGTATCCTTTCAATAATATTTCTGTACATCTATCAGATCTGGCTAAAAAATAGTATTTGACAAATGCTAAAATCAAGGAATTACTCATCAACCGGTTCTGATTTTTGTGAATATACTTGATAAAGCAAAACCCCGTTTTACAAACTAATGGGGGATTGAAGAGTTCATAAAATCAAAAAGTTAATAAAATGGAACATGTCAAAATGACAGTAGGTCCAGTGCATAAGTTGCAGTATGGGGTACTTCAATGCTTTCTATTTGACCTTCACACCACTGGAAAGAAATTTCCAGGGCACATAAGCATCAGGATATGAAGGAAAGTCGATTTGTTCCTCATTGACATCACATTTGTTATGTGATTTTTTTTCTCCATCAGGAAAAATGGTTTGTATAACTAGTCATTCATAAAATTGGTGGTTGTAAAACTGAGGCTCTATTGTATGTGAAAACAGTTGCCAGATATGCCCAGTGAAGAATTGGCAGTCTATGAAAGTCCTCTACCTAGCATTGAATGTCTGGCATACAGTATTTCAGCTGTGCCCACTCAAGTCACACTGTTTTGTTTGTATTTGCAGACTTGATAAGTAAAGTGTTCTAAAAAGCTTGATTGGTTAAAATACATGTTTGATGCTGAATTCATATAGTTGATTTAATGGTGCTGGCCACCTCTGAAGCTTTTCTTAGTCACAAATATGAAAGGTTTTAAATATGGTCAAATTGAACCAGACCCCTAATATTTGTGAATTGTTTGCCAATATGACCTGCTGGCATGAGACCAGCTCTGACATCTGTCTCTGGTTTTTATCTATCTATCTTTGGCATCCATTTTTTCTATCATATCTAACTACTGTATAAAAATTTCTGAATGTTACATGGTTTGGAAGAGAAATTCATTAGTCCAAGTCCCAGGAGTTGGGATTGTTGTCAGTATTGAGCTGCCAAGGAGGAAAAGAACAAAGGGTTTTGAATGTTAGAAAGGTCTCCCTTCCCTTAAGGGATCAGATCCTCAAATAGTATAAACTGGTGAAGCTCCATTGTGGAGCTGTGCTGATTTACTCCAACACTGGACCTATACAGATTTACATCAGCTGAAAATCTGATTTATGGTATTAAATTCAACCACTGCCTGTCCAGATGGAAATAAAAGATCCATAATATTTAATTTACATTGTTCTAAATAGAAAGCTTGGAGGAATCTGATAAAAGCCTCAGAACTAGAGTATATTAATGTGGGTTTCCCGCTGTAATTCTGAAATATGTTTTCTTTCAGAAACAAGGCTTCTCAAAAAAGATCTAGGTAAGAGTGTATTTTAGCTCAACTAATTATTTTCTCCTCTGGGTAAGTGTATGCTTTGCCAGGAGAACTGTCAACAAGTCCAAGTCCAAATATTATAATGTCATGGTACAGAGGCTACAGTTAAGAGTGAGACAGTTGTTCCATTCAAAGTTTTTTTCAAAGGAGCCCAAGGGAGTTGGGCACTCAGCCTTGGATTTTCAAAGATGGTCCAAGGGAGTTAGGAGCACAAGCCCCACTGACTTCCCTTGAGAGTTGCACCCCTAAATCGCTCAGGCCCAGATCCTCAAAGGCGTTTAGGCTCCTAACTCCCATTGGACCATAGGCATTTTTGAACATCTCACCTCTACCACCTGTTGCATTTAAATGGGAATTAGGCACCTAACTCCTTAAGTGCCTTTGAAAATCCCAATGAAATCCTTTGTTCAAGCATTAATAACTTCCCCCCAAAATTCCAGCTGGGTTTCAATTTCTCATGCTTGGTGATTTCATTTGAAAGGTTTAATCCTGCTCTCACCCAGCTCAGCCACCTTTCCCCTTTAAATTGTAGGATTTATATAGTAATTTAAAGCCTAATAACCTGCCTGTGACATTTAAGTCCCATACATATTATAGGTGAGGTTTTCAAAACCACCTAAAGGATTTAGAAGTAAAAGTCCCATTGAAAATCTCCACTGACATTTGTTATATAAAAAGACAATGTGTGTGACTCAGTAAAATGGCTGTCCCATTAGAAACCAAGCTGCCCACTGGGGCCAGGGAACTGGGCTGTGCAGCAGGGCACTGGAACAATGCTGGGTTTTACTGTACTCAACCTTGCTCACCACCTGAGTACCCCAGCCCCACTGCCAAAGGCCTTATCCATGCCCCTCTCCATCCCCAACATCACTTACTTCTCCCCCAGACTGTTAAACCTGGAAGCTAAATCCTAGTCTGACAGGGTTCCTCAAGTCTGGGATCCCCTCTGACAAGCTACAGGAGGTTCATCATGGGAGCAGCTGCCTCTGTAGCAAACCTGCAGGCTCCAGATCACTGAATGCTTCGGTTCCAGTTCTCCACATCTTCGGACTCTTTCATTGCCCCTTGTTAACAGAGCTGGTTGGGAGTTTTCCAGTGAAGAGTTTTCATTGGAAAATGCTGATTCACTGAAACACACTTCCGTAAAAAGTTTGGATCAGTTTTGACAAAGCTTTAGTTGAGAGAAGTTTTTCAGGTCCAAGATGCAATTTCTGGTCGAAACCCCAGAGAGATCCCACTGTTAATAGACTGGTGGTTAGGGCACTCATCTGATATGAAGTAGGCAGAACATAGACTAGAAGCTGCATTTGTTGCATCCTAGCAGAGGACCCTAACCACTATGCTATTGGCTACCTCAGGGTGAGTCTATGTGTGTGCGTGCGTGTGAAATCTCAATAGGGCTAGGGTTTCAACCCAATAGAATGGGAAAGTTTTTAAAACCTTGAAAATTATCACAGGATTTCCCACCCAGCTCTACTAGCTAATAATAGGAGTGAGGACAGAGTGGGAGAGGACACAGAAAAGGCTGAAACCCATGTTTTCAGAGACTGCAGCTTCCCTCTATAGCACTGGAAAGGGGAAGCAGATGATGGATCTGAGCAGTTCCACTGGCTTCTTTTGACCTAGATGAATTCAGATATGACGGGTTTGGGAAATGAGTCAAAACGGACCTAGATCTGAGCTGTTTTGAGGATGCTGTGTGTGTCTGGGTGGAATAAAGGAGTTTGTGGTGACTATGGTTGTGTAGCTAGAGGAACCACAAGCAAATAAACTGTGAGAACTGTCAGGACACTATTTCTAAAGGAACATTTTATTTTATTTTTCTCTGCAAAAGCTTGCTAAACCCCATATGTGTGTATTGTTTGCAAATGTTAGAAAAAGATGGGGAGATTGTCATGCTTAAAGGCCTATATACAGCTGAAAGCTGAAAGCTGCGACTTTCAAAGCTGCTTGTGGTGTTTGGATGCCTGATTTAATTTTAATAGAAATTGAATGTCCAGATTCCTTAGGCACCTGAGCAAATCTCAGACAAAATGTTCACAGTGTCATATTTCTTAGTGTGGGGTCTGGCAAATGAAAATCTAACCCCTGCCTATTATTTTAAGATTACCTCTTCTGTTTCCTTATTTCGCAGAGACTGAACACCAAAAATCTCAACAAGGTAATTCCATCTCTTACTAGTTAATATTTAAAACTCGAGAGATTTCTTTCAGTCTTCGGCATGGATGATTGTTTTGAGCTGGCTGTTTTAACAAAATAGATACAAGATGGGTAACTAACTTTTTTTGGACCTTCTTCTGTTGGTGAAAGAGACAAGAGCTCTGTGTAAGCTCAAAAGCTTGTCTCACCAACAGAAGACGGTCCAGTAAAAGATATTACCTCACCCACCTTGTCTTTCTAATATTCTGTGATAAGAACGGCTACAGCAACACTACAAACTAACAAAATAAGGTTATTATACACACATAATTATATGAGAGGGATAAAATTTTCAGAATGTTGTGGGTTTTATGAAGAAAAATGCTGATGAAAATGTTCATCAAGAATTTATTTGGTGGAGGAAGGGGGTTTCAACCAATCCTGTTGAGATCAATTGAGATTTTCAACAATAAAAAAAATTCATTTTAGTTTAGATATATTTTGAAAAAATTAGGAAAAAATCTATACTTTTTTTTAAACCTTTTTTACCACCTATATCTGAAACCCACAGTAAACATGAAAATTTAACCTGAAGATTTTATTTTCTGCTTCTCAAGAACCAAATAATAACTAAACCACTTTGCACCAATCTCGAGCAGGGTCATTACTAAATGTCACTTACCAACTAAATTTGACTTAGCACAGATATCACAAAGAGAACATCTGAAAAGCAGCACAGGATAAAAGGATAAAGCTCCACATGTCTGCAAGGGTTTTCTGCCTATACCTGTATGATATTATGGGACAGAAAGAAAATGGAATAGAAATGTTCTCAGAAATGTACTAGGACCAGAGACATAGCTGGAAAAGGCAAGAGTGGAGCTAATAGAGAAATGTATTGATCAACTGCCACAAGACAAGGAAGGGGGATGAGACAAAGAAAGGGCTTGACTTCAAATGGGGTGGCCATATCACTACTAGGGAGAAAGATGATTCAGGCTCGAAGATGGTGAGGGTGAAAATGTTTCTTTAGAAGGTGAATCTCAGACAGCAAATGACCAACTATAGGAAGAGTTAAATGCCCTGTTGATAGGCACCTTCATGGCAGACAAAAATGCAGAGAACCTCTGCCCCAGGACTTAACTGTAAATAAAGGGGATAAATGCAATGAATTTACTGTATCTATGAAGCAGCTAGAGGTTTGAAATTTCTAGGAGTCTTATATACAGGGATAGGGAGCATTTTGGGGAAAATTCAGCATGTTACAAAGAAGAAACATGCTATACTTCACACATGGAGACTTTACCTTTGTTCTTTCTTGATTTATTGTTTTCATTAATCTAAATACAGGTAATTCAGTGATGTTGTTTCTCTACAATACCAGAAAATCCAGTTGTGGCTGTTTGTTTTGAGTGACATTATTGCTGCAACTGCACTGTTTTAATTCCTGGCCTTCATAAAACTAAGGCATTGTCTATGCTGGCGGTGGTGTGTTGGGTACGTGTAGCTACACACCACAGTGAAAAGCAGGCTGTGTCTGCACTGCAGTGTGTAACTACACATGGCAGTGAAAGGCTCTGGCAGCGGGACACTTGGTAACCCACACACCTCCTGGGTGTGGTGTTCTGTCCTATCTAGCGGCACCAAGACCATGTAGAGAGAGAGGGAGAGATTAATGAGTCTGCTTTATAGCTTTAGCTAACAGCTGAATGGTTTTTACCTCATGCGTTAGAGGCTCATGCATTTAGCTGCAGAGGTCCCAGGTTCGATCCTGCCTACTGACAACCGGGGTCTGACTGTGTTACAAGTAGGGGCTCATCTGGGATATCAACTGGGAAGTCTCTGAAGCTCGGGGTACACTTCCTCAGCTAGGCGAAGTATGTAATCCACACACCTCCTGGGTGTGGTGTTCTGTCCCATCGAGTGACACTGAGACCACTTAGAGAGAGAGATTAATGAGGCTGCTCTACAGCCTTAGTTAACAGCTATGTGGTTTTTAGTTCATGTAGTAGAGGCTCATGCATTTTGCTGCAGAGGTCCCAGGTTCGATCCCATCCGGTGATGACCGGGGTCTGTCGGTGTTACAACTTCACTGCTAAAAGTAGCAGTGCAGACGTGGGATGAACTTCTTGGGCATGAGGAGAGCCCTGTAAGGACTATATCCTAAGGTTCTGGTGTGTCTTTACTCGACTAAACAGTGCCTCACTGACCACACATCTATTTATACCCGTTCTAGCTGGGCATGAAATGAATGTACTCACTACCATGAGTACAGAAATAGCCTAAGTGTTTGTGAAAGCCAAATATCTGTCAAACTTTGGTCACTACCTGCAGATCAATGCATTCTGCACTCTCAGAAACTACCTCCAGAACGTATTTTGATTATATTAAAAATCTCTGTTTAGTTGCTCTCATCTGCGGACTCCTCTTGTCTTTTGGTTAACAGTTTAATTTTGTTTCTTTGTAGCAATTCAGGAAATACAGGAGAAATTTGGTAAGTGTTTCATTGGAATAGTTTCAAGCAGCTCTAGTCTTTAGTTTAGCATCCTCCTGGTAACAGAGACATCCCAGCCTACTGGCCCATTGGTGGTGGCCAGCCCACAACTTCGTCATTTTTTTTCAGGTTTGTTTCCCCCCTCTGTATTCATAGATACCTTTTGGCTTTGGAATCTATCATTGTGGTCATCTAGTCTGACCTCCTGTATCACATAGGCCAGAGAACTTCCCCAAAACCATTTCTATAGCAACACTTTTAGAAAAAAAATCCACATAGCTCTTTTTATCTCTTTTTCCATAAAGAAGGAAATGCAGTGAAAAACAACCAAAACAAAACACTATATTCATACATCAAAGAAGCTGAGAACTTTAAAGCATGCAAGTCAGCCGGTCAAATCCTAAGGAATCCAGGGCTAGATTTTAAAAAAAGTATTTACTCTGTAAAGACACAGATAGGCACCTTGACATTTCTGAAAATCATGCTAAGTGCCTCACTCTCATTGAAACCAAAGGGAATAAGACACCTAAGCTCTTTTCAAAATCCAACTAGGTACCTAGCTGCATCTTTAGGTGCTTAATATCATTACAAATCTGACTCCTACTCTCTTATTACATTATTTTCACTCAGGCAAATTCCCATTGTTTAAATGCAGCACGGACTTCAAGATTTAGCCACCTTTTTTGCATAGTTTAGTTTGTATGAGGATGCCATTGAACATAACATAGTAGATATTCTATTGCAGCTAATATGGCAAAAAGATAAATGTTTAGACCCTATCCTGCAAAGATTTAGACACATGCTTAAATTTGAACACACACTGAGTTGTTCCATTTAACACAATGAACTCACGGTGTCTATTAAGCATGAATATAGATTTTTGCAGGTTTGGGGCCTTAGAACCTGACCCTTACTCACATGAGTCCATTTTACTTGAGTAATTCCATGTAGGAAGTAAAGATTTCCTACAGAACAGAATTAACAAGGGAATAATGAAGAAGCATGATGTATCAATCTTTTTCCATTTCAGAAAAAGCCATGGCTGAGCTGGGTGAGTTGAAAGACCATGTTTAATATTACACAGTTTGTATTATTTCAATGTAAAATAAGCCATATGCTATAGCTGAAATTCTGAATTCTCTTTTTTTGTTGTAGACTTCAGGAGGGCTCGTAGCAATGCAGGTAAAATGCCTTGTATCTGGAATTATACCCAGGTTATTTTCTCCCAGAAGTTTAATAGTTTGATTAAATATTTTTGGTGCCCTGAGTTCTGAAAGGAGGAATAAAGAATGTCTGTTCAAGAGCCCTGAAGAACAATGTGACTGGGATTTGACTAGGTGCCTAGCTGCAGAAGAAAGGGACAATATTTGTTGATAAAAGAATTGGTGACTGTAGTTGAATGAGACTTTAGGACAAATAGTTTAACAGTTGAAAAAAGGAATTTCCAGTCTACTGAAACTATTCGCGAATTTGTGTTGTGTTAGCTGAAGAATTTCAACTTCATTGAAAAAGCCAAAATGTTTCATTTCAACCTGAAAAATTTTGTTTAGATGTGCAGGCATTCTGACAAAAACAAAGGAAAGGAGAACTAGAGTCACAAAATGGCTGATGGGGGAGGTCCTTGTGCCTCTCTTGTAGGCTTTAACCTAGTGTTTAGGGCACTCAGCAGGGAGGTAGGAGACCTAGGTTCAGTTGCATCCTTTGCTTGTTGAGGATTGTGGATGCAAGCTTGGGTCCCCCATGTTAGAGGAAGGCACCATACCTGCTAGGCTATGGAATGCTGTGGCTTCAATCTCTCCTGTGGTAGCTATTCCACATCTTATAAATAATTAAATAGCAATTAGATGGGGGACTTTAACTTGGGACTCCTAGATCCTAACTACTGGGCTATAGTCACTCCCACTCTCTTTCCCTGGCCCATTAACACTCCATTGCCATCACGAATGACTATGAATTGCCATTGTGAAGAAAGTTCTTAGGGCCCAGTGTTCCTGGCATTACACATGTGGGTAACTCTATTGGTCTCCATGGATCAGGTGAGTAATGGCAGCAGGATAGAGACCTTCATGTTTTGGCTCCCATTCACTTCAAGCCCCTGTCTCTAGGTACCTTATGTCACAGTTCAAGGCCACTGCACTTTTATGTCCTCTCCGTTGTTCCTTGAGGACACCCGCTCTAGCAGGGCCGGCTCCAGGGTTTTTGCCGCCCCAAGCAGGCAAAAAAAAAAAAAAAAAAAAAAAAGCCGCGATCGCGATCTGCGGCGGCAATTCGGTGGGAGGTCCTTCGCTCCGAGCAGGCGTGAGGGACCCTCCGCCGAATTGCCGCCGAATAGCTGGACATGCTGCCCTTCTCGGGAGTGGCCGCCCCAAGCACCTGCTTGGTAAGCTGGTGCCTGGAGCCGGCCCTGCGCTCTAGGCTCCCAGCTTCTCAGCCGTCAACATGCTTGTGCAGAGACCCATGTCTCTCTCCCTCCTGACCAGAGATTTTGTAGATTGCACAGTTCCCTGCCTACACTGTGTTATTCCCAGCAAGCCAGACTGCCTGAATAGGCCAGCATCTGTGCTTTGCTTTCTCCTTAGAGTCTATGAACAGCTGTAATTGCTCACAGACACAAGTTACCACACAGCTCTTTCTAAGCAAGCACATTTATTCTTAGGGTGAAAGCATTACAGAGACAACATTTAAAACAATAAAAAACCTTACAAATAGGCTAATAAACTTACGAGAGGTCACCCCAACTTCAGCCTCTGGCTTTGGTTGGTGATCAGTCATTCAAAATGCACAGGAGTTTTCCTGTGGTTACAAATTCAAAACAACCTTAATTAAGAACTAGCTCATCCATCCATCTTCTTTATACAGTAGGGGGCTTTGATCCTGAATCTCTAGGAACAGATAACAGAGTCCCTGACTCTGGTTGTAGCTTCAAAAACCTAGATTTTTGCATAACCAGAGATGGGGAATTTCCATTCACCTTCCCCTAGAGATTCCCCAGGCAAACCACTTGAACCTGTTTGTCCCAAAAGTCCATTCTTATCTGGCACATTCTTCAGTACAGACCTCTGAAATTCATAACACTTCCCAGGGTTCACCTCACTCTCCCCCCTGTAGAGGTTACATGCAATCCCAGCCCACAATAATACATAATCTTTGCATATAATACAATGGATTCCAAAAATACTTAAACTTAATGCAATAACATTTTTCAAGGATAATGCAGAAAACTGCCATCTCTCTCACATCTTATAACTAGAACTGTGCAGGAAGCCTAATTTTCATTTTAATGGCAAATACTGACATTTAGAGATTTGGTTTTGTCCTGTAATGGAAGAAAGAGTCATATTTAAAAATCTTCTGTGAAATGAATTTTATTTTTTTAATTGTTTTGGGTTAGTTGAAACCTATCCTTTTGATAAAATATTTCATTTTCATTTTGATTTTTAAAAGTTTTTATTTTATGTTAAAATGTACATTATAAAATGAAATAGATTTTGAAAGGGAAAATTATTTTAAGACAAATATCAAAATATTCCATTATAAAAATGCTGAAATGGAAAGTGCTTTATGGGCTTTTTTTTATTTTCAAAAACAAAATTTCCTCAGAATTGCAGAATTCCACATTCCTGCAGAAAATATAGAGTTTGATACGCTGGCATTTTTGAATGGACAAATATCTTGGACTTTCAGAAAGCTTTTGACAAGGTCCCTCACCAAAGGCTATTAAGCAAAGTAGACATTCATGGGATAAGAGAGAAGGTCCTCTCATATATCAGTAACTGTTTAAAAGACAGAAAACAAACGGTAGGAATAAATGGTAATTTTTCAGAATGGAGAAAGGTAAATAGTAGTGTCCCCTGTTTATGTACTGGGGTATATACTGGGACCAGTACTGCTCAACATATTCATAAATGATATGGGAAAAGGGGTAAAGAGTGAGATGGCAAAATTTGCAGACAGTACAAAATTACTCAAGTCAGCTAAGTCCAAAGCAGCCTGCAAACAGTTACAAAGGAATCTCACAAAACTGGGTGACTGGGCAATGGCAGATGAAATTCAGTGTTTATAAATGCAAAGTAATGCACAATGGAAAACATAGTCCCAACTATACATACAAAATGATGGGGTCTAAATTAGCTGTTATCATTCAAGAAAGAGATCTTGGACTCATTATGGATTGGTTTCTGAATACATCCACTCAATGTGCAGTGGCAGTCAAAAAAGCGAACAGAATGTTAGGAACCATTAGGAAAGGGATAAGACAGAAAATATCATAATGGTACTATATAAATGCCTGCTATACCCACACCTTGAATGCTATGTGCAGTTCTGGTCACCCCATCTCAAAAAAGATATATTAGAATTAGAAAAGGTACAGAGAAGGGCAACAAAATTGATCAGGACTATGGAACAACTTCCATGTGAGGAGAGATTAAAAAGACTGGAATTTTTCAGCATGGAAAAGAGAAGACTAAGAGGGGCTATAATAAAGGTCTATAAAATTGTGACTGCTGTGGAGAAAGTGAATAAGGAAGTGTTATTTACTCCTTCACATAAGACAAATACCAGGGGTCACTCTATGAAATTAATAGGCAGCAGGTTTAAAAGAAACAAAAGGAAGTACTTCTTTATACATAATGCACAGTCAATCCGTGAAACTCATTGCCAGAGGATGTTGTAAATGCCAAAACTATAACAAGGTTCAAAAAAGAGCGAGGTAAGTTCATGGAAGATAGGTTCATCAATGACTATTAGTCAAGATGGTCAGGGATGGAACTCTATGCTCTGGGTGTCCCTAAACCTCCACCTGCCAGATGCTGGGACTTGATGACAGAGGATGGATCACTCAAAATTGCCCTGTTCTGTTCATTCCCTCTGAAGCATCTGGCATTGGCGACTGTCAGAAGACATGATACTGGGCTAGATGGACCACTGGTCTGACCATTATAACTGTTCTTATGAGATCAGAGATTTCTTTACTCCATGCCCATGACTTTTACCATGGGAGGAGATGATTTGGGCCAGGAGTGTTAGTTAATTCAAGCTATAACTAGCCAGGGGTGTATGTGCCCTTGCTATTACGTATATTAATACATATATTACATATGCTCTTGTTCTGAGCAGTTGTGGTGCATTTTGCTGAGATATTTAATATTTTTTTTGTCTCTCTACTGTGTCTTTAATTTTCTTCACCAGCTTTGATATATGTTTGTTTATTTCAGTAAGAGTTAATAAGTCTCTAGTTACTGATGAAATGAACATTTTTATTCTTCCCTCCAGTTAACATCACTCTGGATTCTGACTGCAAACATCCCAAACTCTCACTCAAGGATAAAAATAGGGTCGTTTCCACGGCAGAGAAGGAAGCCGGCAGGGATTTGATAGTGGTGGCAAATGAAGGATTTTCAGAGAAGAAACAATACTGGGAGGTGGAGGTGGGGGACAAGCCAGAGTGGGAGCTAGGGGTGCTGACTCAGAATGAAAGGATGAAACTGAAAACTGAGAAGATGGAGAAACCTCCTGAGAAGGAATACTGGAGTTTGCGGCTGTCTGAGGATCAATATCATTGTAGTTGGAAAAGTGACACAATCACCTCTGAGGATAAAAAATTCCAAGTGGTTGGCATTTTTCTGGATTGGGAAGAGGGAATGATCTCATTCTACAATGTAGAGCTAATGTGCCCTGTTGTGTCCATCACTCAAGAGTTTAAAGGAAAATTGTACCCATTCTTCAATCCTGGCAATGATAAACAATACCTAGGAATACGCCCTGTCAGTGTCCCCAGCCCCTTAACTTCTCTCTGAAATCAAACATCAGATCTAATAGTTATGGGAATTTTAAATTCACTCCATCTGAGGAGCCAGGAAACTTGAACCACTATAGAAGAAAGGGAAGGGTTTAATTAGTTAATATAGAATCTGAGAGAAAGAGAGAGAGAGAAAGGGGGAATGGTACAATTTTGATATTTTTGAAGATGGCCTAAAGGCCGAAACAGATACTTCATAGCCCCTGACCCAGGCAAGTTGCCAATGAAATGACCTGAGTAAAAACTACGACTGGTCAAATGGACCAATAATTTTTCAGTAAATATTGACTTGAATAAAAAAATGAATAAAGGAGGGCTGTGCTTTTGTCCATTTTGTGTTCACTTTCATCAGGTATCTAGTGAACTAATTTACTATCAGCAATGTTCGTGGAAATGATAAAGTGTAAGCAAAGATGACAGAATATTGGTGGAAAGCAAATTTTGAATGAGTAAATGCAAATATTCACACCAGAAACCTGATGCCAAATGATATGATCATCTAGGACACAATGTAGCAAAGGCCATCCCTCTTCAGCAAAGTTTAAGATTATACTTAAGTTCCTTAGACTTTAGTGAACCCTAGAGCTTTGCAGAATAGGGATGGTTTGCTTAACCCGGGACCCAATCAAGACAGAATTCTTATCCATCCAAACAATACTAACCAGGGCAGCTCAAATATCAAATGTCAGTTACTCACATTGAATAGCTCCCAGCCCAGAATTGTTTTGTTGCAATTATTTGGAAAATAACTCTGAATAGTGAATATGTTTGTGAAAAGAGAGAAATGCTCACAGATAATTCACCAACAGAAAAAGATACAAATATGTTACCTTCTGTGCATAATTTGCTCAGCACTACTACAGACATTCAAAACTGAGCACTATCTTCACAGCGGTGGTTCTACCCCTGCCATGGTTCTGGCCCTTTTCAACCCAGAATGTGTTCTGTCATTCAGAGGGGAATAGGCTGCACCCCGTGTAGGAGTGTAGTTTGGAGTGCTAGACCCCTGAGCACGAGGGAGTCCTCGGAGGCAATCTGCCCCCTTCAGCAGAAAATGACTGAAAATGAAAAAAAAAAACCCATATAATTTCTGGTAATTGTTTTAGCAGAAAACATTTGATTTTTTGACCAAACTATCAAAATTCTGAAAAATGAATATTTCAGCCAAAACCTTCTGATGGATGAATATTTTTGGCCACAAACTGGGAAATCTTTGGGTTTTCTATGATTGGTCAGCCCTTCTCCCAGCATTCCCTCTGGAATTTTGCAGCCCTGCATTTCCACTGTCTATACATGTGTGCATTGCATAATCAAGACTTGGTGGGAAAGAAGAGACCCTAACCTCCCCTCCTTGCTTAGCAGCAAAATAGAGCTCAGCATCTAGACCTGTATTTGCATTTCGGGAGGAATGCATTAGACAGGGGTTTCCAAAGGTACTTAAGGGATTTAGGCATCCAAATCACATTGAATTGGGTGTCAAATTTCCATAGGATCCCGATCAAAATCCCAGCTTTCATGACTGCTCTTTCCTTTCTGTGCCTTAAAATAAAGATTTCCATCTGATACCAATCCTTTCCCAACAAATTGTGTTAAAAAAAAATACTAGAAGGAACCAAATTTAACGATAGCTGAAACAGTTTAATTGGAGTGATTTTAAACCAGGTTGGTTGCTGTATTAGAAGCTCTATCAGGGAGCATGTGCATCCTGGAAGGGTTATATAGAGATAAATTCTGCTTAATAGAGACACAAGTACCAAAAATTCTGCTGAAGAGGATGCATTCACCCACTGCTGAGAAGAAATGAGTTATTTTACATGTTGTGAAATTTGACATTTTTTGTCTTGAAGAAGCAAACTGATAAAATAAAAAAAAATTAAAATAAATCAGTGTTTCGTTTCTTAATAGCTTATTCTGACAGCTGTTTTCATAAATGGCCCATGGTTATTCTGGACAGCTGGTTAATTAGGGGAATAAATGCAATGTCCACCAGGATGTCTCACTTATAATGGGATTTTATATAAATCTAGGGCTTTAGTATACTTGCTTGAAATATTTCCAACTGTCATGTAATCCTATTGCTGACCATCCTGAATGTAATAAAAGATAAGCAAAATCTGAACAACAGGTGACTATTTGCCCCCTTTGGGAGTCCGATTCTGCTGTCTAATTGATGAGAATGAAGAATCACAGTATCTTGCAGCACTGGCCATTAAATGGTCAACTAAAGATGATGTCCAGCAATATATAACCTTCTTTACCTATACAGCCTCCCCGTAATAGAATTTACTGCCAAGATATTATCTGATTCTGCAACCCTTATTCATTGTCAAGCCCTATTATAAAGCCCTTGTATGAAATATAGGTTCAAAGTCTGAGAAATGACTCTTTAAAAATGGCCAGACTCCATATTTAATATCTCTCACTGATTAGTGCAAATGTGTTCTGTCTACAAGTAACCAGGTGCTCTGCAAACTCAGCATGAACTCTGAAAGTCAAGCTGGGCTCTTGCTGTTTCATGAATCATTGGCAACAAATATTTTCACTCAAAATTCAGGTAATAGTTCTGTTGCTGATGCATGAGCCAGAAAAAAATCCAACTCAAAATGTACATGTTAAATTTATCTTAGAAATCAAATGGCAGGCTGTTAGGTCACAGAACACAGGTGCTTCTGGCATAAAACCCTACTTAATAGGCAGCACACTAATGTCTGTATTAGCTGCAGTAATTACAGAATTATTATTATAAAACATTCTCTACATCATAGTGTCCCACCTGCTAACTGGTACAGAGGCCAGTAGATGGGAAAATATGACTTGATCACAGTCTTCAAGTATATACATGAGAATAAGATTTCTGATAGTAGAGGGCTCCTTAATTTAGGATTAAAAATCATGAGATCTATAGCCTGGAATCTGAAGATGGACAAATTCAGAATAGAAATAAGGTGCATGTTTTTAACAGTGAGGGTAGTTAACACTTGGAACAAATTACCTAAGAATGTGATGATTTTTCCATCAATAAAATGAGACTGGATGTCTTTCTCAAAGAGATGCTACAGCTCTACCAGAAGTTATCAGCTTGATGCAAACATTGCTGGGAGAGGTCCTCTGGGCTTTCATGCAGATCGGAGTAGATGATCTCCATAAACCCTTATGGCCTTGAAATGTAGGAATTTGCAGATGTGCACGTAGCCTTACCTGAGTAAGGGTATAGCGGGAGTCCCTGCTGAGGGACTAGTTTGTCTTTAAGGATTAGGCAACCCTTCCCTCCATCTTTTGCTGGATAGTTAGTGACACTTTGACTGCACCCTGGACTTGGAAAGTAAGAGAATCATAGAATCATAGAATATCAGGGTTGGAAGGGACCTCAGGAGGTCATCTAGTCCAACCCCCTGCTCAAAGCAGGACCAATTCCCAACTAAATCATCCCAGCCAGGGCTTTGAGGTGGGAAGTGGTTCAGGGAAGCAGCCTCAGGGCACTCCTTGGTGTTACTTCGACTCCTAGAGCTCTGGGTTGGAGCCTGCTGGAGAGGGAGGGCCCAGGCTATCATACCAGGCAGCTGTGAGCAGCTCTCCCTGCCCCCTGAGATAAAGGGAATAAGGACACTGGAAGCCCTGAGGCAAGAGTGTGAGGGAGTACTGCCACTCAAACAGATCTGTGGGATGGCCCCCTAGATGCTGGGACATTTCCATGGTTGCAGAGCCAAGGCTTAACCACCTCTGAGGTCTCACTCATCCTTATCCTTATGGGGGAGATTGTGCATTAAGACAATTCATCATTGCCCTGTACATCGTGTAGTAACGTACACCTGTGTACAAATCTTGGGGATCTGTGGATTCTGGGAACCAGGAGGGGGTAGGATGCAATCTACACACACACTCTCTCTCTCTCTCTCTGATGGCATTTTCTTTCATTTACCTTCAGTCCTCTCCCTCACACGTTTCCTGAGTGCTTGTTCAGACATTTGCCTTTTGCCCACACCTGCTTTTTATAGTCCAATGGATTTTGGTGGGCTTATTTGTGCCTGCTGAGAGAGTTCTGAGGTGCGTACACAAATCTGCTGTGTGTGAATGTAATTTATAATCCAGATAAGTGATTTTTAAAATATGTTTCTTATATTTACTGTAGATTTGGGATTTTTAAAAGTTACTTCTTGTTTATGAATAACTGGAATGACTGAGATTAAAGTTTAGATGCACTGCAGGGATGTTTTCATAACTGAAGCTATGAAAAATTGCAATTCATTCATAAAACAGTGGCATATAATCAGAAGAAGTTTTGTGCAAATACAGAGTTTGGACTAACATTTATCTGTATTAATTGGATCATGCTGAGTGTGTAGATGAGAGTGATAGATGCTAATCTCCTTGTCAAATAATGTTTGATTTAGTGTTGTAATGCTAAGGGGAGGTAGGCACTCACTATTTTATTTTATTTTTTTCAAAAGAGGAAAGTTGTAACCAAAACCACACTCCTTTTGCTATTGGAGCCTTAAGCCAGAAATCTGCTCTGAGGGATCTGTGGGGATGGAGAACTAGACATGTCTTTAGAGCTCTCAAGTACAAAATGGACTTTCATTCTTAACAATAGATTATCACATCAGAAAGTATATCTTGGTGTAAAATATACTAGGCTACTACATGTGCATGGGATGGGCAGGCAGTTGGTGAAAAGAAAAAAAAAAAGGGAATAAAAAGGGGCTTGTGAATTTTTCTTCTTGTCTTGTGTTTAACTGGAGGTGCTTCAGAGGAGAAGATGCATATTTCACAGGATTAACAGCATTGCTCTGCTGGTAATTGGCTGTTGTCTTTGGAGTTTAAAGGGGAAAGAAATTGGGAAAACAAACAAATGAAAAAAAAAAACCCTTACTACTTATTTGGGGTCAGTTGGATTATAAAGTGTATATAAGAAAGCTTTAAAAGAGACTGAAGATCAGAGTTGGTCAAACTCCCCATTTTTTTCCTATAGGAAATTTTGAACAAATACATTTCATTTTAAATGTTTTGATTTTTTCATGGAAAAAAATCAGAATGAAATAAAATGAATTTGTTCAATTTGTAAAGAACATTTTTCAATCTGAGGTTTCAGGCACCACAACATTCAATTTTTGCTTTTTCCTTTTTTCTGAGTTTTGGTTTTCTCACGCTTTCTGTCAGTTTTCTCCTTTTTACATTCTTACATTTCTTTCCTTTTTGGTCTTTCTAACTTTTCCAAAAAAGTTTTGCAAAGTTACAGAGTGCAGAAAAAAAAATGGGAAAAAAATAAACAAGCAAACAAACCCTAGACCTCACTCCGTCAATCTACTGCATTCAGTGGCAAAAAAGGAGAAAAGAGAGAGAAAGTGGGAGACATAGAAATCCAAATGTTTGATTTTTTAAAGATGTTCTGGTTATTAAGAAATGGAAAATTTCAATTTGAAATGAAACAAAACAAAATATATATTTATTATCCCTCATGGTTACATCATGGGGATTTTTTAAAAAAATTAGCCTTCACAACATACAAGATTTTTAAGCATAAAAAGGGGAAATCTACTGTCTAAAGTCTATACACATGAGTCACCAATAAATCTTGACCGTAAACCGGCTCTGTACTTAGGCACCTGTCTCTTGGAGATGGCAGGGCTCAGCGCACATCGTTCATCTTGGCCTCTCCCATTGGCTCATTTAAACGAGGAGCCACCTAGTGCACGGGCTTTTGGGAATCTTAATCTAAGGCGACTCCCCCCCTCCATTCCTTGTTTGGGGATCATGGGCGTCAAACTCCGACTTTTGGATTACAGTGATGTTCCAGGTGCCTAACACACACACATATTCTTCCCCCACAAGACAGTCACAGTCCCCTGCCTGGTCCCCAGAAATCACTTAATACCCCTTCCCCAAAATCCATTCTTGCCTGTTACAACCACACCCCAAAATCACTCCCAAAATCACTCACTGTGCCCCACCCACAGAAATCAGCTCCTGCCCCTGCCACCCCAACAATGCAGTGGCTGCCCTGCCTGTGTCTATCTGCCCCTGACTAATGCTATCCCTGGTGTCAGGACCAGGGTGCAAATGGCTCTGGGCTGGGATCTCTGTGGGGGGGCAGAGGGTCTGGACACCTTCCCTTCCCACATGGTGGGGGGAGGGTCCTGTTATATATATATATATAAATAACAGAACCCTCCCCCCACTATATATATATATATAGAGAGAGAGAGAGAGATACCTATCTCACAGAGCTGGAAGGGACCTTGAAAGGTCATCAAGTCCAGCCCACTGCCTTCACTAGCAGGATCAAGTACTGATTTTTGCCCCTGATCCCTAAGTGGCCCTCTCAAGGATTGAACTCACAACCCTGGGTTTAGTAGGCCAATGCTCAAATCACTGAGCTATCCCTCCTCCCTATGTTTATATGGTGTCGAGGGTCTGCATGGTGTGAGGGGGGAAGAGGGGAGGCTGTAGTTGGGCAGGGGCTGCTGGGTATGAACTGGCCCCTGCAGCCTGCGGGACTCAGACCAGAGCGACGGTGGAACAAGTGTGTTTGGGCTGGTTCCGTGGAAGCTGGCAAATGGCAGTTGGTTGGGGGAGGGTCTGATGTCTCAGCCTGGCCCTGGGGTGACTGGGAGAGGGGCTGTTGTCTAAAGCCAGCCCTGGGGGGAGAAGCTAGTATCTCAGCCCAGCCCTTTTACTTTTCACTAATGTCAGTATTGTGATCATTGCGTAAAACAGCGTTGCTCATTTTGGGTAATTGGAAGTAGGAAGATTGACTGTGCCCACTCTGACAACACAATTTGATACTATAGCACAGTATGAAGGCATAACATCCTACTGGACGTGACGTGACATATATTGCGGTATGTTCTTGTAACATGGTCAGTGTATTATCTGTGTTGTCTTAGACAAATTTCAATTTTGTTAACCAAGGCTTCTCTACACAAATTCCCCTTGTAGTCTCTTGTGAATGAAGTGTTAAATTCCTGTTCTAGCAGCGTTGTACTTTGTACAAGGAAGTAATTGATATTTGCATTTGTTATGTTTGTGAAGTCTTTGGCATGAAAAATACTGCAGTAGCCATACATAAATTGTTACTACATGGTCTGATTCTTCAAGGCTCACTCATGGGGACTTTCAGGTCTTACTTCTACAATACTCCCTCTTTAAATAGGGTCTTATACAAGATGCATGACTGTCATCTGAGAAGCAATTGAGTCAGTGTTTTTGGGGGGGAAGCAAATTTACAAGACAATATAAGGTGAGATTGAAGTTGAATTTTTTCCTTTGAAATGACTTTTGTGTTTGTGAAAAGTTCTCATTTGAGCTTAGGTGCCAACTCCGTGGGTGCTGCAGGGCTCAAGCACCCACGGAAAAAAAATAGGGGGTGCTCAGCACCCAAGGACCATGGCCCTGCTTGCACTCTGTCCCGAGGCCCTGGCCCCACTGGGCCTCTTCTTCCATGACCCCATCAGTGCTGTGCCTCTTTCTGCCCCTGCTCTACCTCTTCTCCCAAGGCCCCCACCACTCGCTCCTCTCTGCCCCTCCTCCATCACTCGCCCTTAAGGCAGAAGGGGGCAGAAAGTAGCGAGTGGGAGGTGCTCAGGGGAGGGGGCGGAGAGGAGTGAGTGGTGGGGGGGGGGATTGGTGTAGGGGACAGGGCAGGGGCAGGAAGAGACGGAGTGAGGACAGGGCCACTGGGGAAGAGACTGAGTGGGAGCGGGGCCTCGAGGCAGAGCACCTACCAGCAAAATCAAAAATCAGTGCCTGTGCATTTGAGATCAATGGAGACTAAATTCCTTTATAATATCTGAATAGAAATAGTAAAAGTAGAAGCACAAATTCCCCAACCGAGATCTAGAGAGACCACTTTGGGGAATGTTATGTCATGTTTATATAAGCCCCGTACTGCAAAGGCCCAGGTTACTACTAATTTGCTTTTTTACTTTTTTATGGGAAAATTTTTCTATTAGAAACTTGGCTGGGACAATCAGCATAGCCCAGAAGAGTCATTGAATGGTGCTGAATTTATGTCACCCACAGCTTGGGCTGCTTTTGATCCATGCAGCCACTGACAGGTGAAAGTGTCCTGGGTTAACTAAATATCTTTTCTTCCCTCAATCTGCTTCCACAAAACATAATTTTTGCTTAGTGTTTCACGGTTCAGGAAAGTAGAAGTGACCATGTAAAATGAATGCAGTTTTGCACAGAGATGGCCAAAACTCAAAATTTCCATGCCATTGTAAATTCTGAAATTTTGAAAAAGTTTTTATTTTGATTCAGAAACATAACTGGAAAGTTTGAAATTACTCGCATAAAGGAAATTCAAAAAACATTTTTTTTAAATCAAATGGTTTTGATTCAATTTTCCCAATATGAAATAGAGCAGCTGACTGCTCTTAACTCCTGGAGTCTCCCTGGGCTTCATGGGGAGTCCCCCAACATTTGGGGAGTCCTCCGATGCAGAGTCGGGGTCATAACTATAAAGGGAAGGGTAACAACCCTCCTGTATACAATACTATAAAATCCCTCCTGGCCAGAGGCACCAAAATCCTTTTACCTGTAAAGGGTTAAGAAGCTCAGGTAACCTGGCTGGCACTTGACCCAAAGGACCAATAAGGGGACAAGATACTTTCAAATCTTGGGGGGGGGGGAAGGCTTTTGTTTGTGCTCTTTGTTTTGGTGGTGTTCCATCTTGGGACTAAGAGGGACCGGACATCAATCCATGTTCTCCAAATCTTCTGAACAAATCTCTCACATTTCAAACTTGTAAGTAACAGCCAGGCAAGGCATATTAGTTTATCTTTGTTTTCTCAACTTGTGAATTTTTCCTTTGCTACAGGGAGGTTTATCTCTGTTTTGTTGTAACTTTGAAACTAAGGCTAGAGGGGGTTCCTCTGGGCTCTTTGAATCTGATTACCCTGTAAAGCTATTTTCCATCCTGATTTTACAGAGATTATTTTTACATATTCTTTTTAGTATACTCCTTCTTTTAAGAACTTGACTGATTTTTCCATTGTTCAAATACCCAGGGGTTTGGGTCTTTAATCACTTTGAAACCAATTGGTTAGGATATTATTCTCAAGCCTCCCCAGGAAAGGGGGTGTAAGAGTTTGGGGGGATATTTTGGGGGAAGAGGAACTCCAAGTGGTCCTTTCCCTGTTTCTTGTTAAATCACTTGGTGGTGGCTGCGTACCCGGTTTTTAACCTAAGATGGTAGAAATAAGCTTAGGGGGCTTTCATGCAGGTCCCCACATCTGTACCCTAGAGTTCAGAGTGGGGGAGGAACCCTGACAGCAGGGAGCCTGCAAATCCTGAGAACCCTGGGTCCCAGGCCTTGGGGCCGTCTGTATGGCAGTGCCACCATAGAACCATGGATCCTGGAAGCCCAGACTCTCCTGAAACTGGTGAGGTGTGCTGTTTCCATGAAATATTTTGGTTTTGACAAATCAACATTTTCTGATGCAGCCCCATTGTAGAAGAATTCCTGACTAACTCTAGTTGTGTGTAAACCTCATGCTACAGTTTGTGATGTTTTCTATTTCACTTGGCAGAGAGTGATGACAACGACTGCATGGATCAAATCAATAGCCATCCCATTTGTTTATATCATCGGGAAATGGCTTTGGGGTAAGAACATCATTTTTCCTAACTACTGATCAGGAAATAAATGCTGCCTGTGTAAACCCTGTGTATGGAAACCAGGATGCAATCTGAAGAGGGACACCCAAACAAAATTTGGGAGCTCTAATGGCATTGAGCTGGGATTAACATCACCGTGTGCTGGAGCCTGTCTACCTCCCTGGTTGTTTTTACATGCTCTCAGGTGTGTGTAAAGTCTCAGTGATCATGCTTCATTAAGCAGGGAGAGTAACCATACATTGTCTCTGTCTGAACACAATGCTAAAATTCTCATTAGTCACCCTCCTAAACGTATGGAAAAGTACAGAGAGCTGTGATTAGGATGAAAACACAGTGACACTGTTGCTTAGATGGGACATTTACCCTGTCCAGGAGTATTGTTTGGAGAAGCCTAAAATAACAGAATGATTGTTAGTATTCCAAAGTGACAGAAAGATTCACACACACACACACACACACACACACTTCATACAATGGTGGCTAGGTACAATTGCTTTTCCTGCTCTCAGGGACTTCTCCCTCCTACTTCTTACAGAGGCACAAGCCACCCAAAAGGGTTGGGCAGAAAGCAGGACAATAACTAGGCTTAGATTTTTATCAGTAAATGCTGATAAATGTTGATTTCTCTGTATGCACAAAAACTGACGAAAAATATTTCTATCGCTGCAAAATATTCAGAGATACAAAGTAAGAAACTGGAGTTTGATTTCAGGCTAAACTTTTGATATATTCTGTTGACAATTGAGTTTTAATGCTTATAAATTTTAACTTTTTGAATCCCAGAATCTACTGTCATTAAATAATAGTTTGGCCTGCCCCCATTGTGTGCCCCTTCATAATTTCGTGCAACTGTGAAAATTTAAATTGATACAAATACAAAAATTCTTAAAACCCATAAGTCTGCAAAACTCTTAAAATTTAAATAGATAAAAATAGAAAAAAATGATTAAAAATAAACATTGATATTACCCATCAAATTTATTTTAAAAAAATTGAATTCTGCCAAGTCTAACCCTGGCTCGGCTGTCCACCTCCCCATGCTGGCCAGCCACTAAGAGGAGAACACACTGTAACATCTTTAATGATGGAACGGGCTCTTGCTCTGCCTGGAACTTCGGAAGGGACTATGCATCCTGCACCTACCCCTCAGAAGTTCAGTCTGCACCACCTCGTGTTCAAATCTGTGCATAGCTGAGCTATCAGTGAGGACCTCAAATGCTCTCTGCATTCTGAAGGGGGATAATTAGGTTAGATGGGGTGCGTTTCTACCATGAAACATAACACTGCTGTTGTGTCTCAGTAATTGCATCTAGTTTTTCTTTTGCTCTCTCAACACCAATATCAAGCTTTTGAAGAAAATCAATTATCATGATTTATTTTCTTTCTTGCAGATGGTTTTACTGTCACTGTACATGTTGATCCTGCAATTGCCTTGGTTGGACAAGGTGTGATGTTGTCCTGCCAGCCCGTAGGCCACAACCCCGCTAACATTCAAGTGCATTGGTATAAATGGGAAAGGAGCAAAAATATGACGTTATATTTTTACAATAGCACAGAAAATGGAACTGAACTGGGCTGGGCTGGGCTGGGGACCAGCAAAGGAGTGATGCTCCCAAAGGACGATATGAGAATGGAGTCATTAGGGTGAAACTCTTTCCAGTGCAAGTAGAAGATAGTGGGCAGTATGTGTGTGCGGTGACAAACGATGGTGTCTATCAAGAAGCTATTGCCCAGGTGATTGTTGCAGGTAAGCATGGATATGTTCATACAGAAGTGTTGCTGGCAGTGAACAATCTTGCACTTATCACAGTGGCACTGATTCTCCATTGCATTGCTCAGTGTGTGGGCAGCTGTATTTCCATTTAATCCTTTCCTCCCAACAGGGAGGGTTCAATGGTCGGCAAGGGAAGGAGAAACAGCATCTGTTGTAGATTAACATCCATGTGTGTGCAGTGCTATGGGAGGTGGGCTGAGGAAGTGATGTACTGGGAAGGAGGTGGAGAGAAGTGCAGGACTGGGAGTCAGGGAAGCTTCACCAGTTTGGTGTCCATCTCGTATAGTATATGCAAATTATAATCTACAGCCAAAATGCTTCTGAAATAAATGTAGTCAAACTTTACTAATTCTGGGTCACTGAGAACGAAAATGATGCTTAAAATTGTTGATTGGCTCTAGTTTTCAAGATATGCTATTGGGTCAGTATATACGACCCTTGACTTGGGAATGGCGGAGGATAAGTGAGTTATAAAGGGAAGGGATCTCAATTTAAACCAGAAATGACTAAAATACATCTTTGACTGGATCTATGAATAAATCTATGACTGGGTTTGGACAGTACTTGCTTTTTAGGCAAAACAATGAATGATGCAATCTGAAGCTGGTATTGCGTCATACATGATATGAATTGCATCATGTTATTCCTAGAAGTCATGGATGATGCAATCATAACGAAGCTTACATCACTCTGCTGAACAAATTGCCCTATATCAGCTCTAGAAATCATACAGTGTCGTGCTCTCTTATTTGTCAGTGTTACGATTTTTGCAAAGGGACACATTTCTGTTTAGCCAAAGTGAGCAGAGATGCCTCGTACTTGTGTGAACAGTGCAGATAACTTCTGCTATGTTTGTGGTGAAGTGACTTTTGCATCACAAAAGCGCAGTATAACCACTATGGTTAAGAAAGCCTATCACCTTTATTTTGGCTGCAAAATTGGAGATCAAGACAAGAGGTGGGCCCCACACATATGTTGCAACACTTGTGCAACAAATCTTCGCCATTGGTTGAACAGGAAAAGGAAATCTATGCCTTTTGCAGTGCCAATGATTTGGAGAGAGCCAACAGATCATACCAGCAATTGTTACTTCTGCATGGTGCCTCCAATTGGGAAAGGTGTGTCAAAGAAGAAAAAGTGGACTGTGCATTATCCAAACATTCCATCAGCTATACGCCCAGTACCCCACGGAGAAGGACTGCCGGTTCCTGATGCACCAGAATCATTCTCACTTGAGTCAGACGAGGAAGAGGAAGAGGATGAAACTTCTGGTCCTGAACCATCAATGTCACAGGACCCACATTTTCTCCCATCCTCCTCCTCTGAACCACACCTCAGAACACAAGGTGAACTGAATGACCTTATCAGGGATTTGGAACTACCCAAGAGTAAGGCAGAGCTGTTGGGCTCCAGACTACAGCAGTGGAATCTCCTGGCAGGTGATGTTAGGGTTTCCATGTTCCATGACCATCAAAAGGATCTTGTCCCATTCTTCTTCATGGAAGGTGATCTTGTAGCCTGCAACAACATCGATGGTGTGATGGCAGCCCTCAACATCGTTCACGATCCAGATGAGTGGAGACTGTTCATTGATTCATCTAAGACGAGTCTTAAAGCTGTTTTACTGCATAATGGCAATGTTTTGCCATCAATTCCAGTTGGTCATGCAGTCCATATGAAGGAAACCTATGACAACATGAAACAACTTTTGAGGTGCATAAACTATGACCAACATCAGTGGCAGCTTTGTGGCGATTTGAAGGTTGTTGCTCTCTTGCTTGGTCTGCAGACTGGATACACAAAGTCCTGCTGTTTTCTCTGCAAATGGGATAGTTCGTGCAAGAGATTCCCACTACATCAAGAAAGATTGGCCACTCCGACAGTCATTGGAGCCTGGGAGGAAAAGTGTTCAGCATACACCACTTGTTGAATCAAGGAAGATTTTGTTACCACCCTTACACATCAAGCTGGGTCTGATGAAGAACTTTGTCAAGGCCATTGACAAAACACAAGCAGCTTTCAAGTACCTCCATGGAAAATTTCCAAGGTTAAGTGAAGCTAAGATAAAGGAAGGTGTCTTTGTTGGTCCTCAGATTCGTGAACTTCTTCGAGATGATGCATTTGACCATGCACTGCGCGGCAAGGAAAAGATGGCATGGAAAGCCTTCCAGTTAGTGGCAATAAATTTTCTCGGAAACAACAAGGCAGACAACTACAGGTTGTTGGTGGAAAACCTCCTCAAGGCATACAAAAGCCTTGGTTGCAACATGTCACTAAAGATACATTTTTTGCACTCTCATCTAGATTTTTTTCCACCGAACTGCGGAGCAGTGAGCAACGAGCACGGCGAGCGATTTCACCAGGACATTGCAACAATGGAGAAACACTATCAGGGCAAATGGAGCCCATCAATGCTTGTAGACTATTGCTGGACAGTGACAAGAGATGCTCCATTTAATGAATACAAGAGACAAGCCAAGAAGCGCCGAGTAGACACTGAATAGGACTAAATTATGTACATAATAGTTTTTTGCCTTTTGTTTCATAATAAATTTTATTTATATAACCCTTTTGCTGATTTTTAAAGTGTTACATAAACAGGACAGGTGAAATATTATCATGTAAAGCAACCATAAACACATGAAAAGACCTAGGTTTACAATTTATGATTAAAACTCTACTATCTACACAATATACATAGACATAAAATGTAAAAACTTAAATATCTTAGAAACAGTAGCCAATCAGTTGTTTTAATTGTCATATTTGAATTCAGCACATCAAAATACATAATAAATAGCACATTTTATCTCTGAAGCAGATGACTTCTCAAAAATTGTAGACCAGTGTTATACACACTGAATTCACACAACATGAATACATCGTGTACATTTTTCTCTGGCTTTTTGCTAGTGGCATGTGCAATCCTCATCCGCCTGCATTGTGTGTGCTGCTGTTGCACAACAGCAATAAAATGAATTAAGCACAGGGCAAAGCTGGGCCATTACCTCCTGTCACACACACATATGTATCCAGGCAGTACATTTCAGAGTCCTGTGGACTGTGAGGTCACTGTCCACCTGTGATTTGTACACACTTCCCCTGATTCTCAGTTACACTAAGGCCCTTTTATGTGGAAATGAACCGTTGATATTACCCCTTGTACAGAGAAGGTTCTCCTTGGCCGGCATAGAGCTGATGTAAGGGCTCTGTAGTGGCCTTGCTTCCGGACATGGTGTAAGGGGCATGTCAAAGTTATGGGAGAGAGGGAGCAGGATAAGTGCTGGTAGGGGTATGGCTGGAGCACACTGTGCTTTGGCTATGCTCTGCTTCCCAGGGCTCATAGGGGACCATGGGAAGCAAAGTGTAAGTTAGAATAGCCCTAAGGCTTCTCTGACTTACAATGGACCCTAGCGGGGCCCCTGAATTAACCCAAAATATGGGGAGCACAAAGGTGGATCTCCCCTTTTCTGAAAATATTGTTTCCTTACTGACCTGCTACCATTCCAAAAGTGAAGCTGTCACATACATACGATGTAGTCATGTCTACATACAGTTTGGGATCAGCTTGTGACGTGTTTGGTGATCTCTTGAGGTGGACATCTCTCTGTATGAATTTAAGATACTTGGAAATGCAAAATTATAGTTCAGTGTAGATTCAATAGGACATGGCGACTGTAATGATAGTGGTGATCATTCATCATTAGCACTCTTAGTTTGGTTTGTTAGCTAGTTCTTCAGCCTGTTTAACATTTTCTGAAATTGGTTTTCACTCTAGGTTTTGGATCTGCACCTCGCCTAACTATAGACCATCAGCAGAATAATTCAGTCACTCTGAGGTGTACGTCCCAAGGGTGGTACCCACAACCTGAAGTATGCTGGACTGACAACACAGGACAAAATATAACTGCTATGGCTGAAACAAGAATCCAAAAAGATGTGACAGATCTGTATCAAATCCACAGTACGCTCAGGGTAGCAGATATTGCTTCTGACACTATCTTATGCACTATAAGAAACCCCTTGCTGAAGAGGCACCACAAAAAAGTTATTGCAATTTCAGGTAAGAGATGTAGTACCATCAAAGCAAATATTCCTGCTCTTTCTTACAAAATCAGGCTAAACTCATCTGCCTTGTGGCCAACCATGTTATTCAAGGCTTGCGTACATGGACCACCAACATGCATTATTGGGGTGTGATTTCTAAAGTGCATTAATGGGTTGCACATGAATTAGTCCATGTAGACACCCAGCTGGTGCTCACTAAAGTTTCCCTGGTGTGCTTTACTGTATTATTGTTTGAAACAGTAATATGGTAAAGCACACTAGGGAACTTTTAGTGTGCATCATCAAGGTCTACACAGACCAATTAATGCACAACACATTGGTGCACTTTATTAATCATATTTCCTTAGTGCCCATTACCCCACTGTGTAGACAAGCCTTTGGTGCAGCATAGTGAAGACCTGTACAACTCAGCATTTCTTTTCAAATACTATCCTTAAGATCACCACAGATGTAAAAGATAGTAGAGCTCTGATTCTCTTTTCATTTATCTGTGTGTATATTAGGAGTGACTCCTAATATACCTAGTGAGGAGGGCTTTAAATTAGGTTCACCGGGGAAGGAGACCAAAGCCCTGAGGTAAGTGGGGAAGTGAGATACTGGGAGGAAGCACAAGCAGTAGAGCGCAAGAGGGGAAGACTCCTGCCTCGTACTGAGAAAGCAGGATGATCAGCGAGTTATCTTAAGTGTCTATACACAAATGCAAGAAGCCTGGGACACAAGCAGGGAGAACTGGAATTCCTGGCACAGTCGAGGAACTATGATGTGATTGGAATAACAGAGAGTTGGTGGGATAACTCACATGACTGGAATACTGTCATGGATGGATATAAACTGTTCAGGAAGGACAGGCAGGGCAGAAAAGGTGGGGGAGTTGCATTGTATGTAAGAGAGCAGTATGAGTGCTCAGAGCTCCAGTATGAAACTGCAGAAAAACCTGAGAGTCTCTGAATTAAGTTTAGAAGTGTGAGCAACAAGGGTGATGTCATGGTGGGAGTCTGCTATAGACCACCAGACCAGGGGGACGAGGTGGATGACACTTTCGTCCGGCAACTAACAAAAGTTACTAGATCGCAGGCCCTGGTTCTCATGGGAGACTTCAATCATTCTGATATCTGCTGGGAGAGCAATACAGCGGTGCACAGACAATTCAAGAAGTTTTTGGAAAGTGTAGGGGACAATTTCCTGGTGCAAGTGCTGGAGGAACCAACTAGGGGCAGAGCTTTTCTTGACCTGCTGCTCACAAACTGGGAAGAATTAGTAGGGGAAGCAAAAGTGGATGGGAACCTGGGAGGCAGTGACCATGAGATGGTCGAGTTCAGGATCCTGACACAAGGAAGAAAGGAGAGCAGCAGAATATGGACCCTGGACTTCAGAAAAGCAGACTTTGACTCCCTCAGGGAACTGATGGGCGGGATCCCCTCAGAGAATAACGTGAGGGGGAAAGGAGTCCAGGAGAGCTGGCTGTATTTTAAAGAATCCTTTTTGAGGTTACAGGAACAAACCATCCCGATGTGTAAAAAGAATAGTAAATATGGCAGGCGACCACCTTGGCTTAACAGTGAAATCCTTGCTGATCTTAAACGCAAAAAAGAAGCTTACAAGAAGTGGAAGATTGGACAAATGACCAGGGAAGAGTATAAAAATATTGCTCAGACATGCAGGAGTGAAATCATAGAATCATAGAATATCAGGGTTGGAAGGGACCTCAAGAGGTCATCTAGTCCAACCCCCTGCTCAAAGCAGGACCAATTCCCAACTAAATCATCCCAGCCAGGGCTTTGTCAAGCCGGGCCTTAAAAACCTCCAAGGAAGGAGACTCCACCACCTCCCTAGGTAACGCATTCCAGTGCTTCACCACCCTCCTAGTGAAATAGTGTTTCCTAATATCCAACCTGGACCTCCCCCACTGCAACTTGAGACCATTGCTCCTTGTTCTGTCATCTGCCACCACTGAGAACAGCCGAGCTCCATCCTCTTTGGAACCTCCCTTCAGGTAGTTGAAGGCTGCTATCAAATCCCCCCTCATTCTTCTCTTCTGGAGACTAAACAATCCCAGTTCCCTCAGCCTCTCCTCATAAGTCATGTGCTCCAGACCCCTAATCATTTTTGTTGCCTTTATCCAGCTTCTCGTCCACTGTGACCCCTAGGTCCTTTTCTGCAGAAATCAGGAAGGCCAAATCACACTTGGAGTTGCAGCTAGCAAGAGATGTTAAGAGTAACAAGAAAGGTTTCTTCGGGTATGTTAGCAACAAGAAGAAAGTCAAGGAAAGTGTGGGCCCCTTACTGAATGAGGGAGGCAATCTAGTGACAGAGTATGTGGAAAAAGCTAATGTACTCAATGATTTTTTTGCCTCTATCTTCACGAACAATGTCAGCTCCCAGACTGCTGACTGAGCAGCACAGCATGAGGAGTTGATCAGCCCTCTGTGGAGAAAAACGTGGTTTGGGACTATTTAGAAAAGCTGGACGAGCACAAGTCCATGGGGCCGGATGCGCTGCATCTGAGGGTGCTAAAGGAGTTGGCGGATGTGATTGCAGAGCCATTGACCATTTTCTTTGAAAACTCATGGCAATCTGGGGAGGTCCCGGATGACTGGAAAAAGGCAAATGTAGTGCCCATCTTTAAAAAAGAGAAGGAGGAGGATCCAGAGAACTACAGTCCAGTCAGCCTCACCTCAGTCCCTGGAAAAATCATGGAGCAGGTCCTCAAGGAATCAATTCTGCAGCACTTTGAGGAGAGGAAAGTGATCAGGAACAGTCAGCATGGATTCACCAAGGGCAAGTCATGCCTGACTAATCTAATTGCCTTCTATGACGAGATAACTGGCTCTGTGGATGAGGGGAAAGCACTATGCGTGTTATTCCTTGACTTTCGCAAAGCTTTTGTTACAGTCACCCACAGTATTCTTGCCAGCAAGTTAAAGAAGTATGGGCTGGATGAATGGACTATAAGGTGGATAGAAAGCTGGCTAGATTGTCGGCCTCAACGGGTAGTGATCAATAGCTCCATGTCTAGTTGGTAGCCAGTATCAAGCGGGGTGCTCCAAGGGTCGGTCCTGGGCTGGTTTTGTTCAATATCTTCATTAATGATCTGGAGGATGGCGTGGACTGCATCCTCAGCAAGTTTGCAGATGAGACTAAACTGGGAGGAGTGGTAGATACGCTAGAGGGTAGGGATAGGATACAGAGGGACCTAGACAAATTAGAGGATTGGGCCAATAGAAACCTGATGAGGTTCAACAAGGACAAGTGCAGAGTCCTGCACTTAAGACGGAAGAATCCCATTCACTGTTACAGACTAGGGACCAAATGGCTAGGAAGCAGTTCTGCAGAAAAGGACCTAGGGGTTACAGTGGACGAGAAGCTGGATATGAGTCAACAGTGTGCCCTTGTTGCCAAGAAGGCTAACGGCATTTTGGGCTGTTTAAGTAGTGGTGAAGGACTGGAATGGGTTACCTAGGGAGGTGGTGAAATCTCCTTCCTTAGAGGTTTTTAAGGTCAGGCTTGACAAAGCCCTGGCTGGGATGATTTAGTTGGTGTTGGATCCTGCTTTGAGCAGGGGATTGGACTAGATTACCTCCTGAGGTCCCTTCCAACCCTGATATTCTATGATTCTATGACTCCCCTGAAGCTAATGAATTTACACTATTCTAAAAACAGTATAAATAAGAAGAAAATTAGGGCTGTTCTCTTTTCACTCTCTCTCTTGCACATTAATATGAGGCATTATGTGCTGCTGGTGCAAATAAAACCCTCTAAACATTTTTCAGGTTTCTTTGATGTGGAGGCAGAACATGACATAATTACTACTGTAATTGGAGAAAATGCTATTCTTCCCTGCCGGCTGATTACGAAACATCTGCCCCCTAGCATGGAGTTGCAATGGAGGAAAGTTGGACCTGGAAAGGATAAGATAATCTATTTCTATCTCTATGATGAAAGCAGCCCCCTGGTTAATTCTTATTCACAGAGTGACAAATGCCCAACGAGCTATTTGTCTCCAAATGGAGACAATAGCAGAGAATGGCTCAGGAAGGAATATGAAAAAAAGGCAGAAATTTTTAAAGGAAAAGAGTTTGGGAAAGGAAATATTTCTCTGAAACTGAACAATATTCAGGTGGAAGATGAAGGGAAATACGTATGTTCTGCCTCAGCCAACTTGTTTCACAGAGAGATCATCATTGAAGTCTTGGTTATAGGTAAGTAAAGCCTAGAATTGGAGAAAGCAAATGTAGCAGAACTCTTATTATTCTGTCTCCCCAAGAGCCAGCGCTGGTTTTTCCCTTCTCTACAGCACATTTTCTATTGCTTTGTCTATTATGGTTTTAAAACTCCTAAATAATGGAGTTCCACTTCTTCCATTGAGAAGCTACTACATGGTCTAATGCATCTCACTGTGAGATCAGTTACCTGATTTCAGAAGTGATTTCAGACTTTCTGCTGTTAGAAGAGGTACCAATAATAATCACTCTCCCCTTTTTTCCCCTTTAAAATGCCAATTCTTGGAGTTGTATTAGTAAATCTATTTTCCAAAAATTAAAGGGATGTTAGAGTGCAATTTAAACTACTTTTAATAAGCCTTTTTGAAGCATAATAATAATAATAAGCCTTAACAACATACAATCAAATAAATGTAGGGCTGGAAGGGACCTCAAGAAGTTATTATGACCTCAAGAAGTTACTATGGCAACAATTTGTTTACAACAGAGAACAGATGTTTTTATTTTGACACTCAGGTTGAAAAAATACATTTTATTCCATGAGGATAAAATTTTCAAAAGTGGCAAAAAGATTTAGGATCTTGAGTCCCATTTTCAAAAGTTACTTAGTTGTTGTCTACACAGAGGCATTCTGGGAAATTAATCTCAATTAACTAAAATTTGAATGTAAAGTGGATTAGTTAAATTTCATGAACCCCCTGTGTGGACATCTCTATTCAGAATTAAAGTTGCCTGAATTCGATTTGTGAAGTAGGCTAAATCAATTAAGGCAACTTTAATTCTGAATAAGAACGTTCACATGAGTTTACTGTGGTTTAATTAGTCCATTTTAAAAGTTGATTCAGATTAACTTTCCTGAGTGTTCTCATGCAGACAAGCCCTTAGATACTTTGGAGACTAAATCTCATTAATTTTCCAGGAGACTTAGGCTGGGTCTACACTATAGATCTATGTCAGTATAACTATGTCACTCAGGGGTATGAAAAATCCACCCCTTGAGCGACGTAGTTATACTGACCTAACCCCCAGTGTACACAGTGCTGTGTTGATGGAAGAGCTTCTCCCATCGATATAGGCACTACCTCTTGGGGAGATGTATTAACTATGGCAATTAGATGTAGGAGTGTCTTCATTTAAATGCTACAGTGGCGCAGCTGCATTGGTGTAGCTGCACCAATCCAGCATTTTAAATGCAGACATGCCCTTAGGCTCAGAAGTATATAAATCACCTTTGAGAGTGGGACTGAGGTGCTTTTGAAAATTTTACCCGAAGAGTCCATATTATTATTATTTATTACTATTTGTGCGAGACAGATAGGCTAAGAAACAGTCCCTGACCCAAAAAGTTTATGATCAAATAGACAAGACAGACAATGGGTGGAAGAAAGGAAGTGTTATAATTCACATTTTATAGAAGGGGAACTAAAGAACTGAGAGATAAGTGACTTGCCCTAGGTCTCACTGGAATTCTGTGGTAGAACCAAGAATGGAGCCCAGATCATCTGCATCCTAGTCCAATGAAAGCCTTAACCATAAGCCCATCCTTCCTTTCTATAGAATTCAGATCAGTTTTAAGATATTTTAAAAAAATACTTTTTACCTATGGAGCAAGCACTAGAGCAATGGTTGACCCATGCCATCCTTGTATGAGGAAATTTCTACTACCAGTAACCAGCTATTTTTCTGTTACTGTCTATAAAAGGTTATTATGAAGTGACTATATCTAGGAAGGGAAGTGTTGGTATATTGTATAGTCTATTGCTAAACCACACTTTAGTTTGGAATGAAATATATTCAAAAGACAAAATAACCAATGTCAGTCAGGTTAATTGCTAAAAGTCAATAATATTGTGGCACAGGAAGAAAGGGTCAATGTGGTATCTGTTTTGGGGACGCTGTCTCATGCATTGTTGTTAAATTTGCCTTACATATTGTGTTTCCAAAGTTACACATTTAAGCCTGGAGTATTTATCAGATGATTTTACAAGTTTAAAAACTCTTTACACACTACTAAAATCCAGCCCATCAGTTCATCCCAGTTCCTTAACTAGCTGTTTTGTATCTTCCTTATCTTTGTTTTGGATACAACCATTCCAGGTACCAGTCTCCTGCTTGTATATGGGCAAAACATTAATGTGTTTTGCCTTTGACAAGTTTCTTATTTTCTAATGCCAAAACTGAAGTCAGCTCTCAAGTATTATGGGATATTTAGCATTAATGAACAGGATTATAAAAAAGACATACGTCAATTCTGGCCATGTAACTACTAGAAATGTGTATACAGTATAATGTTATATTGAAATTGTGTGCTTAATGAATATTAATATGTGGTATCAATAATGCTTATTGATAATGTGATATATATAGAGAGAAATTATTTGGACACTGATGGGAGCTAAGATTTTCTCTTGGTGGAGTACATTCTTCTTAGTGAAAACTTGTATGGTCAAATTCTGCCTTTAGTTAAACTCCTGTAGCACTACAGACTTCAGAAAGGTCATACAATAGAAAATGAGAGCAACTTCTGTGTTCTCAATATTTTCCCCAATGTGTTTATGTTAAATCACTATTAAAATAATCCACCAGCACACACATACACTTTTTTTGGTATAAAAAGGAAACTGATTTGGGCTGAAGCAGTGAACAAAATTTCAGATATCATGTTTCTGAGATCTTTTAGCAATGTGTCCTTCCTGAACATTTTCTTTTTCATCTCTCTGCACTAGAAGATGTCATTGTGATAAGGAAGCCTTTCTTACAGGGATAGGGGATAAACCATCTCTGCAAATGGATCAGAAGGAGAATGTATGTAGGTATAGATGTAAATCAGGAGGATGGTATCCAAAACCTAAAGTCCTTTGGAGGAATCCCAAAGGGGAAAACATAACCTCAAAGGCTAAGGCCTGGTCTACACTAGGAGTTTATGTCGAATTTAGCGCCGTTACATCGAATTAACTCTGCACCTGTCCACACCACGAAGCTATTTAGTTCAACATAGAGGTCTCTTAAATTCGACTTCTGTACTCCTCCCCAACGAGGGGAGTAGCGCTAAATTCGACATGGCCATGTCGAATTAGGCTAGGTGTGGATGGAAATCGACGCTAATAGCTCCGGGAGCTATCCCACAGTGCACCACTCTGTTGATGCTCTGGATAGCAGTCCGAGCTCGGATGCTCTGACCAGCCACACAGGAAAAGCCCCGGGAAAATTTGAATTCCTTTTCCTGTCTGGGCAGTTTGCATCTCATTTCCTGTTTCGACATCGTGGCGAGCTCAGCAGCACTGGCAACGATGCAGAGCTCTCCAGCAGAGATGGCCATGCAATCTCAGAATAGAAAGAGGGCCCCAGCATGGACTGATCGGGAAGTCTTGGATCTGATTGCTGTGTGGGGCGATGAGTCCGTGCTTTCCGAGCTGCGATCGAAAAGACGGAATGCAAAGATCTACGAGAAGATCTCTAAAGCCATGGCAGAGAGAGGATACAGCCGGGATGCAACGCAGTGCCGCGTGAAAATCAAGGAGCTGAGACACTGACCGTGGACTCTGAGGATGGGATATTGTCGACGGCCGCTTCCTCGGACATGTTAGCGGACGGGGAAGATGAGGAAGGAGATGAGGAGGACGAGGCAATCGACAGCGCTTACAACGCTGATTTCCCCGACAGCCAGGATCTCTTCATCACCCTTACAGAGATCCCCTACCAACTGTCCCCAGCCGTTAACCCGAACACAGAATCAGGGGAAGGATCACTCAGTAAGTGTTTAAAACATCTAAACATTTATTTTTAACAGAACAGGTATATTAACAATATTAACAATGGGTTTTGCATGATTACTTTGCCCTAGGCGCTTAACTTTTCAGTCCCTGGCAGTGCAACTACTGAAAAAAATCTAACAATGTCCGGTTTAGCATGATTGTTCTGCCCAAGCCGCTCTACTGTTTAGTCCCTGCCAGTGCAGCTACAGTAAAATCCGGTCTATATGAAGGATCAGTCGGTAAGTGTTTTAAACATGTAAACATTTATTTTGAACAGAACATTCATATTAACAGTGGGTTTTTCATGATTTGTTTGCCCTAGGCGCTTAATGTTTCAGTCCTTGGCAGTGCAACTAGTGCAAAAAAATCTAACAATGTCCGGTTTATCATGATTGGTTTGCCCTAGGCGCTCTACTGTTTAGTCCTTGCCAGTGCAGCTACAGTAAAATTCGGTCTATATGTCCGGGGATAGAGCTGAAATCCTCATGGGACATCTCCATGATGCTCTCCTGGAGGTAATTGGAAAGCCTTTGCATGAGGTTCCTTGGGAGAGCGGCCTTATTGTGTCCTCCGTAGTAGGAAACGTTTCCGCGCCAGGAGATCATCAAGTACTCCGGGATCATTGCCTTGCAGAGCAGGGCGGCATACGGCCCTGGTCTTTGCAAGCTTTCCCGAAGCATCCGTTCTTTCTCAGTCTCTGAAATCCTCATCAGAGTGATGTCGCTCATGGTGATGTTCTTTGAATTAGGTAGGGGAATGTTAGTATTGGGACTGCTTGCCTGTTCCTTTACAGAACTGTAACCGGCGGTTTACAGCCACGCAGTGGAGGCGGGAGAGGGGCAGCATACAGGGATCTTTCCCTGGGACAGCCGCGAGGGGGTGGGACAGGGGCAGAGTTCATGCTTGCCGGATTGCTGGCAGCAGGAACTGGCATTGCTTTGAATGTGAAAGGAGGCCAGTGCTATTATTAAAGTTTTAAGCAGCCACAAGTCTACGGCTTACCATGTCAGCCTGCTACCCAAATTCCGCTGTCCTGCCCCGCTTGTCTGATCTGCACTGCAAGACCCCAGGCACTGAATGCGAAGGCCAAAAATTCAACCTTGTCCTGAGTGCGAATATGATATGTGCTGTGCACGGTCTTGTTCACAGAGAAAGACTATGTTCTTTGTTCACAAAAAAATTTATCTTTCTGAGGAATTCACTCCCTTTTTCCCATCCCACAGCTGCGACTGTCTCCCGACCTACCCTGGCATCACACTCCCAGAGGCTAGCGCAGATTAGGCGTAGGAAGAAGAGGACACGGGAGGACATGTTCTCGGAACTTATGGGCTGCTCCCGAGCCCAGGCAGCCCAGCAGACCCAGTGGAGGGATAACTTGTCCCAAATGCACCGATCACACATGGAACGGGAGGAGAGGTGGCGGCAGGAAGACCAGCAGGCGACTCAAACACTGCTTGGACTAATGAGGGAGCAAATGGACACGCTCCAGCGCCTTGTGGATGTTCTGCAGGACCGGAGGCAGGAGGACAGAGCCCCGCTGCAGTCTATCTGTAACCGCCCTCCCCCGCCACCAAGTCCCATACCCCCCTCACCCAAAGTCCAAAGAAGGAGGGGCGGCAGAGTCCGTGAAAACTCTCACTCCACCCCTGCAGACTGCTCTAGTACTAGAAGGCTCTCATTCCCCAAAATTTGACAAGTCCTTTCCTTCCCGCCTCACCCAAGCCCCCGTCCAAGTTTCACCCCCCAGTTTCATGTGTAGTTGCTAATAAAAAATACGTTTCTGTTAATTACTGTTTCCATCATGTTCTTTTAGAGGAGAGTCTGTCTAAGGGGGGGGGAAGGGGGTTGGTAATTGGACAGGACAGTCACCTTTACCAGGGTACAGAGGCGGGGGCAGGTTCAGCAGCAGGGCACACACATATTGCAGTCACTAGTTACCCTGGTCAGTCTGGGAGGTGGTTTTCATGTTCGGGGGGGAGGGGGGTCTCTGTGACTTTGTGGTGGGGGAGGGCAGTTAGAGATCTTATGCAGCGGTCCTTATCCTGGATCACAGAGCCATGCAGCAGGGGATCTGTAACCGTCCTCCCCCTGCCACAAAGTCACATAGCCCCCACACACACAGAGTCCCGAACAGGAGGGGTGGCAGGCTCCGTTGAAACAACCAGTCCACCACTGCGGAGCCTGTCATTCCTGGAGTTTAGAAGCGTCCTTTGCATCACTACACTACACCCGCTCCCCACCACAGTCTGCGTCCCAGGTTCAACACTTTACCGCGAAAACAGTAATAAAGAAAACGGTGTTCATTAACAAAATTCAAGTGATTTTATTTTTAAACGTGTGTTGGAAGGGGGGGAACGGGGTATGTAACTTGGAAGGATAGTCAACATTTAGTGGGTAAAGAAACGGGGGCAGGTTCAGCTTCTCTGTACACAAACTTAAAAGTCACAGGTTACCCTGCTCACTCAGGAACCTAGCTTTCAAAGCCTCCCGGATGCACAGCGCGTCCCGCTGGGCTCTTCTAATCACCCGGCTGTCTGGCTGGGCGTAATCAGCAGCCAGGCTATTTGCCTCAACCTCCCACCCCGCCATAAAGGTCTCCCCCTTGCTCTCACAGAGATTGTGGAGCACACAACAAGCTGCAATAACAATGGGGATATTGGTTTTGCTGAGATCACAGCGAGTCAGTAAGCTTCTCCATCTCCCCTTGAGACGGCCAAAAGCACACTCCACCACCATTCTGCATTTGCTCACCCGGTAGTTGAAGAATTCTTTTTCAGTGTCCAGGGCGCCAGTATAGGGCTTCATGAGCCAGGGCATTAGCGGGTAGGCTGGGTCCCCGAGGATGACTATAGGCATCTCCACATCCCCAAGAGTTACTTTGTGGTCCGGGAAGTAAATACCTTCCTGCAGCCGTCTAAACAGACCTGAGTTCCTGAAAACACGAGCGTCATGAACCTTGCCTGGCCATCCGATGTTGATGTTTGTAAAACGTCCCCTATGGTCCACCAGTGCTTGCAGCACCATTGAAAAGTAGCCCTTTCGGTTGATGTACTGGCTGGCTTGGTGGTCCGGTCCCAGGATAGGGATGTGAGTTCCATCTATAGCCCCACCGCAGTTTGGGAATCCCATCGCGGCGAAGCCATCTATGATGACCTGCGCGTTTCCCAGGGTCACTACCTTTGAGAGCAGTACCTCAACGATTGCGCTGGCTACTTGCATGACAACAACCCCCACGGTAGATTTGCCCACGCCAAAGTGGTTCGCGACTGACCGGTAGCTGTCTGGCGTTGCAAGCTTCCAGAGGGTTATGGCTACTCGCTTCTGGACAGTCAGGGCTGCTCGCATCCGGGTGTCATTGCGCTTCAGGGCAGGGGACAGCAACTCACAAAGTTCCATGAAAGTCCCCTTCCGCATGCGAAAGTTTCGCAGCCACTGTGATTCATCCCAGACCTGCAGCACTATGTGGTCCCACAAGTCCGTGCTTGTTTCCCGGGCCCAGAATCGCCGTTCCACAACATCAACATGACCCATTGCCACCGTGATGTCCTCGGCGCGGGGTCCCGTGCTTTGTGACAGGTCTGTGCCACTCTCAGACTTCAGGTCCTCACCGCGCTGCCGTAGCCTCCTCGCCTGATTTCTCTGCATCTGCCTCTGGGAAAGGTGGATGATAAGCTGCGAGGTGTTGACAACGGCCATAACTGCAGCGATGGTCGCAGCGGGCTCCATGCTCGCAGTGCTGTGGCGTCCGCGCTGTCACTGACCAGAAAAGTGCGCAAACTGATTTCCCACCGGCGCTTTCAGGGAGGGAGGGCGGGAGTGACGGTTGAATGACGACGGTTACCCAAAACCACCCTCGACACATTTTTTTCCCCAGCAGGCATTGGGGGCTCGACCCAGAATTCCAATGGGCAGCGGGGACTGCGGGAACTGTGGGATAGCTGCCCACAGTGCACCGCTTCCAATGTCGACGCTTTCCCCGTTAGTGTGGACTCACAATGTCGAATTACTGTCCTTAGTGTGGACACACACGTTCGATTTTGTAATATCGATTCCACATATTCGATTTAAGTAAAATCGAACTACTCTCGTAGTGTAGACATACCCTAAGACAACCCTAAGGAAGGATGAGCAGAAACTGTTCACAGCAGAGAGCTCCATTAATGTGCCATGTGTGACCTCTGAGGTTACCTGCACCATCATCAACACAGAATTAAAGATCAGTCAAGAATCAAGCACCCACCAGTTTGGTATGTAACTTTTTTATACCAAGCTATTTTTTTCACTTTGTTAGTTCTTATTGCTAGTGTTTACAGGCTGTTCCAGGTATACAATGGAGTTCTTGTTCTATTTGGCCCTTATGTATTACATTATCATGCCTACCAATAACCATGGAGGCTTATATTCTGAGCTGTCTACTTAAGTCATCTCTATCCCTATCCCCAACCCCTGGTCAGTTTGGACTTTGTCCTTCAGGATGCTGAATGCCTTCTGCAAGTCCAGCATCTTCTTGCAGGATCACTCTCTAGTGAGAATTGTTTGCTCCTTAGCAGTTGAGGCTTCAGTTGTCAGCATGAAATTTTCTGGAGCTGCCTTCCATGAGGTGATATGAAATGGTCAACTAAGAATATGATAAGAAATCATTATATCACCACATTTAATTTGAACCCTCAGTTACACTGGCTTGGAGCAGCCCAGGTCTCCGGGCAAAAGCAGAAGGGCAGCTTTGCTATAAACAGGGAATACTGCACAGAGGTGTTTCAATTGTTCAGGGCATAACAGTCTAGAGCCCAGACACTTTTGCTTTCACACATCACAGCCTAAAGGGTAGTTTTAATTGCTGGTCTCTCCTGCTGGAAGGCCAACTGGTTGCAAGGTCTGCATTGCTGGCTTCTTTGGATGAAGCCAAGTCAGCTGCCAGAGTCATGGTAATGGGAGGGCTTCAGTCATTGGGGATTCCTGTAGAAATACAACAGACCATTGAAGAGCTCCCCTTCATGGATTGTAGTTTATTTTCTTTGAAGACGGATAAAGCACTGCCAACACTAAAAGATTCAAGGGCACTGCTGAAATCCCTGGGTTTGTGTACACTAGCCCTGAGAAGAACAACATTTCCCCCTCAGTTTCAACCAAGGAAGCAGATGACATGTCTAGACAGGCAGATCAATGCAGGTGGAAGCACAAGCAGCAAAGGAGGAGTCCCTGTGCCATCCACCTCTGCTGCCACTTCCTTCTGGCCCACTCTGTCCATCCCTTCCCTACTTTAATCTAGCTGTTTCACAAACATTTTTCTCCATTCATGTAATTTGTTTTCTGAATTGCTCATCTGGAAACTTGAACTCACTTATCTACGTGTTGATGAATCTAGATGTTATTGAAGAGGTACAAAAGCAAATACACAAAACCAAAGGCTGAGAGTAGCAAATGAGTTATGATGGAATTGTAGTTTTCTCTTATAGTGTGAAGCTAAAATTCATAATAAAGAGATATACAAGATACACTGGTTCAATAGGAGCCAGGAAGGAGTGGGCTCCAGAAAGGGTTGGAACAGGTAGAGGATTCTGTAACCCTAGTGTAATATATTGACGTACAGCAGGTTATGGTCATTTTACTGCGAATAGAGTCCTGTGGCAATTCCACATATTTTCTTTCTTTTCCTGCCATCTTATCAATATAACCTATTTATCTATGAGCAGAAGGTGGTAATTGCACCCCTTTCTTCCTACACAAAATGAGTCCTTCATGTGCCCTTTTGCTGAACTATGCCAGGGTTAGTATGTCAGCCATCTATTAATGACAGAGAAAAGCGATATGTGTCCATCTTTTCATACTAAGGCTTATTTTTGGTTTAATTTTTTCTTGTAACGTTTGTAAAGTGTGATGAATTATTCAGGGTGAGAGACACTATGTAAAGGTGCAGTGACTGGGGATTTGGCTGGCGCTCAGTCTTTCTCTTTATGGAGCACACTCTGCTCAGTGTAAATATTCGGGGCAAATTCTGCCCTTCATTAACCCCAAGCAGAACTATTAGCTTCACTGAGCTTGTACAGGTATAAATGAGAGCAATACTTGAACCTTCATCTTTGTTCAGGCAGAGCAAAGCAGATCTGCTTCTGGAAACAGGAAAATTATTTCCCATTGTTTCCACTGGGATTTATCTTAAATCATATTAACCAAAACATACACTCTTTGCTTTGAGATGAAACAGTGAACAAATGTGTAGATGCCCCTGAGATCTTTTCACACTGTACCCTCTCTGAGCATCTCTCTGCATTGTCAGACATGCATCCATTGTAATAATGCTGCCTTTTTTACAGGAGTAGGGAATGAAACTTCTTTACAAATGCATCTGCAGAAAGTTTGCAAATATGAATGTAAATGGAAAGGGTGGTATCCAAAGCCCATGGTCTTCTGGAGAAATCACAAAGGACAAAGCATAAACTCGTTGGCTGAGACAACAGAAGTGCAGGACGAGCAGAATCTTTTCACAGTAGCAAGCACCATTGCTGTTTCATGTGATACTCCCGAGATTACCTGTGCCATTGTCAACACAGAATCAGAGATGATTCAACAATCAACTGCTCAACACTTTGGTATGTAACTTTGTATGTCATTATTATTATTCCAGGAAACTTGCCCTCTTCTGAGCAGGTGTTACTGCTTTTTTTATTTGGTCTATGGGGCATCATCCTGCCTACTAACAAACACAAATATTTACATTCTGAATCTTAACTCATATCTATCCCCAAATAATTCATCCGTAACAAGTTAGGACTCTATTCTTCAAGATGCTGAGTACATGTCTGTGACCTGCTCAGCGCCCTCATCTCCCATCATATCATCTTGCAGTGTTAGTTTTGATTGTGGCTGAGAATGAATTAAAGGGGCAAATGGACGCTCTTGAAATCTATGGGAGTCTAACAGATGAAGGGCTTGCAGGATGATCACACCACAGCATGCAGTGTTTCTGATGTAGAACTGGTTCTGCATTCCTCTCAGATGTGACTGCATATCTATGATGGGGGAGGCATTTCTACTTCTAGAGGGATTTGTTCAATCTCATTCGAAGTGTTGCACCTTGTGCCAGTCAGGATAGAATTTGGCCTTTCCACTGTTATGGGGTCACTCAGGATGAGGGATTGCTTAGTGGGGCTTCTGCAGTGCCTGCACACCATAGAGGGGTAGCTACCTGGCAACAGTTTTGTCAATGGTCTAGGAAAGGAGCTACTGGAATAGTACATACATGTATACAGTTGGATCAGAGAGCAGCTACAACCACTCTTGCCACCACCAGTGTATTTCTTTCTCTCAAAAACACATACACTCTCACACACAATGCCCTCAAAACCTAGAACTCATCATAAAGACCAATCACTTAAACTTCTTGGGATGAATTTCAGCCATATTTACATACCCAGATAAGTGACCTCATTTTCCGAGTTGTTGAGCCCATGCATATTCCATTGAAGTCTATGGGAGCAGCGTGTGCACAGCACTCAAGAATATCTGCTTTTATTTTGGAGTCTCTCTTTAGGTCCCAACTTTGAATATTTTGGTCAAACGCTGCAAATCACTCATATTGTACTAGGGCTGGTCAAAAAATTTTCCATCTATTTTTGGTAGAAAATTGGGGTTTTGACTAAATTAATTTTTGTGTGGAAAGTGTCTGCTTCCCTCTAACTTTTTCGATGTTTTATTAGACACCCCAACCCCTTTTTTTTTCAGGCAAAAACTGCTGATTTTTTAACAAAATTGGGAATTCAGAATGTTCACAAATGCATTTGTGAATATTTTATATCTGAGCTTCACCTTCAGTGGTATGTTGACTAAATAACTCAGGTGGTATTGTTTATGTTACGTGACTAGATTATTCATGAGACAAGGTGCGTGAGGTAATATCTTCTATAACACCCTCTATCTGCCTGGTTACCTCCTTTAGTGCCAGTCTACTTACAGGTTTTGATGGACATGCCTGGGTTCATTTGGATCCCGTCTCCAGCTCAGCAGTGTGTAACTTCTTTATTTTCTTCCTGTATGAATGTATTTGGTGGTGCCTCCACCCCCTCACCAGGGTTGAGAGCATGGCCAAATCCAAATTAGTCTTTAAATTTGAACAAATACATGTCAAATATTCTTCACAATTCACTCATCTTTAGTGATAGCCCATCATAATACTAAAGATAAATAGGCTTGGTAGAATTCGATTTTTATTGTTTTATAATATTGATGTATATTATCAATGTTTATTTTAAGCATTTTTTATTTTTATCATTTAAATATTCATAGTTATGCAAAATTATGGGTTTTAAGGGGTTTTTAGATGTTTACCAATTTAAATTTTTACAGTTAAGGAAAATTATGGTGAGTGTCAGACTATAATTATTTAATGACAGTAGATATTGAAATTCAAAAAGATAAAACTTTATAACCATTAAAATACAAATTGTGAACATTGTATGTCAAAATATACAAAGTAAGATATCCTTAATTCAGACTCTAATACATTCTCAAGTAACATTTTTCTTACTTTGCCTATTTCTACATTTTTTTTAATTATTGGTAGAAATGTTTTCCTTCAGTTTGTTTGTGGATGGTGAAACTGAAGTTTATTTACATTTATCAATAAAAATTAATCCTTCTGAACCTAAAGATTATCTACATGGCAACAGACATTTGGAAAAGACACTCTCCATCATGAGAGTCAGGTCTCACACAAAACTAGAAGAATGATAAATATTATAGATGAGAGCCAGTTCACTATGAAGTGAATTGGAGGTTATTAGCACACATAAGATTGGGAATGCAATTCTGTGTGAAGGGAAAAAAAAAAAAACATTCTGGGACTGGCTGTTTAGCTCATTTATAAGCTTAATGTAAATGTTCACAGTGTGGTCTGATAGAGCAATTAGCAACAGAAAAGTAAGTACATGTATTTTGGATTTTGTTGTAATTCCCTGAGACACTGAAGGCAGGCCTCTATTATTTCATATGAAATATATTCTCTCTCATTCTCTGTCAACCGTACTTGAAAGAATGAGAAAAAAGTCCATCATTGTTTAGGTCCAAAACTGTAACACCTAGAAATACCTCCCATGTTTGAGGCTACATTGTGGTGATAGTAACGTTCTATCTTTCAGTAGGTTTCTTAATCTGTTTATTGCTGTTTATTGCTGTGACTGTCGAACATTTTTTTGAAAAATGCAAAAGTAAGTTAACTTTTTTTTTTGTTTAATTTGCATAAGGTGCACATTTTTAACAGTGAGGTTGATTAACCATTGGAACAATTTACCAAGGGTTGTGATGGAGTCTCCATCCCTGACAATTTCTAAATCAAGATTGGATGTTTTTCTAAAAACTCTGCTCTGGGAATTATTTTGGGGCAGTTCTCTGGCTTGTGTTCTACAGGTGATCAGACTAGATTATTAGAATGGTCTCTTTTGGCCTTGGGATCAATGGAAAAACTGTCATATTGCAAGTGAATGAGGTTAATTTACCTTGAAAGAAACAAGGAAAAGCTGACTGAAAGCAGCAGAGAGAACACAATGCTGGTCAAATTTACTGATAGCAAAACTACTGGATCCAAATATTTGTCCACATGAACCTCACTGAAGGTGGCTAATTTATGATGTTCATGATGTTTAAAATACAATTAGCAAATTTTAACATGAACTAAGTACATTGATCAATTGTAATCTTTTACAGGCCAGTTCCAGATTGTGATTGGTGAGTTTGGCCTCATTTCTAAGCAGTTGAACTCAGATTTTGTTTTCATTTTCTATTTGGTTAATTGAAAAAATGTATTTCCTATCATTTCAATTCTCCACACTAGTCACTCAGTAATCCACTTTGCAAGAGGAACTAAAAAACAAACAAACAATCAAAACCCAAAAACCCTTTCACTGTAGGGCTCAGATTCTGAAAATGCTCCGTTTGGTGAAAGCTCATTTTACCCACATGAATAGTCCATTGGATGATGTGGACCAAATACAGGTTTTACTTAGTCTTTATTGGCACAATACTCTTTTTCTTAAACATTAAGAACATAAGAACGTCCACACTGGGTCAAACCAATGATCCATCTAACCCACTATCCTGTCTTCTGATAGTGGCTGGTGCCAAAGAGAATGAATGGAACAGGGCAATTTATCAGCATTACTTGTTGTCCAGTCCCAGCTTCTGGTAGTCAGAGGCTTAGGGACACCCAGAGCACAGGCTTGCGTCCCTGACCATGTTGGCCAATACCCACTATCCTCTATGAACTTATCTAATTTTTTAAAACTTATTTATACTTTTGGCTGTCGTCCCCTAGAAATGAGTTCCATGCGTTGAGTGTGTGTTGTGTGTTTGTTTTAAACCACCTGCTGCCTATTAATTTTATGAGGTAACTCTTGTGTTATGCAAAGGGGTAAATAATATTTGCCTTTTCTCTTTCTCCACACCATTCATGATTTCATAGATCTCTGTTGTATTCCCCCTTTGTCATCTCTTTTCCAAGCTGAACAGTCCTAGTCTTTTAAATCTCTTCTCATATGGGAGCTGTTTCATACCCTTAATCATTTTTGTTGTCCTTCTATGTACTTTTACCAATTTTAACATATTTTTTTTAAATGGGGTGACCAGAACTGCACACATTATTCAAGGTGTGGGCATACCATGGATATATAGAGTGTCATTATGTTATTTTCAGTCTTATTATCTATCTCTTTCCTAACAGTTCCTAACATTCTGTTAGCTTTTTTGACTGCTGATGCACATTGAGCGGATGTTTTCCGAGAACTATCTACGCTTTTGAGAATTTTACCTGAGTTACATCTGAATAAGACTTATGGATTTGTGAATTGAGGGTGCTTAGTGTGTCACAGAAGCAGGCAGTAACACAGAGAGCTATCAACATAAGCTACCTACCTAATCTAACTCTTTCTTTTTTTGAAAAATATTTTTGCACAACTTTTTCTCCTCCTCCCTTCTTTCTCTGTGTTTTGGCTGGGAAAGCTACATTTGCTCTGGAACCAGTGATATCTGAGGCCTTCTCGCCTGCTTCAGAGGCAGCTACTTGGTCTTTTTACAGCAGCTGGGAGCCTCATCTGCTGCTCTCACAAGTTCAACATATGTGGTTGACCATTTCATGGTTCATCTGGGAGCCCTCCAAGACAGATCTTGCTGTAAGGTTGACAAGTGTATTATGCCTCATCTTGTGTACATATCAAAAACTTCCTTAAAGATAAGCCTTGATCTGGAATTTGACTCAGGATTTTATGGTGTGCCAATGTGAAGTACCAGGGTTATGAGCTCTCAGTGATTGGCTTTGTTTCAGTCTTCTTCAGGATCGCACCTAACCAATACCTATGACAAGTTGTCCACATACAGAACACTTGTTTACAGAAGAAGGCAAAAATATGTATTTATTCAACTCTGTCTTTCCATTGCAGACCAAGTGCAGAGGGAAAGAGGTAAGTTAGTATTGATTTATGTAGCCTTTTAAGCAGGCCAATATTAAATGGTACGTCTGATGGAATTGTGTGTACTTTATATTTATTGACAAAAGCGCAACTCTCTCTCAGTGTAGTCCACTGTACTGCACTGGTGAAATTCATCCCTATTATAATTCCAGTGAAGTCAGTACAGTTAGAACAGGGAAGGATTAGGTTGCAGCATTTTTCAGAGTATTTTGGATATTCCTATTGGAACAAATGTAATGTCATTAATTCCCAGAAAGAGGATAACTATGAAGGTTGGATTTCACCTAACCTTTGCATAGTGCTTGATATGATAGGAGACAGATTTCAAATACAGCGTGAACCTGGATGAAGATATTATGAAAACAGTGATCCTACACTGTGAAGAATAGATAATTTTGCTTGATGGTACAAGAGATAGTGAGAGAGTGAAATAGTGGTTATATGTGTATAACATAACACAAGTATTAAAGATTAAATACGCTGTCATATCTGGCTTATTAAATAAGGCTGATTCATGCCATTCATTAAGTTAACAATTCAATCAGCCAATTGTAATGTTAACCAAATTTCCCATGACAAAATGCACATTTTGAACTGATTTAATCTGTTGCAGAGCAATCCCGCAATGACTATGGTAAGTTTGCAATGATTTCTAAGCAGTTGATTTCAGATATTTTTCCTCTTTCAGAAATGTATATCCTATTTTACTGAGCTGTCTAATTGAGCTACATAAGAACATAAGAAAGGCCGTACCGGGTCAGACCAAAGGTCCATTTAGCCCAGTATCCTGTCTACTGACAGTGACCAATGCCAGGTGCCCCACAGGGAGTGAACCTAACAGGCAATGATCAAGTGATCTCTCTCCTGCCATCCATCTCCACCCTCTGACAAACAGAGGCTAGGGACACCATTCCTTACCCATCCTGGCTAATAGCCATTAATGGACTTAACCTCCATGAATTTATCCAGTTCTCTTTTAAATGCTGTTATAGTCCTAGCCTTCACAACCTCCTCAGGCAAGGAGTTCCACAAGTTGACTGTGCACTGTATGAAGAAGAACTTCCTTTTATTTGTTTTAAACCTGCTGCCTATTAATTTCATTTGGTGGCCCCTAGTTCTTGTATTATGGGAATAAGTAAATAACTTTTCCTTATCCACTTTCTCCACATCACTCATGATTTTATATACCTCTATCATATCCCCCCTTAGTCTCCTCTTTTCCAAGCTGAAGAGTCCTAGCCTCTTTAATCTCTCCTCATATGGGACCCATTCCAAACCCCTAATCATTTTAGTTGCCCTTTTCTGAACCTTTTCTAGTGCCAGTATATCTTTTTTGAGATGAGGAGACCACATCTGTATGCCGTATTCGAGATGTGGGCATACCATCGATTTATATAAGGGCAATAATATATTCTCAGTCTTATTCTCTATCCCCTTTTTAATGATTCCTAACATCCTGTTTGCTTTTTTGACCGCCTCTGCACACTGCATGGACATCTTCAGAGAACTCTCCACGATGACTCCAAGATCTTTTTCCTGACTTGTTGTAGCTAAATTAGCCCCCATCATATTGTATGTATAGTTGAGGTTATTTTTTCCAATGTGCATTACTTTACATTTAGCCACATTAAATTTCATTTGCCATTTTGTTGCCCAATCACTTAGTTTTGTGAGATCTTTTTGAAGTTCTTCACAGTCTGCTTTGGTCTTAACTATCTTGAGCAGATACCTTACAAGAGTTATCTTGCATAAAGCATATCTTAGTTATGTCGTATTCCTACCACAAGCATATTTTCATAAAGAATATGGAGTATAACTATGCTCCCAGAGTAATGCAAATTTACAAGAATCCTTCTCATTGTGCCCCGTATCATCCTGAACTCATTCTTCAGCTTCAGAAGACTTAAAAATTATCTCCAGTCATCAATGGGACAGACACAACTGAATAATGTAACTGTCGTAATGTGCATCAAGACAATACCAGGGAACTAGATGTAAATAAGATTGCTGACAGTTTCATCCAGAAAGCTACAGTGATACATAATGTCTTTAAATTGGGATGTTAGTGAAGACAGCTTGTAGGTGATTGCAATGGTTTTAATATAATGTAATTCATGATAATGTAATTATGTAGTTCATAACTGTGGGGATGTATCATCCTTACGCCAACCTAATGGAAAGTTCCATGAGAAGGTAAGGGTCACGATGGGACACTTGCCTGGCAATGGCTCATGGCCTTGTAAGACAAAGGCGCCCCCTGGTGGTCTAGGGATTATGTAAGATGAGGTAAACAAGGTAATAAATCATGGCCTTATGTAAGGAACGATTGAACCAATCGGTGTGGGGCTATACATGTGATAAACACATGATTCTCCTTCTTGTCCAATCCGTAGATGTGTGATTATAGCCTAATTGTGTTATGCAATGTTAAGAAAGACTATAAAAGAAAGCTTGTAATAAACAGGATTCTGTTCAGCTTGCAACCACATTGGTCGTGTGCTTTATCCACTCCGCATGGGACCCCACAAATGGTGACCCCGACGTGATTCGGCTTGGACATCGAGGCAGCCGACTGAAGCGTTCGGTGAGAAAAGGCGGAGGTGGCAGCCGCGGCAGGAGGTACCGGAGGATACCGGCTCCTGGTCGTCCGAGAGAGACGGTGGCAGCTGCGGCAGGAGGTACCGGAGGATACCGGCTCCTGGTCCTCCGAGAGAGACGGTGGCAGCCGCGGCAGGAGGTACCGGAGGATACCGGCTCCTGGTCGTCCAAGAGAGACGGTGGCAGCCGCGGCAGGAGGTACCGGAGGATACCAGCTCCTGGTCGTCCGAGAGAGACGTTCGTGAGCTCACAGGTGAGCGGCTGCATTTGATAAAATGGGCTCTGCTTTGTCTGCAGAGGAGGAGACAGTGCATGATTTTTTATTACGCATCGCTGAAAAGCGGGGAGAGAAGCTTCCCTCTGACGCGTTGTCCGGTTTGCTGAAATGGGGACAAAGACGCGGGTTTTTTGTTACACCGAATACTGTCTTTGATAAGGCAGTCTGGGAGAGTCTAGGCTCTGACCTCTGGGAGTCGGTCTCTCACGGCGACAAGGAGGCCGTGTCATTGAGCCAAATATGGTGCAAATCTAAAAAACTGATAGAGACGCTTGCGGCAGAAGCCGAGGTCCAGTCGGCCATTAATGACCTCTTTCGGCCAAAAGAGGAGCCGCCTTGTGTGTTGTCAGTGGGAGCCCGTGAGTTCTTTGGGGGTGAGGACACTATCATACCACTCATCCCCAGTGCACCCGAAGTTGATCCTAGTACCGTCCCGTTATCGGACGACCCCGCGGATAGAATGGAGGTCTCGAGCCCAGAAGGGGATAAGTTACAAGAATTTCGGGCGGAAATGTACAAACAGGGCCTTCAGCTACAGGACATGCTGAATCAGTTGTCCCATTTGGCCGGTGAGAGCCATCCCCCGCAGTCCCACACATTGCGAGCCCTGAACCAGCCCGGCTTTCCTGTCACCAATAATGTTTGTACCCCAGAGTTCCCGGGGCAGGGTGAGCAGTTGCGGAATAGGTTGGAAAAAATGGCGGAACCGGGCTTATCTAGCTTTGAAAGGACATATAGGAAAAAACCACCGGATAAGATCCCTCCGGTGGATGATGTAGCTACCCCCTGTCCTCGTTGTGGTTTATGGGGCTGCGCGATTGGGTGCACCGGATGGGATAACGTGTCCACGCACCGGCCACTGGATGTCACCAACCCGTTTGCCCCGAAGCCTCCGGCATACTCATCCGATGTTTCCACCGATGCGGGTCCCCGGTGGGTTCCAGCGAAGTGGGTCCGGCCATGGTTCAAGACACGAATTGCTGAGGAGCCCGACGCCGCCACGCAGGAGCCGGACGACGACCCCGCGGCACCGGACCTGCACTTGTTGTTTGTCACAGCCTAGACACCTGATAATGCTGTACTTCTATTTGTTCGGACTCCTTATTATAGGAGCAGGGGTCTTTGTATATCCAAACTCTGTACCTTTTGTTAACCCACGACAAAATGTTTGGGTCACCTGGGCGAACCAGACTGGCCAAGAAGCCTTTTTTACTTGTCCATGGCCACCCCATCGGATCCCTTTAGAACATGTCTTATTGGCTATCCTTATTTACACCCCGATGGTTTTCGTGGGTATTTACGTAATATTACGTTTCTTAATAGTTCCTTATTTAAGAAAAAGGGGGGAGGTGTGGGGATGTATCATCCTTACGCCAACCTAATGGAAAGTTCCATGAGAAGGTAAGGGTCACGATGGGACACTTGCCTGGCAATGGCTCATGGCCTTGTAAGACAAAGGCGCCCCCTGGTGGTCTAGGGATTATATAAGATGAGGTAAACAAGGTAATAAATCATGGCCTTATGTAAGGCCCCCTGGTGGTCTGGGGATTATATAAGATGAGGTAAACAAGGTAATAAATCATGGCCTTATGTAAGGAACGATTGAACCAATCGGTGTGGGGCTATACATGTGATAAACACATGATTCTCCTTCTTGTCCAATCCGTAGATGTGTGATTATAGCCTAATTGTGTTAAGAAAGACTATAAAAGAAAGCTTGTAATAAACAGGATTCAGTTCAGCTTGCAACCACATTGGTCGTGTGCTTTATCCGCTCCACTTGGGACCCCACACATAACAATTTAATTATTGTTAAAATAGTAAAGATATCAGTGATAGACACATTCAATAATTACAATAGGAAAGAAGAATATAAATATGCTGAAAATAGCCTCCCCCAAAAAACTGGCAGAGTGCACCACCTCCCCACCACCCCGCCCAGGACACAGACCTCTTCAATAGCACTCACTGGCAAAAAAAAAAAAAAAAAGGCAGTGCCTATAGAACAGGAGAAAAACTCTTCCATTATTCACGTGTGTCATTCCTTTTCAGACCGACTACGGATGGAAATGGGTAAGTTTGACTTGGTTTATGTAGGTTTCCACTCAAGTAGAAAGGGATGGAGCATATCATGGAATTACAGGTGCTTCATATTTGCTGACCAAAGCACTGCTCCCTTTCAGAGCAATCCACTGCACAGCGGTGGCCAAATCCATCTCTGCTGTAACATCAGTAATGTCAGTGTAGTTACACCAGGGAAAAATAAGCCCTAGGATTTTTTCTGCAATCTTGTTATAATCGCAGCTAACAAACCCCATCCCAACTCTCTCCCTCCTCCCATTTAAATCATTTTTTTTACTAAAGAAAATTGTGTACTTTTTTCTTAGATCAACTGCAGAGGGAAAGGAGTAAGTTTACATTGATTTCTGTAAGCTTCTACTCAAGCTACCAAGATAGGAAAAAGTTATTGAAGCTGTGTTGGTCCCAGAATATTAGAGAGACAAGGTGGGTAAAGTAATGTCTTTCATTGAACCAACTTCTGTTGGTGAAAGAGACAAGCTTTCAAGCTTACAGAGAGTTCCCCCCCCCCCCCCCCCGATCTGGTAACAGCTCTGCGGAACTGCTCTGTGTGAGCTTGAGAGTTTGTGTCTTTCAACAACAGAATTTGGTCTAATAAAAGATATTACCTCACCCCAGGGCCAGCTCTAGCATTTTTGCCATCCCAAGCAGCAAAAAAAAAAAAAAAAAAAAAAGCCGCTATTGGCAGCAGCTCTACCGCCGCTTCATTCTACAGTGGCAATTCGGCGGCAGGTCCTTCGCTCCCAGAGGGAGTGACGGCCCCGCCGCTGAATTGCCGCCGAAGAGTCGGACGTGCTGCCCCCCTCTTCATTGGCCGCCCCAGGCACCTGCTTGCTACACTGGTGCCTGGAGCCGGCCCTGCCTCACCCACCTTTTCTCACTAAAAAAAGCAAGAATATATTTGTAAAAATGTGTTTATTTCATCTCAGCTAAACAATGTGCCCATGTCAAGTATCAGAGGGGTAGCCGGGTTAGTCTGAATCTGTAAAAAGCAACAGAGGGTCCTGTGGCACCTTTAAGACTAACAGAAGTATTGGAGCATAAGCTTTCATGGGTGAATGCCCACTTGCGTCTGATGAAGTGGGCATTCACCCACGAAAGCTTATGCCCCAATACTTCTGTTAGTCTTAAAGGTGCCACAGGACCCAATGTGCCCATGTGTAAGCTGTGAGCACCCTGTCAATTATTTCAAAATAGAAAATCAGATAAAAATTTCACTCCTTCTGTCTGATAACACCTCAACATATTGGTCAGCTCTGAACCATGCTCTGAAAGTTTGGCAGTCCAGGCTATTTCAGACCTAGGTCAGGAGGGTATTCCAAAGCCCCAGGAACTTTATATAGAGCTCTCTGCCACCAGCAACTTTATATTAAGGAGATCTAGCCTCAGCTTCTTTGCTGATTGCAGCTGTGGCATGACATGAAGGAATTGTATGTGATATATATTTATTATCTAGAGTGCTGCTCCATCTCAGTGAAATCTACTACACAGCCGCGGCCGAATTCAACCCTGTTGTGAAGTTGGTGTGATTACATCAAGGGTGAATTAGGTGACAGTTTTTGCAAAACTCCCATTGGAACAAATGTTGATTTATTTAATTCTTAGCAAGAGGGCTAATCTGTAGAGTGGATTTCTGCTAATCTTTGCATAATCTGCTAAACTTTGATCATATGAGAAGCAAATATTAAATACAGGTGGGATTGGTAATTAATGCAGTGACCATCGTATATTGTGAAAAAAAATACATTTTACATTTTCTTGGAAGACATGAGAAAGAACCAGTGATAGAATCATAGAATATCAGGGTTGGAAGGGACCTCAGGAGGTCATCTAGTCGAACCCCCTGCTCAAAGCAGGACCAATCCCCAACTAAATCATTCCAGCCAGGGCTTTGTCAAGCCTAACCTTAAAAACCTCTAAGGTTGGGAGGCTGGGAGCAGCAGGATGGTGGTAAAATATATACATAGCACAAGATTTGGTCCTATGTGGGTCATTGAATAAGGTTGATTGGTGCTATTCACAAAGTTAAAAATTCAGTTAGCTAAATGTATTGTTAAACAAACGTTCAAGAGCCAAAAATAATCATCTAATTTATAATAATATAATAATTTATAATAATAATAATAATATCTGTTGCAGTCCAATTCTGTAATGATTGTGGTAAGTTTGCACTGATTTGTAAGTAGTGATATTCAGATTTTTTTCTGTTTTGCAATGTATATCCTATATTTCTAAACTTTCTACTTATCCACTTACCTATTCTGTCTCATTTACCTCAAAATGTCCAGCAGTTTCATTTCTAGAGTGTCTCATCACCATACAAATCATCACTGTGATAAAGTGTCTCAAATTGTCTACATGCCTCCTGGAAGCTAGCAGGCAATAATTATTAAACGTTTTTTTGTGTGCAAATTTCCTACTCTTTCTCTTTGTTTTCCTTTTTGCAGCTGTGGGAAAGCCAGGTTAAATGAATGGGCTGTCCACTTGCTCTGCATTTTGAAAACTGACATGATTATCACAGTTCAGGGCAACTCTCCCTGTATTACCCCTCTGTGGTCTCTTGAGGGCTCATCAGCCATCACCTCTCTTGGGCAGAGATCTGTGTCTCTCTCCCTCCTGACTGGGGTTTGTCCAGGCTGCACAGTTCCCTGCCTACAATGTGATATCCCCAGCAAGCCAGACTGCCTAAACAGGCCTGCATCTGTACTTTGCTTTCTCTTCAAAGGCTATGTGCAGCTGGAATTGCCAGCAGGCACAAGTTACCACATAGCTTTTTACATGCAAACATTTCTTTGCAAGGTGAAAGCATTACAGAGAAAACAGTGCAGTAAGATATCCCAAAGATATTTTAGGAAATTGCCATATCTGTCACAGTGATATTCATGGGTGACTGGTATGAGTAGAGGATGCAGGGGGAGCTAATTCCTTATCCATCAGCATCCTGTGACCATTACGCTTTTCCTGCAGTCTTTCTATAGCTCCCATCTAACAGCCACCTCTGCCAAGTCATACTATGTAGAAAACATTTGTTTACAGGATAGAACAAAAACTTTGCTGTTACTCAAATGTGTGTCATTTCTTTACAGCCCAACTGCAGGGGCAAATTGGTAAGTTTGGTGTGTTCGGGGTGTTATATCACCTGTTTTCTTTGCTCTGTGGGATGCAACCTTAAACAGTTTAAGTTAGTTAATATAATAAAGTTTTTTGTTTGTTTTACATTTCTTTTTGTTTTCAGTAACCCAAATTTAATACACAGATTAACTTAGTTTGTTTACAATGTAGTAGGGACCAAGTCTTTTATAACACAAGCTATACCTTTTCAATCAATTCTGTGAGCAGGGCCTGCCTCTTACTCACAACTTAACTTTGTTTTATAGCAGCAAGATTTTAACTACTTTAGCCCAGGCCTCAGGCCTCATACCAGGCCTCTGATATCTGGGCTTATGTCTGAAACATGGGCTTATGTTTCAGGCCATATTCCTACTACACCTTCCATTGATGCAGAGATGGAGCTCATGAGGGACTTTATATTTGCTGACCGGAGCACCCCTCCCTCATAGAACAGTCTGCTGCACAGCCATAGCCAGAAGTATCCCTGCTGAAAATGCAGAGCTTCTAGTGCAATGTAATAGTGATTTAAACCTAGGGTTGCCGGGTGTCCGCTGATCAGGCCATTAAAAGTCCGGTTGGCGGTGCTGCAGGTTTAAGTCAGGCTAATCCCTGTCTGTCTTGGCACCATGCTGTGCCCTGGAAGCGGCCAGCAGGTCCAGTTCCTAGGCGGAGGTGCACGGGGCTCTATGCACTGCCCCCGCCCTGAGCACCGGCTCCGCACTCCCATTGGCCAGGAACCATTGCCAATGGGAGCAGGGGAGCGCAGTGCCTGCGGGGGAAAGCAGCTTGCAGGGCCTTCTGTCATCCCCCCATGCCTAGCACCCAGACCTGCTGGCCGCTTCTGGGGCACAGAGCGGAGCCAGGACAGGTAGGGACTAGACTGCCTTAGACCTGCTGCACCACTGACTGGGAGCCGCCCAAGGTAAGCCTGTGCCCCAATGCCGAGCTCCAGACCTCTGCCCCAGCCCTGAGCCCCCCACCAAACCTGGAGACCCCCTCCTGCACCCCAAACCTCTCAGCCCTGGCCCCGCCCCAGAGCCCGCACCCCCTCCCACACCCCAAACACCTGCCTCAACCCACAGCTCCCTCCTGCACTCCGAATCCCTTGACCCCACAGCCTTGAGACCCCTACTGCACCCCAAACCCCTCATCCCCATCCCACCCCAGAGCCCACCCCCCCCAGCCATAGCCATCACTCCTTCCGCCACCCCAACTCCCTTCCCCAGCCCAGAGCCCCCTCCCACACCCTGAAGCCCTAATTTATGGCCTCACCCCAGAGCTCGCACCCCAGTTGGAGCCCTCATCCCCTCCCATACCCCAACCCTCTTCCCCAGCACAGTGAAAGTGAGTGAGGGTGGGGGAGAGTGAGCCACAGAGGGAGGGGGAATGTAGTGAGTGGGGGCAGGGCCTCGGGAAGGGGCAGGGCTAGGATGTTCAGTTTTGTGCGATTAGAAAGTTGGCAACCCTATTTAAGTCCCAGTCATAAATTAGGCCTTTCTAAAAAATAAAAAAAAAAGTTGCTGTCTTTTTATAACTCTCACCTAACAGACATCTACCCCTTCTCAACCTCTATAAAAGAATTTTTTTGAAGAAGAGGGGAATGATTTTCATACTCAAATAGTTGTCATTCTTTTGCAGACCAACAACGGAGAGAAATGAGTAAGTTTTCATTGATTTATATAGCCTGCTACTCAAGCAAAGGAAGAAAGAGAGGAATATGGTGGAATTGTGGATGCGGTGTATTTGTTGTTTAGAAATTGGTTCTCTCTGAAAACATTCCACTGCATAGACATGGCTAAATTCATCCCATCTGTAACTACAGTGATGTCAATGTAGTAACAGTTGGGTAAATTAGGCCCTAGAATTTTGGAAAACTCCAACATATTTTTTTCCTGAATTTGTATTCAGATGTTTACAGAGGGGGGAAATTATTTCATTAGTCATATGTGCAATATTGCCAACAGCCTCCTAGCCACCTGCAGATTTGAGAAGGAATTTTTATGAGCTGCATGTATTTGAATGTCCAGCAACAGTGAATTGTCCAGAAGGACCTAGAGGTTGATAGTCAAATTCAGCACAGTGCTTCTGTCCATGAATCCTACTTCATTCTTAATTATCAGGAGGGGGTAAATTAAGCAATTTAAAAGATGCTTGAAGAAAAGGACAAAAATTATGTAATTACTCAAATGTGTGTCATTCTTTTACAGACGAGCTTCAGAGACAGAGACAAAGGAGTAAGTTAGCACTGAGTTGTGCAACTTTCTACTTTTGAGGGGAGAGAGGATATTGGCTAGAAATCACTGTATTATTTTTGAAGGAATCAAGGGTACCAGTGGTGAACTGGAGGGAGATTAGAGAAGTTTATTGCAGCTGGCAGTTGGGTTACATTGCTCATTATTCATCGGGGGATTGTTGGGAGTGGCTGTTATTTGTGCTGGGTTGGGAGTGTCAGAGGAAGCTACAGTTTGTTGCCATTTTTGGCACATCTGCTGGGAAATCTATGAGCTTCTCCTGGGGCATGTCTTCTCAAGGGGGATGGGCTTCCCAGCTCATGGAGGAGATAAAGTGTGCTGCCTGGAAACCTACACTTTGAAGCCAAAGCAGGTTCTATCCATGGATCCTGGACCATCCACAGAGAGAACAGGAGTACCTGTGGCACCTTAGAGACTAACAAATTTATTTGAGCATAAGCTTTCATGGGCTACAGCCAACTTCACCAGATGCATAGAATGGAACATATAGTAAGAAGATATGTATACATACAGAGAACATGAAAAGGTGGAAGTTGCCATACCAACTCTAAGAGGCTAATTAATTAAGATGAGCTATTATCAGCTCCACTTCCACCTTTTAAAGATCAGAAAAAGAAATTGTCTGAGGTGTCAGTCTCTAGGACTAGAGCCAATCCTGTTAATAAAGACTGGAAGGGCAAGGGAGGCATGAGGATTCAGCCTGAAGTGGTGTTGGCCTCTCTGACAAAAGCCAATCCGCAGGGGAAAGACTCTTCTGAATCAGATATGTTTAAAGAACTGAGCAGTGATGTATTTCTTCATGGGAATGTGAGGAGACATTCCTGCTCAGATCCAATACTCTCCAATATGGATGAGGGAGGGAATTTTTATCAGAAGAAGAGGAATGAATGGAAGTGCAGGAGTCAGATCCAGACTCTGGAGAAATGACATCCCCAGATGAGAATGTAGGGGACAAGTCAGCCTTTTCACCTTCAGAAGATATGGTGGCATCCCATGAGTTAGTGGATCATATGGCGAAGACATTGGATATTCCTTAGTTTCAACTGAGGTATCCTCTCATCCTGTATTTGATATAGTGGTAGATGTGTTGGAGGCTGAAATGCTGTCAGGTTGACCTTATGTCAATATAAAAAGTGAGAATAGTTGTTAACTTGGAGTTTGTTCCTGATGTCAGTGAAATCATTGAAATCATTGGCATGAGTCTCAATGATGCCAACAGGGAGGAATGGGTCCCAAATATTAAAAGACATTTATTGGCAATATATATATTGCAGGCTGGCTCCAGGTGGAAAACAGTAAGTTTGCTCTGATTTTTAGGGTTTGGAGGCGGAAGGTTTGTATTGATCTCTATAACTTTATTGTGCAGCAGGGAAGAGATAGAGGTTCTCATGGAATTGCATATACTGTATAGTTCTCTTGGCCAGACATCCTCTCAAAATAATATACTACCCATCAGAGGCCAAATACATCCTGTCTGTAACTCCAGTGAAGTCAGTTGAGTTACACCAGGGAAAAACTAGACTTTGATGAAAACTCCTATTAAAACAATATTGATTTGTTTAATTCCCATGAAGTGGATTACTGTCCATATTAGGTGTATCCTAACCTTATGTAGAACTTGATATTATTGAGAATAGATTTCAAATACACCCTAAATCTCATGTGAGAACATGTGTATTCAGTATCCAACTTACATTGCAAAAGAATGAGGATAATTCTTCTAGCAGTAAAACAGTGAAGTCATGATGACAGGCAAAATATAGAATGGGATGATGGCTGAATATACAAATAGCACTAGTCATGGACCAAAATATTTATCTCACTATATATTAGTTTGTATGAATATGGCTCATTCATACTACTGCTCATGAATAAAGTTAATAAATCAAGTAGCCAACTGCAATGTTAACCATGTGTTCCAAAAACAAAAACATGAATGTTGATCAAATATATATTTTTGCCAAAGAATTTGAGAATGAAATTGGTAAAATTGCATTTTTAAGATTCCCTCCTCTTTTTTTATCTTTCTATATGCATTTTTAATAGAAATGTATATCCTATGTTTCTAAATTTTGCTTGCAGGAGAGAAGACAGAAAGGGGTATTGAAAGCAGCAAAAGAGGGAGGGATAGGATATCAGTCTTAATAATGTAATACAATCTTTGTTTGATGAAACAGTCTTTTTCTGGTGTGGAGGAGAATCTACGTATTTGATATTTCAGCATTCATTTCATTTTCAATAACACTTCAGGGGGAAATTTAGTCTTTCTGCGTGGTTTCTGCTCCATTTCAGTCAAACAGAGAACACGCAAAGCTCAACTGTAGACATACCTTCAATGATTCATTTCGGGAGACATAGGGAGAGGGCAGTTTCTGCAATTGCTTAGGAACAGGGTGCTTTTCACAGTGATTGGGACAGACTGGCACACGTGAGTAACTCATAGATTCATAGATTCTAGGACTGGAAGGGACCTTGAGAGGTCATCGAGTCCAGTCCCCTGCCCTCATGGCAGGACCAAATACTGTCTAGACCATCCCTGATAGACATTTATCTAACCTACTCTTAAATATCTCCAGAGATGGAGATTCCACAACCTCCCTAGGCAATTTATTCCAGTGTTTAACCACCCTGACAGTTAGGAACTTTTTCCTAATGTCCAACCTAAACCTCCCTTGCTGCAGTTTAAGCCCATTGCTTCTTGTTCTATCCTTAGAGGCTAAGGTCAATCAAGTTTTCTCCCTCCTCCTTATGACACCCTTTTAGATACCTGAAAACTGCTATCATGTCCCCTCTCAGTCTTCTCTTTTCCAAACTAAACAAACCCAATTCTTTCAGCCTTCCTTCATAGGTCATGTTCTCAAGACCTTTAATCATTCTTGTTGCTCTTCTCTGGACCCTTTCCAATTTCTCCACATCTTTCTTGAAATGCGGTGCCCAGAACTGGACACAATACTCCAGTTGAGACCTAACTAGAACAGAGTAGAGCAGAAGAATGACTTTGCGTGTCTTGCTCACAACACACCTGTTAATACATCCCAGAATCACATTTGCTTTTTTTGCAACAGCATCACACTGTTGACTCATATTTAGCTTGTGGTCCACTATAACCCCTAGATCCCTTTCTGCCGTACTCCTTCCTAGACAGTCTCTTCCCATTCTGTATGTGTGAAACTGACTTTTCCTTCCTAAGTGGAGCACTTTGCATTTGTCTTTGTTAAACTTCATCCTGTTTACCTCAGACCATTTCTCCAATTTGTCCAGATCATTTTGAATTATGACCCTGTCCTCCAAAGCAGTTGCAATCCCTCCCAGTTTGGTATCATCTGCAAACTTAATAAGCGTACTTTCTATGCCAATATCTAAGTCGTTAATGAAGATATTGAACAGAGCCGGTCCCAAAACAGACCCCTGCGGAACCCCACTTGTTATGCCTTTCCAGCAGGATTGGGGACCATTAATAACAACTCTCTGAGTACGGTTATCCAGCCAGTTATGCACCCACCTTATAGTAGCCCCATCTAAATTGTATTTGCCTAGTTTATCGATAAGAATATCATGTGAGACCGTATCAAATGCCTTACTAAAGTCTAGGTATACCACATCCACCACTTCTCCCTTATCCACAAGACTCGTTATCCTATCAAAGAAAGCTATCAGATTGGTTTGACATGGTTTGTTCTTTACAAATCCATGCTGGCTATTCCCTATCACCTTACCACCTTCCAAGTGTTTGCAGATGATTTCCTTAATTACTTGCTCCATTATCTTCCCTAGCACAGAAGTTAAACTAACTGGTCTGTAGTTTCCTGAGTTGTTTTTATTTCCCTTTTTATAGATGGGCACTATATTTGCCCTTTTCCAGTCTTCTGGAATCTCTCCTATCTCCCATGATTTTCCAAAGATAATAGCTAGAGGCTCAGATACCTCCTCTATTAGCTCCTAGAATCCTAGAATCATAGAATATCAGGGTTGGAAGGGACCTCAGGAGGTCATCTAGTCCAACCCCCTGCTCAAAGCAGGACCAATTCCCAACTAAATCATCCCAGCCAGGGCTTTGTCAAGCCGGGCCTTAAAAACCTCCAAGGAAGGAGATCCCACCACCTCCCTAGGTAACGCATTCCAGGGCTTCACCACCCTCCTAGTGAAATAGTGTTTCCTAATATCAACCTAGACCTCCCCCAGCTTGAGACCATTGCTCCTTGTTCTGTCATCTGCCACCACTGAGAACAGCCGAGCTCCATCCTCTTTGGAACCCCCCTTCAGGTAGTTGAAAGCAGCTATCAAATCCCCCCTCATTCTTCTCTTCTGGAGACTAAACAATCCCAGTTCCCTCAGCCTCTCCTCATAAGTCATGTGCTCCAGACCCCTAATCATTTTTGTTGCCCTCCACTGCACTCTTTCCAATTTTTTCCACATTCTTCTTGTAGTGTGGGGCCCAAAACTGGACACAGTACTCCAGATGAGGCCTCACCAATGTCGAATAAAGGGGAACGATCACGTTCCTCGATCTGCTTGCAATGCCCCTACTTATACAGCCCAAAATGCCGTTAGCCTTCTTGGCAACAAGAGCACACTGTTGACTCATATCCAGCTTCTCGTCCACTGTGACCCCTAGGTCCTTTTCTGCAGAACTGCTACCTAGCCATTCGGTCCCTAGTCTGTAGCAGTGCATAGGATTCTTCCGTCCTAAGTGCAGGACTCTGCACTTGTCCTTGTTGAACTTATGAGGAGGGTTTTTTTTGGCCCAATCCTCTAATTTGTCTAGGTCCCTCTGCATCCGATCCCTACCCTCCAGTGTATCTACCACGCCTCCCAGTTTAGTGTCATCTGCAAACTTGCTGAGAGTGCAGTCCACACCATCCTCCAGATCATTAATAAAGATATTAAACAAAACTGGCCCCAGGACCGACCCTTGGGGCACTCCGCTTGAAACCGGCTGCCAACTAGACATGGAGTAATACTCCTTGAGTATTCTAGGATGCATTTCATCAGGCCCTGGTGACTTGCAGGCATCTAACTTTTCTAAGTGATTTTTAACTCAGTACTGTGCAAACGTAGGATTCTGAGTGTTCCTCAGGTGGCTTGAGGGCATTTCTCCCTGGTTAATCTGGGTAATTTCTGCTGCTGAGTATCCGTGGGGGTTGGACATTTATCAGTGGGAAAGAGCCGAAGGGGTTTGGTAACTGTGTTGGAGGCTGAAATGCTATCAGATTGGCCATTTGTCAATATAAAACGTGAGAATACTTGTTAACTTGGAGCTTGTTCCTGCTGTCAGTGAATTCATTGGCAGGAGTCCCATTGATGCCAACAGGGCAGGAATGGTTTCTGAATATGAAAAGACCGTGCATTTATTGGCAATTTTTTTTAAAAAAAATTTTTTTGCAGGCCGGCTCCAGGTGGAAAACAGTAAGTTTCTCTGATTTCTAGGGTCTGGAGGTGGAAAGTCAAATATTTCCCTATTGGTGAATTTCTTTAAGAGGGTGATAATGAGAGATCTTCTCAGTTGTGCATGAAAGGGACTCAAGGCGGTTCCCTCACCTGAGACAAAACAGATTGAGCATTATTTCCTTGGGGGCCATTGAGATAACTAGTTTACACAGCAAGGCAAAATGTGTAGTTACTAGAATGCATGTCATTCCTTTGCAACCAAGCTACAGCAGGCACTAGGAAAGTGTACATTGATTTTTTGCAGTCTTCTCATCAACCAGAGGTGAGAGGCAGTTTACAATGAGACTGCATTGAATCTGAGATTAAGCAGAAAAAACTTCACATATGACTCCCATTGTACAATATCAAATACAATGTAATTTAATCCTCAAATTGTTTTTCTGGCAGGAAACAAAGTAGAAAGTTTTTTTGCTGCTATATTTGATAATTTAGGATAATTTGCTTTAAAAAAAGTTACATTCTCTGCATCATTTCTTTTTCAGCAACTCTCCAGCTGATAATCCGTGAGTCAAAGTTGCCTTTTCAGTACTTCCACTCAAATCAACAAGTGTCTGTGAGAATTTTTTTCAGTCTTTCCTTAATGATGTCCTTCATCCTGCTGGCCACAAAAGTGTGTCATTGTCTTGTCTGTACAAAATCTTAATTCAGCATATGGTAGGCTCTGAGGAAGGCTGCTTCTATTCTGTGACATTAAAACAAAAAACCTCTATTCATTTGTTCTTCCAGTTTCAGTATCAAAAATGGTCTTTTCAAAATACAAAGGACTGTTCTGAGAAACTTTGGGGCTGATTTAAAGCCCATCTAATCCAATGAAAAGTCTCACAGGACCTAATTTATTCACTGTATGTAGGTAATTCTTGCTATTCCAGAAATTAAGTATTGACATAGTCAATGGTATTGAGAACCTAATTTTCAATAACAAAAAAAATATTACAAATTGTGATCATATTTATTCTTTTGCAGAACAACTCCAGCGTGAAAATGGTAAGTTTGCTCTGATTTCTAAGCAACTGCACTGAGTTTTTTCTTTATAAGTCAACTGTACATCCTCTATTTCTAAATCTAAATAAAATCCTATAAATATTCCATTGTGTAGCAGAGTTTAAGAACAGATACTGCACTGTTACTGCATTCTGAGTTATGTGAGGTATCCTTCCCCATATAAATAGTCACTTTGCCAAATACAGATTTCTCTCCATTTTCTTTAATAATACCATATTCTATCAATTTGTCTAGAAATATAAAATACTGATGCTTACAGTATCCAAGCACCTTAAAAATCATGACTTTTACTGTATAAAGCCCGTCATGTTGTCTAGATTTCTCTTTTCACTCCTCCAGGGATCTGATACATCCCTTCCTCTTTACAAATTTGATTGATAGAGGTAATAGTATTGATGTAATAGATGTCTATAAGGCATTTGATGTGGTACCACATGACATTTGGATTAAAAAACCAGATGAATATAAAATTAAAATGACGTACGATAAATGGATTTAAAGGTTACTAACTGATAGGTTTCAAAATGTAATGCAAAATCATCATAGAGTGGGTGTGTTTTTAGCGAGGTCCCACAGACATCAGTTCTTAGCATTACTCTATTTAACTTTTTCATCAATGGCCTGGAAGATGGGAATATTATTACTCTTCCATCCACAAAGAAGCTTCACCTTCACTAACGGTACATCTACATTGGCACTGGAGGTGTAATTTCCAGCTTGGATAGACAAAACCACACTAGTTCTGATTGAGCTAGCCTGCCACAATTAGCAGTTGTGACAAAGCTCCGAGCCTGTATTGGTGGGTCCCACGCTTCCAGGTGGATCCAGTGGCCTCAGAAGCTCTCTAAGGCCCTCAATATGACCTCCCTTTCTCAGTATAGCGGCAAAGGTCACAGCTTATTGAGCTACTTTCATCACAGGCCAGTATAGGAGGTGGGAAGGTGGAATACCCACAGTCTCTGTTGCTCCTTAGAGCTCAGTAGGTGCAGTTTGGCCTCCTGCCTGGACCAAAGTCTGCTTCCCCATTCAAGGGGATCTCTGTAAAGCATGGGGGGAAGGGGGGAACCCGGGCCCGTCCTCTACTCTGGGTTCCAGCCCAGGGATCCTAATAGTAGTAGCTGTTGGCAGTTTTCCCTTCACCACTGATGCTGCTTTGATTCCCTGGACCACTTCCCCATGGTCCCCTTTTCCTAGCTTCACCCTGACCTCAGGATTCAGCAACGCTTCCTCTCCTCCCGCTCCTTTCACCTGGGCTTACCCCAAGGGGACTGGAAAGGAGAGCTTTTAAGCAGTTTGAGTGAGACTTTGATTGGTTCTAGCTGTCTCCATTAGTCTAACAGCCTTAACTGACCCTTTGCCAGTTAATTGGGGTCAAGTGCCGGCATTAGCCTAACCATCTTAACTGGTTAATTGGCATCAGGTGTCTTGATTAGCCTGAAGTAGCCTTTGCTTGGATATCCAGGGAACAGGGACCTGTTCATTCTGAAGCTGATATACCTGTCTTCTACTACTCTCTTATATCCCTCTGGTCTGAGTCTGTCACACAGTGTAGTCATGACTGCATGGGCAGCAGGATGGGCTAGCTGCCCCAAGTACATGGCTAGTTTTTCAGATGAGATCATATTTTTGGCAGCTAGTCCTCACACTGCTGTCACTGCCATTCTTACACCTTTATTTCTAGTACACTAACACAATCAGAGCTAGCACAGTCATGTCCACCTGAGCTGGAATTTACATCCCCAACTGTAGTATACACATAGAATCATAGAATATCAGGGTTGGAAGGGACCTCAGGAGGTCATCTAGTCCAACCCCCTGCTCAAAGCAGGACCAACACCAACTAAATCATCCCAGCCAAGGCTTTGTCAAGCCTGACCTTAAAAACCTCTAAGGATGGAGATTCCACCACCACCCTAGGTAACCCATTCCAGTGCTTCACCACCCTCCTAGTGAAATAGTGTTTCCTAATATCCAACCTAGACCTCCCCCGTGCAACTTGAGACCATTGCTTCTTGTTCTGTCATCTGCCACCACTGAGAACAGCCGAGATCCCTCCTCTTTGGAACCCCCCTTCAGGTAGTTGAAGGCTGCTATCACATCCCCCCTCACTCTTCTCTTCTGCAGACGTAATAACCCCAGTTCCCTCAGCCTCTCCTCGTAAGTCATGTGCCCAGGTGTGGCCTCACCGGTGCTGAATAGAGGGGAAGAATCACTTCCCTTGATCTGCTGGCAATGCTCCTACTAATATGCCATTGGCCTTCTTGGCAACAAAGGCACACTGCTGACTCATATCCAGCTTCTCATCCACTGTAATCCCCAGGTCCTTTTCTGCAGAACTGCTGCTTAGCCAGTTGGTCTCCAGCCTGTAGTGGTGCATGGGATTCTTCCTTCCTAAGTGTAGGAATCTGCTCTTGTCCTTTTTGAACCTCATCAGATTTCTTTTGGCCCAATCCTCCAATTTGTCTAGGTCACTCTGGACCCTATCCCTATCCTCCAGCGTATCTACCTCTCCTCCCAGCTTAGTGTCATCTGTGAATTTGCTGAGGGTAAAATTAATCCAATCATCCAGATCATTGATAAACATGTTTAACAAAACCGACCCCTGGACTGACCCCTGGGGTACTCTGCTTGATACCGGCTGCCAACTAGACATCAAGCCTTTGATCACTACCCGTTGAGCCCAACAATCTAGCCAGCTTTCTATCCACCTTATAGTCCATTCATCCAATCCATACTTTTTTAACTTGCTGGCAAGAATACGCTGGGAGACTGTATCAAAAGCTTTGCTAAAGTCAAGATATATCACATCCACCACTTTCCCCATATCCATTGAGCCAGTTATCTCATCATAGAAGGCAATCAGGTTGGTTAGGTATGACTTGCCCTTGGTGAATCCATGTTGACTGTTCCTGATCACCTTCCTCTCCTCCAAGTGCTTCAAAATGGATTCCTTGAGGACCTGATCCATGATTTTGCTGGAGACTGAAGTGAGGCTGACCGGTCTGTAGTTCCCCGGGTTCTCTTTCTTCCCTTTTTAAAATATGGGCACTATATTTGCCTTTTTCCAATTGACTGGGACCTCCCCCGATCTGGTTAGTGAAGTCCAGTGCTGGGCTTTAGTCCATCAGTTAAATAATTCTTATTAATAAGAAGGAAAATAATGCTCATAGTAACTTTTGGAATGTTGATGATGGTTGACTTGTGGGACTGGGTGTGGGGTAGACATAGTTCCTTATGCTCTAGTGTCCTGCACATATTCATTCTTTGTTGCAGTCTTTCTATAACAGGTTAAACAGCTCCTTATCCTAAGTTACCCTGCATAGAAAATATAGTTCACATTATCTAGAGAAGACATGTATTTTATTCAAATGTACATAATTCATTTGCAGAGGAACTGCGAGAGAAATGTGGTAAGTTTGTATTCATCTCTATAACTTTATTGTGCAGCAGGGAAGGGATAGAGGTTCTCATGGAATTGCATATACTGTATAGTTCTCTTGGCCATAAGTCCTCTCAAAATAATATATTACCCATCAGAGGCCAAATACATCCTGTCTGTAACTCCAGTGAAGTCAGCTGAGTTACACCAGGGAAAAACTAGACTTTGATGAAAACTCCTATTAAAACAATATTGATTTGTTTAATTCCCATGAAGTGGATTGCTGTCCAGATTAGGTGTATCCTAACCTTATGTAGAACTTGATATTATTAAGAACAGATTTCAAATACACCCTGAATCTCATGTGAGAACCTGTGTATTCAGTATCCAACTTACATTGCAAAAGAATGAGGATAATTCTTCTAGCAGTAAAACAGTGAAGTCATGATGACAGGCAAAATATAGAATGGGATAATGGCTGAATATACAGATAGCACAAGTCATGGACCAAAATATTTATCTCACTGTATATTAGTTTGTATGAATATGGCTCATTCATACTACTGCTCATGAATAAAGTCAATAAATCAAGTAGCCAATTGCAATGTTAACCATGTGTTCCAAAAACAAAGACATAAATGTTGATCAAATATATTTTTTTTGCCAAAGAATTTGAGAATGAAATAGGTAAATTTGCATTTTTAAGACTCCCTCATTTTTTTATCTTTCTATATGCATTTTTAATAGAAATGTATATCCTATGTTTCTAAATTTTGCTTGCAGGAGAGAAGACATAAAGAGGTATTGAAAGCAGGAAAAGAGGGAGGGATAGGATATCAGTCTTAATAATGCAATACAATCTTTATTTGATAAAACAGTCTTTTTCTGGTGTGGAGGATTCTGAATTGGCTTGAGTGCATTTATCCCTTGAGGAATCTGGGTATTTTCCGCAGATGGGAGTCAATCAGGATTGGGTATTTATCAGTGGGGGAGGGCTGAAGGTGTGTTTTAGCTGTTCAGAGGCTGGAATAGTGTTAGGTTGGACATATATCAATATAAAAAGTTAGAATAATTCTTTACTTAAAGCCTGTTTTTGTTTTCAGTTAAATCAATGGCAGGAGTCTCACTGATGTCAAGGAGCAGGACTGGGTCTCCTGTATGAAAAGAAAGTGCATTTACTGACAATATTGTGTTTTTTTTTTTTTTTTTTACAGGCCAGCACCAGGTGGAAAGCCATAAGTTTGCTCTGATTTCTAGGGTTTAGAGGGGAAAGGTCAAATGTTGCCCTCTTGGTGGATTTCTTTAAGAGGGGCAATGGTGAAAGATCTTCTCAGTTATCCAAAGAGTTGAGGAAGTTTCCTCACCTGGGATAGGCCAGATCGAACATTATTTCCGTTGTGACCACTGAGATGACTGCTTTACACAACAGGGCAAAATATGTAGTTACTCCAATGTGTGTCATTCCTTTTCAACCTATCTACTTAAGGCACTGGGAAAGTGTACATTTTTTTTTTTTTTTTGGTAGTCTTATCAAAGAAAGGAGAAAGATAGTTTACTATGAGACTGCATTGAAACTCAGATTAAGCAGTTTCACATCTGATTCCCACTGTACAATATCAAATGCAATTTAATGTAACCCTCAGTTTTTCAAGCAAAACAGAATGCCGAAAGATTTCTGTATATGTGATGCATCTGGTAATTTAGAAGATCCTTTAGTTAAAAAAAAAAGAAGTTACACTCTCTGTCACATTTGGGGAAAAACTCTGAATGAGTTATTTCAACATTTCTTTTTCAGCAACTCTCCCTCAGATAATCCGTAAATCAAAGTTGCCTTTTCAACACTTCCTTACAAATCGACAGCTGTCTGTGAGAAAGTTTTTCCTTCTCTTTCCTGAATAATGAACTTCACCCTGCCAATCACAGAAATGTGCCATGGGCCTGGCTGTACAACATTGTAATTCAGCATATGATAGGCTCTGAGTTTTGCTGCTTCTGTTCCATGACATTTAAAAAAAAAATCTACTCATTTGTTCTTTCAGTCTCAATAGCAAAACATTCTTTCTAAAATACAAGGGACTGTTTTGAGAAACTTTGGGGCTGATTCAAAGCCCATCAAATCCAATGGAAAGTCTCACAGGGCCTAATTTGTTCACTGAATGTAGGTTATTGACATACTCAATGGTATTGAGAACCTAATTTTCAATAACAAAAAAATGCAAATCTTGATGACATTTTTTCTTTTGCAGAACAACTCCAGCGTGAAAATGGTGAGTTTTTCCAATTTCTAAGCAGGTGCACTGAGATTTTTCTTGTTAACTCAGCTGCATATCTTATATTTCTAAGACTAAATAAAAGCCCCCAAATGACCCATTGTGCAAGCAGAATTTAAGAAAAGATACTGTTCTGTTGGTGTGCGAATCTGCAAACTTTGAGTTACGTGAGGTATCCTTCCCCACATAAATTGTCCCTTTGAAGATAGCAACAAAGAGTCCTGTGGCACCTTACAGATTAACAGATGTATTGGAGCATAAGCTTTCGTGGGTGAATACCCACTTCGTCAGACTTGCGTATTCACCCACGAAAGCTTATGCTCCAATATATCTGTTAGTCTATAAGGTGCCACAGGACTCTTTGTTGCTTTTTACAGATCCAGACTAACATGGCTACCCCTCTGACCTTTGAAGATAGTTGGGCAAATACAGTATTTTCTCAGTTTTTCGTAACATAAAGCATGCATTCATATCCACACTTCTACCTTAGTAAGAACTGAATAAATATTTTAAGGATGCAACCCAAAGCTGTCTTGTACTTAATATACTTAATTTATAGATTCATACATGTTGATTTTTACTTAACTTTTTCTTTAATAATTTGCCTTATTGGTAGATATACCATTAATGATTTATTTCTGCAACACAGGGGAGTTTTTCTTAAATTGCTTAGGGAGAAGGAGCTTTTTGCAGTGTTTGGGAGAGACTTTCACATGTGAGTCACTTAGTACTGGGCAAAAGTAGGATTCTGAGTGTCTCTGAGTTGGTCTGAGTGCATTTGTCCCATGTTTATCTGGATATTTTCTGTTTATTGGTATCAGTGGGGATTGGGCATTTATCACTGGGAGAAGGCCAAAGAAGTTTGGTAGCTGTGTTGGATGCTGGAATGGTGTCAGGTTGGCCATATGACAATATAAAAAGTGAGAATACTCGTTTACTTTGAGCCTGTTCCTGCTCTCAGAGAAATCAATTGCAGGAGTCCCTTTGACATCAGGGGGGCAGGACTGGATCCCCAATATGAAAAAAAAGTGCATTTATTGAAAATACTATGTTTTTTTCAGACCGGCTCTAGGTGGAAAACAGTAAGTTTGTTCTGATTTCTAGGGTATGGAGGAGGATGGTCAAGTATTGCCTGCTTGGTGAATTTCTTTAAGAGGGTGATAATGAGAGATCTGATCATTTGTGCATAAATGAAAGTCCAGGAGGTTCCCTCACCTGGAACAGGACAGATTGAGCATTATTTACCAGGGGACTATTGAGATGACTGGTTTACACAATAGGGAAAATATGTAGTTACTTCAAATGTGTTTCATTCCTTAGCAACCAAGCTATGGAAGGCACTGGGAAAGTGTAAAATGATTTATTGTAATTTTTTTATCAGGCAGAGGAGAGAGACAGCTTATGATGAGACTGCATAGAACTGAGATTGAGCAGACAAATCTTCGTATCTGAATCCCATTGTATAATATTAAATGCAATCAGGTTTAACCCTCAGTTTGTTTTTCTGGCAAGAAATAAAGCAGAAAGTTTTCTATTGTTATGATGTGTCTGATAATTTGGGAGACCTTTAAGTTAAAAAAAAACACATTACGTTCTCTGCCACATTCAGAGAAAAACTCTGTGTTAATTCAACTTTTCATTGTCAACCACTCTCCAGCAGATAATGTGTAAGTCAAAATTGCCTTTTCAGCACTTCCCCCTTAAATTGACAACTGTCTGTGAGAAAGTTTTTCCATCCATTTCCTGAATAATTCCCTTCCTCCTGCCTGTCACAAAAGTGTGCCATTGGCTTGACCGTGAAACAACATTTTGCAGCATGTGATGAGCTCCGAGTAAGGCTGCTTCTATCCTTTGACATTTTAAAAAAATGGAATGATTCGTTCTAGCAGTCTCAATAGAAAAAACGGTCTTTCCAAAATACATTGGACAGTTTTGAGAAACTTTGGGGCTGATTCAAAGCCCATCTAGTCCAATGGAAGTTCTTACACATCCCAATTCTTGCTATTCCAGAAGTTAAGAATTGACATGGTCAATAGTAATGAGAACCTAATTTTCAATAACAAAAACAAAATGCAAATCTTGATCAAGTTTATTTTTTTACAGACCAAGTCCATCGTGAAAATGGTAAGTTAGCTCTGATTTCTAAGCAGGTGCACTGAGATTTTTCTTTTTACTCAACTGTATATCCTATATTTCTAAGTCTAAACAGAAGTCCCTAAATCATCCATTATGTGGCAGAGCTTTTTTAAAAAAGATACTTCTAAGTATGTGTCCAATTCTCCAAACTCTGAGTTATGTGAAGTATCTTTCTCCACATAAATAGTTGCTAATAGAAGATAATTGGCCAAATACAGAATTTTGTAGGTCGTTAGTCACATAGAACATCCTTTCACATCCACACTTCTACCTGGGTAAGCCTTGAACAAGTATTTTAAGGATGCAACACAAATCCGTTTCCCTACTTAATGTACTTGCATATTAGATTCATACATTTTAATTTTTTTTACTTTTTCTGTAATGATTTGCCATATTAGATCAATTTGTCTGTCTACAGATATATAACATACTGATGCTTATAGTATCCAAGCACTTAAAAATAATCACTTGTATTGTATAAAGTCCCTCATGTTGTCTGGATTTCTCCTTCCACCCCTGGAAGGGGATAGCCCATCCCTGTCCCCTCTTCTCTACATGTTTGTTTGATAAAGGTAATAGTGTTGATATAATAGACTTCTGTACGGTGTTTGACTTGTTTAATCCATTTGGATTAAAATACTAGATCAATATAAAATTAACATGACACACATTAAATGGATTTAAAGTGACTAACTCATAGGTCTCCAAATGTAACTGCAAACATGGAATCCTCACAGAGCGGGTGTGTTTCTAGTGTGGTCCCAAGGGGATTGTTTTTTGGCCCTACTCTATTTAACATTTTCACCAATGATCATACCAAAATTAGCAGTGTAGTGACATCTTCAAGGGCAGAAGGATGGGCTAGCTGCCTCCAGCACATACCTAGTGTTTCAGATGGGATCGTGTGTTGGGTAGATAGGCCCTCACACTGCTGTCACTGCCATGGTTACACTTTTATTTCTAGTACACTACCTCAATCACAGCCAGTGTGGGCATGTCTTTCCAAACTGGGAATTACACCTCCTGGCTCTAGTGTAGACATACCCTGAGAGAATTACATAGACTGTACAGAAGCTAGAATGCTGGGTCACATGACTTGTTAGCGAAGTCCAGTGCTGGGCTTTAATCCATCAGTCAAAATACATTTTTATTAATAAGAAGGAAAAACAATGCTCATAGTAATCTGTGGAATGATGCTGATGGTTGACTTGTGGGACTGGATGTGGGCTAGACACATGTCCTGCACACATTAATCCTTTGCTGCAGTCTTGCTAGGCAAGGCTGAGAGCTTCTTAATGAGGCTTTGATCCCTAAGCCCTTTAGCACCCAGCAACTTGGGGGTGGGGCTACTCAGGAAGGCCAGGGCTTTAAAAAGCCTGCTCCTAAATGACCAGAGGAGCAAGCGAATAGGACCAGATAACAGGGGAGTTTTGTGAGGGAGTTGAGAGGGCAAGTGTGAGGGGGTCTAATTACATTTAACATTCTTTAAACTGCTTTAAACTTAAAATCAAAACCACCCCCTGATAAAAACAAAACATCAACAAAGGAACAAGTTTCAGGAGTAAAAAGAGAATGCCGGCAGAAGCCCAGCAACAGAGTGGGGGCTATCCTGTTTATTGCACACAATGTAGCATGTCTGATTACCTGTCTGATGGGCAGGTGGCATATGTGTGCATTCGATGTAAGGAGCTCCTGGCCCCCAGAGACCGTGTATGGGCTTTGAAGACTAGCATGGCTGAACTGGAGGAGATAAGGGAGACAGAGAGATACATGAATGAGACTTTCCAGGACACAGTAGAATGGTCCCACCCCCGGTATGACAGCCTCTGTGCTGTTGAGGAGGATGGATGTCTCAGGGAAGGGTAACATCCAACTAGAACAGAGGGAATCGATCCCATAGTTGGGACCCTCCTTCCAGATGATGCGGTATCCTCTTGCACTGAGGTTACCTCTCCGGGAGAGGGAACTCCCGTTATTAGGATGAGACAGGTAATAGTTACGGGGGATTCAATCATTAGAAACATAAATAGCTGGGTTTGTGATGATCGGGAGAACCGCATGATGACTTGCCTGCCTGGTGCGAAGGTTGTGGATCTCTCAAGACATCTAGATAGACTTACGTGCAGTGCTGGGGAGGAGCCGGTGGTCATGGTACATGTAGGTATCAATGACATAGGGAAGGATAGGGGAGAGGTCCTGGAGGCCAAATTTAGGCTGCTAAGTAAGGGCCTCCAAGGTAGCATTCTCTGAAATGCTTCCAGTTCCACGCACAGGGCCAGTTAGGTAAAACTGCAGGGCCTCAATGCGTGGATGAGATGATGGTGGACCTATATAGCCATTGATGGACCTATCACAGAAACTTGGTGGAATGAGGATAATCAGTGGGACACAGTAATACCAGGGTACAAAATATATCTGAAGGACAGAACAGTTTATGCTGGTGGGGAAGTGGCACTATATGTGAAAGAAGGCGTAGAATCAAATGAAGTAAAAATCTTAAATGAACCAAATTGTACCATAGAATCTCTATGAATATTAATTCCATGCTCTAATAATAAGAATATAGCAGTAGGGATATATTACCGACCACCTGACCAGGATGGTGATAGTGACCGTGAAATGATCAGGGAGATTAGAGAGGCTATAAAAACAAAAAACTCAATAATAATGGGGGATTTCACTATTCCCACACTGACTGGGTACATGTCACCTCAGGATGGGATGCAGAGATAAAGTTTCTTGATACCTTAAATGGCTGCTTCCTGGAGCAGCTAGTCCTGGAACCCACAAGAGAAGAGGCAATTCTTGATTTGGTCCTAAGTGGAGCACAGGATCTGGTCCAAGAGCTGAATACAGCTGGAACGCTTGGTAATAGTGACCATCATATAATTAAATTTAACATCCCTGTGGTAGGGAAAACACCACAGTGGCCCAACACTGTAGCATTTAATTTCAGAAAGAGGAACTACACAAAAATGAGAAAGTTAGTTAAACAGAAATTAAAAGGAACAGTGCCAAAAGAGAAATCCCTGCAAGCTGCATAGAAACTTTTTAAAGACATCATAATGGAGGCTCAACTTAAATGTATACCCCAAATTAAAAAAATTTAGCAAGAGAACCAAAAATGTGCCACCATAGCTAAACAACAAAGTGAAAGAAGCAGTGAGATGTAAAAAGGCACCCTTTAAAAAGTGGAAGTTAAATCCTAGTGAGGAAAATAGAAAGGAGCATAAACTCTGGCAAATGAAGTATAAAAATACAATTAGGAAGGCCAAAAAAGAATTGGAAGAACAGCTCGCCAAAGCCTCAAAAAATAATAGCAAAAATTGTTTTAAGTACATCAGAAGCAGGAAGCCTGCTAAAAAAAACAGTGGGGCCACTGGAAGATCGAGATGGTAAAGGAGCACTCAAGGATGATAAAGCTATTGCAGAGAAACTAAATAAAATCTTTGCATCAGCCATGGCTGAGGATGTGAGGGAGATTCCCAAACCTAAGCTATTCTTTTTAGGTGATAAATCTGAAGAACTGTGCCAGATTGAGGTGTCATTAGAAACAGAAAATATCATATTGCCTTTGTATAAATCCATGTTATGCCCACATCTTGAATAATGTGTGCAGATATGGTTGCCTCATCTCGAAAAAAATATATTCGAATTGGAAAAGGTTCAGAAAAGGGCAACAAAATGATTAGGGGTATGGAACGGCTGCCATATGAGGAGAGATTAATAAGACTGGGACTTTTCAGCTTGAAAAAGAGACGACTGAGGGGGGATATGATAAAAGTCTATAAAATCATGACTTGTGTGGAGAAAGTGGATAAGGAAGTGTTATTTACTCCTTCTTATAACACAAGAACTAGGGGTCACCAAATGAAATTAATAGGCAGTAGGTTTAAAACAAACAAAAAGAAGTATTTTTTCACATGATGCAAGTCAATCGGTGGAACTCCTTGCCAGAGGATGTTGTATAGGCCAAGACTATAACCGGGTTCAAAAAAGAACTAGATAAATTCATTGAGGATAGGTCCATCGATGGCTGTTATCCAGGATGTGCAGGGATGGTGTCACTAGCCTCTGTTTGCCAGAAGCTGGGAATGGGCAACAGGGGATGGATCACTTGATGATTGCCTGTTCTGTTCAATCCCTCTGGGGCAATTGGCATAAGCCACTGTTGGAAGACAGGATACTGGGCTAGATGGACCTTTGGTCTGATCCATTATGGCTGTTGTTTTTATGTTCTTATGTTCTTATAACACAGGCCAAAGAGCCCCTTATGCTATGTAACCCTGCATAGAAAACATTATTTCACTGTATCAAAAGAATAGATGTACTATATTCAAATGTATGTCATTCCTTTGCAGACCAATTGCAAAAGGAAAGGGGTAAGTTTGTATTGATCTCTATAGCTTTAATCTTAAGAAGCAGAGGGATAGAGGATCTGATGGAATTGCATGTACTGTATAGTTGTCTTGGCCACACTTCCTCTCCAAAAAGTATATTACACACCAGATGCCAAATACGTCTGTCTGTAACACCAGTGAAATCAGTGGACTTACACCCGTGAAAAATGAGGCTTTGATGAAAACTGATAGTAAAATAATATTGAGGTTTTTAAGTCCCAGGAAGTGGTTTACTGTGCAGACCAGGTGTGTTCTAATCTTTATCTGGAACTTGATATTATTGAGACTAGATTTCAAATTCACCCTTAATCTGATGTGAGAACCTGTGAATTCAGGATCCAACTTACATTGAAAAGATTGAGGATAATTTTGTTAGCTGAAAACAGAGAAGCCATGATGACAGGCTGAGAGCAGGGTAGAGAATGGTTGAACACAGAGATAGCACAAGTTATGGATCATAATATTTATCTCACTAAATATGAGCCTGTCTGAATATGGCTGATTCATACTACTACTCATGAATCAAATTCATACCTCAAATAGCCAATTACAATGTGAAACAAATTTTAAAAAATGAAAGACATAAATGTTGATCAAATATAATTTTTGCCAAACAATTTGGGAATGAACTTGGGAAATTTTAGGGCTGTCAAGTGATTAAAAAAAATTAATCGCGATCAATCGTGCGATTAAAAAAATTAATCACAATTAATCGCGCGATTAATCAGGCTGTTAAACAACAATAGAATACCATTTATTTTAAATAGTTTTGGATGTTTACTACATTTTCAAATATATTAATTTCAGTTACAACACAGAATACAAAGTCTACAGTGCTCACTTGATATTTATTTTTGATTACAAATATTTGAAAATCGTATTTTTCAATTCACCACATACAAGTACTGTAGGGCAATCTCCATATCATGAAAGTTGAACTTACAAATGTAGAATTATGTAAAAAAAAACCTGCATTCAAAAATAAAACAATAAAAACTTTAGAGCCTACAAGTCCCCTCAGTCCTACTTCTTGGTCAGCCAATCACTCAGACAAATGAGGTTAGTTACAATTTGCAGGAGCTAATGCTGCCTGCTTCCTGTTTACAATGTCACCTGAAAGTGAGAACAGGCATTTGCATGACACTGCTGTATCTGGCGTGGCAAGATATTTATGTGCCAGATGCACTAAGGATTCATATGTCCCTTCATGCTTCAACCACCATTCCAGAGGACATGCTTCCATGCTGATGATGGGTTCTGTTTGATAATGATCCAAAGCAGTGCGGACTGACACATGTTCATTTCCATTATCTGAGTCAGATGCCACCAGCAGAAGGTTGATTTTCTTTTTTGGTGGTTTGGATTCTGTAGTTTCTGCATCAGAGTGTTGCTCTTTCAAGACTTCTGAAAGCATGCTCCACACCTTGTCCTCTCAGATTTTGGATGACACTTCAGATTCTTAAACCTTGGATCGAGTGCTGTAGCTATTTTTAGAAATCTCACATTGGTACCTTCTTTGCATTTTGTCAAATCTGCTGTGAAAGTGTTCTTAAAATGAACATGTGCTGGCTCATCATCCGAGATTGCTATAACATGAAATATATCCAGAGTGCAGGTAAAACAGAGCAGGAGACATACAATTCTCCCCCCAAGGAGTATAGTCACAAATTTAATTGATGCATTATTTTTTTAATGAGCATCATCAGCATGGAAACATGTCCTCTGGAATGGTGGCTGAAGCATGAAGGGCCATACGAATGTTTAGAATATTTGGCATGTAAATACCTTGCAACACCGGCTACAAAAGTGCCATGCGAATGCCTGTTCTCACTTTCAGGTGATATTGTAAATAAGAAACAGGCAGCAGTATCTCCCATCAATGTAAACAAATTTGTTTGTCTTTGCGATTTGCAGAATAAGAAGTAGGACTGAGTGGACTTGTAGGCTCTAAAGTTTTATGCTGTTTTGTTTTTGAATGCAGTTATGTAACTAAAAAAATCTGCATTTCTGAGTTATACTTTCACGATAAAGAGATTGTACTTCAGTACTTGTATGAGCTGAACTGAAAAATACTATTTCTCTTGTTTATCATTTTTACAGTACATAATTTGTAATAAAAATAATAATATAAAGTGAGCACTGTGCACTTTGTATTCTGTATTTAATAAATTTCAATTGGTATTCGATTGTAATAAGTGCGATTAATCACAATTAATTTTTAAATCGCGATTAATTTTTTTGAGTTAATCACGTGAGTTAACTGTGATTAATTGACAGCCCTAGTAAATACGCATTTTTAAGTGTATGTGTGCTATGCATCTTCTATCAGTTTTTTGGTAGGACCACCCATTCGGCCTGCTCATGCACCCTTCTGAACCCCATGCCCGGCACCGAGGCTATAAAGGGCTGCACAAGTGAACTGCCCTTTGTTAGCTTTAAGCCGACTTGGTGAGAAATGAGGCATCTAGTGTGCCCACTTAGCTGCCAGTTTAGTTGCTTTCCTTTTAGTTTAGTGTAGCCTTACAAGTTTTTTAGCTTTGTTTAGATTATCTTTTAAAATTTGTTTTGTCCCCTCATTTTTCCCTTTCCTTCCACCCCATAAGGGATGCTGCTTTTCCTCCTTTATGGGAGTATGGCAGGAACACCAGGCTTTAAAAGATGTCTACTTTGCTGGGAGGCTATCCTGGTTAGGAGGGACATTCCTGTTGTATCCATTGTCTGGGGGACACTCACATTCCCAGACATGTCATTTCTGTGCCCCCCTCAAGAGCACAAGTAGAAAAAAATTGAGAGATGAGACTCAAACTTCACATGCCTCAAGGTGTGGGTCCTCAATGGTTTGCAGGAATAGAGTCTGCTTGCTCTGCAGGTGTCGTTGAACAGTAGGAAAGAATCCACCTTAAATATTTACCTTCAAAAGTGGAAAAGATTCACCCATTGATATGAACAGCAATATCATCCACCTGCTCATTCTTCCCTCTCCACTTTTATAAACTACCTCCTGGAAATGAAAAAGACGGGATTGTCCATGACTTCTGTTAGAGTTCACTTGGTGGCCATAAGGCCTTTCACTCCCCTGTGGAAGGGTTCTCAGTGTTTTCTTACCTCACAACAGTGAGATTTCTCAAAGGATTGGGGAACCTTTTCCCTTGGATGAAAGAGCCCACTTCTGTTTGGGATCTGAAGTTGGTACTCAAATGTCTCAAGAAACTTTCTTTAAACTGATAGCAACCCGTTCCTTCTTTGACTTATCTATGAAGATGTCCTTCCTAGGGGCCGTCACTTCTACTCAAAAAGTTGGGGAAATAGGTGCACTAATGGTGGATCCACTTATGGTTTTCTTGAAGGACAAAGTTTCATTAGTCCTTCACCTGAAATTCATACCTAAGGTGTCATAAGAGTTTCACATTAACCAGGTCATTCATCTCCCATTTTTGTCCCCTAAACCACACTTCACCAGCGAGTATGCTATAGTACACACACTGGATGTCAGGAGAGCATTAATGTTTTACATGGACTGTACCAAGCCATTTAGGAAGTCTCCAAGGCTGTTTGGGTCAATTTTGACTCATCTAAAGGATTCACTGTTTATAGTAAGAGGCTCGCTAGATGGCTTTCTGGATGCATCATTTCCTGTTATGAATCTTTCAATATGCAAACTCCTTCTAGGGTACTGGCACATTCAATGAGAGCTCTTTCTACTTCCATGGTGCTGCTTAAGAACATTTCCATTGCTGAAATCTTCAAGGCTGCAACTTGGACTTTAATGCATGCCTTTTCCAAACATTATGTTGTAGTCCACTCTTCCAGATCATACACTACCCTTGGGAATGCAGTCTTGTCTACAGACCTGACTCAGCACTGAAGCTCCCCCCTCCGGTTGGAGTACTGCTCAGTAGTCACCTGAAGTGGAGCATCCACAGGTACACTTCTTGAACAAAAATAAGAGGTTACTCAACCTGTTCAGTCATTGGTGTTCTTCGAGGTATGTGTTCCTATGAATGTTCCACTACCTGCCCTTCTTCCTCTCTGCTTCTTTCTCTCTATGGGACTTTGAAGTGGGGGAAGAACTGAGGGCGGTTTGCCTGAGCAGCCTTATATAGCCTTGGTGCAGAGCATGAGGTTGTGTAAGGCAAATGTGCAGGCCTAGCAGACACTGCTACAGAAAATCTCCAATTGAAGGCACATGGGCACATGCACACTTGAAGCAGAGAACTCACAGGGGGACACATCTTGAAGAACTCCACGTATTGCACAGGGTGATAACCTCTCCTCCTTGTGCTTGAGCTATTTAACATTTTTATCAATGACCTGAAAAATGGAAGATTATCCTCCTTCTCCACAAAGAAACTTCACCTTAACTAATAGGACATTTACACTGGAAGTGGAGAAGTAATTTCCAGTTTGGATGGACATACCTGCACTGGCTCTGATCGAGCTAGAATGCCAAAAATAGCAATGTGGCCAGGGCTGCATGGGCAGCTGGATGGGCTAGGTGCCTCAGAGTACATAGCTATAGTTTCAGATGGGATACTACTTCAGGAGACTAGCCCCTCTTGCTGCTTACACTGCTACACTTACACTTCTATTTCTAGTGCGCTAGCTCAATCAGAGCTAGTGTGAGCATGTCTACCCAAGCTGGGGATTACATCTCCTAGCTCTAGTACAGACATACCCTCAGAGAATTACATCTAATGTATAGGATGGGGTGGGCAAACTACAGCCCAGGGGCTACATCTGGCCCTTCAGATGTTTTAATCTGGCCCTCAAGCTCCTGCCGGGGAGCGGGGTCCGGGGCTTGCCATGCTCCATGCATGCAGTGGCTGCGCATGGCTCCTGGAATCAGCAGCATGTCCCCCCTCTGGCTCCTACACGTAGGGGCAATAAAGGGGCTCTGCACGCTGCCCCCGCCCCATGCACCACCCCTGCATCTCCCATTGGCTGGCAAATGCGGGAGCTCCAATGGGAGCTGCAGGGGTGGCACCTGCAGATGGGGCAGCGAGCAGAGCTGCCTGGCTGCGCCTACGCGTAGGAGCTCGAGGGAGGACATGCTGCTGCTTCCAGGAGCTGCTTGAGGTAAGCGCCGCCCAGTGCCTGCACCCACAACCCCTTCCAGCACCCCACCCCCCTGCCCCAGCCCCGATCCCCCTCCTGCCCTCTGAACCCCTCAGTCCCACCGTCCTGCATCCTAGGGCCCTGCCCCAGCCCCGATCCCCCTCCTGCCCTCTGAACCCCTCAGTCCCACCCTCCTGCATCCCAGGGTCCACACCGCCAGCCGGAGCCCTCACCCCCCCACCCGCACCCCAACCCCCTGCCCCAGCCCAGAGCCCCCTCCCGCACCCTCGCACCATTCCAAAGCCCGCACCCCATCCCCAATTTTGTGAGCATTCATGTCCCGCCATACAATTTCCATACTCAGATATGGCCCTTGGGCCAAAAAGTTTGCCCACCTCTGGTATAGGATCTGGAACACTGGGTAGTTAAGTCCAGTGCTGGCCTTTAGTTCATCAGTCTAAATACATTCTTATTAATAACAAGGAAAAAACAATACACATAGAAACTTATGGAATGATGACCATGGTTGACTTGTGTGAATAGGTATGGGGTAGACCTAATTACTTACAGTAATGTCTTACACATATGAAACTTGCTGTAACACAGGCCAAAGAGCTCCTTACCCTAAGTCACCCTGCATAGAAAACGTTAGTTCACACTATCTAGAGAACACATGTACTTTATTTAAATGTATGTCATTCATTTGCAGATCATAGGCAAAAAGTAGTGATCAATGGTTTGCTGTCAAACTGGGATGATGTATCTAGTGGGGTCCCAAAGAGGTCAGTCCTGGGTTCAGTACTATTCAATATTTCCAATAATGACTTGGATAATTGAGTGCAGAGTATGCTTATACAATCTTCAGATGACACCAAGCTGGCAAGCATTTTGGAGGACAGGATTAGAATTTAACACAATCTTGACAAATTGGAGAATTGGTCTGAAATCAACAAGATGAAATTCAATAAAAACAAGTGCAAAGGTTTTAATTTAGGAGGGAAAAATCAAATACACAGCTACAAAATGGGGAACGACTGGCTATGTGGTAGTACTACTGAAAAGGTTCTGAGGGTTATAGTGGATCACAAATTGAATATGAATCAACGATGTGATGCAGTTACAAAAAAGACTAATATAATTCTGGGGTTTAACAACAGAAGTATTGTATGAAAGACACAGGAGGTAATTGTCCCACTCTACTTGGCACTGGTGAGGCCTCATATGGAATACTGTGTCCAATTCTGGGGCCACGCTTTAGGAAATATGTGGACAGATTGGAGAGAGTTCAGAAGAGGGCACCAAAAATAATAAGAGACTTAGAAAACTTGACCTGTGAGGAAGGTTTAAACAATTGGACATGTTTAGTCTTGAGAAAAGAAGACCAAGAGGGAACCTGATAACTGATTTCAAATATGATAAGGATTGTTATAAAGAGGACTGTAATCAATTTTCTCCATGTCCACTGAAAGTAGGACAAGAAATAATGGGCTTAATCTGCAGCAAGGGATATTTAGGTAATATATTAGGAAAAACTTTCCAATCATGAGGGTAGTTAAGAACTGGAATAGACTTCTAAGGCCTGGTCTACACTAGGAGCTTATATCGAATTTAGCGCCGTTACATCGAATTAACCCTGCACCTGTCCACACCAGGAAGCTACTTAGTTCGAAATAGAGCTCTTTTAAATTCGACTTCTGTAATCCTCGAAAACGAGTAGCGCTAAATTCGAAATGGCAATATCGAATTAGGCTAGGTGTGGATGGAAATCGACGGTAATAGCTCCGGGAGCTATCCCACAGTGCACCACTCTGTTGACGCTCTGGACAGCACTTCGAGCTCGGATGCTCTGACCAGCCACACAGGAAAAGCCCCGGGAAAATTTGAATTCCTTTTCCTGTCTGGCCAGTTTGAATCTCATTTTCTGTTTGGACAGCGTGGAGAGCTCAGCAGCACTGGCAACGATGCAGAGCTCTCCAGCAGAGTTGGCCGTGCAATCTAATAGAAAGAGGGCCCCAGCATGGACTGATCGGGAAGTCTTGGATCTCATCGCTGTGTGGGGCGATGAGTCCGTGCTTTCAGAGCTGCGCTCCAAAAGAAGGAATGCAAAGATCTACGAGAAGATCTCTAAAGCCATGGCAGAGAGAGGATACAGCCGGGATGCAACGCAGTGCCGCGTGAAAATCAAGGAGCTGAGACAAGGCTACCAAAAAACCAAAGAGGCAAACCGACGCTCCGGATCCCAGCCCCACACATCACGTTTCTACGAGGCACTGCATTCCATCCTAGGTGCGGCCGCCACCACTACCCCACCACTGACCGTGGACTCCGAGGATGGGATATTGTCCACGGCCGGTTCCTCCTCGGAAATGTTAGGTGACGGGGAAGATGAGGAAGGAGATGAGGAGGACGAGGCAGTCGACAGCGCTTGCACCGCTGATTTCCCCGACAGCCAGGAGCTCTTCATCACCCTTACCGAGATCCCCTACCAACCGTCCACAGCCCTTACCCCGGACACCGAATCAGGGGAAGGATCAAGCAGTGAGTGCTTTAAACATCTAAACATTTCATTTTAACATAAGTGGAATATTTATATTGTTAAGAATGGGCTTTTCAGTCACTCATTTAAACATAGAAACTTTTATTTATAACAAAACAGGAATATTAACTATATTAGCAATTTGGTGTTCATGATTTAGTTGGCTTAGTGAACTATTTACTCCTAACTATGTATAGAAAATCAAGTACTGTCCGGATATTCATGATTAGTCCGCCACAGGACGCTCCACTCTGTAGTCCGTTATGCTGAACTTAAATGAAAAGGCGGTCAATGTGCCCGGGAATGGACAGACAGTCCTCCTGGGATAGCTCGGCATAGCTCTCCTGGAGGTACCGCTCCAGCATGCGCATGAGGTTCCACGGCAGGGCGATCTTGTTCGGTCCCCTGTGGTAACACACGTTCCCACGCCATGAGTCCATCAGGTAGTCGGGGATCAGTGCGCGGCACAGCATGGCGGCATACGGCCCAGGCCTCTGCATGCTCTCACGCAGCATCCTTCCCCTCTCGGTCTCCGAGATCCTCATGAGTGTAATGTCACACATGACGCCCTGCTTTAAATTAGGGAGGGGAATGATAGTATTGGGACTGCTTTACAGCCACGCGGTGGACGCGGCAGAGGGGCAGCATACAGGGATCTTTCCCGGGGACAGCCGCGAGGTGGTGGGACAGGGGCAGAGCTCATGCTTCCCTGATTGCTGCCAGCAGAGAGTGGCCTTGCATTCAGTGCGAAAGGAGCCCAGTGCTACTATTACATGTTTAAGCTGCCACAAGTCTACGGCTTACCATGTTTTCCTGCAGCAGAAGTAGAGGTGTCCTGCAACGCTTCTCTGATCGCAACTGCAGGACCCCAGACACATAAGGCGAGGGCCGAAAATTCGACCTTGTCCTGAGTGCGCATGTGAAAGGTGCAGTGCATGGTGTTGTTCACAGAGAAAGACTATGTTCTTTGTTAGCAACTTCATTTATCTGTCTCAGGAATTTACTCCCTTTTTCCCATTCCCACAGACACATCTGCGACTGTCTCCCAACCCAGCCTGGCATCACACTCCCAGAGGCTAGCGCAGATTAGAAGAAGGAAGAGAAAGACGTGGGAAGACATGTTTTATGAACTTATGGAGTGCTCACGAGAGCAGGCAGCCCAGACGACACAGTGGAGGGAGAACTTGTCACAAATGCACAGAGCAGTCATGGAACGGGAGGAGAGGTGGCGCCAGGAGGACCAGCAGGCTACTCAAACCCTGCTTGGACTAATGAGGGAGCAAACGGAGACGCTCCGGCGCCTAGTGGATGTTCTGCAAGACCGGAGGCAGGAGGACAGAGCCCTGCTGCTGTCTATCTCTAACCGCCCTCCCCCGCCACCAAGTCCCACACCCCCCTCACCAAAAGTACAAAGAAGGAGGGGCGGCAAGGGCCGTTAAAACTGTCAGTCAGCCCCTGCACACTGCTGCAGCAATGGAAGGCTCTCGTTCCAAAGTTTGAAAAGTCCTTTCCTACCCATCTCACACTAGCCCACGTCCCAGTTTCCTCCCCCCCCTTTTCATGTGCGGTTCATAATAAAACATCTGTTTCTGTTAAGTACTGTTTCCGAGAGTGTCTTTTGGAGGGGATTCTGTCTGAAGGGGGGGAAGGGGTTTGTTACTTGGACAGGACAGTCACCTGTAGCAGGCTACAGAGGCAGGGGCAGGTCCAGCATCAGGACACATACACAGCACAGTCACCAGTTACCCTGGTCAGTCTGGGAGGCGGTTTTCTTGTTCTGGGGTGCGAGGGGGTTGATCTGTGAGTTTGTGGCGGGGGAGGGCAGTTAGAGATCCTATGCCGCGGTCCTTATCCTGGATCACAGAGCCACGCAGCAGGGGACCTGTTACCCTCCGCCCCCTGCCAGAAAGTCACTTGGCCGACACATACATGCAGTCCCGCCCAGGACTGCTGGCAGGCTGCGTTGAAACAACCAATCCAGCACTGCGGAGCCTGTCATTCCCGGACTATAGAAGCATCATTTGCATCAAAACACTAAGCCCGCCCCCCGCCACAGTCTGCGTCCCCGGTTTAAAACATTCCCGTGAAAACAGTAAAAAAGAGAACCTTGTTCATTAACAGAACAGAACAGATTTTATTTGTTGGGAAGGTGGGGAAGGGGGTATGTAACTTGGAAGGGTAGTCAACAGTAACTGGGTAAAGAAACGGGGGCAGGTTCAGCATCTGTGTCCACAAAGTAAAAAGTCACTGGAGACCCTGTTCAGTCAGGAACCTGGCTTTCAAAGCCTCCCTGATGCACAGCGCGTCCCGCTGTGATCTTCTAATCGCCCTGCTGTCTGGCTGGACGTAATCAGAAGCCAGGCTATTTGCCTCAACCTCCCACCCCGACATATAGGTCTCCCCCTTGCTCTCACACAAATTGTGGAGCACACAGCAAGCAGCTATCACAATCGGGATATTGGTCTCGCTGAGATCACAGCGAGTGAGTAGGCTTCTCCATCTCCCCTTGAGACGGCCAAAAGCACACTCCACCACCATTCTGCACTTGCTGAGCCGGTAGTTGAATAGTTCTTTCCCTGAGTCCAGTGCGCCAGTGTAGGGCTTCAGGAGCCAGGGCATTAGCGGGTATGCAGGGTCCCCGAGGATGACTGTAGGCATCTCCACATCCCCAACAGTTACTTTGTGGTCCGGGAAGTAAAGACCTTCCTGCAGCCGTCTACACAGACCAGAGTTCCTGAACACCCTAGCGTCATGAACCTTGCCAGGCCATCCAACGTAGATATTGGTAAAACGTCCCCGATGGTCCACCAGTGCTTGCAGCACCATGGAAAAGTAGCCCTTCCGGTTGATGTACTGGCTGGCCTGGTGGTCCGGTGCCAGGATAGGGATGTGAGTCCCATCTATAGCCCCACCGCAGTTTGGGAATCCCATCTCGGCAAAGCCATCTCTGATGAGCTCCACGTTTCCCAGGGTCACTACCTTAGATAGCAGTAGCTTGACGATTGCCCTGGCTACTTGCATAACAGCAACCCCCACGGTAGACTTGCCCACGCCAAACTGGTTAGCGACGGACCGGTAGCTGTCTGGCGTTGCGAGCTTCCAGAGGGCTATGGCCACTCGCTTCTGGACAGTCAGGGCTGCCCGCATCCGGGTGTCCTTTCGCTTCAGGGCAGGGGACAGCAACTCACACAGTTCGAGGAAAGTCCCCTTCCGCATGCGAAAGTTGCGCAGCCACTGGGATTCATCCCAGACCTGCAGCACTATGCGGTCCCACCGTTCCGTGCTTGTTTCACGGGCCCAGAATCGCCGTTCAACAGTATCAACAAGACCCAGTGACAGCGAGATGTCCTGGGCGCTGGGTCTCATGTTCTCAGAGAGGTCGGAGCTAGTGTCAGACTTCATGCCGTCACGGTGGTGCCGTAGCCTCCTCTCATGATTGATCTGCAGCTGCCTCTGGTACAGGTGGAGTAGAAGCTGCGAGGCGTTGAGAACTGCCACAACTGCAGCGATGGTCGCAGCGGGATCCATGCTCGCACTGCTGTGGCGTCCGCGCTGTCAGTAATCAGAAAAGCGCGTGAACTGATTTCCCGCCGGCGCTTTCAGGGAGGGCGTGAGTGACGGACGGATGACGACAGGCGCCCAAAAGCGCCCTCGACACATTTTTTTACCCAGAAGGCATTTGGGGCTCGACCCAGAATTCCAATGGGCAGGGGGGACTGCGGGAACTGTGGGATAGCTGCCCACAGTGCACCGCTTCCAATGTCGACGCTTGCCCCGTTAGTGTGGACTCACAAAGTCTCACAAAGTCGAATTACTGTCCTTAGTGTGGACACACACGTTCGACTTAGTAATATCGATTCCACATAGTCGAATTAACTAAAATCCAAGTACTCTCGTAGTGTAGACAAGGCCTAAGAGTGGCTGTGGAATCCCCATCATTGGAGGTTTTTAAGAACAGGTTGGACAAACACAGCTCATGGATGGTCGAGATTTACTTTGTCCTGGCTCAGCACAGGGGGCTGGATTTGATGACTTCTTAAGGCCCCTTCCAGACATACATTTATATGATTCTATGAATCAGAGCTAGTGTGGGTATGTCTATCTGAGCTGGAAATTACACCCGCAGCTCAAGTATAGGCAAGCTCTGAATGATTCGTTTGTGCAGGCACGGGGGGAGGGAGTGTTTCTGCAATTGCTTCAGGGACAAGGAGCTTGTCAGCATGATTGGGATGGATAAGTCCAGGTGAGTCATTTATTAGTGGGCAAAAGTAGGATTCTGAGTGTTTCTGAGTTGGTTTGAGAGCATTTCTCCCTTGAGAAATCTGGGTATTCTCTGCTGATGAGAGTTGCAGGGATTGGGCGTTTATCAGTGGGAGAGGGCTGAAGGGGTTGGGGAGCTGTGTTGGGGGCTGTAATGGTTTCAGGTTGGGCATATGGCAACATAAAACATGACAATTGTTAACTTGGAGTCTGTTCCTGCTCTCAGTGTAATCAGTGGCAGGAGTCCAACTAATGTCAATGGGGCAGGACTGAGTCCTCAGTATGAAAAGAAAATGCATTTATTGACAATATTGGCTTGTTTTTGCAGGCCAATTCCAAGTTCAAAAGAGTAAGTTTGCTCTGATTTCTGATGTACGGAGGGGGAAGGTGAAATATTGGCCTCTTAGGAAGTGGGGTCAGTGGGGCTTCTTTAAAAGGGTGATAAAGAGAAATCTTTTCACTTGTTTATGAAGAAAGAGTCAAGGAGAGTCCCTCATCTGGGACAGGACAGATTGAGCACTATTTACTGGGGGACAATTGAGATGACTGGTTTACACAACAGGGGAAAAGATGTAGTTACACAATGTGTGTCATTCCTTTGCAACCAATCTACTGAAGGCACCGAGAAAGTGTACATTGATTGATTGTAGTCTTCTTTTCAAGCAGAGGAGAGCTCAAGATGAGACTGCTCTGAACAGATATTAAGCAGGCCAAAATTCCATTTGTCTCATTGTACAGTATCAAATATACTCTGGTTTTACCCTTAGTTCCTTTTTATGGCAAGAATCAAAGTAGAAAGTTTCTCTGTTGCTATGATGTATGTGATAACTTAATAGGTCCTTTAGTTAAAAAAACAAGTTACATTCCCTGACTCAGTGTGGAGAAAAACTCTGAATGTGTTATTTCAACATTTCTTTTTCAGACATATTGCATCAGAAAATCCGTAAGTCAAAGCTGACTTTTAAGCACTTCCACTCAAATATGTAGATTTCTCTGAGGAAGTTTTTCCATCTGTTTTCTAAATATTGGTCTTCCTCCCACTGGTCATCAAAGTATCATTGGTTTGGCTGTACAACATCTTAATTCAGCATATGAATGGTTCTGATTAAGGCTGCTTCTGTACTGTAACTTCTCAAAAAAATCTACTCATTTTTTCTTCCAATCTCAATAGCAAAAATGGTCTTTCCACAATATGTAAATGTACATACATTTTATGAGGAATTTCAGGGTTGACCCAAAGCCCATCAAATCCAATGGAAAGAATCACATTGATTTTACTTGGCTTTAGATCAGGGCCTGAACGTGGCTAATTCTTGCTATTCCAGAAGTTATCTGTTTGTGTTAGGAAGAAAACAAAGAAAGAAGAAGAGGGACTGCTAAATACTGAGGATGGGGTGGAGATTAAAGAAAATCTAGGCATGTCCCAACACCTAAACAAATACTTTGCCTCAGCTTTTAATGAGGCTAATGAAGAGCTTAGGGGTCGTGGCAGCGTGGCTAATGGGAACGAGGATATGGAGGTAGAGATTACCACATCCGAAGTTGAAGTCAAACTCAAACAGTTTAATGGGACTAAATCAAGGGTCCCGGATAATCTCCATTCAAGAATATTAAAGGAACTGGCACATGAAATTGCAGGCCCAATAGCAAGGATTTTTAATTATCAGAGGGGTAGCAGTGTTAGTCTGGATCTGTAAAAAGCAACAGAGTCCTGTAGCACCTGTTGCTTTTTACAGATCCAGACTAACACGGCTACCCCTCTGATAGTTGACACCATGCAAGGCACTGCATTTAGCCGTATGGAATGGAAATCTATCTGGAAATTTCCATTACATGCGTCTGACAAAGTGGGCATTCACCCACGAAAGCTTATGCTCCAATACATCTGTTAGTCTTAAAGGTGCCACAGGACTCTGTTGCTTTTTAAGGATTTTTAATGAATCTGTAAACTTGGGGGTCAGAACCTATGACTGGAGAACTGCTTATATAGTTTCTATTTTTTTTTAAAGGGGAAAAAGTGATATGGGAAACTACAGGCTTTTTAGTTTCACCTCATTTGTATGCAATGTCTTGGAACACATTCTGAAAGAGAAAGTAGTTAAGGACATAACGGTTAACGGTAATTGGGATAAAATACAATATGGTTTTAGAAAAATGTAGATCATGACAGACCAACCTGATCTTCTTTGAGAAAATAACTGATATTTTAGACATGGGAATTGCAGTATATATTATCTACTTGGATTTCAATAAGGCATTTTATACATTTCGACATGAGACATTGTTAGTTAAACTGGCTAAAATGGGGATTAATATGAAATTGAAAGGTGGATAAGAAACTGGTTGAAGGAGAGACTACAACAGGTCATGCTGAAAGGTAAACTGAGTGAGTGAGGTTAGTAGTGGAGTTCCTCAGGGATCAGTCTTGTGACCAATATTATTTAATATTCTTACTTCTGACCTTGGCACAAAGAGTGGAAGTGTGCTAATAAAATTTGAGGATGACACAAAATTGGGACGTATTGCCAATGCGGAGGTGGGTTGGAATATCATACAAGAAGATCTGGATGGCCTTGTTAACTGGAGTAATAGAAATGGGATGAAATTTAAGACTGCAAAGTGCAAGGTCATGCATGGAGGAACTAACAACAAGAATTTTTGTTTTATATAAATTGGGGATGTATCAGCTGGAAGTGACAAAGGAGAAAGATCTGGGTGTTTTGGCTGATCACAGGATGACTGAGAGTTGCCAATGTGATGTGACTGTGAAAAGGGCTAATGCAGTCCTAGGATGCTGCAGGTGAGGTATTTCCAGTAGAGCCAGGGAAGTGTTACAACCATTATACAAGGCACTGGTGAGACCTCATCTGGAATGCTGTGTGCAATTCTGGTCTACCATGTTTCCCAGGTGTCTGGCTGGTGAGTCTTGCCCACATGCTCAGGGTCTAATTGATTGTCATATTTGGGGTCAGGAAGGGATTTCCCCCTGGGGTCAGATTGGCAGAGACCCTTGGAGGATTTTACCTTCCTCTGCATTATGGGGAATGGGTCACTTGCATGTTTAAATTAATGTAAATGATAGATTCTTTGCAACTTGAACTCTTTAAACTATGATTTGAGGACTTCAGTAACTCAGCCAGAGGTTAGGGGTATATTAAAGTAGTGGGTGGGTGAGGTTCTGTGGTCTGCAATGTGCAGGAGGTCAGACTAGATGATCACAATGGTCCCTTCTGACCTTAAAGTCTATGAGTCTATGTAGTCATTGGTAATGAAAATCTAATTTTCAACAACAAGGAAATTACAAATCTTGATCAAGTTTATTCTTTTGCAGAACAACTCCAGCTCGAAAATGGTAAGTTTGCTCAGATTTCTAAGCAGCTTCACTGAATTTTTTTTAACTCAAATGTACATCCTATATTTCCAAATCTAAATATAAGCCTGTGACAGGGACTGGTCCACTTACTGCTTGGTGACACCTCCTTGTGGCTCATCTGGGGAATTAGCTCTGCCACCTGGTCTGGCACTCCTTCCTGCGGTTACTCCGTCAGTTGTTCCCCTCAGTTACTCCATTGCCTCTCATGCTCCAGGAGTGGAAGCACTGTCCTCCCCATAGCTAGCCCTCACACTAAGTCACATTAAAGTTCTTCCCCATTCTGGGGTATTGCAAGTCCTTTGGGGCAAACTGTCCATGGCAGTCCACTCCCCACTGCCTGATCTGTGCCACTCCCCCAGTGGCTGGTAGGGGAACCTGGACCCACTCTCTACACTGGGTTCCAGTCCACGGACCCTCAACCCAGCAGTTCTGGCTTTACTCTTCCAACCCTCACTGATCCTACCCTGTATAGCTTCCTACTCTTACCTTACAGCTTCCTGCTCTTCCCCTTTGTATCAGGGAGTGCAACTGCAGTTTATCTCCCCTAGCATGCCAACTTCCTCTCTTTATAGATCCTGCCCAGCTCCTCCCTCCCCCCTCCCCCCAACAGGACTTCATGTGCAATTTGGCCCTAGCACGCCCTAGGTTTCTTTCAGGAGCAGCCTAATGTTAATTGACCTAATTTATCCCTTCAGTCCTTGTGTAAAGTAGACACCCCATCACAAAGCCCCTAAATAATCCATTATACAGCAGACCTTAAGAAAAGACACTTCACTGTAGGTGTCCGATTCCACAAACTCTGAGTTACATAAGATATCCTTCCCCACATAAATAGTCCTATTGAGGATAATTGTCAAAATGCAAAAAAAATTCAGTATTTATTCACACAAAACATCCATTCACATCTCAACTTCTACCTGAATCAGACCTGAAAAAGACTTTAAGGATGAAACCCAAATCTGTGTCCTACTTAATCTACTTTTATTTATAGATTCATACATTGTAAACTTTACTTAATTGTTTCTTAATATTTTCCCTTATTAGATCAATGTGTCTATCTACAAATATATTAATATAATCATGCTTAGAATATCCAAGCAAATTAAAAATCATAATCTAATCTGACCTCCTGTCTAACACAAGCCATATAATTTTCCCCAAATAATTCCTAAAGAATAACTTTTAGAAAAAAAATCCGCTCATTGGAGGAGAGAGGCAGAAGGGTTCCCATAGGGTTCATTGTTTCTAATGGGATCCCATGGGGTATCATTGTTTCTAATGGGGTCCCCTATGCTATTTAACATTTTTATCAGTGACCTGGAAGAAAACATTAAATTTTTATTGATAAAGTTTGCAGATGGCACAATAATTGGGGAAGTGGTAAATAATGAAAAAGACAGGTCCCTGATACAGAACAATCTGGATCGCTTAGTGGGTTCACCATAAGGAAACAATATGTGGTTTAATACAGCTAAATGTAAATGTATACATCTAAGAACAAAAATTGTAGGCCATACTTACAGGATAGTGCAGCTCTATCCTGAGAAGCTGTGACTTTGAAAACATTAGGGGCTCATGGTGAATAATCAACTGAACATGAGCTTCCAGTGTTACGCTACAACCAATAAGGCTAACTTTGGGTACATAAACAGGGGAATCTCAAGTAGCAGAAGAGAGATTATTTTACTCTGTATTTGGAACTGGTGCAACTGCTGGTGGAATACTGTGTCCAGTTCTGGTGCTCACAATTAAAGGAGGATGTTGATAAATTGGAGAGGGGTCAGACAAGAGACACAAGAATGATTAAAGGATAAGAAAACATGCCATATACTAATAGACTCAAGGAGCTCAATCTTTTTAGCTTAGCAAAGAGAAGGTTAAGGTGTGACTTGATTACAATCCAGAAGTACCATACATGGGGAACAGGAATAATGGGCTCTTCAGTCTAGCAGAGAAAGGTATAACATGAGCCAATGGGTGGAAGTTGAAACAGTGAGGATGATGAAATGCTGGAAAAATTTACAGAGGTTTGTGTTAAAATTTAGCAAGGGCCATGGTGTATTCTCCAACACTGGCAAGATTTAAATCAAGATTGGATGTTTTTCTAAAAGATCTGCTCTAGGAATTATTTTTGAGGAAGTTCTCTGGCCTGTGTTATACAGGAGGTTAGACTAGATGATCACAGAGGTCCCATCTGGCCTTGTAATCTATTATTCTCTCTTCATTCTCTGTGTTGGGGCTATGGCAAAGCCAAGTTAAGCAAGTGGGTATCAGACTTGCTCTGGAAGTGGTGAGATTGGATGCTATTCTTGCCTCCTTCAGAAAGCATCTCTAAAGCCGGTTGCAGTAGGCCAGTGGTTCTAGCTGACCCTTTCATAGTTCCCTTGGAAGGTGGTTCCTGAGGGAAATTGTGGTGTCAGAAAGATAGTCTATTAGGTACCATAGCAAGCAATGCCTTATATATGAGGCCCAAAATCTGACCTAGGATCCTGTGGAGAGTGAGCATCATGAGTGAAGCACCACATTCATGACCTTCTGGGGACTAGTGTTGCTGAGGAGACAGGCTGATGTGTTCTGGACCACATGATGTTTTTTGAAGGTTGATGTGATCATTCCTACACCCTACTATGTGACTCGAGAGTGCATGTTGGCATGGATCCTTGTAGCAAAGTCATCTTCTGACAGAATATGGTTCAGCCTCCTAGACAGCCACAGAGGTTAGGAGGAGTTTGTAGCAGCTGTGCATACTGGAGTGTTCACTGGGAATGAGTTCAGAAAGAGCCAGAGGCTGCAAACTGACTTGATAATTGATTCCAGTGCTGGGCTTTAGTGCATCCATCCTACTTCATTCTGAGTAATAAGAGGGCTAAATAACACACTTTGAAAACAGTGAAATGCTGATCAGAGCTGACTTGTGTGAATAGGGCATGTGGATGGAACTTGTTCCTTCCCTCCTCAGCAACCTGCATCCATAATGTCATATGCCCTAAAAACATTTGTTTAGAGAAAAGGGCTAAAGCGATGCTGTTACTCAGTTGTGTGTCATTCCTTTGCAGAGCAAGTACGGTGGGACAGGAGTAAGTTTGCACTCAGTTACGTAGCCTTCTACTCAAGCAGGGGAGAGACAGCAGGCAGGAATGGCGTCGTCACCTAGTGAGCTGCCTGCACTGGAGTGCTCACAACAATGAGGAGTCCAGAAGGAATCAGAGGCTGTGAACTGACTTGATAATCAATCCATCGATCCTACTTCATTCTTAATAATAGCAGGCGGAAATAATGCACATAGACAACCGAAGTGCTGATCATGGTTGACTTGCGTGGCTGTGAGATGGAGAAGGAACTAAAGCCCAGATCCACAAATGGACTTGGGCATTGTAATGTTGTAGATTGCAACACCTAACTTGTAGGAGCATGGCCACCAAATAGAACCCACAAAGCCTAGGCTGCCTATACGATGCATGGGGAGAGAGATGCTCTTCAATATGGGATCAACAAAGGACAGCATAATAGGCGGGGGGGTGCCTAAGCTAGTTGATAGCTGATGCCGAGTTGAGGGATGTATCCTAAGTCCCAGCCCTCTCAGGGAGGTTGGCACCTACCTCTACTCGGGATCCACCGTCTGGATTCCTCTCCTGGAGTCAGGCGCCTAATCCATTTCTTGTAAGAATGGCCTGGGGCACATCTAACTCCATGTGAAACTGGCAGGGGGGAGAAGGAGAAACCAGTAGCTTTCACCCTGGTCCCAATGGTTGTAGCACTCACCCAGAATGTGGGAGACCCCAGTTCAACCCCCCCCTCCATCTGGATGAGGAGAGAGGATTTGAACTTGGGTCTCCCACCTGTCAGGTGAATGCCATAACAATAGGACTATGTGATATTATGAGGTGTGACTCTTGCAATGTTTCCTGTTGAAGCTGTTCCATTGTGTGTACATTAAGCAATGGACAAAGAGAGCCTAAGAAGTGCTCTATAGACTAGTGGTTAGGAAACTCACCTCAGAGGTAAGAAACTCAAGGTCAGATCCCATTTTTACTTCAGGCGGGGGGGAGACTTGAACCAGGGTCTCTCTCATCCCATCCTTATCCATTGAGCTCAGTCCTGCTCCCACTAGCATTGCAGGGAGTTAGTTGAGCTTTGAGAACACCTGCCACAGCAGCCGCTCCAGGCAAGGTAGTTGGCACAATGCCTAGTTTCACCTACTTTGAGGATCCCTCTGGGTCTTAGATGTGAGAGATGTGCCCAGGTGCAGAAGCTTAATGGCTTAATGGAAAAAATAGATGCAATGGGGTTTTAGGCATCTCCAGAATAAGTCAACATAAATGTTGGACTATCTGACTAAGGTGGGAATTAAGCACCTACACCGTTTTGTGTATCTGGGCCACCAAACTGATTTAGGATTCTTGGGAGAGCCAGTGTAATGAGTGAAGCACCCATTGATGCACGAGTGTCGCTGAGGAGACAGGCCGATCTGTTCTGGACCATATGATTTTTTTCTGAAGGTCAATGAAATCATTCCTACTTCCTGTACTGAGTATTCCAGCCTAGAGTGCGTGTCGGCATGGGTCCTTGTAGCAAAGTCATCTTCTGACAGAATGCAGTGCAGCCTCCCAGGCAGCCACAGACTTAAAAAGGAGTTTATAGCAGCTGTAGATTGTCCGTCTAGTGTTGACTTGTGTCAACACTAGATAGGGCATGTGGGAGGAACTTGTTCCTTACCTCCTGAGCAATCTGCATCCATAATAATTTCCATGCAGCATTTCTGTAGTTCACAGTTTGCAGCCACATACCACATTTCCTACCCCATAAAAACACTGATTTAGAAAATGGGGCAAAAACTATGCTGTTTGTGAAATGTGTGTCATTCCTTTGCAGAACAAGTACAGTTGGAGAGAGGTAAGTTTGCCTTCATGTCTGTAGCCTTGGACTCAATCAGAGGAGGGACAGATGGGATTGGGTGAAGTTGCCACCTGGCAAATTGCCTGTACTGGCGTGTTCAGCAACAGTGAGAAGTCCAGGAATCAGATAAGCAACTCTAATGATAGACTTCAGTCAATCGATCCTACTTCATTCTTAATAATGGAGAGGGGAAATAATGCACTTTACAAACTGAAATGCTGATCATGGTTGACTTGTGTGGTTGTGAGGCAGAGGAGGAGCTAATTCCTTACACATCCACATCCTCCATGGCTCACACTTAACTGGCACCAATCCAAAGTCAACCACCAAATGTTTACAGAAAAAGGCAAAAACATGTAGTTACTCAAATGTATGTCATTCCTTTGCAGATGAACTACGGATGGGAAGGGGTAAGTTTGCATTCATTTATGTAGCCTTCTCAAACTGAGGAGAGATGGAGCATCTGGTGGAATTGTGTGTACTTGTATATTTGCTGAAGAAACAAAGAGAAGCACTGATCAGCAAGAGGCAGAATGGGATAGTTTACTGCAGCATCTCCATCAATGATTGGTGATGAGGGCCATATAAAACCTAAAATAGCTAGGCATAACTGGGTTATTTTTCATTGGTGTATTGGTGGGGATATTCTTTATCTAGGCTTGATTTGGAGCATCAGGCTTGGGGCTATTCACAGGAAGCAAAAATTTGTTAACCCACATTGCATTTTGGCTGAGAATGCCATGATTGCAGCTGGCATTTTTTCTATTAAAAACAATAACAAAATACATTCACTTAAAAAAAAATTCAGAGGAAATTTTTGAAATAAAAAAAAAACATTGTTTTGCTAAATTTTGGTTTTCTATTTTTTAAAATTATTTTTCCCTCTCTTTCTCCCTTTATTTCCCTTTTCCCCCACTGAATGAAATAGAATGAAAGTTGTTTAGGTTTTTTGTTTTGTCTTTTTTCATTTTTTTCCATTTTTCCACTCTCCAAATTTTCAAAATTCCTCCAGCTTTGAAAAATGTACGGCCTGTCCAGGGATAAATGAAATTGCAACCCAGCCACTCTGTAACCTTTCAAAATGTCTTCAACGTTTGAGAAGGCAGAGGGTAAAATTTTCAAAAGTGACGTAGGCATTTATGTCCAGATCCACAAAGGCAGAGGCAAGGGAATGCCTAGTTGGAGGATACTGATAGGGCTCAGGTGTCTAACCCCCATCTTAGCAGCCACTGCTATTCAAAACACTCCCACTCAGCTGCCACCTAACTGTAGTCACCTAAACTCACTCAGCATATAAGGTTTTACTGTAAAAGTTTCCATGGTGCTGATTTTTCCACTTGTGGGCACACACATTGCTGCCTCACTCTAGGCCCCAGAGTGGTCCAGAAGCAGATAGGCATTCCTCTGCCTATCTCGCGGGGGAGGGGATCAGCTATTCCATAGGTGTACTCACAGGTCACCTACTGGATTGGGTCCCCTTAAGAATCTGTGGGTGGTAATTGCCACCTTATAACTTTTAGCTCTGTGGTTACAGAATTCACCTGGGATGTAAGAGACCACAGGTTCAATTCCCCCTGCTGTCTAAGGAGGAGAAAGAATTTGAACATGGCTTTCCCACTCCTCCTAGTCTGCTAACCACTGGGCTATGGGATATTCCAGTATGGACACTCCCGTCAGTTTTACCTGTTGATGCTGAAACCCAGTGTCCAGACCTCCTGCTGTAATGACTCTTCAATTGTTTATACTAAGTAGAAGAGGCTCAACAGGAGAGACTCAAAGCACCTCACATCAAGATGTCCCATAAGTGAATGGTGAGCACAGCCACCTGAAAAGTGAGTGTGTGCTGTAGGTTCAAATCCCTCCTCCCCACTCAGGAAGAGGTGGGAAGTGAACGTGGGTCTCCAACTTATAAGGTGATACACTCACACGCACACTTAATATGTATTTAATTAAAAAGGAACAGCTTCAATGAGAAAGACCCATAGTCCAGTAGTTAGGCCATTCAGCTGAAAGGTAGGGAATGTCTCTCCAAATCCATTCCCTTCGGCAGACAGAGAGGGGAATTTAAGGATATCCCATGTGAGTACCCTAACTACGGGGTGGATTTGGGTCTAAATATTCCTAGACCCTATCACCCTACAACTAGTCTGTAATTTTGCAGTATTTAAACAATGTTTCCACACCTATTCCCAAGTGGACCTCATGGGAACTAAGGGCCAGATCATCCCCTACCATGGTGGGGCTGTGGAACTACTGGGAACTCCAGGAGCTTTTCACTGGAGTGTTTCCTCTTCAAAAAAGGGAGGGATTCCTAATCTTGAAGAGGAGATGGGGGGGGGCAGCTTGACATCAAGGAGAATCCTAGAGTGTGACAGGAATAAATGGAGACCATAGACTTATTCCTGCTCCCATTGCAGTCAACAGGAATTGATCATGAATTTCAGTGGGAGTAGTGTGTGTGTGCATGGTAATGACTAAAAGGAAACATTTAGTCAAATGAAAATTGTCCTTTGTTTGCTTCTCCTCCTCTAGGAAAGAAACAAGAACAATCTGAAGAAGGTAAGATTTCCTGTAAACCTGTTAATCCATCAGCAAGGGGCACATTTCATCCAGTCACAATGATAGAGCACACATGAAAATATGATTGGTTATTTCATTTGCCAAGAGCCACTGTAGGGGTATATGAAGTTTTAAATTTCTTGTGCTCTTCCAACAGTAGTTAATTGGATAAAGAGTATGATTGCTTCCATTGACTTCAGTGGGAATTAGATTGGGCTGAATTAGACTATCTTGACCTTCTGCCTGCCTTTCTTTCAGGGCTACGAACACTGAGCGCTAGATTAGGTAAGAGGAGGTATTTCCATATATTTCTAGTGAATAGTCATTCACTCATCATAAACCTATCGTACATCACAGCTCATATGGCAGTCACCCTTCCAGAGAAAGAGGGTATGGACTTGCTAATCAGAGTGGCTTGTCTCCCCTCCTGGCACGCATTGGGTCCTGGGTTCTTTATTTCAGCGCCTGGTGCCTCCACCCAAAGTGACTTCTGTCTGTGCTTGGGACACGGGGTGCTGTCCCTTGTGAAAATGACTAATGCTACTTATCAAAGAATATAACCTAGCACACGAACAACACAATATATTAATACAAGTCCCAACAAATGAAAGGCCACACTCAAAAATAACAGTATGACACACAGAACTTTACTGGGGACAGGAAACAAAGGCTCTAGGGAAGCAACATAAGAACAGCCATACTGTGTCAGACCAATAATCCATCCAGCCCAGTATTCTGTCTTCTGACAGTGGCTTGTGCCTGATGCATCAGAGGGAATGAACAGAACAGGGCAATTTATCTAATGATCCATTCCCTGTCATCCAGTTCCAGCTTCTGATAGTCAGAGGCTTAGGGACACCCAGAGCACTAGCTTGCATCCCTGACAATCTTGGCTAATAGCCATTGAAGGAGCTATCCTCCATGAACTTATCTCATTCTTTTTTTTAATCCCATTATATTTTTGGCCTTCACAACATCCTTTGGCAATGAGTTCCACAGATTGACTGTGTGTTCTGGGAAGCAGTACTTCCTTTTGTTTATTTTAAACCTACTGTCTATTAATTTCATTGGGTAACCTCTGTTTCTTGTGTTATGTGAAGCAGTTAATAATACTTATTTTCTCCAGACCATTCATGATTTTATAGACTTCTATCATATCCCACCTTAGTTGTATCCTTTCTAAGCTGAACAGTCCCAGTCTTTTTAATCGCTTCTCATACAGAAGGTGTTCCATACCCCTAACCATTTTTTGTTGCCCTTCTCTGTCCTTTTTCCAATTCTAATATATCTTTTTGAGATGGGGTGACCAGAACTGCATGCAGTATTCAAGGTGTGGGAGGACTATAGATTTATATAGTGGCATTATGATATTTTCTTATTATTATCTATCACTTACCTAATGATTCCTTACATTCTGTTAGCTGTTTTGACTGCACATTGAGTGGATGTTTTCAGAGAACTATCCACGATGACTCCAAGATCTTTCTTGAGTGGTAACAGCTAATTTAGACCCCATCATTTTGTATGTATATTTGGGATTATGTTTTCCAATGTTCACTGCTTTGCATTTATCAACCTTGAATTTCCTCTGCCATTTTGTTGCCTAGTCACGCAGTTTTGTGAGATCCCTTTGTAACTCTTCACAGTCTGCTTTGGACTTAACTATTCTGACTAATTTAGTATCATACATAAACATTACCATCTCACTGTACCCCCTTTTACCAAGTTTACCCCTTTTTCCAGATAATTTATGAATGAGCTGAATAGCACTGGTCCCAGTACAGATCCTTAGGGGATTCCACTCTCTATTGGAAAGAGGTTAAGATCAACTAAGGAAAGGGTTAAGAGTAACTAAAGTACTAAAACATCAATAATCTAACAAATGCCCCATCTCCCTGTATTCACCACTGTACTAAAACCCCCAGCTCCCTCCCTAGCACCTTTCCAGGCAGATGGTGTGCTGGGGATAAGTCCTGAAACAAGTTATGAAGTTCTGTGAATGTTGGATGGCTTACACAAAAAGAAAGGGGTTCTCTTACGGTGTCTTCGCCCCCAGGTGAGATTAGGTCCTCTCCTGGCTCCCTGGTCTGGAGTCTTGGGAGGTTCCAGCTGGCTCTAGGTAGCTGGCACTGGGTTGGTTCTCTTCCCCTCTGATCGCTGGTCTCTGCAGGGCTGGCACACCTCAGGCGCACACTAAACCCTACAATAGTACAAAGCCTCCCTTTGGGTGGAGAGTGGGAATTGAGTACAGATCTTTGGGCTGTGCTGCTCCTCTCCCAGTTCGAAACTCAAACAATCAAAAGTGAAACCAAAACTGGTCCCTTTGTCCTTCAGTTAGCCTGTTCCCTCCCACCGAGGCACTATGGAGTTCTGGCTCCTCCCTGGCCCAGCAAAACTATCAATCATTCCAGCCAAAGCTCCCCACTGGCTTTTTTAAGCATTTCCAGGCTATTCTCTCCCTGCCCTAGGTTTGAAGCTGCCTGGGAAATGGCATCCAGTGGGTCTGCAGCCAGTGTTCTGTAGGCCAGAGAGTAGGACCCCTAGAGCCTCCATTCAGTGTCCAGGAACGAGCAAAGTCCAAAGGGGTGGCGGCTACATTCAAATGTATGTCTCAGCTCAATAATTTAGTATCTAATTCCCAGCTGTGTCACATAGCTATATTTGGGGACTTTTCTCTCTCATCTCCACATGTTCTTCTGAGGTGTTTGCTGTAGTAGGCTTCAGGCAGTGAGCTAGGCTGGGAAAAGCCAGAGGCAAAAGGCAAGGTCTCTGTGTCCTGCTTCACTCTCTTGTCAAGTATCTTGTTTGGGAGCTTGGCTGGTTCTATGGGCAGATTACAGTTACTCCATCACAGCCCAGGTCAGGTGGGACCTCCACATCCCTGTGATCATAGAATCATAGAATCATAGAATATCAGGGTTGGAAGGGACCTCAAGAGGTCATCTAGTCCAACCCCCTGCTCAAAGCAGGACCAATTCCCAACTAAATCATCCCAGCCAGGGCTTTGTCAAGCCGGGCCTTAAAAACCTCCAAGGAAGGAGACTCCACCACCTCCCTAGGTAACGCATTCCAGTGCTTCACCACCCTCCTAGTGAAATAGTGTTTCCTAATATCCAACCTGGACCTCCCCCACTGCAACTTGAGACCATTGCTCCTTGTTCTGTCATCTGCCACCACTGAGAACAGCCGAGCTCCATCCTCTTTGGAACCCCCCTTCAGGTAGTTGAAGGCTGCTATCAAATCCCCCCTCATTCTTCTCTTCTGGAGACTAAACAATCCCAGTTCCCTCAGCCTCTCCTCATAAGTCATGTGCTCCAGACCCCTAATCATTTTTGTTGCCCTCCGCTGGACTCTTTCCAATTTTTCCACATCCTTCTTGTAGTGTGGGGCCCAAAATTGGACACAGTATTCCAGATGAGGCCTCACCAATGTCGAATAAAGGGGAACGATCACGTTCCTCGATCTGCTGGCAATGCCCCTACTTATACAGCCCAAAATGCCGTTAGCCTTCTTGGCAACAAGAGCACACTGTTGACTCATATCCAGCTTCTCGTCCACTGTGACCCCTAGGTCCTTTTCTGCAGAACTGCTACCTAGCCATTCGGTCCCTAGTCTGTAGCAGTGCATGGGATTCTTCCGTCCTAAGTGCAGGACTCTGCACTTATCCTTGTTGAACCTCATCAGGTTTTTTTTGGCCCAATCCTCTAATTTGTCTAGGTCCCTCTGTATCCGATCCCTACCCTCTAGTGTATCTACCACGCCTCCTAGTTTAGTGTCATCTGCAAACTTGCTGAGAGTGCAGTCCACACCATCCTCCAGATCATTAATAAAGATATTAAACAAAACTGGCCCCAGGACCGACCCTTGGGGCACTCCGCTTGAAACCGGCTGCCAACTAGACATGGAGCCATTGATCACTACCCGTTGAGCCCGACGATCTAGCCAGCTTTCTATCCACCTTACAGTCCATTCATCCAGCCCATATTTCTTTAACTTGGCGGCAAGAATACTGTGGGAGACTGTATCAAAAGCTTTGCTAAAGTCAAGGAATAACACATCCACTGCTTTCCCCTCATCCACAGAGCCAGTTATCTCATCATAGAAGGCAATTAGGTTAGTCAGGCACGACTTCCCTTTGGTGAATCCATGCTGACTGTTCCTGATCACTTTCCTCTCCTCTAAGTGTTTCATAATTGATTCCTTGAGGACCTGTTCCATGATTTTTCCAGGGACTGAGGTGAGGCTGACTGGCCTGTAGTTCCCCGGATCCTCCTTCTTCCCTTTTTTAAAGATGGGCACTACATTAGCCTTTTTCCAGTCATCCGGGACCTCCCCCGATCGCCATGAGTTTTCAAAAATAATGGCTAATGGCTCTGCAATCTCATCTGCCAACTCCTTTAGCACCCTCGGATGCAGCGCATCCGGCCCCATGGACTTGTGCACATCCAGTTTTTCTAAATAGTCCCGAACCACTTCTTTCTCCACATAGGGCTGGTCACCTTCTCCCCATATTGTGCTGCCCAGTGCAGCAGTCTGGGAGCTGACCTTGTTCGTGAAGACAGAGGCAAAAAAAGCATTGAGTACATTAGCTTTTTCCACATCCTCGGTCACTAGGTTGCCTCCCACATTCAGTAAGGGGCCCACACTTTCCTTGACTTTCTTCTTGTTGCTAACATACCTGAAGAAACCTTTCTTGTTACTCTTAACATCTCTTGCTAGCTGCAACTCCAAGTGTGATTTGGCCTTCCTGATTTCATTCCTGCATGCCTGAGCAATAGTTTTATACTCCTCCCTGGTCATTTGTCCAATCTTCCACTTCTTGTAAGCTTCTTTTTTGCGTTTAAGTTCAGCAAGGATTTCACTGTTTAGCCAAGCTGGTCGCCTGCCATATTTACTATTCTTTCTACACATCGGGATGGTTTGTTCCTGCAACCGCAATAAGGATTCTTTAAAATACAGCCAGCTCTCCTGGACCCCTTTGCCCTTCATGTTATTCTCCCAGGGGATCCTGCCCATCTGTTCCCTGAGGGAGTCAAAGTCTGCTTTTCTGAAGTCCAGGGTCCGTATTCTGCTGCTCTCCTTTCTTCCTTGTGTCAGGATCCTGAACTCGACCATCTCATGGTCACTGCCTCCCAGGTTCCCATCCACTTTTGCTTCCCCTACTAATTCTTCCCTGTTTGTGAGCAGCAGGTCAAGAAAAGCTCTGCCCCTAGTTGGTTCCTCCAGCACTTGCACCAGGAAATTGTCCCCTACACTTTCCAAAAACTTCCTGGATTGTCTGTGCACCGCTGTATTGCTCTCCCAGCAGATATCAGGGTGATTAAAGTCTCCCATGAGAACCAGGGCCTGCGATCTAGCAACTTCTGCTAGTTGCCAGAAGAAAGCCTCATCCACCTCATCCCCCTGGTCTGGTGGTCTATAGCAGACTCCAACCACGACATCACCCTTGTTGCTCACACTTCTCAACTTTATCCAGAGACTCTCAGGTTTTTCTGCAGTTTCATACCGGAGCTCTGAGCAGTCATACTCCTCTCTTACATACAACGCAACTCCCCCACCTTTTCTGCCCTGCCTGTCCTTCCTGAACAGTTTATATCCATCCATGACAGTACTCCAGTCATGTGAGTTATCCCACCAAGTCTCTGTTATTCCAATCGCATCATAGTTCCCTGATTGTGCCAGGACTTCCAGTTCTCCCTGCTTGTTTCCCAGGCTTCTTGCATTTGTGTATAGGCACTTAAGATAACTCATCGATCGTCCCTCTTTCTCAGCATGAGACAGGAATCCTCCCCTCTTGCGCTCTCCTGCTTGTGCTTCCTCCCAGGATCCCATTTCCCCACTTACCTCAGGGCTTTGGTCTCCTTCCCCCGGTGAACCTAGTTTAAAGCCCTCCTCACTAGGTTAGCCAGCCTGCTGGCGAAGATGCTCTTCCCTCTCTTCGTTAGGTGGAGCCCGTCTCTGCCTAGCACTCCTCCTTCTTGGAACACCATCCCATGGTCGAAGAATCCAAAGCCTTCTCTCCGACACCACCTGCGTAGCCATTCATTGACTTCCACGATTCGACGGTCTCTACCCAGGCCTTTTCCTTGCACAGGGAGGATGGACGAGAACACCACTTGCGCCTCAAACTCCTTTATCCTTCTTCCCAGAGCCACGTAGTCTGCAGTGATCCGCTCAAGGTCATTCTTGGCAGTATCATTGGTGCCCACATGGAGAAGCAGGAAGGGGTAGCGATCCGAGGGCTTGATGAGTCTCGGCAGTCTCTCCGTCACATCGTGTATCCTAGCTCCTGGCAAGCAGCAGACCTCTCGGTTTTCCCGGTCGGGGCGGCAGATAGATGACTCAGTCCCCCTGAGGAGGGAGTCCCCGACCACCACCACCCTCCTCCTCCTCTTGGGAGTGGTGGTCGTGGAACCCCCATCCCTAGGACAGTGCATCTTTTGCTTTCCAATCGGTGGAGTCTCCTTCTGCTCCCTTCCCTCAGATGGGTCATCTAGTCCACTCTCCGCATTAGTACCTGTGGAGAGAACATGGAAACGATTGCTCACCTGTATCTCCATTGCTGGTGCATGGACGCTCCTCTTTCTCCTTCTGGAAGTCACATGCTGCCAAACCTCTTCACAATCCTTCTGTCCCTGCTGTGCCTGCTCTGAATCTTCAGAACATTGTGGCCGTAGAAGCATCTCCTGACGTCTGTCCAGGAAATCTTCATTTTCCCTTATGCAACGCAGTGTTGATACTCGTTTCTCCAGCCCTCGAACCTTCTGGTGATTGGTAGGAGCCAGGCAGAATTGGGAATGCTGGCTTTAGCACCAAGCTAGTGCATTTCCATTATAACAAATTCTCATGACTCTTCTTTGAACAGCCACAAGGCCAAAATAGCACAGGCTTGAAAGTTGCAACATGGCATGGAAATAGTTCTCCCAGGCTATGGGAGTGGGAGTACTCATGGAATAAGTTGCTACCAGTGGAGACAAGGGTACCAGAACTGAGCCCATACTTGACAGTAGCAGTACATTATTCTGCTCCGCTTGCCAAAGGAACACTTAGTGAGTGGTGCACTGCACATGGGTGTGTAGCTGATTGAGCTTTGCAGTGAACTACCAGGTCATCAGAATGACGGCCAGCCCTGGGAAACTCAGGATCTAGTGAGAGGGGTCATCTTCCCTCCCCTGCTGCTTTCCCCACCAAAAGACTTCCTTAGCCCAATCCACCCAGGGGCAGGAGCCGGTTGGATTTTGTTGAGTTCCTGCTGCAATAAGTAGGAAGGAATGATCAGGACCTGATCAGGTCACCAGTAAATTTAATTATGTACTGTACTTTTTTTCTGACAGCTAAGTAAAAATAAAATAACAGCTCTCTTAGAAAATAGGGAAATAGCCAGGTGTCCTGCAGCCTCAGGTTACACTGGCAAAGAGTAAATATGTAAAAGACACAACAACCCTCCTGCTTCAGCCATCAAGCAAATACAGCCTGAGCTTTGCAGAATAGTCTGTCATGGACATATTACTGTCAGATCATTAGTGCATTATGGGTTTCTTGCCTCTTCCTTTGAAGCAGCTGGGAATGGGCATTGTCAGAGCCAAGATGCACCATTAGATACATTATTATTGTTCAATGCAGTCCAATAAGTTGGTCCAATAAAGGATATTACCTCACCCACCTTGTCTCTCTATTATTCTATTCAGTCTTGCACTGACAGGGATAGCATGCTCTTCCTTGCTCCCAGCACTCTCGCTAAAAAATATTATTTGTATGAAAGTCACAAATGGAGAGTAAAGTAAAAATCCCATGGGCACAGCGATTACCATGAAAAGCAGCCAAGTTAGCACATATTTGTTGTCATTTGTTTTAGATGTCTTCCATTGTTTGAATCTGCTATTGTTAGCGGTCAAGGTCAGAGGATTTACAACTTAATTTTACATTTTGATCTGAAGACGGTATGATTAGTGGTTACTCTTGGAAAAGAGTTTGTGGACTTGTTCTTGCTATCATGGCATTCCTTTGTAGATTTCAGTGAACTTCAGCAGGAATAGGTTTGGGCTGTGTGTGTATGTGGAGTTTTGTGTGTATGGTACTGTCAAAATAAGAAGTATAAATAAGAAACATCTGTTTTCTTCCCTTCATTCAGAAAATAAAGAAAAAGTGTTTGAAGCAGGTAAGATTTCCTATGTCCTTACTTTACTCTTCATTCACAGTCAAATCTCACTTGCTTGCATTGACACCACACACATGAAATTGTGTGTCTATTTCATGCACCAGTTGCAGAGAGCTGCTACTGCAACAGATTAAAAACAATGAGGAGTCCTTGTGGCACCTTAGAGACTAACAAATTTGTTTGGGGATAATCTTTCATGGGCTAAAACCCACTTCATCAGATGCAAGAGAATAGGAAGCTTTAAATATGTGTTGCACTTCTAACAGAGTTAATGCGAATGGCATCAGGAATGCTGCCTGTGTTGTCAGTTTCCAAATGTTTTGCAGTTTTATGTTGGTAATTGCACACAGATGGGTTAGAAGTCTTTGTTAGCATCACTAAAACATTGCAGGGCACTAACATGGTCTGCTGTGGAACAGAGTAGTCTGATGGCCATGGGGAAATTCCAGTTTGTGTTGAGAGTTGGTGGGATCAGGCAGGTTTTGTATAGCATTCTGTTCCCCCTTCTTTCCTGCAGTTTCTTCATCCATAGATCAGCATTGCTAAAGCCCCAATTTGGCAAAGCACTTGAGCATATGCATAAGTGCCATTACCTTTAATGCGACCCAAGCAGATGATAAGGTCAAGCATGTGCTTAAATGCCTTGCTGGATTGGGACATAAAACTTCACACTAATACAGGCCCCTATCCTATGAGAGGAGTTCTACAGAAGACAGTGTGGCTACTCAAAGTGCATAGAGTTAGGCACAGATGAAAATCTGTGCAGAATTGGGGCCATAGGGTTAAATTCTGCTCTCACATACATCCCCTCAATCTTGTTTATGCCAGTGAGGGTCTAAATGGAGTAATCAGACAGAATTTGGCCTGTTGCCTGCTATATAACACAGATTAATTTTGTCACTGGTAACCCTTCTATGGCCCAGGTGGGAAACTCCAGTGTGGCTCTGTTTTAGCCACTATAAAATAGTTCCCTTTCTGTTTTAAGATCCAGCAATTTTTCAAGCTCAGTATGCTATGAAGAAAAGATTGAGGTTATTAGATTGTGACTAAGAGAGACCCAAGGTGGGTGGTGCATTAGGAAACCAGAGAATTTACATATATTATTCTTTACTCATCCTTTCTCTGCCTTTCTTTCAGAAATGAAAAAGTACAGCTCTCAATTAGGTATGAATATCATATTTCATATATATTTAATACATACAATAGTTCAAGTAGTATAATCCATAATTATTGTTAAACATTTTGTACATCAATGTCAAGTATCAGTTGCTAGCAAAGACCCATTTTAAGCAAAAGTGGGCCTAGAGATTAACAGAGACACAGACAGAAACTGAGTCAGATGTGTCTTCACATTCCATATGACATTTCCTGTAATTCTGTCCAGTGAAACACAGCTGATGAAGTCTCGACATGTGTCAGACATGCTCTGGGACTTTGTCTCGTGGTGCCTGACCCCATACAGCTAGAACCAATGTGAGTTTTGACAGTGACCTCAGTGGGAGCAGGAGAAAAGTCTTGAGCCAAATTTTTAAAGGTATTTAGGTACCTAGGGATACAGATAAGGCCAGATCAGGAGTCTGATTGATGAGCATGGCAACCAGTTACAGGGAATCCAGCATCCACAGATAATAAAGACAACATTTTATTGCAGGCAAAGATAGGTGTAAAATCAAAGATGGGGAAAGGACAGGAATCAGGAAGAAAAAGGAAAGGCAGTGGAATCAGGGATAACAATATGTGATTTCCCAACCAATTACACATCAACAACTGAACACTCCTTCCCTTAAGTACAAACAAAGCAATAATAAAAGGAATGCCGCCTCCCAACTCTCCCCAGAATCTCTCCAGTCTGGCTGGTGGTGTGTCAGAGTGATAGGAAGGGCTGGGGTCCCTTATGGGAAACTCATAGTTCTCCCTTCTGAGTGGAGTGGGCTGCTGGCCGCAATGCGAGGCTGCTGTCTCCTACCGGGATCGGCTGGCACTGTCCTCAGAGGTACAGAGGAATCTTTGCGCTCAGTGTCTCCTTGTGGATCTGGATGCTCCAGGTTGGACTCAAAGCCTCTGGCTGAGAGATCTGGCTGGAGTTGATCCCTTCTGGTGCTGGGATCAACTCCAAGGCCGCTTCCTCTCTGGCTTGTGTAAGACAACACCCTGCAGCCAGCTCTTCCACAAACATATCTCTGGCCCGGCTCATGCCATGTCCTGTGCACATGTCCCGGTGGTCGCAGTCAGTGCAGGCTATCTGGGACCTGCAGCTGGTTGCCATGCTTATAAATCACATTCCTGCTCCCGTCCAGTCCCCACAGGTTGATTGTGTCTCTCAAGCACAGAGTAGTCAGACAGTCTCAGCTCCCCCAATGTCTGTTCTGCTGCCTGGAGGAACTGCTGGAAGCTGCTTTTCTCAAGCCCCCAAACTGTCAAGGAAGCTGCAGAGGGCTTGTGAGAAAGAATGATGAAAGACTGAAAGAAGCAGAGAGCTGGGTATGGCCAAACACATAGCGAGCACAAGCACTGAATGAAAATATTAGGCTCACTCACTTAATATGGCTGAGCCATGGTGTGACAATCAGGGTCCAGAGACCCCAGAGAAAACAGGGGTTTGAATTCTGAAAGAATAAGCAATTGAATTAACTGGTTGTATACAATATTACTGTACTCTAAAAGTACATTGAGCAAGCTCTTTTATGAATGTAGTTGACACACTGGTGATTACTATCATGGTGAAATGTTTGTATTAACACTAGGTGAGGAATTATGGATACTCACTGATATTTTGCTTTGAAATCTGTGAGCAAACAAAGGGAGAAATAGGTTTTCTTCCAGACATGAGAGAAAGAATGTCTCCAGGGAAATTAAGCAGTATGGAATCAAAACAATGGAAACCCTGATTTATGTACGAATCAGCAGGGGGATGCGAAGTCCACAGGAAGGGAAGACCAGCAGGAAGTCTTCCTGGCTCTTGGAACAGAGAGAATGAAGTTTAGGGTAATATCAGAAACTGCAAAAAGACATTAGAATTATCCATTACTTATCACAGAATTATGGGTCCTTCAGCCAAGGGGGTTGAAGAATCTGGGAGCTGTCAGTGAGAAACCTGCCTAGGCAAACACTGGAACTTGCTAAAATTAAGTTTCAATCTTAGAAGCATATTTTTACTTTAGTTTGTTTGTTTGTAACCATTTCTATCCCTGTTCCTTCAACTTGGTATCACTTGCATCTAGGTTCTATTGGTAATAAATTTGTTTTACCTTTAGAAAATCAGCTCAGTGTTGTACATTAAACCAAAGGGTAAAATCCTCAGCTCATCTATCAGACTGGTGTGTGTTCTGTCTCTATTGAGGCCACGAACTAGAGAACTTCTATGAGGGGCCAGTGAGAGGGACTGAACACTGAAGGGGAGACAGGTCTGGGGAGACTCGGAACTGGAAGGGCTGTTGGGGTCACCCTGCAAGGAATAACCAGGCTGGTGGGAGCCAGGGTGAGGTCATTATGCTGTTATCAGGCTGTCAGGACTCAGAGCCAAAGCTTCACAGCACAGAAGCACCCAGGGTTGAAGCGCAGGCAGAGACACAACCCGGTTTTGGTCTGGGTGAACCCCCTAAGTGTCATATGTGCTATTTATGAAGTTGAAATACTTTTCACATTCAAAGGGGCAAAAACAGAGGTGTTGTTCGATAATGTTTGTATTTTTACAGAGGAGCTGCAGAGACAAAATGGTGAGTTTCACTGACTTCTAAGCAGTAGCACTCAACAGTAGTGTATGTCCTATGTTTGTAAGACCCAACACCAGTCCTTCAATAATACATTATATAGCAGCATGCTGCACACTGTCAGTTGTGAGTCGTGTCTTTATTCCCTTCTGTAGTCCAAATATAGAATTATTCAATCTGTAGTAAGGTACAATTCCTTGGAATCTGAGAAATATACCTGTGTAAAGGCTAAGCAGGAACAGAATAAGGACCAAGTTTACACTGAATGTGAAGTCCAGTTGAAGGTCTCTGCTTTAATATTCAAAGCCTTTGGTGGTATCTGCCTTGCTTATCTGAGAAATGCTTCTCTCTCTGTTACCGAAACCTCAGCTGACAGCTCTACTCCACTAAAACAAAGAAAATGTAACAGAATACAGTGAGGCATATGAGAGCAGGAGAAGAACCTGAACCTGAACCTTCACAGGGTCTGGACTTAGGCCATTATACAGGTCCACTACCTGAGTGTCACCTTCAGTGGAATGTGCATATGGACAGTCACTGAAAGGAGAAAGGGAAGTTACTTATCTGTACAGCAGCTGGAGTTTGTGGAAATGTGCTGTCCTTGTGCACATTCCACGGCCCACCTTCCATCTCCTCTACCCTGGAGACTTTTACCTGCCAGGATTCCATGGTAGAGAGGAAACTGAATGGCAATTAACAAATCCCACCTTTTTATGCACTTGACATGGGGCATGAAAGCAGCTCTAGCCCCATGCTCAGCCACATGAGAACTGCTGGCCAAATGATTCCAACCTGGAGTGTATGGGGTGGATGAGCACCATCAGTGGAATGTGCATATGGACAGAACATCTCTCTCCAGGTAAGTAACTGCCCTTTTTCTGTTATCTATCTGACAATGTAGTGAAAACTTCGCTACAGAAAAGAAGTTACATATTTTGCATGGTTGAAGAAAAAAACAATTTTGTGCCTTTTCCATTGCACTTCAGAATGAAATAATAAGGATTAGAGTCACAAATGTACTTAGGCATTGCATCGCTGAGAGAAAAAACCCTGCATGTCTCATGATACCAACAGCCAGTGTTTAGGGGTGTGGGGCAGTCAGGTTTCAATCCCCAGCTCCATGTGATTTGGAGCAGGGATTTGACTCCAGGTGTTTTGCTTTCCAGTTGAATGCCCTAACCGCTGGGTATATTGGGACAAACACACCCCCTCTCATTTGTGCAGACCTGAGCCTGTTGGCCAGCCCTAGCCAAGACTATAAGATCAGGCCTCTAGCACGACAGGCAGGGAGAAGCCTAGTTTGTGAATACCACTTTGCAGCCACTGGGGCTTACATACGAGTGAGGGTTCCAAGCTGCTCATTAGCTGTGGAGCACATCAGGATTTAGTTGGCTTTGTGCCTGTTTGACCAGAGAAACCTAGACACCATGGGGTCTCTAGTCGCTTAGAGGGTTAGGTGGCAGTTAAGGTTTGGGTTTGAGAATTTCAGTGATGCCTCAGAGCTGGACTTAGTCACCTAAATAGGCACTGATATTCTTAATTACTTCTGTGAATCTAGTGCCAAGTACTTGATTCAGAGTCCCCTGAAGTGAAGGAAAGTCTCCCATTGACTTCAGTGGGTTTGGATTTGGCTATAGGCCTGCATTGACTTTGAATCACTGTCACATGTATGAGGGAGAGGTTTCCTTTGTTCCTTGAGGCCTCTTTCTTCTGGGACAGAGTCACATGTGCAAATGCTTGTGCCTTTTTTACAGGACAAAGCCAATGGGAAAATGTTATGGGACACTACTCCAAGAAAAAGAGAGGGTTTCTCACCCTGTGTACTAATTGAGGTTCTTTGAGATGTGTGTCCCTATGGGTGGTCCACTGCCTACCCTCCTCCCTTCTGTTTAGGAGTTCAGACATGGACTCTGTGGTAGAGAAGGAACTGAAGGCATTTGGACCACATGACACTATATTGCTGCCGCTTATGGTGCGAGACGGGGGAGTGTACGTGCAATCAAATGGTTACAGCTACCAAAAATCTCCCATCCTAGACACATGGACTCAAGTATACCTAAAGTGGAACACCCATAGGGACACACATCTTAGAGAAGATCAGTTACTGCACAAAGTCACCTTCTCTTTTGAGGATGCTCTATGGCCTGTGTTATACAGGAGGTCAGACTAGATCATCACAGTGATCCGTTCTGGACTTAGAAACTATGAATCTGTCATGCACATTGTCTCCCCTTCACAGCCAGAGATATTCCCCACCAAAGACAATATAGCCTTCAGTATTTTAGCTATTAACTCACTTCCTTCTTGGACCTATCATGACTAAAGCTTATGTCATTTTCATTAAACATTTGTTTGTTTTTCAGAAAACTTGGAGCAGAGAATAAGTAAGTTTATATGATTTTCTTCCCATGTGTTCTACAAATATTCAGGAATCGGGACAAGAATGATTTATTATTAGACCTCACCCCTCTCTCCTGCCCTTGATAGAGCTCTTTATTTGGGTTGCTTTGTTGAATTTTTAAAAAGACTCCCCCAATGGTGTTTTGTATTCTCCAAGAACCATAACCCTACTGCAAAGAGACAGAGTATCAAAGGAGATGTACACATTGAAAGGACTCTACTCTGAAACTGAATTGCAGGCCATGATGTAAATGGTGTCACTGCCTCTTTTGGTAGTAGATGCCATGTTAGTGGAGCAGCATCATGTGTCATATTCTCCTCTTTTGCTAATTAGTTGTTGCCATGAAGCTCCATCTTAAATTTATTAAAGCAAGAAAAGAATCTTGTCTAGGTTTAGCAGCTAGTTCTAGAACGCTGTGGGGTTTAATACCCTGACCCAAGCGGGAACTCTTGAGAGTGAAAGGCCAGATCATCCCCTTGGATTTGAAAACTGCTGGGAACTTCAAGGGCCTTTCATTTTAACTTCCACGGATGAGGGGAGTTCTCCCCTCACACATCAGAATGCAGATTCTGTGCCTCTTTCACAGAACACATCCAATGAGACATTGTTAAGGTTCCATTCAATGGCACAACCTTGTAGAGGCAGCATAGCAGTGTCAGAAAAAATCTAGCAGTCCTTAATCCAAGACTTGATGCTTTCTTCAATAAATCCAGTGGCAAGACTTCCGTTGACTACCCTGTAAACAGGATTGGTCTGGTAATTTGATTACAATAAAGTACATATATCAAAAAATGTCCTGTTTGTTTTTCTTTGCAGAAAAACTCAAGGAGGAAAAGGGTAAGTTTGCTCTGACATGAGGTCTGGAGTGGAAAAGGTCAGTCACTTCCCCATTGAGGGATGTGGAAGAGGCAAGCTTTTTTAACTGCTGAGGAGTCAGGATCTCTCTGTTTCTATGGTGAGCGGGAGGTGGGTGAATTTTGCAGTTGGGACTCAGGGGAATTTGGGCATTTTTCACTTGGGGGTTGTTTCTCTGTTTGACTGGGGTGCGGTGGAGGTGTCAGATTGGGACTGGTCAGAGTAAAGAAATGTTTGTTAACTCAATATGCATCAAAAACAAAGATAAAACAGGGGGTGCATTGTGATGGGGCTGCTTTTGCAAAGCAACGGGAGAAAGGTAAGGGTGAGTGTGGCGGGATCCCCGGGGTTCAGCCTGGGAATGTGGGAGTGCTGTGCCCCCCTTAACTCTCCAGACTGGGCTGTGTCCCACAATGCTTTGTTAGTGACAAGCAGCAAACCCCTCCAGGCCCTGTTATCACTCAGCAGACCAGCATGTGGAGCCCCACACCCAGCTAGATTCAATGAATGCTCCCAGAGCCACTCATGAATCACATAGAGAAATGCCCCAGCCAAACCCCCCAGCTCCCCGCACTGTATCATAGAATCATAGAATATCAGGGTTGGAAGGGAAATCAGGAGGTCATCTAGTCCAACCCCCTGCTCAAAGCAGGACCCAACTAAATCATCCCAGCCAGGGCTTTTTCAAGCCTGACCTTAAAAACCTCAAAGGAAGGAGATTCCACTCCCTAGGTAATGCATTCCAGTGCTTCACCACCCTCCTAGTGAAAAAGTTTTTCCTAACATCCAACCAAACCTCCCCCACTGCAACTTGAGACCATTAATCCTTGTTCAGTCATCTGCTACCACTGAAAACATCCATCCTCTTTGGAACCCCCTTTCAGGTAGATGAAAGCAGCTATCAAATCCCCCCTCATTCTTCTCTTCTGCAGACTAAACAATCCCAGTTCCCTCAGCCTCTCCTCATAATTCATGTGTTCCAGCCCCCTAATCATTTTTAAAAAGCAACAGAGGGTCCTGTGGCACCTTTAAGACTAACAGAAGTATTGGGAGCATAAGCTTTTGTGGGTAAGAACCTCACTTCTTCAGGTTCTTACCCACGAAAGCTTATGCTCCCAATACTTCTGTTAGTCTTAAAGGTGCCACAGGACCCTCTGTTGCTTTTTACAGATTCAGACTAACACGGCTACCCCTCTGATACTAATCATTTTTGTTGCCTTCTGCTGGACGCTTTCCAATTTTTCCACATCCTTCTTGTAGTGTGGGGCCCAAAACTGGACACAGTACTCCAGATGAGGCCTCACCAATGTCGAATAGAGGGGAACGATCACGACCCTCGATCTGCTGGCAATGCCCCTACTTATACAGCCCAAAATGCCGTTACCCTTCTTGGAAACAAGAGCACACTGTTGACTCATATCCAGCTTCTCGTCCACTGTAACCAATAGGTCCTTTTCTGCAGAACTGCTGCCTAGCCATTCGGTCCCTAGTCTGTGGCAATGCATAGCATTCTTCCGTCCTAAGTGCAGGACTCTGCACTTGTCTTTGTTGAACCTCATCAGATTTCTTTTGGTCCAATCCTCTAATTTGTTTAGGTCCCTCTTTATCCTATCCCTACCCTCCAGCATATCTACCACTCCTCCCAGTTTAGTGTCATCTGCAAACTGGCTGAATGTGCAGTCCACGCCATCCTCCAGATCATTAATGAAGATATTGAACAAAACCGACCCCAGGACCGACCCTTGGGGCACTCCGCTTGATACCGGCTGCCAACTAGACATGGAGCCATTGATCACTATCCATTGATCCCGATGATCTAGCCAACTTTCTATCCACCTTATAGTCCGTTTTTCCAGCCCATACTTCTTTAACTTGCTGGCAAGAATACTGTGGGAGACCGTATCAAAAGCTTTGCTAAAGTCAAGGAATAACACATCCACTGCTTTCTCCTCATCCACAGAGCCAGTTATCTTTTCATAGAAGGCAATTAGATTAGTCAGGCATGACTTGCCCTTGGTGAATCCATGCTAACTGTTCCTGATCACTTTCCTCTCCTCTAAGTGCTTCAGAATTGATTCCTTGAGGACCTGCTCCATGATTTTTCCAGGGACTGAGGTGAGGCTGACTGGTCTGTAGTTCCCTGGATCCTCCTTCCCTTTTTTAAAGATGGGCACTACATTAGCCTTTTTCCAGTCATCCGGGACCTCCCCTGATCACCATGAGTTTTCAAAGATAATGGCTAATGGCTCTGCAATCACATCTGCCAACTCCTTTAGCACCCTTGTGCTCATCCAGCTTTTCTAAAAAGTCTCAAACCATTTCTTTTTCCACAGAGGGCTGGTCGCCTCCTCCCCATGCTGTGCTGCCCAGTGCAGTAGTCTGGGAACTGTCCTTGTTCGTGAAGACAGAATAAAAAAAAAGCATTGAATACATTAGCTTTTTCCACATCCTCTGTCACTAAGTTGCCTCCCTCATTAAGTATGGGGCCCACACTTTCCTTGACTTTCTTCTTGTTGCTAACATACCTGAAGAAACCCTTCTTGTTACTTTTAACATCTCTTGCTACCTGCAATTCCAAGTGTGATTTGGCCTTCCTGATTTCACTCCTGCATGCCTGAGCAATATTTTTATACTCCTCCCTGGTCATTTGTCCAATCTTCCACTTCTTGTAAGCTTCTTTTTTGTAAAAAGTAACAGAGGGTCCTGTGGCACCTTTAAGACTAACAGAAGTATTGGGAGCATAAGCTTTAGTGGGTAAGAACCTCACTTCTTCAGATGCAAGTGTTTCTTTTTTGTGTTTAAGATCAGCAAGTATTTCACTGATAAGCCAAGCTGGTCGCCTGCCATATTTACTATTCTTTCTACACATCGGGATGTTTTTTTCCTGTAACCTCAATAAGGATTCTTTAAAATACAGCCAGCTCTCCTGGACTCCTTTCCCCCTCATGTTATTCTCCGAGGGGATCCTGCCCATCAGTTCCCTGAGGGAATCAAAGTCTGTTTTTCTGAAGTCCAGGGTCCGTATTCTGCTGCTCTCCTTTCTTCCTTGTGTCAGGATCCTGAACTCGACCATCTCATGGTCACTGCCTCCCAGTTTCCCATCCACTTTTGCTTCCCCTACTAATTCTTCCCTTTATCTCGGAAATATACCGTATTGCACTGCTCAAGATGAGCGGTGCACATTTATTAATTTGTTCTTCACTTCATCAATGGAAAGTGGATATACGCCAGCCCTTTGCAAGCCTGAGCAATCACCCTTATCAAACCCTCAGGCAAACTCATTGGTAAAGATAAACAGTAAAACAAATTTATTGACTATAAAAAAACAGATTTTAAGTGATAGGCAAAAAGTCAGAGTTAGTTAACAAGAGAAATAAAATATAAGCATGCAGTCTAATCTCTTAATCCGATTAGACTGGGCAACAACTAGATAAACAGTTTTTATCACCCCATTGGATATTGCAGTTCATAGTAAACAGATTTCACCCTTGAAATCTGTGCCAGTCCTTTCTGTTAGTGTCTTCAGTCTTGTTCTCAGTGTCCTTGTTGCTTGCAGCATAGGTGGGGGAAGGAGAAAGGCCAAGCATGGTGCCCCTGTGGTCTCTTTTATACCTTAACTCTCATGTGATTGGAAAATTCAAGTCCAGGCATGTCTGCTGGGCATTGCTGAGTGCCCAGGTAAGGTTGAGAAATTACCTTGGTGTTTCCTCATGCAGGTGAGTAATTGAATTGTATCTCCTTTGATGGACAATGGCTGTTGATGGTTGTTTTTACACCTGCCCGGTCATTGGTTACTTTCCTTGCTGTTGCTGCTGGGGAGCTAATATCTGGCTGATTTCCCAACTTACAGCATGTTTTTGTGGCAGCCATAGAACAGAATCTCATAACTTCATATGCACTAAAGATATACATAGATAGAACAGTGGGTTTCAGCAGTTCATAACCTTTCCCCTGATACCTTACATGGCATGCTTAATATGCAATATCACAATTATACAGGTGAGGAATATGGAAGTTACGGGGGCTCCCCAGAGGTATAGAATGTCACAGGGAATTTGATTTCTGAAACAATAACACAGAGTGGGGTTTTATCAGGGAAATGTTCAGCAGCTAGTTCTAGATTGCACCAAGCAACCCTCTGTAAGTCTTAAACCACTCTGTGAGGTGTAATGCCTCCCCCCGCCAAGGAGAACTCCTTCTGCTGGCAGCTCCAGGATCCTCTCTCTCGGATGTTTCCTCGGAAACTTCCACTCACCTAGAGAGTTTATTGCCTTACAAACAGAGTGTGAAAGAGCCTGACATTTTTGTGGAGTCAAGTTTCAGAGTAGCAGCCGTGTTAGTCTGTATCCGCAAAAATAACAGGAGTACTTGTGGCACCTTAGAGACTAACAAATTTATTAGAGCATAAGCTTTCGTGGGCTACAACCCACTTAATCCGAAGAAGTGGGTTGTAGCCCACGAAAGCTTATGCTCTAATAAATTTGTTAGTCTCTAAGGTGCCACAAGTACTCCTGTTATTTTTGTGGAGTCAAAAGACTCTGCTGCAAAATGAATCATCATAGTCAATTTTCACAATGGAGTGAGGTGAACGATGGGATCTCCCAAGGAACCTGTTCTGTACCCTTTAACGATGAAAGCTTCTGTCATTATCACTGAATATTTGTTTCTTTCTCAGAAAACCTAGAGAAGACAATTGGTAAGTGTGTGTCTTATTTCTCTAATGCATAGTCTGGTCAATACACACAAATCTTGTTTAGTGGAAAGTGGAAGAATCTATTGTTGAACTTTTCTGCTCTCTGTCCTGCCTTTCATCATCCCCTTTTTCTGGCTTGAGAAGAGCATCTCTGAATATTTGCTAGATCTGAAAATAGTTGCTTTAATATTCTGGTATTTTTAAATGAACTCCCCCAGTGCCGTTTGGTATCCTCTAGGAAATGTAGCTCACCAGAAAACAGATATTTTAGGAAAGAAAATGCATGTATGAAAAGTACTGTTCATTGAAACTGAAACATAACTCATTAAATAAATAATATGACTCTTTTCATAGCTGATGCCCATAGTAGGGGGATTGTGTTTCCTATTGAGCTTTTTGCTATTTAATAGTGACTATGAAAGTTCTTGCCAAAATAGTTTAGAAAAAGGTTGGGATCTAATATCTCTTCCAGTCTTCTATGCAGGGGGATGGGCAAATGACTAGGCCCACCAAATGAATAGCTGGTGAAGGATCTTTGCTGCTCACCAACATGGCTAATATTTGTGCTGTCCAAGAGATAAAGGTTCCCATTCACACTCTATGGCTTGCTAATACATAGAAATATATAACTGATTATTTTTCTCCTTCTCTTTTCTCCATGATTCTTTTTCAGCACAACTCCAAGAGCAAAAGGGTGAGTTTACTGAATAACTATCAAGTCAAAAGGACAAACCCTGCAGCCCATTCAACTTGGCCTGGAATATTTCTAGATCCCGCCACACACATCCCCCACAGCTAGGCTGTAATTCTGTAGGGCTTTATTAACATTTATTAACATTCTCTTCTCTCCCATGTGAATTTTTGGCAACTCTGGTGGCTGGATCATCCTCTACCATGGGGGAAAAACAGCTTCTGGGAGTTCCAGCAACCTCTTACTTCAGTGTTTCCTCTGCATCCTGTGGCCAAGGGAAGGGGTGTCTGAACTCTCAGAGGAAATGGGGAAGCAGCCAGGACTCACTGCAGAGCCCTAGAGTATGACAGGAATAAAAAGAGACTGTGGATTTGCTCCTGCTCTGATAGGCATCAACAGAAGTTTGTCATTAACTTTTTCGGGAGCAGGATTTTAGTCCAATATTTGTGTGCATCTTTGTATGTCTTAATGACAAAAAGGAACTACATATTTAGTCAATGAGAATTGTTCTTTATTTCGTGCCCTCATTTAGAAAGAAAAGAAGATTTTCCTGTAGCAGGTAAGATTTCTTGTCTGCTTCCATCAACCCGGGTCAAATCTCTGTTGCAGTAGCTGCATCTGCTCTTGGAGGTAGATGGGTGATTCCCAAGTCAGATAAACATATTCACGCTAGATCTTGTCCAGCCAAGATGCTCAAAAAAGTTGTGTAGCTGGTATAGCACAGGCAGTGGGTGTAGCTGCACAGGCTAGCCTCCCTGTGTACAAACCCGCCTGGACTCTGTGGGTACATACTTAGGGTCGTTAAACTATACTGCCCTTCCTGCTGCCCATGCTACTTCAGCTACACCTGTAACTTCAAATATGGAGGTGTAGCCATTGACAGACTGCATCTGAAAGTGAGACTGGTTAGTTCTTAGGCTAGTTGCGAAAGTTTGCCACTGCAGAGGAATGTGAAACTTTAATTGTGTTTTGCTCCTTCATCTCAGTTAGTCCTCAGGTCTTCAGAAATCTGGCCTGTGCTGTCAGATTTTTGTCAGAAGATTTTGAAGTGTTACATTGCACACATGTGTGGATTAGATGGCATGTAAAAAATGTGAGGTAATCTGTGATGTAGGGCTGAGAGCAGCAGAGACAACAGGATGTAGTAAAATACACAATTAGATAAATATTAGACTAAAATATTTAGTTCACTGAATATGAGCCATACTGAATATAGCTGATTCATGCTCTTCTTGATGTTATTAAATCAGGTATCCAACTGTTATGTTCTCTTTTTTCACATTCTAAACAACAGAACTGCAAGTGGTGACTGATAAAGTTTATTCTTTTGCAGGGCAACTGCAGAGAGAAATTGGTGAGTTTGTGTGGATTAGTATCGCTCTGTTTTTATTTCCCAGAACTAGAATGTAAAATCCTATCTTTCCTTAATCCAAGACTTGACCATTCCTTCAATTAATTCAATGGGTAGACTTGCATCGGCTACACTGGGATCAGGATTGGGCCACTAATTTAATAACAATAAAGTGCATATACTGAAAAGTGTCCTGTTTGTTTTTCTTTTGCAGCCCAACTCAAGGAGGAAAAGTGTAAGTTGACTGTGACTTCTGCAGTTTGGAGATGGAAGGGTCAGTCATTTTCCCATTGAGGAAAATGGTGGAGGAAGGATTTCTTTAACTGCTGAGGTGTCAGCATCTTTTTGCTTTTGCAGTGAGCAGGAAGTGAGTGAGTTTTGTAATTGGGACTGAGGAGAGTCTGGGTATTTTTCACTGACAGGTTGTCTCTCTGTTTGGTGTGGGTTGGGGTGTGAGACTGTGACAGTGGAGAGGAAATAAATGTTCATTAACCCAATTTTCAGCAAAGACAAAGACAAAAGAGGTGGGACACAGAGATGTGTCTACTTTTGTAAAGCAGTGGCTGGGCGGCAAGGGTGAGTTTGCTTTGCTTTCTGAGATGATCACACAGAGTGGAGTTTTATCAGGGAAATATTTACTCGCTAGTTCCAGATTGCACCAAGAAACCCTCTGTAAGTCTTAAAGAACTCTGGGGGTGGGGTTCATACAGTGCCCCAAGGCAGAAACCTTGATATTGAAGGGCCAGAACATACCCTAGGATGGGAAACCTCTTCTGGGAACTTCAGGGAACTTTCACTCCGTCCTCTACTGAGGAGAGTGGGGGTCTCCCCTCACATAACAGAGAGCAGAGCATCCTGGAATCATGGCAAAGCCAAAAACTCTACTGAAAGCCAGGCCTCATGCTCATAGATTCTGTACCTTTCTGAGAGAAGAGTGTCCTAGCCTCCCCTGCCCCTGGCACTAGGGTGCTGTCACTTTCCATGCCTGGAATATCCAGGAGAAGCAGCTAATCCCTTGAGATACAATCCCACCCGGAGCTCCCCAGGTCAGTGCACTTCAGCAACTCACTCACCTTTCCTAACACACATCTGATCCTATCCAACACACATTGTCTGTGATGGGAATAGGTGCAATTTCTGTCTCAGTCGTTTCAGGAAAGCTGTACCTCACAAAGCCCCTTAAATAGGACAGGATTGGCTAGGCACTTGAACAGAGGGCATGGGAATGGCCTTAAGTAGAAGTAAGAAGGTTATATTAGCTCTGTATTTGGCTATGCTGCTGGAAAACTGCGTCCAGTTCTGATGTCCCCAGCTGAAGAAGGAAGTTGATAAATTGGAGAGGGTGTCAGAGAAGAACAACGAGAAGAATTAAAGTAATAGAAAACATGATTTATAGTGATAGACTCCAGAGCTCAATCTATTTAGCTTAACAAACAGAAGGGATGCCTTAATCACACTTTATAACTATGTATATAAAGAACCACTATATGATAATAGGCTTTAGCAGAGAAAGGGCTAACAAGATCCAATGGCTAGAAGTGAAGCTAGAGAAATTCATACTGGAAATAAGTTGTAAAAATGTAAGAGTGAGGGTAAGAGCCACTGGAATTATTTACAAATGTCATGGCAGATTGTCCATAACTAGTAATTTTTAAATAAAAGTTGGATTTTTTTTCTAACAGGAATTATTTTGGGGAAGTTCTCTGGATGGTGCGATACATGATAAGAGTGGTCCCTTCTGGCCTTAAACTTTATGGTGCTCATTATCTCACCTGCTCCCACACAAATATTCTCCAATGAAGACAATATGGCTTTCGATATTTTAACTATTAGTTGCCTTCATTCTTGGCTATATTATTACAAAAGGTGCTATTGTTATATATATTTTTCTTTTTTAGGGATCTTGGAGAAGAGAATAAGTAAGTCTGTGTCCTTTTTCTTCCATGTACTCTACAAATATGTAGGACTCTTGTAGAATGGGAAAAAAATGTTTGATTCATTATTAGACTTCACCTTTCCCTCCCACATTTGATGGGGCAGGTTCCTTGGCTTTCTTTGTCAATAGCATATATGAGCATTTGCTATATTTGACTAGTGCTGTTCATACATTGTTAAAATGTAAATAGACTCCCTGTCAGGGTTCCCTCCCCACTCTGAACTCTGGGGAACAGATGTGGGGACCCACATGAAAGACCCTCTAAGCTTATTTCTACCAGCTTAGGTTAAAAACTTCCCCAAGGCACAAATCCTTTCCTTGCCCTTGGACGGTATGGCTGTCACCACCAAGTGATTTAGACCAAAAATCAGGAAAAGGGCCACTTGGAGACCCTATTTCCCCAAAATATTCCCCCAAGCCCCTTCACCCCCTTTCCTGGGGAGGCTTGAGAATAATATCCTAACCAATTGGTTACAATGTGAGCACAGACCAAACCCCTTGGTTTTTAGGACACTGAAAATCAATCAGGTTCTTAAAAGAATAATTTTATTAAAAAAAAAAGTAAAAGAATCACACTTGCAAAAATCGGGATGTAAGGTACTTTTTACAGGGTAATAAAAAGATTTAAAACACAGAGGATTCCCCTCTAGGCTCAGCTTCAAAGTTACAACAAAAATAAAAAATAAAAAAACAGGAATAAAACTCACTCTTAGTATTGGTAAAATTCACAAGCTAAAACAAAAGATAATCTAATGCATTTCCTTGTCATTACTTACAATTTTTGTAATCTTAGATGCACATTTCAGGTATATTTTCAGGACATGTTTTTCCAGCCTGGTCTCTCTCTCCATCCAGAGAGAGCACAAACAAAACCTACCCCCCCCCCCGATTTCAAAGTATCTTCTTTTCTCATTGGCCCTTTGGTCAGGTGCCAACTAGGTTATTTGAGCTTCTTACCCCTTACAGGTAAAGATTCAGTACAGCTACCCAGGAAGGATTTTATGCTACCCTTAGCTGTATATTTATGACACTCCCCCTTTACTGTTTTGTATCCCCCAAAATCCATAATCCTCCTTCAAAGAAACACAGTATGAAAGGAATTGTACAAATGGACAGGACTCTGCATTTAAGTTGAAATGAAATGCAGGTCATGATATAAATGGTATTACTGGTCCTTTCTTGACAGATCCCATATTAGTGGAGGAGCATCATGTGTCATATTCACCACTTTTGCTAATTAGTTGTAGCCATCAAGCTTCTTGTTAAATTTATTCAAACAAGAATACAATCTTGTCTTTCTGCTTTTAGGGGATAGGCATGGGACTAGCCCACAGATTGAGTAGCCAGCGAAGGCTCTGTGCTTCTCACTATCCATCGCCAATATTTATGCTACTCAGGAAAGAAAGGCCCTCATTTACCCTCATGAATGTGCAAGTAAATGGACATACACTGAATTATTTTCTTCTTCTCCCCATTGTTCTTTTGTAGAAGAACTACAGGAGGAAGAGGGTGAGTTTTCACAGTTGACTGAATAGTTACAGTCCAAAGAGCAAACTCTGTAGTCCCTATCTGGGTTCCAAGAGCCCCGACTGCAGCAAAAAAGGTATCATTCCTCATGGCCAGGAGGGGCCATGTAGGGGACTCTGCAACCTTGGTGCATCGTGTAGCTGAGACCTCACCAGCTCTTTGCAAAGAGAGCCAGAAGGGGAGAGGTTCAAGGGCAGTTGGGGTGTGAGAACACACATCCAGGTCATCCGGGAACTGCACATATCCACTGTAGAAGAAAGCTCTGGATGGGGAGTGCAGCAGGACAGAGCCACTAAAGCTGTGCCTCTGCAGGAGTAGCCAAGGCCATGCAGAGGACTCCCTACACCTCCCGCCTCAGAGATGGGGGATCAAATAGTCTTCCACAAACAGCTTCCCCCAGATTGGGAACCCATGTTCTGTGCAGAACACCCAGAGGAGGCTCTTTGACAATTCCCTTGTGAATGGAGTGATGATAATCACACAGAAATGTTTGCTACAGCAGGAAATAGAACCCAGATATTCTCCCTTCTGGTCCAATGTATTCACTACTAGCCTGAGAGCTAGTCAAAAACTTTCCATGGGAACATGTCTATTTCAAAAAATAACTGTTTGGGGGAATGAAAGCACGTAAGAAATTAATATTTCAGTTACATTCTAACTTTCCTTTTGACTATATTGAAATGGAACCTTTTGATTTTTCATTTCAAAATGATATTACATTTATTTTGAAATGTTCAAAATTAGAACAAAAATGTTTTAATTTTATCAAAACAGAATGTTGTTTGACCTAAAAATGTTGCAGGAAATTTCAAAATTCTTTTTTTTTGCATTTTGTTTTGAAAAAAAAAGTAATTTTAAAATCCTGGAAATTCCCACAAAATACAAATTCTGTTTCCTCTGCATGTCTAACTAGGCCATGTGCTCAGCCTCTATCTCCTACATGGCCAGTTTTTATATCTGTACCTTACTGTGTGATGTCTTTTTCCACACACTAACTTCCCATTGAAATCAATCTAAATTGTAAGTGAACCATCATGAGGTCTTGACAATGGAATCTGATCCAACAATTGCTCATTTGTTTTAGATAAAACTGTGTCAGAACATTTTTTGACTTACTCTGATCTCTTTTTAGTGGTTTATTGAGTTCTGTGCACATTTGTAATTTCTAATACTAATTTTATCAAAATTGCTTTGTCTTTCTCTCCATGGATAGTTTGGTTTTCAGTTGTGGTTGGTTGGTTTGAGTCTCCTCTTTTAACTGAGGAAACACGCAGGTCAGAGAAATGGTTCTTCCATTTCAGTGTGAAGATGGTCAGCTGTAGAGTGGTGCTTTCAATAGACAGACATGCTAGACTCAGTCTTGCTCCCACTGAAATTAAAAGGTGTTTTCCGTGAGCTTCAGTGGTTGTGGGATTGGGCAAGGGGATGGTGTGTGTGTGTGTGTGTATATATATCTGACAAATACACATATGTTTAGTCAAGGAAAAATGTTGTTTTCTTCTCCACATTAGAAAGGAAAGAAGATCATTCTGGAGCAGATAAGGTTTCCCCTCTCTCTCTTTATCCATTAGCAAGAGTTGTCTTTTTTTTTTTTTTTTCAAAGAGGAACGGTGCATACATTTTTTTCCTGAGTAAGTCTGTTTTGACTTCTTGTCAGTTACACTCCACTGCTGGAAGTCCTGTGCAGACTGTAATAAAACATCATTAGAATTTGAAAAATGTACAGATGATTTTGTAGCACCAACAGTGTTGCGCCCAACATAAGATAACTCTATTTTGGATCTCAGTATGACTGAAAATGATGAATTAATCACTGAACTGGATATTGGCGGTTGCTTATGGACCAGTGATTATTAACTGATCACACTGAATATGGGCAAAGAGAGGACATTGTCAACCAATTGTGCATATACTTTAGGCTTCAAATAGGCTAATTTCCCAAAGATAGGGGAAATTATAAGCAATGTTGACAGAAAGGAAACAGTTAAACAGAAAAGTGTGAAAGAAAACTGGGATTTCTTTAAGAAGAGTCTATAAAATGGCCCCAAAGCCACAATTTGACAATCACGAAAGAGGTCAACGGAGGTGCATCGAGTGTCATATGTGCCTTTTTTGCTAATTAATGGTGGCCATGAAGCTTCTTGTTAAATTTATTCAAACAAGAATAGAATTTTGGCTTTCTACTATCTAGGCGGAAGGGCAGATTGACTAGCAAGTGTATAGTTCTCTAGCAATGGGCAATATTTATGCTACTCAAGAAAGAAAAGATCTCATTCACCCTCTTCAATTTATAACTCCATGGACATAAGCTGAACTGTTTTCTTTTTCTCCCCATTTTTCTTTTGCAGAGGAACTCCAGGAGGAAACAGGTGAGTTTGCCTATTTTACTGAATACTTACAGTTCACAGATCAAACATTGCATCCCCTGTATGGGTTCTAACAGCCCTGACTACAGAAGGGAAGCTCTCATTGCATGGCTCTTGGGTCTGGGAAGAGGAGGGTTCATATAGGGGACTCTGGAATCATGTATGTCATGGATCTGAAACCTCACCAGCAATTTTCAAAGAAGGTCCGAACAGGAGAGGTTGAAGGGGAGTCAGGAATGAGAGCAAAAACATCTACGTGCTCCTGGAACTGAACATATCCTCAGTAGGACAAATCTCTGGATGGGGAGTGCAGCAGGACAGAGTTGATACAGCTGTGCTTAAGCTATAGTACCTGAGGTCATGCTGACACTCCACCTGCTGCCTCAGGGGTGGGAGGAGAATAGTCTTCCCCAAAGAGCTTCCCTCAAACCAAGAACCCATGTCCTGTGCAGAGCATCCAGCGGAGGCTCTTTGACAATCCCCCTGTGAGGGAAGAGGTGATAGTCACAAAGGAATGTTTGCTTAAGCAGGAAATAGAACCCAGGTATTCTGGTTTCTGGTCCAGTGTATTCACTACTAGACAAAGGGATTTGCAGAAACTTTCCATGGGAATACATGTATTTCAAAAAGAAATATTTAAAGGGTTTTTGTTAAGTGCCGAACAACTAGGATAAACAACTTATGTAGCATCTTATGCATTTCATGACATCTGTTTTTTACCTCCCCTTTGTTCCTGATATTTTGAACAAAACATCCCTATTCTGTGAAGCCACCTTATTTTGTATTAGATTGGGATGTATCTGTAGTAGGTGTACTGTATTTATGTAAATATCTTGTGCCTAGTACACTAGCAATAACTTTGCCAAGTTCATATATTTAACAGTGAACATGTAAGCATCTATTTCAATACATGGCCTGACTTTGGTTCACAGCCTCTGATTCAGGCCTCAGGTCTTACACCAGGCCCAGTGCTCCAGGCTCTCTCCCTCTCTACTACAGAGGGATGGGGGAGAAAAAGAAAGAAAGAAAGTGTTTCAGTGAAGTCAAAACTTTCTGTTTCCATCTTTTTAAAATGGAACATTCTGATTTTTCATTTTGAAATGACTTTCCATTTATTTTTTGAGACTATGACCCTCACTGACTCCTATTCTCCACTGGAGCCTGAACTTTGTCAGCCAACGGGGGGAGGCTTGTGAGACAGAACATGAACCTGCGTGGGAGGTGGGCTCAGACTACAGAACTCAATCCTGCACAAAACCAGAATGGTCCAAACCTCTCAGGTTCCCCAGCTACATGCAAAACCTACTTCTTTGATTCTGCATTTCCCAATTGCTCCCAACCCCTGCATATTTAGTGTGACGTATCTGATAATGTCATGAAAGCTTTAGCAGAGAAAATGAAGTACAACTTTTACCTGGTTTGAAAAATAAGCATTTTATATCATTGTAACATTTCCTGTTCAGAAGCCCTGCAGAAGCAAATCAGTAAGTCTGCACCAGCTTTGTGTCATTTACACTCAGATACATGAGGAAAATGTTACCGCTTAATGTAACCTCTGCTGACCCTATGCCTCTTTCACAGAACAAATTCATGAAGTAATTGTTAAGGTTCCATTTAACTAGACAATCACGTGGGGGCAGAGTGGGGGTGTCAGAAAAAAATGAGCATCACTTAATCCAAGACTTGACCCTTCCTTCAGTGAATTCAGCAGCAAGATTTCCATTGACTACTGGGATTAGGATTGGGCCCCTAATTTGATAACAATAAAGTGCATATGTTGAAATGTGTCACCCGACTCAAGGATGAAAAGGGTAAGTTGCCTTTGACCTCTGCAGCTTGGAAGGGGAAGGGTAAGCCATTTTACCATTGATGAAAGTGGTGGAGGCAGGTTTTTATTAACTGCTGAGAGGCCTTTCCCCTGGAAGTGAGTGAATTTTGCAATTGGGACTGAGGAGAGGCTGGGTATGTTTTATTGGCAGGTTGTCTCTCTGCTTGTTCAGGGTTGGGTTGTCAGACTGGGGCTGATGAGAGCAAACAAATGTTCATTAACCCAATTTCCAGCAAAAACAAAGACAAATGGGTGAGATGCAGAGATGTGTCTCCTTTTTCAAAGCAATGGCTGCATTGCATAGGTGAGTTTTCTTTGGCTTCTGAGACGGTCACACAGAGTGGGGTTTTATCAGGGAAATGTTTAGCAGCTAGTTCTAGATTCCACCCAGCAATCTCTATAACTCTTAAACCACTCTGTGGGGTTTAATACCCTGCCCTGAGGGCCAGAGCATCCCCTTGAGTGGGAAACCTCTGCTGAGAACTTCAGGGACCTTTCACTGTATCCTCCCCTGATGAGCAGAGTTCTCCCCTCACATAGCAAACGCAGAGCATCCTGGAATCACGTCAAAGCTAAAAAGTCTGCTGGAAACCAGGCCTCATGCTCAGGGGTCCCGTTCCTTTGTGCGAGAAGAGCATCCTGGCCTCCTATGCCCTGGCACCTCAATGCTGAGGGTGCTGTTCCCCTCCATGCTTGGAATCTCCAGGAGAAGCTGTTAACACCTTGAGGTACCATCCCTCTTGGATCTCCCCGGGGCAGTGCAGTTCAGCAACCCACCTTTCCTGACACACAGCTCTACCTATTCGACACACATTGTGTGTGATGGGAATAGGTGCAATTTCTGTCTCAGCAGGGCTGTAGCCCTTTCCCTGGACTTCACGAAACCCCTTCAATAGGAAAGTGTTGGCTAGACACCGGGCCAGCGGGCATTGGGATGATCTTAACTAGGACTACGGATGTTATATTAGCTCTGTATTTGGCTGTGATGCTAGAATACTGTGTGCAGTTACAGTATCCCCAACTGAAGAGGGAAGTTGTCAAACTGGCAGGGGCGGCTCTAGCTTTTTTGCCGCCCCAAGCACAGCAGTCAGGCTGCGTTTGAATTGCCGCTGAAGCCGCGGAACCGGCGGACCTCCCGCAGGCAAGTCGCCGAAGGCTGCCTGACTGCCGCCCTTAAAGCGAATGGCAGGCCGCCCCCCCGTGGCTTGCTGCCCCAGGCACGAGCTTGGTGCGCTGGTACCTGAAGCCGCCGCTGCAAACTGGAGAGGGTTCAGAGAAGAGAACCAGAATGACTAAGGGATTAGATAACGTGTATAATAGTGATAGACTCAAAGAGACTGATTATGCTCTATAAGTATGTAGATAGGAACAAATATTTGATAATGGGCTCTTTAGTCTAGCAGAGAATGGTTTAACAAGATCCAATGGCTGGAAGTCGAACTGGAAAGAAGTTGTACATTTTTAAAAGTGAGGGTGATTAGCCGTTGTAACAATTTACCAGGGTTTGTGGTGGATCCTCCATCACTGGAAGATTTCCATCACTAAAAGATCTGCTCTAATACGAACATGAATCATTTTGGAGAAGTTATCTGGCCCATGTTATAGATGATGAAAATGCATCCTTCTGGCCTTAGACTCTATGATGTTCATTGTGTCACCTGCTTCCTCTCAGTTATTCTCCAATAAAGATAATACAGCTTTCAATATTTTAACTGTTAGTTACCTTCCTCTTTGGTCATATTATGGCAAAAGCTGCTGTCATTATCATTAAACATTTGTTTCTTTCTTAGGAGACTTGGAGAAGAGAATAAGTAAGTCTGTGTCCATTTTCTTCTGTGTGCTGCTCTACTGTTGTGTAAGAGTCTTGTAGAATGAAAAGAAAAATCATTGATTTATTATTAGATCTCCCACCTCTTTCCTGTTTTGGATAGAGCAGATGACTTGGCTTGTTTTGTCAATAGCATTTGTTGGTTGTGAGCAGTGCTGCTCATACATGGTTGAAATTTAAATAGACTCACCCACTTTTGTTTTGTGTTCTCCAAGAACCATAACACTCTTACAAAGAGACACGGTATGACAGGCAATGTACAAATTGAAAGGACTCTGCATTGAAATGGCAAATGGAATGCAGCTCATAATGTAAATGGTGTTACTGCCCATTTCATAGCAGATCCCGTATTATCCATGTCATATTTGCCTCTTTTGCTAATTAGTTGTTGCCATGAAGCTTCATCTTAAATTTATTAAATCAAGAATAGAATCTTGTCTATCCACTCTCTAGGGAGATAGGAATGGGACTAGCCCACAAATTAAATAGCTAGCTCACTACCCAATGCCAATATTTATGCTAATCAATGGATGATCACAGCAGCAAGATGGAGCCTGGAGTCACCTGGGCAAGCCACATGTCCATGCATGACTCAATTCTTTACAGGCCAATGCCATTGTTCACAGGTTAGTTTGAACGTTCCCAGGAAAGCTCAGATGTGGATTGTTGTCTCCCAAATTCATTGCCAGCTAAGTGTTTCTTGATTGGGCACTTACTGAGAATAGTCCCTTCTGAAGAAGCTGACCAAATTCTTCATTGAGGCTACTTAGAATCAAAACATATTGATATACAAGTACATAGCCAATATTCATAACTTCAACTACAAAAATGATACACACATACAGATAGCATAATCATAACTAGCAAACCATAATCTTGTCTTAGACACCTTAATTGACCCCCTTTTATACATTATTTGGTGCCACTACAGGACCTTGGTTGCAACAATGATCTATATGTTCACAGTTTATGTCAATAACGTCACAGTAGAAATTACTGTATTATTGTCAATTACTCATGCAACCCTGAAGCCCCTTCTGTCCACAGAGGGACACTGTTTGACAGTCACCTGAAGTGAAGAACCCACAGGGACACTCCTCAAAGAAGAAGAGACGGTTACTCACTCTGTGCAGTAACTGAGGCTCTTTGAAATGGTGTCCCTGTGGGTGCTCCACTACCCATCCTCCTCCTCTCTACTTCAGAGTTCAATCTATGGACCAGGTGGTAGAGAAGGAACTGAGAGGGTCTGGTCATGTGGTGCTAGATAGGTACCAAAAAAGGTGTGAGACAGGAAGATTGGCAGTCTGGATAGTCAGAGGGAGAGACCTAGACACTCCCCATCTTCCTCTGCATCCAGACTTCCTGAAGGAGAATCATTTGAGGAGCAGAAGGAGAGACTTCACCTCTAACCAACATCTCTTCCTCTTCACTGGACGAGGGACTCATGCCAGCCCCCTCTATCCCCAACAACTGCTGATGACTTCAAACAATTTCAAGAACTGTTCTGACGAATAGCAGAGTCCCTCCAGATCAAATTGGAGGAAGTGTGAGAATCACAACACAAATCACTGGACATATTGCAGACCTCTACATCAGCCAAGATCACACTTCCTATCAATGAGACCTTATTAAATCCAGCCTAAGTGGTCTGGCAGCCATTATACCTCCCATATGTCAGAGGACTGAAAAAAAGTATTATGTCCCCTCAAAAGATATGGACTTCTTTCACATCCCATGCCAAACTCTCTGGTAGTCAATGCAGTGAATGAAAGGGGGAGACAATATTACTCCAAGATGACCCCCTGTGATAAAGACTGGAGGAGGATAGATCTGTTTGGATGTAAGGTGTACTCATCGGCAACTCTACAATTCAGAATTTCATATTATGAGCTGCTTATGTTAACGTATAGTCTCACAAACTCCTCTAAGTTAAGCAAATTTATTGAATACATTCTGGAGGACAAAAAGGAACAGTTCCAGGCAATTGTAGTGGAGGGTCAGCTACTGGCATGGATGGCACTAAGGTCATCTTTAGATGTGGCTGACACAGCTGCTTTGTCCATAGGAACATCAGTGGTCATGAGATGGGCAGGCCACCATAGAGGATCTCCCATTCAAAGCTCCGAACTATTTGCCAAGCAGACCTATGAATTCCTCCATTATCTAAAGGATTCAAAATCAACATTGAGATCATTCAAAATTTATAAACAGAAAAGAGAAGACCAGGTAGATACAACCCTTCCCCAAGATATTGATCCCTGGCTTTCCTCCCACCTCAATGACAGTACGACCTGCAGTGGAGACGATAGAGATATCCTTCTAAGAATAGACAGATCCCATTACAATTGTCTACATCTCACCTACCTACCTCAAAACAACAGTTTTTAGTACTTGGTCAAGGCTTCTAGACACCTCCCCCTAGACTACGTGCTGTGACCATCAGAAAATCTCCATCAGTTTGTCGACCATTTGACCCCATGTGACGCTCTGTACTGCATGAGAACATACTACACCTCCATGTTCATCCTTATAAAATGGTTGTGTGGTATCCAATGGAAAGTTTGTCATATCGGGTGTCTCCAGAAGGCTCATGATGCACTGAGCATTGTTGTTATACTGATGTTATCATAATTGTTGTTAAAGTAATGTTATAGTAATATTATAGGTTGTAATTTTGTGTATATAGTTATGAGGCTGAAAATGTATCCTCATGGCCTAAAACAGGCCCAGGAAAACTCTCCAAGATCAGAGGTGCTGTTCACACCTCATCAGGGCATGTATGGGACAAACCCAGCCCAGCCTCACAGGAACAAAGGACACTGGCCTAGGCAGCAACAAAGAATCTGTGAGTCACCCCCCCTTCCTTTGGTCAGTAGGGACTACAATGAGGTAATGCTCACCTGACTCTGGATGTGGGGGGAGGGAGGGGGGGAAAGCCAAGAGGGAAGAAAGAACATGATAAAAGGGAGAGACATTTGCCATACTCTTCCTCTCTCTTCCACCTCCATCTACAGACATCACCACCAAGCGAATGAAGCGCTGATCAAAGGGGAGAGCCTGGCTGAAGGGCAACCATCCAGCCTGTGGTGAGAAGCATCTAACAGTGAAAGTGTTAAGATCCGCTTAGAATGTGTTTTGCTTTAATTTCATTTGACCAAATCTGACTTCTTGTGCTTAGACTCATAATCACTTAAAATCTATCTTTGTAGTTAATAAATTTGCTTGTTTATTCTACTTGAAGCAGTGTGTTTGGTTTGAAGCGTGTCAGAGACTCCCGTTGGGATAACAAGCCTGGTACATATTGTGACAAAGTTCCTCCTCTATCTTGGTGGGTCCTGCGCTTATTGGCGGATTTTCTTGCCTCAGAGATTCACCATGTGGGTTGGGGAACAGCCCAGAGACCTTCCCCTCTGGAAGAACCCACAGTCCAGGTCAATTGGGAGGTTTGGGGGGAACCCGGGCCCGCCCTCTACTCCGGGTTCCAGCCCAGGGCCCTGTGGACTGCAGCTGTCTATAGTGCCTCCTGTAACAGCTGCATGACAGCTACAACTCCCTGGGCTACTTCCCCATGGCCTCCTCCAAACACCTTCCTTATTCTCACCACAGGACCTGGTGTCTGATAACGCTTGTGCTCCTCAGTCCTCCAGCAGCACACCCTCTCACTCTCAGCTCCTTGCGCCTCTTGCTCCCAGCTCCTCACACTCGCACCACAAACTGAAGTGAGCTCCTTTTTAAAACCCAGGTGCCCTGATTAGCCTGCCTTAATTGATTCTAGAAGCTTCTTCTTAATTGGCTCCAGGTGTCCTAATTAGCCTGCCTGCCTTAACTGGTTCTAGCAGGTTCCTGATTACTCTAGTGCAGCCCCTGCTCTGGTCACTCAGGGAACAGAAAACTACTCATCCACTGACCAGTATACAGGGCTGGCTCTAGGCACCAGCAAAACAAGCAGGTGCTTGGGGCGGAAATCTGCAGGGGCGCAAGAATCCAGCATGAGAGCTGAGAACCAACAGGGAGCCCTGGGAGCTGTAGTTCCTTGGTTAGCTCCCTGCCTATAGAGCCAGCCCTGGAGCAGGGAAAGAACTACATTTCCCAGCATTCCCTTGGCCGCAATTAACAGGAAAGGGAGGGGGAAGGAGTGTGGAACTGAAACCTCATGCTGCAGCTTGCTGTAAATGGTAGGGAAAGAGCCAGCTCTAGGTTTTTTGCCGCCCCCCACCCCAGCCCTGGGCTCCCCCCGCACCCCTGTGTTGCCCCAGCCCTGGACTCTCCCCTGCCCACACCCCCTGCTGCCCCAGCTCTGGCCCCCACTTGCACCCCCCTGCTGCCCCAGCCCTGGGCTCTCCCCCCACCCGCATCTCCTGCCACCCCAGCCCTGGGCTCTTCTCCCCCCCTGCACCCACACCCCCTGCTGCCCCAGCCCTGGGCTCTCCCCCCACCCACATCTCCTGCCACCCCAGCCCTGGCCCCCACTCGCACCCTCTGCCACCCCAGCCCTGGGCTCTCCCCCTACCCACACCTCCTGCCGCCCCAGCCCTGGGCTCTCCTTCCACCCGCATCTCCCGCCACCCCAGCCCTGGGCTCTTCTCCCCCCCCTGCACCTGCACTCCCTGCCACCCCAGCTCTGCCCCCCCCCTGCACCTCCTGCCACCCCAGCCCTGGGCTCTTCCCCCCACTCCCCACCCGCATCTCCTGCCACCCCAGCCCTGGGCTCTTCCCCCCCCCCTGCACCCGCACCCCCTGCCGCCCCAGCTCTGGCCCCCACCCGCACCTCCTGCCACCCCAGCCCTGGGCTCTCCCCCCACCCGCATCTCCTGCCACCCCAGCCTTGGGCTCTTCTCCCCCCCTGCACCCGCACTCCCTGCTGCCCCAGCTCTGGCCCCCACCTGCACCTCCTGCCGCCCCAGCCCTGGGCTCTCCCCCAAAGAAAGAATTGGGTGGACTAAATGGACATTGCACCTCTCTATCTGAAGCGTAGCAAGGCAGGTACGTGGATCCCACTAGAATTTAAAATGAAAAGTAAGGGATGGGAGGCTCTACTAGACTGGGCAGCTTTAGATACAGTACCAGGCACATAGGAGGATTTACACTTCTGAGCAATGGAAGCAGAAATTGACTTTTCTTTTCCAGATTTAGCTAATATTCAGAAAGGGAATCCAGCACCTGCCTTCCAGATTTGAACACCCTCAAAATTCAGGAGTGCTCAAGCTCAATTTGGGCAGCTGTTACTTCATTTCTCCCAAATCAAATATACTGATCCACTGTAACTTGCTGTAGGAAAAAGTAGAATAAATTGAGCAAGAAATGCTTCCCAGTGGTTATTAGGACTGGAATTGCTATTTTCAACAGCCATTGCTTTATTATTATTATTATTATTAGTAGTAGTAGTATTATTATTATTATTATTATTATTATTATTATTAAGTTTTAGTTTTATTTGTTTAAAAGGAAGACAGTGATATTGCATTGGCAAATTCCCCATAGAAACAAAGAATGGAACAAAAGAATAATAAAGGCACCTCAACTTTTCCTCATTTATGTAGGACAGTCTTATAATATGCATCCAGATAGCCTTCAATCACACAAGCTGAAAATTGTTCCACTTTACTGCAGTTCTGTAAGCATATGGGAACCAATCCTGTCTGTGTTCTGTGCACATCCAAAATTCCTGCTGAAATGAGCTGCCCTGGGAGCGAGTTACCAGTGACCCAGGGCTGGGGCGGCAGGAGGGTGCATTGGGGGGCGGGGGGCGGCCAAAATTTTTTTTGCTTGGGGCAGCAAAAAAACCTAGAGCCGGCCTTGCCAGTATATTTGCCCTCTACCAGACTCCTGTACCCCACTGGTCTGGGTCTGTCACAATATCAATTTCTTTCTTAAATCGATGAACTCATATAAGCTTGCAGTGTCCAGCGGGCATAACTGGACAATGCAAGATGGAGGTTCCTAGGGTTGTTTCTGGGACTGGAAATATTGGCTAGTGTCATTTGGTTGCACAGTCCAAGGAGTAGCTTACATGCCAGAGGCTGTGCATGAACAGCCCAGGAGTGGGGGTTCTCACAGCAGAGCAGGGTAAGGCTGGCTCCCAGAGTCGAGGATTGGAGTGACTTAGCAGATCACCGATCCACATAACACCAGAGGGGAATGTCACACCCCATTCTACCCACTATGGCAGAATATCACCTCAGATGAGTGGTTGTTGGAAATCATCATCAGTAGATACTCAATTGCGTTTCTATCCCTCCTGCCTATCCCTCCACCCAGCCCTCTTCAGGGATCTTTCTCACAAACGCCTTCTATGGGAAGAAATAAACCACCTTCTACACTTGTGTGCTGTAGAACAGAGAACAGCAGAGCTCTGTTGCAACACAGTGGGAGTGGTTTTTATTTCAGTTACTTCTTCATCAAGAAAAAGAACAGGGGTTGGAGACCTATTCTAGTCTGAAGAAAATTTAGTAGGTTTGTCAAGCTAGAATTATTCATAATGGTCATGCTAACAACAATAATCTCAGTACTGGAACAAGGGGATTTATTCTTGGGCCTCCTCCTCCAAGACACATATTTCCACATTTCCATACATCCTTCTCACAGGAGATTCCTCAGATTTGTTCTGGGGATGGATCACTACCAGTACAAATTAGTACCCTTTGGCATCTCTACAGCACCCAGAGTATTCTCCAAAGTCTGGGTGGTGGTATCAGTGCACTTCTTCAAATAAGTAATATGGTATTTCCATACTTGGACATTTGTCTAATCAAAGACCCTTCTTGAGATGACATGCTCATTGCTACACAGAAAGCATAACTAGGCCTAGAAATAAACTCGGAAATACAAACATTGACACCAATACAACACCTAAAATTTACAGGGCCTACCTCGATGTGACCAAAGCCTTTTTACTGACACACAGATTTGCCACCCTAGTCAACTTGATTTCTACAGTACAAACCAGTCCCCAGGATGCCTCCTTACTGGGTTTGAGAGCACACCTACAGAACTACACAGTACAAGGCAAGTGGTCCGTATTGGAGAAAATGTTACATATCAATCTACTGGAACTACATTGAGTCCGGAACACATTTTCACAATTTTTACCACTACTCAGGACCAAAAACATAAGAATAACGATGCACAACATTGCCTGCATGTTTTACATCAAGAGGAAAGGGGGAGTGAGGCAGCAATCCCTGTGTGTCGAAGCAATAAAATTGCAGAACTAGTGCATACAACATGGCATCAGCATTTGGCCATATATCTACTGAGTCATCAAAACACCACAGCAGATGCACTGAGCAGGAAATTCTCACAAGAACTGGAGTGGGAGATAGATACTGCAATCCTACAGACAATATTCAACCATTGGGGATTCCTGAACATAGATTTTTTTTGCCACACCCGGAAACACCAAGTGCACACAATTCTGTTCAAGAGCGAGCCTGAGTCACCAATCTCTGGGGGATGACTTACTTATCAGATGGAATGCACATCTCCTCTACACCTTTCCACCAATCCCCTTACAGTGTAATACACAAAGTAAAAGAAGGATCAAGAGTCATTCTGATAGTCCCAACATGGACCAGACCAACATGGTATCCTTACTTCTTGTGCATGGTTGTATGCCTACCAATAACCATTCACCGGGTCCCACACTCCTCTCTTAGGACACAGGCCAGATTCATCACCAGAACCTAGAGCTTCTCCATCTGAAAGCATGGCTTACTCCATGGTTCCAGGCTGCTGAGTTGACCTGTTCAGAGAAGGTAAAAGAGATCCTGTTATATAGGAGATGATCAATCACACATTATACTTACCTCCACAAACAGAAGAGATTCCAGACCTGGTGTGACAGCAAAAAGGTCACAACTATAGTCTCTCCCTTACCACTAGTACTGGACTACATCTTGGAACTCAAAGCTACCACAGCTTTCCACCATAAGATCTATGATCATTTGGTTTTCACACACGTGGTGACATAAAGATATCTCACAGGGCTTTTAAAGCTATACCTCGAAGTGCAAGACTCCACTCCACCCTACGCTGCCTCACTGGCACCCGTTTGAACCCATGGCAACCTGCTCCTACATACATCTATCAATAAAGACAGGCTTTCTCGTGGCCATCAAATCTGCTTGAAGAGTAGAGGGAAAAGGGGCCCTCATGGCATAACCCTCTACAAAATCTTCTTCAAAAATAAAGCCATGACCATACCCAAAGTACCATCTTTATTCCACCTAAATCAATCAATTCATCTTCTATCCTTCTTCCCCAAACCACATAGAAGTAAATGGGAAGTCTTATTCCATATGCTAGATGTTAGAATGGTGCTGGCCTTCTACGTCAAAAGAACGAAACTGTTCAGAAACTTACCATGACTATTCCTGTCTCTTGGAGAAAGATCAAGTGGCTCTGCCATTTTGAAAGAAAGACTCTCAAAATCAGTTTCTGAATGCATTCACTTTTGCTAATTTCAACATGATTTGCTGCCCACACCGGGGACTCAAACACACTCTATATGATCACTTTCCAGCTCTATAGCTTTCCTGAACAATGCACCAATCACAGACATTTGTAAAGCAGCAACCTGGACATCAGAGCACATGCTCACAGAGTATTATGCAATCACACAAGACTCAACATCAGATGCTATTTTAGGACTGACTGTGTTATTATAATTAACTAATCCAACTCTGAAGCCTCATCCTTCCAAAGTGGGGCACTGCTCTAAAGTCACCTAAAGTGGACCCTACTTGAAGAAGAAGAAGAGAAGGTTACTCACCTTGTGCAGTAATTGAAGTTCTTTGAGATGTGTGCCCCTTTGGGTGCTCCACTAGCCACCTTCCTCCCCTCTGCTCCAAGTTCAGACTCCAAGTTCTGCGGTAAAGAAGGTGGTTGGATCGCACATCACTTTACAGCTGTCACTCATGGCGCGAGAAGTGGGGAAGCACATGTATGGTCCAACAGGCATTGCTACCAAAAATCTCCAGGGACAAGGACGCAAGCACACCTAAAGTGGAGCTCCCATAGGGGGATACATCTCAAAGAACCTCAGTTACTATAAAAGGAAATAATCTTCTCTTTTGAGGATGCTCTATGGTCTCTGTTATACAGGAAGTCAGATTAGATGATCACAGTGGTCCCTTCTGGCCTTAGAATCTATGAATCTATCACACACATTGTCTCCCCCTCAATCCCAGAGATCTTCCCCACCAAAGACAATATAGCCTTCAGTGTTTTAGCTATTTACTTATTTACTTCTTGCACCTATTATGACTAAAGCTTCTGTCATTTTCATTAAACATTCGTTTGTTTTTCAGAAAATTTGGAGCAGAGAATAAGTAAGTCTATATCATTTTCTTCCCATGTATTCCACCAATATTCAGGAATGGGGATAATAATGTTTTTATTACTAGACCTCACCCCCTCTCTCCTGCCTTTGATGGAGTCTTTATTTGGGCTGCTTTGTGAAATGCATGTATGAGCATTTGCTAGATCTAAGCAGCGCTGCTCGTATGTTACTGCATTTTTAAATAGACTCCCCCAATTCCTTTTTGTATCCTCCAAGAACTATAACCCCACTGCAAAGAGACACAGTATCAAAGAAAATGAACACATTGAAAGGACTCTACATTGAAACTTGAAAACGGAATGGAGGCCATGATGTAAATGGTGTCACTGCCTCTTTTGGTAGCAGATCCCATGTTATGGAGGAGCATCATGTGTCATATTCTCCTCCTTCGCTAACTAGTTGTGGCCATGAAGCTTCTTGTTAAATGTATTCAAACAAGAATAGAATAGTGTCTTTCTACTATCTAGGGGGATGGGTACAGGACTAGCCAAGCGATTGAATAGCCAGGGAAGGCTCTGTGCCCCTCACTAGCCATGGCCAATATTTAGGCTGCTCAAGAATGAAAACATCTCATTCACCCTCTTTAATTTGTAACTAAATGGACATACACATAACTGTTCTTGTCTCTTCCCCATTTTTCCTTTGCAGCACAACACCAGGAGGAAATGGGTGAGCTTGCCTAGTTCACTGAATAATTGGTGTCCAAAGTCTAAACCCTCCGGTCCCCGCATGGGTTCCAACATCTACAAATGCAGCAGGAATTTTATTATATGCATGGTCCTGGGTTGGAGAAGAGGAGGGCCCATATATGAGACTGCAGAGGCCTGGACCATCATGGAGCTGAGAACTTACCAACTCTTTGCACAAAAGATCAGAAGGAGAGAGTTTTAAGGGCAGTCAGGGATGAGAGCGAACGCATCCATGAGCTCCAGGAACTGAACATATCCACTGTAGGACAAAGGTCTGGATGGGGAGTGCAGCAAGACAGAGTTACTAAAGCTGCGCATGGGCTGTACTAGCTGAGTCCATGCAGAAAATCCATCTCCTGCCTCAGGGATAGGGCTAAAATAGACTTCCCCAAGCATCTTCTCTCAAACTGGAAACCCATGTCCTGTGTGGAATATTTGATAATCTCCCTGCAATTGAAGTGGCGATAGTTGTACTGGAATGTTTGCTAGAACAGGAAATAGAACCTAAATATTCAAGTTTCCAGTCTACTAGACAAAGGGATTGTCACTAAGTTTCCATGGGAATGTGTCTATTTAAATATATATATTCCATTTTAATACAGTGGAAATTATATGTTTTGAATTTACTGAAATGTTTCATTTCTTTCTTTCCCCTCCCACCCCATATATAGATATAGATATAGATCTATAGATATAGGAAAGCTTCTGATAAGGTCTCCCACAGTATTCTTGCCAACAAGTTAAAGAAGTATGGATTGGATGAGTGGACTATAAGGTGGATAGAAAGCTGGCTAGGTCATCGGGCTCAACAGGTAGTGATAAACCACTCAATGTCTAGTTGGCAGCTGGTATCAAGCAGTTTTCTTCAACATCTTCATTATTGATCTGGATGATGGGTTGGATTCCCCCCTCAGCAAGTTTGTGGGTGACACTAAGCTGGGGGGAGAGGTAGATAAGCTGGAGGGTAGGGATAGGGTCCTTAGTGACCCGGACAAATTGGAGGATTGGGCCAAAAGAAATCTGATGAGGTTCAAAAAGGACAAGTGCAGAGTCCTTCACTTAGGACAGAAATATCCCATGCACTGCTAGAGGCTGGGGATCGATTGGCTAAGAAACCTGCTAAACAGTGGACGAGAAGCTGGATATGAGTCAACAGTGTGCCCTTATTGCCAAGAAGGCTAACGGCATATTGTGCTGCATTAGTAGGAGCATTGCCAGCAGATCGAGGGAAGTAATTATTCCCCTCTATGCAGCACTGGTGAGGCCATATCTGGAGTATTGCGTCCAGTTTTGGGCCCCCCACTACAGAATGAATGTGAACAGATTGGAGAGAGTCCAGCGGAGGACAATGAAAATGATTGGGTGTCTGGGGAACATGACTTATGAGTAGAGGCTGAGGGACCTGGGCTTATTTAGTCTGCAGAAGAGAAGAATGAGAGGGGATTTGATAGCAGCCTTCAACTACCTGAAGGGGGGTTCCAAAGAGGTTGGAGCTCGGCTGTTCTCAGTGGTGGCAGATGACAGAACAAGGAGCGATAGTCTCAAATAGCAGTGCGGGAGGTCTAGGTTGGATATTGGGAAAAAATATTTCACTAGGAGGGTGGTGAAGCACTGGAATGGGTTACCTAGGGAGGTGGTGGAATTTTCATCCTGAGAGCTTTTAAGGCCCGGCTTGACAAAGCCCTGACTGGGATGATTTAGTTGGGGTTGGTCCTGCTTTGAGCAGGGGGTTGGACTAGATGACCTCCTGAGGTCTCTTCCAACCCTAATCTTCTATGATTGTTCTATATAGATATAGATATTTATAGATATATATGTTTAGGGGCTGGCGAAAAAAGAAAGGAATGAAACGTTTCAGTAAAGTCAAAACAAACTGTTTCCACTGTAGTAAAATGGAACGTTCTGAATTTCCTTTTCAAAATGATTTTTTTGACCATGACCCCCACTGACAGTGACACTCCACTGGAGTCTGGACATTGTCAGCCAATATGGGGAGAGTTGTGAGACAGAACATGAACCTTCATGGGAGCTGGACTCGGACTACAGAATTCAATCCTGAACACAATCAGAATGATGCCAACCTCTCAGGATCCCCAGCTACATGCAAAACCTACCTCTTTGATTCTGCATTTCCCAATCACTCCCAACTCCTGATCTGATAATGTCATGAAAGCTTTAGCAGAGAAAATGGAGTACATTTTTACCTGGCTTGAAAATTAACCATTTTAATATCATTGCAATATTTCTTGTTCAGAACCCCTGCTGAAGCAAATCAGTTAGTCTGCACCAACTTTGGATCAGTTACTCCCAGATGCATGAGGGAAATGTTACTCATTAATGTAACAAGTGCATCCCTGTGCCTCTTTCTCAGAACAAATCCAAAGACATTGTTAAGGTTCCATTCAATTAAACTATCATGTGGGGGCAGCCTGGGGGAGGTAAAAAAAATTGCATAACTTAATCAAAGACTTGACCTTTCCTTCAATGAATTCAGTGGTAACAATTCCATTGACTAAACTGGCAGCAGAATTGGGACCCCAATTTGACAGCAATACAATATATATATTGAAAAGTGTCCTTTCTTTTCTTTGCTGACAAACTCAAGGAAGATAATGGTAAGTTGGCTTTGAGTTGTGCAGTTTGGAGGGTGAAGGATCAGTCATTTCCTCATTGAGGGAAGTGGAGGAGGCTGGGTTTCATTAACTGCTGAGGGGTCAGAACCTTTCTGCTTTTTCAGTGAGCTGGAGGCAAGTACTCTTTGGAAACTGGAACTGAGGAGAGTCTAGAAAGTTTTCCTGGATATTGGTCCAGGTTGCATTGTGAGTTTGGGGCTGTTGAGAGGAAAGAAATGTTCAAAATCCATTTTTCAACCAAAACAAAGACAAAACAGGCGACATGCAGAATTTTGTCTCCTTTTGCAAACAATGGCAGAAAGGAAAGGTTGAGTTTGGTTTGATTTCTGACATGATCACACAGAGTAGGGTTTTATCAGTGAAATGTTTAGCAGCTAGTTCTAGATTGCACCAAGCAACCCTCTGTAAGTCTTAAAGAACTCTGTGGGATTTAATACCCTGACCCGAGCGGGAACTCTTGAGAGTGAAAGGCCAGATCATCCCCTTGGATTTGAAAAAAGCTGGGAACTTCAAGGGCCTTTCATTTTAACTTCCACTGGTGAGGGGAGTTCTCCCCTCACACATCAGAGTGCAGATCCTGTGCCTCTTTCACAGAACACATCCAATGAGACATTGTTAAGGTTCCATTCAATGAGACAACCATATGGGGGCAGCGTAGCTGTGTCAGGAAAAATCTAGCAGTCTTTAATCCAAGACTTTATGCTTTCTTCAATAAATCCAATGGCAAGACTTCCGTTGACTACCCTGCAAGCAGGATTGGGCTAGTAATTTGATAACAATAAAGTACATACCGTATATACTCATTCATTAGCCCCTTCATTTATAAGCCGACGCCCCAAAATGGATAGGTAAAAATAGCAAAAACTGTATGACCCTTTCATAAGCCGACCCTATATTTCAGGGGTTGGAAAACTTTGGCTCCTGGTCCGTTAGAGTAAGCTGCTAGCGGGCCTGGACATTTTGTTTACCTGGAGCCTTCACAGGCACGGAGCCCCTCAGCTCCCATTGGCCGTGGTTTGCCGTTCCCAGCCAATGGGAGCTGCGGGAAGGGGCTCCATGGCTGCAGACGCTCCAGGTAAACAAAATGACAGTGTATTAGATATTCAATTCAATGATTCCATAGAGTTTAAAATCATCAAATTTTGGTGTAAAGCCATTTATAAGCTGACCCCCGCTCTTCTATGCGTCACTTTTTAACCAAAAATATTTGGCTTATGAACGAGTATATACCGTATAGCGAAAAATGTCCTGTTTGTTTTTCTTTGCAGAAAAACTCAAGGAGGAAAAGGGTAAGTTTGCTCTGACGTGAAGTTTGGAGGGGGAAAGGTCAGTCACTTCCCCACTGAGGGATGTGGAAGAGGCAAGCTTTTTTTAACTGCTGAGAAGTCAGGATCTCTCTGTTTCTATGGTGAGCGGGAGGTGGGTGAATTTTGCAGTTGGGACTCAGGGGAATTTGGGCATTTTTCACTTGGGGGTTGTTTCTCTGTTTGACTGGGGTACAGTGGGGGTGTCAGATTGGGGCTGGTCAGAGTAAAGAAATGTTCATTAACTCAATATGCATCAAAAACAAAGATAGAACAGGGAGTGCATTGTGATGGGGCTGCTTTTGAAAAACAATGGCAGGAAGGTAAGGGTGAGTGTGGCGGGATCCCTGCGGTGCAGCCTGGGATTGTGGGACTGCTGTACCCCACTTGAACTCTGGAGACTGGGCTGTGTCTCACAATGCTTTGCTAGTGACAAGCACCAAACCCATCCAGGTCCTGTTATCACTCAGTACAACAGCATGTGACTATGAAAGTTCTTGCCAAAATGGTTTAGAAAAAGGCTGGGATCTAATATCTCTTGTAGTTTTCTACACAGGGGGATGGGCATGTGACTAGCTCTATAGAATGAATAGCGGGTGAAGGCTCTTTGCTGCTCACCAACATGGTTAATATTTGTGCTATTCAAGAGATAAAAGATCCCATTCACACTCTACAGCTTGCTAATACATAGAATTACATCAATTATTTTTCTCCTTTTCTTTTATTCCTTGATTTTTTTTCAGACAAAATCCAAGAGCAAAAGCTTGAGTTTACTGAATAACTATCCAGTCAAGGGGCCAAGCCCTGAAGCCCCTTTATGGGCTCTGACAGTGCCATGTGCAGCAGGAATGTTATTATTAGCACTTTGCAGGCAGTCTGGGAAGCACAGGGACCATGCCAGGGGAACATTTTCGAATCAGAGAGCTGAGACCTTGCCGGCTCTCTTTAAATCAGTGGAGTGGGGAGAGATTCAAGAGCTGTGTGGGATGAGCATGAGTTTATCTGCAAGCTCCATAAACGGAGCATATCTGCTCCTTCACAACACTCTGGATGGGGAGTGCAGCAGGACAGTGTTGCTAGCGCTGTGCCTGGGCTGTAATAGCTGAGGCCATGCAGACACCCCACACCACACCTCAAAGACAGGGGGGAAAAGGAGATCTATGGAAAATTGAGCACCCAGAGGAGATCCCTGGAAAGTTCTTCTCAGTGCCTGGGTTTACAAGGGAGCTCAGCATGTTGGGTACTGCACCCTTTTCAATCTCTGGCTGCTGCTAGGTTCTGACACTTTAGAAAATGGGCCTCAGTTGTTGGTGCTGAGCACCTAAAAATCTTATTTCTGTATCCCACCCCCACCCCCTAGGCTGTAATTCTGTCAGGTTTTATTAACATCCTCCTCTTTCCCATGTGAATTTTTGGCAACTCTGGGCCAGATCATCCCCTACCATGGGGGGAAAACAGCATCTCAGAACTCCAGCAACTTCTCAATTGGGTGTTTCTGCTGCATCCTGTGGCCAAGGGGAGGGGTGTCTGAACTCTTAGAGGAAATGGGGACCAGCCTGGCCTCACTGCAGAGCCCTAGAGTACGTCAGAAATAAAAAGGGACTGTGGATTCAATCCTGCTTTCATTGGCATTAACAGAAGTTTGTCGTTAACTTCTTGGGGAGCAGGATCTTAGTCCAATATTTGTGTGTGTCTTTGTGTGTCTTAAGGACAAAATAGAACTACACATTTAATCAATGAAAATTGTTCTTTCTTTCTTGTCGTCATTTAGAAAGGAAAGAAGGATTTCCTGAAGCAGGTAAGATTTCCTGTCTTCTTCCATTAACCACGATCAAATCTCTGTCAGAGTGGCTTTGTCTGCTCTTGGAGATAGTTGGATGATTCCCAGGTCATGTAGACATACTCATGCTAGCTCTTATCTAGCTGGGATGCTCAAAAAAGTTCTGTAGGTGGAGTAGCACAGGCAGTGGGTGCGGACGCATAGCCTAGTCTCCACAAGTACAAACCCACATGGACTCTCTGGGTACATATTCACGGTGTCTAGCCCATGCCACCCTTGCTGTTGCCCATGCTACTTCAGCTATGTCCAAAGCTTCAGGTATGGATGTAGCTCATCTGAAAGTGTGGCTGGCTCATTCTTGTGCAAGTTGCAAAAAGCTGCCACTGCAGGGAAATGTGAAACTTTAATTGTGTTTTGCTCAGTCAGCTCAGTTAATCCTCAGGGATTCAGTAATGTAGCCTGTGCTGTCAGGTTTTTGTCAGAAGATTTTGGAGTGTTACATTGCACACATGCATGGATTAGAGGGAGTGTAAGAAGTGGGAGGTAATCTGTGAATTAGGAATGAGAGCAGCAGAGAAAGCAGGATATGGTCAAATACACAGTTAGATAAATATTAGACTAAAATATTTGGCTCACTGAATATGAACCATAATAAATACAGCTAAATCATGCTGTTCATGATGTTAGTAAGTCAGGTACCCAATTGTAAAGTCCATTTTCACATTCTAAAGAGAAAAACTGCAAGTGGTGACTGATAACGTTTATTCTTTTGCAGAGCAACTGCAGAGAGAAATTGGTGAGTTTGCATGGATTTCTAAGCAGTATCACCCAGTTTTTATTTCCCGGAAGTATGATGTATATATCCTGTATTTGTAAACCTCTGTACCACTCCCGAAATTATCCATTATACATCAGCAGGCTCTAAACTGTCAGTTCTGTGAGGTCAGGGCCGGCTCTGGCTTTTTTGCTGCCCCAAGCAAAAAAAAAAGGGGGGGGCGTCAAAAAACGGCAAAGCAAAAAACAACAACAAACCTGCGGCGCGGCCGGAGCCAGGGTGCAGGGGGACTCCCTGCGCTGCAGATGTGCCCCGGCTAGCAGGGGGGAGAGGGAGGGAGAGGGGGAGAGAGAGAGAAGGGGGGCGGCCAGAGCTTCAGCGGGGCACTGCCACGTGGCCCCAACCACTGCGCCGCATGCCGGGAGGGCTCTGCGCCACTCCGGTCGGCTGGGAGGGAAGGACGCGGGCTGCCCTGCCGGGCTTGCTGCAGGGCGCTCCCCTCCTCTGCGCCGCCGCCCCCTACAGGCCGGAGCAGAACAACAACAAAAAAAAGGGGGCTGTGCCGCCCTAGGATTGGGCGGAATGCCGCCTCGTACAATGTGCTACCCAAGCACGAGCTTGCTCGGCTGGTGCCTGGAGCTGGCCCTGTGTGAGGTACCTTTGTTTGCTTATGAAAACCCATTGAAACTGATGTGGCAAATACATAGTTTATTCAATCTGTAGCCTTGGACTCAAAGGCTTATACCTCCCTAAAATCAAAGTAGGAGCATAATAAAGACTTGCTTCCCATTGAACATGGAGTCCAATTGTATGTCTCTGCTCTAACATTCAAAGCTTCCCATAGGTTGTGCCCTGTTAACTGGGAGTTGCTTCCCTCCTTGTGACCACAACCCCCACTGACACCTACATTCCACTTGTGAGACAGAATATGAACCTTTATGGGAGCTGGACTTGGACTACAGAACTCAAACCTGCACAAAATCAGAATGGCCCCACCTCTGCGGATCCATGCATATTTAGTGTGACATATCTCATAATGTCATGAAAGATTTAGCAGGGAAATAAAGTACATTTTCCTCAGTTTGAAAAATAACTATTCTGATGTCATTGCAACATTTCTTGTTCAGAAGCCAGGCCTAACCAAATCAGGAAGTTTGCACCCTCTTTGTATTAGTTACAGTCAGATGGATGAGGAAAATGTTACCCCTTCATGGAACATGTGCAGTCCCTGTGCCTCTTTCACAGAACAAACCCAAGGAAACATTGTTAAGGTTCCATTCAATTATACAATCATGTGCGGGCAGCAAAAGAGGCCAACAGAGGAGCATTGAGTGTCATTCACCACTTTTACTGATGAGTTATTTTTTTAAAAGAAAGAATAGAATATTGTCTTTCTACTATCTAGGGAGATGGGCACGGGACTAGCCAACTGATTGAATAGCTAATGAAGGCTCTGTGCCCCTCAGTAATCATCATCAATATTCATGCTACTCAAGAAAGAAAGGATCTCATTCACCCTCTTCAATTTATAACTCAATGGACAGACACTGAACTGTTATCTTCGCCTCCCATTTTTCTTTTGCAGATGAACTCCAGGGAGTACAGGTGAGTGTGCCTAGTTTACCTTATAGTTATAGTCCAAAGATGATCAAACCCTGTGGCCCCTGCGTGGTTTCCAAGAGCCCCAGCTGCAGAAGGGATGCTTTCATTGCACAGCCCATGCATCTGGGAAGGGGAGGGTCTGTGCAAGTGACTCTGGAATTGTGATATGTCATGGAGCTGAGACCTCACCAGCACTTTGCAAAGAAAGTCAGAGGGGGAGAGGTTCAAGGGCAGTTGGGCATGTGAGCTAAAACATCCACATGTCCAGGAACTGAACATATCCACTGAATAAAAAAGCTCTGGATGGGGAGTGCTGCAGGAGAGAGTTGCTAGTGCTGTGCCCGGGCTTGTAGTAGCTGAGGCCATGCAGACACTCCACCACATGCCTCAGGTATGGAGGGAGAATAGTCTTCCCCAATCAAATTCCATAAAACTGGGAGATCACGTCATCTGGAGAGGACCCAGAGGAGGTTCTTTGACAATCCCCCTGCAAGGGAAGTGGTGATGGCCACACAGGAATGTTTGCTAGAGCAAGAAATAGAACCTAGCTATTCTGGTCCAGTGTATTCACTACTAGACCAAGGTGTTGGCAGAAACTTTGCATGAGACTGTGTCTATTTTGAAAAAAAAGGGGGGGATGGAAAGAAAAGAAACAAAACCATTTCAGTAGAGGCAAATCTCTATTTCCTCTGTATTAAAATGGAACATTCTGATTTTTACTTTCAAAATGACTTTTCCTGTATTTTTTCTGACCTTGACCCTGGTCCTCTTTCACAGAACAATTCCAAGGAGACATTGTTAAGGTTTCAGTCTGTTACCCAGTCATGTGGGGGTAGCGTAGGTGTTTCAAAAAAACAAAATGAAACCAAAAAAGTAGTATTACTGAATCCAAGACTTGATCATTCATTCAATGATTTCAGTGGGAAGACTTCCATTAGGTATCTTGGGAGAACGATTGGGCCCTTAATATGATAACAATAAAGTGCATATATTGAAATGCAGCCAAACTCAAGGAGGAAAAGGGTAAGTTGTCTTTGACGTCTGCATTTTGGAGGGGGAACAGTCAGTCATTTCCCATCCAGGGAAGTGTGGGAGGCAGGATTTCATTAACTGCTGAGGGTCAGCATCTTTTGCAATGAGCGAGAAGTGAGTGAGTTTTGTAATTTGAACTGAGGTGAGTCTGGGAAATTTTCACTGGGAGGTTGTCTCTCTGATAGGTCAGGGCTGAGGTGTGAGACTGGGGCAATTGAGAGGAAAGTAATGTTCATTAACCCAATTTTCAGCACAAGCAAAGACAAATAGGTGACATGTGGGGGGGTGTCTCCTTTTGTAAAACAATGGCTAGATGGCAAGGGTGAGTTTGCTTTGACTTCTGAGATGATCACACAGAGAGTGGGATTTTATCAGGGAAATGATTAGCAGCTAGTTCTAGAGTGTGCCAAGCTACCCTCAATAAGTCTTAAACCACTCTGTGGGGTTTAATACCCTGTCCCGAGGGGGAACACTTGATAATGAAGGGTCAGAACATCGCCTTGGATGGAAAACCTCTGCTGGGAAATTCAGGGGCCTTTCACTGTATCCTCCTTAGTTGCTATGCTGGTGTGCTGAGTATGGGATGCCAACAAGAAGGTTTCGGGTGCCACAGACAGGGCAGCTTGACCCCGCGCCCTTCCTGCTAAGCAAGCTGCCCTGTCTGTGGCACCCGAAACCCGCGCCTCTCCTGTCTGGTTACACGGAGGCCTCCGCACGACCAATTTACGACCTGCTGACTTAGGTATTCTGTTAGCAATAAGTAAGAATGGTTCAATATGGCCTGCTAACTTGACTACTGTTAGCAACACACAATAGTGGATTAGGCACTTTACTGGTTTGTCGAAATCTCCCCGAACAGTCCCCTCCTAAAAGGGCACCTTTCGTACAAGGGGTCCTTTACATGATCGCTGTTACACCTTTCCTGGATGCACCTGAGTTGAGATCCAATGAAAGCTCAAGGCTCTCAGCCGAGACCAAGCAAATGATCTTCTTGTTGGCATCCCATACTCAGCACACCAGCATAGCAACTAACAAGCGGTCACTTTAGCCTACCCTCTCAGTTGAGGGAGGGGCGACAAGTTCAATATGTTCCCTTCCTGGGGGGTACGAGTGTCAGTGGCAGTAACCACCAACTCATCTGTCAGGGGACTTGCAATCGCCAGATTTTGCACCAGGTCCAGCACGTCATTAGGCTGGTAACAAAAACCACTACTAATTGGCACCCCAAGATTGCTATGATGGGGTGTAGGGCCAAATTCAGGACACCTGTACCAGTGGGGGACCATCCCAATAACACTTCCCACCTGTGGTGTGACAGGTCTTGGCCAATTCTTGCAAGTACCTGTTTAATTTCATTCGCATTATGATGCACGGTAACCATGACTCTGCGCCCTTCCTGTTTTGCAGTATGTAACTGGTTCTGCAAATCAGGGTGTACAAGCAATGTTTGTAAAGCAGTTAAATTCATTCCAAGGGGCACAGGTTTTACAATAGAATACAAAATCTAAGACACTTTTAACTGGCTATACTTAAATTCAGGTACATGAAATTCAAAATCACATCCCCTAATTGCTACAATATGACGAAAACATTTCTTCTTATAAGGATTATGATTTACTTTATGCACAAAATTAACAAGAAGCATAGGACATCAACTTCTAAGACATACACAATAATTTTCTTAATACACAAACACAGAATTATTACTTACAAATGGGTTAATAACATAATGGCATTTTCCTTCAGCTATTTCCAAACATACATTCTGAGGTTGGAGGGCATTTTTGTTACATTCAGTTTTCTATTTTTGATCATCTTTTACTACCCACACTCTGTGATCGATAGGTTCCATTATGGTCTGATTAATATTGAGGCCTAAAGCCACAATGCCAAAAGCTTGCAAAATGCCAACAGCCTGCAAGAGGCAGTGATGGTCTCCCTCTTGGGTTTTTTCCCATCCCTCCAAGATATTTGCTACTTGGGATTGCAGGGAACTTAATTGATCAAATGATACCTTAATAGGTTTAGCCAAATCTTTTATATGAGCTCCTATTGCATTCATCTTGTATGCAAGCACCTCCTCATTAATACTGTTAAGGACTGCTCCTCCCGTTCCAATTGCTCCCCATAAGTCTTTCTTTACCCTTCTATGTCCCCTGCTAGAACTTTCTGATTTGGGAATATTGAGTGTTTCCATCCAATTTTTCCAATCTTCCAATAAGGGCGGAACAAATTGCTTACACCAGGGCTCCATCACTGGGACCTTTGTCAAGCTTAGGTCTAGAATTACCTTTTTGAGGGAGTGAGTAGGGTTAATTACCAATTGCTTTTTGACATTGGTTCAGACAACATAGGGACCAATTAAATTGGGCCAGAGGTTATGGGGATAATTTTAAGTAGGACTATGAAGGTTATATTAGCTCTGTATTCGGCTATGCTGCTGGAATACTGTGTCCAGGTCTGGTGTCCCCAATTGAAGAAGGAAGTTAATAAATTGGAGAGGTTTCAGAGAAGAAACAGGCAAATGATTAAAGGATAAGAAAAATACTTTATAGTGAAAGACTGCAGGAACTCAATCTATTTTGCTTAAGAAAGAAAAGGGGTGACTTGATCATACTGTATAGGTAAGTAAATAAGGAATAAATATTTGACCTCAACCTAAATTTTAACCCCAAATACCCTCCTCTTTCCTCTTGAACCAACCAATCCATCTTCCCTTGTTCTTCCCTAAACCTTATGCAAGCAAACAAGACTAAACACTAAACACTCTGGACATCAGACGAGCATTAGCATTCTCAATGACCTTTCAAGGTCCCTTCCAGTTCTAGGAGATAGGATATCTCCATTATTTTATTTTATTTTATTTTATTTTATTTTATTTTCCTTGAGAGAACCAAGACCTTCAGATAGTCACCAAGACTTTATATTACAACTTTGGAACGATCTAAAAGTTCCTCCATTTCCAAGCAGAGACTGTGTAAATGGATTTCTCAATGAATCCATTTTTGCTACCAACAGGAGGATATACAACCTCAACTGGGGATCCAATACCACTCCACCAGGTTATTATCCACCTCAGTAGCTTTTCTCAACAAGGTACCAATCAAGGACATATGTAAAGCAGCCACCTGGCCATCTGCACATTTACAAAACACCATGTGATAGATCAGAACTCAAGATCAGACGCATTGGTAGGACTTACTGTATTATCATCAATTTCCCATGCAACTCTGAAGTCCCTTCCATCCACAGAGGGACACTGTTTGACAGTCACCTGAAGTGGAGAACCCACAGGGACACTCTGAAAGAAGAAGAGAAGGTTGCTCACTCTGTGCAGTAACTGAGGCTCTTTGAAATGGTGTCCCTGTGGGTGCTCCACTACCCATCCTCCTCCTCTCTACTTCAGAGTTCAATCTATGGACCAAGTGGTAGAGAAGGAACTGAGAGGCATCTGGTCATGCGGCACTAGATAGGCGCCAACAAAGGTGTGAGAGAGGGAGATTGGCAATCTGGATAGTCAGAGGGAGAGACCCAGACACACCCCATCTTCCTCTGCATACAGACTTCCTGAATGAGAACCATTCAAGGAGCAGGAGGAGAAACTAGAGGAGGAAGCTTCACCTCTAACAAACATCTCATCATCTTCACTGGACGAGGCAGTCATGCCAGCCCCCTCCACCCTCAACATCTCCTGATGATTTCAAACAATTTCAAGAACTGCTCCAATGAATAGCGGATTCTCTCCAGGTCAAATTGGAGGGAATGTGAGAATCACAACACAAATCACTGGACGTATTGCAGACCTCTACATCAGCCAAGGTCATGCTTCCTATCAGTGAGGCCCTATTAAATCCAGCCAAAGTGGTCTGGCAGCCATTATACCTCCCATATGTCAGAGGACTGACAAAAAGCATTATGTCCCCTCAAAGGACATGGACTCTTTCACATCCCACACCAAACTCAATGGTGTTCAATGCAGTGAATGAAAGGGGGAGACAATATCACTCCAAGATGACCACCTGTGCTAAAGACTGGAGGAGGATAGATCTGTTTGGATGTAAGGTGTACTCATCGGCAACTCTACAATTCAGAATTTCATATTATGAACTGCTTATGTCAAAGTATAGTCTCACAAACTCCTCTAAGTTAAGCAAATTTATTGAATACATTCTGGAGGACAAAAAGGAACAGTTCCAGGCAATGATAGTGGAGGGTCAACTACTGGCATGGATGGCACTACAATCATCCTTGGCTGTGCCTGACACAGCTGCTTTGTCCATAGCAACATCAATGGTCATGAGATGGGCGTCATGGCTACACCTGTTAGGATTCCTGAGGGAAGTGCAAGCCACAGTAGAGGATCTCCCATTCAAAGCTTCAAACTATTAACCAAGCAGACTGATGAATCCCTCCATTCCCTAAAGGATTCAAAAGCAACATTGAAACCACTCAGGAGTTATACACAGCACAGAGAGAAAACAGGGTAGATCCCACCATACCCTGAGATCTTGACCTCTGGCTTTCCTTCCACCTCAACGACATTATGACCTGCAGTGGAGATTACAGAGATCTCCTTCTACACATAGACAGCTCCCATCACAATTGTCTACATCTTACATGTCTGTTTAAAAAAATGTTTGTGGGGGGGGGAAAAGAAAAACAAAGCATTTCAGTAAGGTCAAAACTTTCCTTTTTTTGACTTCATTGGAATGGAAATTTTTGATTTTTTTTTTATTTCAACATTTTATTCATATTGAAAATTTAAAAATGAGAACAAAATGTTTCAATTTTATCAAAACAGAATGTTTTGGTAGACCTGAACAATGTTGAGGAAATTTCAAAAATTTTTGTTTTCATTCTTTTCAGAAGAAAAAAAAACTAATTTTACAATAATGGAATTTCCCATGAAATGGAAATTCTGGTTTCTGCCCAGCTCTAACTAAATCATGTTCTCAGCCTCTCTCTTATATGGCCAATTTTTATATCTCTACCTCAGTGTGTGATGTCTGTTTCCATAACTCTAACTTTCCATTGAAATCAATACGAATTTTAAGTGAACTGTCATTACCAGGCTTTGTGAATGAAATCTGGTCCAACACTAGTTCATTTGTATTAGATGAAACTGGGTCAGAACATTTTTCTACTTACTCTGATTTCTCTGTTATTTATTCTGTGCTCATCTTCATGCATTCTGAACACATTGTAATTTCTAATAGTAAACATTTCAAAGTTGCTTTTTCTTTCTCCCTAGCTATGACATCTTGCCTATTTGGTTATTAGTTTTGGATGGATGGTTTGGTTTTCCTTTTTTAACTGAGGACATGTCTACACTACGAGAGTAGTTCGATTTTACTTAAATCGAATATGTGGAATAGATATTACAAAGTCGAACGTGTGTATCCACACTAAGGACAGTAATTCGACTTTGTGAGTCCACACTAACGGGGAAAGCGTCGACATAGGAAGCGGTGCACTGTGGGCAGCTATCCCACAGTTCCCGCAGTCCCCGCTGCCCATTGGAATTCTGGGTCGAGCCCCCAATGCCTTCTGGGGAAAAAAATGTGTCGAGGGTGGTTTTGGGTAACTGTCATCATCCAACCGTCACTCCCGCCCTCCCTCCCTGAAAGCGCCGGCGGGAAATCAGTTCGCGCACTTTTCTGGTCAGTGACAGCGCGGACGCCACAGCACTGCGAGCATGGAGCCCGCTGCGACCATCGCTGCAGTTATGGCCGTTGTCAACACCTCGCACCTTATCATCCACCTTTTCCAGAGGCAGATGCTGAGAAATCGGGCGAGGAGGCTACGGCAGCGCGGTGAGGACCTGAAGTCTGAGAGTGGCACAGACCTGTCACAAAGCACGGGACCCCACGCCGAGGACATCATGGTGGCAATGGGTCATGTTGATGTTGTGGAACGGCGATTCTGGGCCCAGGAAACAAGCACGGACTGGTGGGACCGCATAGTGCTGCAGGTATGGGATGAATCACAGTGGCTGCGAAACCTTCGCATGCGGAAGGGGACTTTCCTGGAACTTTGTGAGTTGCTGTCCCCTGCCCTGAAGCGCAAGGACACCCGGATGCGAGCAGCCCTGACTGTCCAGAAGCGAGTGACCATAGCCCTCTGGAAGCTTGCAACACCAGACAGCTACCGGTCAGTCGCGAACCACTTTGGCGTGGGCAAATCTACCGTGGGGGTTGTTGTGATGCAAGTAGCCAACGCAATCGTTGAGGTACTGCTGTCAAAGGTAGTGACCCTGGGAAACGTGCAGGTCATCATAGATGGCTTCGCCGCGATGGGATTCCCAAACTGCGGTGGGGCTATAGATGGAACTCACATCCCTATCCTGGGACCGGACCACCAGGCCAGCCAGTACATTAACCGAAAGGGCTACTTTTCAATAGTGCTGCAAGCACTGGTGGACCATAGGGGACGTTTTACAAACATCAACGTCGGATGGCCAGGCAAGGTTCATGACGCTCGTGTTTTCAGGAACTCTGGTCTGTTTAGACGGCTGCAGGAAGGTATTTACTTCCCGGACCACAAAATAACTGTTGGGGATGTGGAGATGCCTATAGTGATCCTCGGGGACCCAGCCTACCCGCTAATGCCCTGGCTCATGAAGCCCTATACAGGCGCCCTGGACAGTGAAAAAGAACTCTTCAACTACCGGCTGAGCAAATGCAGAATGGTGGTGGAGTGTGCTTTTGGACGTCTCAAGGGGAGATGGAGAAGCTTACTGACTCGCTCTGATCTCAGCGAAACCAATATCCCCATTGTTATTGCAGCTTGCTATGTGCTCCACAATCTCTGTGAGAGCAAGGGGGAGACCTTTATGGCGGGGTGAGAGGTTGAGGCAAATAGCCTGGCTGCTGATTACGCCCAGCCAGACAGCCGTGCGATTAGAAGAGCCCAGCGGGATGTGCTGTGCATCCGGGAGGCTTTGAAAGCTAGGTTCCTGATTGAGCAGGGTAACCTGTGACTATAAAGTTTGTTTACAGAGAAGCTGAACCTGCCCCCGTTTCTTTACCCAGTGAATGTTCACTATCCTCTACAGTTACATACCCCGTTCACCCCGTTCCCCCCCTTCCAACACATGTTTAAAAATAAAATCACTGGAAATTTGTTAATGAACACCATTTTCTTTATTACTGTTTTCGCGGTAAAGTGTTGAAACTGGGACGCAGACTGTGGTGGGGAGCGGGTGTAGTGTAGTGATGCAAAGGACGCTTCTAAACTCCAGGAATGACAGGCTCCTGCTCCTAGAGCGGTCCGCACTGGTGGACTGGTTGTTTCAACGGAGCCTGCCACCCCTCCTGTTCGGGACTCTGTGTGTGGGGGCTATGTGACTTTGTGGCAGGGGGAGGATGGTTACAGATCCCCTGCTGCGTGGCTCTGTGATCCAGGATAAGGACCGCTGCATAAGATCTCTAACCGCCCTCCCCCGCCACAAAGTCACATAGCCCTTCCCCCACACAGAACATGAAAACCACCTCCCAGACTGACCAGGGTAACTAGTGACTGCAATGTGTGTGTGCCCTGCTGCTGAACCTGCCCCCGCCTCTGTACCCTGGTAAAGGTGACTGTCCTATCCAATTACCAACCCCCTCCCCCCCCTTCAAACAGACTTTTCTCTAAAAGAACATGATGGAAACAGTAATTAACAGAAACTTATTTTTTATTAGCAACTACACATGAAACTGGGGGATGAAACTGGGACGGGGGCTTGGGTGAGGCGGGAAGGAAAGGACTTATCAAATTTTGGGGAATGACAGCCTTCTGCTACTTGAGCAGTCTGCAGGGGTGGAGTGAGAGTTTTCACGGACTCTGCCACCCCTCCTTCTTGGGACTTTGGGTGAGGGGGGTATGGGAGTTTGTGGCGGGGGAGGGCGGTTACAGATAGACTGCAGCGGGGCTCTGTCCTCCTGCCTCCGGTCCTGCAGAATATCCACAAGGTGCCGGAGCGTGTCCGTTTGCTCCCTCATTAGTCCAAGCAGCGTTTGAGTCACCTGCTGGTCTTCCTGCCGCCACCTCTCCTCCCATTCAATGTGTGATCGATGGATTTGGGACAAGTTCTCCCTCCACTGGGTCTGCTGGGCTGCCTGGGCTCGAGAGCAGCCCATAAGTTCCGAGAACATGTCCTCCCGTGTCCTTTTCTTCCTACGCCTAATCTGCGCTAGCCTCTGGGAGTGTGATGCCAGGGTAGGTCGGGAGACAGTTGCAGCTGTGGGATGGGAAAAAGGGAGTGAATTCCTCAGAAAGATAAATTTTTTTGTGAACAAAGAACATAGTCTTTCTCTGTGAACAAGACCGTGCACAGCACCTATCACATTCGCACTCAGGACAAGGTCGAATTTTTGGCCTTCGCATTCAGTGCCTGGGGTCTTGCAGTGCAGATCAGACAAGCGGGGCAGGACAGCGGAATTTGGGTAGCAGGCTGACATGGTAAGCCGTAGACTTGTGGCTGCTTAAAACTTTAATAATAGCACTGGCCTCCTTTCACATTCAAAGCAATGCCAGTTCCTGCTGCCATGAACTGCTGCCATGCCGGCAAGCATGAACTCTGCCCCTGTCCCACCCCCTCGCGGCTGTCCCAGGGAAAGATCCCTGTATGCTGCCCCTCTCCCGCCTCCACCGCGTGGCTGTAAACCGCCGGTTACAGTTCTGTAAAGGAACAGGCAAGCAGTCCCAATACTAACATTCCCCTACCTAATTCAAAGCAGGTCACCATGAGCGACATCACTCTGATGAGGATTTCAGAGACCGAGAAAGAAAGGATGCTTCGGGAAAGCCTGCAAAGACCAGGGCCGTATGCCGCCATGCTCTGCAAGGCGATGATCCCCGAGTACTTGCTTGTCTCCTGGCGTGGAAACGTTTCGTACCATGGAGGACCCAATAAGGCCGCTCTCCCCAGGAACCTCATGCAAAGGCTTGCCAATTACCTCCAGGAGAGCTTCGTGGAGATGTCCCATGAGGATTTCAGCTCTATCCCCGGACATATAGACCGGATTTTACTGTAGGTGCACTGGCAGGGACTAAACAGTAGAGCGCCTAGGGCAAACCAATCATGCTAAACCGGACATTGTTAGATTTTTTTGCAGTAGTTGCACTGCCAAGGACTGAAACGTTAAGCGCCTATGGCAAACTAATCATGAAAAACCCATTGTTAATATTGTTAATATTCCTGTTCTGTTAAAAATAAATGTTTACATGTTTAAAACACTTACCGACTGATCCTTCCCCTGATTCTGAGTCCGGATTAACGCCTGGGGACGGTTGGTAGGGGATCTCTGTAAGGGTGATGAAGAGATCCTGGCTGTTGGGGAAATCAGTGTTGTAAGCGCTGTCAACTGCCTCGTCCTCCTCATCTCCTTCCTCATCTTCCCCGTCTGCTAACATCTCCGAGGAACTGGCCGTCGACAATATCCCATCCACAGAGTCCATGGTCAGTGGTGGGGTAGTGGTGGCGGCCGCACCTAGGATGGAATGCAGTGCCTCGTAGAAACCGGATGTCTGGGGCTGGGATCCGGAGCGTCCGTTTGCCTCTTTGGTCTTCTGGTAGCCTTGTCTCAGCTCCTTGATTTTCACGCGGCACTGCGTTGCATCCCGGCTGTATCCTCTCTCTGCCATGGCTTTTGAGATCTTCTCGTAGATCTTTGCATTCCGTCTTTTCGATCGCAGCTCGGAAAGCACGGACTCATAGCCCCACACAGCGATCAGATCCAAGACTTCCCGATCAGTCCATGCTGGGGCCCTCTTTCTATTCTGAGATTGCATGGCCATCTCTGCTGGAGAGCTCTGCATCGTTGCCAGTGCTGCTGAGCTCGCCACGATGTCCAAACAGGAAATGAGATTCAAACTGCCCAGACAGGAAAAGGAATTCAAATTTTCCCGGGGCTTTTCCTGTGTGGCTGGTCAGAGCATCCAAGATCGGACTGCTGTCCAGAGCGTCAACAGAGTGGTGCACTGTGGGATAGCTCCCGGAGCTATTACCGTCGATTTCCATCCACACCTAGCCTAATTCGACATGGCCATGTCGAATTTAGCACTACTCCCCTCGTTGGGGAGGAGTACAGAAGTCGAATTTAAGAGACCTCTATGTCGAACTAAATAGCTTCGTTGTGTGGACGGGTGCAGAGTTAATTCGATGTAACGCTGCTAAATTCGACATAAACTCCTAGTGTAGACCAGGCCTGAGGAAATACACAGGTCAGAGCAATGGTTCATATATTTCAGTCTGAAGATGATGAGCTCCAGAGTGGTATTTTCAATAAACTGACACTCTGGACTCAACCTTGCTCCCATTGAAGTCAAAAGGTGCTTGGAATGAGCTTCAGTGCTTGTGGACTCCGACTGGCTCTAATCAGGATCTTTCTGCTTTTGCAATTAGAGGAAGATGGGTAAGTTTTGCAGCTGAGATTCAGAGCTGTAGAGTATTTTCCACTGGCAGGTGGCCTCTCAAATGCTATGGGATGGAAACTGGTGCAGTTTCTTTTGTGACAAGTATCAGAGGGGTAGCCGTGTTAGTCTGGATCACGAAAGCTTATGCTCCAATACATCTGTTAGTCTTTAAGGTGCCACAGGACTCTTTGTTGCTTTCTTTTGTGAAACATTTTCAGACCCTCTCCCTCCTATGAGTGTTTTATAGGGTCTGCTGTTCCAGAACCAAAGTGTGTGTGTATGTGTGTGTGTGTGGGGGGGGGGGGTTGTGTCCCCTCCGCCCATATGGAAAGAGGTATAAACATGTTTTCTGTTCTGTTGCCCCTTTTCTTGGTACTCAAAGCTCCTTCTTCAGATCCATGGAACTGTTTGTAAAGAAAGAAAGAGCCAGGGGCTGGGCTGGGTATGTGTGAGGATTATGCACCTTTATCCCTTTCACCCCAAGAGAGAGTCTGCATAAAACACAATCCTGTTCACAGAATCTTTAATTTTTTAACTATTAGTTCTGTTTGCGGTGGTTGCAGATGTGTATTCCTCTCAGGTGTGTTTGTGCTAGGTGCACTGGCACTGGAGATTTTCCCCCTAGCAGTACCTGTCAGGGCAGTGCATGTGCGCAACACCTCCTTTTGGCCTCTCAGGAGGCTATATAAGGGCGGCACTGTCCCGACCCCATCAGTTCCTTCCTAATGCCACTGGCCTTAGCTGGAGCTCCCTATGAGCATTCTCTCCTCACATTGTTTCTCTGCATCACGCTGTGTCACTGAGTTTTCACTTTGTAAATAGTTTTTTAATAGTTGTCCAAGGTAGAACCTACAGTCTAATTTAGATTTAGCGTAGTTTTTATAGTTATCTGTTTTTAGTGGTTTGTGGTGCCCAACAACAAGGGTTATGCACTTTTCTCCAGCAGGAGCGCCGCCAGCTTTTCCGCCACCCTAGGCGGCAGAAGGTCCCGCCCCAAAATGCAGCCCCCCCACAGAGGTCGCCTAATGGGTTGCACCAGGCTTCAGTGTTGCCCGTCATGTGGGGTCTCTATCCCCAACTGTGACACACACACTCGCTGTTTGCTCTGCCCAGGAGTGAGTCACATTACAGAGAGTTGCTCTTTTAAAAAGAGAACACAGATCACAAGGAGACCTTATCTTAAGCAGCAGTTGGTGGAGCAAGCCATGAGGCCTGTGCTGGCATCAGGACCCTCCACAGCCTCTGGGTCTAACCACCCTCAGCTGCCTTCCACCTCTGATGTGGCAGACGACAGACCCTGGGACTCTGATTCTCCCTCAAAAAGGGAGGTCGTTCTATGTCTCAGGAACCACCTGGAAAGAGGACTCTCAAGACAGATTGGGGAAAGGGGGGATTCATCATCTCCATCCTCAAAGACAGCCTCGAGATGACTGCATGGTACCCAAGGTGTTAACCAGGTACCCAGGGTTGTATCGGGCAGTTGGCCTGTCGCCCTGGTACTGGGGTGTAAGTTTTACGGTGTCATACTGTTGACTCTGGATCCATCTGGGGAACGGCTGTCGAATCCAGTACCTACAGACACAGGTGTGGCACTGCCTCTTTTGGTGCCTTCAACCCTGCAGGTCCACATGGCAGCAATGGACTTGCTTTGTTTGTCCATGCCAACCTCACCACTACCTCAGGAGTCAGCGGGACTATCGATACCATCTGCTATTCCAGGCCCTTCAACTTCTTCAATTAAGTCCAATGTGGATGCAATCAACATTCTTGGTACCGGTGATTCAACAGACACTATCTTCAGCACAGAGATAGGGAGAGGACAGTCCCCATCCCCCCCACTCAAAACATAGGGCACCCATATCCTCTGCAGAGCATCCAAGATTCCTCTCCTTCTATGTGGAAGAAGAGCTCAGATAGCTCTGCAGAGCTGCAGTTCCTTACCTGGATCTCAAAGCCCCTTGAACTCCACACTTTTCTCCATTCCACATAAATATCTGTAAGATTAATCATCCAATCCATAAACCATCATCACAGTAAATTCTTCCAGCTGTCTGGCTATCAATTTCTCTAGCTCTTTTTTAATTTAAGTCAGCATGGATTTTGCACAATTTAATTCATTTACTGGGTAATGTTTGATGCACGGTACCAAGGAAAACACTGAACAAGAGTTTAAAAGGCTGTAATAATTGTTTTTGTTTTTTTCCAGATGAAATGAAGAAGGAATTAGGTGAGTGAAGACCTATGTACACCCTTGCTGGTGTCCCCACTCCCATTGCTTGGATATTTGGAGAGAGGGGCCATTTTTCCTTTCTCTCCTCCATCTCCCTGGATGCTCCTGATGGAGAAGGGGATCCTGACAGTCCATGTTCTTCCCCATCCATAGGAGGGAACACAGAAGCTCCAGGCAGACACATTGCAGCTCCCCACACTGCTCACACATACCAGGCAGCACGGGCGATGTGTCCTGATCCCTGTTGTTTGTCTCAGCCTGAGGGGTGGGACAGACCCACTGTCTCCTGGACAGCCATGGGGTCCAAAACACTTCAGTAGCCACAGCTGGAGTGTCACTGATTTAGAGTATGTCTGCACAGCAGCTGGGGTGTGTAATTCCCAGTGCAAGTAGACAGACACCTGCCAGCTCTGCTCGAGCTAGCATGCTAAAAATAGCAGTGTAAGTGCAGCGAGACAAGTAGCAGCTCAGACTAGCTGCATGAGTAAGTACCTAGGGGTCAGGTGGATTGGACTCATGCAGCTAAATCTAGCCAGCGTGGTCACTCTGCTATTTTTAGTGCACTAACTCAGGCAGAGCTGGCACATATATGTCTACCCATTCTGGGTATTACACCTCCCAGCTGCAATGTAGACATACATTGGAGGGAATTGTCCTTCTATGTCCTGCCTAATAGGAGCTGGATTGCTGTGAATACAGCCTCTGGTGGTTGGAAACACTGTGTGTGTGGACGGGAAGGTTCATTTTCTGTTCAAGTGATAGGGGAATGTGTAAGAGGGAGTTAGAAACAGATCAAAGCCCAGGAGAGCGGGGAACATGGGGAGGTGATGCATTGACTGCAGGTTCAAGACAGACAGAGCAGGTCTCAGCCAGAGCAGGACTCCTATCCTGGTTTCTAATCTTAGCTCAGAACAAGCAACATGCATGTGTGTGTGTGAGAGAGAGAGATTGAGCATTTAAGGGTCATGTTTGTTAACTCCTGCAAAAGGAATCACCCCCTGCTCCGTCTGGCATCCTCCCTTGCCCTCAGTCTGGAACTTCCCTGCTGCTGGAGGGAGGAAATCTACAGTCAATGCCTCTCTTAATTCAATGTCTGTTGTTTTCTTACTTTGATTTCAGATTGGAGAAGGGCTCGGAACAATTCAGGTAACAGAATACATAGCACATGGATAGGAGGTGCTAATATTATGGTGATAGATGCAGTGTGAGAACCTCAATATATTAGAATCTATTCCATTATTAAAGAAATCAGCAGGTTTGATACTATAATCAAACTAGAAACACAACCTGTTTTTATCAGAGAAACAGCTCCTAAGGTCCTTCTCGGCTCCTAAACTAATTTGAGGGCCTGATTCTGACTTTATTTACACCAATTTCACACCATTGTAATTTCACTGACTTGCATGGAGTTACTCCTGAATTACAACAATCAGTTCAGAATCAGCCCCAGGGAGAGATTTCCTTGAGTGATGACAGATGGTGTAATTTTCAAAAACATCTAAGTGATTTCAGAGCACAAATCTCATTGCAATTCAATGGGGCCTTGTATATGGGGCATATATCTGTTAGCAACCCACTGTGGCAGGATGGAGAGCTACACCACCTGACTCCCCTTATGCCTCCACCCTCAATTCTGTATTGGTCAAGTTCATTGTCTAGCCCTTTGGCTGAGTCCTTATCAGTCTCAGCCCCCTTCAGGATCATGGGGAATTGGAAGTTCCTTGACTTTAGTGGGGTAGAGAGCCCTAGAACTCCATTTTTTGGAGCTTTCTTCTCCAAATTCCTTGGCTGGAGTAGGTAGGGGAATCTGGGCCCATCCACTCCACTGGGTTCCATTTCAGGGTCCTTGTTTGGAACAGCAGGAACCAGTCCTTCTCTCTCCCTTGCTGCTCCCTGAACTACCTCCTACTGTTCCTGCTCTGGAGGCTTCCTCTGCTTCTTGCTCTGCTTCTCTCTCTTTGGTGTGTTGGCTTCTCAAGCAGCTTCTCCCCAGTGTGCTGGAGGGATCCTCTCTCTGCAATCCCTCTGCCTCTCTGGCTGCTGCCTTTCTCCCCAGGAGCGCCTCCCTCACTGAAGCCCTCAACCCCTTATATCAATACCCAGTGCTTCCCTGTGTAATTCCCTTCCCCCAGTTACTCACTGAGGTAACTACTCCCAGGTGAACTTGAGCTTCCTCATGCCCTCTTGTGGAGTCTGTCAGGGGAAGGCCAACTACTCTCTGACAGACCTGTGCTCCCAAGTCATTTCAGCCCAGCTCATCCAAGGTAATAATCCCAATGGGAGTTAGGCACCTTCGAGGAGCTGGGCGTCAGTGTTTACTTGGAGCAGGGTTTTCAAAAGTGCCTAAGGAGGAACTTTGGGATTTGGGCTACAGTGAAGGCACAGATGATGTGGTGGCAGGAATGAGGACTGTGATGAGAATCATAATGCAGTGGTGGTGGGACCATGATGGGGACTGCAGTGGTGACAGGCATGGTAAGGAGTGAGTCAATGAGGTTTATGAAAGCACCATTATGAAGACAGTGGTGGGATCTTTGGCTCCAGGGTCGCGCAGAGGGGGGAGCGAGTGGGGCAATTTGCCCCAGGCCCCGGGCTATGAGTATGTCGGAGGGTCCCCCCGCCTCCGTCTTCCCCCATCCCCCGGTGTCTCAGCTGGTAAGGGGGTGGGGCTGCGAGCTGCGGCCGAGCAGTGGGAACTCAGGCCCCACTGGAGACACCACGCCGCTGCAGCGCTGTCCGGGGCCACTCCTGGAAGCGGCGCGCTGAGGCTCCGGGAGAGGGGGTAAGCGGCATGGTAAGGGGCCGGGCACCCCCCCGACCCCATCCCCCACAGCCCCGACCCCCAGCTCCGAGCCCAGCCCCTCTGAGCTGGGCACCCCCGACCCATCCCCCCCACAGCCCTGACCCCCAGCTCCGAGCCCAGCCCCTCTAAGCCGGACACCCCCCCGACCCCATTATCCCCACAGCCCTAACCCCCAGCTCCGAGCCCAGCCCCTCTGAGCTGGACACCCCCCTGACCCCATCTCCCCACAGCCCTGAGCCCAGCCCCTGTGAGCCGGACACCGCCCAACCCAGAGCCCAGCTCCCCACCCAGCCCTGGGCAACAGCAGCACCACCCCCAGGCAGCGACAGCCCATTGGCACCAACCGTCACCATCACCCAGCAACAGCCCATTATGTAATTGCAAATGTATACATACCATTAAAGCATTTAATGTTTTTAAATAATGTATTTAGTGTATTTTCAAATTATTACAAATTAATTTTTGAATGTATTTCACTAGTTATTTTTTATATTTCCAAATACATGTTACTATAGTATTGCAACTTATTTTTATGAAGGGGCCCCCGAAATTGCTTTGCTCCAGGCCCCCTGAATCCTCTGGGCAGTCCTGTTTGGCTCTGGTGATAACGGAGACTGACTGTGATGTTGCTGATTATAATAATTATAGTGAGAGATGATGAAAATGATGCTGAGGTGAGGAAGGACACAGTGATGGTGATCTGACGATGAAGATAGTGCAGATAATAATTTGCATGTTACAGCAATTTTCTGCTGACCATCTCAGAGCTCTTTACAAACAATTATAAAACACCCTCTAGCACCTGATGAGGTTGGCACCATACTGAGCTTACTGAGGAGTAAACCAACTATCAGAGAGCTTATGTGACCTGACCAATGTCACACAGCAGCAGAGCTAGAAACAGAACCTAGGGGTCCTGATTCCAGGTATAATTAGTAGATAAACTTTAGTCTAATGAGTAATTATAATGTGCAGGAGAAGGCTCATAGTGTATATTTCCCTCCTATTCCAGTGTATACTGGCATTATAGGAGTGGGTCTCAAAAAGAAAACTCTCTTCCTATAGATGACATCAGTTTTCATGGAGTCACGGCCCACCCCAACATCTCCATTGCTGACAATAAGAAGAGTTTTACACATGAAGCCTAACCTCAACAAGTTCCACCAAATCCAGAGAGGTTCGATTTGACCGTTTGCGTGTTGGGCTCTGAAGGATTCTCCTCTGGAAAGCAGTATTGGGAGGTGGAGGTTGTGAGCAGCAATGACTGGGACCTGGGGGTGGCCAGAAAATCAATACAGAGAAAAGGAAAACTTTCCTTCTCCCCTAAAGAGGGATTCTGGGCTTTGGTTCTGAATGGGAGAGATTATTGGGCTAAAATAGACCCATGGTCCCGGGTCATAGTGCAGAAAAAGCCTACGAAAATCAGAGTTTACCTTAGTTACCAAGAGGGGCAGGTGACTTTTTTCAATGTAACTGACATGTCTGTGTTGTTCACATTTCATGATTGTTCATTCTCAGGAGAGGTTTATCCATTCTTTAAAAATTCACACAAAGAAACAAAAATGAGAATTTGTTCAATTAAAGAGGAATAAATATAACATGACACTTATGCTGATTTTATACTGATGCAACTGAAATCAAGGTTTTCATGAATGTATTTTAATGTAAAAAAGCTATTTTTTTAAAATGTACATTGTCATGCTGTCTTCATTACATGTTTTGCAATAAAATGTTTTCATTTCCTATATTTTTTTGCTTGTGACTTTTGTCCAATAGAATATTTGACTAGCACAGCGTTTCTGGGGAATTTGATGCAGATGTTAAAAAGAAGAAAACACCATCCTCTCTCACACTTTCCTTATTGGCAGCTTTGCCTCGGAGACAAAATAAGAATCTCATTGCTAATTTCAGCATTTTCCTCTATAATAAAAGATAGATAACATGGATATCTCACAAATAACCATATTTTGGGACAGTATTATACTGTATTATGAAGTTGCAGTGGCTGGAACAAAATTTAGACTGAAGATAGATTTCCACTATAAACAGAATTTTTGCACACCCACCTCCCCCATAAAGTTATCCAATCTTCCTGACACTTCCCAGCAAGATAGAATTCTTCTGGGAATTCACTCAAAGTGAATTAAGCTAAATTGATTATATTCTGTGATCTGGTCTACACAACAGACCTGTCTGTCTAACTATGTCACACAGGGGTGTGAAAATTCCACACCCTGGAGCCATGTAGACATACTGACCTTAACATCCCTTTTAGACAGTGCTATGTTGATGGGAGAGCTTCTCCCTCTGACATAGCTACCACCTGTCAATGTTTTAAATATAGACCTAACCTTAATGAGAGTGTCCACACAGGGGTTTAATGCAGTTTATCTAATCCACTTTTAATTCACATCTTTAGGGCATATCTACATTTTGAAACAGTGCATCTGCAGGGCTGGAGCTGTGACGCTGTAGTGCTATAGTGTAGACACTTCCTTGCTGACAGAAGGGGTTCTCCCACTGGCATAGTAGATAATGCACCTTCCCAAGAGGCAGTCGCTAGGTTGAGGGAAGAATTCTTCCATTGATGTGGCGCTGGCTACACTGAGGGTGGTTAGGTCAGGATTTTCACACCCCTTGAGAGACACAGCTATGCCAATGTAAATTCCCAGGGTAGACCAGCCCTTAGTGTCTCTTGTACAAACCCATTGGATTTAATAGGGTTACACACATGAAAGAAGCTGGCCTAAGGTAGTGGGCTTGTTTCTTTTCACAAGCAAGGTACAAAGAAACTAACTTTTTAAAAGAGCCCAAACACAGCTCAACAATGTAAAGGCTCCAATAAGACTCCTTTCAAAACTAGGGAAAAGCCACCATCATGTCATGTTGTTCTACAGTACCACAGGCCAGATTCACCAGTACTGTTTGGTTGCTTTGCACCATTCTGTGATGATGAACAGCTGTGAAGTCAGTTTAACTGGCTAGTTAATTATGGCTGCTTTGGGACACTGGTGCAGTGTGAAGCAGCCAGAGTGTACTAGAAATTCTGGCCCAATTTAAAGCAGGACTAGGGATGTCTTCACTTTCCCCCATTATTTGATCACAGACTCCTGGGGTTTTCTATGCATTTGCTCCCATTTGCTCCAGGATTCTCCTCTTTATTCTAGCGTTAATCCCATCCACATGGGAATGGCTCCCAGTTTCACAGTTATAACTCTTTGATGGGCAGAGTTAGTGGCTGCAGCCTTGGAGCTAATTATAATCTTCCTCATCCATAAACTCTTCATCACTTCACAAAAGATGTTGCAGAATTGCATCACCTGTCTCTGCTGGATGGAATGCTCTGCCTCTGTTTTGTCATGTCTAACCCTTGTTCGAACAGTGGAAGGATGTTGTAATAAAGATATCTGATGATTTCTACAAACAAATCAAGGTCAGTGTTGTATTAACTCCTCTCAGCCTCAATTTGTGCTGAAATGGATGTTCTAATTATTCACTTTCAGAGCATTATAATCATTCCCACAAACATGGTGTACGCGTCCATTGGCTGATCAGTATGATCTGAAAATGAACGTCGCATGCCCACAAATACCCAAGCAGTGCGCCAAGAACCGTGCTGGCTGGAAAATGGATTTCCATCTCATGAAAAATTGGGGTTTTTTGGCATTTGTGTCACAATGGGATGAATCTGAGACTTATCAAAATGTTTCATGAAAAATGAGACAGACACACTCCAGAATAGCCAATACCCTCTTGGTGGGGTTTGAGACCTTGCTCTAACAGTTTTGGGCCTGGGTGTCCTATGTCCCAGGCAAGTGCCATAACAACGTGGTTATTCTGCAGGAGACACACCCTGAAAATTTTTTTAAGTGATTTTTTTTTTTCAAAATCAGCCCTTTCCCATAAAAAGTTTTGATTTTGATTAATCAGAATTTTCTCAAGAAAAAAAATATTTTGTCACAAAATTCCCAACCAGGAGCCAATGAATTCTCTCTGCAACTGATCCTTCTACTGTGAAAAATAGTTCCAAAGAGAAAAATAAGATAAAATGTTATGAACACATTTCCCCACTAATTTTGAACTTATTAATTGTTTAGTCATTTAAAACCTTTTTTCTATGTTTAGCGATTAGGTGAATTAGATTCCTAATTAGACACCAGTGATCTGCTAACAAAACGCTGATTAGCCTATTACACTTTACCTGCTTCCTCTGCACAATGAATTATAACAATCAGTTTGAATTCATTTGCCTATAAAAGCTGTGGGTCAATATGTCCTGGCTGCTGTGGTAAAGCAAAGCAGCCATAAACCCTCATTTTAATTGTGTTTTTCCTGATTTAGACCCATGGAAGTCAAAGCAGACTAAGACCCATAATTTTTAGAGTGATAGCCCCAGATCCTGAGCTGGGGGCAAGAAGTTATGTGTGTGACTCAGGAAGGGGACTTGCCAAGGAGGTATTAAGCCACCTATGTGACCCCCCCTCCCCCATCCTGGGGTCATCTCAATGCAATTTAGAGCAGTGGGGGGGCTGCTGTAAGTTGTGCAGGCTGCTATTAGCTCAAAGAGGCCATATCAGTAATTGGGAATCGCCAGGGCATAAGACAGCCCCAGTCTCCCCCTGTCTCTGGTCATGGCCCCTGCATGTGAGGTCTATTCTGACTGTTACTCCATCTACAGAAATGGACCTTCAGCTTTGGCATGTTCCCCTGTAGCTCTAGGGATAACACATGATGTGTCCTTCCTAACTGCACAGACTATAACCCTGTCAAGGGGTTGCAGTGGCAGCAGCACTGATTTTCAGTCACAAGAGGAAATATTGTGCATATATAAGGCTATGTCTACATTTTCTGAGGTGTGTAGAGTACGTACACTACACAGCCACCCCCAGCATGGATGTAAATAGCAGTGTAGATATTAGGCACTGCTTAGATGAGTAGAGTAAGGACAGACCCTTAGGGTATATACCTTACATGGCTCTCTACATGCCAAAGCACTGCATCACACATCTACCCGGCTATTTTTAGAGTGTAGTGTCTCCTTGCCACAGGGAATGGCTCTGGCTGCGTGGAAAGTTTCTGGCAGGGGAAGCAGCAGGAAAAGGCTCCATGAGTCCCCTCTATCGGAGCCTTTCACTGTCATGTGTAGCTACACACAACAGTGTGGACTGTAGACTAGTCTATATATTATGTACTAATTATATTGAATACTTAAGAATTCTGAGTTATCACTTTGAGGGTTGACATCTTCTTTTCCCTAGATCATGCCCAGTATTATTAAAATTGCTATATAGCTTGGAACCCCAATGTGCACAGTTGCAACACACACACTGTAGGACCTTCTATATTTACAATAATTTGTTAATAGATTTAGCAAAGTCAAGAACATTCTAACTCAGTAGGCTGGATCAAGATAATACATAATGTACATCTGATACATAATACATAATATGTTACGCTGATGCCACTATGTGTAATACATAATCAGTAGAGGTCTCATCCCTCTTTTTTATTTGTATTTCCTCAACCCACTAATGTTGGGGTGCCCTTCTCTTATAGGTTAGTATATAAATGATCCTAACTTATTATCATACACGTCAGTTCATTGCCATGGCGCTCTTGTGGTCATACACCTGTGGATGTTAGTGCATGTCTGTGATGGGTTGGGTCACAGAGACCCCCTTGGGACTGCCACCTGATGTGCCAAGACTACCTCTGAGCCTGTTTTCCCTGCCAGCTTGGGACTTCAGTACCCTGTCTTGTAGAGCCAGACACGCTAGCCTGATACAAACACAGACCCAGGTCTGAACCACATCCCCCACAAGCTGCAGACTTAACTGAAAAACAGCGTCAGAAGTGCTCCTGTCTCTAGCACCCAGATACCCCGTTCCCAATGGGGTCCAAACCCCAAATAAATCCGTTTTACTCTGTAGAAAGCTTATACAGGGTAAACTCATAAATTGTCCACCCTCTATAACACTGATAGAGAGATATGCACAGCTGTTTGCTCCCCCAGGAATTAATTACTTGCTCTGGGATAATTAATAAGTAAAAAGTGATTTTATTAAATATAAAAAGTAGGATTTAAGTGGTTTTAAGTAATAACAGACAGAACGAAGTAAGTTACCAAGCAAAATAAAATAAAACACACAAGTCTAAGCCTAATACATTAAGAAACTGATTACAGATAAAATCTTACCCTCAGAGAGGTTCCAATAAGCTTCTTTCACAGACTAGACTCCTTTCAAGTCCGGGCCCAATCCTTTCCCCGGTACAGTCCTTGTTCCAGCTCAGGCTGTAACTAGGGGATTTCTCATGACCGCAGCCCCCTTTGTTCTGTTTCATCCCCTTATATAGCTTTGGCACAAGGCAGGAATCTTTTCTCTTTGGGTCCGCATCCCTCCTTGTAAATGGAAAAGCCCCAGGTTTAAGATGGATTCCAGTACCAGGTAACATGGTCACATGTCCTGTGAGATCCCAAACCTTCACTCTTCCTGGCCTGACTCACAGGAAGGCTTGCAAGTAAGCAGAGCCATCTACAGTCAATTGTCCTGGTTAATGGGAGCCATCCAGATTCAAAACCACCACTAATGGCCCCCACTTTGCATAATTACAATAGGACCTCAAAGTTATATTTCATATCTCTAGTTTCAGATACAAGAATGATAGATTTATACAAATAGGATGACCACACTCAGTATATTATAAGCTTTGTAATGATACCTTACAAGAGACCTTTTGCATGAAGCATATTCTAGTTACATTATATTCACACTCATTAACATATTTTCATAAAATCATACGGAGTGCACCGTCACGTCAATTTGTTGCCATGGCGCTCTTGTGGTCATACATCTGAGGCTGTTAGCTCATGTCATTATGGACAAAATTCCCCCTCACACTCTATTACCAGTTCCCCCAAACTTAACGGTGACAGGTCATTTACCTGTGCCAAAGGTCATAGGCTTCAAACCTTATGCTGACTGCTGAAGCCAATTTATTACAGGCTATAGGCCTGTAGGATCCTTGCATTACTACTGAATATAATAAAGGCAGAGTATAATGAAGGCAAGTCAGTAAATATAATAAAGGCAAGGTAGCCCTATGGGCTACAAGTCCCCTCCTCCCCCTGCCCTTGATAGGATGATTCCTTCTTTGAGCTCGATGTCTCAAACAGTATCTCCTTTCCACACATCCCTCCCTCTGATCAACGCCCCATTGGAGTTAATTGGTCAGAGTCCCAGTTGGTGTAAATTGGCCCCATACTCACCCTCTGTCTCTGTCCATTGACTATCCATTGTTATCATGAGTGACTATGAATTGCCACTATGACAAAGGTTTTTAGGGCCCAGTGCTATCTGTGTTACACATTTGAGTAACTCTATTGTTATCCAAAGATCTGGTGAGTAATGATAGCAGGCAGGATAGGGCCCTTCATGTTTTGGCTCCCACAAACTTAAAGGGAAATTTCATGGCTAAATCCATTTTCCTGTGGAATCTTTTGAAATGGTCTCCAGCCCTTTAACACACATCTGTTTTTCTCTTAGTATGAGGGCTCAGCTCACATTAACATTATTTATTTATTTATCTAACTCATTTTTCTCAAAATCCCCTATCTAAAAACTCTAACTGGCCAGGGTTGTATGTGTCCTTGCTCTTGCGTATATTAATTGTCTTACTCTTGTTCTGGGCAGCTGTGGTGCATGTTGCTAAGATATTTAATATTTAGTTTCTCTCTTTACTATATTCTCCCTTTTCTTTTCCTGCTTTGATATTTATCTGTTTGTTTATTTCAGAGAGAGTTAAAGAGTCTCTTGTTATTGATTAAATGAACATTTTTATTTCTCCCTCCAGTTAACATTACTCTGGATTCTGATTGTAAATAACCCAAACTCTCATTCAAGGATAAATATAGAGTCATGACTATGATAGAAAAGAAACCCTTGTGGACTGGTGCCTGGTGTGAGTCACAGTTGAGAATGCTACCTTCAGGACAGACTGATAAAAAACAGGACAGACACACTGCAAACTGGTGGTTATTTTAACATTAGAATTCACCCAGTCAGTAACAAAACAAACCCCCGTATAACCACACTGGTCAACAAGAAGCTAAAAATATAATCCTCTTAGGCCATCCAGCCCTTATCACCACCCAGACATCTGGTCTTTATGATGAGAAGTTACTGAAAACCAGATTCATCATATATAAAGTTCTTCCAATCCCAAAGGATCAGCCGATTCCCGAGGTCAATATAAAACTCAGATCTTACCCAAAGACCACACTTGTAGCCAATCTTTTAGTAACTAAAACCTAAAGGTTTACTTATATAAAAAGAAAAGAAGAGAGTTATTAAATAGTTAAGGAATCATATACATTACAATTGATTTTCAGAATTTGCAGGTATGGGTAATAGCAATGATGTTAAATCTAACAGAAGTATTGGGAGCATAAGCTTTCGTGGGTAAGAACCTCACTTCTTCAGATGCAAGAAGTGAGGTTCTTACCCACGAAAGCTTATGCTCCCAATACTTCTGTTAGTCTTAAAGGTGCCACAGGACCCTCTGTTGCTTTTTACAGATTCAGACTAACACGGCTACCCCTCTGATACTTGATGTTAAATCTGTTAGTTTGTAAAAGGTCTCTCTGGTTCACCCAAGCAGGTTGGAGGGTCATTCAGTCCTTTGTTCAAAGTTCCCTTAGAAAATCACAGTCTATAGATGAGAAGCAGGAAAGAAGACAACGAAGTGATGTTGCAACTTATAATTTATAGTTTAGTTCCTGTATATGGAAAATCACTGGCAAAAGATGGAGACTGAGATTACAGGTCCTCATCACATGTCCTTACTTGCTTTATTGAATCACAGGGGCAGCCTTTGTCTCCACACTGTCTCACACATCCTTGGGAAGGGCTCATTGAAGAGTTAATTCCCCTTAATGGCCCATCATCACATATATAGCCCATCAACCAGTGTTGGCTATTCTAAATGTCAATTTGTCTGGTGGGAGTTATCAAAGAATAGAACATGTTTGAGATATAGACAAACATCAAAGTTGCATAATTTCATGCACAAAGAGGGTGCATGTATATCAGCATGATAATCATACTTTGAAGAGGATAACTTTTCAAATGATATCTTACATGACATACTTTGTACAAGATTTGTTGCAATTGTATAACAGTGGTTGTAACAAAGATATAACTGGTCATCTTCCGTTTCATACAGAATCACACAACCCTGCAAAAATTTGATAGTGGTGGCAAATGAAGGATTTCCAGAAAAGAAACAACACTGGGAGGTGGAGGTGGGACAAACCAAAGTGGGAGCTGGGGTGCTGATTGAGGATGAGAAGGTAATTCCCCACTCTGGTAGTTCGAGTGCAGATGGTGGGGGCCCGCAAGGATTCTAAAAATCAATACTGGCCACACCAGACTTGTATTAAACTCCCAAGGTTGCAGCTTTTCTCTGACCTTGGATTAGTAGATGCTGCCACCACCCAAGTGCAGAACCCCTTTGAGAGCCCAGGAAGGCATACTTGGGAATTCCTTCCTGTGGGGTACCCTCAAGCCCTTTCACCCCCCGAAAGATCTGAGAAAGAAAAAAACAAAGGAAATCAGCTGTTGCCCCCAACTAATTAAACAACATATGCACAAACCTCTTAAAACACAAAAATCCAATTCTGTTCTTAAAAAAGGTAAATTTTATTAATTAAAAAAGGAAGGAAAATGCATCTGGGAACTCAGGCTATTGCTAGATTTAAAAAGAGCAATTACAAGGATTAAGCATCAAGAATAAGGTTGAGGTTCAGCTTAAAGGTTGCAAGCAAAACAAAGCACCGGGGGTTAGCCTAGAGGAATCCACAAGCCATAAAGAAATAAAAGGGATAAACCTAATTGTGTCTTCCTAGACATTTCCTGACCTACTTACATATCTGGGCTTTTAAATTAGTAGTTTCCAGGTATGATCCTGATTATTTTTTTCATACCTGTCCCAAGCTTCTTACAACATGGCTCTGCCCTGTCCGCCTCTCCCTGGGAGAACAACAGAGAGAAAAAAGGGGAGTTGTTTCTATTTTAAAAAGTTCTAGCTTTCCCATTGGCTCTTTTGGCCAGGTGCAAACTCATTTATTTTTACCTTTGCATAGCAGTGAGCCTTTTTAACCCTTTACAGGTAGAGCAATTAGAGAACAGCTACTAAGAGAGATTTTATATCTACTGGCTGGCTCAGTGTGCATAAAAGGGAGCTACCCCCACCCCTTCATTTATCACACCTCCCAAAGATGGATACTGCAACTTGAGACCATTACTCCTTGTTCTGCCATCTTCTGCCACTGAGAACAGTCTAGATCCGTCCTCTTTGGAACCCCATTTCAGGTAGTTGAAAGCAGCTATCAAATCCCCCCTCATTCTTCTCTTCTGCAGACTAAACAATCCCAGTTCCCTCAGCCTCTCCTCATAAGTCATGTGCTCCAGACCCCTAATCAGTTTTGTTGCCTTCCGCTGGACTCTTTCCAATTTTTCCACATCCTTCTTGTAGTGTGGGGCCCAAAACTGGACACAGGACTCCAGATGAGGCCTCACCAATGCCGAATAGAGGGGAATGATCACGTCCCTCATTCTGCTGGCAATGCTCCTACTTATACAGCCCAAAATGATGTTAGCCTTCTAGGCAACAAGGGCACACTGTTAACTTATATCCAGCTTCCCGTCCACTGTAACCCCAGGTGTTTTCTGCAGCACTGCTGCCGAGGCACTCGGTCCCTAGTCTGTCGCAGTGCATGGGATTCTTCCATTCTAAGTAGAGAACTCTGCACTTGTCCTTGTTGAACCTCATTAGATTTCTTTTGTCCCAATCTTCTAATTTGTCTAGGTCCCTCTGTATCCTATCCCTACCCTTCAGCGAATCTACTGCTCCTCCCAGTTTAACATCATCTGCAAACTTGCTGAGGGTGCAATCCACTCCATCCTCCATTTCATTAATGAAGATATTGAACAAACCAGGCCCCAGGACCGACCCTTTGGGCACTCCGCGTGATACTGGCTGCCAACTAGACATGGAGCCATTGATCACTACTCGTTGAGCCCGACAATCTAGCAAGCTTTCTATCCACCTTATAGTCCATTCATCCAGCCCATACTTCTTTAACTTGCTGGCAGGAATACTGTGGGAGACCATATCAAAAGTTTTGCTAAAGTCAAGGAATAACACATCCACTGCTTTCCCCTCATCCACAGAGCCAGTTATCTTATCATATAAGGCAATTAGTTTAGTCAGACATGACTTGCCCTTGCTGAATCCATGCTGACTGTTCCTGATCACTTTCCTTTCCTCGAAGTGCTTCAAAATTGATTCCTTGAGGACCTGCTCCATGATTTTTCCAGGGACTGAGGTGTGGCTGACTGGCCTGTAGTTCCCTGGATCCTCCTTCTTCCCTTTTTTAAAGATGGGCACTGCATTAGCATTTTTGCAGTCATCCGGGACCTCCTCCGATCGCCATGAGTTTTCAAAGATAATGGCCAACGGCTCTGCAATCACATCTGCCAACTCCTTTAGCACCCTCGGATGCAGTGCATCTGGCCCCATGGACTTGTGCTCGTCCAGCTTTTCTAAATAGTCCTGAGCCACTTCTTTCTGCACAGAGGGCTGGTCACCTCCTCCTCATACTGTGCTGCTCAGTGCAGTAGTTTGGGAGCTGACCTTGTTTGTGAAGACAGAGGCAAAAAAGCATTGATTACATTAGCTTTTTCTATATCCTCTGTCACTAGGTTGCCTCCCTCATTCAATAAGGGGCACACACTTTCCTTGACTTTCTTCTTGTTCCTAACATACCTGAAGAAACCTTCTTGTTACTCTTAACACCCCTTGCTAGCTGCAACTTCAAGTGTGATTTGGCCTTCCTGATTTCACTCCTGCATGCCTGAGCAATATTTTCATACTCCTCCCTAGCCATTTGTCCAATCTTCCACTTCTTGTAAGCTTCTTTTTTGTGTTTAAGATCAGCAAGGATTTCACTGTTAAGCCAAGGTAGTCACCTGCCATATATACTATTCTTTCAACACATGGGGATGGTTTGTTCCTGAAACCTCAATAAGGATTCTTTAAAATACAGCCAGCTCTGTTGGACTCCTTTCCCCTTCATGTTATTCTCCCAGGGGATCCTGTCCATCAGTTCCCTGAGGGAATCAAAGTCTGCTTTTCTGAAGTCCAGGGTCCATATTCTGCTGCTCTCCTTTCTTCTTTGTTTCAGAATGCGGGAGGGATAGCTCAGTGGTTTGAGCATTGGCCTGCTAAACCCAGGGTTGGGAGTTCAATCCTTGAGGGGGCCATTTAGGGATCTGGGGGAAAAATCTGTCTTGGGATTGGTCCTGTCTTGAGCAGGGGTTGGACTAGATCACCTTCTGAGGTCCCTTCTAACCCTGATACTCTATGATTGAAGTTCCCAATGAGAACCAGGGCCTGTGATCTAGTAACTTCAGTTAGCTGCCAGAAGAAAGCCTTATCCCTGTAGTTTGTAAAAGACTCTCACCATGACATCACCCTTGTTGTTCACACTTCTAAACTTAATCCAGAGACTCTCAGGTTTTTCTGCACTTTCATACTGGAGCTCTGAGCAGTCATACTCCACTCTTACATACAATGTGTCATAACTATAAAGGGAAGGGTGTAACAGCTCTCCTGTGTACAGTACTATAAAATCCCTCCTGGCCAGAGACTCCAAAATCCTTTTACCTGTAAAGGGTTAAGAAGCTCAGGTAACCTGGCTGACACCTGACCCAAAGGACCAATAAGGGGACAAGACACTTTCAAATCTTGGGGGGGGGGGGAGGCTTTTGTTTGTGCTCTTTGTTTGGGAAGTTGTTCGCTCTTGGGACTGAGGGGGACCAGACATCAATCCAGGTTCTCCAAATCTTTCTGAACAAGTCTCTCAGATTTCAAACTTGTAAATAAACAGCCAGGCAAGGCGTGTTAGTTATCTTTGTTTTCTCAACTTGTAAATGTACCTTTTGCTAGAGTGTTTATCTCTGTTTGCTGTACTTTGAACCTAAGGCTAGAGGGGGGTCCTCTGAGCTCTTTAAGTTTGATTACCCTGTAAAGTTATTTTTCCATCCTGATTTTACAGAGAGGATTTTTACCTTTTTCTTTAATTAAAAGCCTTCTTTTTAAGAACCTGATTGATTTTTCCTTGTTTTTAGATCCAAGGGGGTTGGATCTTGATCCACCAGGAGTTGGTGGGAGAAAGGAGGGGGATGGTTAATTTCTCCTTGTATACAGATCCAAGGGTTTTGGATCTGTATTCACCAGGGAATTGGTGAAGAGTTTCTCAAGGCTTCCCAGGGAAGGGAATTAGCTTTGGGAATGGTGGCAGCGGACCAGATCTAAGCTGGTAGTTAAGCTTAGAAGTTTTCATGCAGGCCCCCACATTTGTACCCTAAAGTTCAGAGTGGGGAAGCAGCCTTGACACAATGCAACTCCCCCACCTTTTCTGCCCTGCCTGCCCTTCCTGAACACTTTATATCCATCCATGACAGTACTCCAATCATGTGAGTTATCCCACCAAGTCTCTGTTATTCCAATCACACCATAATTCCTTGACTGTGCCAGGACTTCCAGTTCTCCCTGCTTGTTTCCCAGGCTTCCTGCATTTGTGTCTAGGCACTTAAGATAACTCGCTAATCATCCTGCTTTCTCAGTATGAGGCAGGAGTCCTCCCCTCTTGAGCTCTCCTTCTCATGCTTCCTCCTGGTATCCCACTTCCCCACTTACCTCAGGGCTTTGGTCTCCTTCCCCCGGTGAACCTAGTTTAAAGCCCTCCTCACAAGGTTAGCCAGCCTGCTTGTGAAGATGCTCTTCCCTCTTTTCGTTAGGTGGAGCCTGACTCTGCCTAGCAATCCTTCTTCTTGGAACACCATCCCATGGTCCTCTTCACATGGGGGAGAGGTGGACCGGGTGATAAACTCATATACCGGCCAGATTTGATCAGAGGAGGACAGTACTGCTCTGGTGTCCTAGGCTCAGAGGCTGGTGGTTAGAGAGCCTGCATGAGACTGTACCTGGGTGTGTCCCTACTTTATGAATGTTGGTGAAAGTTCAAGTTTGAAGGGCTTTGCAACTTGTCATAGCAGCACAGTGTGAGAGGAAGCCCAGGCTGGTGGGTCAGAGGGCTCAGTGGTACCGCAGTTCCAGGTGGCACCCCGGGGGGAACCCATCACAAATATACTTTAGCAAATTATGATTTTAAAACTTTTTCAACTCAGCCTAATCAAAATGGGGTTTTGCTGGAAACTGACAGAAAGTATTTAGAAGAAGATAATACCTGGCTCTTATATCAGGCATTTCAACAGTAGATCTCAAAATATTTTACAAAGGAGGGTTGTATCTGTGACACTCTGTATCTCAGAGGAACACCCTGCACCCCCATGTTCATCCTTATAATATGATTGTGTGGTATCCAATGCAAAGTTTGTCATGTTGGGTGTCTTCAGAAGGCTCATGATGCACTGAGCATGGTTGTTATAGTGATGTTACAGTAGCAGGCATAACTGGACTCTGCAAGATGGAGGTTCCTAGGGTTGTGTCTGGGACCGGAGATATTGGATAGTGTCATTTGGTTGCACAATCCAAGGAGCAGCTTACATGCTTGAGGCTGTGCAGGAACAACCCGGGAGTTCTCACAGCAGAGCAGGGTAAGGCTGGCTCCCAGAGTCGAGGATTGGAGTGACCTAGCAGATCACCAGTCCAGATAACACCATGGGAATGTCACAGTGGCATAGTGCTCAGGGTGTATGTACAGCTTGTTATTCCAAGTGGAGATCACACTTTAAGTACTGAAATTTATGATTTTAAGTGAGTTTTAAGTGTAATGGCTAAGAACAGTCAAGAGGAGGTCATCATTTTGTTATTTTCTCTTTGCTTATTTTGGGAAAGGGAAGTAGGAACAGAAAAGCAGGAAAATTAGTGAAAGCAGTGAAGTGATTGTGAAGTTGGAGCTTTTTAGGCTGCAGTCTGCAGAAAAGGAGAAGGAACACCAGAGATTATTGCAACTGAAAGAACTGGAGATAAAAGAAAAAGAGAGAGAGAGAGAGAGAGAAGAAAGAGAGAGAGAAAGAAAACACCACCTGGACCTGATAGAGAAGCTGAACGAGAGGTCCCCACCCCAACGACTCCCATCACGCCAAAAATCCGCAAGTGGGAACACTTATGTCCTGCATAGAGTGAGGAGGATGATATTGCTGAATATCTGACCACCTTTGAAAGGCTGTGTGTAATACATGAAATCCCTGATGATAAGAGAGTTCCTACCCTGATTGCAAAATTAACTGGTAAAGCTCCAAATATATTCAATGGAATTCCTAATGAAGATGCTTTAGACTATTGTACACTTAAAGATACTCTTTTGTGAAGTTTTCAGATTACCCCCAAAATATATAGAATTAAATTTAGGAATCTTAAAGGGGATATTGAAATGAGTAATGGAGAATGTGTAAACCAAATGAAATATTTGTTGGGGAAATGGGTGAGGGGTAAAGAGGTGGCAAGTTTTGAAGGAATGCTTGATCTTGTTGCTCAAGAGCATTTCTTAAGCATGTAAGGCCGAAGTAAAGCAATGTCTATGGGATAAAAACATAAAGACTGTGGATGAGATGACTTTTTTAGCTGATGCCTTTGAACAGACTCAGGCATCTATTGAAGGCAGGCCACAGAAAGAGGGGTTTAAAACCGGTGGGAAGGGAGGATCCCATTTTGTTCATGGGAAGAGAGAAGGGGGTTGGGAGCCTAAACATTCTCCTCCCCAAAAACATCCCTCTATTGGTAACTCCTATCCCAAATCTCCTGTAAAGGCACAAGAGCCCAAAAGGTGCTATCAGTGTAATTCCACTGATCACCTAAGGAATAAATGCCCTGTGCTAGGGGCAATCAGGCAACCAATAGCTCATGTTAGTTCTGCTGTCCTCAACACAGAACCCCCTCAGGCAATCAAAACCTATCATATTGATTTTGTGAGATTATCCTCTGCAGAATGAGACATGGAGCATGTTAAGGTTGTCAAAATTAATGGCAGGGAGTACTTGGGACAGAAGGATACAGGAGCCCAGATCTCTCTGGTTAAGCAGAGTGTGGTCCCAAAGGCCAGTATGCTATCTGGCCAAATGGCAGAGATTGTGGAGTGGGCGAAAGCAGATTCCTCATACCACTAGCTAAAATCCATGGGGTGTGGGAAGGTTTGGAAAGTGTTTTGACTGTGGGGGTAATGGAACACTTCCTAGTTGACCTGCTTCTTGGTAATGATTTTTTCTGTGTAGCTCAGATTAAAGTATTTGCCTGCAGCAGGAGGGAATTTTATGCTGGGATCCCCGAGGGAAAGGGTAAGGTCTCAGGAACTGCTGAGAGAATGGGAGAGAGTCTCCTTGATTCTTCTGCAGCAGGGGGAAGCCACATGCTTCCAGGTTGGAGGGTGGTTGAAACCAACTCCTACACTGCAGCTGGAGGCAACACCAAATCAGAAAGAGATGGGAGTGTAATGCCTGCCAGGGAAAGAATGAACCAGAGACAGACCCGGCTCTAGGGAGGATAAAGAAATGTGTCCCAGAGGGGAGCCCAGAGAAGGGGCAGGGAATTTCAGAAACCGGTGAGGTGGGTGAGGATTTTGTGACTCTATAACACAGGGAAGCAGTGTGCTTCCAAGTATGGGAGCCCTCAGGTGCAGGGGCAGGAGAGGTGTTGTCAGTGATTAAGGAAATTGTCCCAGTTGTTAGCTGGCAGAGTTTTGCAGATGAACAAGGGATAGAACCATTCCTAGGGAGCACAGAGAAATGTGTCTTAAGAGGGGGCCCAGAGGAGGAAACTGGGGAAGGAATAGTGGGGGTACAAGAATGTCTCCTCACTAGTCACTTGGGGCAGGATGCCCAGGACATTAGGAGGATGGCTGGGTCAGCCTCTGTGCACTCAGTCTGTGGACCCAGGTTTTGAGAAAGAACTGCAACTGACCTCCTGGAGGGGAGCAGTCACACAGCTGACTTCTCAGGGACAGAGAAAGGGGTGGTGGAGGGTACCCCAATACAGGTCCCAGTTTTTCAGGATGCTATTTCTGATAAATTTTTGGAAAGTAACTGAACAAACTAACCTCAAACTAGAATATCTCAATAGTGGGTGTTTTATCATAAAGATAGTTGTAAACACACATCTGTGATAAAATGTTTGGTATTAATGTTAAGTTTTGGGGATAAGAATTTTGACACAGATGTGAAACCTTATGATAATGCTACTTTTCAATTAATACCTGTAAACAGACTTAAAGCTTACCACAGCAGAGAAACCATAACAAACCTGGTTTGCTGGGTGAGGGAGAAACTGAGGCACACTGCCTCATGGCCTTAATGGCTGGATGCCAAGAGAACTATAATACAAACTGCCTATGACATAGTCAGTGACTAACCCACTTGCAGTAAACTAAGAGGGCAGGTTTAACACTCTGTATCTCGGGGGAACAGCCAGCACCCCCATGTTCATCCTTGTAAAATGATTGTGTGGTATCCAGTGCAAAGTTTGTCATGTCAGGTGTCTTCAGAAGGCTCATGATGCACTGAGAATTGTTGTTATAGTAATGTTATAGGTTGTAATTTCATGTATATAGTTACGAGGCTGAAAATGTGTCCTCATGGCTTAAATCAAGCCCAGGCAAAACTCTCCAGGAGCAGAGGGGCAGTTCACACCTCATCGGGACATGTATGGGACAAACCCAGCCCAGCCTTACAGGAACAAAGGACACTGGCCTAGTCAGCAGCAAAGGATCTGTTGGATTCTTGAGTGAGTCACCCCCCTTCCCTTTGTTAGGCAAAAATATTCTTTTCCCCAAGAATCAGGCAAGAAAAGACAATACTGAAGGGGGTTTATTCACAGTACCGGGAAGACTGACAAGCAGCTTCCAAGATATGGTGCCATAGTGGCCAGCTATATACATTCTCTTATCAATTCATTTGCATTTATCTGTACATACAGAGACAGACATTGTTACAAATCAAGAGAGAACCCTGAATAAAGATAAAAATAAAAACAGCACATACGTATAGAGGTCATCCTAATTGCATCAAACATCTATGGCTACCTTGCAGGGGAAGGAGGCGGGGTGAGGGGGTGTAGGAATGAGTGATTACAGACATCCAGTGACTTGTGAAGGGAGGGTTAGCATTGTTCTAAAAGCTGAGTTACTGGGTGGGCATTGACCGTATAAGCTGAGCTAAGTGATCAGGTATTGACAGAAACTATGTCCTTGCTTCTCAGCAGTTTCTGTCTTTTCTGCTGACTGAATTTTAACTCCTTCCTGACACCTTGGTCAATTTGGGTCTACAATGTTCACCTGACCCTGGGGTGGGGGGAGGCAAAGCCAAGAGGGAAGAAAGGACATGATAAAAGGGAGAGACATTTGCCATGCTGGCTCTTTTCCACCTCCATCTACAGACAAAGCCACCAAGCGACTGAAGCGCTGATCAAAGGGGAAAGACTGGCTGAAGGGTAACCAGCCAGCCTGTGGTAAGAAGCATCTAAATTTGTAAGGGCATTGAAAGTGTTAAGATCTGCTTAGAATGCGTTTTGTTTTTATTTCATTTGACCAAATCAGACTTGCTGTGCTTTGACTTATAATCACTTAAAATCTATCTTTGTAGTAAATAAATCTGTTTGTTTATTCTACCTGAAGCAGTGTGTTTGGTTTGAAGCATGTCAGAGACGCCCCTGGTGCATATCAATTTCTTTGTTAAATTGGCGAACACATATAAGCTTGCAGCATCCAGCGGGCATAACCGCACGCTGCAAGACGGAGGGTTGTGTCTGAGACCATAGATATTGGCTAGTGTCATTTGGTTGCACAATCCAAGGAGCAGCTTACATGCTAGAGCAGGGTTTTCAAACTGGGGGTCGGGACCCCTCAGGGGGTCGAGAAGTTATTACAGGGGGGGGTCACGAGCTGTCAGCCTCCACCCCGCTTTGCATCCAGCATTTATAATGGTGTTAAATAAATTAAAAACACTTTTAAATATATTTAACACCATTAAGGGGGGTTGCACTCAGAGGCTTGCTATGTGAAAGGGGTCACCAGTACAAAAATTTGAGAATCACTGTGCTAGAGGCTGTGGAGGAACAATCTGGGAGTGGGGGTTCTCACAGCAGAGCAGGGTAACGCTGGCTCCCAAAGTCAAGGATTGGAGTGATCTAGCAGATCGTTGGTCCAGATAACACCAGGAGACCAACACAGAATTATTATCCCCATTTGTGGGGAAACCGAGGCACAGAACAAGAATGTGATTTGCCCAGTGCCACTAAGCGGGTCAGCAGCACACTGAGGAACAGAGTTCAGGCCTCCTGAATCTTAACCCAGTGTTCCATCTGTTAGGTCAGACAAACATGATTTAGTTGGGATTAGGTCCTGCTTTGAGCAGGGGGTTGGACTAGATGACCTCCTGAGCTCCCTTCCAACCCTGATATCACTGGTCTACAATTTTTGAGAAGTCGTCTGCTTCAGAGATAAAATGTGCTATTTATTATGTATTTTGATGTGCTGAATTCAAATATGACAATTAAAACAATTGATTGGTTACTGTTTCTAAGATATTTAAGTTTTTACATTTTATGTCCATGTATATTCTGTAGATAGTAGAGTTTTAATCATAAATTGTAAACCTAGGTCTTTTCATGTGTTTATGGTTGCTTTACATGATAATATTTCACCTGTCCTGTTTATGTAACACTTTAAAAATCAGCAAAAGGGTTATATAAATAAAATTTATTATGAAACAAAAGGCAAAAAACTATTATGTACATAGTTTAGTCCTATTCAGTGTCTACTCGGCGCTTCTTGGCTTGTCTCTTGTATTCATTAAATGGAGCATCTCTTGTCACTGTCCAGCAATAGTCTACAAGCATTGATGGGCTTCATTTGCCCTGATAGCGTTTCTCCATTGTTGCAATGTCCTGGTGAAATCACTCACCGTGCTAGTCGCCCACTGCTCCGCAGTTCAGTGGAAAAAAATCTAGATGAGAGTGCAAAAAATGTATCTTTAGTGACATGTTGCAACCAAGGCTTTTGTATGCCTTGAGGAGGTTTTCCACCAACAACCTGTAGTTGTCTGCCTTGTTGTTTCTGAGAAAATTTATTGCCACTAACTGGAAGGCTTTCCATGCCGTCTTTTCCTTGCCACGCAGTGCATGGTCAAATGCATCATCTCGAAGAAGTTCACGAATCTGAGGACCAAGAAAGACACCTTCCTTTATCTTAGCTTCACTTAACCTTGGAAATTTTCCATGGAGGTACTTGAAAGCTGCTTGTGTTTTGTCAATGGCCTTGACAAAGTTCTTCATCAGACCCAGCTTGATGTGTAAGGGTGGTAACAAAATCTTCCTTGATTCAACAAGTGGTGGATGCTGAACACTTTTCCTCCCAGGCTCCAATGACTATTGGAGTGGCCAATCTTTCTTGATGTAGTAGGAATCTCTTGCACGACTATCCCATTCACAGAGAAAACAGCAGTACTTTGTGTATCCAGTCTGCAGACCAAGCAAGAGAGCAACAACCTTCAAATCGCCACAAAGCTGCCACTGATGTTGGTCATAGTTTATGCACCTCAAAAGTTGTTTCATGTTGTCATAGGTTTCCTTCATATGGACTGCATGACAAAGTGGAATTGATGGCAAAACATTGCCATTATGCAGTAAAACAGCTTTAAGACTTGTCTTCGATGAATCAATGAACAGTCTCCACTCATCTGGATCGTGAACGATGTTGAGGGCTGCCATCACACCATCGATGTTGTTGCAGGCTACAAGATCACCTTCCATGAAGAAGAATGAGACAAGATCCTTTTCACGGTCACGGAACATGGAAACCCTAAAATCACCTGCCAGGAGATTCCACTGCTGTAGTCTGACTCAAGTGAGAATGATTCTGGTGCATCAGGAACCGGCAGTCCTTCTCCGTGGGGTACTGGGCGTATAGCTGATGGAATGTTTGGATAATGCACAGTCCACTTTTTCTTCTTTGACACACCTTTCCCAACTGGAGGCACCATGCAGAAGTAACAATTGCTGGTATGAGCTGTTGGCTCTCTCCAAATCATTGGCACTGCAAAAGGCATAGATTTCCTTTTCCTGTTCAACCACTGGCCAAGATTTGTTGCACAAGTGTTGCAGCATATGTGTGGGGCCCACCTCTTGTCCTGATCTCCAATTTTGCAGCCAAAAGAAAGGTGATAGGCTTTCTTAACCATAGTGGTTATACTGCGCTTTTGTGATGCAAAGGTCACTTCACCACAAGCATAGCAGAAGTTATCTGCACTGTTCACACAAGTACGAGGCATCTCTGCTCACTAAACAGAAATGTGTCCCTTTGCAAAATCAATCACTGACAAATAAGAGAGCACGACACTGTATGATTTCTAGAGCTGATATAGGGCAATTTGTTCAGCAGAGTGATGTAAGCCTCGTTATGATTGCATCATCCATGACTTCTAGGAATAACATGATGCAATTCATATCATGTATGACGCAATACCAGCTTCAGATTGCATCATTCATTGTTTTGCCTAAAAAGCAAGTACTGTCCAAACCCAGTCATAGATTTATTCATAGATCCATTCAAAGATGTATTTTAGTCATTTCTGGTTTAAATTGAGATCCTTTCCCTTTATAACTCACTTATCCTCCGCCATTCCCAAGTCAAGGGTCGTATATACTGACCCAATAGCATATCTTTAAAACTAGAGCCAATCAACAATTTTAAGCATCATTTTCGTTCTCAGTGACCCAGAATTAGTAAAGTTTGACTACATTTATTTCAGAAGCATTTTGGCTGTAGAGCAGTGTATTCTATGATTCTATGATTCACTGGAAATTTATTTCTTACCACAAAAGGAGTGAAAAAACCTAGACCTCCCACTGATAGACACATTGTTCCCACTGTATATCAGAGGCTTTTGGTGATGTAAGGGTTCCTCTGAGGTATATGATTTTATCTATATTGAAGGTACTGTCTAGTGGGAATCATTTAGATGGATTATCATGCGTGTAAAAATTCCAATTTTCTAAATATCTGCAGGTCTAGGACCATAATGCAAGTACACATAGTACGCAGGGGTGCCCTTCAATGGTGTGGGAGAATTCTTAGACTGTCCCCCACCCATTTTCCTATCACACAGGGGAGTACCCTGTCCACTCAACGGCTCATGAGGAAGGGTAGATTTCCACACACTCCAGGGAGGGCACCCTGTCCGCTAGGTCAGCAGCTCATAAGCTAGAGAAAATTCTCACTCTCTCACATCCCAGGAAAAGGGTCCACTGGATCATGGATTTCACCGACCAGCAGCTTAAATCCAGACCTGGTCAGTGGCTTGTGAGTAAGGGGAAACCTTTCCACTGGGTCACAAGGTTCGGCCGACCCCCCTTGCTTTCAGAACTCCCACACGGGGTAGCCCTAGGGCAGCTGGAGTCAGTTTAAGCCTTATACCTGGTCAGCGGCTCATACCCCCCCTTCATACATTCATACACACATTCATTCCCCATATCTAGATGCATCTCATTTAACAATAATCTTAATTCTTTATGTCCGGACTTAATACAACTTTTCCCTTATCTGAGGTGGCAAAAACCTCTCAGCACCAATGCATTAACCTTATTGAGGGCGGCAAAACTATTCCTCAGAACTGCAGTTACTAACCTTACTTGAGGACGGTAACAAGTGTCATAAGTATAAAGGGAAGGGTAACAGCTCTCCTGTGTATAGTACTATAAAATCCCTCCTGGCCAGAGACTCCAAAATCCTTTTACATGTAAAGGGTTAAGAAGCTCAGGTAACCTGGCTGACACCTGACCCAAAGGACCAATAAGGGGACAAGATACTTTCAAATCTTGGGGGGGGGAAGGCTTTTGTTTGTGCTCTTTGTTTTGGGGGTTGTTCGCTCTTGGGACTAAGAGGGACCAGACATCAATCCAGGCTCTCCACATCTGTCTGAACAAGTCTCTCATATTTCAAACTTGTAAGTAAACAGCCAGGCAAGGCGTGTTAGTTTACCTTTGTTTTGTCAACTTGTAAATGTACCTTTTACTAGAGTGTTTATCTCTGTTTGCTGTACTTTGAACCTAAGGCTAGAGGGGGGTCCTCTGAGCTCTTTAAGTTTGATTACCCTGTAAAGTTATTTTCCATCCTGATTTTACAGAGATGATTTTTACCTTTTTCTTTAATTAAAAGCCTTCTTTTTAAGAACCTGATTGATTTTTCCTTGTTTTTAGATCCAAGGGGGTTGGATCTTGATCCACCAGGAGTTGCTGGGAGGAAGGAGGGGGGATGATTAATTTCTCCTTGTTTTAAGATCCAAGGGGTTTGGATCTGTATTCACCAGGGAATTGGTGAAGAGTTTCTCAAGGCTACCCCGGGAAGGGAATTAGCTTTGGGAATGGTGGCAGCGGACCATATCTAAGCTGGTAGTTAAGCTTAGAAGTTTTCATGCAGGCCCCCACATTTGTACCCTAAAGTTCAGAGCGGGGAAGCAGCCTTGACAGAAGGAAAAAAGGATCGGGCTGAGACAAGCAGGCAGGCAACAGATAAAGAAATTGGAAAACAGCCTAGAGGGCATAGTAGCAGGAGTGAAAAAAAAAGGAATAAGTGCAGACATGGGGAATTTAAATCCCTGAAACAGTACTTGAAATGGTAAAATCTGAGTTAATTAAGGTGTCATTTTGGGAGATAAGCAAGTGATTTAAGGAGAGAAAGTGAGAATTTAACTCTGCAGAGACTGGAGGGAATAAAGCAGTGGAATGTTGTAAAAGTGTTAAAGAAAAGAGAATCCTTGATTTCTTTACAGCTATTCTGAAGGAAAATGGGCCCTTTCCCATTCCTTTGAATGTCTATAAATAATCCAGGCAAAAAGGTTATCTAAGTGAAATCATTTGACTGTGAACAAGTTAGTCAAATTTGCTAAAATAACACTCCTGGTGGGTATAATCTCTGTGTTGTAGGTTTAAGAGAAATTGGTGTTGTGTTAAGTAATACCACTAAAATCCATTTGAATCAACACCGAGAAACACTTTTGCCAGATACAGGTAACTAGTGTTGTTTAATTTTGGTATTCAGCATTTAACCCTTAAGGTAACTTAATGCTTTACAAAACTTAAAATGTTTTTAAATAAAGACCAAAGTCATGCCTGCAGCAGGGCAGTCAAAGCCAGGAGAATGGGAAAAAAATAGCAGATATGAGCTGTAGTAAAAGAGAGAAAGACCGTGCCCCACACTGCGCCTTTAGGTGACTCTGTGTAATCAAACTGTCACTTTGCCAAAGGGAGCCACAAAAGGTTATATCTTCCTTTTCAAATCACTGTGTGTTTTGGAAGCAGGGGTTAAAAGTTAGAAGTAATCAAAACTCAGGTAAAAGTTGATTGTGTCCCTTGTAAGACAGAGTCTGTAAGCTGCTGATAGCTTTAAATCCAAATGCAAGCTAGAATGCATCTGTGTTAATGCAAATTACCTAACTGATAAAGGTAAAAACCATTGAGATCTGGCCTGCCTATAGAACAAACACAGGCCAATTCTAAAAATAAATGCCCCATAATTGATTTTATTCAAATGTCTAAATGTTGCAATTATGAGTATGTGTTATGTGCAGCTTTGCAGATACAACACAACCTCCACTGCCCCCACCACCCACAGTCTGCCGGGACAATGGAACATAAAAATGGGATTTTGAAAAATAAACTGGCCAAGATCTGTGCTGAAACAAAATTAAAGTGGCCAGATGCCCTTCCATTAGCATTGATGAATATGAGAGCCACTCCCAATTGAAAGACTGGACTCAGCCCTTATGAGATTCTGACAGGACGTCCACTGCAGCTTCCAGCAGCACCTCCGCTGACCGTTGCCCAGATGGACATTCATTTAATGGATGACACAATGCTTAATTATTGTCAGGCACTAATGAAATGTGTCAGGTCTCTTTATACACAGATGAAAGAAGCACTACCCAAGGATACTGAGCAACCCTGCCACTCGCTGGAACCAGGAGACTGGGTCTACATAAAGGTTAATCAGCGAAAGACCGCCATGACCCCATGCTGGAAAGGCCCTTACCAAGTCCTGTTAACTATCAACACCGCTGTGAAGTGCCAAGGACTGACTCCCTGGACCCATGCTTCTCACTGCAAAAAGGCCCCTCCACCTCGAGATGACTCTCCGACTGATGATCGGTCTATCTCTCCTTCTGGTGCTGCTGTTCCTTCTGGACAGCAGGAGAAAAGGATAAGGTGAAGTGCTAGTAACCTCTCCCTTGTCCACTGACAGAACTATCATGCATTTGGATTTCGCTAGAAGAACCAAATCATTACAGGGTGATGTGTTTGTAACCTCTCCCCTGTATAATGCTAAACCACGACTGTTCCAGGAGAGAAGAAGGAACACTTGCTCTGCTGAACCCACCAAGGTCCAGGAATTCCTGACTACAAAAGACATTAAGCATTGGCCCTGGTGGAGAAGACGGGGTATTGTAAATTGGCAGGGAGGGACTTGCGGGGACCGCACTTGGGAATGTGGGGTTGAGTGGTGGTTTGGGTTTCTTCTGGGGGCTGGGATCTGTGCTTACGGACAAGTACCATCAGAATGCACCACTCTCCCTAATTGGCTTCTGGATGATGAATACCAAAGGCGCCTTGCTGCCACGAGCACTGCCCCCACCAGCTTCTCCACCACCACTGACACCCCTGTAACTTACCTAAATATCAACAACACCACATATTCTGATGAAACCCAATGGTCAAAACCTTCACACCTTAGTGATTTATTTAAATATTGTTTGGAAAACTTATTTTTTAAGGTTCAGAATATCTTATACAAGCAAATGACTGAGTGGAAAACAGATAGGTCAGTAGAGATAGAAGTGCATGAGATCACTACAAATAAGTTTCAATAATCCGTCATTGAGATTAGTGGGTTTCATAGTGAGGTGACATGATGGCCATTCCCAGAGCCTGCAATATGTTGGAAGGAAGGGGTCCTTACTGTTATTTGGTTATGCAATTAGTCAATAATCGAATTCATACCAAAGAGAGATGTGCTAGGGTATCGATGGACAATAGTTAATGCCACTCTAGGGATTGTAAAATTCACACTGCCATTATCTAATTTTCAGGTTACCTCTTTATACCCAAATTGCTCGAAGGGGGCTGCCATTCGGTTAGCAGAGCATAGGGCATGGGTCTTCTCTAGAAGGAAAAGGGACTTGAGTGAACACCTATGGACGGTGCCAATAGTGCAGCAGCAATTTGGAATATTTAGAAGAGCCAACAACATGAGGAAAAAATTAGGGCAGCTGGAAAAAGCCACAGGTCTTATTACTGGAGCACAGTTAACCCAGGTACAGGCTAGAGTTGGTGAATTATGTGTTATCTCCGCCCTTAGTTCTATGACCCAGAAACTTCTGGTGACAATGGTGTTAAATAGCACTGAGGCTGGAAAGGCACTGCAGTGGGATCTGGCTTGTTCAGAAATTCAGGATTTCCTGAATGACCAGCTTATGGCCATTCGGAGTGATCTTGAGCATCAGGCTTGGCCCACTGCCCTTACAGACACTTCAGGAGTATCATCTGATCTGTGGCCATAAAGACATACTTAGAGGTTTCAGGGTGGAAATGCAGATGTTCACAGTGCTCCTTCCAAGCATATGGGCTGGTTGGAGGGGTGTGGGCTCCCACAAACTGAATCCTGCCGGGTCCTTGGGGAGGATGCATGTGGGATTGGATAATTCACCAAGACATTTGGGAAATTAAACTACCTGCTATGCCTAACTGATTTATAGTCAGTGCTCCTGGAATAACACCGGATATTTGGATAGGGATAGGGAGTCAATGGACACTCTGTCTGTTAGAACCCCCACAGCTTCAGTGAGTACGTAAACTGAAGCCCGGGGAAGTTGTCACTCTTCATGACAATGTTTGTTGGGAGGGTATGGGACAAGGAACTATCCTGACAGGATACCTGCTTTTCCAAGCTAATGACAGCTATGTGTATGTTAAGACCACCACTTTGCAAGACATACATTTTAATCTTACCACTGCTGCAGGCAATAATATCATTTATTGGCCTGCGGATAGAATTCTCCAATCAGCCCTTAGGTTTCAGATATCCTTTAATTGGACTGCCTTAGCACCTGATCGATTCCAAAATTTGCTTTCACTTCTACCAGAGGTCCAGAAAATCTCTGAATTACAAGGAAAATGCATATGCTCCAAAATATATATCAAATTGAGAAGTATGCCTTTCATACAGCCTATGGAGTGTCTACTTTATGTACTAATTATGATGTATCGTGTTTTGTGACTAAGGCTATACAACAACCCCGTTATATTATTACAATGGGAATGTTAATGCTTTTATTGTTGTTGTTTAGTTTAGCATTATGTTATTGTTGTTGTAAAGGATGTGATAATACTAGCACCTTCTATGTTCATACTAACCCTGCATTGTCGTTGCATTCAAACAGAACCCAGAAGGCTGAACCATTTGATCTAGAATCAGAAATACAAGATTTAATGAAAATGGAGGTTTAAGATTGATAGTTGTGCTGGAAACACAAAAGAGGGGAGTGTGAAAGTAGAGAAAGGGATAAAGGGAATTGAATGCAGACATCTTAGTTACTAGGAATAAAGCAAGAGTCAGGCTAACAATAATTCTAATAAGGCAAGACTTTAAGGCAGGGTCTGGGCAAGTGGGAAGCGAGTGGGAAAACTGTAAGACCATGTTTTGACCTTGTGTTAGATAAGAATGGAATGCAGAATATAGCAGGAACTGCTAAGAAAAGTAAGATATCAGGAAGTAATATGTATAAACAAGACGTGGTTGTTGATCATTATTGTAAGATATAAATGCTTGCCCTAATTGTTTATCAGTGGGAGACCTGCCTAGGAAGGGAGAATCCCTGTCTGTGTGCACTCTCCTACTTGCAATTGCTTGTAATAAAATTGTCTCTGGCTTGTTGCTAACAAACGCAGAGTGAGGACTTTGTTTTCTTTCACACTGGTAATAAACGATTCAATATTACCTTTGCTGACCTGTCACATGCAGTTCAATTACCACCTCATCATACCAATTCTCAGAAACCACTTGGCACATGTAATTCCTGTGTCAGAGGTCTGGACATTCTTCAGCTTTAGGCCTGGTCTACACTAGGAGCTTATATCGAATTTAGCGCCGTTACATCGAATTAACCCTGCACCCGTCCACACCAGGAAGCTACTTAGTTCGAAATAGAGCTCTTTTAAATTCGACTTCTGTAATCCTCGAAAACGAGAGGAGTAGCGCTAAATTCAAAATGGCAATATCGAATTAGGCTAGGTGTGGATGGAAATTGATGGTAATAGCTCCGGGAGCTATCCCACAGTGCACCACTCTGTTGACGCTCTGGACAGCACTTCGAGCTCGGATGCTCTGACCAGCCACACAGGAAAAGCCCCGGGAAAATTTGAATTCCTTTTCCTGTCTGGCCAGTTTGAATCTCATTTTCTGTTTGGACAGCGTGGAGAGCTCAGCAGCACTGGCAACGATGCAGAGCTCTCCAGCAGAGTTGGCCGTGCAATCTAATAGAAAGAGGGCCCCAGCATGGACTGATCGGGAAGTCTTGGATCTCATCGCTGTGTGGGGCGATGAGTCCGTGCTTTCAGAGCTGCGCTCCAAAAGAAGGAATGCAAAGATCTACGAGAAGATCTCTAAAGCCATGGCAGAGAGAGGATACAGCCGGGATGCAACGCAGTGCCGCGTGAAAATCAAGGAGCTGAGACAAGGCTACCAAAAAACCAAAGAGGCAAACCGACGCTCCGGATCCCAGCCCCAGACATCCGGTTTCTACGAGGCACTGCATTCCATCCTAGGTGCGGCCGCCACCACTACCCCACCACTGACCGTGGACTCCGAGGATGGGATATTGTCCACGGCCGGTTCCTCCTCGGAAATGTTAGGTGATGGGGAAGATGAGGAAGGAGATGAGGAGGACGAGGCAGTCGACAGCGCTTGCACCGCTGATTTCAACGACAGCCAGGAGCTCTTCATCACCCTTACCGAGATCCCCTACCAACCGTCCACAGCCCTTACCCCGGACACCGAATCAGGGGAAGGATCAAGCAGTGAGTGCTTTAAACATCTAAACATTTCATTTTAACATAAGTGGAATATTTATATTGTGAAGAATGGGCTTTTCAGTCACTCATTTAAACATAGAAACTTTTATTTATAACAAAACAGGAATATTAACTATATTAGTAATTTGTTGTTCATGATTTGGTTGGCTTAGTGAACTATTTACTACTAACTATATATAGAAAATCAAGTACTGTCCGGATATTCATGATTAGTCCACCACAGGACGCTCCACTCTGTAGTCCGTTATGCTGAACTTAAATGAAAAGGCGGTCAATGTGCCCGGGAATGGACAGACAGTCCTCCTGGGATAGCTCGGCATAGCTCTCCTGCAGGTACCGCTCCAGCATGCGCACGAGGTTCAATGGCAGGGCGATCTTGTTTGGTCCCCCGTGGTAACACACGTTCCCACGCCATGAGTCCATCAGGTAGTCGGGGATCAGTGCGCGGCACAGCATGGCGGCATACGGCCCAGGCCTCTGCATGCTTTCACGCAGCATCCTTCCCCTCTCGGTCTCCGAGATCCTCATGAGGGTTATGTCACACATGACGCCCTGCTTTAAATTAGGAAGGGGAATGTTAGTATTGGGACTGCTTTACAGCCACGCTGTGGAGGCGGCAGAGGGGCAGCATACAGGGATCTTTCCCGGGGACAGCCGCGAGGTGGTGGGACAGGGGCAGAGCTCATGCTTCCCTGATTGCTGCCAGCACAGAGTGGCCTTGCATTCAGTGCGAAAGGAGCCCAGTGCTACTATTACATGTTTAAGCTGCCACAAGTCTACGGCTTACCATGTTTTCCTGCAGCAGAAGTAGAGGTGTCCTGCAACGCTTCTCTGATCGCAACTGCAGGACCCCAGACACATAAGGCGAGGGCCGAAAATTCGACCTTGTCCTGAGTGCGCATGTGAAAGGTGCAGTGCATGGTGTTGTTCACAGAGAAAGACTATGCTCTTTGTTAGCAACTTCATGTATCTGTCTCAGGAATTTACTCCCTTTTTCCCATTCCCACAGACACATCTGCGACTGTCTCCCAACCCAGCCTGGCATCACACTCCCAGAGGCTAGCGCAGATTAGAAGAAGGAAGAGAAAAACTCGTGAAGACATGTTTTATGAACTTATGGAGTGCTCACGAGAGCAGGCAGCCCAGACGACACAGTGGAGGGAGAACTTGTCACAAATGCACAGAGCAGTCATGGAACGGGAGGAGAGGTGGCGCCAGGAGGACCAGCAGGCTACTCAAACCCTGCTTGGACTAATGAGGGATCAAACGGAGACGCTCCGGCGCCTAGTGGATGTTCTGCAAGACCGGAGGCAGGAGGACAGAGCACTGCTGCTGTCTATCTCTAACCGCCCTCCCCCGCCACCAAGTCCCACACCCCCCTCACCAAAAGTACAAAGAAGGAGGGGCGGCAAGGTCCGTTAAAACTGTCAGTCGGCCACTGCACACTGCTGCAGCAATGGAAGGCTCTCGTTCCAAAGTTTGAAAAGTCCTTTCCTACCCATCTCACACTAGCCCATGTCCAAGTTTCCTCCACCCCCCCCCCCCTTTTCATGTGCGGTTCACAATAAAACATCTGTTTCTGTTAAGTACTGTTTCCGAGAGTGTCTTTTGGAGGGAATTCTGTCTGAAGGGGGGGAAGGGGTTTGTTACTTGGACAGGACAGTCACCTGTAGCAGGCTACAGTGGCGGGTGCAGGTCCAGCATCAGGACACATACACAGCACAGTCACCAGTTACCCTGGTTAGTCTGGTAGGCGGTTTTCTTGTTCTGGGGTGCGAGGGGGTTGATCTGTGACTTTGTGTCGGGGGAGGGCAGTTAGAGATCCTATGCCGCGGTCCTTATCCTGGATCACAGAGCCACGCAGCAGGGGATCTGTTACCCTCCGCCCCCTGCCAGAAAGTCACTTGGCCGACACATACATCCAGTCCCGCCCAGGACTGCTGGCAGGCTGCGTTGAAACAACCAGTCCAGCACTGCGAAGCCTGTCATTCCCGGACTTTAGAAGCATCATTTGCATCAAAACACTAAGCCCGCCCCCCCGCCACAGTCTGCGTCCCCGGTTTAAAACATTCCCGCGAAAACAGTAAAAAAGAGAACCTTGTGCATTAACGGAACAGAAAAGATTTTATTTGTTGGGAAGGTGGGGAAGGGGGTATGTAACTTGGAAGGATAGTCAACAGTAACTGGGTAAAGAAACGGGGGCAGGTTCAGCATCTGTGTCCACAAAGTAAAAAGTCACTGGAGACCCTGTTCAGTCAGGAACTTGGCTTTCAAAGCCTCCCTGATGCACAGCGCGTCCCGCTGTGATCTTCTAATCGCCCTGCTGTCTGGCTGGACGTAATCAGAAGCCAGGCTATTTGCCTCAACCTCCCACCCTGACATATAGGTCTCCCCCTTGCTCTCACACAAATTGTGGAGCACACAGCAAGCAGCTATCACAATGGGGATATTGGTCTCGCTGAGATCACAGCGAGTGAGTAGGCTTCTCCATCTCCCCTTGAGACGGCCAAAAGCACACTCCACCACCATTCTGCACTTGCTGAGCCGGTAGTTGAATAGTTCTTTCCCTGAGTCCAGTGCGCCAGTGTAGGGCTTCATGAGCCAGGGCATTAGCGGGTATGCGGGGTCCCCGAGGATGACTGTAGGCATCTCCACATCCCCAACAGTTACTTTGTGGTCCGGGAAGTAAAGACCGTCCTGCAGCCGTCTACACAGACCAGAGTTCCTGAACACCCTAGCGTCATGAACCTTGCCAGGCCATCCAACGTAGATATTGGTAAAACGTCCCCGATGGTCCACCAGTGCTTGCAGCACCATGGAAAAGTAGCCCTTCCGGTTGATGTACTGGCTAGCCTGGTGGTCCGGTGCCAGGATAGGGATGTGAGTCCCATCTATAGCCCCACCGCAGTTTGGGAATCCCATCTTGGCAAAGCCATCTCTGATGAGCTCCACGTTTCCCAGGGTCACTACCTTAGATAGCAGTAGCTTGACGATTGCCCTGGCTACTTGCATAACAGCAACCCCCACGGTAGACTTGCCCACGCCAAACTGGTTAGCGACGGACCGGTAGCTGTCTGGCGTTGCGAGCTTCCAGAGGGCTATGGCCACTCGCTTCTGGACAGTCAGGGCTGCCCGCATCCGGGTGTCCTTTCGCTTCAGGGAAGGGGACAGCAACTCACACAGTTCGAGGAAAGTCCCCTTCCGCATGCGAAAGTTGCGCAGCCACTGGGATTCATCCCAGACCTGCAGCACTATGCGGTCCCACCATTCCGTGCTGGTTTCACGGGCCCAGAATCGCCGTTCAACAGTATCAACAAGACCCAGTGACAGCGAGATGTCCTGGGCGCTGGGTCTCATGTTCTCAGAGAGGTCGGAGCTAGTGTCCGACTTCATGCCGTCACGGTAGTGCCGTAGCCTCCTCTCATGATTGATCTGCAGCTGCCTCTGGTACAGGTGGAGGAGAAGATGCGAGGCGTTGAGAACTGCCACAACTGCAGCGATGGTCGCAGCGGGATCCATGCTCGCACTGCTGTGGCGTCCGCGCTGTCAGTAATCAGAAAAGCGCGCGAACTGATTTCCCGCCGGCGCTTTCAGGGAGGGAGGGAGGGAGGGCTTGAGTGACGGACGGATGACGACAGGCGCCCAAAAGCACCCTCGACACATTTTTTTACCCAGAAGGCATTTGGGGCTCGACCCAGAATTCCAATGGGCAGGGGGGACTGCGGGAACTGTGGGATAGCTGCCCACAGTGCACCGCTTCCAATGTCGACGCTTGCCCCGTTAGTGTGGACTCACAAAGTCTCACAAAGTCGAATTACTGTCCTTAGTGTGGACACACACGTTCGACTTAGTAATATCGATTCCACATAGTCGAATTAACTAAAATCGAAGTACTCTCGTAGTGTAGACAAGGCCTTAGAGACATGTTTGCTGAGTTCATTTCATGTTGAAAGAACTCCATTCCCCCCGGTATCTCTGATCCTGTTTTTCTTCTTTGTTTCCTCTGGAACTCACATCTATATTTTCCTGGGGTCAATCAAGTCTCCAGTGGAGAGTGATGTCCCCAGGGATACTCGTGGATATCACCTGGCAAGATGGGGTAACGTCTTCTCCAAGGAATCCAATAACAGGCGATTCAGGGTGAATGATTTTTTTTCATTTGTAGGGATACACAGATATACATTTTCTCTGTTTCAGATAATTAGTAAATCAATGAACTTTATGATATAGGAGCAGCCTGAGATGAAACGAGATAGTCATAAGGTTCCCACCTGGAATTTTACAGTTGTATTTTCTGTTTTTAAATGTTAAATGGGATAATCTAATTGGTGCTTCAGGCTGTGATTTTTGGCACCATGTGCACTCTTATTATCCCTGTGAAGTTCACTAGAGTTCTGAGGAGCTTTATGCAGTTCTGCTGGATCAGCTACAGTTCTGCCAAGCACCCAGGATCCCACATTCTCATATGCAGGAATGGACCTCCCTCCTCCTGTGCGGGAGCCAGCAATCCTTGCAAAGTGCCGCAGAGACGAAACAACCTCTTCAGGCACCACTGGAGTGATGCACATTCCTAGCCATGCGAGTTGCTGACAAGGCCCCTAAAGCACTCTAGTGGCTGAGAGCTTCATAAGGATATGTCAATGCTGCAATTAGACATCCACAGCTGGCCCATAACAGCTGACTTGGGCTTGCGGGTTTGGGCTAAGGAGCGGATTAATTGCAGTGTACATGTTTGGGATTGGGCTGCATTTTCTCAGGCACATACGTTTAGAAAGGTGAGTGAATATTAGTATCCCAAATGTAGAGTGAGGAATTCAAGACAGAGAGCAATTAAGTGACCTGTTCAAAATCACAAACGGAGTCAATGGGCAAGTCAATAATAGAACCCAGGTCTTCTACCATTCAATATTGTGCCCTAACTAATAAACCAGATCCCTCAGAAATGGGACTTACAACCTGCAGGCCCTAACCTCTGAAATAATTTCTCATTGATCAGATATTTCACTGCAACAGCCATGTCGGCCAGAGCATGATAGATACAGATGAATCTTACTTTTTTATTAGGCAGCATAGTTCTTGTCTAATGGCAAATAAACTTCTTTGCCTCTGAATACACTTAGAAGTTTCATAGAGTGATGGGGGATTGGAAGCATCCCATGAATGAGGTTGTTCAGTGAATATTCTGTGTTGGTATTGCATATGGCATTAGAGTCGAGCCATTTCTCTTCACATTGGGGTGAACAAACAAGTGAGCTGCATTGCACTGCAAAATGAAAATGTTAAATACTTAAAAAAATAATGAAACCTTAGATTGTCTGTGCCTGTAATTTTTTTCTCACCCTGGCAATAATTAATTACTTCATTAAATAAATTCATCAAAGAACTCTTATCAAGTAGGTTGTAGAAAAATCAGTATTTGAATAGCTGTCATCCACTGGAATAAGGAACCATTGCTGGGCAGACATTCAAAACACCAGTACATCAACAAACTTCTTTAAAAGCAACATGCTGGGGGAGGTGTTATTAGGCTTTCCCAGGCATTTGAAATGAAAGCACTATATGTTTCAGTGTTATTGCTGTACAAGAAAGAGCAATGCATTAGCGAGCAATGCTGTAATCCATATTCCTATTGACTGACCTTTCTGTTCATTACTCTAAACCCATCCAATTCACAATTTGCTTAAGAGGTTCAAAGTTCTGTCCAGGTGCTGAACAAAGCAAAAAATAGTTGTTAAGAAAATGTAGTAACATTACATGAGTCAGATCCTTAACTTGGATCAGTGGGGCCTCATCAGTTTACACCAACTGAGGATCTGGCCTGAAATTGTAAAGAAGCTGGAACGTGTCCCTTTCACCACGTTTAAATCCATTTCTGCAAAAGGATAGAGAGGCTGGATACTTTTATACATGTTCTGAGCATTAAAATCACAAAATAATAAACCCATTCCATTAAGTATATGAACTTGAGGATCCAAAGGTGGAGGAAGCCTGGAATTACTTCAAGTCAAAGTTGCAGAAACTATCAGAAGGCTGCATCCCAAGAAAGGGGAAAAAATTCATAGGCACGAGTTTTAGACCAAGCTGGATGAGCAAGCATCTCAGAGAGGTGATTAAGAAAAAGCAGAAAGCCTACAAGGAATGGAAGATGGCAGTGATCAGCAAGGAGAGGTACCTTATTGAGGTCAGAACATGTAGGGATAAAGTTAGAAAGGCCAAAAGCCATGTAGAGTTGGACCTTGCAAAGGGAATTAAAACCAACAGTAAAAGGTTCTATAACCATATAAATAAGAAGAAAACAAAGAAAGAAGAAGTGGGACCATTAAACACTGAGGATGGAGTGGAGGTCAAGGATAATCTAGGCATGGCCCAATATCTAAACTAATACTTTGCCTCAGTCTTTAATGAGGCTAATGAGGAGCTTAGAGATAATGGTAGGATGACATATAGGAATGAGGATATGGAGGTAGATATTACCACATCTGAGGTAGAAGCCAAACTCGAACAGCTTAATGGGATGAAATCAGGGGGCCCAGATAATCTTCATCCAAGAATATTAAAGGAACTGGCACATGAAATTGCAAGGCCATTAGCAAGAATTTTTAATGAATCTATAAATTCAGGTGTTGTACCTTATGACTGGAGAATTGCTAATATAGTTCCTATCTTTAAGAAAGGGGAAAAAAAGTGACCCAGGCAACTACAGGCCTGTCAGTTTGACATCTGCAAGGTCTTGGAAAAAAATTTGAAGGAAAAAGTAGTTAAGGACATTGAGGTCAATGGTAATTGGGAGAAAATACAACATGGTTTAACAAAAGGTAGATTGTGCCAAACCAACCTGATCTTCTTCTTTGAGAAGGTAACAGATTTTTTAGACAAAGGAAATGCAGTGGATCTAATTTACCTCGATTTCAGTAAGGCATTTGATACAGTTCCACATGGGGAATTATTAGCTAAATTGGGAAAGATTGGGATCAATATGAAAATTGAAAGGTGGATAAGGAACTGGTTAAAGGGGAGACTACAACGGGTCGTACTGAAAGGTGAATTGTCAGGCTGGAGGGAGGTTACTAGTGGAGTTCCTCAGGGATCGGTTTTGTGACCAATCTTATTTAATCTTTTTATTACTGACCTTGGCACAAAAAGTGGGAATGTGCCAATAAATTTTGCAGATGACACAAAGCTGGGAGGTATTGACAATACAGAGAAGGACCGGGATATCATACAGGAAGATCTGGATGACCTTGTAAACTGGAGTAATAGTAATAGGATGAAATGTAATAGTGAAAAGTGCAAGGTCATGCATATAGGGATTAATGACAAGAACTATTGTTATAAGCTGGGGAGGCATCAGTTGGAAGTAACAGAGGAGGAGAAGGACCTCGGAGTATTGGTTGATCACAGGATGACTATGAGCTGCCAATGTGATATGGCCGTGAAAAAAGCTAATGAGGTCTTGGGATGCATCAGGCGAGGTATTTCCAGAAGAGATAAGGAACTGTTAGCACCATTATACACGGCACTGGTGAGACCTCATCTGGAATACTGTGTGCAGTTCTGGTCTCCCATGTTTAAGAAGGATGAATTCAAACTGGAACAGCTTCAGAGAAGGGCTACTAGGATGATCCGAGGAATGGAAAACCTGTCTTATGAAAGGAGACTCAAAGAGCTCGGCTTGTTTAGCCTAACCAAAAGAAGGCTGAGGGGAGATATGATTGCTCTCTATCAATATATCAGAGGAATAAATACCAGGGAGGGAGAGGAATTATTTAGGCTCAGTACCAATGTGGACACAAGAACAAATGGATATAAACTGGCTATCAGGAAGTTTAGACTTGAAATTAGATGAAGGTTTCTAACCATCAGAGGAGTTCTGGAACAGCCTTCCAAGGGGAGTAGTGGGGGCAAAAGACATATCTGGCTTCAAGACTGAGCTTGATAAGTTTATGGAGGGGATGTTATAATGGGATAGCCTAATTTTGGCAATTAATTAGTCTTTGACTATAAGCGGTAAATATGCCCAATGGCCTGTGATGGGATGTTAGATTGGGTGGGATCTGAGTTACTACAGAGAATTCTTTTCTGGGTGTCTGGCTGGTGAGTCTTGCCCATATGCTCAGGGTTTAGCTGATCGCCATATTTGGGGTTGGGAAAGAATTTTCCTCCAGGGCAGATTAGCAGAAGCCCTGGGGGGTTTTCGCCTTCCTCTGCAGCGAGGGGCATGGGTCACTTGCTAGAAGATTCTCTGCACCTTGAAGTCTTTAAACCATGATTTGGGGACTTCAATGACTCAGACACAGGTTTGATACAGGAGTGGGTGGGTGAGATTCTGTGGCCTGCATTGTGCAGGAGGACAGACTAGATGATCATAATGGTCCCTTCTGACCTTAAAGTCTATGAATTTTACCTACATATAGAAAAACTATCAAAAACACCCTTGTCTTGAAACAACTTCCTTATAACCAACCTGCTTAAACCTCTCCAGTAGAGAGGAATGTCTGAAATTCTGTGGCATGTAAACATATAACCTTTCAAAGCAAGTTCATAGGTATCTGAAAATGGCAGTGAGTTATCCTCCAGGCTGTTTCAGACCAAGAATCTGATTGTAATCTCCCAATTACATGTGAGAACTAGACTTGCAATAATCTATCTATGATCGGTTTTTCTAATCAGTGATTTCTTACCTACATATCTGGATTTCATGCACTGCTACGTGCTGTACATGGATTGTGGCTGTCAAGGCTGTATCCCTACTTTGAACTTTAGGGTACAAATGTAGGGGCCTGCATGAAGACTTCTAAGCTTAACTACCAGCTTAGTTCTGGTCCGCTGCCACCATCCCAAAGTTAATTCCCTTTCCTGGGTAGCCTTGAGAGACATTCACCAATTCCCTGGTGAATACAGATCCAAACTCCTTGGATCTTAAATAAGGAGAAATTGACCCTTCCCCCCTCTTTCCTTTCACCAACTCCTGGTGAATACAGATCCAAACCCCCTTTGGATCTTAAAACAAGGAGAAATCAATCAGGTTCTTAAAAAGAAGGCTTTTAATTAAAGAAAAAGGTAAAAATCATCTCTGTAAAATCAGTATGGAAAATAACTTTACAGGGTAATCAAACTTAAAGAGCTCAGAGGACCCCCCTCTTCTGTCTTAGGTTCAAAGTACAGCAAACAAAAATAAACACTCTGGTAAAAGGTACATTTACAAGTTGAGAAAACAAAGTAAATCTAAGACGCCTTGCCTGGCTTTTACTTACAATTTTGAAATAAGAGAGACTTGTTTTACAAAGATGGGGAGAACCTGGATTGATGTCTGGTCCCTCTCAGTCCCAAGAGCGAACAACCCCTTAAACAAAGGACACACACAAAAGCCTTTCCCCCCCCAAGATTTGAAAGTATCTTGTCCCATTATTGGTCCTTGGGGTCAGGTGTCAGCCAGGTTACCCGAGCTTCTTAACCCTTTACAGGTAAAAGGATTTTGGAGTCTCTGGCTAGGAGGGATTCCATAGCACTGTACACAGGAGAGCTGTCACCCTTCCCTTTATAGTTATGACACGCCCCCCAAATCACAGATAGTGTTGGACGTCCGGTTCCACACTGGCTGTGATTTCTTCCTGGAGCTCTAGGAGAAAACAGAGTTAATAAAACACATGTACCTTTAGACATACTACTGATTATATAAAAACTAACAATATGTTTTATTTCAAGAACAATTGTTAACCAGTTAACTCTGGGAAACTTTCCCGGGAGAGTGCATCAGCCACTTTGTTAGAAGCTCCCGAAATGTGTTGTATTTCAAAATCAAAATCTTGGAGAGCTAAACTCCACCGAAGAAGTTTTTTGTTATTTCCCTTGGCGGTATGAAGCCACTGTAGCGCAGCATGGTCTGTTTGTAGTTGGAACCGCCATCCCCAAACATATGGGCGTAGCTTTTCCAGCGCGTACACAATGGCGTAGCATTCCTTTTCGCTGATTGACCAGTGGCTTTCCCTCTCAGACAGTTTCTTGCTGAGAAACACGACAGGATGGAATTCTTGATCCGGTCCTTCCTGCATTAAAACTGCTCCCACACCTCGCTTGGACGCATCTGTGGTTACTAGGAACGGTTTGTCAAAGTCTGGGGCCCTTAGCACAGGGTCAGACATGAGTGTTGCCTTAAGCTGGTTAAAGGCCTTTTGACACTTATCAGTCCACTGAACTGCATTTGGCTGTTTCTTTCTGGTTAGGTTTGTCAGCGGGGCGGCGATTTGGCTGTAGTGTGGTACAAATCGCCTATAATATCCGGCCAAGCCTAAGAAGGATTGGACCTGTTTTTTTGACTTTGGAACCAGCCACTTTTGGATAGCATCCACTTTGGCCTGTAGGGGATTTATAGTTCCTTGACCCACCTGGTGTCCCAGGTACGCCACTCTGTTTTGGCCTATTTGACACTTTTTAGCCTTAACAGTTAGTCCTGCCTGCCGGATGCACTCGAAGACTTTTTTCAGGTGCTCCAGGTGTTCTGTCCATGAATCAGAAAAAATGGCCACATCATCGAGATAGGTAACGGCAGATTCTCCCAATCCCGCTAAGAGACCATCTACAAGTCTTTGGAAGGTGGTGGGTGCATTTCGCAACCCGAAAGGGAGTACATTGAATTCATACAGCCCTGCCTGGGTGACGAAGGCGGACCTTTCCTTAGCGGGTTCATCTAGTGGTACTTGCCAGTACCCCTTGGTTAAGTCTAAAGTAGAGATGAATTGGGCATGTCCCAATTTCTCCAATAGCTCATCTGTGCGTGGCATTGGATGGTTGTCAGGACGAGTTACAGCATTTAGCTTACGGTAGTTCACGCAAAAGCGTATTTCCCCATCTGGTTTGGGAACTAGAACCACTGGAGATGCCCATGCACTGCTAGAGGGGCGGATTATACCCATCTGTAGCATGTCCTGGATCTCCCTTTGTATAGCCGCTTGGGCATGAGGTGACTCCCGGTAGGGTGGGGTTCTAATTGGGTGAGCATTACCTGTGTCAATGGAGTGGTATGCCCGTTCGGTCCGTCCTGGAGTGGCTGAGAAAATCGGTGCAAAGCTTGTGCACAGCTCCTTTATCTGCTGTCGCTGCAGACGTCCCAGGGTCGTGGAGAGGTTCACCTCTTCCACGCCACCATTCCTTTTTCCTTCATAGTAGACACCTGCAGGCCACTCCGCGTCATCAGTTTCCTGGGATGTAAACTGGCAAACGTTTAATTCTCTAGAATAAAAGGGCTTAAGAGAATTAACATGGTATACCTTAGGCTTTATGTTGGAGGTGGGGGAGGCTATGAGATAGTTAACCGCTCCTAGGCGCTCCTGGACCGTGAATGGTCCTTCCCACGACGCTTCCATTTTATGGGCCTGGAGCGCCTTTAAGACCATGACTTGGTCTCCTACTTTGAAGGACCGTTCTCTGGAATGTTTATCATACCAGGCCTTTTGCTCTTCCTGAGCATCCTTTAGGTTTTCTTTAGCAAGGGCTAAAGAGTGTCGGAGGGTGTTTTGTAGGTTGCTTACAAAGTCTAGAATGTTAGTTCCTGGAGAAGGCGTAAACCCCTCCCATTGCTGCTTCACCAACTGTAATGGCCCCTTAACCTCGCGGCCATACACAAGTTCAAATGGTGAAAACCCTAAACTGGGATGTGGTACAGCCCTGTAGGCAAAAAGCAACTGCTGCAACACTAGGTCCCAATCATTGGAGTGTTCATTTACGAATTTACGTATCATGGCCCCCAAAGTTCCATTAAACCTCTCCACCAGACCATTGGTTTGATGGTGATGAGGGGTGGCAACCAAGTGATTCACCCCATGAGCTTCCCACAGGTTTTCCATGTTCCCTGCCCGGAAATTAGTTCCCGAATCTGTAAGGATGTCGGAGGGCCAACCTACCCTGGCAAAAATGTCTGCTAATGCCTGGCACATACTTTTACCCTTGGTGTTGCTTAAGGGTACAGCTTCCGGCCATCGGGTAGCAAAATCCATGAAAGTCAGTACGTACTGCTTTCCTCTGGGTGTCTTCTTTGGGAAAGGACCCAGAATATCCACAGCTACTCGCTGAAATGGGACCTCAATTATGGGTAGTGGCTGGAGAGGGGCTTTAACCTGGTCTTGGGGCTTTCCCACTCGTTGGCACACCTCACAAGACCGGACATAATTAGCAACGTCCTTGCCCATTCCCTCCCAGTGGAAGGACTTCCCCAACCGGTCTTTGGTTCTGTTCACCCCAGAATGGCCACTGGGATGATCATGGGCTAAGCTCAAGAGCTTTACCCGATACTTAGTGGGAACTACCAACTGTCTTTGAGGATGCCAGTCTTCCTGGTGCCCACCAGAAAGAGTCTCCTTGTATAAAAGTCCTTTTTCTACAACAAACCGGGATCGGTTAGAAGAGCTGAGAGGCGGTGGGGTGCTCCGCGCCGCCGCCCAAGCTTTCTGAAGGCAGTCATCTGCTTCCTGCTCAGCCTGGAACTGTTCCCTTGATGCTGGAGACATCAGTTCCTCCTTGGACTGTGGACTGGGGCTTGGTCCCTCTGGAAGCGATGCAGGTGCTGGGGCTGTTTCCATTGACTGTGAACCGCTGTTCACTGGTGCACTATGTGGTATCTCAGGCTCTGGCTGAGCCTCTTGGGTAAGGTTATCTGCTGCTTCCGCCAGTTCAGGCTCGCTGGTGTCCTCTGGCATTGGAGTTGTAGACGGGCTTGCAAGCGCTGGACTCAGTGCTGACAATGGTTCTGGTGCTGGTTGCGTTGCCAGTTCCGGTTCTGGGACTGGCTTTGGCTGGGTCTCTGGGATTGGATCCACTACGGCTGTTGCAGTCGTTGGCAGGGGATCCGGGTCCACCACCTTTGTTTGGGTCTCTGGTAACACAGACGGGGTCCTGGTGGACGGCTCAGGAACAGGGATGGGGGTGGAAGCTTGCTTAGCCTGGCTGCGGGTGACTATTCCCACCCTCTTGGCTAGCTTCACATGGTTGGCCAAGTCTTCCCCCAGTAGCATGGGAATGGGATAATTGTCATAGACTGCAAAAGTCCACATTCCTGACCAGCCCTTGTACTGGACATGCAACTTGGCTGTAGGCAAGGTTACAGACTGTGACACGAAGGGTTGAATTGTCACTGTAGCCTCCGGGTTGATGAGTTTGGGGTCCACTAGGGATTGGTGAATAGTTGACACTTGTGCCCCAGTGTCTCTCCAAGCGATAACCTTCTTTCCGCCCACTCTCAAGGTTTCCCTTCGCTCCGAGGGTATGAGAGAGGCATCTGGGTCTGGGGTTCCTTGGTGTGATTGGGGTGTAATGAACTGTAATCGGTTGGGGTTCTTGGGGCAGTGAGCCTTTATATGCCCCAGTTCATTACATTTAAAACATCGCCCTGCTAATGTATCACCGGGGCGATGTTGGTTGATGGAGACTGGTGTGGTGGGGTGAGAAGGCGTCTGGGGTTTCCCTTGGGATGTGGGTGGGGCCTTAGGTTGTCCCCGGTGATAAGGTTTTGTTTCGGCTTGCCCCTTCTGATATTCGCTCCAACTGCTACTAGCTTTTTTCTTTTCTGTCACCTCCACCCATTTGGCTCCAATCTCCCCCGCCTCGGTTACAGTTTTGGGCTTCCCATCTAGGATGTACCTTTCTATTTCCTCAGGAACACCCTCTAAAAACTGCTCCATTTGCAATAGGAAGGGCAACTCTTCCGTAGATTTAACATTTGCTCCTGATATCCAGGCATCCCAATTTTTCCCAATGTGGTAGGCATGTCGGGTAAATGACACATCAGGTTTCCACCTTAGGGCTCTGAACCGCCGACGGCCATGCTCAGGTGTTAGCCCCATTCTGATTCTGGCCTTGTTTTTAAAAAGTTCATAACTGTTCATGTGTTCCTTAGGCATTTCAGCCGCCACCTCTGCTAAGGGTCCACTGAGCTGCGGCCTCAGCTCTACCATGTACTGGGTTGGAGGGATGTTGTATCCAAGGCAGGCCCTTTCAAAATTTTCTAAGAAGGCCTCAGTATCATCGCCTGCCTTGTAGGTGGGGAATTTCCTGGGATGGGAAGTGGTACCTGGAGAGGAGTTGTTAGGATGGTCTGATGCACCCTGCCTAGTCCTTGCTGCTTCCAGTTCCATCTCTTTTTTTTTCAGCTCCATCTCTCTTTTATGGGCCTCCTGTTTGGCTTTTTCTTCTCTTTCATGGGCCTCCTGTTTGGCTTTTTCCAGCGCCATTTCTCTCTTGTGGGCCTCCTCTTCAGCTTCTTTCTCGAGTTTTTTAATTTCAAGCAGTCTCTGATGTTTTCTCTCATTTTCTTCTGCTTCTAGTCTGGCCAGTTCTATTTTGTTAGCTGCGTCTTTGGTAGTCATTTTTCTGTTTTCTTGTGCTGGGTCACACCCTCTGCAGTTGACTGAAACTGGGATGTATTTAGCTTAGGCTCCTGCTGAGTGCTGCTGAGTTAACAGAGACTTTCTAACTAGTTACTTCCAAGGATGTAAAAAGAAAAAAAAATTCAGCTTGTAAATTACCTTTACCAGATCAAAGTTTGCTCACTTATTTGAACACTTCTCTTAACAAAGGACCTTGTTAAAAAAACTTAACACCTCTGCCTTCAGGCAAGGAGAGATAAGATATGCATCTACCTTCAGCTCTGCTCTCCAAGCAGCTAGAAGGAAAAAAAATCTCTTACTGGCTTTTGGGTTTAAAACGATCCCACCGCTGTGCCACCATGTCAAGGCTGTATCCCTACTTTGAACTTTAGGGTACAAATGTAGGGGCCTGCATGAAGACTTCTAAGCTTAACTACCAGCTTAGTTCTGGTCCACTGCCACCATCCCAAAGTTAATTCCCTTTCCTGGGTAGCCTTGAGAGACCTTCACCAATTCCCTGGTGAATACAGATCCAAACTCCTTGGATCATAAATAAGGAGAAATTGACCCTTCCCCCCTCCTTCCTTTCACCAACTCCTGGTGAATACAGATCCAAACCCCTTTTAGATCTTAAAACAAGGAGAAATTGACCCTTCCCCCCTCTTTCCTTTCACCAACTCCTGGTGAATACAGATCCAAACCCCCTTTGGATCTTAAAACAAGGAGAAATCAATCAGGTTCTTAAAAAGAAGGCTTTTAATTAAAGAAAAAGGTAAAAATCATCTCTGTAAAATCAGTATGGAAAATAACTTTACAGGGTAATCAAACTTAAAGAGCTCAGAGGACCCCCCTCTTCTGTCTTAGGTTCAAAGTACAGCAAACAAAAATAAACACTCTGGTAAAAGGTACATTTACAAGTTGAGAAAACAAAGTAAATCTAAGACGCCTTGCCTGGCTTTTACTTACAATTTTGAAATAAGAGAGACTTGTTTTAGAAAGATGGGGAGAACCTGGATTGATGTCTGGTCCCTCTCAGTCCCAAGAGCGAACAACCCCTTAAACAAAGGACACACACAAAAGCCTTCCCCCCCCCCCCAAGATTTGAAAGTATCTTGTCCCCTTATTGGTCCTTGGGGTCAGGTGTCAGCCAGGTTACCCGAGCTTCTTAACCCTTTACAGGTAAAAGGATTTGGAGTCTCTGGCTAGGAGGGATTCCATAGCACTGTACACAGGAGAGCTGTCACCCTTCCCTTTATAGTTATGACAGTGGCTTTGAGGACTCTTTTAGTCTTCACATCTGTTGTTCATTGCAGTTGAAGTTTGTACTTTCAGTTTATACTTTTATGTAGCTATTTATTAACCAAATAGAATAGTAAAAATGAAAGCAATTTTCCTTCAAAAAGAAGCAGGCAGCCAAGCTCGAATGTGAACTGACTGTGTTAGCCCTGACTGCACCAAAAAAAAAAGTTATGTAACTAAGGAGCTATTTTGGACATCTAAAACCTGGTTTTAGCATGACTCTGATGTACTGCACCCCTTTCCCCCCGCACCACCAAATCCCGCAGACGCCTAAACTCACATGGCTCTTACGTTTCTACAGGAAAAGTTCCCTCTGTGTCTATGTTCCTTCCTCTGTACACTGCAGCATCCCTTTAGATGCTTATCTCTGGCCTAAATCCCAGAGTGATTCACATACCAGTGGAAGATAGGCAGTTTAGGATGAGTGCAGGGCTCAATTGGGTAAGTGTGCTCAGAGGCTGCCTACTATATTGGGCCCCTCAGGTGAGCTCACACAAAATTGCCACTGGGGTAGAAGGAGGACAACCCTCAAAACACTTATCCCAGTAGTTAGGGTACCCACTTGAGTTATTGGAAACCCCTGGTAGATGTCCACCCTCCACCTGCAAGGGAGAAGGACTTGAACTGGGATCTTCCACCTTGCTGTACCCACTGGGCTATGGGACAATCTGGCATGAGGCTCCCTCAATCTCTCTTTTTGAAGCTGTTGCACTGATAGTCAGTAATTATAGAGTAATTGGAGCAGGGAGGCTGGATCCTGCATCATTCACATATCATATGAGTGGTTTCATCACCAGGCTACAGAGTCATTCTCATAGCATCATAGAATCATAGAATATCAGGGTTGGAAGGGAGCTCAGGAGGTCATCTAGTCCAATCCCCTGCTCAAAGCAGGACCAACACCGACTAAAACATCCCAGCCAGGGCTTTGTCAAACCTCTAAGGATGGAGATTCCACCACCTTCCTAGATAACCCGTTCCAGTGCTTCACCACCCTCCCAGTGAAATAGTGTTTCATAATATTCAACCTAGACTCCCCCCACTGCAACTTGAGACCATTACTCCTTGTTCTGTCATCTGCCACCACTGAGAACAGCCTAGCTCCATCCTCTTTGGAAAGCCCCCTTCAGGTAGTTGAAGGCTGCTATCAAATCTCCCCTCACTCTTCTCTTCTGCAGACTAAATAACCCCAGTTCCCTCAGCCTCTCCTTGTACGTCATGTCCCCCAGCCCCCTAATCATTTTTCTTGCCCTCTGCTGGACTCTCTCCAAGTTGTCCACGTCCCTTTTGTAGTGGGGGGGACCAAAACTGGACAAAATACTCCAGATGTGGCCTCACCAGTGCCGAAGAGAGGGGTATGATCACTTCCCTCAATCTGCTGGCAATGCTACAACTAATGCAGCCCAATATGTCATTAGCCTTCTTGGCAACAAAGGCAAGCTGCTGACTCATATGCAGCTTCTCATCCAGTGTTATCCCCAGGTCCTTTTCTGGAGAACTGCTGCTTAGCCAGTCAGTCCCCAGCCTGTAGCGGTGTCTGGGATTCTTCCTTCCTAAGTGCAGGACTCTGCACTTGTCCTTGTTGAACCTCACCAGATTTCTTTTGGCCCAAACCTCACATTTGTCTAGGTCATTCTGGATCCTATCCCTACCCTCCAGCGTATCTACCTCTCCCCGCAGCTTAGTTTCATCTGCGAACTTGCTGAGAGTGCAGTCCATGCCATACTCCAGATCATTAAGGAAGATATTGAACAGAACCGTCCCCAGGACTGACCCTTGGGGCACTCCGCTTGATACCGGCTACCAACTAGACATTGAGCCGTTGATCACTATCCATTGAGCCCAACGATCTAGCCAACTTTCTAGCCACCTTATAGTCCATTCATCCAATCCATACTTTTTTAACTTGCTGGCAAGAATACTGTGGGATACCATATCAAAAGCTTTGCTAAAGTCAAGATATATCATGTCCACTGCTTTCCCCATATCCACACAGCCAGTTATCTCATCCTAGAAGGCAATCAGGTTGGTCAGGCATGACTTGCCCTTGGTGAATCCATATTGACTATTCCTGATCACTTTCCTCTCCTCTAAGTGCTTCAGAATTGATTCCTTGAGGATCTGCTCCATGATTTTTCCAGGGACTGAGGTGAGGCTGACTGGCCTGTAGTTCCCCGGATCCTCCTCCTTCCCTTTTTTAAAGATGGGCACTATATTTGCCTTTTTCCAATCATCCAGGACCTCCCCTGATCACCATGAGTTTTCAAAGATAATGGCCACTTTTCACAGCAGACTTAGTTGCTAGCAAGTCTAAAAAAAAAGCAATGAAAAATAGCAAAAGAAACAATAAGAAAAAAAGATGAACATTGAAAACACCTTATTTGTATTTCTATTCTGTTTAGGTCCAGTAACGAATATAGAAAACTATACATTATTTTTATTATTGAATCTGTAAAAAAATGGCGGCTGCTTGCGGTGGTTGCTTGTTCTGCTGCAAAAACCCAACCCAGAGTTCTGGCCCTGATATTCTTTTCTTGTGCTTCTTCTCCCAACTGTCTTCTTTTCCTGCTCCTGACCATCTGACTGACCGACTGACTTTGCTTGCTGACTGTGAGCCTTTTATTCAGTTTTACCAGCCTCTAGACCCTTTCAGTTTAGTTTGTTTCCCCAATCCTGGCATTAGCATACTCTAGCCTATAATCACCTTTAATCCCTCTGTCACCGTGTCTCAGTGGGTCACATCTGAGAATACCAGATTCAGGACAAGCTGCAGAGAAATGGGGCAGATTCACCCCAAAACTGGTGATTATTCATCCATGAGATAAATCAAACTACAGCAAAAATAAACTTCTGTCTCACCACACTGGCTAACAAGTAGTCAGAAATGTAGCATCCTTAGGTATTCCAGTCCTTGTTTCAATACCCAGACGGTAGACTTAATGATGAGTGGTTATTTAAAGTCAATGTAATCAACCAAAGGAGTCTTCTGATCCCAAAGGACCAGCCACATACCCAGGTCAAAATATCACTCAGATCTTACCCAATTATCACGCTGTTCCCAATCCTTTAGTATCTAATATCTAAAGGTTTATTTCTAAGAGAAAAGAAAGAGGTGAGCGTGGTTAAAGGAATCAAATGCATACAATACTTGCAAAGTTCTTGGATCAGGCTTGAAGCAGTGATGGAATAAACTGCTGGCTTGTTAAGTTTCTGGTTGTTTCCAAATGATTGGAAGGTCCTCAGTCCCTTGGTTAGAATGCTCCCGTTAGTGTAAGTCCATAGTACAGAGATCAGAGCAGGAAAAAGGCAAAATGAGGATGTTTCTAGTGACTTTTATAGCTTCTGCCATGTGGAGGAAACTTCATTGTCCCAAACAAAGCCCCCAGCACAGTTAGTGGAAAAGTACAGACACAAGGTGGAGTTCAGTGTCATATGAGCTGGTCACATGCCCTTGCATGCTTTGATGAATCTTAGCAGGGGCCATTAGACATATTCTGGATAAAACATCCACAGGAAAGTCCATCAGGTAGGAAAACGCTTCTTCCATGGCCCATTATTTTCGTTGATAGCCCATCAACTTGAATAGTCCATTCACAATGTGCTGGCTAGACTGGATGTAAACTACCTTGTGGGTGTTACCACAGGAGCAAAAACATTTTAAATACAGGTACCTAGTCAATATTCATAACTTCAGATGCAAAAACGATACATGCACGCAAATATGATAATCATATTCAGCAAACCATAACTTTTCCATCGACACCTTACATGAAATTCTTTGTACAACATTTGTTGTAATTGTATCACAGTGGTAGCAACAATGATATACATGGTCATATTTTACTCATATAACATCACACCCTTTCTCATTGGTCCATACTTATAGTCCAATCACAACCACTAAATTCAGCTGTCAACCAAAGCTATTACACAACTAGTCTTAGTATTATGGCCTGTTTACTATTATGGGGGTGACCCTCACCTAGTTTTGGACTGAGCATGGCTGACTGACCCCTCCATGCAATGTTGGAGTAACCTTTACTTGACCTCAGTCCACATTTGTTTGCCTGCCAAAATACTAGCCATAGGCTGACCTGAAACTGCTAGCTCATTCTCCTTGGCTATATGCCAACATTTTACACAAACCAAATTACCAAACTATTACAGAATCATAGAATATCAGGGTTGGAAGGGACCTGAGGAGGTCATCTAGTCCAACCCTCTTATCAAAGCAGGACCAATCCCCAACTAAATCATCCCAGCCAGGGCTTTGTCAAGCCTGACCTTAAAAACCTCTAAGGAAGGAGATTCCACCACATCCCTAGGTAACCCATTCCAGTGCTTCACCACCCTCCTAGTGAAAAAGATTTTCCTAATATCCAACCTAAACCTGCCCCACTGCAACTTGAAACCATTACTTCTTGTTCTGTCATCTGCTACAACTGAGAACAGTCTAGATCCATGCTCTTTGGAACCCCCTTTCAGGTAGTTGAAAGCAGCTATCAAATCCCCCCTCATTCTTCTCTTCTGTAGACTAAACAATCCCAGTTCCCTCAGCCTCTCCTCATAAGTCATGTGCTCCAGACCCCTAATCAGTTTTGTTCGAGTTCCGCTGGACTCTTTCCAATTTTTCCACATCCTTCTTGTAGTGTGGGGCCCAAAACTGGACACAGTAATCCAGATGAGGCCTCACTAATGTCGAATAGAGGGGAATGATCATGTCCCTTGATCCGCTGGCAATGTTCCTACTCATACAGCCCAAAATGCCGTTAGACTTCTTGGCAAGAAGGGCACACTGTTAACTCATATCCAGCTTCTCATCCTTTTCTGCAGACTGCTGCCTAGCCATTCGGTCCCTAGTCTGTAGCGGTGTATGGGAGTCTGCACTTGTCCTTGTTGAACCTTCATCAGGACAAAGTCACAAAGCTTAGCCACCAGGCGTGCTGTGGCCTCATCAGGGATACTGTTCCTGACAGCTTGTAGTCGATCCTCATGCGGAATATTGGTGTAAAGTGCTTCTACATCCATGGTGGCCAGGATGGTGTTTTCAGGAAGAACGCCAATGCATTGTAGTTTCCTCAGGAAGTCGGTGGTGTCTCGAAGATAGCTGGGAGTGCTGGTAGCGTAGGGTCTGAGGAGGGAGTCCAAATAGCCAGATAATCCTGCTGTAAGAATGCCAATGCCTGAGATGATGGGGTGTCCAGGGTTTCCGGGTTTATGGATCTTGGGTAGCAGATAGAATACTCCTGGTCAGGGTTCTGGGGGCGTATCCATGTAAATTTGTTCCCGTACTGTAGCTGGGAATTTCTTGAGCAGATGGTGTAGTTTCTGTTGGTATTCCTCAGTGGGATCAGAGGATAGTGGCCTGTAGAATGTGGTCTTGGAGAGTTGCCTGGCAGCCTGCTGTTCATAATCCGACCTGTTCATTATGACTACAGCACCTCCTTTGTCAGCCCCTTTGATGATAATGTCAGAGTTGTTTCTGAGGCTGTGGATGGCATTGCGTTCCGTACGGCTGAGGTTATGGGACAAGTGATGTTGTTTGTCCACAATTTCAGCGTGTGCACGTCTGCGGAAGCACTCTGTAGAGGTCCAGTCAGTCTGGAAAATGATCCCTCACTCTCACAGACCTTGGGAGGCAGGCCAGTCCTCGCTTACAGACAACCCCCCAACCTGAAGCAAATACTCACCAGCAACTACACACCACACCACAGAAACACCAACCCAGGAACCAATCCCTGTAGCAAACCTCATTGCCTACTCTGTCCCCATATCTACTCTGGTGACACCATCAGAGGACCCAACCACATCAGCCACACCATCAAGGGCTCATTCACCTGCACATCTACTAATGTTATATATGCCATCATGTGCCAGCAATGCCCCTCTGCCATGTACATTGGCCAAACCGGACAGTCCCTCCGCAAAAGAATAAATGGACACAAATCGGACATCAGGAATGGTAACATACAAAAGCCAGTAAGTGAACACTTCAATCTCCCTGGTCATTCTATTACAGATTTAAAAGTCACTATCATTGAACAAAAAAACTTCAGAAACAGACTTCAAAGAGAAACAGCAGAACTAAAATTCATTTGCAAATTTAACACCATTAATCTGGGCTTGAATAGGGACTGGGAGTGGCTGGCTCATTACAGAAGCAGCTTTTCCTCTCCTGGAATTGACACCTCCTCATCTATTATTGGGAGTGGACTACATCCACCCTGATTGAATTGGCCCTGTCAACACTGGTTCTCCACTTGCGAAGTAACTCCCTGCTCTCCATGTGTCAGTATATAATGCCTGCATCTGTAACTTTCACTCTATGCATCTGAAGAAGTGAGGTTTTTACCCACAAAAGCTTATGCCCAAATAAATCTGTTGGTCTTTAAGATGCCACCAGACTCCTTGTTGTTTTTGTAGATACAGACTAACACGGCTACTCCCTGATACTTGATACCATGCAAGGCACTAAATTTAGCTGTATGGAGTGGAAATCCATCAGCCTCAACAAAAAACTTGCACAGATACAGATAGGCATCATCTTCCTCTCCAAATGCAAACAGATAGACATCATACCAAATGGACTGAAGGTAAAAAATCCATTGCAATCAACATACTACACTGACTATGGTGAGAGACTGTGCCACACAATCTCAAAGAAACTGAGGAACCACCTGATCAGCATCCTGTACAGCAGACAGGAGAAGTTCAAGAATGAGCTCTCAAAACTGGAGACTCTCATACAATACCAACCTTCCACACAAACTTCCACGTGGCTGGACTTTGCAAAAATGAGACAAGCCATTTACAATGCACACTTCACTTCTCTACAGAGGAAAAAGGACAGTAAGCTATCTAAACTCCTACCTGCCACAGGGGGCTACAACAGTGGCACCCTCAACTCATTTAACAACATTGTCAATCTTTCCAACCACACTCTTAGCCCAGCAGAAGAGGTCTGAGGAGAGAGTCCAAATAGCCAGAATGACCAGGGATATTGAAGTGTTCACTTACTGGCTTTTGTATGTTACCATTCCTGATGTCCAATTTGTGTCCATTTATTCTTTTGCGGAGGGACTGTCCGGTTTGGCCAATGTACATGGCAGAGAGGCATTGCTGGCACATGATGGCATATATAACATTAGTAGATGTGCAGGTGAATGAGCCCTTGATGGTGTGGCTGATGTGGTTGGGTCCTCTGATGGTGTCGCCAGATTAGATATGGGGACAGAGTAGGCAACAAGGTTTGCTACAGGTACTGGTTCCTGGGTTGGTGTTTCTGTGGTGTGGTGTGTAGTTGCTGGTGAGTATTTGCTTCAGGTTGGGGGGTTGTCTGTAAGCAAGGACTGGCCTGCCTCCCAAGGTCTGTGAGAGTGAGGGATCATTTTCCAGGATAGGTTGTAGATCGTGGATAATGCGCTGGAGAGGTTTTACCTGGGGGCTGTATTTGACGGCCAGTGGTGTTCTGTTATTACAGAAGCAGGTTTTCCTCTCCTGGAATTGACACCTCCTCATCTATTATTGGGAGTGTACTACATCCACCCTGATTGAATTGGTCCTGTCAACACTGGTTCTCCACTTGCGAAGTAACTCCCTTCTCTCCATGTGTCAGTATATAATGCCTGCATCTGTAACTTTCACTCTATGCATCTGAAGAAGTGAGGTTTTTACCCACGAAAGCTTATGCCCAAATAAATCTGTTAGTCTTTAAAGTGCCACCAGACTCCTTGTTGTTTTTGTAGATACAGACTAACACAGCTACCCCCTGATAATTGATCACTGTATCATTCATACTGTAAACAATTACCTCATCCCTTTCAATATATATCCAATTGTTAATTTATGCATCTTAATGTTAAGGTCTACTGTTGCCACCCTATTTCTTACCAATGTAGTTATTTTTATTTTAGTAAAAAAAATAACCCTGCATAAATAGATTACATTGATTTGGGCATGTACCTGTACGTATTCATTTATTTTTACTAAAGTTAATTAAGTATTTTAGGAAAAATAAGGTTGTTACAGAGGTTCAGAGTTCTTCCCAGGTGCTGAACAAAGCAAAAAATAGTTAAGAAAATGTAGTAATGTTACATGGGTCAGATCCTTAACTTGGATCAATGGGGCTACATTAGTTTACACCAACTGAGGTTCTGGCCTCAAATTGTAAAGAAGGTAGAATATATCTCTGTCTCATCCTTCAAATCCATTTCTCCAAAAGGATAGAGAGGCTGGATACCTTTTTACATGTTTTGAGCATCAAAATGAGAATTAAATTAATAAGCCCATTCCATTAAGTGTAAAAGATTATCAAAAACGTCCTTGTCTTGAAACAACTTCCTTCTAACCACCCTGTGCAAACCTCTCTAGTAGAGAAGAATGTCTTATTTTCTGTGGTATGTAAACATAAAACTGTTCAAAGTATGTTGAAAAATACCTGAAAATGGTAGTCAAATATCCTACATGTTGTTTCCGATCTGACCATAATTTCCCTATTAAATTAGGTGGCTGGGCTCGCAATAATCTATCTCTCTATGATCCTTTTTGCTAAACTGATTTCTTACCTGCATAGCAGGGTCCTATGCACTGCTACGTGCTGTACATGGATTGTGGCTTTGACGAATTATTCGGTCTTCATGGATATTTTTCCTTGCAGTTGAAGTTTGTACTTTCAGTTTACACATTTATGTAATTATTTTTTAACCAAATACAATAGTAAAAATTAAAGCAATTTTTCTTCAAAAAAAAGCAAGCAGCCAAGCTCGAATGTGATCTGAGTGTGTTAGCCCTGATTGCACAAAAAATAGTTAGGTGCCTAAGTCCCTATTGTAGACATATAAGTTCTGGTTTCAGCACCACTGTGATGTACTTCGCCCTTTTCCCACCCCACCACCATATCATGCAGGTGCCTAAACTCACTCAGCTCTTAAGTTTCTACAGGAAAAGTTCCTGCCTCTGGGCATGTGCACTGCAGCTTCCCTCTAGGCTGCCAGATGCTTAGCTCTGGCATAAGCCTGAGAGCAATTCACAAACCTGGGGAAGATAGGCAGCTGACCACCTATGTTGTGTGCAGGGCCCAATTGGGTCGGTGTGCTCAGAGGCTGCCTATTAGATTGAGCCACTCACACAAAATAGCCACTGGGGTAGAAGGAGGACAGCCCCCCAACCTGAAGCAAATACTCACCAGAAACCACACACCACACAACAAAAACACTAACCCAGGAACCTATCCTTGCAACAAAGCCCGATGCCAACTCTGTCCACATATCTATTCAAGTGACACCATCATAGGACCTAATCACATCAGCCACGCCATCAGGGGCTCGTGCACCTGCACATCTACCAACGTGATATATGTCATCATGTGCCAGCAATGCCCCTCTGCCATGTACATTGGCCAAACCAGACAGTCTCTACGCAAAAGAATAAATGGACACAAATCAGACATCAGGAATCATAACATTCAAAAACCAGTGAGAGAACACTTCAACCTCTCTAACCACTCAGTGACAGACTTGAAGGTGGCAATTTTGCAACAAAAAAGCTTCAAAAACAGACTCCAAAGAGATACTGCTGAACTTGAATTAATATGCAAATTAGATACAATTAACTTAGGTTTGAACAGAGACTGGGAATGGTTGGGTCATTACACTAATTGAATCTATTTACCCATGTTAAGTATCCTCACACCTTCTATGGGTGATCTCGATTATCACTTCAAAGGTTTTTTTTTTCTCCTGCTGAGGATAGCTCATCTCAATTGATTGACCTCTTACAGTTGGTATGGCTACTTCCACCTTTTCATGTTCTTTGTATGTATAAATATCTTCTTGCTGTATGTTCCATTCTATGCATCCGATGAAGTGGGCTGTAGCCCACGAAAGCTTATGCTCAAATAAATTTGTTAGTCTCTAAGGTGCCACAAGTACTCCTTTTTGCGGATACAGAGTAACATGGCTGCTACTCTGAAACCAGTCCCCTTAGTGTCTCCAGTCTACCTTGTCACCCAGACAAACTGAACTTCGTGATAAAAGGTTACTCATCTTGAGTACTGTGTCCAGTTTTGGGCCCCACATTACATGAAGGATGTGGACAAATTGGAAAGAGTCCAGTAGAGGGCAAGAAAAATGATTATGGGGCTGGAGCACATGACGTACGAGGAGAGGCTGAGGGAACTGGGACTATTTAGTCTGCAGAAGAGAAGAATGAGGGGGGGATTTGATAGCTGCTTTCAGCTACCTGAAAGGGGGTTCCAAAGAGGATGGATCTAGACTGTTCTCAGTGGTACCTGATGACAGAACACGGAGTAATGGTCTCAAGTTGCAGTGGGGGAGGTTTAGGTTGGATATTAGGAAAATCTTTTTCACTAGGAGGGTGGTGAAGCACTGGAATGGGTTATCTAGGAAGGTGGTGGAATCTCCTTCCTTAGAGGTTTTTAAGGTCAGGCTTGACAAAGCCCTGGCTGGGATGATTTAGTTGGGGATTGGTCCTGCTTTGAGCAGGGTGTTGGACTAGATGACCTCCTGAGGTCCCTTCCAGCCCTGATATTCTTTGATTCTATGAATCTGCCGCTTTCCCAAAAGTCTTTTCAGAGTACCCTGATTGTGTCTGGGGTTCTCTGCTTTTCATCTGGTAAACTTCCCTGTAAGAGTCCAAACAGTCCAGAGATAAAGGATCTCTCTCTGAATCCATATTTATATCTTCTTCTCATAGAAGACAAGCTGACAGTCTGTCTACCCACATGGGTTTTTCCTTTGAGGAGGATGAGTGAGGAATACATTTAGCCTTTTGTCCTCCAACCTCCAAGCATAATGGCCACTCTATTTGAAATTAGCATTTTCTGTTAAAGCCCTTAAGTGTTTCATTAGCATTTCACAAGCTTTCTTTGGTGGGTTATTTTGTCAGAGGAGTATACAAAATTAAAGTGTTTGCTATTACATTATAACACAAGCAGACAAGTAAAACAATAGAGGTAACATTCCACTAGTTTTCATGAAGTTTAAACATCTGAATAAACTCTGACATTTGCGCTCATCTTGATCTATATTAACAAGTGAATTGGACTGAATACAGCCTAACATGACCTGGTCTGCCAGTGTCACACCTCCCCCCCACCCCATACCTAGGGAAATACTGGGTGATGTGAAAGATGCAGATTAAAGTCCCTCCTGTGAATGAGATGAAGAAGGGACTTAAACCTGGGTTTTCTACATGCCAGGTGACTGCACTGTTTAGGGGTGGCTGGGTTTCTTCCTCTGGTATGTCTCTTTGTCTCTGGCTTTTGGGAAAAAAAATGAAAGATCTCAATTTCACCCCAATGTGGGTCAGGACATTGTTTTGAAATCTCCAATATTTTTGCAGGAAGAGATATCTGTTTCCTGCCAAGCTATGGTGGTGCTAGTGATTTCATGAGAGCCCTGACTTGCAGGTATGGGAGGGCGTGACCTCTCATATGGACTCTGAGGAGAGTGACCCTCACTTTTAGGGGATGACTCCTTAATAGGGGCAGGCCCCAGGAACCCATCTTAATGATACTGTGCCTCACGCCTCTTCCTGCTCTTTCCGCATCCCCCAGGGCATTGAGATGTCACTCTGCTCAGGCAGGGCTTTTGCACTGTCAGTGTGTTGCCCTGGCAACTGGGTCCTGAGGTAGCTCTAGGCTCTGCAGGGGTCAGGCTCAAAAGGGATGCAGCTCCTCCCCAACTGGGCCTCCCAATAATGAGGGCCCCATATCGCCCAACTGGTGGCCCAACCCAGCCAGCCACTGATAACAGGGTGTATAGGCCTGGCCAGAACCCCCAAAAGATGCACCAGAGAAGAGGGGCTGAATAACGTTATCTACTTCCAAGATGAACTGTCCCCCACCCCCAATCTTTCACCCTGGCAGACTTGTATCCTATAACCTCTGTGCCAGGGGGAATTACACTTCATAATGTGTTTTTGGTTGAAATGTTCCCCTAATCTACTCTACACTCCATAATCTGTCCTTTAGGAGAGACTGCACCCCATAATATGTTTATAGGGAATTAGCCCTCCAAATTTGCCCTTCTAGGGCACTTACATTGCATAATTTGTTCCTGAGACACCTGCACCTCAGTAAATCTGCCTCCTCAAATACCTCTGCCCCTTGACCCACACAGTCTGAAGAGCAACATATATCCTTAAAGATGGATTTTACTCATGACAGTTTATCTGGATGCACCAAAGAATGGAAGGAAGTTGGTATACAGGTCTGTCACATCTTACACGCATTTAACATGCATGATTTCAGCTTTACGCGGTCAGCAAAAACAAAAAACAAAAAAACAAAAAAAAGAGAAAATACTGTACCTGTAGTGCGGGCAATTCCACCCGCCATTGAACTCAATGTAATTTTGACTATACGCGGTTTTCACTTTACGCGCTAACCGCGGAACGGTACCCCCGCTGCGTAAGATGAGACAGACCTGTAATTGAAAACCCAGGGTGCAGGAATCTAAATGATAAGCACATACATCTAGCATGATGCTGCATTATGCAAATGGATTATTTCAGGTTGTATTTGTTGGACTGGTGATGTTCAAAATGATTTTAAAGCACCAGGTATTTTTGAATTGTTTCAGTTGTGTTGAAATAAGCAGCTTTGGATTCTTTTTAGAGGAAGAATAATGCATAAAAATAAAACCACACAAAATAAGTAGAATAAAAAAGGAAAAGAACATTGATTTGGTGTTTAGAGTAATAATAACACCTGGCTTTTATACAGCACTTTTCATCAGTAGATCTCAAAGTGTTCTACAAAGGACATCAGTTTCCTTATCCCAATTGTACAGTTGGGGAAACTGAGGCACAGAGAGACTGACTGGGCCAATGTCACCCAGAAGAGCAGCAGAACTGAGAACAGAAACCAGGTCTCATGAACCCCACTCCAGAGATTGATTATCTAGGTCATACTGCCTCCCTCTTGGTAACTGGCTTATATAAAATATATGTTTTATCATTAGAGAGAGAGAGTCCAATTATAAGGAGAAGTATTAAAATCTACTCTCCTTTGTCCTCCATCTGTAGAATAGTTTTGTTTTTGATTATTTGAGATGAACTGGGCAGGTGTTTTGGAGACACAAGGGGGCTTTGCTTCTTGAGAAAGTTCCTAACACTTTGTGACTCATCTTAATTCCTAAACTGCTTGAGCTAGTGCGGGAAAAGTAGAATATGAAGCCCAGGAGTCATTTATAAAGTAACTACTTCAAGGTTTCTGAGGAACATAATGAATGTTGTGCTGCTTAAGCTAAATTAGTGACTCAGGAGTACCTACAGATTTATATAATGTATTAACAAAACTACTATACGTACTGGGATCAATGGAGCCATAGTTAGGGAATTATCCGCACCAGTGAAATACACGAAGAGGCAGTTTCCATGTTTACTGAAATAAGGACAGTGGAGGTACTTGAAAGCTGCTTGTGTTTTGTTAATGGCTTTGACAAAGTTCTTCATCAGACCCAGCTTGATGTGTAAGGGTGGTAACAAAATCTTCCTTGATTCAACAAGTGGTGGATGCTGAACACTTTTCCTCCCAGGCTCCAATGACTGTCGGAGTGGCCAATCTTTCTTGATGTAGTGGGAATCTCTTGCACAACTATCCCATTCACAGAGAAAACAGCAGTACTTTGTGTATCCAGTCTGCAGACCAAGCAAGAGAGCAACAACCTTCAAATCGCCACAAAGCTGCCACTGATGTTGGTCATAGTTTATGCACCTCAAAAGTTGTTTCATGTTGTCATAGGTTTCCTTCATATGGACTGCATGACCAAGTGGAATTGATGGCAAAACATTGCCATTATGCAGTAAAACAGCTTTAAGACTCGTCTTCGATGAATCAATGAACAGTCTCCACTCATCTGGATCGTGAACGATGTTGAGGGCTGCCATCACACCATCGATGTTGTTGCAGGCTACAAGATCACCTTCCATGAAGAAGAATGAGACAAGATCCTTTTCACGGTCACGGAACATGGAAACCCTAACATAACCTGCCAGGAGATTCCACTGCTGTAGTCTGGAGCCCAACAGCTCTGCCTTACTCTTGGGTAGTTCCAAATCCCTGACAAGGTCATTCAGTTTACCTTGTGTTATGAGGTGTGGTTCAGAGGAGGAGGATGGGAGAAAATGTGGGTCCTGTGACATTGATGGTTCAGGACCAGAAGTTTCATCCTCTTCCTCTTCCTCGTCTGACTCAAGTGAGAATGATTCTGGTGCATCAGGAACCAGCAGTCCTTCTCCGTGGGGTACTGGGCGTATAGATGATGGAATGTTTGGATAATGCACAGTCCACTTTTTCTTCTTTGACACACCTTTCCCAACTGGAGGCACCATGCAGAAGTAACAATTGCTGGTATGAGCTGTTGGCTCTCTCCAAATCATTGGCACTGCAAAAGGCATAGATTTCCTTTTCCTGTTCAACCACTGGCCAAGATTTGTTGCACAAGTGTTGCAGCATATGTGTGGGGCCCACCTCTTGTCCTGATCTCCAATTTTGCAGCCAAAAGAAAGGTGATAGGCTTTCTTAACCATAGTGGTTATACTGCACTTTTGTGATGCAAAAGTCACTTCACCACAAACATAGCAGAAGTTATCTGCACTGTTCACACAAGTACGAGGCATCTCTGCTCACTTTGGCTAAACAGAAATGTGTCCCTTTGCAAAATCAAACACTGACGAATAAGAGAGCACGACACTGTATGATTTCTAGAGCTGATATAGGGCAATTTGTTCAGCAGAGTGATGTAAGCTTCGTTATGATTGCATCATCCATGACTTCTAGGAATAACATGATGCAATTCATATCATGTATGACGCAATACCAGCTTCAGATTGCATCACTCATTGTTTTGCCTAAAAAGCAAGTACTGTCCAAACCCAGTCATAGATTTATTCATAGATCCAGTCAAAGATGTATTTTAGTCATATCTGGTTTAAATTGAGATCCCTTCCCTTTATAACTCACTTATCCTCTGCCATTCTCAAGTCAAGGGTTGTATATACTGACCCAATAGCATATCTTGAAAACTAGAGCCAATCAACAATTTTAAGCTTCATTTTCATTCTCATTGACCCAGAATTAGTAAAGTTTGACTACATTTATTTCAGAAGCATTTTGGCTGTAGAGCAGTGTATTGCTACATTGCTGGCAATATCACACTTACATTTCCCCTCCATCTCAACACATCCCCCCACGACTTTGTCATTAAAGTATTTTCCTATTTAAAAAAAATGCAACAGAAAGTTAAAAATATTTCTATGAAGACAAGTCTCATTTCTTTCAGAATTTATTGATTTTGATTTCTGAGTCAACAGGCCTATGACAAGTGTTTTTGTCCTTTTTCTTCTGTTTCATGTATTTTATTTTATCTTCAATTTCTACTTTGCTTATTTTACTGTTTCTGGTGTTTCACATGTTTACATTCCCTTCTCCCCTCTGTTTTGAATTTTACTTCTCTAAAGTAACTAGAGCTCATTTTTCCTTTCTCAGAGGCTGTAAAGGAATAGGGACTCTGATGGGGTGGATTGCTAGTGGTTTCTGCTCGCCTGTGTTGTTCCTGGGACTGAGGAATGGGTAATACAAAATTTTATTAGTAAACTCTGCAGGGATAGTTGTGATGAGGGACATCATTCCTGCATCATAAAATGAGATTCTTCCCTCTTCCTGATCCAGAAATACACCAATCACTTTATTTGGCATCTCCCTCTTTTCAATCTTATCATTTTTTATGCTTGAAAAAAAGTCTCCCTGGGATCTCTTCAGAGACCAATATCCCTCCTCAGGGAGTTTCTCTGCCTTCTCTCTTTTCACTCTGTCCCTTGCCGACTGACTAAGCACCCCCAGCTCCCACTCCAGTTTCCACCCCACCTCCACCTCCCAGTACTGCCTCCCAGCCACAAATCCCTCCTTCCCCACCACGAGCAGGGCCCCGGAGGCTGCATCCAGCTCAGGAGATGCAGGTTCTTGCCAGACTCTTTTCTGATCCTCTGACAGTTTGAGTTCTGGGTGTTTGCAATCCGGATCCAGAGTGATGGGAACTGGGGAGAGAAACCAGAATGGTCCCTGGTCAGTAAGGAGTGAATCAGGGACACTCAGTGCAAAGAGAAGAGACAGAGAAAAAAACAGGGAAGAAATGAATTTTAAAATTACAAATTCATATAAACACAGGGGTGAAAGTGAGCCGGTACAGGCCGGTACTCTGTACCGGTAAAAACTTGCACCAACCCATACCCAGCCCACATTAAAGTGCTGCTGTGGCAGCGCTTTAATGTCCCCGCCCCTTTGGCCTCCGCTGTCGGGTCCTGCCGGTCGGGTCCGTACCAGCAGGGCCGCCAACTGGTGGGGGTGGGGGGAAGGGGTAGCAACGTTAAAGCGCTTTAAGGATGGTCCTTTGCTGCGGCAGTGCTTTAACGTAGCTGCCCCTTCCTCCCACCCACCCCTGTCGGTGGCCCTGTCGGTAGGGTCCGTACCGCCAGAGCCGCCGACAGGGGAGGCAAAAGCGGCAGGGGGGTGCAGCAACCTTAAAGTGCTGCTGCAGCAAAGGAGCCTGCAGCGCTTTAACGTCCCTGCCCCTTTTGACCCCCCGGCCGCTGACGGCCGGGGGGGGGAAGGGAGCAACTGCCCTGGGGCTGGTGATTTAAAGGGGCCCGGGGCTCCGGACACCACTGACACTACTAATCAACACGGGAGACTTGGGTGGTGCGGGCCAAGGGCTGGCTGGGGGATGCTGACCCAGCCCCGCCCCTTCTGTCTGAGGCCCCTTCCGGGGGCCAGAGCAACCCCCCCCCACCCGGTACTGGTAAGTGTCCTCAGTTACTTTCACCCCTGTATAATCATCAGCATAAAGGGGTCAGAGTGCTCAGCACCTTGCAGGACCAAATCTTATGTGCTGTATAACACACACACCACCCCACAAACACCTAAAGGCAAGAATCACACAATGCTCTGCCATGTCGTAAGGCCACCACAACTGACCAGAAGGATGTGACATTTTGGTGTTATGTTACAAACCAGTAATGCTTTAAAAACTGGACTCAAAGGGTGAATTAAACCTGGAGTGAAACTCTATTCTGGAATTGCTTTAGTTGTCTTTAAGAGGCTTATTTCCGGCTTGATCTTCCAGACAAATGGTCCATCCCAGAGCTCCCAGCATGAAGGGGAGCATCAAGCAGCACACTTAAGATCATAGAATCACAGAATATCAGGGTTGGAAGAGACCTCAGGAGGTCATCTAGTCCTACCCTCTGCTCAAAGCAGGACCAATTCCCAACTAAGTCATCCCAGCCAGGGTTTTGTCAAGCCTGATCTTAAAAACCTCTAAGGAAGGAGATTCCACCACCTCCCTAGGTAACCCATTCCAGTGCTTCACCACCGTCCTAGTGAAAAAGTTTTTCCTAATATCCAACCTAAACATCCCCCATTGCAACTTGAGACCATTACTCCTTCTTCTGTCATCTGGTACCACTGAGAACAGTCTAGATCCATCCTCTTTGGAACCCCCTTTCAGGTAGTTGAAAGCAGCTATCAAATCCCCCCTCATTCTTCTCTTCTTCAGACTAAACAATCCCAATTCCCTCAGCCTCTCCTCATAAGTCATGTGCTCCAGACCCCTAATCATGTTTGTTGCCCTCTGGCGGACTCTTTCCAATTTTTCCACATCCTTCTTCTAGTGTGGGGCCCAAAACTGGAAACAGTACTCCAGATGAGGCCTTACCAATGTTGAATAGAGGGGAATGATCACTTCAGTCGATTTGCTGGCAATGCCCCTACTTATACAACCCAAAATGCCGTTAGCCTTCTTGGCAACAAGGGCACACTCTTGACTCATATCCAGCTTCTCGTCCACTGTAACCCCTAGGTCCTTTTCTGCAGAACTGCTGCTTAGCCATTCGGTCTCTAGTCTGTAGCAGTGCCTGGGATTCTTCCATCCTAAGGGAAGGACTCTGCACTTGTCTTTGTTGAACCTCATTAGATTACTTTTGGCCCAATCCTCTAATTTGTCTAAATGCCTCTGTATCCTACCCCTACCCTCCAGCGTATCTACCACTCCTCCCAGTTTAGTGTCATCTGAAACTTGCTGAGAGTGCAGTCCACGCCATCCTCCAGATCATTAATGAAGATATTGAACAAAACCAGCCCCAGGACTGACCCTTAGGGCACTCCACTTGAAACCGGCTGCCGACTAGACATGGACAATCTAGCCAGCTTTCTATCCACCTTATAGTCCATTCATCCAGCCCATACTTCTTTAACTTGCCGGCAAGATTACTGTGGGAGACCGTATCAAAAGCTTTGCTAAAGTCAAGGAATAACACATCCACTGCTTTCCCCTCATCCACAGAGCCAGTTAACTTATCATATAAGGCAATTAGGTTAGTCAGGCATGACTTGCCCTTGCTGAATCCATACTGACTGTTCCTGATCACTTTCCTTTCCTCGAAGTGCTTCAAAATTGATTCCTTGAGGACGTGCTCCATGATTTTTCCAGGGAATGAGGTGAGGCTGACTGGCCTATAGTTCCCTGGATCCTCCTACTTCCCTTTTTTAAAGACGGCACTACATTAGCCTTTTTCCAGTCATCCGGGACCTCCCCCAATCACCATGAGTTTTCAAAGATAATGGCCAATGGATCTGCAATCCGCCAACTCCTTTAGCACCCTCGGATGCAGCGTGTCTGGCCCCATGGACTTGTGCTCATCCAGTTTTTCTAAATAGTCCTGAACCACTTCTTTCTCCACAGAGGGCTGGTCACCTCCTCCCCATACTGTGCTGCCCAGTGCAGCAGTCTGGGAGCTGACCTTGTTTGTGAGAGTGTTGAGAGTCCTGCCGCTCATTAAGCTGAGCCCATTATAATGGGCATACATGTCTTAATATCCCCATAGAGTCTGCCAGGTGCTATTACCATACTTCATTGACAATAAACCTGGCCAAGTGTCTTCACTACTGAACCAAGTCTGTGGTCTTATTGAGCAGTTGGAGCGAGGTCTGCTGTGTCAGCAATCTGTACAGAGGCAGCATAGCACACAGAGAGAACACACACATAGCCAACAATTGACAACAGGGTTATTCATGTTTAGAATTATGCTCATGTTTAAACACTGTACTGGACTGGGGCCTTCAACTGTAAACTGTTCTTGACAGGGACCGGACCTTCCACAGAGCTCGTCGTTAATGCTTAACAGATAATTACTGCTGGTTGGAAACAGGTCAATACAATAGAATTTAAGGTACCGATGGACTGAGAGATATAACATATGTTTATAACATCTGTAAATATATCCAGTGAATGTACGAGGAATGATTTTCAATTCAAATATTAATTTGTCAAAGAAAATATCTCATATTTTATAGATAACAGGTTTACTGTATGCACTGGAGCTTACCTGCATAGCTCTGAGCTCTTCTGAATTCTAGAGAGGGAAAAAGCAATTACTGCCTTGACAATCTATGGCATAGTGAAATACAATGGAGTTTAAAGTATCTTCTGTCTGCCTACCCATGTGTTTATAACATACTCATCTCCATGCTGTTCTAATCTAGTTAATGCACGAGCAATAATTATAATTTTCATTTAAAGAATAAGCAGATAATTTAAAACCAATCAACTTACCCAGCTCTCTTGAGAGTCGATCTGAAATGAAAGGAAACTCCGGTCACTGACCCTAACTAGTTCTTTTCTGATACTGTTTTTAAAATTCTGAGAACTCTGTACAAACAATGCTTAGACAATGGGGCTCAGTCATGCAATTTTTTTTGTGCTAGTAGTTCTTTAACCATGCTAACAGTCCCATTACATTTAATGGAACTACTCACCTAAGTAAGAACTGAGCTTTTAGTTTCAGAGCTTCTTTACGGGAAGAGTGGCAATCACTTGGCCACTGAGGCTGAGATTTATGAGAGCTGGGCACCTATTTTCCTTAAGCTCCCTTGAAAATCCTAGGCATAAATGTTATTGACAATGATATGTTACAGTCACTGTGCCGTGACTATCAAAGACACAAAGCAGAGAGCAATGTTGGTTCATTCCATTATATAAATACTTCCCCAACATCTTTATATTCAATTGTCTACAGTGCAGTCCCCCATTAACTCAGCCATTCAAAGTGCCTCTAGCCAAAAGTGACTACCGGGGTCTGTTTTTGTAGTTGTAGCCTCATAAATCTTATATAAATTATTGTACCTGTATCATACAATCAGGCACCAGAAATAAATGTTTTCAGTTCTTATCTTAAACATCATCATTTACCAGTGCTATTGTCTAGCACTGTTGAGTCCTGCCTCACAATTTTTGTGTGATACTGAAGTACAGTGTAAAATGTGTTAGCTAATATGATTGTTGTCTCCCTAATAGCAGTGTTGCAAAAACTAAATGAGCCAAATTCATCCCTGTTGCAGTTCCAATGACTGCCATGGTTTTAAAACGAAGATAATTTCTTTAAAAAAAAAACTCACAAGCATTAATATTGATAATCTGAGCACTATGGTTAGTGCACATACTATCATTATATACCTGAATCTGTGTAAGTATAAAGATGTCATTACCCTTAGCATCTAGGCTATAATCCTAAGGTGGACAGGGCCACAACATTTTAATGATTTTGCAAGTGTGTGTGAATCACCAGTGCCTTCTGCTGGATGGAATCAGAACTGTTCAACTGCATTTCACAAGCCCTCTACATCTTACAGTTATTGAAGACATTTGTTTAGCTGAAGCCTGTGTTATAGAAATAGGAGAGATCTGTGTTCCATCTGTGCTGTTGTCATGGATGTCCAAGTGGCCATGATGTGTAGAATAGTAACATCTGTAGTCTTACTTAGATTGTAATCCCCTTGAGGCAAGGGCTGTCTTTTTGTTCTGTGTTTGTACAGCACCTAGAACAATGGGGCCCTGCTCCATGACTGGGGTTCATAGGCACTGCCATAATACACCTACTAAATAACGTACAGCACCAAACACTATGGGCTCTTGGGTTATGCCTGAGGATACTTAGTGCTACTGTAACTCACCTAACAAATAATACACACCACCTAGCAAGTGCCATGACTGGGATCTTAGCTGTTACTGTAATTCATCTAATACATGTTGTACAGCTCCTAGCACAGTGGAGTTTGACTAGGTGTTATGCTAATAAATAAATAAATAGATAGATAGATAGATAGATAGATAGATAGATAGATAGATAGATAGATAGATAGATAAAAATTGATTTGTGCCCACAGTTTTGTTACAATGTATTAAGCAAGATAGACTCATGGTCAAAGGAGAATGTTTCTCAATCCCCAAAGAGTGGGGATAATGGGCCACATGCTTTGCTTTCAAAATACAAAAAGCAGGGGTCACACCGTGAAATTAATAGGCAGGTTCAATACAACAAGAGGAAGTAGTGTTTTCACCCAACACCCAGTCAACCTGGTATGTTGTGATGGCCAATTTAATAAATGGGTTCAAAAAAGGATTTGATATATTTATGGAGGACAGGTCTATCACCGGGTATTAGCCAAGATGGTCGGGGATGCAACTTCTTGCTGGAGGTGACCCTAAATCTCTGATAGCCAGCTGTCATAACTATAAAGGGAAGGGTAACAGCTCTCCTGTGTACAGTACTAAAATCCCTCCTGGTCAGAGACTCCAAAATCCTTTTACCTGTAAAGGGTTAAGAAGCTCGGATAACCTGGCTGACACCTGACCCACAGGACCAATAAGGGGACAAGATACTTTCAGATCTTGGGGGGGGGAAGGCTTTTGTGTGTGCTCTTTGTTTTAAGGGGTTGTTCGCTCTTGGGACTGAGAGGGACCAGACATCAATCCAGGTTCTCCCCATCTTTCTAAACTAGTCTCTCTTATTTTCAAAATTGTAAGTAAAAGCCAGGCAAGGCGTCTTAAATTTACTTTGTTTTCTCAACTTGTAAATGTATCTTTTACTAGAGTGTTTATCTTTGTTTGCTACACTTTGAACCTAAGACAGAGGGGAGTCCTCTGAGCTCTTTAAGTTTGATTACCCTGTAAAGTTATTTTCCATACTGATTTTACAGAAATAATTTTTACCTTTTTCTTTAATTAAAAGCCTTCTTTTTAAAAACCTGATTGATTTCTCCTTGTTTTAAGTTCCAAAGGGGGTTTGGATCTGTATTCACCAGGAGTTGGTGAAAGGAAGGAGGGGGGAAGGGTCAATTTCTCCTTGTTTAAAATCCAAGGAGTTTGGATCTGTATTCACCAGGGAATTGGTGAAAGGTTTCAAAAAGCTTCCCAGGGTAGGAAATGGTGGCAGCGGACCAGAACTAAGCTGGTAGTTAAGCTTAGAAGTCCTCATGCAGGCCCCTACATTTGTACCCTAAAGTTCAAAGTGGGGATACAGCCTTAACACAAGCTTAGGATGGATCTCCTCAGAATTGGCTGCTCTGTACACTCCCCCTGAAGCTCTGGTACTGGACAGTGTAGGAGACAGGATAGCGGGCTAGATGGACCTTTGCTATGACCCAGTAGAGCAGATCTTATGTTCCTGAAGTAGAAGCAGAGTCTCACAGGCTGGTATTTGACCACATTTATTGGGCTTCACCTTCCAGATGCCCTAGACAGACTCACCAGAACATTCACCTCTTTTATTCTAAGATAAGTAACAAAACAGACAAGTTTTCTTACCAATATTTTCTTGTATGTCTTGAATTGCTGCAAAATAGTAATTAAAATTAGTGCAATGAACAGCAGAGAGAGAGCGAGAGAGAGAATAGGAACTGAGAGAGTGAGCAAAGAGTTAGTGACCCATGGAAAATGTTGTGAAAACTATTCATAGAGAATTCTACTATTACACATGCATAGCAGGGATCCTGCTAAATTCTCACTCAATATTTAATAGCCATCTGTTTTTACGACTCAGTCTGTGTGCCATTTATTTCAAACAATAGAGTGCAAAACACTTGAAGAGGCTTTGAGTGATCTCTGTCATTATTTTTATTATTTGTAGCTTGCCAACAGCATGCTACATGCTTTAAGACATTTAACTCAACGAGGCTCCTGTCACTAAGAGCATGTCATGTACACTGACAATTTCCTGTAGAGATGAAGGATGATATGCAAAAAGAGTGATTGACAGAGATGTTTAGCAGAGTCCTCTTAGTTAGTTGCACAATTAATCTTTAAATGTGTGTATGTTTGTTTAATATTTCTTTTATCTCATTATATGATGAAGCAGATCAGGGTTTTTTTTTGTTTATTTCAGAACTGTGAAGAAATTATAAATGGAAAAAGGGGGAAATTGAAAAAAAATGTTTGTGAAAATTGTTTCCATTTTTTCAAGCAGCTCTACTTTGTGGAGCTCGGGTTTACAGGCATTAGAAGTGAAATGTGTTTTAATAAGAGACTTGCAGTTATATAGTGTGGAGGTACTTTGGATCATCATTGGTCTGTGAGGTTTAAAGCACAGGGGAAACGGGACGAAATCATGGATGAAAAATCGAATGAAAGTTGCAGTTGCAGGTGGAGCAAAGAAGGTGTTGGAGGAGAGAAGAGAAACTATATTGGAGAAATCAGACAGGAGATGAATTTTAGGACAACAATCTCATCTTTGTTGTAGATTGCAAGGGAAAGCTAGTGAAAGACTATTACGAGAAGAGTGGACTTACATCAGGGGAGAAATTAGGTGACTAGTCACGCAGAATTTGAGTCAATGGAAAGTGGGAGGGGATGCGGTGAGGGTCTAGCAGGTTGTAAAGGTGGACATTGTGGTGGTCAAGCTGAAAGCTGTAGAAGGTGGTGGAAATTGAGTAGAATGAGCCAATATCATTGTGGAAGAACACAAAATAGTCAATCCTGCCCACTCCATTAACCTATGGGAAAATGGAGAGAGAGGAGAAGGAAATGATGACAAAGCTGCATTCCAAGGGAGATAGAGAAGGGAGGAAGAGAGCAGGGATTTTGAGGAAAATAAATTCATTTTGTGGTTGCTAGTGGCAAGACAGCCTGGGAGTGGTATCTGAAAGGCAGTCAGAGATGTGTGACTGAATGGAGAGAAGAGATAAGAGGTGAAGAAGATGATCTATGAGTCTTTGTTTTAGAAGAGCTAGTAGAAGCTGTGTGTTCAAATGATGTCCCACAGGGAGAGAGAGCATAGGAGAGGGTCAAAGGCATAGAGACACCAGTGGAGATCTCTATCCAGTCCCTAGTATGGGAGCAATGATTATGATGTCGGTAAGTAGGCAGCTATGTATGATCACCTTTTCTAGCATTCAGCCCCATTTATTCATAATCTCTGACAGTGATTGAAAATAAAATACATATAATAGTCATTCAAATAAAAAATATGCTGCTGTTCATTTTTATAAAGCAGCTTATTTTCATTTATGGCAAAGCTCTGTCTGTCTACACTGAGCATTTTAATAAAATGAGACTTACCTATTTGATCTGTCCTTTTGTTCGTCTCTAAAAGAGTAAATGAATGAAAAACAAGAACAAATGCATGTTACTGGGGTAGTGATCGGCTTTAATTGAGAGAGTTCATGGATTCCAAGGGTAGAGGGGCCATTGTGATCACCTAGCCTGACCTTCTTTATAACATTGGCCATAAAACTGCCCCCAAATAATTCGCGGGGTCCTGGGTGAAAAGCTGTGAGCTGGGCTGTGACACTTTATTCCATATTATTCCATTGTTAAACCAGATTCAAGTCTTTGCAAAATGGATATGAAAACAATTTCTAAAATAATAAATAACCCATGAAATTAAAAAAAAAACCTAAATGTCTCCACACACATCCAAGAAAGAGCATTTCACTTGGAAATGATCTACAGTCAATTATCCATATTTAATATTGAAAATCTAAATTCATACAAGAACTTGACTGGGCCTGTTAACCAGACAAAAATACTTGGGGATTGTGGTCTTTCTTCTATACGTGCACATGAACACACATAAGAGAAATGACGAACCATAAGAGCATTTGCATTCTCACCTAGTGTGGAGAGCAGACGTTCTTTTTCTGAAAGAAATTTAAATATCATTGTAAGATAGAAGGCAAATGTCATTTAGTTTATTTTATGGCATTTATGAAATATACATTACACTTTACACCTATATCTATAATTTATTTTAAAATGCAATCATTCATACTGTATAGGTCAAATTCTGCTCTCAGTTACACTAATGCAAATCCAGTGTAAACTCACTGATTTAATCTATGAGCATATCACAATGTTTTTTACTTTATTTGAATATTTGTATAGTTCACTACATTTTTAGATGTAACTGAAAATGGGACTGTATTGTCAAAAACACAAAATTTTAAAATCCATATGCAACAACCAAAAGTTTAAAATGTTCAGGCAAAAACCAAAAGTTTTTGTTTTAGAAATGTGCAGTGTTTGTATGAATACTGTAGGTTTTCCACAGAACATAAACACTTCCTGGAAGAAAAAATAGTGACCCCCGCCTCCAAAATTTTGAACAGGCCAAACTTTGGACCTTGTTGAAAAATGCAGTATTCCCGTGATTTTTATATATCTCTCACACACAGCCTTAGACATTAGACTATATTTAGTACTGCCTTTATCTCAGCCAACATAATATATTAACATAATCTGCCTATGTAGATCTCAATGAAACTATATAACCAACCAGTATCAAACAGATCCCCATCATTCATGAATCAAAATCTATTAATACTTTTTTGAAGTAAATTACATAATAAATTTTCATGCTCAGATCGTACTTACATATGAAGGTTTTCTGGTGTTATATGATACTCTAAAGATTAGTCTTGTTTAATCTATCATATACAGTTATTCAGTCATTACATATATTGTACTTAGTATAAATTATGCTTTGAGTGATTTACTCTTGGTTCCTTTCTTCCTTATTTTTTGTAGTGGATTAAGATTCAGTTTTTAAGTTTTTTGTAGTAGTTCATATCCACTTTTGATTGATTTTACTTTGGTTGTTTGTGGTGACATACAGAAGCTGATTTTAATTTTGATTTGATAGGAGATTAGCACCTGAGTTAAGAGTTCAGTGAGACTACTTGGGTATTTAAAATTGAGCAAATGCTTAAGTATTATGTTGGATTTCAGCCTAGGCTTGTTTCACTTAAATGCATCAGTGATCTAATAATGTTCCTGTAGTTTGAAGTTTCTTTTGAGAGTACCTGCGGAACTGAAATATGGAAGCTCATGAGACTAGGAAATGACTTTATTGTAATTTCTTCTTTTCTTTCCTTTCCTTTCTTTTTTCCCCCCAAAATGAAATTTTATTTTAAAATTTCTTGCCTTCTGAAAGACAGGGCAGCAGCAGGTCTAGATTTACTCATAATTACCCATACTTAGTGGCTTTCTAATTATTATGTGTGCTACATTCCCTATGGAGAGAAGTTGACATGCTTGATAGCAAAGCTCACTCACAGCAAAATTCTCCCCGGTGCAGAATGAATATCTTAATTCCTATTTAGGACCTCAGACTAAAATTTAAGAGAGACGTAACTCATGCACAAGACTAGTGTTGGCTCTCTAAGGCTATGGCTACACTAGAGAGCTTACAGTGATGCAGATGGATTGGTGCAGCTAAGTTCTCTAGTGTAGCCATTCTAAACTGATGGGAGAGAGCTCTCCAGTAGATTTAATTAATCCTCATACAACAAATGGCTATAACTTTATCAGCAGGAGAAGCTCTCCCACTGACATAGTGCTGTCCACACCGGCACTTAGGTCGGTGTAACTTACGTTACTTAGGTATACTTAGGAGCTTATTCAAACCCCTGAGTGACATAACTTGTTGACTTAGTTGGGGTTGGTCCTGCTTTGATCAGGGGGTTGGACTAGATGACCTCCTGAGTTCTCTTCCAACCCAAATCTTCTATGATTCAATGCTTCTGTGATAATTTACCGACCTAAGCTGTAGTGTGTACATAGCCTAAATCTCACGTAAGCCTTATTTTGAGGGCATAAGTAAGTCTTTAGTGGTGAATAGCCTGGTGTAATCCCTTAGTGACAGATAGATTCAGAGATTCTTATATTAACAAAAGTCCTAGTCCTCAGTGATTCCTTTACCTGGGTAAGGACTGACACCTCTGTGGTTAATGTCTTGGAAAATTTCAGCATGCTATGTAATACTGTCTCCATGAATCTGACTCATGGAAATACTCCTAACACCTTATGTTATATCGCATCAAAAATATATTTACCTTCTTCCATTGTTTTCTTCTCAGTTACTGCAAATACATGGAATCACATTGCAATGTTAAATACTCTTATAAGTTTCCCAAAACCTTATTTCAACCACAAAACTGCTTTAAAATACAGGACCAGATTCTCTCCATTTAGGGAAAACCTGCTTTAGGAGACAGGAACACATTGTTTCACTTGAAGATCATCTCCTCATTCACTGTATTGGAAGATGGTTTCTTCCAGTTCAGTGATTATGCAGAGAATCTGACGACATAAAGCAACGGATGCCCATCATCTGTGAAAATGTCAGGATACTTATAGAGATCACTGGCCTCAGCACATCCCCCCAACCCACATCCTCTGACTTTACAGGACAGCTTCTGAGTGAGCCAGACAAAGCCATCAGTGAAGAGGATCAGATATCAACTGGTACAATGATTGGGGTGGGAAAAGAGGGGCATCAGAGTGAAGTTTTGGGAGAGCTGAAAAATTAAGGAAGGAGTCCAAAACAATTAAGTGTAGGTGAAGTGAAATAAATAGAACCGATCATGAGACTTACAATCTGCTGAAGAAGACTAAAGTGAAACTTTAATTGAGGAAGAATTTTTTTTTACGAGAGAAATATTATGGGATGTGACATTTCTAGGATACCCCATGAATACCCACAAGGGAAATGAGTGATCAGAGGAGCTAGATGCTCACCCAGCTTTTTAAATAAGTCCAGGTCTTGCCCTAGTCCTGAATGAATCTTATGGACTAAGAGCAAATCCACTATGGCCAAACATAATTCCCAGGCAGACAACCAGCAGGAGGCAATCTCTCCTGTTTCCAGTGCCTATGTTATAAAAGGCCTTGAATTTTATACTTTAGCTAGTCTATATTGGAGGATATAAGTGATTTCTTCATGTACATGAGCAACACTTTTCTACAACTGTGAATGATTCTGGAACAATGTCCACATAAGGATGAATGGCAGAAGGCTAGCCTGAATGTGATCTATTTTAATAACAAGATCTGTCTATAATAGAAGGAAACAAACTTTCCCAATGAGCCACTAATGGCAATAGTTGCTGTTGCTCAATTCCTGAATATAAACCCCAACTCCTATGAAATCATTGGATGCATACTGCAAACGTTAAAAGCACCCAGCTGTTGACCACAATTAAAACAGAACAAACCCACCCATCTCCTATCTTTTATAAACAGCTTCTCAGATCAGAACAGCAACTGCTACATTAAACTTTTGTTCTAAAATCAGAGAAATGTAGGGGCTGAAAGGGACCTTGAGAAGTCATCCAGTCCCACCCTCTGTGCTGACGCAAGACCAGGTAAACCTAGACCATCTCTGAGAAGTGTTTGTCGAACCTGTTCTAAAAACTCTCTAGTGATGGGGATCCCACAGGCTCCCTGGGACTATGTCAAAATCAAGATATAAAATATGTTGATATTAATTTGCATTCACCTGCCTAATTACTTACCTGATTGAGATGTTGTGTCATTATTCTCTGAAAAAAATTAAAATGCCTTTTGAAAATGAAACACTTTTCATAGCATCCTACAATAGTTTTGACTGAAACAGTCACTGTCATGAACGCTAAGTCTGTAATCCTGAACCATCCATTGTGTCTATTCTGGCCTTGAATATATTTATATGTGAGGCATTTAAAAATTGTCTTTCAGAACAAGGAACTTATCTGGTAAGGAATTATAATGTACAGACCCTTATATTTAATTTTTTGAATCTGCCCCTAGAAAACTCATTTCAGTTTTTGTTTGGTTTTAGGATAGTGTAAGAATTCCATATCATCTGTTTAAACATTTTCACATATTTATTGAAAAAACATACAAAGAAATACTTACTTTTCAATTTATACCCTACAGCAGCAATAAGGGCTATGCTAAGAAATAAAATGACCAGGAAAACAGCCATCCAAGGGGAGGTGGTTGGGAAGAAAACATCTGAAAAATATGTGAAAATGTCAGTTACATTCCAATAATTCTTAAGAAACATCATGAAAATTATAAGGCCAACCAAATGGAGTCTGTCTGAGGAGCCGGTGAAATCAGATTTCATTTGAATTTAAAGACTGCTGTTTGTTTCTGGCAGAACAAAGTCTAGATGAATTTAGATCAAAAGATTCTACACATCTTCAAGGAAGGATATCATGGAGAACAGATCTGTGGACTCCTCCAATGTGTTCTGGAAAAGCACACACCTTCAGCCACACCCAGGTCACCTTACTCATGCAGATAGAAACACCTCAGATATTGGCATGTCTCACATGAGTAAGGTTCGCAGGATTTACCTCAAATACCCTTTCAGAGCTAGTATTCATACAGAAATTGTATGCATATTTAATAACAGGTTTTAATGTCCACATATTTAAATTATAACTTGTTCTCCATCAGTCCATGAAATGATGAAAGTCATACCTAAACAGCCCCTGCTGTTTACTGTGGAAAATGCAAGATGCATCTCTTTGCCATAGCATTCCCACCAGAAATAGTATAAAGTAAAAAGAAAGGCAGAACGATCCTCTACTGAGGAAGGGAGCTAGAGAACCTAAAAGTAGTATCCTTGGTGGGGTTACTCAGGTTAATGATATAAACCATTTCTCTGTATGCACTAAAATTAATTAACCCTGTCAACAGCCATGTGAAGTAGGTGGGATAAATATCATTACCTCCCTATTCAGGTGGGGAAACTAAGAGAAGTTAAGCAATTTCTCTGAGGCCATAAAGCACGTCAGTGGCAAGGCTTGAACTCAATACAGAATCCCTGTACTCAACAGATATAAACGGGACAACTCACCTGAGTGAGTACTTTGAAGTATGAGTAAGGACTATGGAATCTGCCCAATAACCATTAAATAATAATGAAAACTTAAAGTAATATTAATGTTGAAAAATTAAGCACAGAAGAATCAGAAGAGGCCAAAATGAAGGTCATACACACCACCTTAACTTTACCCTCTTTTTCAATGATGCACCAGTACATTGAATGAAACAGTTTTCCATATCTTTTAGTAATATTGAAAATGCCATGCAACTTTGTTACATATTCACGTGCAATGAAAGCTATTAGAACACTGGATTGTTATGTAGAAAGAAAACACTTAATGTAATTATGCAAATTATGATTTTTTAAAGTTTTAACACAGCTTTATCAAAATGGGTTTTTTTTTTGGAAAATGACAGGCAAGTATTTAAAAGGAGATAGAAGAGATAGGAGTTACCAGGCATTTCAATGGTAGACCTGAAAACATTGTACAAAGGAGGTCAGTATCTTTGTGCTGTTTTATGGGGAAACTGAGGCACGGGACAGGTAATTGATATGTCCAGTGTCACTGAATGGGTGAGCAGCACATTGAGAAATAGAACTCAGTCACCCTAACTCCTAGCACAGTGCTCCATCCGCTAGGTCAGACAAACTGGGCATTTATTTCTTACCACAAAGGAGAGAGAAAAACGGGACCCATCTCATTAACCAAGCAGCCTCTTTATTGCTCCTTAAAGTCACTGATCCCAATGTGCACTCACCTGAAATTAGGACTCTGGACTCGCTCGCTGTCTTTAGTATGTTATTGATTATTTTGCAGGAGACTTCGTTGTCTGAGCCAGGTTCTACGTTAATGGCACTTTCAATATTGTAGATTCCAACAGATGTTTTTGTGTTGCTGGTCGTAGGCTTTTCTGGTCGGTTTTGTCCTTTACTGTCTAACCAGAGCACTTGGGGCTCAGGGAACCATCCTTCCGACTTGCAGGTGAGGCCGATCCCCTGGCCTGCATAATTGTTCAGGAAAATGGAAGACTCACCACCCCTAGCTAAAAAAACGGAGTAAAAACAATATTTAAACTTTTCATGCCTTTCACAAACAGACCAGAGCCTGGGGAAATTGCCCCAAAGACAGCACCTTGTGTACAAAAGCAGCCTTTGAGGTCCATCGGAATTTGGGAACTGAACTTTTCATTAGAGGGAAATTCCCAGCCTCTCTTTCCCACTGAGCTTTTGTACAATTTCTCCCCTCATGTAAATCTGAGGAGCTTTCATCATCAAGTTCAAACAAAGATGTTGTGCCTCAAAGTGCACTGCAGTCAGTAGTACCTCAAGAAAACTTATTTTCCTTGATATTATTTCAGAATCTATAAGAGAAGTGAAATCCTGTGTGGACACACTCTCTCTCTTACTCACTTGCGGCAAAGAGGTTAAGAGAACCAAGTTGCTAAGTGAGTTGGTTCACTAGACAATCTTGCTAATAAGCATTTGAGGTCAAGTCTATAGTTTTTAAGGCCAGAAGGGACCATTATGTCAGACTTCTTTTACAATGCTAGGCATAGATTTCACCTGATTGTTTCTGGGTTGAGACCAGTAGTTTGTGGTGATATCTTTAGGAAAGATATCCACTCCTGATATAAAACGGATGGAGAATTGACCAAATACCTTCGTAATCTGTTCCAAAGGTTAATTAGCCTCGTTTTTAAAAATTTAAATCATATTTCCAATTTGAACTTTGCTGACCTTAAATTTAAGGCACTGGATCTTGTTTTGCATTTTTCTGTGCGACTAAAAATCCTTCCAATATCTGAAATCCCTTCCCCATGCAGGTAATTATAAACTGTGATCAAACTGCCTCTTAAACTTCTCTTTGTTAAACTAAATAGATTGAGCTTCTTTAGTCTCTCACTGTGAGGCAGGCTTTCTAGGGCTTCAATATTTTTGTGTCTGTTCACGGAAACCACAAATCGTTCTCACAGCTCTTCTCATTCCTGGCGTAATTCTGTGGACTAAAAAAGAGCTACAGAAAGTCTTAATTGAGCTCCTTCTCTCTTTCTCTCAATAACACAATATCTGGTAATAAATGATTCAATATTACCTTCACTGACCTGTCACATGCAGTTCAATCACCACTTCATCATACCAGTTCTCAGAAACCACTCGACACATGTAATTTCCTGCGTCAGAGACCTGGACATTCTTCAGCTTTAGAGACATGTTTCCTGTGTTCATTTCATGGTGAAAGAACTCTGTTCGATCCTGGTATCGCTGATCCTGTTTTTCTTCTTTGTTTCCTCTGTTATAAGAACTCACATCTATATTTTCCTGGGGTTGAACCAGACTCCAGTGGAGAGTGATGTCCCCAGGGATACTTGTGGCGATCACTTGGCAAGGGAGGGTAACGTCTTCTCCAAGGAATCCAATAACAGGCAATTCAGGGTGAATGATTTTATATTCCCCTATAAGGATATACAGATAGACATTTTCTCTGTTTCAGATAATTAATCAATGAATAAACTTTATGCTGTAGAAGCAGCCTGAGGTGAAATGAGAGGGTGATAAGGTTCGTGCCCTGAATTTTACAGTTGTATTTTCAGTTTTTAAATGTTGAATGGGATAATGAAATTGGTGCTTCAGGCTGTGATTTTAGGCACCATGGGGACCCTTATTATCCCTGTGAAGTTCACTCGAGTTCTGAAGAACTTTGCCCAGTTCAGCTGGATCAGCTACAGTTCTGCCAAGCACCCAGGATCCCATATTGCCATATGCAGGAATGAGCCTTCCTCCTGCTGTGCAGGAGCCAGCAATCCTTGCAAAGTGCCCCAGAGGTAAACAGCCTCTTCAGGCACTCCTGGGGTGTCATAACTATCAAGGGAAGGGTAACAGCCCTCCTGTGTACAATACTATAAAATCCCTTCTGGCCAGAGACTCCAAAATCCTTTTACCTGTAAAGGGTTAAGAAGCTCAGGTAACCTTGCTGACACCTGACCCAAAGGACCAATAAGGGGACAAGATACTTTCAAATCTTGGGGGGGGGCAGGCTTTTGTTTGTGCTCTTTGTTTTGGGGGTTGTTTGCTCTTGGGACTGAGAGGGACCAGACATCAATCCATGATCTTCAAATCTTCTGAACAAGTCTCTCATATTTCAAACTTGTAAGTAAACAGCCAGGCAAGGCGTGTTAGGTTTATCTTTGTTTTCTCAACTTGTAAATGTTCCTTTTGCTAGAGAGTTTAGCTCTGTTTGCTGTAACTTTGAACCTAAGGCTAGAGGGGGTTCCTCTGGGCTCTTTGAATCTGATTACCCTGTAAAGTTATTTTCCATCCTGATTTTACAGAGATGATTTTTACCTTTCTTTCTTTAATCAAAAGCCTTCTTTTTAAGAACCTGATTGATTTTTCCCTGTGTTAAGATCCAAGGGGATTGGATCTGGTCTCACCAGGAATTGGTGGGGGGAAAGTGGGAGGGGGGGGTGATTAATTCTTCCTTCTTTTAAGATCCAAGGGGTTTGGATTGGTGTTCACCAGGGAATTGGTGGAGGTTGTCTCTCAAGGCTACCCAGGGAGGAAAAGGTTTTGGGGGGGGGAAGACAGAGTTTCCCAAATAACTCATAAATCATTTGGGTGGTGGCAGCAAAAACAGATCTAAGCAGTTAGGCACCGGTGGCTGGTCCGCACCAGCTGACTTGTGCTTGCAGGGCTTGGTCTAAGACACAGTTTAATTGTACAGCTCAGGAATCCAAGGCAGAGAAAGATGAAGTGACCTGCCCAAAGTCACTAAGGGAGTCAATAGACAAGACAAGAATAGAACCCAGGTCTTCTAACACTCAATATTGTGCCCTAACTAATAAACCAGATTAATCAGAAACGGGACTTACAACTTCTGAAATCACCTCTGAAATAATTTCTCGTTGATCAGTGAACAGATGTTTCATCGCAAAACCCACGTGGACCAGTGTATGACAGATAGAGATGGATGTTACACTTATATTGGGCAGCCTGTTGCTTGGCTGATGGCAAATAAACTTCTTTGCCTCTGAATAGACTTAGGAGTTTCATAGTGTGATGGGGGATTGGTAGCATCCCGTGAATGACATTGTTCAGTGAATAGTCTGTGTTGGAATTGCATATGGCAGTAGAGTTGAGCCATCTCTCTGCACATTGGGGTGAACAAAGAAGTGAGCTGCATTGCACTGACAAATGAAAATGTTAGACACTATTAAAAAATAATGAAACCTTAGATTGTTGATGCCTGTGATTTTTTTCCTCACCCTGGCAATGATTAATTACTTCATTAAAATAAATTCAACAAAGAACAAAGAACTTTGTTTACCTTTTATCAAGTAGGGTGTCTGTAGAAAAGTCAGTATGTGAATAGCTGTCATCCACAGGAATAATGAATCCATTGCTGGGCAGAAATTCAAAACACCAATACGTCAACAAACTCCTCAAAAGGCAGCATGCTGGGGCAGGTATTATGAGGTTCTCCCAGGCCCTTAAAAAGCAAGCACAATATGTTTCAATGTTATTGCTGTACAAGAAAGAGCAATTCATTAGTGAGCAATGCTGTAATCCTTATTGCTATTGACTGACCTTTCGGTTCGTTACTCAAAAAACACGTCCAAATCAAGTTTGTTACAGAGGTTCATAGTTCTGCCCAGGTGCTGAACAAAGTAAAAAATAGTTCAGAAAATGTAGTAATGTTACGTGGGTCAGATCCTTAACCTGGATCAATGGGGCTACATCAGTTTACACCAACTTAGGCAGCTAGACTTCCAATAATCTATCTCTCTATGATCATTTTTTACTAAACTGATTTCTTACCTGCATAGCAGGGTCCTACGTGCTTTACATGGATTGTGGCTTTGAGGAATTATTCAGTCTTCACAGATATTTTTCCTTGCAGTTGAAGTTTGTACTTTCAGTTTACACATTTATGTAGTTATTTATTAACCAAATACAATTGTAAAAACGAAAGCAATTTTCCTTCAAAAAGAAGCAGGCAGCCAACCTTGAATGTGATCAGAGTATGTTAACCCAGACTGCACAAAAAAAAGTTAGGTGCCTAAATCCCTATTTTGGACATATAAGTCCTGGTTTCAGCACCGCTGTGATGTACTGTGCCCCTTTCCCTCCCCACCACGAAACCATGCAGGTGCCTAAACTCATTCGGCTCTTAAGTTTCTACAGAAAAAGTTCCCTCTGCATCTACGTTCCTGCTTCTGCTCATGTGCACTGCAGCTTCCCTCTAGCCTGCCAGATGCTTATCTCTGGCATAAACCTGAGAGCAATTCACAAACCTGGGGAAGGTAGGCAGCTGACCACGTATGTTGTGTGCAGGGCCCAAGTGGGTCGGTTTGCTCAGAGGCTGCCTATTAGATTGGGCCACTCACACAAAATAGTCACTAGGGTAGAAGGAGGACAACCCTCATAACTTTTAGCCCACTGGTTAGGGTACTCATCTGGGTTATAGGAAACCACTGCTTGAGGCCCCCTCTTCACCTGCAGGGCAGAAGGGATTTGAGCTGGGATCTGCCATCTCTCAAGTAACTGCTGTACCCAATGTGGTATGGGACAATCTGGTGTGAGATTCCCTAAGTCTCTCCTTTTGAAGCTGTTCCACTGATGGTCAGGGAGGCTGGATCCTGCATCTCCCACATATCACATGAGTGGTTTAATCACTGGGCTACAGAGTCATTCTTATGTTTGCTTTTTGTCTTTCTGTGACCCAAAACGCTCTTTAAGATATGAATGATGGAGAGCAAAAAAAAGAAAGCATGGAAAATTGATAATAACTCCATAGTCTGCTGGTTAGCTCACTCTGGCAGGATGTGGGAGACTCAGGAACCAGCTCTCCTGCTCCAATGACTCATTATTTATCTACAGTGGAACAGCTTCAATGGGATAGAGAGACTATCCTGTAGCCCAGTGATTAGAGCACTCCCTGAAAGGCAGCAGAGCACTACTCAAATCATTTTTACCTATCAGAAGAAGGGGTACCCTAAACCAGGGGTCTCCCTGCTCATCAGGCTGGCTTTTGCGAATCTCATTTTAGGGCTCCTATCACTCTTCATTCAGTGTATAGGAGATTAGGTGCTGAGCTCCAAGTCTGTGTATTACAATGATTTTCCAGGGTGCCTAGAAGTTAGGTGTTGTGATGCTGAACATCACATCACCTAACTCCTTTTGTGCATTCAGGCCTCACAAGCTTTTGGCTGAGTTTTCTCATATTCTGTAGACAAGATACGATTGAGTGTCATAGAGCTGGGGTTCTCAATGAGAGGGTATGCTGGGATTTCTGGGGAACGGGGGGCACAAAGCTTACGGAGGAGCAGTTTAAAACAAGCAATCAGGAGGAGGGTGACCAGGCACAGTACCACACCTGTGAGGAGGAGACGCACAAGGCTATTTCCCAGTCCTCCTAGGTTGGGCAACCAACTCCAAAGGGAATCAAAAACTGTGGGTTCCCTTTCCTGAGCCTTCCACTGCTCAAAAGCCTGTTCGGCTGACAGGACGTGCTTGTTAATGTCCTGTGAGTTTTCTGGGACATAAGTACAACATTCACTCCCAATAAGGACACACACCCCGCCCTGGGAGGCTAAAACATAATCTAAGGCCTGTCTGTTTTGCAGGGACAGCAACCGGAGCTGGTAAAGCTCTGAGTTAAGGCTTTTCTCTATGGCCAAGGTCTCATTGGCATACTTGGTGAGAAACACAGAGAGCCTACGATAAAATTGAGCCAATCGTCCCACCCCATAGGATGGGAGAAAGATCATACCCAATCTGTCTCCTTCTGTAATGGGCTCTGGGGTGGCATACAAAGATCTACGCTGCCTAGGGCGGCCAGGGGCAGTTTAGGGAGGACACGAAGGGGAGGGGCAAGATATCCTAGATAGCAGCTTCCATACCACCGATGCGGTAGCCACTTATAGGCAGAGATACCGCAAATATAAAAGGAGTGGCCATTCCCTACCAAGCCATTATAACCGCTACTCCACCTATTTACTTGTCTGTCATTAAACGATCCGAACCGGGCGGTAGAGTCGGATTTGCCGTTAACATAGACAGGGATGGAAGCGTCACTGTCAGGGGATAAATAATACTGACAGGTGCTATTCCCAGCAAACCAGGTGTGATTGCTGGACTTAAACTGTCGATAGGACACCAAACCAGGGGCCACTGGCCGCAACCTAATAGGGGAAGGGATATACGTTGAGTTGGCCTGCGGCTTCCAGGGGTCGTCCCTTAACGCATACTGGGACTCAATGGAACAGTTCTGTGACAAGGGGGTACCCGAGGCATTTTTCCCTCTACTGAACCATCCCCAACAGATATCTGACCAATTCTGGGGAACTACCCTCCAGGGTAACCTTGCAGCATGGTGCGGGATTTGGAAGCACACCCAGCAGTTGGAGATGTTAAACTCTTGGGCAAAGCAAACCTTCAGGGACTCATATGTGTTTGTCTCTAAGTTAGTAGGGATTCCTTTCCATCCCGCATGTGCCTGGGGGGAAACGGGAGTTAACAAGAGGAGTGTCTCTATGGCAAAGAGCACCACTGTGGCAGACCCTGGACCTGAACTCATATTGGGCAGGTGACCCTAGGGCCTAACAATCACAATTCCCACAAAATAACAATTACCAATAGCAAGCAGATTAAAAACAAAAGGGACCAGGCCACCAGGTTAGGCCGGCCCTGTGAAAATAAACACAACCAACGCTCAGAGGTCTCGCGGGGAGTGCGCTGTGACTGTCCAAAGAGATCACAGGGCATTCCCAGCAGACACTATTGTCGTCTGAATAACAGCTTAAGTCCCAGATCATCGCTGGCAGTCTTCTCTGCAGGCTGGACGGTCCACCATTCAGGAGCAGGCACTGCTTTCAGGTGAGAGTGATGAATCCAGTTCTTGTGTCCCTCAACCTTTGCTGCTGTATGGGAGACCAGCAGGACGGTGTGGGGTCCCTTCCACTTCTCTTGGAGAGGCTCGTCCTTCCAAGTCCAAACGAGTACGGAATCGCCTGGCTGCAAGGAGTGGATCGGGGCATCCAGCGGGAGAGGCTGCAAATCTTTGGTATACCTGTGGAGAGAACAGAGAACAGCAGACAGAGAGCACATGTACTGAGATAAGAAGCCACACCCCATTTCCCACTCCCCTGCCAGAACCAGTGTACCATTCATAGGCCATGCCCTTCCAAACATAATCTCGAAGGGACTGAGCCCTAACCTGCCCTTAGGGAGAGCGCGAATGCGGAGCAAAACAAGGGGCAAAGCATCAGGCCACTTAAGGGAAGCCTCTTGGCAAACCTTTGAGAGGTGCCGCTTAAGAGTCTGATTTGTACGCTCCACTACCCCACTGGCCTGCGGTCGCCATGGCGTGTGAAGCTTCCAGGGGATCTGTAGGGCATCCGATATCTTTTGAACGACTTGGGATATGAAGTGTGTTCCGTTGTCAGATTCCATCCACTGGGGGAGCAAACTGAGCCTTACTCTGTGCTACTCGATATCCTCGGAGTCCAACAAAGTTCAGGAGGCTCACAGTGGCTTTAAGGCAAGAGGTTAGACCCACAGCAGCAATTAACAAGTCATCCACATATTGCAGGAGGAGGACTTTGTCCTCGTTGTCCCACTCCTCCAAGTCTCTAGACAGGGCCTGGCTGAAAAGGGTGGGGGAATTTTTAAATCCCTGGGCCAGCACTGTCCAGCAAAGCTGCTTTCTAACCCTCCTTTTGTCCTCCCACTCGAAGGAGAAAATCTCCTGAGACTGGGGGTCAACCGGAATCATGAAGAAAGCATCCTTTAAATCCAGGACTGAAAAATGGGTGTACTGCCCCCCTATGGAGGCCAACAATGTATACGGATTTGGAACAAGGGGGTGTAGAGTCTTAACCCGCTCATTAACTGCCCTCAGGTCCTGGACCAGCCGGTATGTGCCATTGGGCTTTCGTACAGGCAAGATAGGAGTATTCCAAGCTGACTGGCATTCTCGAAGTACCCCGCACTTTAGGAACTGGTCTATAGTCTCCTGCAGTCCCTCTCTGGCTTCCCTTTTGATCGGATACTGCTTGATTCGCACTGGACCTTTTCCTGGCAAGAGCTGAACAATAATAGGAGTATGATGGGCTGCCTTTCCTGGGATCCCTGATGCCCATACCAGAGGAAAAACCCGCTTCTCCCACTGACTCCACTGTGGGGCTTGCATAGCTGAGGGCTGAATTGCAAGTGTCATTATCCAGGCATTCTCTGGGGGTAAGGTGAGGCTTATTTCATCTTGAGTGAAATGCAGGGTGGCACCTAAGCGACAAAGCAGGTCCCGTCCTAATAGTGGCGTTGGACAATCGGGGAGGTAAACCAGTCTGTGAGATAGAGTTCTGTTTCCCAAAGCACATTCTGCTGGGGCATATACTGGGCACTTAGTTCCTTTCCCTGTGGCTCCCACCACAGTGAGGGAATCTGCCACAGGCAGCTGAAGGGGTTGGTTTACAGCAGTTCGTGCAGCTCCAGAGTCTATTAAAAAGTCTATGTCTGAATCTCCCACCCGCATTTTTACTCGGGGTTCTGGGGGCAGAATAGTCCGTCTCCCCTGACACCCCTATTCTTGATCCTCTGCTGCCATCATAGGGGTACCTTCCCTTTCGGGGCACTCATTTTTCCAATGTCCCTCATTTCGGCATATGGCACACTGGTTGCGACCCAGATGCCTTTCCTGTAAGCCAGGGCACCCACGCCCATGTCCTCTCATTCCCCGGCCCCTTCCACCTTCCTGAAATCTTCCCCTGCCACCAGCCTGTACTGCTGCAACCATCATTTTCACTTGCCTCTTTTCCTTTTCTTCCTCCCTAAGGCTGTAAGCCCTGTTTGCAGTTTCCAGAATCTGTGCCATTGTCATGCCCATCAAATCCTCCTTTTTCTGCAGTTTCCTTTTAATATCAGGGGCCGCATGGCTGGTAAAGATACCCTTTATAATTGCCTTGGTAGCCTGATCATCGGGGTTTGCATTAGTAGTTTGCCTGATGGTATCCTGAATACGCTGCAGAAAAGCAACCGGACTCTCTTTTGGCTCCTGTACTAGCTCATACGGCTTAGCCCAATTGTTATGTCGGACAGCCGAGTGTCGGAGACCATGTAATAGGAGCTCCTTGTATACAGTGAGACGGGTGAGATCCGCCGGCACGTTGGGATTCCACCGGGGGTCTGCTGTAGGGACCTGGACTGCAGCAACAGGGACGTTTGCTGCGTCTGCCTCATGTCTAAGCTGTGCCTCCTCCCGTGCCTTAGACACAACCTGATTACACTCCACCTCAGACAGCAGGGTCCGCATAAGGATATTACAGTCATCCCAGTCAGGCTTATGGCTAGCCAGACACCCTTCAAAGACCGAGATAAACTTGCTTGGATTCGTAGAGAATTCCCCTGCCTGTGCCTTAAAGGCTGCTAGGTCCACTGGGTTAAAAGGCACATGGGTATAAACCTGCATTGTAGTGGCTGGGCAATTTTCTGCTCCAGGACGGGCTATCCGAGTCTCAGTAATCAATGGATAGAATCCCACCAAGGGGGCAAGCTCTGGGACCTGAGGCACCGTGTCTTTATATGGTGGGGGTGCTGGAGCCGAAGGGGACACCGACTCTGCCATCACAACTGGGGGAGGGTTCTGGGGACTAACAGTAGTTACTACCGAACCTGTCGGAGTCAAATTACACCTTTGCAAAAGATCTGACCTATTTCTTAACAACATAAACAACTGTGCATACATACGTTCATTCCATTTACCCGCACGCTGACAAAACAAAAGCAATTGAAGGATCATATTATAATTAAGTGATCCCTCCGGTGGCCACCTTTCCTGGTCCTCTAGCTGATATTGAGGCCAGTCTACTGTACAGAATCTTTTCAGTTTACTTTTAATCAACGGATCCGATCCAAACACTTTCCAGTTCACCAGAATGCATTCTAAGGGCGTACACCTTGCCCTGCCTGCAGTACTCTGCCCCTGCCCCATACTCTAGGGAGACACTGGGCGTCCCCAGGTCAAAACAGGTGAAGTCCCCACTGGACTGTTCCTACCTTATCCAAGGGTCCAGTTCTGCACTGTCGCCCGCAGCTGCTTCTCCACTAATCAAGCGCATTGCACCGTTGTACCCTCCGGGGTCGACCAAACCACGTCTCCGCCGAGGCCCCCGATGAAGTCACCGGTGCGTGCTGGGCGTTGGTCGTCACCACAATCCGTCGACCTCCGAGAGGGGTCCAGGCAAGGCTAAATTTCAGCCTCGAGCCCACCCAGGGACGCCAAGACTGTTGCCGGCACAGAGGCCCGAGGACAGCAACAGCAGGGTTCGTTGCCCGGTGTGCTTCGCGCCAATAAACATACCGGGGTGGAGAAACAATCAAAGTTTATTTGAGATCTCAATGTGGTGCAAGGAGACAGGCAAGTCTCAAATCAAGCACACCAGCAAAAAACAGTTTCTCTCTTCTTATACATTTTACAACTAAGCCCCCCCTCTCTCCCCCTCTCTACTCCCCCTCCCCTCTCTACCGAAGGCATGTTTATACATTTAAGCTGTTAAATCATTCTAGGGCTATAAATCTAGCTTGTTAGTAACACTCCTCTAAACAGTTATTTGGTCCTGTTTACCTTTAGTTTATTACCCCTTCTCCAGCTAGAAACATGCAAACCTCATCATTATTGCTTGGTACCTGGTATGAGCAAGGTCGTAATTGGTAACTGGCTGTTTACACATTCCAATTTCTGTCCTTGGCTTTTGAGGTCGATTAGAGTTAAACATGGAAGGACAGAGTTTAAACATGGAAGAACTCTGGCTCAGGCAGGCCTAGTAACCCCAACAAAACTGCCTCTTAAACTTCTCTCTGTTAAACTAAATTGACTGAGCTTCTTTAGTCTCTCACTCTGAGGCCGGCTTTCTAGGACTTCAATATTTTTGTGTCTGTTCTCTGAAACCACAAATCATTCTCACAGCTCTTCTCATTCCTGACATAATTGAGTTGATTAGAAAAGAGCTTCACCAAGACTTAATTGAACTCCTTATGTCAATAATAAAATATCTGGTACTAAAAGATTGAATATTACCTTTACTGACCTGTCACATGCAGTTCAATCACCACCTCATCATACCAGTTCTCAGAAACCACTCAGCACATGTGTCAGAGACCTGGACATTCTTCAGCTTTAGAGACATGTTTCCTGCGTTCATTTCATGTTGAAAGAACTCCATTCGCCCCTGGTATCTCTGATCCTGTTTTTCTTCTTTGTTTCCTCTGGAACTCACATCTATATTTTCCTGGGGTCAAACAAGTCTCCCATGGAGAGTGATATCCCCAGGGATACTCGTGGATATCACCTGGCAAGGGAGGGTAATGTCTTCTCCAAGGAATCCAATAACAGGTGATTCAGGGTGAATGATTTTTATTCACCTTTAGGGATATAGAGATAGACATTTTCTCTGTTTCAGATAATTAATCAATGAATGAACTTTATGATGTAGAAGCAGTCTGATATGAAACGAGATAGTCATAAGGTTCCTGCCCTGAATTTTACAGTTGTATTTTCAGTTTTTAAATTTTGAATGGGATAATGAAATTGGTGTTTCAGGCTGTGATTTTAGGCACCTCATGGACTCTTATTATTCCTGCGAAGTTCACTAGAGTTCTGAAGAACTTTACCCAGTTCAGCTGGATCAGCTACAGTTCTGCCAAGCACCCAGGATCCCACATTCCAATATGCAGGAATGGGCCTCCCTGCTGCTGTGCCAGCAATCCTTGCAAAGTGCTGCAGAGATGAAACAGCCTCTTCAGGAACTCCTGGAGTGATGCACATTCCTAGCCACGCAAGTTGCTGACAAGGCCCCTAAAGCACTCTAGTGGCTGACAGCTTCATAAGGATATGCCAATGCTGCAATTAGACATCCGCAGCTGGCTCATAACAGCTAACTCGGGCTTGCGGGTTTGGGCTATGGAGCAGTTTAATTGCAATGTAGATATTTGGGCTTGGGCTGCATTTTCTCAGGCACTAAGGGTTTAGAAAGGTGAGTGAACATTAGTATCCCAATTGTAGAGTGAGGAATGCAAGGCAGAGAGAGATTAAGTGACCTCCCCTAAGTCACAAAGGGAGTCAATGGGCAAGTCAAGAATAGAACCCAGGTCTTCTAACACTCAATATTGTGCCCTAACTAATAAACCAGATCCATCAGAAACAGGACTTGCAACCTTCAGGCCCTAACCTTGAAATAATTTCTCATTGATCAGTGACCAGATGTTTCACTGCAACACCCATTACATTTTTATTAGGCAGCGTGGTTCTTGCCTGATGGCAACTAAACTTCTTCACCTCTGAATACACTTAGAAGTTTCATAGAGTGATGGGGGATTGGAAACATCCCATGAATGATGTTGTTCAGTGAATAGTCTGTGTTGGAATTGCATATGGCATTAGAGCTCAGCCATTTCTCTTCACATTGGGGTGAACAAACAAGTGAGCTGCATTGCACTGAGAAATGAATATGTTAAACTATTAAAAAAAAATGAAATCTTAGATTGTCTGTGCCTGTAAATTTTTTCTCACCCTGGCAATAATTAATTACTTCATTAAAATAAATTCAACAAAGAACTTTGTTTACCTCTTATCAAGTAGGGTGTCTGTAGAAAAGTCAGTATTTGAATAGCTGTCATCCACTGGAATAAGGAATCATTGCTGGGCAGACATTCAAAATACCAGTACATCAACAAACTTCTCAAAAAGTGACATGTTGGGGCAGGTATTATTAGGCTTTCCCAGGCTCTTGAAATGAAAGCACTATATGTTTCAGTGTTGTTGCTGTACAAAAAAGAGCAATACATTAGCAGGCAATGAGGTAATCCTTATTCCTATTGACTGACCTTACTGTTCGTTAATCTAAACCCATCCAATTCACAGTTTATTTCAGAGGTTCAGAGTTCTGTCCAGTTCTGCTGAATAAAGCAAAAATATCAGTCTCCAGACTGATTCTTGCCTGCATATTTATACCTGCCTCTGGAAATTTCTATTACATGTGTCTGACGAAGTGGGTATTCACCCATGAAAGCTTATGCTCCAATACATCTGTTAGTCAATAAGGTGCCACAGGACTCTTTGTTTCTTTTTAAAGCAAAAAATAGTTGTTAAGAAAATGAAGTAACATTACATGGGTCAATCCTTAACTTGGATCAATGGGGCCCCACCAGTTTACACTAACTGGCCTGAAATTGTAAAGAAGGTGGAACATGTCCCTTTCTCTTCGTTCAAATCCATTTCTCCAAAAGGATAGAGAGGCTGGATACTTTTATACATGCTCTGAGCATTAAAATCACAAAATAATAAACCCATTGCATTAAGTGTATGAGACTATCAAAAACACCCTTGCTTGAAACAACTTCTTTATAACCAACCTGCTTAAACCTCTCCAGTAGAGAGGAATGTCTTAAATTCTGTGGTGTGTAAAAATAAAACTATTCAAAGTATGTTCCTAGGTATCTGAACATGGCAGTGAATTATCCACCATGCTGTTTCAGACCAAGAAACTGATTGTACTCTCGCAATTACATGCGAGAACTAGACTTGCAATAATCTATCTATGATCAGTTTTTCTAAACTGTGATTTCTTACCTACATATCTGGATTCCATGCACTGCTATGTGCTGTACATGGATTGTGGCTTTGAGAAATCTTTTAATGTTCATGGATGTTGTTCATGGCAGTTGAATTTCCTACTTTCAGTTGATAGATTTATGGAGTTATTTATTAACCAAATAGAATAGTAAAAACTAAAGCAATTTTCCTTCAAAAAGAAGCAGGCAGCCAAGATCAAATGTGAACTGAGTGTGTTAGCTCTGACTGCACAAAAAAAAAGTTAGGCACCTAAGTAGCTATTTGGGGCACCTAAAACCTAGTTTCAGCATGACTCTGATGTACTGCACCCCTTTTCCTCCGCACCTCTAAATCCTGCAGCTGCCTAAACTCACATGGCTCTTAAGTTTCTACAGGAAAAGTTCTCTCTGTGTCTATGTTCCTGCCTCTGGGCATGTGCACTGCAGCTTCCCTCTCAATGCTGATCTCTGGTGTAAGTCCCAGAGTGATTCACAAACCAGGGGATGATAGGCAGCCTAAATTGAGTGCAGGGCCCAATTAATTAAGTAAGATTGCGCAGAGGCTTCCTATTAGATTGGGCCTCTCAGGGGAGCTCACATAAAATCACCACTGAGGTAGAAAGAGGACAAGCCTCATAACTCTTATCCGAATAGTTAGGGTACACATCTGGTTTATAGGAAACCACTGGTAGAGGTCCACCCACCTGCAAGGGAGAAGGGACTTGAGCTGGGATCTGTCACCTTGCTGTACCCACTGGGCTATGAGACAATCTGGTGTGAGGTTCCCTCAATCTCTCTTTTTGAAGCTGTTCCACTGATGGTCAGTAATTATAGAGTAATTGGAGCAGGGAGGCTGGATCCTGCATCTTTCACATATCACATGAGTGGTTTGGTCACCAGGCTACAGTCATTCTCATGCTTCCTCTTTGTCTCTCTTTGTGGCCCAAAAGACTCTTTAAGATTGAACCATGGAGAGTGAGAAAAAGAAAGCATGGAAGCTTGATAATGACACCATAGTCTGCTGGTTAGCTCACTTTGGGAGGATGTGGGAGACCCAGGATCCAGCTCTCCTGCTCCAATGACTCGTTAATTATTTATTCACAGTGGAACAGCATCAACAGGGGAGCTTGAGAATCTCATAGCCCAGTAGTTAGAGTACTCCACTGAGAGGTCGAAGAGCTCTGTTCAATTTCTTTCTACCACTCAGAAAGTGTAAGGGTATGTTTACACTACGAAATTATGTCAATTTAATAGAAGTTGATTTTTTAGAAATCGATTTGATAGAGTCGATTGTGTGTGTCCCCACTAAGCGCATTAAGTCGGCGGTATGCATCCACAGTACCGAGGCTAGCGTCGACTTTCGGAGCGTTGCACTGTGGTAGCTATCCCACAGGACCTGCAGTCTCCACCGCCCATTGGAATTCTGGGTTGAGCGCCTGTAGCGAGGTGGTATGGCTCCCCGCCACCCCAGAGGGGGACGAGCCTCTCTGGACACCAAAGTGGGAGGAGTCAGCAAGCCCTGTGCCTGCCCCTCAGAGGTCAGGGCGCAGGACAGGAAGTATAAAAGCCCGATCCCAGAGTTCACTTGGGTCTCAGCCACCAGAGTGACCAGACGCCTGTGGCGTAGCTCCCAGTGGGGAGACCACGGCGATCGGCGGCCGAACCGAGGACTGGCCAGACCAGCCAACGCCTGATGCTAGCCCGAGCCCGGAGACGCTGCCAAGCCTACCGCTCACTCATTACCCTGAGGAACTGCCAGGCCTTCTGTGTGCCACTTACCCAAGGAGCTGCCAAACCAACCACTCGCCAGCTACCCCGAGGAGCCCATGGTTTGTGACCCCGTGGAGTGCGCCGACCGGACCCAGGTACCTCTAGAGGGGGAGGTAGGAAGTAGCCCGGGGGCAGCTGACCCAAGTCTGGCTGCAACACTGCCAGAGCCAATGTCAGTGTGTTGCGGTCAGGATCCCCACTGACACAGCAGCGGGTCTTCTGCCACTGCTAGGGCCCCGGGCTGGGACCAGATTCCAGTGGAGGGTGGTATGGCAAAGCTACCAAAGAACCAGAGAGGCAAATGGCCGCTCCATATCAGAGCCCCAGACATGCCGCTTCTATGATGAGCTGCATGCCATTCTAGGGGGTGCCCCTACAACTACCCCACCCCTGTGCTTCCCTCCTCCCCCATCCCTCCCAGGCTACCTTGGCAGTTATTCCCCCATTTGTGTGATGAAGTAATAAAGAATACTTGAATTTGAAACAACAATGACTTTATTGCCTCTGCAAGCAGAGATCAAAGGGGGGAGGGGAGGGCGGTTGGCTTACAGGGAAGTAGAGTGAACCACCATTCTGCACTTGCTCAGCCTATAGTTGAACTGCTCCCTACTACTGTCCAGGCTTCATGAGCCATGGGAGCAAGGGGTAGGCTGGGGTAGGTGCGACCGTGCGGTACTGCCGACTGGGAGAGCAGCCTGAGGCAGAAGCCTCCAGCTGGCATGATATTCCAGGCAGGACTGAATCTCTATTAGATGAAACTTAAAGAAGAGAATGACCTGAAATCATTCCTATTTTTGTCCAGGTGCCCCCGACCGACCTCACTGAGGTTGGCCAGGAGCACCCACGGAACGATGATGATGGTTAGCAGTTGAATTGTACCGTTTGCCGTCCGCAGGGCAAGGCAAGGGGATGCTGCTGTGTAGCACTGCAGTACCGCGTCTGCCAGCAGCACCCAGGAGACACACGGTGACAGTGAGCTGAGCAGACTCCATGCTTGCCATGGTATGTCATCTGCACGGGTAACCCAGGAAAAAAGGCGAGAAATGATTTTTTGCCGTTGCCTTCACGGATGGAGGAGGGCCTGATGACATGTACCCAGAACCAACCGCGACAATGTTTTTGCCCCATCAGGCATTGTGAGCGCAACCCAGAATTCCAACGGGGCAAGACTGCAGGAACAGTACAGTAAGCCAACCCTGTAAGCCATGTCATCAGTCGCCCCTCCCTCAGTGAGAGCAACGGATGAGAATCGTTTTATGCCTTTTTTCCGCGCAGACGCCATACCACGGCAAGCATGGAGCCCGCTCAGATCACCGCAGCAGTTATGAGCACTGTAAACACCATGCGCATTATCCTGCAGCACCAGAACCTGCAAAAGCAGGCGAGGAGGCGATGGCAGCGCGGTGACGAGAGTGATGAGGACATGGACACAGACTTCTCTCAAAGCACGGGCCCTGGCAATTTGGCCATCCTGGTGGCAATGGGGCAGGCTCATGCCTTGGAACGCCAATTCTGGGCCTGGGAAACAAGCACAGACTGGTGGGACCGCATAGTGTTGCAGGTCTGGGATGATTCCCAGTGGCTGCGAAACTTTCGCATGCGTAAGAGCACTTTCATGGAACTTTGTGACTTGCTTTCCCCTACCCTGAAGCGCAAGAATACCAAGATGAGAGCAGCCCTCACAGTTCACAAGCAAGTGGAGATAGCCCTCTGGAAGCTTGCAAAGCCAGACAGCTACCGGTCAGTCGGGAATCAATTTGGAGTGGGCAAATCTACTGTGGGGGCTGCTGTGATCCAAGTAGCCAATGCGATCACTGAGCTGCTGCTATCAAGGGTAGTGACTCTGGGAAATGTGCAGGTCATAGTGGATGACTTTGCTGCAATGGGATTCCCTAACTGTGATGGGGCAATAGATGGAACGCATATCCCTATCTTGGCACCAGAGCACCAAGGCAGACAGTACATAAACCGAAAGGGGTACTTTTCAATGGTGCTGAAAGCACTGGTGGATCACAAGGGACGTTTCACCAACATCAATGTGGGATGGCCGGGAAAGGTACATGAGGCTTGCATCTTCAGGAACTCTGGTCTGTTTGAACAGCTGGAGAAAGGGACTTACTTTCCAGACCAGAAAATAACCATTGGGGATGTTGAAATGTCTATAGTTATCCTTGGGGACCCAGCCTACCCCTTAATGTTATGGCTCATGAAGCCATACACAGGCACCCTGGACAGTAGTCAGGAGCTGTTCAACTATAGGCTGAGCAAGTACAGAATGGTGGTAGAATGTGCCTTTGGACGTTTAAAAGCACGCTGTCTCAGTTTACTGACTCGGTTAGACAGAAACCAATATTCCCATCATTATTACTGCTTGCTGTGTGCTCCACAATATCTGTGAGAGTAAGGGGGAGACGTTTATGGCGAGGTGGGAGGTTGAGGCAAATCGCCTGGCCGCTGATTACGCGCAGCCAGACACTAGGGCGGTTAGAAGAGTGCAGCAGGGCGTGCTGCGCATCAGAGAAGCTTTGAAAACCAGTTTCATGACTGGCCAGGCTACGGTGTGAAAGTTCTGTTTGTTTCTCCTTGATGAAAACCCGTCCCCTTGGTTCACTCTACTTCCCTGTAAGCAAACTGCCCTCCCCTCTCCCCTTTGATCTCCGCTTGCAGAGGCAATAAAGTCATTGTTTCAAATTCATGCATTCTTTATTACTTCATCACACAACTGGGGGGATAACTGCCAAGGTAGCCCGGGAGGGGTGGGGAAGGAGGGAAGCACTGCATGGGGTAGTGGAGGAGGGGAGGAGGGAAGGACAAGGCCACACTGCACTTCAAACTTATTGAATGCCAGCTTTCTGTTGCTTGGGCAGTCCCCCGGGGTGGAGTTGTTGGGTGCCCGGAGGCCCCCACACCGCGTTCTTGGGCATCTGGGTGAGGAGGCTATGGAACTTGGGGAAGAGGGTGGTTGGTTACACAGGGGCTGCAGCGGCGGTCTGTGCTACTGCTGCCTGTCCTGCACCTCAACAATACACCAGAGAATATCAATTTGATCCTGCAGTAGCCTGAGCATTGCTTCCTGCCTCCTTTTATCACGCTGATGCCACCTATCATCTTGATCCCTCCACCTGTCCTCTCGCGCGTCCCTCCTGTCCTCGCGTTCATTTTGTGCTTTCCGGCACTTTGACAGTGTCTGCCTCCACACATTCTGCTAGTCTCTTTCAGTGTGGGAGGACTGCATGAGCTCAGAGAACATTTCATCGCAAGTGCATTTTTTTCACCTTCTAATCTTTGCTAGCCTCTGGGATGGAGATGATACGGGGAGCGTTGAAACATTTGCAGCTGCGGGAGGAAAAAAAAGGGAGAGTAGTATTTAAAAAGACACATTTTAGAGAACAATGGGTAGACTCTTTCACAGTGAACCAAGCTGTTAACATTACATGGTTTCAAACAGCAGCGCCCTCATTTCCCATACCAAGAAGCCGTTGGGTTGGCCATTTAAAATGGGTTGGCCATTTAAAAGGAGGGGCTGCAGTTTTTGGGTTAATGTGCAGCACAAACCGAACTAATCCCCCGCCCCCACACACCCTACTCTCTGGGATGATCGCCTTACCCCTCACCCCACCACGTGGCGCACAGCGGGGATGATTTCTGTTAAGCCACAGGCAAACAGCCCAGCAGGAATGGCCACCTCTGAATGTCCCCTTAATAAAATTCCCCTATTTCAACCAGGTGACCATGAATGATATGACTCTCCTGAGGATAACACAGACAGATAAAGAACGGATGTTTCTTGAATGCCAGCAAACACTGGGACCATACACTGCCATGCTTTGTTATGCAATGATTCCAGACTACATGCTACTGGCCTGGCGTGGTAAAGTGTCCTACCATGGAGGACGGAATAAGGCTGCCCTCCCCAGAAACCTTTTGCAAAGACTTTGGGAATACATCCAGGAGAGCTTCATTGAGATGTCCCTGGAGGATTTACACTCCATCTCCATACACGTTAACAGACTTTTCAAGTAGCTGTACTGGCCGCGAATGCATCCCAAGTCTTCAGGGCAAATTAATCATTAAACACACTTGCTTTTAAACCATGTACAATATTTACAAAGATACACTCACCAGAGGTCCCTTCTCCGCCTTCAAGGTCCGTGAGCCCGCCTTGGGTGGGTTGGGAGGGTACTGGCTCCAGGGTGATAAACAGTTACTGGCTGTCGGGAAAAACGTTTTCTCCGCTTGCATGCTGTGCGCTATCTTCAATGTCCTCCTCATCATCATCTTCCTCGTCCCCAAAACCCACATCCCTGTTGCGTGAGAATCCATTGACGGAGTCCACGCACAGGGCTGGGGTAGTTGTAGGGACACCCCCTAGAATGGCATACATTGCAGGGAGGGATAGCTCAATGGTTTGAGTGTTAGCCTGCTAAACCCAGGGTTGTGAGTTCAATCCTTGAGGGGACCATTTAGGGATCTGGAGCAAAAATCTGTCTGGGGATTGGTCCTCCTTTGAGCAGGGGGTTGGACTAGATGGGCTCCTGAGGTCCCTTCCACCCTGATAGTCTATGATTCTATGATAGAAGCAGCATGTTGGGGGCTCTGACCCAGAGCAGCAATTTGCCTCTTTGGTAGCCTTGCCTCAGCTTCTTAAGTTTCACGCAGCACTGCTGCAGGTCCCTGTTATAACCTCTGTCCTTCATGCCCTTGGAGATTTTTTCAAATATTCCGGCATTTCATCTTTTGGAACGGAGTTCGGATAAAATGGATTCATCTCCCCATATAGTGATTGTCATAAACAGATAGTTAAGGGTTAATGCCTCTTTTACTTGTAAAGGGTTAAGAAGTTCACCTAGCCTAGCTGACACCTGACCAGAGGAACCAATGGGAGGACAAGATGGTTCAAAGGGAAGGAGGGAAGTTCCCTTTGTCTGTAGAGTTTTCACTTTGGACCGGAGTGGGAAAGCTCCAGAATTCAGCCTCTTATTAAGTAGTGATTATTAGTGAAGGAAATAAATAGGTTTATGTTTATTTCTTTGTAACCTGTCTTGTGCAATTAGAGGAATAGTCAAATTAGGTATTTGGGTATTTTTTGTGTAAGTTTTTGCCCAGGGGAACATCCTCTGTGTTTGGAATCTGTTGTCTGTGAGAGTAGCTGGTATGCTAATCTCTCCCAGAGGGTTTTCTTTTACCTTTCTTTTCTTTAATTAAAAGCCTGTTTTAATCACCTGATTGATTTTTTCCTTGTTTTTAGATCCAAGGGGTTGGATCTGGATCCACCAGGAGTTGGTGGGAGAAAGGAGGGGGGATGGTTAATTTCTCCTTGTTTTAAGATCCAAGGGGTTGGATCTGTGTTCACCAGGGAATTGGTGAAGAGTCTCTCAAGGCTACCCAGGGAAGGGAATTAGTGCTTGGGAGTGGTGGCAGCCAGACCAGATCTAAGCTGTTAATTGAGCTTAGAGCTTCTCATGCAGGTCCCCCACATCTGTACCCTAAAGTTCAGAGTGGGGAAGGAACCTTGACAGCGATGAGATCAAGTACCTCCCATTTGGTCCATGCTAGAGCTCTTTTGCGATTCTGGGACTGCATGGTCACCTGTGCTGATGAGATCTGCACAGTCCCCTCTGAGCTCTCCACGCTGGCCAAACAAGAAATGAAATTCAAAAGTCCACGGGGCTTTTCCTGTCTACCTGGCCAGAGCATCGGATTTGAGAGTGCTGTCCAGAGCAGTCACAATGGAGCACTCTGGGATAACTCCCAGATGCCAATACCGTCGAATTGCGTCCACACTACCCCAAATTTGACCCAGTAAGGTCGATTTCAGCGCTAATCCCCTCGTCGGGGAGGAGTACCGAAATCGATTTTAAGAGCCCTTTAAGTCGACAAAAATGGCTTAGTCGTGTGGACGGGTGCAGGGTTAAATTGATCTAACGCTGCTAACTTCTACCTAAACACGTAGTGTAGACCAGGGCTAAGTTGTAAACCAGAGGTCTCCTAGGTTAGCAGGCTGGCTGTTGTGAATCTCAGTTTAAGGCTCCTATCACTCTTCATTCAGCGAATCGGAGATTAGGTCTGAGCTCCAGGTCTGTGTATAATGGTGATTTTCCAAAGTTAGGCATTGTGATGTTCAGCATCACGTCACCTAACTCCTTTTGTGCATTCAGGCCTTACTCACTGAGAGGTTGAAGTGACAAATACAGATACTGGGATCCACTTCTAAGTGAAAATGTGGATCTCAGTGCTAGAGATTGTTCATTATTAGCAGCAATCGGTCCCTTTTTCACCTGCTCTGACTGATTTGTAAAACTCCATATTTGGTTGTCCCCTTCTGACATCTTTTCCCCAGGCTTCTTCACTTTTCCCTATGACAACACAGCTCAGGAAGCAGCTCTCCATCTACACACCTCCCTCCTGAAACTCAGCCACACAGAGAGTCATTCCACGGACCTCACTTGCCCTGCCCCTCTCCCAATATTACCTTCCTTCCTCACCCTCCTTCTCTGGATCCCACCTGTTTCCCTTCTCCTTACAGAACTCTCTCTGCCTCTTGGCAGATCAGCAACTGGCCATCTCCTTTGACAACTGACTGGCTTCATCTTAACAGCAAACTATAGGAGGTGGAGGCCATCTTTGTCAAAGGAAGCCTCACCAGCACTTGCAAAGGCTGTCAGGAAGTAGCTATTGTCATTTTCTTGCCTGAAGGTCTCCTGTGACTTTATCACTGGTGATAGCAATGGGAGATGGCAGCCATTAGACAAAAAGAAAACCTCTGTTTGTTTATACTTCAAGGGAATACCTCTGCAAAACCCGGTATTGTGGGTTGGTGATTTGAGCTGATGGGAATTTATGGACAAAATGTTTTTTGTTCTTGTTGAAAAAATGCTGTTGTCTCAAAAATGAAACTTTGTGTGGGAAAGACTAGACTTTGATTAAACTTTTGCTGGGTAGGTTGCTGCAGTTCAGGATGGAATTTCTGTTAAAAATGAATGAACCCACCACAAATTAAGTATTAGCCCCATGTCACACTTTCTGGAACAGCTCACAACTCTAAGTACCTATCTCAGGGCAGACTGTCAGAAAACAAAGGCACATACCCTAAAATGGTGGTGTAGTCCATAATTAGATTTCACCAAGCCAGTAACAAACACTCTTGGATCACTATTCCAGTCTTACAGTGGAGACACAGACAGTCCCCTTAGAGTCTCCAGTCTATCTTGTCACCCAGACAAACTGAACTTTGTGATAAAAGGTTACTTAAACCTAAAATCACACCACATCAGGCTTCTCTCAGTCCCAAGAGACCAGTCACCCTAGGTCAATTGGTACTCCAGATCTTACAACAAAGACAATGCTGGTAGCCAATTCTATAGTAAATTAATTAAAGTTTTATTAGATAAAAAAAAGGAATTGAGAGGCATTGAGAGGTTAAAGCAGATCAAATATAATAACAGGTGAGTCACAGTCTATAATTCCAATTCGAAGGAGAGATGTAGTAATCTGCCACTTTCCCAAAACTCGTTTCAGAGTATCCTGATTGTCTCTGGGGATCTCTGCTTTGCATCTGGTACACTTCCCTGTAAGAGTCCAAACAGTCCAGAGATAAAGGATCTTTCTCTGACTCCATATTTATATCTTCTTCTCACAGAAGACAAGTTGACAGTCTGTCTACCCACATGGGTTTTTCCTTTGAGGAGGATGAGTGAGGAATACATTTAGCCTTTTGTCCTCCAACCACCAAGCATAATGGCAACTTTCTTTGAAATTAGCATTTTCTGATAAAGCCCTTAAGTGTTTCATTAGCATTTCACAAGCTTTCTTTGATGGGTTATTTTGTCAGAGGAGTATACACAGTGGAAGTGTTTGCTATTACATTATAACACAAGCGGACAAGTAAAAACAATAGAGGTAACATTCCACTAGTTTTCATGAAGTTTAAACATCTGAATACACTTTTACATTTACGCTCATTTTGATCTATATTAATACACAAGTGAATTGGCCTGAATACAGTCTGATATGACCTAGCCTGCCAGCATCCTAAAAGTGCACTCTTTAGGGGTGGCTGGGTTTCTTCTTCTGGTATGTCTCTGGCTTTTGGGGAAAAAATGAGAGATCTCAATTTCACCCCAGTGTGGGTCAGGACATTGTTTTGAAATCTCCATCATTTTTGCAGGAAGGGAAGTCTGTTTCCTGCCAAACTATGGTGGTGCTAGTGATTTCATGAGAGCCCTGACTTGCAGGTGATGGGACTGAGGCTGTGGGAGTGGATGACCCCTCATATGTGAGGAGATTTTCTCTCACATTTAAGGGATTATTCCTCAATAAGGGCAGGCCCCAGGAACCTGTATTAACCAGTATTAACCAGTATTAATGATACTGTGCCCCTCTCCCCTTCCTGCTCTCTCTGCATCCCCCAGGGCATTCAGATGTCACTCTCCTCAGGCAGGGCTTTTGCTCTGTCAGTGCATTGCCCCTGAGGGCAGCTACAGGCTCTGAAGGGGCCTGGCTCAGAGGGGGAGCAGATCCTGCCCAGCGTGGGCCATCCAATAATAATGAGGGTCCCATATCACTCCACTAGTGGCTGAGCCGAGCAAGCTGCTGGAAGCAGGGGTGATAGGCCTGGCCAGAGCCCCCAAAAGATGTAATAGAGAAGAGGGTTCTAATAACATTATCTACCCTCAAAAGAAACTTCCCCCCAATCTTTCTCCCTGGGGGACTTGTACCCCATAATCTCTCCACAGGCGGGAATTACACTTCATAATGTATTCCTGGTTTAAATGTCCCCATAATCTACTCTCCAGAGGTATTACGTTCCTCGATCTGCCAGCAGATCGAGGAACGTGATCGTTCCCCTTTATTCGACATTGGTGAGGCCTCATCTGGAATACTGTGTCCAATTTTGGGCCCCACACTACAAGAAGGATGTGGAAAAATTGGAAAGAGTCCAGCGGAGGGCAACAAAAATGATTAGGGGTCTGGAGCACATGACTTATGAGGAGAGGCTGAGGGAACTGGGATTGTTTAGTCTCCAGAAGAGAAGAATGAGGGGGGATTTGATAGCAGCCTTCAACTACCTGAAGGGAGGTTCCAAAGAGGATGGAGTTCGGCTGTTCTCAGTGGTGGCAGATGACAGAACAAGGAGCAATGGTCTCAAGTTGCAGTGGGGGAGGTCCAGGTTGGATATTAGGAAACACTATTTCACTAGGAGGGTGGTGAAGCACTGGAATGCGTTACCTAGGGAGGTGGTGGAGTCTCCTTCCTTGGAGGTTTTTAAGGCCCGGCTTGACAAAGCCCTGGTTGGGATGATTTAGTTGGGAATTGGTCCTGCTTTGAGCAGGGGGTTGGACTAGATGACCTCTTGAGGTCCCTTCCAACCCTGATATTCTATGATTCTATGATTACACTCCATAATCTGTCCCTTAGAAGAGTCTAGACCCCGTAATATGCTGATAGGGAATGATCCCTCCAAATTTGCCCCTCTAGGGGATTTACATTCCACAATTTGTTCCTGACAGAACTGCATCTCTGTAAATCTGCCTCCTCAAAATATCTCTGCCCCTTGACCCACTCAGTTTGAATACAAGAGCAACAAATATCCTTTAAGATGGATTTTACTCAGGACAGTTTATTTGGATACACCAAAGAACGGAAGGAAGTTGGTATAATTGAAAAGCCAGGATGCAGGAATCTAAATAGTAACCGGAAACAGCTACCATGATGCTGTATTATCCAAATGGATCATTTCAGGTTGTATTTGTTGGACACGTGATGTTCAAATTGATTTTAAAGCACCAGGTATTTTTGAATTGTTTCAGTTGCGTTGAAATAAGTAGCTTTGGATTCTTCTTAGAGGAAGAATAATGCATGAAAATAAAATGACACAAAATAAGCAGAATAAAAAAGGAAAAGAACATGTAGTTGGTGTTTAGAGTAATAATAACACCTGGCTTTTATACAGCACTTTTCATCAGTAGATCTCAAAGTGTTCTACAAAGGACGTCAGTTTCCTTATCCCCATTGTACAGTTGGGGAAACTAAGTCACAGAGAGACTGTGACTGAGCCAATGTCACCCAGAAGAGCAGCAGAACTGAGTACAGAAACCAGGTCTCATGAACCCCGCTCCAGAGATTGATTAACCAGGTCATACTGCCTCCCTCTTGGTATCTGGTTTATATAAAATATATATTTTATCATGAGAGAGAGAGAGAGAGTCCAATTATAAGGAGAAGTATTAAAATCTTTTTTCCTCCATCTGTAGAATAGTTTTATTTTTGTTTATTTGAGATGAATTGGGCAGGTGTTTTGGAGACACAAGGGGGCTTTACTTCTTGAGAAAGTTCCTAACACTTTGTGACTCATCTTAATTCCTAAACTGCTGGAGCTAGTGTGGGAAAAGTAGAATATGAAGCCCAGGAGTCATGTATAAAGTAAGTACTTCAAGGTTTCTGAGGAATATAATGAATTTTGTGTTGCTTAAGCTACATTAGTGACTCAGGAGTACCTAGAGATTTATATAATGTATTAACAAAGCTATTATATGTACTGGGATCAGTAGAGCCAAAGTTAGGGAATTATCCCCATCAGGGAAATACACCCAGAGGCAGGTTCCGTGTTTACTGAAATATGGACAGTTTAATAAAAAATACATCATAATGACAACACCACTCTTTGAGGTCTAACCACTTAAAAAGGCAGCAGAAAACATCTGAGGACTTCCAAGAGGGCATAAAGTTAGACTCTATTCATAACCTTAATTTTTTTAATTTTCTGTATTGCATAATCAAACTCTGTCTTCCTAGTATTGCTTTAGATGTCACAGGGGAGAGCTAATATGCTTTTTGAGGGTTTGTATTAGAAATTTCATTTTTCTTCATAACCATTCCTGTATAACTTCTAGCCAGCAACTGAATAATTGCAAGATTGTATCCTCTTCTTTTGGGTAGCCATCCATAATGGTGTCTTTTCTAACTATTGCTACAATGCTTGGCAAATCACAATTTCATTTCCCCTCCATCTCAACACATCCCCCCAAGACTTTGTCATTAAAGTATTTTCCTATTTTAAAAAAATGCAACAGAAAGTTAAATAAAAATATTTCTATGAAAACAAGTCTCATTCCTTTCAGAATTTATTGATTTTGACTTCTGAGTCAACAGGCCTATGACAAGCGTTTTTGTCCTTTTTCTTCTGTTTTATGTGTTTTATTTTATCTTCAATTTCATCTTTGCTTATTTTACTGTTTCTGGTGTTTCACATGTTTACATTCCCTTCTCCCCTCTGTTTTGAATTTTACTTCTCTAAAGTAACTAGAGCTCATTTTTCCTTTCTCAGAGGCTTTAAAGGAATAGGGACTCTGATGGGGTAGATTGCTAGTGGTTTCTGCTCGCCTGTGTTGTTCCTGGGACTGAGGAATGGGTAATACAAAATTTTATTAGTAAACTCTGCAGGGATAGTTGTGATGAGGAACATCACTCCTGCATTATAAAATGAGATTCTTCCCTCTTCCTGATCCAGAAATACACCAATCACTTTATATGGCATCTCCTTCTTTTCAATCTTATCATTTTTTATGCTTGAAAAAAAGTCTCCCTGGGATCTCTTCAGAGACCAATATCCCTCCTCAGGGAGTTTCTCTGCCTTCTCTCTTTTCACTCTGTCCCTTGCCGACTGACTAAGCACCCCCAGCTCCCAGTCCACTTTCTCCCCCACCTCCACCTCCCAATACTGCCTCCCAGCCACAAACCCCTCCTTCCCCACCACGAGCAGGGCCCTGGAGGCTGCATCCAGCTCAGGAGATGCAGGTTCTTGCCAGACTCTTTTCTGATCCTCTGACAGTTTGAGTTCTGGGTGTTTGCAATCCGGATCCAGAGTGATGGGAACTGGGAAGAGAAACCAGAATGGTCCCTGGTCAGTAAGGAGTGAATCAGGGACACTCAGTGCAAAGAGAAGAGACAGAGAAAAAAACAGGGAAGAAATGAATTTTAAAATTACAAATTCATATAAACACAGGGGTGAAAGTGAGCCGGAACAGGCCGGTACTCTGTACCTGTAAAAACTTGCACCAACCCATACCCAGCCCACATTAAAGCGCTGCTGTGGCAGCGCTTTAATGTCCCCGCCCCTTTGGCCTCCGCTGTCAGGGGTCCTGCCGGTCGGGTCCGTACCAGCAGGGCCGCCAACTGGTGGGGGTGGGGGGAAGGGGTAGCAACGTTAAAGCACTTTAAGGATGGTCCTTTGCTGCGGCAGTGCTTTAACGTAGCTGCCCCTTCCTCCCACCCACCCCTGTCGGTGGCCCTGTCGGTAGGGTCCGTACCGCCAGAGCCGCCGACGGGGGGGGGGTGGGAGGAAGGGGGGTGCAGCAACCTTAAAGTGCTGCTGCAGCAAAGGAGCCTGCAGCGCTTTAACGTCCCTGCCCCTTTTGACCCCCCGGCCGCTGACGGCCGGGGGGGGGGAAAGGGAGCAACTGCCCTGGGGCTGGTGATTTAAAGGGGCCCGGGGCTCCGGACACCACTGACACTACTAATCAACACGGGAGACTTGGGTGGTGCGGGCCAAGGGCTGGCTGGGGGATGCTGACCCCAGCCCCGCCCCTTCTGTCTGAGGCCCCGCCCCTTCCGGGGGCCAGAGCAACCCCCCCCCCCCGGTACTGGTAAGTGTCCTCAGTTACTTTCACCCCTGTATAATCATCAGCATAAAGGGGTCAGAGTGCTCAGCACCTTGCAGGACCAAATCTTATGTGCTGTATAACACACACACACCCCCACAAACACCTAAAGGCAAGAATCACACAATGCTCTGCCACGTCGTAAGGCCACCACAACTGACCAGAAGGATGTGACATTTTGGTGTTATGTTACAAACCAGTAATGCTTTAAAAACTGGACTCAAAGGGTGAATTAATCCTGGAGTGAAACTCTATTCTGGAATTGCTTTATTTGTCTTTAAGAGGCTTATTTCAGGCTTGATCTTCCAGACACATGGTCCATCCCAGAGCTCCCAGCATGAATGGGAGCATCAAGCAGCACATTTAAGATCATAGAATCACAGAATATCAGGGTTGGAAGAGACCTCAGGAGGTCATCTAGTCCTACCCTCTGCTCAAAGCAGGACCAATTCCCAACTAAGTCATCCCAGCCAGGGTTTTGTCAAGCCTGACCTTAAAAACCTCTAAGGAAGGAGATTCCACCACCTCCCTAGGTAACCCATTCCAGTGCTTCAACACCGTCCTAGTGAAAAAGTTTTTCCTAATATCCAACCTAAACATCCCCCATTGCAACTTGAGACCATTACTCCTTCTTCTGTCATCTGGTACCACTGAGAACAGTCTAGATCCATCCTCTTTGGAACCCCCTTTCAGGTAGTTGAAAGCAGCTATCAAATCCCCCCTCATTCTTCTCTTCTTCAGACTAAACAATCCCAGTTCCCTCAGCCTCTCCTCATAAGTCATGTGCTCCAGACCCCTAATCATGTTTGTTGCCCTCTGGCGGACTCTTTCCAATTTTTCCACATCCTTCTTCTAGTGTGGGGCCCAAAACTGGAAACAGTACTCCAGATGAGGCCTTACCAATGTTGAATAGAGGGGAATGATCACTTCAGTCGATTTGCTGGCAATGCCCCTACTTATACAACCCAAAATGCCGTTAGCCTTCTTGGCAACAAGGGCACACTCTTGACTCATATCCAGCTTCTCGTCCACTGTAACCCCTAGGTCCTTTTCTGCAGAACTGCTGCTTAGCCATTCGGTCTCTAGTCTGCAGCAGTGCCTGGGATTCTTCCATCCTAAGGGAAGGACTCTGCACTTGTCTTTGTTGAACCTCATTAGATTACTTTTGGCCCAATCCTCTAATTTGTCTAAGTGCCTCTGTATCCTACCCCTACCCTCCAGCGTATCTACCACTCCTCCCAGTTTAGTGTCATCTGCAAACTTGCTGAGAGTGCAGTCCACGCCATCCTCCAGATCATTAATGAAGATATTGAACAAAACCAGCCCCAGGACCGACCCTTAGGGCACTCCACTTGAAACCGGCTGCCGACTAGACATGGATGATCTAGCCAGCTTTCTATCCATCTTATAGTCCATTCATCCAGCCCATACTTCTTTAACTTGCCAGCAAGATTACTGTGGGAGACCGTATCAAAAGCTTTGCTAAAGTCAAGGAATAACACATCCACTGCTTTCCCCTCATCCACAGAGCCAGTTAACTTATCATATAAGGCAATTAGGTTAGTCAGGCATGACTTGCCCTTGCTGAATCCATACTGACTGTTCCTGATCACTTTCCTTTCCTCAAAGTGCTTCAAAATTGATTCCTTGAGGACGTGCTCCATGATTTTTCCAGGGAATAAGGTGAGGCTGACTGGCCTATAGTTCCCTGGATCCTCCTTCTTCCCTTTTTTAAAGACGACACTACATTAGCCTTTTTCCAGTCATCCGGGACCTCCCCCAATCACCATGAGTTTTCAAAGATAATGGCCAATGGATCTGCAATCCGCCAACTCCTTTAGCACCCTCGGATGCAGCGTGTCTGGCCCCATGGACTTGTGCTCATCCAGTTTTTCTAAATAGTCCTGAACCACTTCTTTCTCCACAGAGGGCTGGTCACCTCCTCCCCATACTGTGCTGCCCAGTGCAGCAGTCTGGGAGCTGACCTTGTTTGTGAGAGTGTTGAGAGTCCTGCCGCTCATTAAGCTGAGCCCATTATAATGGGCATACATGTCTTAATATCCCCATAGAGTCTGCCAGGTGCTATTACCATACTTCATTGACAATAAACCTGGCCAAGTGTCTTCACTACTGAACCAAGTCTGTGGTCTTATTGAGCAGTTGGATCGAGGTCTGCTGTGTCAGCAATCTGTACAGAGGCAGCATAGCACACAGAGAGAACAGACACATAGCCAACAATTGACAACAGGGTTATTCATGTTTAGAATTATGCTCATGTTTAAACACTGTACTGGACTGGGGCCTTCAACTGTAAACTGTTCTTGACAGGGACCGGACCTTCCACAGAGCTCGTCGTTAATGCTTAACAGATAATTACTGCTGGTTGGAAACAGGTCAATACAATAGAATTTAAGGTACCGATGGACTGAGAGATATAACATATGTTTATATCATCTGTAAATATATCCAGTGAATGTACGAGGAATGATTTTCAATTCAAATATTAATTTGTCAAAGAAAATATCTCATATTTTATAGATAACAGGTTTACTGTATGCACTGGAGCTTACCTGCATAGCTCTGAGCTCTTCTGAATTCTAGAGAGGGAAAAAGCAATTACTGCCTTGACAATCTATGGCATAGTGAAATACAATGGAGTTTAAAGTATCTTCTGTCTGCCTACCCATGTGTTTATAACATACTCATCTCCATGCTGTTCTAATCTAGTTAATGCACGAGCAATAATTATAATTTTCATTTAAAGAATAAGCGGATAATTTAAAACCAATCAACTTACCCAGCTCTCTTGAGAGTCGATCTGAAATGAAAGGAAACTCCGGTCACTGACCCTAACTAGTTCTTTTCTGATACTGTTTTTAAAATTCTGAGAACTCTGTACAAACAATGCTTAGACAATGGGGCTCAGTCATGCAATTTTTTTTGTGCTAGTAGTTCTTTAACCATGCTAACAGTCCCATTACATTTAATGGAACTACTCACCTAAGTAAGAACTGAGCTTTTAGTTTCAGAGCTTCTTTACGGGAAGAGTGGCAATCACTTGGCCACTGAGGCTGAGATTTATGAGAGCTGGGCACCTATTTTCCTTAAGCTCCCTTGAAAATCCTAGGCATAAATGTTATTGACAATGATATGTTACAGTCGCTGTGCCGTGACTATCAAAGACACAAAGCAGAGAGCAATGTTGGTTCATTCCATTATATAAATACTTCCCCAACATCTTTATATTCAATTGTCTACAGTGCAGTCCCCCATTAACTCAGCCATTCAAAGTGCCTCTAGCCAAAAGTGACTACCGGGGTCTGTTTTTGTAGTTGTAGCCTCATAAATCTTATGTAAATTATTGTACCTGTATCATACAATCAGGCACCAGAAATAAATGTTTTCAGTTCTTATCTTAAACATCATCATTTACCAGTGCTATTGTCTAGCACTGTTGAGTCCTGCCTCACAATTTTTGTGTGATACTGAAGTACAGTGTAAAATGTGTTAGCTAATATGATTGTTGTCTCCCTAATAGCAGTGTTGCAAAAACTAAATGAGCCAAATTCATCCCTGTTGCAGTTCCAATGACTGCCATGGTTTTAAAACGAAGATAATTTCTTTAAAAAAAAAAACTCACAAGCATTAATATTGATAATCTGAGCACTATGGTTAGTGCACATACTATCATTATATACCTGAATCTGTGTAAGTATAAAGATGTCATTACCCTTAGCATCTAGGCTATAATCCTAAGGTGGACAGGGCCACAACATTTTAATGATTTTGCAAGTGTGTGTGAATCACCAGTGCCTTCTGCTGGATGGAATCAGAACTGTTCAACTGCATTTCACAAGCCCTCTACATCTTACAGTTATTGAAGACATTTGTTTAGCTGAAGCCTGTGTTATAGAAATAGGAGAGATCTGTGTTCCATCTGTGCTGTTGTCATGGATGTCCAAGTGGCCATGATGTGTAGAATAGTAACAACTGTAGTCTTACTTAGATTGTAATCCCCTTGAGGCAAGGGCTGTCTTTTTGTTCTGTGTTTGTACAGCACCTAGAACAATGGGGCCCTGCTCCATGACTGGGGTTCATAGGCACTGCTATAATACACCTACTAAATAATGTACAGCACCAAACACTATGGGCTCTTGGGTTATGCCTGAGGATACTTAGTGCTACTGTAACTCACTTAACAAATAATACACACCACCTAGCAAGTGCCATGACTGGGATCTTAGATGTTACTGTAATTCATCTAATACATGTTGTACAGCTCCTAGCACAGTGGAGTTTGGCTAGGTGTTATGCTAATAAATAAATAAATAGATAGATAGATAGATAAAAATTGATTTGTGCCCACAGTTTTGTTACAATGTATTAAGCAAGATAGACTCATGGTCAAAGGAGAATGTTTCTCAATCCCCAAAGAGTGGGGATAATGGGCCACATGCTTTGCTTTCAAAATACAAAAAGCAGGGGTCACACCGTGAAATTAATAGGCAGGTTCAATACAACAAGAGGAAGTAGTGTTTTCACCCAACACCCAGTCAACCTGGTATGTTGTGATGGCCAATTTAATAAATGGGTTCAAAAAAGGATTTGATATATTTATGGAGGACAGGTCTATCAACGGGTATTAGCCAAGATGGTCGGGGATGCAACTTCTTGCTGGAGGCGACCCTAAATCTCTGATAGCCAGCTTAGGATGGATTTCCTCAGAATTGGCTGCTCTGTACACTCCCCCTGAAGCTCTGGTACTGGACAGTGTAGGAGACAGGATAGCGGGCTAGATGGACCTTTGCTATGACCCAGTAGAGCAGATCTTATGTTCCTGAAGTAGAAGCAGAGTCTCACAGGCTGGTATTTGACCACATTTATTGGGCTTCACCTTCCAGATGCCCTAGACAGACTCACCAGAACATTCACCTCTTTTATTCTAAGACAAGTAACAAAACAGACAAGTTTTCTTACCAATATTTTCTTGTATGTCTTGAATTGCTGCAAAATAGTAATTAAAATTAGTGCAATGAACAGCAGAGAGAGAGCGAGAGAGAGAATAGGAACTGAGAGAGTGAGCAAAGAGTTAGTGATCCATGGAAAATATTGTGAAAACTATTCATAGAGAATTCTACTATTACACATGCATAGCAGGGATCCTGCTAAATTCTCACTCAATATTTAATAGCCATCTGTTTTTACGACTCAGTCTGTGTGCCATTTATTTCAAACAATAGAGTGCAAAACACTTGAAGAGGCTTTGAGTGATCTCTGTCATTATTTTTATTATTTGTAGCTTGCCAACAGCATGCTACATGCTTTAAGACATTTAACTCAACGAGGCTCCTGTCACTAAGAGCATGTCATGTACACTGACAATTTCCTGTAGAGATGAAGGATGATATGCAAAAAGAGTGATTGACAGAGATGTTTAGCAGAGTCCTCTTAGTTAGTTGCACAATTAATCTTTAAATGTGTGTATGTTTGTTTAATATTTCTTTTATCTCATTATATGATGAAGCAGATCAGTTTTTTTTTTGTTTATTTCAGAACTGTGAAGAAATTATAAATGGAAAAAGGGGAAAATTGAAAAAAAATGTTTGTGAAAATTGTTTCCATTTTTTCAAGCAGCTCTACTTTGTGGAGCTCGGGTTTACAGGCATTAGAAGTGAAATGTGTTTTAATAAGAGACTTGCAGTTATATAGTGTGGAGGTACTTTGGATCATCATTGGTCTGTGAGGTTTAAAGCACAGGGGAAACGGGACGAAATCATGGATGAAAAATCGAATGAAAGTTGCAGTTGCAGGTGGAGCAAAGAAGGTGTTGGAGGAGAGAAGAGAAACTATATTGGAGAAATCAGACAGGAGATGAATTTTAGGACAACAATCTCATCTTTGTTGTAGATTGCAAGGGAAAGCTAGTGAAAGACTATTACGAGAAGAGTGGACTTACATCAGGGGAGAAATTAGGTGACTAGTCACGCAGAATTTGAGTCAATGGAAAGTGGGAGGGGATGCGGTGAGGGTCTAGCAGGTTGTAAAGGTGGACATTGTGGTGGTCAAGCTGAAAGCTGTAGAAGGTGGTGGAAATTGAGTAGAATGAGCCAATATCATTGTGGAAGAACACAAAATAGTCAATCCTGCCCACTCCATTAACCTATGGGAAAATGGAGAGAGAGGAGAAGGAAATGATGACAAAGCTGCATTCCAAGGGAGATAGAGAAGGGAGGAAGAGAGCAGGGATTTTGAGGAAAATAAATTCATTTTGTGGTTGCTAGTGGCAAGACAGCCTGGGAGTGGTATCTGAAAGGCAGTCAGAGATGTGTGACTGAATGGAGAGAAGAGATAAGAGGTGAAGAAGATGATCTATGAGTCTTTGTTTTAGAAGAGCTAGTAGAAGCTGTGTGTTCAAATGATGTCCCACAGGGAGAGAGAGCATAGGAGAGGGTCAAAGGCATAGAGACACCAGTGGAGATCTCTATCCAGTCCCTAGTATGGGAGCAATGATTATGATGTCGGTAAGTAGGCAGCTATGTATGATCACCTTTTCTAGCATTCAGCCCCATTTATTCATAATCTCTGACAGTGATTGAAAATAAAATACATATAATAGTCATTCAAATAAAAAATATGCTGCTGTTCATTTTTATAAAGCAGCTTATTTTCATTTATGGCAAAGCTCTGTCTGTCTACACTGAGCATTTTAATAAAATGAGACTTACCTATTTGATCTGTCCTTTTGTTCGTCTCTAAAAGAGTAAATGAATGAAAAACAAGAACAAATGCATGTTACTGGGGTAGTGATCGGCTTTAATTGAGAGAGTTCATGGATTCCAAGGGTAGAGGGGCCATTGTGATCACCTAGCCTGACCTCCTTTATAACATTGGCCATAAAACTGCCCCCAAATAATTCGCGGGGTCCTGGGTGAAAAGCTGTGAGCTGGGCTGTGACACTTTATTCCATATTATTCCATTGTTAAACCAGATTCAAGTCTTTGCAAAATGGATATGAAAACAATTTCTAAAATAATAAATAACCCATGAAATTAAAAAAAAAATCTAAATGTCTCCACACACATCCAAGAAAGAGCATTTCACTTGGAAATGATCTACAGTCAATTATCCATATTTAATATTGAAAATCTCAATTCATACAAGAACTTGACTGGGCCTGTTAACCAGACAAAAATACTTAGGGATTGTGGTCTTTCTTCTATACGTGCACATGAACACACATAAGAGAAATGACGAACCATAAGAGCATTTGCATTCTCACCTAGTGTGGAGAGCAGACGTTCTTTTTCTGAAAGAAATTTAAATATCATTGTAAGATAGAAGGCAAATGTCGTTTAGTCTATTTTATGGCATTTATGAAATATACATTACACTTTACACCTATATCTATAATTTATTTTAAAATGCAATCATTCATACTGTATAGGTCAAATTCTGCTCTCAGTTACACTAATGCAAATCCAGTGTAAACTCACTGATTTAATCTATGAGCATATCACAATGTTTTTTACTTTATTTGAATATTTGTATAGTTCACTACATTTTTAGGTGTAACTGAAAATGGGACTGTATTGTCAAAAACACAAAATTTTAAAATCCATATGCAACAACCAAAAGTTTAAAATGTTCAGGCAAAAACCAAAAGTTTTTGTTTTAGAAATGTGCAGTGTTTGTATGAATACTGTAGGTTTTCCACAGAACATAAACACTTTCTGGAAGAAAAAATAGTGACCCCCGCCTCCAAAATTTTGAACAGGCCAAACTTTGGACCTTGTTGAAAAATGCAGTATTCCCGTGATTTTGATATATCTCTCACACACAGCCTTAGACATTAGACTATATTTAGTACTGCCTTTATCTCAGCCAACATAATATATTAACATAATCTGCCTACGTAGATCTCAATGAAACTATATAACCAACCAGTATCAAACAGATCCCCATCATTCATGAATCAAAATCTATTAATACTTTTTTGAAGTAAATTACATAATAAATTTTCATGCTCAGATCGTACTTACATATGAAGGTTTTCTGGTGTTATATGATATTCTAAAGATTAGTCTTGTTTAATCTATCATATACAGTTATTCAGTCATTACATATATTGTACTTAGTATAAATTATACTTTGAGTGATTTACTCTTGGTTCCTTTCTTCCTTATTTTTTGTAGTGGATTAAGATTCAGTTTTTAAGTTTTTTGTAGTAGTTCATATCCACTTTTGATTGATTTTACTTTGGTTGTTTGTGGTGACATACAGAAGCTGATTTTAATTTTGATTTGATAGGAGATTAGCACCTGAGTTAAGAGTTCAGTGAGACTACTTGGGTATTTAAAATTGAGCAAATGCTTAAGTATTATGTTGGATTTCAGCCTAGGCTTGTTTCACTTAAATGCATCAGTGATCTAATAATGTTCCTGTAGTTTGAAGTTTCTTTTGAGAGTACCTGCGGAACTGAAATATGGAAGCTCATGAGACTAGGAAATGACTTTACTGTAATTTCTTCTTTTCTTTCCTTTCCTTTCTTTTTTCCCCCCAAAATGAAATTTTATTTTAAATTTTCTTGCCTTCTGAAAGACAGGGCAGCAGCAGGTCTAGATTTACTCATAATTACCCATACTTAGTGGCTTTCTAATTATTATGTGTGCTACATTCCCTATGGAGAGAAGTTGACATGCTTGATAGCAAAGCTCACTCACAGCAAAATTTTCCCCGGTGCAGAATGAATATCTTAATTCCTATTTAGGACCTCAGACTAAAATTTAAGAGAGACGTAACTCATGCACAAGACTAGTGTTGGCTCTCTAAGGCTATGGCTACACTAGAGAGCTTACAGTGATGCAGATGGATTGGTGCAGCTAAGTTCTCTAGTGTAGCCATTCTAAACTGATGGGAGAGAGCTCTCCAGTAGATTTAATTAATCCTCATACAACAAATGGCTATAACTTTATCAGCAGGAGAAGCTCTCCCACTGACATAGTGCTGTCCACACCGGCACTTAGGTCGGTGTAACTTACGTTACTTAGGTATACTTAGGAGCTTATTCAAACCCCTGAGTGACATAACTTGTTGACTTAGTTGGGGTTGGTCCTGCTTTGATCAGGGGGTTGGACTAGATGACCTCCTGAGTTCTCTTCCAACCCAAATCTTCTATGATTCAATGCTTCTGTGATAATTTACCGACCTAAGCTGTAGTGTGTACATAGCCTAAATCTCACGTAAGCCTTATTTTGAGGGCATAAGTAAGTCTTTAGTGGTGAATAGCCTGGTGTAATCCCTTAGTGACAGATAGATTCAGAGATTCTTATATTAACAAAAGTCCTAGTCCTCAGTGATTCCTTTACCTGGGTAAGGACTGACACCTCTGTGGTTAATGTCTTGGAAAATTTCAGCATGCTATGTAATACTGTCTCCATGAATCTGACTCATGGAAATACTCCTAACACCTTATGTTATATCGCATCAAAAATATATTTACCTTCTTCCATTGTTTTCTTCTCAGTTACTGCAAATACATGGAATCACATTGCAATGTTAAATACTCTTATAAGTTTCCCAAAACCTTATTTCAACCACAAAACTGCTTTAAAATACAGGACCAGATTCTCTCCATTTAGGGAAAACCTGCTTTAGGAGACAGGAACACATTGTTTCACTTGAAGATCATCTCCTCATTCACTGTATTGGAAGATGGTTTCTTCCAGTTCACTGATTATGCAGAGAATCTGACGACATAAAGCAACGGATGCCCATCATCTGTGAAAATGTCAGGATACTTATAGAGACCACTGGCCTCAGCACATCCCCCCAACCCACATCCTCTGACTTTACAGGACAGCTTCTGAGTGAGCCAGACAAAGCCATCAGTGAAGAGGATCAGATATCAACTGGTACAATGATTGGGGTGGGAAAAGAGGGGCATCAGAGTGAAGTTTTGGGAGAGCTGAAAAATTAAGGAAGGAGTCCAAAACAATTAAGTGTAGGTGAAGTGAAATAAATAGAACCGATCATGAGACTTACAATCTGCTGAAGAAGACTAAAGTGAAACTTTAATTGAGGAAGAATTTTTTTTTACGAGAGAAATATTATGGGATGTGACATTTCTAGGATACCCCATGAATACCCACAAGGGAAATGAGTGATCAGAGGAGCTAAATGCTCACCCAGCTTTTTAAATAAGTCCAGGTCTTGCCCTAGTCCTGAATGAATCTTATGGACTAAGAGCAAATCCACTATGGCCAAACATAATTCCCAGGCAGACAACCAGCAGGAGGCAATCTCTCCTGTTTCCAGTGCCTATGTTATAAAAGGCTTTGAATTTTATACTTTACCTAGTCTATATTGGAGGATATAAGTGATTTCTTCATGTACATGAGCAACACTTTTCTACAACTGTGAATGATTCTGGAACAATGTCCACATAAGGATGAATGGCAGAAGGCTAGCCTGAATGTGATCTATTTTAATAACAAGATCTGTCTATAACAGAAGGAAACAAACTTTCCCAATGAGCCACTAATGGCAATAGTTGCTGTTGCTCAATTCCTGAATATAAACCCCAACTCCTATGAAATCATTGGATGCATACTGCAAACGTTAAAAGCACCCAGCTGTTGACCACAATTAAAACAGAACAAACCCACCCATCTCCTATCTTTTATAAACAGCTTCTCAGATCAGAACAGCAACTGCTACATTAAACTTTTGTTCTAAAATCAGAGAAATGTAGGGGCTGAAAGGGACCTTGAGAAGTCATCCAGTCCCACCCTCTGTGCTGACGCAAGACCAGGTAAACCTAGACCATCTCTGAGAAGTGTTTGTCGAACCTGTTCTAAAAACTCTCCAGTGATGGGGATCCCACAGGCTCCCTGGGACTATGTCAAAATCAAGATATAAAATATGTTGATATTAATTTGCATTCACCTGCCTAATTACTTACCTGATTGAGATGTTGTGTCATTATTCTCTGAAAAAAATTAAAATGCCTTTTGAAAATGAAACACTTTTCATAGCATCCTACAATAGTTTTGACTGAAACAGTCACTGTCATGAACGCTAAGTCTGTAATCCTGAACCATCCATTGTGTCTATTCTGGCCTTGAATATATTTATATGTGAGGCATTTAAAAATTGTCTTTCAGAACAAGGAATTTATCTGGTAAGGAATTATAATGTACAGACCCTTATATTTAATTTTTTGAATCTGCCCCTAGAAAACTCATTTCAGTTTTTGTTTGGTTTTAGGATAGTGTAAGAATTCCATATCATCTGTTTAAACATTTTCACATATTTATTGAAAAAACATACAAAGAAATACTTACTTTTCAATTTATACCCTACAGCAGCAATAAGGGCTATGCTAAGAAATAAAATGACCAGGAAAGCAGCCATCCAAGGGGAGGTGGTTGGGAAGAAAACATCTGAAAAATATGTGAAAATGTCAGTTACATTCCAATAATTCTTAAGAAACATCATGAAAATTATAAGGCCAACCAAATGGAGTCTGTCTGAGGAGCTGGTGAAATCAGATTTCACTTGAATTTAAAGACTGCTGTTTGTTTCTGGCAGAACAAAGTCGAAATGAATTTAGATCAAAAGATTCTACATATCTTCAAGGAAGGATATCATGGAGAACAGAGCTGTGGGCTCCTCCAATGTGTTCTGGAAAAGCACACACCTTCAGCTACACCCAGCTCACCTTACTCATGCAGATAGAAACACCCCAGACACTGGCATGTCTCACATGAGTAAGGTTCACAGGATTTACCTCAAATACCCTTTCAGCGCTAGTATCCATACAGAAATTGTATGCATATTTAATAACAGGTTTTAATGTGCACATATTTAAATTATAACTTGTCCTCCATCAGTCCATGAAATGGTGAAAGTCATACCCACGCTACCTCATGGGCACAGCCCGTGCTGCTTACTGGGGAAAATGCAAGATGTATCTCTTTGCCGTTGCATTCACACCAGAAATAGTATAAAATAAAAAGATCCTCTACTGAGGAAGGGAGGTAGAGAACCTAAAAGTAGTATCCTTGGTGGAGTTACTCAGGTTAATGATATAAACCATTTCTCTGTATGCACTAAAATTAATTAACCCTGTAAACAGCCATGTGAAGTAGGTGGGGAAAATATCATTACCTTCCTATTGTGGTGGGAAAACTGAGAGAAGTTAAGCAACTTCTCTGAGGCCATAGAACAAGTCAGTGGCAAGGCTTGAACTCAATACAGAATCCCTCTACTCAACAGATATAAACGGAACAACTCACCTGGGTGAGTACTTCAAAGTATGAGTAAGGGCTATGGAATCTGCCCAGTAACCATTAAATAATAATGAAAACTTAAACTCAACGTTAATGTTGAAAAATTAAGCACAAAAGATTCAGGAGAGGCCAAAATGAAGGTCATACACACCACCTTAACTTTACCCTCTTTTTCAATGATGCATCATCAGTACATTGAATGAAACCGTTTTCCATATCTTTTAGTAATATTGAAAATGCCAAGCAACTTTGTACATATTCATGTGCTATGAAAGCTGGATCATTATATAGAAAGAAAACATTTAATATTGTACTTGTGCAAATTATGATTTTTAAACTTTTTAACTCGGTCTAATCAAAATGGGTTTTTGCTGGAAACTGACAGGCAAGTATTTAAAAGAAGATAACAGCTAGCTCTTATATTGGGCATTTCATCAGTAGATCTGAAAACATTTTACAAAGGAGGTCAGTATTATTATCCCCAGTTTTGGGCAAACTGAGGCACAGAGAGGGGAAGTGGTTTGCCCAGTGTCACCCATGAGCTCAGCAGCATATTCAGGAATAGCACTCAGGCCTCCTAAATCCTAACCCAGTGCTCCACCTGCTAGACCAGACAGACTCTGGGCATCTATTTCTTACAACAAAGGAGGAGAGAAAAATGGAACCCATCTCATTAACCAAGTAGCCTCTTTATTGAGCCTTACATTCACTGATCCCAATGTGCACTCACCTGAAATTAGGACTCTGGACTCGCTCGCTGTCTTTAGTATGTTATTGATTATTTTGCAGGAGACTTCGTTGTCTGAGCCAGGTTCTATGTTAATGGCACTTTCAATATTGTAGATTCCAACAGATGTCTTTGTGTTGCTGGTCGTAGGCTTTTCTGGTCGGTTTTGTCCTTTACTGTCTAACCAGAGCACCTGGGGCTCAGGGAACCATCCCTCCGACCTGCAGGTGAGGCCAATCCCCTGGTCTGCATAGTCCTCCATGAAAATGGAAGTCTCACCACCTCTAGCTACAAAGAAAGAATAAAAGTTGTTATTACCTTCTCCTCCCCAAATAGTGGAGAGTTAGGGGGATTTCCCACTGCCTTGTACATATGCTGCCTGAGAATTCTGAGAGAATTTGTCACCCCTTCATATGAAATTACAGGGCAAGAACTCTTCCCATGTTAAGTTAAAATAGTGACGTATCTGAAGAAACCTATACATTGGAGCTGTTTCTCTTTGCCTATAGCAGTTCAGAATCTCTCAAAGACCTGAAAGCCTCTGTGGACACACTCCTATTTATCCAGATATCTTGGTGTGCAGATGTGGTGAAAACTCAGTTCAAATTGTAAGCTGTCACTTTAAATTTCAGGGCTTTTTCCGGGTCCCATGTGCTGCGCTCTGCAGAGAAGTGTGAATCTGGGTTTAGCAGCAGTCAGTCTGCAAAGAGGAAGTCTAGAGCAATGTGGGGTGAGTTGGGCCTCTCTGGTATAAGGATCAGCCTGCTTTGTCTCTCTCTGTTTTTTGGTTATTGTGTGTTAGGGTTTTGGATTCTAAGAAATTAGGTAATGTTATATTGCAATCTCCCAGAAAGAGCATTTTATGGCTTTTGTCTAACTTCTGTGTTTGTATGCCGTGACCCCATATCTGGGAGCTAAGTGGAATGCACCATGGTATGACCTAGATGAGTCAGGTAACATTTTACGTAAGGGCTTAGTTCTGTAGGGAAATCTTCTAACATAATGCCCTCCCTGTATAAAACTCATCCTCCATAGAATTTAATTGAGTTCAACAGAATTACATTAAGTCCTGTGAAGGGATACCCCCTCACCTGGTATGAGGAAGGCTAAGGAGCCCCTCTTTGGCCTGTTCCATGCTGACAAGACACACCTGCAAGGTTTGCCTGGACTTGGTGGGGTAACTCACATGACTGGAGCACTGTCATGGATGTGTATAAACTGTTCAGGAAGGAAGGCGGGGGAGAAAAGGTGGAGGAGTTGCATTGTATGTAAGGGAGCAGTATGATTGCTCAGAGCTACAATATGAAACTAGAGAAGGATCCCCTGGGAGGCTAATATGAGGGGGAAAGGAGACCAGGAGAGCTGGCTGTATTTTAAAGAAGCTTTATTGAGGGTGCAGGAACAAACCATCCTGATGTGCAGAAAGAATAGCAAATATGTCAGGAGACTAGCTTGGCTTAACAGAGAAATCTTCAGTGAGCTTAAACACAAAAACAAAGCTTACAAGAAGTGTAAGCTTACAAGTGTAAGAAAGCTTACAAGAAGTGGAAACTCAATGCTTTTTTCACCTCGGTCTTCACAGACAAGGTCAGCTCACAGACTGCTGCACTGGACAGCCCTCAGTGGTGAAAGAATAAGTTAAGGACTATTTAGAAAAGCTGGACATGCACAAGTCCATGGGGCCGGATCTAATGCACCCCAGAGTGCTGATGGAGTTGGCTGATGTGATTGCGGAGCCATTGGCCATTATCTTTGAACACTGGTGGCGATTGGGGGAGGCCTCGGAAGATTGGAAAAAGGCACTACGCTTGATACCGGATATGATGAGATAACTGCCTCTGTGGATATGGGGAAAGTGGTGGATGTGATATATCTTGACTTTAGCAAATCTTTTTATACAGTTTCCCACAACATTATTGCCAGCAAGTTAAAAAAGTATGAATTGGATTAATGGACTATAAGGTGAATAGAAAGCTGGCTAGATCGTTGGGCTCAACGGGTAGTGATCAATGGCTTGATGTCTAGTTGGCAGCCAGTATCAAGTAGAGTGCCCCAGGGGTCAGTCCTGGGGCTGGTTTTGTTCAACATCTTCATTAATTATCTGGATGATGGGTTGGATTGCACCCTCAGCAATTTAATGGATAACATTAAGCTGTGGGGAGAAGTAGATATGCTGGAGAATAGGGATAGGGTCCAGAGTGACCTAGACAAATTGGAGGATTGGGCCAAAATAAATCTGATGAGGTTCAACAAGGACAAGTGCAGAGTCCTGCACTTAGGAAAGAAGAATCCAATGCACCGCTACAGGCTGTGGACAGACTGGCTAAGCAGCAGTTCTGCAGAAAAGGACCTGGGAATTACAGTGGATGAGAAGCTGGATATGAGTCAGCAGTGTGCCCTTGTTGCCAAGAAGGCCAACGGCATATTGGGCTGTATTTGTAGAAGCATTGCCTGCAGATTGAGGGAAATGATTATTCCCCTCTATTCAGCCCTGGTGAGGCCACACCTGGAATATTGTGTCCAGTTTTGTTCCCCCCACTACAATTGTGGACAAATTGGAGAGAGTCTAGCGGAGGGCAATAGAAATGATTAGGGGGCTGGGGCACATGACTTATGAGGAGAGGCTGAGGGAACTGGGCTTATTTAGAGAAGACTGAGTGGGCATTGGATAGCAGCCTTCAACTCCCTGAAGGGGGGTTCCAAAGAGGATGGAGCTCGGCTGTTCTCAGTGTTGGCAGATGACAGAACAAGGAGCAATGGCCTCAAGTTGCAGTGGGGGAGGTTTAGGTTGGATATTAGGAAAACTTTTTTCACTAGGAGGGTGGTGAAGCACTGGAATGGGTTGCCTCGGGAGGTAGTGGAATCTCCATCCTTATAGATTTTTAAGGCCTGGCTAACAAAGCCCTGGCTGGGATGATTTAATTGGTGTTGGTCCTGCTTTGAGCATGGGGTTGGACTAGATGACCTACTGAGGTCTCTTCAAACCTTAATCTTCTCTGATTCTGCTATGAGTCTATGATTCTATTGAGGGGGAGGAGCTTAAAAGTCTAAGCTTAGCACAAGAAGGTGAACAGGAAGAAGGTTGCTCTGCCCAGGGACTACTGGCAGCACAGGGAGTCCAGCCAAGGAGGAGACAGCTACAAGACACACTGCCCCAAAGCCACCCTGAACGAGGTCAAAACAATACACCCCAGGAAGAGGGGTGGAAAGTAAACCCCATAAAAGGGCAACAGTCTTAGTGAGACTGAGCCCTTAGAGATGATCCTCTAGGGGCTGCGTGAGAGACTGGTCCTTGTTCCAGCCAAATCTTCCTTCCCCCCTTGCAAAGGGGAAGGGGAACAAGGGATCAAACCCTCGCCTGCGAGCTGTAGCTGGCCAACAGATTCCCCTGAAGACTGTTGACAGGGGGAGAAGAAGGGGTAAAGGAAGGACATTGGACCCTGGAGCCAAGGAAGGCCCCTCCCCCACGTCCCTTTACTCTTTGTTGGCCCCACATGGTTAGTGTGATACAGCAGGGCCAGGGAGCAGTGAGAGAGTGGTCAAGGGAGATATATAAGCCCTAGGCTAATTAAGGCATGGTTCCCTGTAGACTAGGGAGGGTTGCTACAGGTTAATTGGGGCACCTGTAGTCAGTTAAGGCCCTGCCAGGAATCTAATAAAACACCCTGCTTCAGGCAGACAGGGTGGTGTGAGGGAGGAGAGAAGACTGGAATTTGGAGGTGTGTTCCTGATAATTGAAATACCAGAGAACAGGAGGAAGGGAGACCCTGCCCCAGCAGGGCAGGGAGACTCCCTTTTCCACCATCTAAGGACTGAGGGTAACCCTACCCAAGGTGGAAGAGGGTAAGAAACCCGCAGGGTTGTGAGGGGCTGGGACTCAAAGTGAGGCACAAACCCAGACCCCTTCCCCACTTCCCTCCTTTACCACCTTCCCGGGCCACTAGCGGGGCCCTTGATGCCCCAAGAGCAGGGGCAAGGGGTGGCATCCTAGCCCCCCACCAAGAAAAGCGCAGGACCCACTATACAAACATCAGCCATTTTGCCACATTATATACTGCATTACCTTAGAGTGAAGAGAGAGAGAGCCATTCCACTCACCTGTCACATCCAGTTCAACCACCACCTCATCATACCAGGTCCCCAAAGAGACACTGCAGGTGTATTTCCCTTTGTCAGAGACAATGACATTCTTCAGGTTTAGAGACACGTTTCCTGCTTGAAATTCAGTTGGGAAGAACAGCGTTCTGTCCCGGTATCTCTCATCCTGTCTCTCCTCGTTATTTGGTCCATCATAGGTGCTCACATCTATTTTTTCTGAGGGTCTAGAAAGTATCCACTGGACAGTAATTGTCTCAGGGTTAATATGAGTTGTCAGATTGCAAGGCAGGACAACCACTTCTCCAATGATAGCAATGACAGGATTCTGAGGAGGGATGATTTTAAACTGACCTGTGTGTAGACAGAAACAGAGGTTGTATCCATTGTCGATGCTCTCATTTGTTGATTCTATAGGAAACTATCGGCAAATAGTTTTGGGTCAACTGAAACAGCAATTTTCATTGAATAAACTATTTGGCTGAAATATTTCACCCCGCTCTAGTTGCACTTTTACACAGGAAAAAATGGAACTGGTAATGCATAGCCAAAGCACCAAAAACTCCTACAAGGGAAGAACCACCAGCTGGGATGGTAGTTGCACAACCATGCATGGGCACACTTATGCACATACACAGGTCCATAGATTCCAAGGCCATAAAGGACCATTGTGATCATCCAGCCTGACCTGTATCACACAGGACAAAGAAGTTCCCTAAAATAATTCCTAGAGCAGATCTTTCAGAAAAAACCTCCAAACTTAATTTAGAAGATATCAGTGAAACAGAATTCACCACGACCCTTGGAAAATTGGTCAGTTACTCTCACCATTAAACATTTATATCTGAACAGTCTGAAATACTATCACACATTTGGTATTTTAGTCACAGATGCGATATTCTGCCATTCTTTCTCACAATGACTAACCCTGTGACTTGTAGCACTGACTTCAAGTGGGGCTATCACTGGAAATAGGTACTACCTAACATCAGTAAGTGTCTCACTTTGCATATTGAAAGGTGTGCCCACTGGATTTTGTCCTAATATGTTTTGCATGGCTCTTCCATAATGGGGGCTTCAATGATGTGGGTCCATATGATCTGTTATGGGACATTCAGATTTTGATAGTGAATTTTAGTGATCATGTAAGGTACACGAAGAACAGCCCTGGAAATTGATATGAGAACCTGCCTAGTAAATTATCATAGGCCAATGAACAAAATAAGTCCCACATTAACTCTATGGTGAGGGATTGAGTATCACTTAAGTGGTGCGGAGAAGTGAATTGCTCTCCCAAAGGGAATACATTTGTCTGTATGGATAAACTGTATTAGAATAGTACGTAATGTGATTGTTTGGCTTGCATTTGAGTCAAATGGTTCGGTTCGGTTTTGGGTCCGATTTTATTTAATCTATTCGTTACTGACCTCGGAACCGAATGCAGGAGTGGGCTGATAAAGTTTGCGGATGACACAAAGTTGGGAGGTATTGCCAATTCGGAGAAGGATCGGGATATTCTGCAGGGAGACTTGGATGACCTTGTAAATTGGAGTAACAATAATAGGATGAGATTTAATAGTGAGAAGTGTAAGGTGATGCATTTAGGGATGACTAACAAGAATTTTAGTTATAAGTTAGGGACGCATAGGTTGGAAGTGACGGAGGAGGAGAAGGACCTCGGAGTCCTGGTTGATCGCAGGATGACTATGAGTCGGCAATGTGACGTGGCTGTGAAAAAAGCTAATGCGATCTTGGGATGCGTTAGGCGAGGTATTTCTAGTAGGGACAGGGAGGTGCTGCTTCCGTTATACAAGGCGCTGGTGAGACCTCATTTGGAGTACTGTGTGCAGTTCTGGTCTCCTATGTTTAAAAAGGATGAACTCAAACTGGAACGGGTACAGAGAAGGGCCACTAGGATGATCCGAGGAATGGAAAACCTTTCCTATGAAAGGAGACTCGAGGAGCTCGGTTTGTTTAGCCTAACCAAAAGAAGGCTGAGGGGGGATATGATTGCTCTCTTTAAATATATCAAAGGGATTAATACAAAGGAGGGAGAGGAATTATTTCAGCTTAGTAGTAATGTGGACACGAGAACGAATGGATATAAACTGGCCGTGGGGAAGTTTAGGCTTGAAATTAGACGAAGGTTTCTGACCGTCAGAGGGGTGAAATTTTGGAACAGCCTTCCGAGGGAAACGGTGGGGGCGAAGGACCTCCCTGGCTTCAAGATTAGGCTTGATAAGTTTATGGAGGGAATGGTTTGATGGGATAACATGATTTTAGTCAATTAGGCATTAACGTGCCATCGCGGGTAGAATGAGGGTCCGGCTGTAGAATCTTGCCTGTATGCTCGGGGTTCTGCTGATCTCCATATTTGGGGTCGGGAAGGAATTTTCCTCCAGGGTAGATTGGCAGAGGCCCTGGAGGTTTTTCGCCTTCCTCCGCAGCATAGGGCAGGGGTCGCAGGCTGGAAGATTCTGTTATGGGTGGGACAGCTTTTGTGGCCTGCATCATGCGGGAGGTCAGACTAGATGACCATATTGGTCCCTTCTGACCTTAAAGTCTATGAGTCTATGAGTCTAAGTCATATGAGGTTGAACAGGACCGAGGGGACTGGTTATATGGAAATGTACCTGGAAAATAAAAAATTTAGACAGTTTTTTTTAATGAAACCTTATACCTCGCAAAGTAAAGGATGACATATGAATACATCATTTTTGTAATCTATGGTTTTCCATTGGCCCTGGTAATGATTAGTTGTTTCATTGCATATGTTTAACACAGAACCTATTTACCTGTAATCAAATGTGGCATCTGTAGAAAAGTCAGTATGTGAACAGCTGTCACCCAGTGAAATACGGACCCCATCGCTGTGTGGGCTTTCAAGACATCAATAGGACAGTGATGAAACATCCAAGGGAAATCTTTAGTCTTCCAGTCTCTTCAAATGCAGAACAAAAAACGACAGCAGTGAGGGTAGAAATTGCTCAACACAGTAGGAAAAATAAAAAAAAACCTTATAGACAAAGGACCTGATCCTGCTATTAATTGGAGCAGGATTGGAACCAATGTTCCTATGTACACTGAGCTGTGTTGAAGAAATATACCCGTTACAGACCCTACTTAGTCTTTCAAAGGTGTGCAGAATTTTTATTATCTTTACTGATAATTTTCCCACAGGAAGGAAGGAATAGGTAGTGCTCACCAGGGCCCTTGGGAAATGCCCAGGGGTTATAAAAGGGATTTTGTCAGATACATTTTTTTTAATTAAGAACCCATATGTAAGTTCTTAGCACTAAAAGATTATTGTGGGACAACTGCCATCTTGACTGACACTGAGGACTGAAGTGGGGATTTAGAGAACTGAAATCGTAGACTGTTATGATTGAGCTAGCTAGACAGGTACTTAATGTGAGAAAAGTAACATCTGTATACCACCTATGAAGTGATCACTACACACACACAGAGTGGATTACAGTTCCTCATAGAAGGCCTGACCCAAAGCTCACTGAAGTCAGTGCCTTTTTTTAATAGGGCTTTGGATCAGGCTCTAAAAGATGTATTGCTAATTATCTATCTGTTAACAGGCCCCTTGAGAGAAATTTGGGGCCCCACCCCCTCCCATTTCACTGAATTTAAGCAGATGTTACAGATCATTAATGATCTAGAGGATGGCTTGGATTGCACCCTCAGCAAGTTTGCAGATGATACTAAACTGAGAGGAGTGGTAGATACGCTGGAGGGTAGGGATAGGATACAGAAGAACCTAGACAAATTAGAGGATTGGGCCAAAAAAAGTCTGATGAGGTTCAACAAGGACAAGTACAGAGTCCTGCACTTAGGACAGAAGAATCCCATGCATTGCTACAGACTAGGGACCGAGTGGCTAGGCAGCAGTTTTGCAGAAAAGGACCTCGGGGTTACAGTGGACGAGAAGCTGGATATGAGTCAACAGTGTGACCTTGTTGCCAAGAAGGCTAACGGCATTTTGGGCTGTATAAGTAGGAGCATTGCCAGCAGATTGAGGGATGTGATCATTCCCCTGTATTCGGCATTGGTGAGGCCTCATATGGAGTACTGTGTCCAGTTTTGGGCCCCCTACTTCAAGGGGGGAGGGATAGCTCAGTGGTTTGAGCATTGGCCTGCTAAACCCAGCGTTGTGAGTTCAACCCTTGAGGGGGCCATTTAGGGATTTGGGGCAAAAATCTGTCTGGGGATTGGTCCTGCTTTGAGCAGGGGGTTGGACTAGATGACCTCCTGAGGTCCCTTCCAGCCTTGATATTCTATGATTCTCTGGTTTGGGGCCCCCCATTGTGCTCAGGGTCCTAGTACAATTGTTCCTCATTTCCTCCCCTCTGATCAACCCTATCTGCTAATAATATATCCCCATTATCAAGTCACATAGGAAAGATTGATCAGTGTAGAATTTGAATAACAACCCATCCATCCACACACACCCCATCCCTCCTATATCTAATTATAAATTCCACATAATTCTTTTGATATTTTTAAACTCAGTCCTGCCCAGCTCAGGTTGGAATGGGACTGGATTCTCCGTGGAGTCCAGCAATGCTCCTGGATAGACACAAGGGCACCCAGCAAAGCACACTAGGCACTCAGTCTTCTGTAAGGGTGAGTTACAGCATTCTCCCAACAAAGGAAAATGAAAGATCAGAGCTCAAATGGAGGACAGATCTCCTGCAGAACAAAATGGAACTACACATCAGTTCCCATTACTGTACTTCTCAATCCTATCAATGCACCTTTCTGTCAATCAGTCTATACGCTCTCTATGCACACAGAAGTTAATATCAGAGTGTGCTTTTCACTAGGTCTGGAAGGAAATAAAGGGAAACAAAGATTTAAAAGGGGGGAGGGAATAGATAGGCCTGATTCTCTGTTCATATAATCCATAGAGTTACTCCAGATTTACACCTGTGTGAAAGCAGAATCAGATCTGTTTTTAAAAAGGGTCAAATGTTTCTGTCTTAACTTTCAAAATATTTTACTCCCTTTTTTCAAAAGAAATCAGAAACTATAATTATCTCCAGGTCCCCTTTGCCACATAAACCAGAAAGGGGATTACTCAAACACAGACAAAACGCTAAAAAATAAAGGCTCATTAACTTTCAATGGCATTTTGGTGCCTAGCACCCATAGACCTTATTTAAAATCGCATCCACAGACTGATACAGATACATACACAAAAAGGTTGGCCATCCATAAATTTATGTATAAACTGCCTGGAAAACACCGGACATATTTAATTTTTCAATACAAAAGGAGAGCGTTTACAGACAACCTTTTTGTGTGCGCTTGTGGCAAAACCAATACATTGCAGTGGAGAACACAGTCTTCTTTGTCTTGGCTGATTTGACAACACAGCTCTTTTAATCATCGTTACTGTTTTATAAAATAAGCACAATGCTCACACCCCACTATTAATATAAGGAGCTGTCTGAAAACTCTCCCTTACAGAAACAACCTCAAATTCCTCATCTTTCTTCACGTCTGTTGGCTAGTTCACTTTATCCCTGAGATTAATGCCTGAAATAAGGTGAAACATAAACTATTCTGAGCAAATTCCTTCTTACCTGCAAATGACAGTAATGTTTCTCTGTCATGCAGTTTCAGACCTGGAAGAATCTAATTTTAATTCTCAAATTTAATCAGCCAGTGAGGCTTCTTTTTACCAGATCACTAGGCCAACATCCATCTGAATATCCCTGTAAACACGACAAGTTTTATTTCTGTTTTAGCTAAAATGTGATTTCTTACCTGAATAGCAGAATCCGGGGCAGCCATTACATGCTGTATGGGGATTAAGGCTGAAGCAGAAACTTTCTCCTGTTACAGATCCCTTTTATGGCTATTGAACTTTGTTCTTTACTCTTCTGTATTTATCTAGTGTGAGTTTAATAATTTGCTCAGTGGAGTCAGTGTACGGAAGAAATCATGTGACAAACGAGCAATACCATCCCTGCCCCACTTCCTCCAGGGATTAATTGTAGTGTGTTGAAAACTGTGTTTAAATTACAAGCTATCACTTTCAGTTTGCAAAGGGTTTCCTGGTCCTGATTGCATGCTAGGCGGCTTTGCAGAAAGGTGTGCATTCTGAGTCTTTCAGCAGGCAGCCTACAGAGAGCCAGCCTAGAGCAAGGTGGGGTGAGTTCTGCCTCTCTCTTTTAGGGAGAAGCCTGCTCCCTCTCCAGGGCCGGCTCTAGGCACCAGCATTCCAAGCATGTGCTTGGAGCGGCACTTTTCAAGGGGCAGCACTCCGGTTATTATTATCTTTTTTTTTTTTTTTTGCTTCAGCAGCGGTTCTCCAGCTTTTTCTTTTTCCTTGGGGAGGCAAAAAACCTGGAGCCGGCTCTGTATCTCTCTGTTATGCGGTTCTTGTATGGTAGTGTTCTGGATTCTAAGCAATAAATGATGTTAGGTTGCAACTTTCCAACAATCATATTTTATGTTTTTATCTAACCTCTCTGTGTGTGCACCATGAACATAACACTAATAACTGGTGATTGGTCTTTTACCAATAGCAAAGTACTACCCCAATCTTGTTATTGGCTCAGACGTGCTTGTCAGTGTCAAAGGTCTGCCCACTCCCTGCTCAGACAGGAATAGCAGGTGCACAGCAGCAGCTTCCAGATCCAAAGTTCAGGAGGGTTTGCAGGAACATATGCAGAAGGGGAGACTTATAAACGTTAACCCCTTGGGTACCTTTGCAGCACGATTCATCATCCAGCCTATAGTTATTCATCAACCAAATACTGCAATAAAACTGAAAACCATTTTCTATGAGAAAGAATCAGACAGAATAGAGAGATTTGCTTGGGTCTGAGATTCTATAAGGCCAACAGGCAGACTGAAATTCCAGGCAAATGTAAGTCTGAATATTAGCGATACTCTTCATATTATTATTCTGTTTCTGCTCTATTTGAGACTAGCAGGAGCTGTTATGTTGTATTTTCAGAAGCATTTTCCTCTCAGTTTCCACCGGTTGTTTGTCTAGTTTCTGTCTGTCCTGTCCAGAGGCGCACTGGGCACATCTGAAGCACTATTATCTGTGCCTGCACTTGTGAAATTATAGATGGTCACTGATTAGGGGATGTCCCAGAGTCTTTCAGTATTTGGTACTTGGGATTATAATACACTATAATTAATATATTAGTGCCTTGTCTCATGATTTTTGCATCACGGTGTTTCTTCCAACTAACATAACAAGTTGAATCTTTTTGATCAAAGCAAAATTTAAACAACAAAATGGTTGTTTCAACTAAATCAATATTTTAATGAAAAATATTCTTTTGGGGAAAAAAATCTTTGTGTATTCCTACATTCTTCACTTTGTTTCTACCCCATTACTCCCTGCTGGTACCTACAGTATATTAGTGGAATCATGGTTATTTGTAGGTGTCAAGGTTCCTTCCCCACTTTGAACTTCAGGGTACAGATGTGGGGGACCTGCATGAGAAGCTCTACGCTCAATTAACAGCTTAGATCTGGTCTGCTGCCACCACTCCCAAGCACTAATTCCCTTCCCTGGGTAGCCTTGAGAGACTCTTCACCAATTCCCTGGTGAACACAGATCCAAACCCCTTGGATCTTAACACAAGGAGAAATTAACCATCCCCCTCCTTTCTCCTACCAACTCCTCGTGGACCCAGATCCAACCGCCTTGGATCTAAAAACAAGGAAAAATCAATCAGGTTATTACAAAAAGGCTTTTAATTAAAGAAAAGAAAGGTAAAAGAAAACCCTCTGGGAGAGATTAGCATACCAGCTACTCTCACAGACAACAGATTCCAAACACAGAGGATGTTCCCCTGGGCAAAAACTTAGTTCCACAAAGAATACCCAAATACCCAATTTGATGATTCCTCTAATTGCACAAGACAAGTTATAAAGAAATAAACATAAACCTATTTATTTCCTTCACTAATACTCACTAGTTAATAAGAGGCTGAATTCTGGAGCTTTCCCAAAGTGAAACTCTGACTTAGACAAAGGGAACTTCCCTCCTTCCCTTTGAACCATCTTGTCCTCCCATTGGTTCCTCTGGTCAGGTGTCAGCTAGGCTAGGTGAACTTCTTAACCCTTTACAGGTAAAAGAGGCATTAACCCTTAACTATCTGTTTATGACAGTAGGGCAATAGGCTTTAGTGTGAGAAGACCCTCCCTCTGTTCAGATGACAGCATCACAGAGAAAGGTCTTGCTCTCCCACTTGGTGTTGCTCTGTGTTCTGACATGTTGCCCTTAAATTTAAGAGAAAAAGTTAATATTTATATACTGAGCTGCTCTGGAAATAGCAGAAACTCTAGGGCTCTCAGAGTCTAGGCTCCCAGCTCTGCAGCAGGGATCCTGGAAATACAGAGGGCTCTCAAGTTTTCCAGCTTCATTGCTGCAAGTCTGGGAGTCTGGAGGTCCTGGGAAAGGCTCCCAGGGTTTGCAACTCTGGGACAGCCAGCCATGCAGACTGACCTAGGGCTGGATACCCAGGGCTTCTGGGTCAGCTGGAGGTGCAGCCCTTGGGAGTCCCAGAAGCTGCAGAGTGAAACTGAATGAACCGGAAATCCTGAGTTTTGGCCAGCTCTGCCTAGCACAGTGGAACCCGACAAGTGCTTCTGCAGGCACCAATTTCCAGTCCCAAAGGAGATCAGACAGGTTTTGCCCCTGAGGGACTACTGCCACACATGGATGATTTGTCACTTATCCTGTGGATATTGGATTTTTAATTCCACCTGCACTGCGCTCTTATCATCTAGAAATGCTGTGTGGCAGGGTTTAATGTTTAACTACAGAATCATCCTGTTTTATGGACAGGATTTTTCAGATGAGGCTAAGGGAGCTGGGCACCCATATTCCACTGATTTTCAGTTAGGCCCCTGTCAAGGCTGTATCCCTACTTTGAACTTTAGGGTACAAATGTAGGGGCCTGCATGAAAACTGCTAAGCTTATCTACCAGCTTAGCTCTGGTCCGCTGCCACCATCTTAAGAATTCCCTCCCTGGGAAGCCTTGAGAAACCTTTCACCAATTCCCTGGTGAATACAGATCCAAACTGCTTGGATCTTAAACAAGGAGAAATTGACCCTTCCCCCCTCCTTCCTTTCACCAACTCCTGGTGAATACAGATCCAAACCCCCTTTGGATCTTAAAACAAGGAGAAATCAATCAGGTTCTTAAAAAGAAGGCTTTTAATTAAAGCAAAAGGTAAAAATCATCTCTGCAAAATCAGTATGGAAAATAACTTTACAGGGTAATCAAACTTAAAGAGCTCAGAGGAATCCCCTCTGTCTTAGGTTCAAAGTATAGCAAACAAGATAAGCACTCTGGTAAAAGGTACATTTACAAGTTGAGAAAACAAAGTAAATCTAAGACGCCTTGCCTGGCTTGTACTTACAATTTTGAAATAAGAGAGACTTGTTTAGAAAGATGGGGAGAACCTGGATTGATGTCTGGTCCCTCTCAGTCCCAAGAGCGAACAACCCCTTAAACAAAGGACACACACAAAAGCCTTTCCCCCCCCAAGATTTGAAAGTATCTTGTCCCCTCATTGGTCCTCTGGGTCAGGTGTCAGCCAGGTTACCCGAGCTTCTTAACCCTTTACAGGTAAAAGGATTTTGGAGTCTCTGACCAGGAGGGATTTTAGTACTGTACACAGAGAGCTGTTACCCTTCCTTTTATAGTTATGACACGCCCCCCAAATCACAGATAGTGTTGGACGTTTGGTTCCACACTGGCTGTGATTTCTTTCCTGGAGCTCTAGGAGAAAACAGAGTTAATAAGACACACGTAGATTTAGACATACTACTGATTATATAAAAACTAACAATATGTTTCATTCCAAAAACAATTGTTAACCAGTTAACTCTGGGAAACTTTCCCGGGAGAGTGCATCAGCCACTTTGTTAGAAGCTCCAGAAATGTGTTGTATTTCAAAATCAAAATCTTGGAGAGCTAAACTCCACCGAAGAAGTTTTTTGTTATTTCCCTTGGCGGTATGAAGCCACTGTAGCGCAGCATGGTCTGTTTGTAGTTGGAAACGCCGTCCCCAAACATATGGGCGTAGCTTTTCTAGCGCGTACACAATGGCGTAGCATTCCTTTTAGCTGATTGACCAGTGGCTTTCCCTCTCAGACAGTTTCTTGCTGAGAAACACGACAGGATGGAATTCTTGATCTGGTCCTTCCTGCATTAAAACTGCTCCCACGCCTCGCTCGGAAGCATCTGTGGTTACTAGGAACGGTTTGTCAAAGTCTGGGGCCCTTAGCACAGGGTCAGACATGAGTGTTGCCTTAAGCTGGTTAAAGGCCTTTTGACACTTATCAGTCCACTGAACTGTATTTGGCTGTTTCTTTCTGGTTAGGTCTGTCAGCGGGGCGGCGATTTGGCTGTAGTGTGGTACAAATCGCCTATAATATCCGGCCAAGCCTAAGAAGGATTGGACCTGTTCCTTTGACTTTGGAACCGGCCACTTTTGGATAGCATCCACTTTGGCCTGTAGGGGATTTATAGTTCCTTGACCCACCTGGTGCCCCAGGTACGCCACTCTGTTTTGGCCTATTTGACACTTTTTAGCCTTAACAGTTAGTCCTGCCTGCCGGATGCACTCGAAGACTTTTTTCAGGTGCTCCAGGTGTTCTGTCCATGAATCAGAAAAAATGGCCACATCATCGAGGTAGGCAACTGCAGATTCTCCCAATCCTGCTAGGAGACCATCTACAAGTCTTTGGAAGGTGGCGGGTGCATTTCGCAACCCGAAAGGGAGTACATTGAATTCATACACCCCTGCCTGGGTGACGAAGGCTGACCTTTCCTTAGCGGGTTCATCTAGTGGTACTTGCCAGTACCCTTTGGTTAAGTCTAAAGTAGAGATGAATTGGGCATGTCCCAATTTTTCCAATAGCTCATCTGTGCGTGGCATTGGATAGTTGTCAGGACGAGTTACAGCATTTAGCTTACGGTAGTCCACGCAAAAGCGTATTTCCCCATCTGGTTTGGGAACTAGAACCACTGGAGATGCCCATGCACTGTTAGAGGGGCGGATTATACCCATCTGTAGCATGTCCTGGATCTCCCTTTGTATAGCCGCTTGGGCATGAGGTGACTCCCGGTAGGGTGGGGTTCTAATTGGGTGAGCATTACCTGTGTCAATGGAGTGGTATGCCCGTTCGGTCCGTCCTGGAGTGGCTGAGAAAATCGGTGCAAAGCTTGTGCACAGCTCCTTTATCTGCTGTCGCTGCAGACGTCCCAGGGTCGTGGAGAGGTTCACCTCTTCCACGCCACCATTCCTTTTTCCTTCATAGTAGACACCTGCAGGCCACTCCGCGTCATCAGTTTCCTGGGCTGTAAACTGGCAAACGTTTAATTCTCTAGAATAAAAGGGCTTAAGAGAATTAACATGGTATACCTTAGGCTTTATGTTGGAGGTGGGGGAGGCTATGAGATAGTTAACAGCTCCTAGGCGCTCCTGGACCATGAATGGTCCTTCCCACGACGCTTCCATTTTATGGGCCTGGAGCGCCTTTAAGACCATGACTTGGTCTCCTACTTTGAAGGACCGTTCTCTGGAATGTTTATCATACCAGGCCTTTTGCTCTTCCTGAGCATCCTTTAGGTTTTCTTTAGCAAGGGCTAAAGAGTGTCGGAGGGTGTTTTGTAGGTTGTTTACAAAGTCTAGAATGTTAGTTCCTGGAGAAGGCGTAAACCCCTCCCATTGCTGCTTCACCAACTGTAATGGCCCCTTAACCTCGCGGCCATACACAAGTTCAAATGGTGAAAACCCTAAACTGGGATGTGGTACAGCCCTGTAGGCAAAAAGCAACTGCTGCAACACTAGGTCCCAATCATTGGAGTGTTCATTTACGAATTTACGTATCATGGCCCCCAAAGTTCCATTAAACCTCTCCACCAGACCATTGGTTTGATGATGATGAGGGGTGGCAACCAAGTGATTCACCCCATGAGCTTTCCACAGGTTTTTCATGTTCCCTGCCAGGAAATTAGTTCCCGAATCTGTAAGTATGTCGGAGGGCCACCCTACCCTGGCAAAAATGTCTGCTAATGCCTGGCACACACTTTTAGCCCTGGTGTTGCTTAAGGGTACTGCTTCTGGCCATCGGGTAGCAAAATCCATGAAAGTCAGTACGTACTGCTTTCCTCTGGGTGTCTTCTTTGGGAAAGGACCCAGAATATCCACAGCTACTCGCTGAAATGGGACCTCAATTATGGGTAGTGGCTGGAGAGGGGCTTTAACCTGGTCTTGGGGCTTTCCCACTCGTTGGCACACCTCACAAGACCGGACATAATTAGCAACGGCCTTGCCCATTCCCTCCCAGTGGAAGGACTTCCCCAACCGGTCTTTGGTTCTGTTCACCCCAGAATGGCCACTGGGATGATCATGGGCTAAGCTCAAGAGTTTTACCCGATACTTAGTGGGAACTACCAGCTGTCTTTGAGGATGCCAGTCTTCCTGGTGCCCACCAGAAAGAGTCTCCTTGTATAAAAGTCCTTTTTCTACAACAAACCGGGATCGGTTAGAAGAGCTGAGAGGCGGTGGGGTGCTCCGTGCCGCTGCCCAAGCTTTTTGAAGGCTGTCATCTGCTTCCTGCTCGGCCTGGAACTGTTCCCTTGATGCTGGAGACATCAGTTCCTCCTTGGACTGTGGACTGGGGCTTGGTCCCTCTGGAAGCGATGCAGGTGCTGGGGCTTTTTCCATTGACTGTGAACCGCTGTCCGCTGGTGCACTATGTGGTATTTCAGGCTCTGGCTGAGCCTCTTGGGTAGGGTTATCTGCTGCTTCCGCCAGTTTAGGCTCGCTGGTGCCCTCTGGCATTGGAGTTGTAGACGGGGTTGCAAGCGCTGGACTCAGTGCTGGCAATGGTTCTGGTGCTGGTTGCGTTGCCAGTTCCGGTTCTGGGACTGGCTTTGGCTGGGTCTCTGGGATTGGATCCACTACGGCTGTTGCAGTCGTTGGCAGGGGATCCGGTTCCACCACCTGGTTTTGGGTCTCCGGTAACACAGACGGGGCCCTGGTGAACGGCTCAGGAACAGGGATGGGGGTGAAAGCTTGCTTAGCCTGGCTGCGGGTGACTATTCCCACCCTCTTGGCTAGCTTCACATGGTTGGCCAAGTCTTCCCCCAGCAGCATGGGAATGGGATAATTGTCATAGACTGCAAAAGTCCACATTCCTGACCAGCCCTTGTACTGGACATGCAACTGGGTTGTAGGCAAGGTTACAGACTGTGACAGGAAGGGTTGAATTGTCACTGGAGCCTCAGGGTTGATGAGTTTGGGGTCCACTAGGGATTGGTGGATAGTTGACACTTGTGCCCCAGTGTCCCTCCAAGCGATAACCTTCTTTCCGCCCACTCTCAAGGTTTCCCTTCGCTCCGAGGGTATGAGAGAGGCATCTGGGTCTGGGGTTCTTTGGTGTGATTGGGGTGTAATGAACTGTAATCGGTTGGGGTTCTTGGGGCAGTGAGCCTTTATGTGCCCCAGTTCATTACATTTAAAACATCGCCCTGCTAAGGTATCACCGGGGCGATGTTGGTTGCTGGAGACTGGTGTGGTGGGGTGAGAAGGCGTCTGGGGTTTCCCTTGGGATGTGGGTGGGGTCTTGGGTTGTCCCCGGTGATAAGGTTTTGTTTCGGCTTGCCCCTTCTGATATTCGCTCCAACTGCTACTAGCTTTTTTCTTTTCTGTCACCTCCACCCATTTGGCTCCAATCTCCCCCGCCTCGGTTACAGTTTTGGGCTTCCCATCTAGGATGTACCTTTCTATTTCCTCAGGAACACCCTCTAAAAACTGCTCCATTTTTACTAGGGAAAGCAGATCTTCCAAAGATTTAACATTTGCTCCTGATACCCAGGCATCACAATTTTTGTCAATGTGATAGGCATGCCAGGTAAATGACACATCTGGTTTCCACCTTAGGGCTCGGAACCGCCGACGGGCATGCTCGGGTGTTAGCCCCATTCTGAGTCTGGCCTTGTTTTTAAAAAGTTCATAACTGTTCATGTGTTCCTTAGGCATTTCAGCCGCCACTTCTGCTAAGGGTCCACTGAGCTGCTGCCTCAGCTCTACCATGTACTGGGTTGGAGGGATGTCGTATCCAAGGCAGGCCCTTTCAAAATTTTCTAAGAAGGCCTCAGTATCATCGCCTGCCTTGTAGGTGGGGAATTTCCTGGGATGGGAAGTGGTACTTGGAGAGGAATTGTTAGGATGGTCTGATGCATCCTGCTTAGCACTTGCTGCTTCCAGTTCATGCTTCCTTTCTTTTTCTCTCGCCTCCTCTTTGGCTTTTTCCAGCTCCATCTCTCTCTTGTGGGCCTCCTCTTTGGCTTTCTCCTCTCTTTCATGGGCCTCCTGTTTGGCTTTTTCTTCTCTTTCATGGGCCTCCTGTTTGGCTTTTTCCTCGAGTTTTTTAATTTGAAGTAGTCTCTGATGTTTTTTCTCATTTTCTTCTGCTTCTAGTCTGGCCAGTTCTAGTTTGCTAGCTGCTTCACTGGTAGTCATTTTCCTGGTTTTCTTGTGCTGGGTCTCACCCTCTGCAGTTGACTGAAACTGGGATGTATTTAGCTCAGGCTCCTGCTGAGTGCTGCTGAGTTAACAGAGAGTTTCTAACTAGCTACTTCCGAGGATGTAAAAAAGAAAAAAAACACAATTCAGCTTGTAAATTATCTTTACCAGTTGTTTGCTCATTAATTGAACCCTTCTCTTAACAAAGGACCTTGTTAAAAAAACTTAACACCTCTGCCTTCAGGCAAGGAGAGATAAGATATGCATCTACCTTCAGCTCTGCTCTCCAAGCAGCTAGAAGGGGAAAAAAATCTCTTACTGGCTTTTGGGTTTAAAACTATCCCACCGCTGTGCCACCATGTCAAGGCTGTATCCTTACTTTGAACTTTAGGGTACAAATGTAGGGGCCTGCATGAAAACTGCTAAGCTTATCTACCAGCTTAGCTCTGGTCCGCTGCCACCATCTTAAGAATTCCCTCCCTGGGAAGCCTTGAGAAACCTTTCACCAATTCCCTGGTGAATACAGATCCAAACTGCTTGGATCTTAAACAAGGAGAAATTGACCCTTCCCCCCTCCTTCCTTTCACCAACTCCTGGTGAATACAGATCCAAACCCCCTTTGGATCTTAAAACAAGGAGAAATCAATCAGGTTCTTAAAAAGAAGGCTTTTAATTAAAGCAAAAGGTAAAAATCATCTCTGCAAAATCAGTATGGAAAATAACTTTACAGGGTAATCAAACTTAAAGAGCTCAGAGGAATCCCCTCTGTCTTAGGTTCAAAGTATAGCAAACAAGATAAGCACTCTGGTAAAAGGTACATTTACAAGTTGAGAAAACAAAGTAAATCTAAGACGCCTTGCCTGGCTTGTACTTACAATTTTGAAATAAGAGAGACTTGTTTAGAAAGATGGGGAGAACCTGGATTGATGTCTGGTCCCTCTCAGTCCCAAGAGCGAACAACCCCTTAAACAAAGGACACACACAAAAGCCTTTCCCCCCCCAAGATTTGAAAGTATCTTGTCCCCTCATTGGTCCTCTGGGTCAGGTGTCAGCCAGGTTACCCGAGCTTCTTAACCCTTTACAGGTAAAAGGATTTTGGAGTCTCTGACCAGGAGGGATTTTAGTACTGTACACAGAGAGCTGTTACCCTTCCTTTTATAGTTATGACAGCCCCTTTGAAAATCCCAGCTTAATTTTCCTTTAATGTTGTGTGACAACTGTATTAGCTATGGACCTGTGTGTGTCCCAGGAAATTAGCAAGAGAAATTGGGTGACGTAATATCTTTTGTTAGACCAATTTCTGTTGGTGAGAGAGACAAGCTTTCAATATTACAGAGAGCTCTTCTTCAGTTCTGGGTGCCACTTCTAGTTCATAATTATTTTATAGTGTATTGGGCATTTCCCCCTCCCTCTCTGGCTGTATTGTTCGTGTGTGGGTGGTTTGAGAGAGAGGCTGGGAGAATGGGAATTGAAGCAAAGCATTCTTTTAGTGGATGGAGCAGCCTGTACCAGCCTACTGTGCTAGGCTCTGGCTGCATTAACATTTTTTGGATTTTAGGCACGTTTTCTTGCCTAATTTCTTTGGTTTCCCATGATGTCATATTGGTATCAGAACTGTGGGATGATAATGAAGCAAACCCATGCTGGCAAACAGAAACAGGGCCACTGCCACAGGTATGATCAGGAGGAGCCAAGCTGGAGCAGGCTGGGCCACAGGAGATGAGACACAGATGGATGGAGACGTTGCAGAGATCTCCCACCAACTGAGAGGGCCAGGGAACCCAGGAAAAAACAGGGAAGGATACTGCCTTCTTCAGAGCCAAATAAATTGGTGGGGAACACCAGGACAGAAAGCATGCACATTTGATAGCAAAATGGGCTGGGAAGCATGCCTGATGTAGTTTAAACTCACAAGTAAGCTGAACTGCTGGTCAGAGAAGGAGAAAATAATCTATTAGGCCATAGGCCTGACTGGAGAAGCCCTGACAGTTCTTAGGTCTTTAGCATGTAGGAGGAGTGTGGCAATTACCAGTCCTCACATGAGTTCCTTGCTGTCAGGTTTGAGGTGGAGAAGCAGATGGACATGGCCACATCCAAGTCTGGTTATGATGGAGGGGCACAGCAGAGAAGCTCCCAAGTATTCCTGGGGGTTTGCAGCAGCGGGTGTGAGTGGCTTATTTATGGCTTCTGGGGAAATGTTCGAGGAGAGGATGCTGCAGCAGTTTGTGGATGGGCTAAACGATTCCAATCTGTAGAGGCAGATAAACCTGAGGGGACCCAAATCCCCGAAGGAGGCCTTGGTAGCAGCCCTGAAAATAAACGCAACCTGCTAAGCAGAAAACCAGACCAGTTAGTTAGTTCACGGTGCAAAGTTTGCCCAGCATCAAACAGGAACTCTGGCAGAGACAGAGATAGAATTCAGTTTTCCTGGGCAGCAATTAGCTGCCCTAACCATGAGACCATCCTTTATTTTCTGGAAATCCCCTCCCTCATTCACTAAACATGCTCCAACTTCTGCAACAAATGAAGTAGGGCCCTATAGACAACAGCCTTCTTTACTACACAAGCCTGATTCATAGCCAGAGCATGGTCCATCCTGTGCACTGAGTGAGGCAGGGGTTCTGTGGGAAAAAAATAGTATGAGATCATGTAACAAAAGATGGTATTACAATACATATAAAGGGGGGGGGCGTGTTAAGGTTGTATGGGCAACCTTAATTCATATATTTCCTAACATTTGAGTGTTTGGCTTTGGAACTTTAACATTTTTAATGTATTTTCAATATGTATTATATTAATCTAACAGTCAAGTATGTTTGAGATTTATGCAGGCCTCTAACCTCCAAATTAAAAAAAAAGAAGAAGCACATTAAGGTGTATGTAGTATGGCCACTCTTTCTGTAATGCATTAGCATATCTTATTATTGCTTTCTAGTCATGAATTTGACAATGGGTATTGATTTTTTCTCTTTCAGAAAAAAACCAAGATGCCATTAAGTAAGTATTCATTGATTTACAAATATTTTCACCAAATTTTATATTCCATATTATTGGGACCTTGATTGATCCCCCACATACCCAGACTGTTCTAGGTAGGAAAGAGGTATTTGGAGCCCACAATGTTGGGTGTGAAAATTAATTACAGAAGAAAGGTTAACTCACAGGCTTAATTGCTCTTTCTGTAAGGTTTAAGGACTGGATTGATATCAGAATATTATGGTAATTTATGAGTTGACATGTAATTTTAATGGGAAATTAACACATTATAAATGTCTGTATTATATTTTTATTAGCATTTATGGGATAACACTTTTTTATTGCTCAAAATGTATACGATAAGTTAAGGCAGTTTTCAAGAAGGCCATTTGGTGCAGGACCCCCTTGGCACATTAAAGAGGTCCTTACAATTCCTTTGCCTACAGCTAACCCTCGGAAAGTCTGCCCACAACATTTCAGCCACTGGGTTCTGTGTGGTGTACGGTAATGGTATTTGGTGATTGTGATAGATGTTAGGATGCAAAGTGATTGTGTTTGTCTTGTCTGAAACACAACAAAACCAGGCTCTCAATTTCTAATCACACACACACACACACACACACACACACACACACACACACACACACACACACACACACACACAAATATATCTACACTGTACACCAGGCCGTCAGCTAGATCCTGGCCAGGGAGCACGGGGAGCTGTGGGGTGGGGACACATGCCAGGGGCTGCTCTCAACCTCCTCACCCCAGGTAGGTGGAGGGTCTGCAGCTCCCGGCCCACTCTGACTTCCGGTTTGGCTGGGGGCAGGGCCTCGGGAGAAAGAGGAGGGGCAAGAGGCCCTGCTCCTCTCACTTTTGGGCAGGCTCTGCTGCCCTTGGCATAGCTACAAACCACAGTGAAAGGCTCCAGCACTGGAGCTCCAGCCTGGAAGCAATATTTTGCAATATTTTGTATTGGTACCAAGCTCCACAAAGAAACTGGAGATATACAGGTGTTGTCTTTAACTTATGCTGCAGGGCAGCAAGCAGGGCATATCTTCAAATCCTTTGACTTTACTGAAGTTAGTCACAAAGACGACTATGAAAGGTTCTGGGTATGTTTGATGCTGTGACAAAATGGGAATTTTTTGTACATTTTTTTATGAGTCCTGTTTATGCTTCAGTTTCCCCTATATGCTACTGTCATAACTATAAAGGGAAGGGTAACAGCTCTCCTGTGTACAGTACTATAAAATCCCTCCTGGCCAGAGACTCCAAAATCCTTTTCCCTGTAAAGGGTTAAGAAGCTCAGGTAACCTGGCTGACACCTGACTCAAAGGACCAATAAGGGGACAAGATACTTTCAAATCTTGGTGGGGGGGAAGGCTTTTGTTTGTGCTCTTTGTTTTGAGGGGTTGTTCGCTCTTGGGACTAAGAGGGACCAGACATCAATCCAGGCTCTCCAAATCTTTCTGAACAAGTCTCTCATATTTCAAACTTGTAAGTAAACAGCCAGGCAAGGCGTGTTAGTTTATCTTTGTTTTCTCAACTTGTAAATGTACCTTTTACTAGGGTGTTTACCTCTGTTTGCTGTACTTTGAACCTAAGGCTAGAGGGGGGTCCTCTGAGCTCTTTAAGTTTGATTACCCTGTAAAGTTATTTTCCATCCTGATTTTACAGAGATGATTTTTACCTTTTTCTTTAATTAAAAGCCTTCTTTTTAAGAACCTGATTGATTTTTCCTTGTTTTTAGATCCAAGGGGGTTGGATCTTGATCCACGAGGAGTTGGTGGGAGGAAGGAGGGGGGATGGTTAATTTCTCCTTGTTTTAAGATCCAAGGGGTTTGGATCTCTATTCACCAGGGAATTGGTGAAGAGTCTCTCAAGGCTACCCAGGGAAGGGAATTAGCTTTGGGAGTGGTGGCAGCGGACCAGATCTAAGCTGGTAGTTAAGCTTAGAAGTTTTCATGCAGGCACCCACATTTGTACCCTAAAGTTCAGAGTGGGGAAGCAGCCTTGACATGGTGGCAGAGCGGTGGGATAATTTTAAACCAAAAGCCAGTAAGATTTTTTTTCTCCTTTCTAGCTGCTTGGAAAGCAGAGCTGAAGGTAGATGCATATCTTATCTCTCCTTGCCTGAAGGCAGAGGTGTTAAGTTTTTTTTAACAAAGGTCTTTGTTAAGAGAAGGGTTCAATCAGTGAGCAAACAGCTGGCAAATTACAAGCTGAATTGTTTTTTTTTCTTTCTACCTCTCGGGGATAGCTAGTTAGAAAGTCTCTGTTACCTAAGCAGCCTGAGCTGAGTGCATCCCAGTTTCAGTCAATTGCAGAGGGGTGTAGCCCAGCACAAGAAAATAGGAAAATGACTACCAAAGAAGTAGCTAACAAACTAGAACTGGCCAGACTAGAGGCAAAAGAAAATGAAAAGAAACATCAGAGACTGCTTCAATTAAAAAAACTCGAGAAAGAAACTGATGAGAGAGCTATGGAGCAGAGAGAAAGAGAAGAGAAAGCCAAAGAGGATGCCCACAAAAGAGCTATGGAGGAAAAACAAAAAGAGATGGAGGAGAGGGAAAAAGAGAGGAAGCATGAACTGGAATTAGCAAGGGCTAGGCCAGATATACCAGCCAACCCTAACAACCCCTCTCCAGGTACCGCTTCCCATCCCAGAAAGTTCCCCACCTACAAGGCAGGCGATGATACTGAGGCCTTCTTAGAAAATTTTGAAAGGGCCTGTCTTGGGTACAGCATCACTACAGACCAGTACATGGTGGAGCTGAGGCCGCAGCTCAGTGGACCCTTAGCAGAGGTGGCGGCTGAAATGCCTAAGGAACACATGAACAGTTATGAACTTTTTAAAAACAAGGCCAGAATCAGAATGGGGCTAACACCTGAGCATGCCCGTAGGTGGTTCAGAGCCCTACGGTGGAAACCAGACGTGTCATTTACCCGACATGCCTACCACATTGACAAAAATTGGGATGCCTGGATATCAGGAGCAAATGTTAAATCTACAGAAGAGTTGCCCTTCCTAATGCAAATGGAGCAGTTTTGAGAGGGTGTTCCTGAGGAAATAGAAAGGTACATCCTAGATGGGAAGCCCAAAACTGTAACCGAGGCGGGGGAGATTGGAGCCAAATGGGTGGAGGTGGCAGAAAAGAAAAAAACTAGTAGCAATTGGAGCGAATATCAGAAGGGGCAACCCGAAACAAAACCTTACCACCGGGGACAACCCAAGGCCCCACCCACATCCCAAGGGAAACCCCAGATGCCTTCTGTGATGTTATTGACATAAACTGGGACCATATAGATCATTGTTGCAACCAAGGTCCTGTAGTGGCACCCAAATCTTGTATAAAGGGGATCAAATGGAGTGTCTAAGACAAGGTTATGGTTTACTGGTTATAATTATGCTGTCTATATGTGTGTATCAGTTTTGTAGTTGAAGTTATGAATATTGGCTCTGTACTGTCTCTATGGCAAACTTATGCTATGCTTCTGGGTGACATCCCAGACAAGCTGGGTTAAGCTCTGCCTAGCGTGCTTGATGGCCCATTAAGGACCATCAGCTATACAATGGACCCATTGAGAGAAGGCAAATATGCCTTCAGACTCAGCAAAGTATGCAGGGACTGGCCCATGTGACTCCAGGCTCCATTTTGCTGTAATTTTCCACAGTAAGAACAAAGAGGTGTTCTTACACCTGGAAAAGACTATATAAGGCTGATGCCTCATCTCCATTTTGTCTTCAATCCTGCTTCATACCTCTGGAGGAACTTTGCTACAAGCTGAAGCTTTGAACAAAGGACTGAGGACCCGTCCCAGCGGGGGATGTATTCCAGCGACTTGATTTGAACCTGCAGTTTATTCTATCGCTGCTGCAAGCCTGAACCAAGAACTTTGCCATTACTGTATGTAATTGATTCCATTTAACCAATCCTAACTCTCATCTCTATCTTTTTCCTTTTATGTATAAACCTTTAGATTTTAGATTCTAAAGGATTGGCAAAAGCGTGATTTGTGGGTAAGATCTGATTTGTATATTGATCTGGGGCTGGGGCTTGGTCCTTTGGGATCAGGAGAACCTTTTTCTTTTACTGGGGTCTTGGTTTTCATAACCATTTGTCCCCATAACGAGTGGCACTGGTGGTAATACTGGAATACTGGAGTGTCTAAGGAGATTGCTTGTGAGTCTTGCGGTTAGCCAGTGGGGTGAGACCAAAGTCCTCTTAGTCTGGCTGGTTTGGTTGGCCTTAGAGGTGGAAAAACCCCCAGCCTTGGGCTGTATCTGCTCTGTTTGAGCAATTTGTCCTGAGTTGGCACTCTCAGTTGGGTTCCGCCAGAACCGCATCATCACACCTTCTCACCCCACCACACCAGTCTCCACCAACCAACATCGCCCCGGTGATACCTTAGCAGGGCGATGTTTTAAATGTAATGAACTGGGACATATAAAGGCTCACTGCCCCAAGAACCCCAACCGATTACAGTTCATTACACCACAATCACACCAAAGATCCCCAGACCCAGATGCCTCTCTCATACCCTCGGAGCGAAGGGAAACCTTGAGAGTGGGCGGAAAGAAGGTTATCCCTTGGAGGGACACCTGGGCACAAGTGTCGACTATCCACCAATCCCTAGTGGACCCCAAACTCATCAACCCGGAGGCTACAGTGACAATTCAACCCTTCATGTCACAGTCTGTAACCTTGCCTACAGCCAAGTTGCATGTCCAGTACAAGGGCTGGTCAGGAATGTGGACTTTTGCAGTCTATGACAAATATCCCATCCCCATGCTGCTCGGGGAAGACTTGGCCAACCATGTGAAGCTAGCCAAGAGGGTGGGAATAGTCACCCGCAGCCAGGCTAATCAAGCTTTCACCCCCATCCCTGTTCCTGAGCCGTCCACCAGGGCCCCGTCTGTGTTACCAGAGACCCAGACAAAGGCGGTGGAACCGGATCCCCTGCCAACAACTGCAACAGCCGTAGTGGATCCAATCCCAGAGACCCAGCCAAAGCCAGTCCCAGAACCGAAACTGGCAACACAACCAGCGCCAGAACCATTTCCAGCACTGAGTACAGCGTTTGTAAACCCGTCTACAACTCCAATGCCAGAGGGCACCAGCGAGTCTGAACTGGCAGAAGCAGCAGATAACCCTACCCAAGAGGCTCAGCCAGAGGCTGAAATACAATATAGTGCACCAGCGGACAGCGGTTCACTGACAACGGAAACAGCCCCAGCACCTACGTCGCTTCCAGAGGGACCAAGCCCAAGTCCACAGTCCAAGGAGGAACTGATGTCTCCAGCATCAAGGGAACAGTTCCAGGCGGAGCAGGAAGCAGATGACTGCCTTCAGAAAGCTTGGGCGGCGGCGCGGAGCACCCCACCGCCTCTCAGCTCTTCTAACCGATCCCGGTTTGTTGTAGAAAAAGGACTTTTATACAAGGAGACTCTTTCTGGTGGGCACCAGGAAGACTGGCATCCTCAAAGACAGCTGGTAGTTCCCACTAAGTATCAGGTAAAGCTCTTGAGCTTAGCCCATGATCATCCCAGTGGCCATTCTGGGGTGAACAGAACCAAAGACCGGTTGGGGAAGTCCTTCCACTGGGAGGGAATGGGCAAGGCCGTTGCTAATTATGTCCGGTCTTGTGAGGTGTGCCAACGAGTGGGAAAGCCCCAAGACCAGGTTAAAGCCCCTCTCCAGCCACTACCCATAATTGAGGTCCCATTTCAGCGAGTAGCTGTGAATATTCTGGGTCCTTTCCCAAAGAAGAGACCCAGAGGAAAGCAGTATATACTGACTTTCATGGATTTTGCTACCCGATGGCCAGAAGCAGTACCCTTAAGCAACACCAGGGCTAAAAGTGTGTGCCAGGCATTAGCAGACATTTTTGCCAGGGTAGGGTGGCCCTCCGACATCCTTACAGATTCGGGAACTAATTTCCTGGCAGGGACCATGAAAAACCTGTGGGAAGCTCATGGGGTGAATCACTTGGTTGCCACCCCTTACCGCCATCAAACCAATGGCCTGGTGGAGAGGTTTAATGGAACTTTGGGGGCCATGATACGTAAATTTGTAAATGAACACTCCAATGATTGGGACCTAGTGTTGCAGCAGTTGCTTTTTGCCTACAGGGCTGTACCACATCCCAGTTTAGGGTTTTCACCATTTGAACTTGTGTATGGCCGCGAGGTTAAGGGACCATTACAGTTGGTGAAGCAGAAATGGGAGGGGTTTACGCCTTCTCCAGGAACTAACATTCTAGACTTTGTAAGCAACCTACAAAGCACCCTCCGACACTCTTTAGCCCTTGCTAAAGAAAACCTAAAGGATGCTCAGGAAGAGCAAAAGGCCTGGTATGATAAACATTCCAGAGAACGGTCCTTCAAAGTAGGAGACCAAGTCATGGTCTTAAAGGCGCTCCAGGCCCATAAAATGGAAGCGTCGTGGGAAGGACCATTCACGGTCCAGGAGCGCCTAGGAGCTGTTAACTATCTCATAGCCTCCCCCACCTCCAACATAAAGCCTAAGGTATACCATGTTAATTCTCTTAAGCCCTTTTATTCCAGAGAATTAAACGTTTGCCAGTTTACAGCCCAGGAAACAGATGACGCGGAGTGGCCTGAAGGTGTCTACTATGAAGGAAAAGGGGATGGTGGCGTGGAAGAGGTGAACCTCTCCGCGACCCTTGGACGTCTGCAGCAACAGCAGATCACGGAGCTTCGCACCAATTTTCTCAGCCACTCCAGGACGGACCGAACGGGCATACCACTCCATTGACACAGGTAATGCTCACCCAATTAGAACCCCACCCTACCGGGAGTCACCTCATGCCCAAACTGCTGTACAAAGGGAGATCCAGGACATGCTACAGATGGGTATAATCCGCCCCTCTAACAGTGCATGGGCATCTCCAGTGGTTCTAATTCCCAAACCAGATGGGGAAATACGCTTTTGCGTGGACTACCATAAGCTAAATGCTGTAACTCGTCCTGACAACTATCCAATGCCACGCACAGATGAGCTATTGGAGAAATTGGGACATGCGCAATTCATCTCTACTTTAGACTTAACCAAGGGGTACTGGCAAGTACCACTAGATGAACCCGCCAAGGAAAGGTCAGCCTTCGTCACTCAGGCAGGGGTGTATGAATTCAATGTACTCCCTTTCGGGTTGCGAAATGCACCCGCCACCTTCCAAAGACTTGTAGATGGTCTCCTAGCGGGATTGGGAGAATCTGCAGTTGCCTACCTCGATGATGTGGCCATTTTTTCTGATTCATGGACAGAACACCTGGAGCACCTGGAAAAAGTCTTCGAGCGCATCAGGCAGGCAGGACTAACTGTTAAGGCTAAAAAGTGTCAAATAGGCCAAAACAGAGTGACTTACCTGGGGCACCAGGTGGGTCAAGGAACTATAAATCCCCTACAGGCCAAAGTGGATGCTATTCAAAAGTGGCCGGTTCCAAAGTCAAAGGAACAGGTCCAATCCTTCTTAGGCTTGGCCGGATATTATAGGCGATTTGTACCACACTACAGCCAAATCGCCGCCCCGCTGACAGACCTAACCAGAAAGAAACAGCCAAATGCAGTTCAGTGGACTGATGAGTGTCAAAAGGCCTTTAACCAGCTTAAGGCGACACTCATGTCTGACCCTGTGCTAAGGGCCCCAGACTTTGACAAACCGTTCCTAGTAACCACAGATGCGTCCGAGCGAGGCGTGGGAGCAGTTTTAATGCAGAAAGGACCTGATCAAGAATTCCATCCTGTCGTGTTTCTCAGCAAGAAACTGTCTAAGAGGGAAAGCCACTGGTCAGTCAGCGAAAATGAATGCGACGCCATTGTGTACGCACTGGAAAAGCTACGCCCATACATTTGGGGACGGCGTTTCCAACTACAAACAGACCATGCTGCGCTACAGTGGCTTCATACCGCCAAGGGGAATAACAAAAAACTTCTTCGATGTAGTTTAGCTCTCCAAGATTTTGATTTTGAAATACAACACATTTCTGGAGCTTCTAACAAAGTGGCTGATGCACTCTCCCGGGAAAGTTTCCCAGAGTCAACTGGTTAAAAATTGTTCTTGGAATGGAACATATTGTTAGTTTTTATATAATCAGTAGTATGTCTAAAGGTACATGTGTTTTATTAACTCTGTTTTCTCCTAGAGCTCCAGGAAGAAATCACAGCCAGTGTGGAACCGGATGTCCAACACTATCTGTGATCTGGGGGGCGTGTCATAACTATAAAGGGAAGGGTAACAGCTCTCCTGTGTACAGTACTATAAAATCCCTCCTGGCCAGAGACTCCAAAATCCTTTTACCTGTAAAGGGTTAAGAAGCTCAGGTAACCTGGCTGACACCTGACCCAAAGGACCAATAAGGGGACAAGATACTTTCAAATCTTGGTGGGGGGGGGGGGAGGCTTTTGTTTGTGCTCTTTGTTTTGGGGGGTTGTTTGCTCTTGGGACTAAGAGGGACCAGACATCAATCCAGGCTCTCCAAATCTTTCTGAACAAGTCTCTCATATTTCAAACTTGTAAGTAAACAGCCAGGCAAGGCGTGTTAGTTTATCTTTGTTTTCTCAACTTGTAAATGTACCTTTTACTAGGGTGTTTACCTCTGTTTGCTGTACTTTGAACCTAAGGCTAGAGGGGGGTCCTCTGAGCTCTTTAAGTTTGATTACCCTGTAAAGTTATTTTCCATCCTGATTTTACAGAGATGATTTTTACCTTTTTCTTTAATTAAAAGCCTTCTTTTTAAGAACCTGATTGATTTTTCCTTGTTTTTAGATCCAAGGGGGTTGGATCTGTATTCACCAGGGAATTGGTGAAGAGTCTCTCAAGGCTACCCAGGGAAGGGAATTAGCTTTGGGAGTGGTGGCAGCGGACCAGACCTAAGCTGGTAGTTAAGCTTAGAAGTTTTCATGCAGGCCCCCACATTTGTACCCTAAAGTTCATAGTGGGGAAGCAGCCTTGACAGCTACATTGTTACGTTGTGGTTGGAAAGGGATTGTTTGCTCTCAGGGAAGGCCAAGATACAGGTGCGAATCGTACACTGTCTGGGGCTTGGGCCCCATATCAATGGAGCCTCTGCAAAGACTATGGCAAATCTAATCACTGGGACACTGAAACCTAGAAACCAGTGACCACAGATTATCCGTCTTTCCGCAGGAGGACTGAGCTGCATCTCCCTAGCTTGGGAACAAAGGACTGTAGAGGTGTGAAGTAGAGGTATAAATGTTGTGGGAAGCAGTCGGGGTACACCTGGGATTCTGATCAAGGAGGTCAGATAGAGGGAGAGACGGAGCTTGAATAATGGGGGTTCACTACAGTTTAGCTGGGCTGTGGCTTTGCAGAATGGACTATGCTTTAACCTTCATTTCTCCATACTAACCAAGGACTTCCTATGCCATGTTCCAGACAACCAATAATCTCTGCTGTTTGACTGCACTGGCTGAGTGCCACTGCAGATGCTTATGGAGGTGCATTGCTCCCTAAGATTGCACAAATCTCCCTCAGGGTTATGTCTCAGTGGGACTCACTGAATGGAGCTCACGGTGTGAAACAGCCATGGTGATGGTCCAGGGCTCCACTCTAAGGAGGCACTGAAGCCACATGGCTTACCCTGAAGTGTGACCCCAAGAAGCTCTGGCACACTGAAGGGGTTCCTCCCAGAAACTGTTCCAAAGCTGGGGCTATTGCAATAGTGCTGTGGATCTGTGTCAAATGCATACTTTATACCTCAGAGACATGTGGTTTATGAAAGAGTATGTTTCCACGAGAGAATTCAAGAACCAGGTGAAATAGTTGAATGTTTTGTAAGAGGTCTGTATACATGAGCAGGGCCGATGAGAGGGGGGGAAGCCAGTACAAATTACCAGGGCCCGGAAATCCGTAAGGGGGCCCGGGGCCCGGCTTGCCCCCCCTCGTCGGCCCTGTTTAGCCGGTCCACCCTCGCTGGGGGGCCTGAAAAAATTCCAGGCCCAGCTTCCCCGGCTTCCCCCCCCCCCTCGTTGGCCCTGTTTAGCCGGTCCGCCCTTGCTGGGGGGCCCGAAAAAATTTTTTCATTGGGGCCCGAACCCGCTCTCGGCGGCCCTGTACATGAGTATTGTGATTTTTGGCAATGCAAAACATGAAAATATCAGATACAGGCTAGTTATTGGGTTAACAGATAAAAACATTTCACAGCAGCTAAAATTGAAGAGAGATTTATCCCTGGCCACAGCTATTCAAAAAGCAAAGGTGTATGAGCTGGTAAGACAGCAAAACCAAGCGCAACAAGCCAAACTTGAAAAAGAAGAAACTAGTTTAGCTGCAGTAAAGAGATTTACCATAACTGTAAAAAGACATTAACATAAAACCCCTTAGGCAAGGAGAGAGAACTCCCAGGATAAGTGGACAAATTCCAGCCTATGTGCACAAGGTGTGGAAAAAATCATATTCTAAGAGAAGATGCATGTCCAGCCAGAGGCAGAGGATATAATTGACGTGTGATATATGAACATTTTGCAGCTATTTGCCACACCCAAGCAGGCAGGGAGTTGACTCCTATTATGGACAATCAAGAGCCATTGTTTCTGGGATCTGTCACTTTTGAAGACACAGAGCCTGCCTGGAGAGTGAAACTGAATATTCATGACAAGACTATTGACTTTAAAATTGACTCAGGAGCTGATGTCACAGTCATCTCATAAGAGACTTTCAATGTGATTCTATTGGACTTTTGAAAGGAGAAACAGTAGTAATCAACTTTAAGAGACAATGATGAACCACACAGTGTACAAATACTCCTATCAGAGAAACACTGGAAGAGATTAGCTGCCGATTTATGTGAATTCAGAAGACATCATTGCCTGGTTGTTGTAGATTATTTTTCCAGGTATATAGAAATAATGTATTTAAAGTCATAACATGAAAGGCATTATTGAGAAACTGAAGTGCACTTTTGCTCACTTTGGTATTCCAGATGGAGAATGTAGTGTAGTATATATTTCCTGGGGTTTCAGACATATACTGCACTGTGCTCTTCCTGCCCAAGCTGTGCCTCACTGTCTACATTCCTGTTTATACCCATGCTGGCTGGGTGTGCAGTGTCTGCACTCTAGTAATGATGGACAATGAACTTCAGCAGAATTTAAGTTATTTTGAATGAAAAATTATGTTGATTGTATTCCTAGCAGCCCACATTACCCCAAGCAAATGGAGAAGCTAAGAGAGCTGTACAGACAGTCGAGAAAATCCTACAGCAAGAAGATCCATTCCTTGCCCTTCTGAGTTACAGATCAACACCACTGACAGCTACTGGATATAGTCCAGCACAGCTACTGATGGGAAGACAACTCAGAGCAACTGTTCAATCTTTGGAAAAGAATCCATCTCCAAAGTGGCCAGACAGAAAGAAAGTAGCCAAATTGCATAAAAAAAAGATAAAAGAGCTTATGGACATTTTTACAATAGACGTGACTCGGTTCTACAGCTGCCAGTTCTAGAACCTGGTGACTGTGTTCATGTCAAATTGGATGGAGAAAAAGGATGGACAATTCCTGCTGACATAAAGAAAAGAAGTTCAGCACCCAGATCATATGTGATCAAGACCAACCATTAACAGAGGCCATCGCCATCTACAGTTTGTTCCTCAGAAAGAACAATCTACGGAACAAACTCTAGATGGTGGATGCAGAAGAAGATGACTCAGGGATTGCTAACTGACCATTGCCAGTTTTTGCAACTAATAGACAGCCAGATGGCCAAGTTGTTACATACTGGGCTCATGAAATTATAAAACCTGCACGACTCAGAGATGCTTAACAGGCTGATCCATATTGAGCTTCAAAGATAGCATGATACTGTAAATGATAGAACTGAAAGGAGGAAGCAAAATGAAATGCTAGACTGTATGATATAATTCAACAACTAGGTGGCCTTGTGTTTAAAATCATTATGTAAATGACCTTCAGCCATACCTGAGAAAGCATTAAAAGATTTAATGATGAACACATCTGGTGTGTATGAGCAAGCTCTGTAGCCAGGCCATATGTGGTACAGAAGTGCATGACAGCAGTGAAAGGCTCCAGGAGGGGAGAAGCAGCAAGACACTACACCACTAAAAATGGCGGCGTAGGCACTGCAGGCACTGCTCAGGCGAGTAGAGAGCCATGTAGCATATATTCCCTGGGGGTTCAGACATGTACTGCACTGTGCTTTACCTGCCCAAGCTGTGCCTCACTGTCTACACTGCTATTTATACCCATGCTGGCTGGACGTGCAGTGTCTGCACTCTACACATTGTCCTAACTATAGATGCACCGCTAGTGATAATGCCCCATGAGTGAGGTTTTCTACAGAGATACAGAAAATTCTGTGCCTCTGTGGTGTCTGTCCAGGTACATTTATCAGTGCAGGGCAAGTAGGCAGAAGGAGAGGGTTCAGAGTGTTGTGTCTCACAGTATCTGTAAATGAGAGATGCTCTGCAGCTGAGTCTTGAGTTTAACAGTGGGGGAGGAGATGATGCAAATGCCTGATTAGAGCTTGGCAAATGAACCATATAAAAACATCCACTGAAATGCTTGGAAAAATGAAATATATTTCTGTTTTACACGAGTCTGGGTTCTCATTTCCCATTCTGCCTCAGAAAATCAGAAAATGCTGCTCCTGAACACAAACCGATTAAAACACTATCACAGGTGTTTTAAGATTTAAGTAGTGTGAGAGTTGGCATGAAGGAAAGATGGAGCACAGACCGGAGAAGAGACAGAGCAACTGAGAGAGGAATATGGGAGACTGACAAATGGAGACTAGATCTTTTAGGGAAAAGAAGTGCTGGTATTGCAGGGAAAGAAGACATTACTGCACTGAGTGGCTCTGTTTCATGGAGGTAGCAGGTGCAAGTGTTTCCTCTTCTGATACTGACCTCTTTGTTAAGCGCATTGAGATCTACTGATGAAAAGTGCTAGATAGGAGCTAGGAATTATTATTATCTGCCATCACTTTGTTCTGGAGGGCTGCAGAAGTTCTGACAGTGGAGCCTATGTGACCTGGACATACCACACAATGCAGTAACACAGTAGCACCTGGCCTTCTGGGGGGGGGGGGGGGGGGGGGAAGGCCTCATCTACCAGATGAAAGGCAATGGACGAAATTGGAATTGGGTGGAGATAGCAAATATCAGAACCAGAGAAGTGGCATTTCCTCCAGCAGAGGCAGGAGTGTGAGTGCCCACCAGAGAGCCCTTCTCTTTGGCGACCACTAGGCATTCATTGTCATGCAGCACCATGGAGTTCATGACTCAGCCCATAGCTATGTGATGAGGAGAAGAGGGTTGCCCTCTTGGGAAATAGGCGGGCCCTGGAGGAGAGTGAAAGAGCCCTCACAGGCAGAGAAAGTTCTTTTGTTCTTGGCCTCAGCCTCTTTCAAGCTGTCTGTCCATCTCCTCAAATTCTGGCCTTGCCACATCTGTTATTATTGTATCAGAGCAAGATAACATTCTATTAAAGGTGATCTGAAGGGGGGGGGGGGGGAATTGGGGTTTTAAAGGCTGATTCCCCACTCTGGCACTTCAAGTGCAGAAGGGGGGGGGGGGGGCCACAAGGATTCTAAAAATTAATACTTGCCACTCCAGGCTTGTATTACACTCCCAAGGTTACAGCTTTTCTCTGACCTTGGCTTGGTAAACGCTGCCACCACCCAAGTGAAAAAACTGCCTCTTGCAAATTCTGGAAAAACTCACTTAGGAAGTTTTCCCTGAGGCCCCTCGGCTTTTCCACCCCTCCCTCAGGGAAGCCGAGAAAGGAAACAAACAAAAGGGAAACCCAGCTGTTGCCACCAGCTAATTGAAAAACATATGCACAGACCTTTTAAGACACAAAACCAATCAGGATTTTAAAAAAGGTAAATTTTATTAAAAAAAGAAGGAAGGAAACACATCTGAAAAATCAGGCTATTGCTAGATGTTATAAAGCAACTGAAAAGGGGTTAAACACCAGGAATGACTCCCCGGGGTCCAGCTTAATGTTACAAAAGAAAACAAAAATACCTGAATTTAGCACAGAGGAAATCCACAAGCTAAAATAAAGAGATACCTGATCGCGTCTATCTAAACATTCCCTGTCCCAATTAATCCTTCTAGGTATGGAAGATAATTTTTCATACTTGGTTCAAACTTTACACAGCATTCCTGCTGCCCCTGTCTCTTCAGCCAAGAGAGAACAACCAAGAGACAAAGGGAAAGCTTTTTTCCCCATTTAAAAAAGTTCTAGACTTCCCATTGGCTCTTTTGGTCAGGAGCCCACTCCCTTTTCTTTACCTGGGGAATGTTTTAACCCTTTACAGGTAAAACAAGCAGCCACCAATAGGGACCTAATAGCTAACAGGCTGGCTGGGTGTCCATAAAAGGGAGCTACTCTCCCCCCCTGATTCATTTATCACGGGGATTGTGCCATTTTAACCTTTTTTTATGATGTAGAAAGTAGGTGTGAAACAGTTTTAGCTGAATTCTTCTGCTTCTTAGTTTACATCAAAATTTCTAGTCCTGTCATTGCTGGAAGATTCTCTGGTATCTGGAAAACTAGTGGATTTGTGATTTCACAAGTACCAAGACATTGAAAGTTGAGCAGTTGAGAAGAAGGGACTTTTTCAGACTCTTCAACACTTATTTGTTTTGTTTGTTTGTTTGTTTGTTTATAGCCACTTAACTACAATGACTAACATTTTGGATAAAAGTCCTCTTTGTTAAAGTGTCAGTACCTTCTCCCTTTAGTTAATGGCGTCAGACGAATACACATTTTCTGAGACCTTCAATAAAATAGCATGAAAATTAGAGAGGGTTGAAAAATTTCTTCCAACCTTTTTAGATGGGAAAAAATAATGATAAAATCTTTTAATGATATGAAATTTTTCAAAACAAAAAACTCAGAACAAATTCCCTCACATTTTTTTTACTTTGAAATTGTGGATTTCATCCCACTTTCTGATTGATTTTAACCTTTTGACAGTTAGAATACAGTTACAAAATGTGTAAAAATGGATTTTCTCTCATTTTTGCCATACTGTTTTTTTTTTTAAATCTTTCAGTCTTTTTTCTAGTGGAAAATAGGGAGGAATATTAAAGAAAAAATCAATTACAAGCAAAATTGTTTAGAAGAAAACATTTTAACAAACCAATCTGAATGGTAACTGGGAGTTGTTAAGGAAACTTGCTAAATGTCCAAAACACACCAATTTCAGAATCACACACACACAAAAAGGGGGGGGGGGAGCTTTATCAGTTTTTAAAAATATGTAACCTGTCTAAGGCCTGGTCTACACTAGGAGGTTATGTCGAATTTAGCAGCGTTAAATCGAATTAACCATGCACCCGTCCACACAACGAAGCTATTTAGTTCGACTTAGAGGTCTCTTTAAATCGATTTCTGTACTCCTCCCCGATGAGGGGAGTAGCGCTAAATTCGACATGGCCATGTCGAATTAGGGTAGGTGTGGATGGAATTCGACGCTAATAGCTCTGGGAGCTATCCCACAGTGCACCACTCTGTTGACGCTCTGGACAGCAGTCCGACCTCGGATGCTCTGACCAGCCACACAGGAAAAGCCCTGGGAAAATTTGAATTCCTTTTCCTGTCTGGCCAGTTTGAATCTCATTTCCTGTTTGGACATCGTGGCGAGCTCAGCAGCACTGGCAACAATGCAGAGCTCTCCAGCAGAGGTGACCATGCAATCGCAGAATAGAAAGAGGGCCCCAGCATGGACTGATCGGGAAGTCTTGGATCTGATCGCTGTGTGGGGCGATGAGTCCGTGCTTTCAGAGCTGCGATCGAAAAAACGGAATGCGAAGATCTACGAGAAGATCTTCAAAGCCATGACGGAGAGAGAATACAGCCGGGATGCAACACAGTGCCACGTGAAAATCAAGGACCTGAGACAAGGCTACCAGAAGACCAAAATGGCAAATGGACGCTCCAGATCCCAGCCCCAGACATGCCGTTTCTACGAGGCACTGCATTCCATTCTAGGTGCGGCCGCCACCACTACCCCGCCACTGACCGTGGACTCTGATGATGGGGTATTGTTGACGGCCGCTTCCTCGGAGATGTTTGCGGACGGGGAAGATGAGGAAGGAGATGAGGAGGACGAGGCAGTCAACAGCGCATACAATGCTGATTTCCCCGACAGCCAGGATCTCTTCATCACCCTCACGGAGATCCCTTACCAACCCTCCCAAGGCATTAACCCTGACCCTGAATCAGGGGAAGGATCAGTCGGTAAGTGTTTTAAACATGTAAATATTTATTTTGATCAGAACAGGAATGGAATATTAACAATGGGTTTTTCATGATTACTTTGCCCTAGGCGCTCTACTTTTTAGTCCTTGCCAGTGCAGCTACTGGAAAATTCTGTCAATATGTCCGGGGATAGAGCAGAAATCCTCCTGGGACATCTCCACGAAGCTCTCCTGGAGGTAATTTGAAAGCCTTTGCATTAGGTTCCTGGGGAGAGTGGCCTTATTGCGTCCTCCATGGTAGGAAACTTTTCTGCACCAGGCTAGCAGCAAGTACTCCGGGATCAGTGCCTCGCACAGCATGGCCGCATACGGCCCTGGTTTTTGCTGGCATTCACGCAGCATGCGGTCTTTCTCTGTGTCCGAAATCCTCATCAGAGTGATATCACTCATGGTGACCTGCTTTAAATTAGGGGAATGTTAGTATTGGGACTGATTGCCTGTTCCTTTACATAACTGTAACTGGCGGTTTACAGCCACGAGGTGGAGGCGGGACAGGGGCAGCATCCAGGGATCTTTCCCGCGGACAGCTGCGAGGGGGGTGGGACAGGGGCAGAGTTCATGCTGGCCGGATTGCCGGCAGCAGGAACTGGCCAACGCTAGGGGCATTGCTTTGAACGTGAAAGGAGGGCACTGCTATAAATTAAGCTTTCAGCAGCCAAAAGTCTACGGCTTACCATGTCTGCCTGCTACCCAAATTCCACTGCCCTGCCCCGCTTGTGTGATCTGTACTCCAAGACTCCAGGCACTGAATGGGAAGGCCGAAAATTCGACCTTGTCCTGAGTGCGCATGTAATAGGTGCTGTGCATGGTCTTGTTCACAGAGAAAGACTATGTTCATTGTTCACAAAAATGTATCTTTGTGAGGACTTCACTCCCTTTTCCCCATCCCACAGCTGCAAGTGTCTCCCGACCTACCCCGGCATCCCCCTCCCAGAGGCTGGCGCAGATTAGGCGCCGAAAGAGAAGGACCCAGGACGAGATGTTCTCCGAACTTATGGGCTGCTCCCGAGCCGAGGTGGCACAGCAGACCCAGTGGAGGGAGAACATGTCGCAATACCAGCGATCACACAGCAAACGGGAGGACAGGTGGCGGCAGGAAGACCAGCAGGCGACTCAAACGCTGCTTGGACTAATGAGGGAGCAAACGGACACGCTCCGGCACCTTGTAGATGTTCTGCAGGACCGGAGGCAGGAGGACAGAGCCCCGCTGCAGTCTATCTCTAACCGCCCTCCCCCGCCACAAAGTCCCATCCCCCCCTCACCCAAAGTCCCAAGAAGGAGGGGCGGCAGGGGCCGTGAAAACAGTCACTCCACCCCTGCAGACTGCTCAAGTACCAGACAGCTCTCACTCCCAAAGTTTTGATAAGTCCTTTCCTTCACTCCAAAAGCACCTCACCCAAGCCCCCGTCCCAGGGTCATCCCCTAACTGTGTAGTTGTTAATAAAAAATACGTTTCTGTTAATTACTGTTTCCGTCAGGTTCTTTTAGAGGAGAGTGTGTTTGAAGGGGGGAAAGGGGGTTGGTAATTGGAGAGGACAGTCACCTTTACCAGGGTACAGACACGGGGGCAGGTTCAGCAGCAGGTTACACACACATTGCAGTCACTAGGCACCCTGGTCAGTCTGGGAGGTGGTTTTCATGTTCTGTGTGGGGGGGCTATGTGAGTTTGTGGTGGGGGAGGGCAGTTACAGATCTTATGCAGCGGTCCTTAGCCTGGATGACAGAGCCATGCAGCAGGGAATCTGTAACCGTCCTCCCCCACCACAAAGTCACATAGCCCCCACACACAGAGTCCAGAAAAGGATTGGTGGCAGGCTCCGTTGAAACAACCAGTCCACCACTGCGGACCGCTCTAGGAGCAGGAGCCTGTCATTCCTCGAGTTTAGAAGCATCCTTTCCATCACTACACCCTCTCCCCACCACAGTCTGCGTCCCAGTTTCAACCCTTTACCACGAAACCCTTAATAAAGAAAACGGTGTTAATGAACAAAGTTCCATTTATTTTATTTTTAAAGGTGTGTTGGAAGGGGGAAAACGGGGTGAAGGGGGTATGTAACTGGAGAGGATAGTCAACATTAAGTGGGTAAAGAAATGGGGGCAGGTTCAGCTTCTCTTTACACAAACTTAATAGTCACAGGTTACCCTGCTCACTGTGGAACCTAGCTTTCAAAGCCTCCCGGATGCACAGCGCATCCCACTGGGCTCTTCTAATCACCCGGCTGTCTGGCTGGGCGTAATCAGCAGCCAGGCGATGTGCCTCAACCTCCCACCCCGCCATAAACGTCTCCCCTTTGCTCTCACAGAGATTGTGGAGCACACAGCAAGCTGCAATAACAATGGGGATATTGGTTTCGCTGAGATCAGAGCGAGTCAGTAAGCTTCTCCATCTCCCCTTGAGACATCCAAAAGCACACTCCACCACCATTCTGCACTTGCTCAGCCGGTAGTTGAAGAGTTCTTTTTCACTGTCCAGGGCGCCTGTATAGGGCTTCATGAGCCAGGGCATTAGCGGGTAGGCTGGGTCCCCGAGGATCACTATAGGCATCTCCACATCCCCAAGAGTTATTTTGTGGTCCGAGAAGTAAATACCTTCCTGCAGCCGTCTAAACAGACCAGAGTTCCTGAAAACACGAGCGTCATGAACCTTGCCCGGCCATCTGATGTTGATGTTGGTAAAATGTCCCCGATGGTCCACCAGTGCTTGCAGCACCATTGAAAAGTAGCCCTTTCTGTCAATGTACTGGCTGGCCTGGTGCTCCGGTCCCAGGATAGGGATGTCAGTTCCATCTATAGCCCCACCGCAGTTTGGGAATCCCATCGCGGCAAAGCCATCTATGATGACCTGCACGTTTCCCAGGGTCACTACCTTTGAGAGCAGTAGCTCAACGATTGCGCTGGCTACTTGCATCACAGCAACCCCCACGGTAGATTTGCTGATGCCAAAGTGGTTCGCGACTGACCGGTAGCTGTCTGGCGTTGCAAGCTTCCAGAGGGCTATGGCCACTCACTTCTGGACAGTCAGGGCTGCTCGCATCCGGGTGTCCTTGCGCTTCAGGGCAGGGGACAGCAACTCACAAAGTTCAAGGAAAGTCCCCTTCCGCATGCGAAAGTTTCGCAGCCACTGTGATTCATCCCAGACCTGCAGCACTATGCGGTACCACCAGTCCGTGCTTGTTTCCCGGGCCCAGAATCACCGTTCCACAGCATCAACATGACCCATTGCCACCATGATGTCCACGGCGTGGGGTCCCGTGCTTTGCGAGAGGTCTGTGCCACTCTCAGACTTAATGTCCTCACCGCGCTGCCGTAGCCTCCTCGCCCGATTTCTCAGCATCTGCCTCTGAAAAAGGTGGATGATAAGGTGCGAGGTGTTGACAACGGCCACAACTGCAGCGATGATCGCAGCGGGCTCCATGCTCGCGGTGCTGTGGCGTCCGCGCTGTCACTCACCAGAAAAGTGCGCGAACTGATTGCCCGCCGGCGCTTTCAGGGAGGGAGGGCAGGAGTGACGGTTGAATGACGACAGTTACGCAAAACCACCCTTGACACATTTTTTTCCCCAGCAGGCATTGGGGGCTCGACCCAGAATTCCAATGGGCAGCGGGGACTGCGGGAACTGTGGGATAGCTGCCCACAGTGCACCGCTTCCAATGTCGACGCTTGCCCCATTAGTGTGGACTCACAAAGTCGAATTACTGTTCTTAGTGTGGATGCACACGTTCGACTTTGTAATATCGGTTCCACTAATTCGATTTAAGTAAAATCGAACTACTCTCGTAGTGTAGACATACCCTAAGAAAGGAAGTGAAAACATCTATCTAATCTGTCTAATCATGGAAAAGGTGAAGGTGATAGCAATGATAAAGTAGCACTCATGAAATGCAAACTACTGAGAAGCTAAAGATTTTAATGCAATATGTATGACCAGTAGAAATAACATATTTGGAACAGAAGGAATTCTAACGATTACTAAGTAACAATGGCAGAACTGTTAACTAAGATGCAGAAAAAGCAGAAATGTTCAATAAATATTTTGTTTCTATATTTGGAAAGAAGCTGGGTGATATATTTGCAGTTTACAGGGAAAATTAAATAGGTTTTATACAAATAGTAATTAGGGAGAATATTAAAAAGTAACTGCTAAAGCTAAACATTTTCAAATCTGCAGGACCAGATAATGTGCACTGAAGAGTTTTATAAGAATTGGCCACGGAGCTCTCTGAGCTATTTGTGTTACTATTTTGCAAATGTTGGAATACTGAGGAAGTCCCAGAACACTGGAGAAAACCTAATGCTCTTCCAATATTTAAAAAGGGTAAATGGGATAAACCAGGGTAGTATAGGCTGAGTAGTCTGACATCAGCCCCAGGCAAAAACATGGAAAGTCATATATGGGATGCAATTAATAAAGAATTAAAGGATGGTCGCATAGTTAATGCCATCCATCATGGTTTTGTGGAAAATAAGTCTTGTCAAACACATTCTTTTTTCTTTAAGAGATTACAAGTTTGATTGACAAAGATAACTGTACTGACATAATATACTGAAATGTAAGGATTTAACTTAATACTACAGAATAGTCTAATAAAAAATAGAACTAAGAAAAACCAATGCAGAACATATTAAATGTATTAAAAGCTAGTTAATTGATCACCCTAAAAATAGGGAATCATCATACAGTGGGGTATTTCCAGTTGGGTTTCAAAGGGATCTGTTCCAGCCCAAGGCTATTCAATATCTTTATCAATGATCTAGAAAAAAATATTGCTAATAAAGTTCACAGGTGAAAAAAAATGATGGAGTGGTAAATAATAATGACAGGTCTAGATGACACCAAGGATGTCGGTCAGACTTGCAGGATTTAGTGGCTGCATTTTGGAAAGCAGTGACTCAGAAAAAACACAGATCATGTGGAAATGAACTGAACATGAGTTTCAAATGTGATGCAGTGAATAAGAAAGCAAATGCAATCTTTAGTTGTATTATATATGTGGAATAGACGTAGTAGAAGTAGTGATGTATTATTACCCCTGTGTATGAGACTATTAGTGGGGCTGTTACTTCAAAACAGTGTCCATTTCTGGTGTCCATATTTCAACAGGATGTTTTAAAAAAAAACAACTGGACAGGATTCAGAAAAGTGCTGCAAGAATAAATTCAGGTCTCGAAAATTGTCAGAGGGTGAAGATCAATCTATTTAACTTATCAAGGGCATCTAAAGAAGTGGCTTCATCATGGTCTATATGTACCTCTGTGGGGAGGAGATTTCTGATAGTAGATAGCAACAGAGGGTCCTGTGGCACCTTTAAGACTAACAGAAGTATTGGGAGCATAAGCTTTCGTGGGTAAGAACCTCACTTCTTCAGATGCAAGTAATGGAAATCTCCAGAGGCAGGTATAAATCAGTATGGAGATAACGAGGTTAGTTCAGTCAGGGAGGGTGAGGTGCTCTGCTAGCAGTTGAGGTGTGAACACTAAGGGAGGAGAAACTGCTTCTGTAGTTGGATAGCCATTCACAGTCTTTGTTTAATCCTGATCTGATGGTGTCAAATTTGCAAATGAACTGGAGCTCAGCAGTTTCTCTTTGGAGTCTGGTCCTGAAGTTTTTTTTGCTGTAAGATGGCTACCTTTACATCTGCTATTGTGTGGCCAGGGAGGTTGAAGTGTTCTCCTACAGGTTTTTGTATATTGCCATTCCTGATATCTGACTTGTGTCCATTTATCCTCTTGCGTAGTGACTGTCCTGTTTGGCCAATGTACATAGCAGAGGGGCATTGCTGGCATATGATGGCATATATAACATTGGTGGACATGCAGGTGAATGAGCCGGTAATGTTGTAGCTGATCTGGTTAGGTCCTGTGATGGTGTTGCTGGTGTAGATATGTGGGCAGAGTTGGCATCGAGGTTTGTTGCATGGGTTGGTTCCTGAGTTAGAGTTGTTATGGTGCGGTGCGTGGTTGCTGGTGGGAATATGCTTAAGGTTGGCGGGTTGTCTGTGGGCGAGGACTGGCCTGCCTCCCAAGGTCTGTGAAAGTGAGGGATCATTGTCCAGGATGGGTTGTAGATCACTGATGATGCGTTGGAGAGGTTTAAGCTGAGGACTGTAGGTGATGGCCAGTGGAGTTCTGTTGGTTTCTTTTTGGGGCCTGTCTTGTAGCAGGAGGCTTCTGGGTACACGTCTGGCTCTGTTGATTTGTTTCTTTATTTCCTTGTGTGGGTATCGTAGTTTTGAGAATGCTTGGTGAAGATCTTGTAGGTGTTGGTCTCTGTCTGAGGGGTTGGAGCAGATGCGATTGTACCTCAGTGCTTGGCTGTAGACGATGGATCGTGTGGTGTGTCTGGGGTGGAAGCTGGAGGCATGAAGGTAGGTGTAGCGGTCGGTGGGTTTTCGGTATAGGGTGGTGTTAACGTGGCCATCGCTTATTTGTACGGTGGAGTCTAGGAAGTGGACCTCCCGTGTAGCTTGGTCCAGGCTGAGGTTGATGGTGGGGTGGAAGCTGTTGAAATCATGGTGGAATTCTTCCAGGGTCTCCTTCCCATGGGTCCAGATGATGAAGATGTCATCAATGTAGCGTAGGTAGAGAAGGGGCGTGAGTGGACGAGAGCTGAGGAAGCGTTGTTCCAGGTCAGCCATAAAAATGTTGGCATATTGTGGGGCCATGCGGGTGCCCATAGCAGTGCCACTGGTCTGGAGGTATATATAAGTCGTGCAGAACGCAATGCCATCCACAGCCTCAGAAACCACCCTGACATTATCATCAAAGAGGCTTATAAAGGAGGTGCTGTTGTCATCATGAACAGGTCTGACTACCAGAAGGAGGCTGCCAGACAACTCTCCAATACCAAATTCTACAGGCCACTTTATTTCAAATTTGAAATAATAATAATTCTATCTACTACCCAAGATCCACAAATGGGCACCCGCATGGCCACTTCCTAGACACCACTGTACAAATAAGCGATGGCCACGTTAACACCACCCTATACCGAAAACCCACCGACCGCTACACCTACCTTCATGCCTCCAGCTTCCACCCCAGACACACCACACGATCCATCGTCTACAGCCAAGCACTGAGGTACAATCGCATCTGCTCTAACCCCTCAGACAGAGACCAACACCTACAAGATCTTCACCAAGCATTCTCAAAACTACGATACCCACACAAGGAAATAAAGAAACAAATCAACGGAGCCAGACGTGTACCCAGAAGCCTCCTGCTACAAGACAGGCCCCAAAAAGAAACCAACAGAACTCCACTGGCCATCACCTACAGTCCTCAGCTTAAACCTCTCCAACGCATCATCAGTGATCTACAACCCATCCTGGACAATGATCCCTCACTTTCACAGACCTTGGGAGGCAGGCCAGTCCTCGCCCACAGACAACCCGCCAACCTTAAGCATATTCTCACCAGCAACCACGCACCGCACCATAACAACTCTAACTCAGGAACCAACCCATGCAACAAACCTCGATGCCAACTCTGCCCACATATCTACACCAGCAACACCATCACAGGACCTAACCAGATCAGCTACAACATCACCGGCTCATTCACCTGCATGTCCACCAATGTTATATATGCCATCATATGCCAGCAATGCCCCTCTGCTATGTACATTGGCCAAACTGGACAGTCACTACGCAAGAGGATAAATGGACACAAGTCAGATATCAGGAATGGCAATATACAAAAACCTGTAGGAGAACACTTCAACCTCCCTGGCCACACAATAGCAGATGTAAAGGTAGCCATCTTACAGCAAAAAAACTTCAGGACCAGACTCCAAAGAGAAACTGCTGAGCTCCAGTTCATTTGCAAATTTGACACCATCAGATCAGGATTAAACAAAGACTGTGAATGGCTATCCAACTACAGAAGCAGTTTCTCCTCCCTTGGTGTTCACACCTCAGCTGCTAGCAGAGCACCTCACCCTCCCTGATTGAACTAACCTCGTTATCTCCATACTGATTTATACCTGCCTCTGGAGATTTCCATTACTTGCATCTGAAGAAGTGAGGTTCTTACCCACGAAAGCTTATGCTCCAATACTTCTGTTAGTCTTAAAGGTGCCACAGGACCCTATGTTGCTTTTTACAGATTCAGACTAACACGACTACCCCTCTGATACCTGATAGTAGATGGCTCTTAAGAAAAAGTAGGACAGGAAGGGACCTCCTGGGTAGGGCCGGCCTTACAGACAGGTGAACTGGGCAAAAGCCCAGGGCACTGTTACAAACGGGACGCCTCCGGAGCAGGAGTGCCCCTCCCCCTGCTGCTCTGCTGGTGTCTGCAGCCCCGCAGCTCCTGCCCCCTGCCTTGGAGCTGCCCCTGGCCAACTGCTCCTGCGAGTTTCCCATTTACTATACGGAGACGGGGGGAGAGTAGGGGTGCTGATATCAGGGTGTCCCATGCAGGACCGGCTCCATAGTTTTTGCTGCCCCAAGCAAAAAGCAACAACAACAAAAAAACGCGATCGCGATCTGGAACTCTAACGCCGCCGCTTCATCCTTTGGCGGCAATTTGGTGGCCGCTCCTTTGCTCTGACACGGACTGAGCAGGGCCGACTCTAGGACTTTTGCCGCCCAAGGCAAAAACAATTTTGGCCGCCCCCATCCCGCCTCAACTCCGCCCCTTCCCCAAATCCCCAGCCCTGCCTCCTCCCCACAGGCTCTCAAGCCTAGGAGGGAGGGAGGGAGGGAGGGGGAGAAGCGGCGCCCGCGCCGCGGCCGCTCGGGATCTGCCCCTCCCTCCCAGGTTTGAGAGCCTGGGAGGGAGGGGGAGACTCCGAGTGGCCGCGGCGCGGGCGCCGCTTCTCCCCCTCACTCCCAGGTTTGAGAGCCTGGGAGGGAGGGGGAGACTCCGAGTGGCCGCGTCGTGGGCGCCGCTTCTCCCCCTCCCTCCCAGGCTCTCAAGTCTGGGAGGGAGGGGGAGCAGCGGCGCGCGAGACGGCCGCTCGGGATCTCCCCCTCCCTCCCAGGTTTGAGAGCCTGGGAGGGAGGGGGAGACCCCGAGCTGCCGCGGCGCGCGAATCAGCTGTTTTGCATGCCGTGGCAGCAGCGGAGGTGAGCTAGGGTGGCCGGGGCACATTTTTAGGGGCGGCATTCTGGCGCCGGCCATGCCGCCCCTAAAAATGTGCCGCCCCAAGCACCAGCTTGTTTTGCTGGTGCCTAGAGCCGGCCCTGGGACTGAGGGACCCGCCACCAAATTGCCACCAAAGAGCCGGACGTGCCGCTCCCTTCCAGGGGCCGCTTCAAGCACCTGCTTGCTGGGCTGGTGCCTGGAGCCGGCCCTGGTCCCATGCCCCCCCGCCCATGTACTCCATCTCCACAGAGCGGGGTGTGTGGGTGTGTGAGGACAGGGCTCACCAAGAGAGGGATGGAGCTGCTGGCAGCTGCTGCTGTGTCTGAAGGAGCTTTCCTTCAGACTGCTGAGTGCGGCTCTCTTAAAGGGGCAGCACGCGGTCTCTCACTCTCTCCCCCAGCTCACACACTCCCCCAGCTCACACACGCTGTCTCTTTCACACTCATCCTCCAAGACATACTTATATTGTTGTTGTTACTTGTTGGTACTTCCTGCAATGCATATATGTTCTCTGTAATTTATTCTTTCAAAGTGCTGATATTTTAGTTTTTTGACTGGTCTGTGCATTTCATAATTTTATTTCTCTCTCATACTTACATTTAATTCTTTGAGTAGTGAGTTCTAAAATGCCTAACCTGTCCTGCCTGGAGTAATTCTCATTATTAGTTTTATTATCATACTGTGCTTTGTCCTTCATTATTTAAAGTGATACAATCAAATAATAGTATCCCTGTAGAATGAAACTTTAGCTTGTACTAACCTTAGCAGTGCCAGTTTAAAAAACATTAGCTAAACACATAACTTTAGACACTGGGCAGATGAAGGTTGCTTATTTTCAAATTGTATTTTTAATTATATCTGTAAAATAACTTAAAATTTGCATGAAAATAAATGCAGTTCCAACTATGATACCAATAGCAATGATGGAGTCAAATGTTAGTGAGTCACATACATGATTGTGAGTAAACATAAATGCCAAAATAATTAGAACAATAAATTCCCTTTCTTAATAAAAGAGAAAAAAAAAACTTAATCACATATGTTAAAATTATGTTTTTAGTTAAAAACAATTGACTCAAGAAGATAATGGCAGTAACACAGATTTTAAGCAGATTTTATTTATTTTTATGTATCTCTAATAAAGATAGTGTACAAAGTATCAAACATAAACGTGTGTTTCTGATATCTGTGTTAAAGCTCCAGAACTGATATCTCAAGGCTTGGGATTGGGAATATCTTGCTGTATTATCTCCTGATTGTTCTAAATTTACATATAAACTTTAAACATGGGTTTAACTGGAGTTTGTACATATTTTTTTTCTTTATATAACAATTAGATACAGTGCTCCTATCAGCTAATTCCTAAGTTATTATCTGCAAAAACCTTAGAGTTTTCAGGTGCCTAAGTAGTCCCTAGAATCATGGTTAAAGTTTACCATCTCCACCCCCCCAATCTGAAATGGTGCCCTGGGTGAGCCAGGAGGGCCATGGGCTCTGGCAAGATACAGCCCCCTTTTGACAGTGCGAAGCCTGTCTTGAGCAATATGCCAAGCATCAGTCACCACAGCAGCAGCGCAGAAGTAAGGGTGGCAATACACCATATGCCATGCCACCCTTACATCTGCGCTGGTGGTGGTGGTGGTGTTGCCTTCAGAGCTGGGTGTCTGGCCAGCACCCGCCAGTATCAGGCCGCCCTGCCAGTGCTTAATTTGTGCCAGGGCTGAGCTCTAGCCTCTGGCATCTCTTTCAATGCAAATTAAACACTGGGGGAGGCAGCGGGGCCCAGAGGTAATGGGTGGGGGGAAGCCCAGGGAGCCTGTGGGGGCAGGAGTGATGGGGGGGCACCAAAATACAAGTTCACCAAGGGTGCCATTTCCCCTAAGGCCGGCTGTGCTCCTGGGTCATCAAGTTGAGTCCCTGATGTCATATTTAACCCCATTGTATCATCCTATTCATAAACTTATGTATAGGATGATAACTATCATCTGAAAACTAGTCAGGGTGTTTGCCCCACTCTTCCTATTGGGAGGTTGTTCCAGAACCTCTGATGGTTAGAAACCTTCCTCTAATTTACAGACTAAATTTATTCATGGTCAGTTGATGACTATTCGGTTTTGTGCCAACATTCTCCTTTAGTTGAAATAGATCCTCTTCCTCCTCGGGGTTTTCCCCTGATGTTTTTAACAATTAGATCCCCTGTCAGCCTTCATTTGTCTAGTTTAAACAAGCCAAATTCTTTCAGTCTTCTCTAGTAAGATCAGCCCTCCAGTACCTAAATCCTTCTAGTAGCCCTTCACTGCATCTGTTCCAGTTTGAATTCATCTTTCTTGAACATGGGTGACCAAAATTGTACATGGTTTCCAGATGAGTGTTTACCCGTGCCTTGTACAATGGCACCAATACATCCCTATCTCTACTAGGATGGCATTTGCCTTTTTCATGGTTGCATTACATTGGTGGCTCATAGTCATTCTGTGATCAACTAATACACCCAGGTCTTTCTGCTCCTCTGTTGTTTCCAATTGATCAGCCTGCAGCTTATGGTAGAAATTCTTGTTGTTAGTCCCTAAGTGCATGATCTTGCACTTTGTACAATCAAATTTCATCCCATTTATATTACTCCAGTTCTCAAGGTCACCCATTTCTTCATGTACAATGGTCTGATCCTCCTCTGTACTCATGGTGCCTCCGAACTTTGTAGCATCAGCAAATTTCATTAGCTCTCGTCCACTTTTTGTGCCAAGGTCATTAATGAACATATTAAATAAGAACAGCACTTTCATTATAACAATGCAAAATTATAACAAGAGTCAATAACTGGAAACTGAAGTTAGACAAATTCAGAATAGAAATAAGACAAAAAGTACAGTGAAGGTAACTAATGATTGCAACAGCTTTGCTTGGGATGTGATGTATTCTCCATCACTTGAGGTTTTTAAATCAAGATTGGATGTCTTTCTGAATGATGTGCTCTAGTTCACCCAGAAGTTATGGGCTTTATGCAGGAATCACTTGGTGAAATTCTCTGGCTGTTCTTATGCAGGTCAGACTAGGCTATCGTAATGGTCCCTTCTTGCTTGAAAGCGGATGAGTATATGCAAAAGGGGGAGGGGGGAAAGGGGTGAGAGAACTGTGGAAAATAAAATTAATGATAAAAATGAACATTTTGGAAACTCTCAGAGGAAATTTTAAAAAAATCAACAGAGAAATGTCGAAAGGATTTTTTCCCACTGGAAAATTACACATACACACACACACACACACACACACACACACACACACACACACACACACACACACACAATTGTTCAAGCAATTCTAATGAAAAACAATGGAATGGGTTCTCTCCTATTTTTTTTTCTTCTTTTCTTTTTTTGTTTTTTAGACCCTAATGGAAACTATATATCTACATTTTTGTATTTACTGTGCAATCTCCTTTATTATCATCACATTTCTTGACTATTATTTATTAGGACTGTAATTCACAGTTAACTTATGTGATTAACTCAAAAAAGTAATTGCGATTTAAAAAATGAATCGCGATTAATCACAGTTTTAATCACACTGTTAAACAATAGAATACCAATTGAAATTTATTAAATATTTTTGGATGTTTTTCTACTTTTTCAAATATATTGATTTCAATTACAACACAGAATACAAAGTGTACACTGCTCACTTCATATTATTATTTTTAATACAAATATTTGTACTATAAAAATGATAAACAAAAGGAATGGTATTTTTCAATTCACCTCATATAAATACAGTAGTGCAATCTCTTTATCATGAAAGTGCAACTTACAAATGTAGATTTTTTTTGTTACATAACTGCACTCAAAAACAAAACAATGCAAAACTTTAGAGCCTACAAGTCCACTGAGTTCTACTTTTTGTTCAGCCAATCACTAAGACAGACAAGTTTGTTTAAATTTACAGGAGATAATCATAGAATCATAGAATATCAGGGTTGGAAGGGACCTCAGGGGGTCATCTAGTCCAACTCCCTGCTCAAAGCAGGACCAATTCCCAACTAAATCATCCCAGCCAGGGCTTTGTCAAGCCTGACCTTAAAAACCTCTAAGGAAGGAGATTCCACCACCTCCCTAGGTAACCCATTCCAGTGCTTCACCACCCTCCTAGTGTAAAAGTTTTTCCTAATATCCAACCTAAACCTCCCCAACTGCAACTTGAGACCATTACTCCTTGTTCTATAATGCTGCCCACTTCTTATTTACAATGTCACCAGAAAGTAAGAACAGGGGTTCACATGGAACTTTTGTAGCTGGCATTGCAAGGTATTTACATGCCAGATATGCTAAGCATTCATATGCCCCTTCATGCTTCAGCCACCATTCCAGAGGACATGCTTCCATGCTGATGACACTAGTTAAAAAAATGCATTAATTAAATTTGTGACGGATCTCTTTAGGAGAGAATTGTATGTCTCCAGCTCTGTTTTATCTGCATTCTGCCATATATTTCATGTTATAGTAGTCTCGGATGATGAGTCAGCACTTGACCCAAGTTTTAAGAATCTGAAGTTCCTTCCAAAGTTTGAGAGGGATGACGTGTGGAACATGCTTTCAGAAGTCTTAAAAGAGCAAGACTCCAATGTGGAAACTACAGAACCCGAACCACCCAAAAAAAGAAAATCAACCTTCTGCTGGTGGCATCTGACTCAGATGATGAAAATGAACATGTGTTGATCCGCACTGCTTTGGATTATTATCAAGCAGAAACTGTCATCAGTATGGAAGCGTGTCCTCTGGAATGGTGGTTGAAGCATCAAGGGACATATTAATCTTTAGCGCATCTGGCATGTAAATATCTTGCAACGCCAGCTACAGCAATACTATGCGAACACCTATTCTCACTTTCAGGTGACATTGTGAACAAGAAGCGGGCAGCATTTTCTCCTGTAAATGTAAACAAACTTGTTTGTCTGAACGATTCGCTCAACAAGATGTTCGACTGAATGGACCTGTAGGCTCTAAAGTTTTACTTTTTTAATTTTTGAATGCTGGGGTTTTTTGTACATACTTCTACATTTGTAAGTTCAACTTACAGTACTACAGTACTTGTATGAGGTGAATTGAAAAATAGTATTTTTTTGTCAGTGCAAATATTCGTAACCAAAATAAATATGAAGTGAGCAGTGTACACTTTGTATTCTGTGTTGTAATTGAAATCAATGTACTTGAAAATGTAGAAAACATCCAAAAATATTTAAATAAACAGTATTCTATTGTTTAACAGTGCAATTAATGGCACAATTAATCGCGATTAAATTTTTTAATAGTTTGACAGCCCTATTATTTATTAATCAAATTCACAGTTTATGGGTGTCATTCTTGTACAGGTGAAGTGGTCTCTTGCTTGAAATTGTCTGTGCTCCATAAGACTGTTTAACCACTGCATTTTTTTTTCAAAGAGCCACAGGGAGTTTGATGTTCATGTTAACTCCCTGAGGTTCTTTTAAAAATATCCATCTAACAGCTCAGATATGGAGTGAACTAGAGAATAAACACTGGAGTTTCATAAACTCCCAAAACAACAAAAGATTCTCTGTAGTGTTTCTTTACTCATCAGATGAAATCAAATCAACTTATGACAAGGTGCTATGATAGTACAAATAAATCATAATAACAAATAATATTAACTATTTTCAAGCAAGATTTCACTTTTATTTTTAAAATGGAAATATATATCTAACAATCATACACAGTACAGTAAATGGAATTTTCAAAAATTCATAAATAATTTTTCTGTTGCAGAATGGATGCCGATGTTGTATTTTATGCTAGTTCTTACTTCCATCATCGTCATTTTAATCTGATGTAGAGAGAAATGGTTCAGTAAGAATTTAAATATAAAATAATATTGTTTGCTACAATCAACATATTCAAAATTCACAGATAACTTGAATTCTGGCTTTTCCTACATTTTGAGTGCTTAACTATTGAGACTTAACAAGAATATTTTCATAGAATCATAGAATATCAGGGTTGGAAGGGACCTCAGGAGGTCATCTACTCCAACCCCCTGCTCAGAGCAGGACCAATTCCCAACTAAATCATCCCAGCCAGGGCTTTGTCAAGCCAGGCCTTAAAAATCTCTAAGGAAGGAGATTCCACCACCTCCCTAGGTAACCCATTCCAGTGCTTCACCACCCTCCCAGTGAAAAAGTTTTTCCTAATATCCAACCTAAACCTTCCCAACTGCAACTTGAGACCATTACTCCTTGTTCTGTCATCAGGTACCACTGAGAAGAGTCTAGATCCATCCTCTTTGGAACCCCCTTTCAGGTAGTTGAAAGCAGCTATCAAATCCTCCCTCATTCTTCTCTTCTGCAGACTAAACAATCCCAGTTCCCTCAGCCTCTCCTCATAAGTCATGTGCTCCAGCCCCCTAATCATTTTTGTTGCCCTCCGTTGGACTCTTTCCAATTTTTCCACATCCTTCTTGTAGTGTGGGACCCAAACCTGGACACAGTACTCCAGATGAGGCCTCACCAATGTTGAATAGAGGGGAACGATCACGCCCCTCAATCTGCTGGCAATGCCCCTACTTATACAGCCCAAAATGCCGTTAGCCTTCTTGGCAACAAGGTCACACTGTTGACTCATATCCAGCTTCTCGTCCACTGTAACCCCTAGGTCCTTTTCTGCAGAACTGCTTCCTAGCCATTCGGTCCCTAGTCTGTAACAATGCATGGGATTCTTCCGTTCTAAGTACAGGACTCTGCACTTGTCCTTGTTGAACCTCATCAGGTTTCTTTTGGCCCAATCCTCTAATTTGTCTAGGTCCCTCTGTATCCTATCCCTACCCTTCAGCGTATCTACCACTCCTCCCAGTTTAGTGTCATCTGCAAACTTGCTGAGAGTGCAGTCCACACCATTCTCCAGATCATTAATGAAGATATTGAACAAAACCGGCCCCAGGACCGACCCCTGGGGCACTCCACTTGAAACCGGTTGCCAACTAGACATGGAGCCGTTGATTACTACCCGTTGAGCCCGATGATCTAGCCAGCTTTCTATCCACCTTATAGTCGATTCATCCAGCCCATACTTCTTTAACTTACTGGCAAGAATACTGTGGGAGACTGTATCAAAAGCTTTGCTAAAGCTTTTTAACAGAGTTTTCAATATATTTTTCAATGTTTTTTTTTTAAATAAAATCTGTTCTGAGCAACTGTAATCCCCTCACGTCTACATCATCAGCCGCTGAACCCTGGGTCTTCAGGATTTCAGCACAGACCTCTAGAAATTTAGCTAGAGGATTAACTCATAGGTAGCAGAAGGAATAGGTTGTAATCTTCTACAGACCAGCCACATTATGTAATCTCAGGTGTGAAATTGGGTCAATGGTTGTTTGCCCTTGAAATTACACCAATCAGGGTGCCAGACTACCTGAATTTTGAGTATTCTGAACACTCATTTAATGATGGAAATAAAATTTCTCCTTCAGTTTTGGAAACCAGGTTGAGAGTTGGCTGAGACTGAGGTGCATTAAATTCTAAATATTTCCTATTGTCATAATAGTATGAGGTGTCTTATTTGATTAGCTTGGAAAGGACAATCTACTGACTAAAATAACCAAATAGGAAATAGGAATGCAATTCTACCCTAACTCGTTGGGGGGAAAAAAAAACCCAAAAAACACAATAGTTTGCTCAGTCTTCAAGAAGTCACCATTCAACCTCTGCAAACATAGTCCTGTCTCCCCAATAATGAAAGAGAATTAAACATGAAGCTCCAACAACATGTGATATCAGCCAACACTCTGGATGCCTCACTATTACAGTTCAGACTGGGGTGCAGCACAGACAGCTCTGGTGGCTCAAAACGACTGACCTCATATGTCACAGGCAAGATCTCCATGCTCAAACTGTGGGCATCTCTGCAGTTTTTTGACACAGCAGACCAAAGCATAATGCTAACCTGCCTACATGACATAGCAGGGATAGATGGCCAAACACTACAATGGCTCCAGTTGTTCCTCTCCAGCAGAACATCAGAGAGTGGGAAAGGGGAACTGATCCTCTTATCTGTAGGCCCTCACCTACAGGGTCTCTCATGATCCAAACTATCTCCTCTTCTCTCCAATGTCTACATGAGACCAATGGGAGAGAAAGTGGGACACCATCGTCTTAGCTGCCAATGGTATGCTGATTACTCTTAGCTATACATCTCATTTCTCAACTGATGCAACCACTGCCAAGAAGTCAGAATGTCTATGAGAGATCAATTCTGGGAAGAAGAACACTGGGGAAGCTTGAAGCAATACTGCTTGGAAAGGGGAAGAAATAGCTTGGACTTAGTTTCCACCTTCCAGTGAGGGCATGCAGCCCCCATTCATCAAAGTTGCACAAAACTTTTGCATCTTGTTTGATTTCTCATTAAACTTGGATGACCAGGTAGCATCAATATATAGAAATTCCTTATTCCATCTCCTCCTTGCTAGAGAGTCTTTATCACAGAAAGGGAAAAGTAGCAGAGTCTCAATGAAATCCACTAAGGAGTTCACTCTTGTTACTGATTTTATATGCAAGGGGCACTCAGATATTCAAATGCTGTCTGGTAGTAAAAAATCCTTAGACAGATAGCTAGGACCACAGTTCTGTTTACTTTATAGCATCAACAGCAGGAATGTTTTATAATTAAGGTTCAAAAGCTCCATTATATTTAACACCTCATTTCTAGCATATGTTCCTATTATTAAAATAAGTATGGTTAGGCTTCGCATAATTTGATTTTTATTTATTTATAATTTCAGCAGACAATGTCAATGTTTATTTTTAAGCATTTTTTATTTTTTCAATTTAAATTTTCAGAGTTGTGGGAGATTATGGGGGGTCAGACAATAGTGGGGGTAGACAATAATTATTTAATGACAGTAGATACTGAGATTCAAAACATTAATGTTTTATAACCATTAAAACACAAATTGTCAACATCACATGTCAAAAAATACAAAGTAAGTATCCTTAAATCAAACTCTAATGCATTGTCAAGCAGCATTTTTCTTGGCCTATCTGTACATTTTTATTATTATGAAAGAAATTATTTTTTCGTCGGTTTCTGTGCGTCTACTGAAATCTACGTTTACCAACATTTACCATTAAAAATCTAATCTTTCTGAGCCTAAATACAGTATTTGCTTTTGTCAATTTACTGGGACCTCTCCAGTTCTTCAAAAATGAAAGTCAGTAACCCGAACCAGCCATTCAATCTATCTGGTTATTCTCTCAATTGCTTTTTGTCAATAGATTATTTTAGAAGATATTAATTAGTGGCTAACTTCCTAAATTTCCTAGGGAGAGACCCATGGGATGGGAAGTTAGAAACAGGAATATAGATCTTTGATATACTGCGGAACCTCAGTGTTATGAACACCAGAGTTACAAACTGTCCGGTCAACCGCAAACGTCATTTGTAATCGGAAGTACACAAAACAGAGACCAATAAAATACAATAAAATAAAATAAAATATAAAATAAAATAAAAAGCAAATACAGCACAGTACTGTGTTAAATGTAAAATACTAAAAATATAAAGGGAAAGATTAAAAAGGATTTGACAAGGGAAGGAAACAGTTACCGTGCCAGTTTCATTTAAATTAAGATGGTTAAAAGCAGCATTTTTCTTATGCGTAGTAAAGTTTCAAAGCCATATTAAGTCAATGTTCAGTTGTAAACTTTTGAAAGAACCATAATATTTTGTTCAGAGTTATGAATATTTCAGAGTTACGAACAACCTCCATTCCCGAGGTGTTTGTAACTGAGGTTCTACTGTGCTAAAAGCCCTTTTGCAATCACTCCTTTTGGGAGTAGTGGGGAAGTCCTAAGACCTAAGACCTAAGTCCCTTTGTAGGCCTGGGCCTGAGATACTAATTGTGATGTTCCGCTCTGGTATTATCTGGACTGGTGATCTGCCAGGTCACTCCAATCCTTGACTCTGGGAGCCAGCCTTTCCCTGCTCTGCTGTGAGAACCCCCACTCCTGGGTTGTTCACGCACAGCCTCTGGCAAGTAAGCTGCTCCTTGGATTGTGCAACCGAATGACACTAGCCAATATCTCCAGTCCCAGACACAACCCTAGGAACCTCCATCTTGCAGTGTCCAGTTATGCCCACTGGACGCTGCAAGCTTATATGAGTTTGTCAATTTAACAAAGAAATTGATATGTACCAGGCTTGCTATCCCAAGGGGAGTCTCTGATATGGTTCAAACCAAACGCACTGCTTCAGGTAGAATAAACAAATAGATTTATTAACTACAAAGATAAATTTTAAGTGATTATAAGTCAGAGCATAACAAGTCAGATTTGGTCAAATGAAATAAAAGCAAAACACATTCCAAGCTGATCTTAACACTTTCAAACTTAGATGCTTCTCAACACAGGCTGCTGGTTGCCCTTCAGCCAGGCTCTCCCCTTTGATCAGCACTTCAGTCGCTTGGTGATAATGTCTTTAGATGGAGGTGGAAGAGAGAAGAAGAGCATGGCAAACATCTCTCCCTTTTATCATGTCCTTTCCTCCCTCTTGGCTTTGCCCCCCCCCTTCAGAGTCAGGTGAGCATTACCTCATTGCAGTTCCAAACTGACCAAAGGAAAGGGGGTGACTCACTCGAGAGTCCAACAGATCCTTTTGTTGCTGCCTAGGCCAGCATCCTTTGTTCCTGTGAGGCTGGGCTGTGTTTGTCCCATATATGCCCTGATGAGGTGTGAACTGCCTCTCTGCTCTTGGAGAGTTTTTGCCTGGTCTTATTTTAAGCCACGAGGATAAATTTTCAGCCTCATAATTATATACATGAAATGATAATCTATAACATTACTATAACAACATTTACTATAACAACAATACTCAACAGATGGTCCTGTGGCACCTTTAAGACTAACAGAAGTATTGGAGCATAAGCTTTCGTGTGTGAATGCCCACTTCATCAGACGCAACGGTCTGCGTCTGATGAAGTGGGCATTCACCCACAAAAGCTTATGCTCCAATACTTCTGTTAGTCTTAAAGGTGCCACAGGACCCTCTGTTGCTTTTTACAGATTCAGACTAACACGGCTACCCCTCGGATACTTAACAATACTCAGTGCATCATGAGCCTTCTGAAGACACCCAGCATGACAAACTTTGCACAGAATACCACACAATCATTTTATAAAGATGAACATGGGGGTATAGGGTTGTCATAACTATAAAGGGAAGGGTAACAGCTCTCCTGTGTACAGTACTAAAAATCCCTCCTGGCCAGAGACTCCAAAATCCTTTACCTGTAAAGGGTTAAGAAGCTCAGGTAACCTGGCTGACACCTGACCCAAAGGACCAATAAGGGGACAAGATACTTTCAAATCTTGGGGGGGGGGGAAGCCTTTTGTGTGTGCTCTTTGTTTTTGGGAGTGGTTCACTCTTGGGACTAAGAGGGACCAGACATCAATCCAGGCTCTCCACATCTTTCTGAACAAGTCTCTCATATTTCAAACTTGTAAGTAAACAGCCAGGCAAGGCGTGTTAGTTTCTCTTTGTTTTCTCAACTTGTAAATGTACCTTTTTACTAGGGTGTTTACCTCTGTTTGCTGTGACTTTGAACCTAAGGCTAGAGGGGGGTCCTCTGAGCTCTTTAAGTTTGATTACCCTGTAAAGTTATTTTCCATCCTGATTTTACAGAGATGATTTTTACCTTTTTCTTTAATTAAAAGCCTTCTTTTTGAGAACTGATTGATTTTTCCTGTTTTTTAGATCCAAGATCCAAGGGGTCTTGATCCACTAGGAGTTGGTGGGAGAGAGGAAGGGGGATGGTTAAATTCTCCTTGTTTTAAGATCCAAGGGGTTTGGATCTGTATTCACCAGAATTGGTGAAGAGTTTCTCAAGGCTACCCAGGGAAGGGACTAGCATCGAGAATGGTGGCAGTGGACCAGATCTAAGCTGGCAGTTAAGCTTAGAAGTTTTCATGCAGGCCTCCACATTTGTACCCTAAAGTTCAGAGTGGGGAAGCAGCCTTGACAAGGGTGTTCCCACAAGGTACAGAACGTCATACTAATAAATAACAAACCTTAGCATTAATTATTGCTTCTGTAGACCCAGGCCTGCTCCCTGACTTTAAAGGGACTAGGGTGTGAGTGTTTAATTCTAAACATTAAGATGTTTTAGGATTGTTAGATAATAGCCAGGTGATTAAGGGCTTGTCTTGTTTCCTTGTATTTCCTCATCTGTCTTATATTTAGGTTGTAAAGTCTTTGGGGCAGGGACTGTCCTTTTGCTCTATTTCTGTACAGCGCCTAGCACAATGGGGTCCTGGTCCATACTATAGGCTCCTAGGCGCTATGATAATAAAAATAATAGTAATAATCCTGCAAAGTTCCCTAATACAGCTCAGTGTCTCAGTGCATGCTTAAATTTAAGTAGGTAAACTGACTTCCTTGGGGCTACTCATGTGCTTCAGGCTAGTCTTGTATTTAAATGCTTTGCTGGAGCATAGTGCTTTGCATCTTGTGTGAGGAAAACTAGAAATTCACAAGGTAAAAAGACAGAATGGCTCAGATGCCATAAAAATACAAGATAAAGATAGTGTTTATGTGGATGGTTGGGGCGGGGGTGGGACTTGGGTGGGGGAGTCAGAACCTGTGAGAAAAGGGTTTTAGAAACTACAAAAAAGCAATAAATAAAATGTATTTAAAAGTTCACAAGAGCAATGAGCATGTTCTGACCCTGAATCAGTTAACATTATTTTATATTTTTAAAATTACTTACTGTATCTTACTCTTTATTTTTCAGGTCATACATGGATGAGAAATATAAATTGGACAAAACAGAAGGAGAACTACATGCGTTCTGTGTATCCTGTTAAAATAGGACTCTGTTTTAAATTAACTGTACCTTTCCAGGTTTTATTTTTGGTCTTTGGAATATGTTTCCTTCCAGGTTAGCTTTTTTACTGTTTATTTTCATCATAATTAGAAGAAGTACATTTTAAATTAACAAAGATGTTTATGAAAGTTACACTGTAACTTCTTATAATCTCTTTACACATCCATACTATAGCACTTTAGAACCCCAGAAGCAGCCAGTGGGTCCAGCCTTTAGGCAGGGGGGCCAGGAGGCTCCATGCACTGCTCTCGCCCGCAGGCACTGCCCTTCCAGTTCCCATTGGCCACGGTTCCTGCGCAGAGCCCCGTGGCCCCCCCCCCACGTAGGAGCCAGACCTGCTGGCCACTTCTGGGGTGCAGCGCGGTGCCAGGACAGGTATGTACTAGCCTGTCTTAACCCTGCAGCACCGCCAACCAGACTTTTATTGGCCCGGTCGCTGGTGCTGACAGGAGCCGTCAGAGTCCTTTTTTGACCAGGTGTTCTGGTGAAAAAACGAACACCTGGCAACCCTAGCTTGAGCCCAAACCCTGCTTCTGCCAACACACAATTCTCTCCAACTCAGGCCAGCAATCCCTCCAGGCCCGGGCCCCAGGAGCTGGCAAGAGGGCTGGGTTCAAGCCCGAGTCACACTGGGACTTGGGTCCAAATGCTATCATTTCGCAGTGTGGACACAGCTCAGGCCAGGGTTCCTCAGGCTCAGGTCCTGAGTGTTCAACAACCCTAGCCCACAATCCCATGGGCTGATGTTCCTTGTCCTTTCTATCCCAAGACTAGCCAATAGACTCCCAGAAAATAGAAGCAATCCTCCTGGTGCAAGTACAACTGCTCAGTGTTTAACCCTTCCACTTTATTCTGACCACTAAGTTGCAAACACAGTGAACCTTCTCATGCATTTGTAATGGCCCCCAACCACAAGTCCTTTGCCAAACGTGCTGCTACCTGGTCATGGGAATCACAGCCAGATTTTGGTAAAATGTCTGGAGCAAGACAAAACGTTCAACTTCAGTGAGAGTACCAGATGCGTATCAGAAAATAATGAAGAAGCTGGCAGAGTTGGTCAGCTGTCTTGGTGACCTGATCCCAGAATTTAGTATCAGACCAGATGGGAGCAAGCAGGTGCCAGATCAGGCTAGCAAGGTGACTCTGGTGCTCACACCAGTCCTCAAGGAGACTTTACCGCAGGAGGAGCTCCAGCATGTCCTGGGTCTGTACTCAAAGGAGCTGTTTGATCTCACACACACACACACACACACACACACACACACACACACACACACACACACACACACACACACACACACTCTCTCTCTCTCTCCGAGGAGCAGCCTGCTGCAGAACCAGCAGCAAAAGCAGAAGAGGCAGAAGTTTGGCTCCATGTTTCTTATTATTAATATACAAATATGGAGGAATTTCTGGTTTTTGAACCAATGCAATTTTTAGTACAAGCGGTGCGTAGCAGCATTTATCTGCTAATGGTGGAATGTATGCCAGCACGTGAGTGTCCCCACCTCCACCCCACCATGTGGAATTCCAAATGGATCCCAGGAAGCACACACAACAGTTAAACAAGCATTTAAATGTAAATTTACACTTCATCGTTGCACATTCTTACCCGGATCTTCCAAGGTGTTACAAGACCCTTATATTGTCATCCATTTTAGTATGGCACTCTGTATAAATTATAAAATGTCCCTTTGCCATTTAGGATTGTTATGCCCTCCAGAACGTGGAAAGAGTGAAAGGACAGAGAAGGCTTAGGTAGTAAACCCCTTGCCACACCCAATCCCACCCCACACCCACACCCACTTCACCCCCCCTCCCAAAGCCCAAGATGGTCAGCAATTTTGAAAAATCTAGCATGTGCATATTTTAACTGACCATTATTTGTGCTCTCTTTTCACTCTGATTAACTTAATATTGTCCACAGAGCTCCTGGGATCTGAAGCATTCTCTTACAATATATTGAAACACAGTTTTACAAAGTATCTTTTTTTGGCCTTATGACTTGGCAGGCACTTTTCTCTGTGGATGCCCTGAATGTTCTTTGAAGTACTGAGACAAAGTTTGATAACTGCTTTCAGGTCCTTCTACCTCTGTAGGTCTCCATACCTTGGCAGTTTGGCCACACTCCAACTGTCACAGACCAGTCCAAGTGGAAGTATTTCCAGTTAGACTTTCTGGACAGGGCCAACAAGCAGGTGCACTACCAAAGGGAAGAGGACTCGCAGCAAGTGGAAAGGCACAGACAGGCTGCAGAATGGGAGGACAGAACTGCAGCACATGAGGAAAGACTGGCAGCACGGTTTCTATGGCAGGAACATTGGTGGAGAGAGTCAGATAGAGTACAGTGGAAAGACCTATTTGAGAGGCTGCTTGTGGTATTGGCCACAAGAGCGCAGGCTTCTCATGTTCTGAATCCCCTCCATGGTACCAAGTGCTACAGACCAGGAACGCATTGGACAATTCCATGGTTAGGTGGCCCACGCACTCCTTCAGACACTAGCTGGACAGGGTAAATATACCCCTTGCAGGCCTCCCCAGATCATGCAGCAGCACCAAGTGCATGCTAAATATACAAGAAAGGAAAAGAAGAATGAGGTGCCAGGGGACACACAAAAGCAGAGGATTTATTTGTTGGCACTGGTCGCTGTTTGCACTGTTCGATGTTTGTTTTATGCACTTTCTTTCATTACTGGTTTTGTTGTTGGTTTATTATTGGTATTTTGGTGTCCTAATGGCAGCTGGCCTGCCTGGCAATGCTTTAATATTGTGCTTTTGTAAGACAGCCATGTTTATACATAAAGGCTTTTATATTATTAAGAAAGTTCATTATCATCACTACATCACATCATATAATGTGTATTTCAAATAATAAAGATAAACCATGGTATGGCAAACACAATTTCTCAATGCATCTATATACATCAATCCATAATGAATATCCACAGTTCTCGCCACACAGTGCACCACCATTTCATAAGTAATCTCTCATCCATAATTAAAAATCATGACAATCAATCCCCCTGTGACAGGGTGCATAAACCCCACACTAGAACTCAAGGAGTTAAAGAACAACTCTGGGCCCAGACGACCCCACCCAGTCCCAGATGCATTTAAAGAGCATGCCGGGGATGGAGGCAGGCCTTAAAAGGAAGCCAGAGAGTTCAGAAGGGGACTCAGAGGGCAGGGAAAAGGAGCTGCCCTGGGAGGTCATAGAATCATAGAATCATAGAATATCAGGGTTGGAAGGGACCTCAGGAGGTCATCTAGTCCAACCCCCTGCTCAAAGCAGGACCAATTCCCAACTAAATCATCCCAGCCAGGGCTTTGTCAAGCCTGACCTTAAAAACCTCTAAGGAAGGAGATTCCACCACCTCCCTAGGTAACCCATTCCAGTGCTTCACCACCCTCCTAGTGAAAAAGTTTTTCCTAATATCCAACCTAAACCTCCCCAACTGCAACTTGAGACCATTACTCCTTGTTCTATCATCTGGTACCACTGAGAACAGTCTAGATCCATCCTCTTTGGAACCCCCTTTCAGGTAGTTGAAAGCAGCTATCAAATCCCCCCTCATTCTTCTCTTCTGTAGACTAAACAATCCCAGTTCCCTCAGCCTCTCCTCATAAGTCATGTGCTCCACCCCCTAATCATTTTTGTTGCCCTCCGCTGGACTCTTTCCAATTTCTCCACATCCTTCTTGTAGTGTGGGGCCCAAAACTGGACACAGTACTCCAGATGAGGCCTCACCAATGTCGAATAGAGGGGAACGATCACGTCCCTCGATCTGTTGGCAATGCCCCTACTTATACAGCCCAGAAGGCCATTAGCCTTCTTGGCAACAAGGGCACACTGTTGACTCATATCCAGCTTCTCGTCCACTATAACCCCTAGGTCCTTTTCTGCAGAACTGCTTCCTAGCCATTCGGTCCCTAGTCTGTAACAGTGCATGGGATTCTTCCGTCCTAAGTGCAGGACTCTGCATTTGTCCTTGTTGAACCTCATCTGGTTTCTTTTGGCCCAATCCTCTAATTTGTCTAGGTCCCTGTGTATCCTGTCCCTACCCTCCAGTGTATCTACCACTCCTCCCAGTTTAGTGTCATCTGCAAACTTGCTGAGAGTGCAGTCCACGCCATCCTCCAGATCATTAATGAAGATATTGAACAAAACCGGCCCCAGGACCGACCCCTGGGGCACTCCACTTGAAACCGGCTGCCAACTAGACATGGAGCCGTTGATCACTACCCGTTGAGCCCGACGATCTAGCCAGCTTTCTATCCACCTTATAGTCCATTCATCCAATCCATACTTCTTTAACTTGCTGGCAAGAATACTGTGGGAGACTGTATCAAAAGCTTTGCTAAAGTCAAGGAATAACACATCCACTGCTTTCCCCTCATCCACAGACCCAGTTATCTCCTCATAGAAGGCAATTAGGTTAGTCAGGCATGACTTGCCCTTGGTGAATCCATGCTGACTGTTCCTGATCACTTTCCGCTCCTCTAAGGCCTGGTCTACACTAGGAGTTTAGTTCGAATTTAGCAGCGTGAAATCGAATTAACCCCGCACCCGTCCACACAACGAAGCTATTTAGTTCGACATAGAGGGCTCTTTAGTTCGATTTCTGTACTCCTCCCCGACGAGGGGAGTAGCACTAAATTCGACATGGCCATGTCGAATTAGGGTAGGTGTGGATGGAATTCGACGCTAATAGCTCCGGGAGCTATCCCACAGTGCAGCACTCTGTTGACGCTCTGGACAGCAGTCCGAGTTCGGATGCTCTGACCAGCCACACAGGAAACGCCCTGGCAAAATTTGAATTCCTTTTCCTGTCTGGCCAGTTTGAATCTCATTTCCTGTTTGGACATCGTGGCGAGCTCAGCAGCACTGGCAACGATGCAGAGCTCTCCAGCAGAGGTGTCCCTGCAATCGCAGAATAGAAAGAGGGCCCCAGCATGGACTGATCGGGAAGTCTTGGATCTGATCGCTGTGTGGGGCGATGAGTCCGTGCTTTCAGAGCTGCGCTCCAAAAAACGCAATACCAAGATCTACGAGAAGATCTCCAAAGCCATGACAGAGAGAGGATACAGCCAGGATGCAACGCAGTGCCGCGTGAAAATCAAGGACCTGAGACAAGGCTACCAGAAGACCAAAGCGGCAAACGGACGCTCTGGATCCCAGCCCCAGACATGCCGTTTCTACGAGGCACTGCATTCCATTCTAGGTGCGGCCGCCACCACTACCCCACCACTGACCGTGGACTCTGAGGATGGGATAGTGTCGACGGCCGGTTCCTCGGAGATGTTCGCGGACGGGGAAGATGAGGAAGGAGATGAGGAGGACGAGGCAGTCGACAGCGCTTACAACGCTGATTTCCCCGACAGCCAGGATCTCTTCATCACCCTCACAGAGATCCCCTACCAACCGTCCCCAGCCGTTAACACAGACCCTGAATCAGGGGAAGGATCACTCTGTAAGTGCTTTAAACATGTAAACATTTATTTAGAAAAGAACAGGAATATTAACTACTAACAATCGGATTTGCATGATTAGTTTGCCCAAGGGGTTTAATGTAAAAGTCCTTTGCAGTGCAAGTGCTGCAAAAGAATCTAACAATGTCCGGTTTCTCATGATTAGTTTTCCCTGGGCGCTCTACTGTTTTGTCCTTGCCAGTGCAGCTACAGGAAAAGAGCGTCAATATGTTCGGGGATAGAACAAAAATCCTCATGGGAGATCTCCACGAAGGTCTCCTGGAGGTAGTTGGAAAGCCTCTGCATGAGGTTCCTGGGGAGAGCGGCCTTATTGCGTCCTCCGTGGTAGCTCACTTTTCCACGCCAGGCTAGCATCAGGTACTCAGGGATCATGGCGTTGCAGAGCAAGGCGGCATACGGCCCTGGTTTTTGCTGGCTTTCCCTCAGCATGCGCTCCTTCTCTGAGTCACTGATCATCAGAAGGGTGATGTTGCTCATGGTCACCTGCTTTGAATTAGGGGAATGTTAGTATTGGGGCTGCTTCCTTTACTAAACTTTAACTGGCGGTTTACAGCCACGCGGTGGAGGCGGGACGGGGCAGCATACAGGGATCTTTCCCGGGGACAGCCGAGAGGGGGTGGGACAGGAGCAGAGTTCATGCTTGCCGGATAGCCGGCAGCATGAACTGGCCAACGCTAGGAGCATTGCTTTCACTGTGAAAGGAGGGCCCTGGTATAAATTAAGTTTTAAGCAGCCAAAAGTCTACAGCTTACCATGTCAGCCTGATACAAGTGGGGCAGGGCAGCGGAATTCGTGTCTGATCTGCACTGCAAGACCCCAGGCACTGAATGGGAAGGCAGAAAATTCGACCTTGTCCTGAGTGCGCATGTGAAAGGTGCTGAGCATGGTCTTGTCCACAGAGACAGACTAGACTATGTTCATTGTTCCCAATAATGTATCTTGCTAAGGAATTCACTCCCTTTTTCCCATCACACAGCTGCGACTCTCCCCCGACCTACCACTGCATCCCCCTCACAGAGGCTGGCGCAGATTAGGCGGAGAAAGAAAAGGACAAGGGACGAGATGTTCACGGAACTTATGGGCCGGTCCCGAGCCGAGGCGGCCCAGCAGACCCAGTGGAGGGAGAACATGTCACAGTACCAGCGCTCACATTGCGAACGGGAGTACAGGTGGCGGCAGGAAGACCAGCAGGCAACTCAAACGCTGCTTGGACTACTGCGGGAGCAAACGGACACGCTCCGGCGCCTGGTGGATGTTCTGCAGGACCGGAGGCAGGAGGACAGAGCCCCGCTGCAGTCTATCTCTAACTGCCTTCCCCCACCACAAAGTCCCATACCCCCCTCACCCAAAGTACAAAGAAGGAGGGGCGGCACTGTCACTCCACCCCTGCAGAGTCCTCAAGTACCAGAAGGCTCTCATTCCCTACATTTTGAGAAGTCCTTTCCTTCCTGCCTCACCCAAGCCCCCGTCCCAGTTTCATCCCCTAACTGCTGTGTTGATAATAAAAAATATGTTTCTGTTTATTACTGCTTCTGTCATGTTCTTTTAGAGGACAGTGTGTTTGAAGGGGGGGGAAGGGGGTTGGTAATTGGAGAGGACAATCACCTTAACCAGGGTACAGAAATGGGGGCAGGTTCTGAAACAGGGCACACACACACTGCAGTCAGTAGGCACCCTGGTCATTCTGGGAGGTGGTTTTCAAGTTCTGTGGGGGGAGGGGGGGCTATGTGACTTTTTGGTGGGGGAGGGCGGTTGGAGATCTTATGCAGCGGTCAAGATCCTGGATGACAGAGACACGCAGCAGGGGATCTGTAACCGTCCTCCCACGCCACAAAGTCACATAGCCCCCACACACAGAGTCCCGAAAAGGAGGGGTGGCAGGCTCCATTGAAACAACCAGTCCGCCACTGTGGACCGCTCTAGGCGCAGGAGCCTGTCATTCCTAGATTTTAGAAGCGGTCTTTACATCACTACGCCCCCTCCCCTCCACAGTCTGCGTCCCAGTTTCAACCCTTTACCGCGAAATCAGTAATAAAAAACATGGTGTTCATTAACAAACTTCCATTAACTTTATTTTTAAACGTGTGTTGGAAGGGGGGGAACGGGGTGAACGGGGTATGTAAAAGGAGAGGATAGTCAACATGAACTGGGTAACGAAACGGGGGCAGGTTCAGCTTCTCTTTAAACAAACTTAACAGTCACAGGTTACCCTGCTCACTGAGGAACCTATCTTTCAAAGCCTCCCGGATGCACAGGGCGTCCCGCTGTGCTCTTCTAATCGCACGGCTGTCTGGCTGGGCGTAATCAGCAGCCAGGCTATTTGCCTCAACCTCCCACCCCGCCATAAAGGTCTCCCCCTTGCTCTCACAGAGATTGTGGAGCACACAGCAAGCCGCAATAACAATGGGGACATTGGTTTCGCTGAGATCTGAGCGAGTCAGTAAGCTTCTCCATCTCCCCTTGAGACGTCCAAAAGCACACTCCACCACCTTTCTGCACTTGCTCAGCCGGTAGTTGAAGAGTTCCTTGTCAGTGTCCAGGGTGCCTGTATAGGGCTTCATGAGCCAGGGCATTAGCGGGTAGGCTGGGTCCCCGAGGATCACGGTAGGCATCTCCACATCTCCAACAGTTATTTTGTGGTCCGGGAAGAAAATACCTTCCTGTAGGCGTCTAAACAGACCAGAGTTCTTGAAGACACAAGCGTCATGAACCTTGCCTGGCCATCCGACATTGATGTTTGTAAAACGTCCCCTATGGTCCACCAGTGCTTGCAGCACCATCGAAAAGTAGCCCTTTCTGTTAATGTACTGGCTGGTCTGGTGGTCCGGTCCCAGGATAGGGATGTGAGTTCCATCTATCGCCCCACCGCAGTTTGGGAATCCCATCGCGGCAAAGCCATCTATGATCACCTGCACCTTTCCCAGGGTCACTACCTTTGAGAGCAGTAGCTCAACGATTGCGTTGGCTACTTGCATCACTGCAACCCCCACGGTAGATTTGCCCACGCCAAAGTGATTCGCGTCTGACCGGTAGCTGTCTGGCGTTGCAAGTTTCCAGAGGGCTATGGCCACTCGCTTCTGGACAGTCAGGGCTGCTCGCATCCGGGTGTCCTTGCTCTTCAGGGCAGGGGACAGCAAGTCACAAAGTTCAAGGAAAGTCCCCTTACGCATGCAAAAGTTTCGCAGCCACTGGGATTCATCCCAGACCTGCAGCACTATACGGTCCCACCAGTCCGTGCTTGTTTCCCGGGCCCAGAATCGCCGTTCCACGGCATGAACATGACCCATTGCCACCATGATGTCCACGGCACGGGGTCCCGTGCTTTGTGAGAGGTCTGTGCCCCTCTCACACTTAATGTCCTCACCTCGCTGCCATAGCCTATTCGCCCGATTTCTCAGCATCTGACTCTGAAAAAGGTGGACGATAAGGTGTGAGGAGTTGACAACGGCCATAACTGCAGCAATGATCGCAGCGGGCTCCATGCTCGCAGTGCTGTGGCATCCGCGCTGTCACTCACCAGAAAAGCGCGCAAACTGAATTGCCCGCCGGCGCTTTCAGGGAGGGAGGGCGGTAGTGACGGTTGAATGACGACAGTTACCCAGAACCACCCTCGACACATTTTTTCACCCAGCAGGCATTGGGTGGCTCTACCCAGAATTCCGATGGGCAACGGGGACTGCGGGAACTGTGGGATAGCTGCACACAGTGCACTGCTTCCAATGTCAACGCTTACCCCGTTAGTGTGGACTCACAAAGTCGAATTACTGTCCTTAGTGTGGATACACACGTTCGACTTTGTAAGATCGATTCCACAAATTCGATTTAGAGTAAAATCGAACTACTCTCATAGTGTAGACATACCCTAAGTGTTTCAGAATTGATTCCTTGAGGACCTGCTCCATGATTTTTCCAGGGACTGAGGTGAGGCTGACTGGCCTGTAGTTCCCAGGATCCTCCTTTTTCCCTTTTTTAAAGATGGGCACTACATTAGCCTTTTTCCAGTCATCCGGGACCTCCCCCGATCGCCATGAGTTTTCAAAGATAATGGCCAATGTCTCTGCAATCACATCCGCCAACTCCTTTAGCACCCTTGCATGCAGCGCATCCGGCCCCATGGACTTGTGCTCGTCCAGTTTTTCTAAATAGTACCAAACCACTTCTTTCTCCACAGAGGGCTGGTCACCTTCTCCCCATACTGTGCTGCCCAGTGCAGCAGTCTGGGAGCTGACCTTGTTCGTGAAGACAGAGGCAAAAAAATCATTGAGTACATTAGCTTTTTTCACATCCTCTGTTACTAGTTTGCCTTCCTCATTCAGTAAGGGGCCCACACTTTCCTTGACTTTCTTCTTGTTGCTAACATACCTGAAGAAGCCCTTCTTGTTACTCTTAACATCTCTTGCTAGCTGCAACTCCAAGTGTGATTTGGCCTTCCTGATTTCACTCCTGCATGCCTGAGCAATATTTTTATACTCCTCCCTGGTCATTTGTCCCATCTTCCACTTCTTGTAAGCCTCTTTTTTGCGTTTAAGGTCAGCAAGGATTTCACTGTTAAGCCAAGCTGGTCGCCTGCCATATTTACTGTTCTTTCTACACATTGGAATGGTTTTTTCCTGCAACCTCAATAACGATTCTTTAAAATACAGCCAGCTCTCCTGGACTCCTTTCCCCCTCATGTTATTCTCCCAGGGGATCCTGCCCATCAGTTCCCTGAGGGAGTCAAAGTCTGCTTTTCTGAAGTCCAGGGTCCGTATTCTGCTGCTCTCCTTTCTTACTTGTGTCAGGATCCTGAACTCGACCATCTCATGGTCACTGCCTCCCAGTTTCCCATCCACTTTTGCTTCCCCTACTAATTCTTCCCGGTTTGTGAGCAGCAGGTATAGAAGAGCTCTGCCCCTAGTTGGTTCCTCCAGCACTTGCACCAGGAAATTGTCCCCTACACTTTCCAAAAACTTCCTGGATTGTCTGTGCACCGCTGTATTGCTCTCCCAGCAGATATCAGGGTGATTAAAGTCTCCCATGAGAACCAGGGCCTCCGATCTAGTAACTTATGCTAGTTGCTGGAAGAAAGCCTCGTCCACCTCATCCCCCTGGTCTGGTGGTCTATAGCAGACTCCCACCACAACATCACCCTTGTTGTTCACACTTCTAAACTTAATCCAGAGACTCTCAGGTTTTTCTGCGGTTTCATACCAGAGCTCTGAGCAGTCATACTCCTCTCTTACATACAATGCAACTCCTCCACCTTTTCTGCCCTGCCTGTCCTTCCTGAACAGTTTATATCCATCCATGACAGTACTCCAGTCATGTGAGTTATCCCACCAAGTCTCTGTTATTCCAATGACATCATAGTTCCTTGACTGTGCCAGGACTTCCAGTACTCCCTGCTTGTTTCCCAGGCTTCTTGCATTTGTGTATAGGCACTTTAGATAACTCGCTGATTGTCCTGCTTTCTCAGTCTGAGACAGGAGTCCTCCCCTCTTGCACTCTCCTGCTCGTGCTTCCTCCCAGGATCCCATTTCCCCACTTACCTCAGGGCTTTGGTCTCCTTCCCCCGGTGAACCTAGTTTAAAGCCCTCCTCACTAGGTTAGCCAGCCTGCTTCCGAAGATGCTCTTCCCTCTCTTCGTTAGGTGGAGCCCGTCTCTGCCTAGCATGCCTCCTTCTTGGAACACCATCCCATTGTCAAAGAATCCAAAGCCTTCTCTCCGACACCACCTGCATAGCCATTTGTTGACTTCCACAATTCGACGGTCTCTACCCAGGCCTTTTCCCTGCACAGGGAGGATGGACGAGAATACCACTTGCGCCTCAAACTCCTTTATCCTTCTTCCCAGAGCCACGTAGTCTGCAGTGATCCGCTCAAGGTCATTCTTGGCAGTATCATTGGTGACCACGTGGAGAAGCAGGAAGGGGTAGCGGTCCGAGGGCTTGATGAGTCTCGGCAGTCTCTCCGTCACATCTCGAATCCTAGCTCCTGGCAAGCAGAAGACCTCTCGGTTTTCTCGGTCGGGGCGGCAGATAGATGACTCAGTCCCCCTGAGGAGGGAGTCCCCGACCACCACCACCCTCCTCCTCCTCTTGGGAGCGGTGGTCGTGGAACCCCCATCCCTAGGACAGTGCATCTCATGCCTTCCAATCGGTGGAGTCTCCTTCTGCTCCCTTCCTGCAGATGTTTCATCTACTCCACTGTCCGCATTAGTACCTGTGGAGAGAACATGAAAACGGTTGCTCACCTGTATCTCCATTGCTGGTACATGGACGCTCCTCTTTCTTCTTCTGGAGGTCACATGCTGCCAATTTTCTACACCTTCCCTCAGTCCCCTCTGCGCAACCTGCTCCGATTCTTCAGAACGTTGTGCCTGTAGAAGCATATCCTGACGTCTGTCCAGGAAATCTTCATTTTCTCTTATGCAACGCAGGGTCGATACTTGTTGCTCCAGACCTCGAACCTTCTCTTCCAATATGGAGACCAGCTTGCACTTTGTACAGACAAAGTCGTTTCTGTCCTGTGGAAGAAAAACAAACATGGCACAACCTGTGCAGGTTACAACAACTGAACGCTCACCTTCCATGTTACCTTCCTCAGCTGTTGTAGCAACTGACAGAAGCCCGTGAGATGCAAGGCTCAGTGGGCTCTCTGCAGGCGAACTCCCAGGCAAACTCCCTCTGTTAGCCTCCGCTGTTCGCCGCTCAGCTGGTTCGCTGCTGACTGCCTTTTTATACCAGTCAGGCCCACTCAAGGCCCACCTGGAACAAAGCACTCCCAATTCACACTGTTCAAACAAACAATCAAACAATCAAGCACACGGTCAAACTAACAAACTGTCCCCTGCAACAGACACTCAGATACTCACCAACACAGCCCCCCTAATGCAGCACTTAGCGTACCTCCAACAGACACTCAGATACTCACCAACACAGCCCCCCAGTGCAGCACTCAGCGTACCTCCAACAGACACTCGGATGCTCACCAACACAGCCCCTGCAACAGACAGATACTCACCAACACAGCCCCCCAATGCAGCACTTAGCGTACCTCCTCTCTGACAGATCCCAGGCAAACTCCCTCTGTTAGCCTCCGCTGTTCGCCGCGGTCCTGAAAAGGGATGCTTCAGCAGCTCCTCTGGGAAATGAGGAGCCTACCTGCTAGGCCCAGACAGAGTAAAGGTGCATTTGATACATTTTCTTCAGTGACTTTTGCTATAGACTGCAAAGCTTGGACTATAGGAGTGGTGTGGGGTGGTAGAAAGTGGACCAGCTGCAAGGTGCTCAGAGTTCCTGGCCTATAGTTACTCTCACAGGGCCCTGGACTGGAGCCTGGGGTAATGGGAGGGCCTGGGCTCCTCTGCCAAACCCCCCCTGCACTAAGAAGGAAGTGACCTTGTAACCAATAGGTGATACTTACCTCAAGCGCCAATCATCACACACACCCATTCATTGCATACTGTGATAGTACCTCATGTATTGTTAGCATTGCTGTACAAACACATTCATAAACATACTATTCTCCCTAGTTCTTCTCTGGTCCACGCAAGTGTATAGTGTGGGAGCACAGAGCCACATCTTTCTTAAAGCATGGCATCTAGAACTGGACACAGTGCTCCAGCTAAGGCCTCCCGAGTGCCAAGTAGAGCAGAGCAATTATTTCCTGTGTCTTACATGTGCCACTCCTGTTAATACACAATGATACCAGCCTTTTTTGCAATTGCATCACGTGGCTGACTCAATCAATTTGAGATCCACTACTTGAAGGACTACAACTGTCCACTACTCACAGCAGTGAATCCTTGCCTCCCTCTCTCTCCTGGTACGCACACATCTCTGGCATGGAGATGCTTCTTATCTCCATGTCAGGAAGTCCCCATCCCTAGCCACAACAATCTCTCTGAGCTACTGGCTTTCTACAATAATAGAATTTAGACTTTCCAAAGGTTTACCACAAAAATGTCTATTAAGGAAATTTGGTAAAAATGGAGTGAGCAATAAAGGGTTTCTAAATTCACTCATTCAGGATTTATGCTGATATAACACCATTGACTTCAATTGAGTTATTCCTGATTTACCCCAAGATAACAGACCAGAATCAAGCCTATAGTTTCTTCCTGAATTAAACACAGATTAAGACATAAGAAATAAACAGTGGGAAAAAGTGGCCAGCTCTCAACATAGAAAGAGGTGGGCTTTTCCAGCAATCAGTCCTAGGATCAATGTTACTCAGTACAGAAAGAGAGGGTGGTTAATGAGGCAGGCAGAAATGCTGAACATTTCCCCCTCCCCCCCCAATACTAGAGGGGATTGTGAGGAATTCCAAAAGGATACAGCAAAACTAAAGTAATCGGCCAGCATGGTGGCAGATAGAAATCTATCATATACAAGCAAAAAAAGTACCTTGAAGAAATATTTAAAACAGTCAAGCACCCTTATTAGTTATGCATTAGTTGTGAACTCTCAGAAAACCTCTCATTGTAGATAGCTAAATGGAGGTTTTCTGGCTCAATGTTCAGTGTGATAAAAAATATGAAGATGATATTAGGCTATCACATTTGATTAATATGTTTTAATCTCTATATATGATATGAATATGAGGTATAATATATGGTATATTATATACTATAGGATGTGATGGGAAATATTACACTCTATTTTACCTATCAGAGGTATTTATGAGATGATTGATATCTAAGCAATGAAATTATATTATAATGCTGGTGGTGGTATATCATCAGTACAAATACAGTGTTCTGTTTTGGACACCTCAAAGGTGACACTCCAGAAGGAAATGGATAAATCGGCTGAAATAGGTTCAGAAAAGACAATAAACATTATTAGTGACAGTGGGAAGACAGGGGCTTCCAAATGAGGAGAGTTTAACAAGATTAGGGTAATTTAGTTGGGGCGGGGAGGGGAAGAGAGTAAAAAGAGGTAAGAGATATGTATAATAATGATTGACAGATAGAAGGTTAAATGGGCATCCCATTTGCTCTTCCCTACAAGAAAGAGTACTCACTGAAAATAAAGGGCATTTCAAATGAATCTAAGGAAACACCTTTTTAACCACATATTAATCTGTGGAATTCACTGTCAAAGGACCTGTATTTGAAATATTGCTTAGTAATTTAAAAAAAATATTGGGAAGCATCTGAAGTTATATTAGCTATGATAACATTAAAAGGACTATCCAGGCTCCTGCTTCAGGTGTCTTGCCAAAGCTCATAAAGTAGTGTTGGTCAATTTTTTTTTTTGGAATTTTTGAAAATAAGATCAATTTTTTCACTTTTAAAAAAATCCTTTTTTCTACTCTGCAGCTGATGTGGGTCTTTCCATTGATTCCAATAGGTTTTGGGTCAGACCACAAAAAAGCATAATACTGTCCAGGAAGAATTTTCCCACTTATGGCACAGTACTGCCACCTGGGTTCATTATGGATATTTTATGACTTCTACTGAAGCATTTGGAATTGACCCTGTCGGTGACAGGATAATTAATTGTAGCTGGCCCTTTGGTCTCCCCTGCTATGGAAAATCCTATATGTTACATGCAAAAAGGAAAAATAGAATTCTCTTCTTTGTTACAAATATTATTTCACAATGTTTATTATTTCAAGTCATGAAGTAACACAGTAGTTTCAAAAATAATGTGATCATTTTATAAAGATCCTCCTAAAAATAAAAAGCATTGCCATTTAAAAAAAAAACAACTTATGGTGATTCAGTTATTTGCTAATGTTATTCATTGCATTTTAAAGTTGTAATTTGAAGAGAAGGAAGCTAGTGTTGAACGTGTCAAATGCACACACAAAACCTAAAATGTTTATTTATCAGCATTTTAAAAAGACTATTTTTCATACTGTGCCAAAGGCAAAGAAATACCCATCAACCCAACATGATTTGAGGATTAAAATAAGATATGATTATACACTGAAACTGTCAGCATCTCACTTGATCAATAACATTCTTCAAAGGATTTAGCCATCTTATTAAAATAAATTTTGGAATAGAGCTTCTTTCTTGATTTGAGTTGCTCTAAACTTTTTTTCTATTTCTATTTTAACACCTAACAAATGGTCCCAACATCCTTTTTTCCCTTGAATACTTATTTTATCAGAAACATGAAAAGTAGGAATGCAATTACATTTGTGTTGATGCTAAATGTTAATAGATTTGCCTAAATGCCTGCTAATAGCACCCCTAAAATTAGCTAGACTAGTAGTGCGTGCCTAATGTGTTGTTCTTGTTGTTGCTTTAGCTGCTCTCTGTTTTTTCTGCAATGACAGAAATAAAGGCATTTTTGGTGATAATTTCCACATATCCACATCTTGTACTCATGCATGCAGCTAATGTTTAATGTTTTGTTAAATTAAACATGAAACTGTGACTTTGCCAGCCAACAACTACGTCCTTCTATCACCTCTTCAAATTTCTCCAGGGTACATCTTTTGTTAGGAAAACTTATTTCCAGTCAGTCAGAGCATCATGATCTTTTGTTGCTATAAAAATAATGCCATGTGCTTTCAGAATATTGTACATAAACAAACTGAAGGAAATTATTTCCTATAGGCTAAAACATATAATACCAGTGCTTTTCACTTCTATAGCTCCTATAAGCTGAGGATCTCAAAGCATTTCACCAAGGAAGATAAAGTATTATTAAACACAAGCAATTACAAATATCTTAGATAAAATTAATTGTCTTTTTAAAATTAAATGGTGTAAATGTGACAATCAGTTGATGATGAGTTATGTGAAATGTGGACTCACAATAATTCAGCAGATGCAACATTTTATAAAAATCTCCAAATACCTCCAGAAATATTTTGACATTTATTATCTTTGGGAGCAACAATATTTTAAAATTTCTTCTTAATATGTGGTAATATTTTCTAGGTGTAGAACTGATACAAAGAGAGTGCACATGCAATAAATATGCAGATCGTGGTGATTAAAACATCTTGAAATATTCTCTTTACTATTCTTGATGTTACCTTGTGCATGTCAGATTTCCCTTGTAGTTCATATAATAGAGTGTCTCTGTCTGTCTGTCTCTCTCTCTTAAAAATGTATACAAAGGGTGCATATACTTTAAATGTATGTCTGCAGAAAGTCACTGAACATTATCTGGTAAGGGGAAATAGCATCTCAGGAAGGGACAGGGAGAGGGTGGGCTAGTATTTGGAGGATGATAAAAAGGGGGAGTATGTAAGAAGAAGGAAGAAAAGGAGATGTTACTGCATTGCTTGACTCCAATTCATGGAGGTGGCACATGCAATTGTTTCCTTATCTGGAACCTTTTTTATATGGAGATCTGCAGAGGTTCTGTTGATGGATTATATGCAATGTGCAGCTACCACATGATACAGTAACACCCTGAACACCCTGCCTAAGTAGGGGAGAGAGGCTGTCCTCTGCTGAAGAAGGAGCACTGACAGGCACTGTATTGGGGTGGAGATGGCAAACATCAGCACCTCCCCCAGGAGAAGCAGAGGCAGGAGTGGGTGTGTCCAGCAGAGATCTCTTCTGGGAACATGTATTCTCTGCCATGCAGCACCAAAGGGTCCATGCCTCAGCCCACAGCTGTGTGATGAGAGTGAGGAAGATGCCCTCTAGGGGTAAGGATGGGCCCTGGAGGAAGGAGAGGGTGTGCTTAAGGACAGAGAGAAGTTTTTTTATTCCTGTCCTCAGCCTGCTAAGAACTCTCTCCATCTGTTCCAAATCTGACCTTGCCACATGTGGGATTTTTTGTAGTGTCAGTATCATAGGGAAAGGACTGCCTGTTAAAAGTGACCTGCAAAGGGACAAAGCTTGTTCCCTTTTTAGCTTTTTCATGATGGAGAGAGTAGGTTTAAAACTACCTTTTCTTTCTTTTCCTTTCTTCTGCTTATGTTTTTTTACATTCAAACTGTGTTCTGTCTTGGCTGGAAGACTCTGTGGTGTGTGGAGAACTAGTGGAATAGGTACATCACAAGAGCGAAGAGAGAAAATGGACTGTTGAGAGGGAAAGGCATTTTTTATTTAGAATGTTTAAAATTGTGTTGTTGTTGCCTTTAGGGACTAGGTAATATTTTGGGGAAAAGATACCTTAGTTAAAAGGTTTAGAAGCTCATAAAATGATGCAGACCCCAGCAAATCCATTAGCAACACCAGGGAGACCAGAGTTGACATTATTATTATTATTATTTAACAGTAATCATGTTTATTATTGTCATGCCTAAGGGCCAGCCAAGAGTGAGGCCTCTCTGTGCTTGGCACTACACAAACACAGAGTGGCAGATGGTCTCTGCCTCAAAGAGCCGACAATCTAACTAGTCCAGATAGAGACATGGTGCAGGAAGGAATATTACAACCAACAGAGTGAAACAGTGGGATGGCAGAAAATGGCATGTTAGTGCCACTGTTTTCTTTCTTTCTTCCTTTCTTTCTTGTTAGGAGGGGATCAGCTAAAAGTAAAGGGATGGGGGATGTTGAAAGGAGATGGGCGAGGGAGACTAGCAGAATTGAGGAGGCTAAAGGGGTGCAGTGAGGGGCAGAGTTTGTGAGGGAGGGAACAGGAGGGCTTAGAATGAACAGTCAGTCAGCACAGGACAGGTCTTCTTCCAGTAAGCAGAGTCAAGATGAGCTCTACCCTGACATCTGGGGGTGAATTATGGTGAGTGTGGAAAAGAACTCCAGGGTCTGATCTTGTTTGCATAGGCACACCCACCCATCTGGCATGAGACAACAGCAACTGAAAGTGGTTACTTTGGCTGGTGTGGGAGCTCCAGTTTCTCTGTTATTGGGGCAGGAAGAATAAAGTTTTGTTACCCTGATTCTGTGAATCAAGGCCAGTGGAACTGTTGTATGACAGAAGGATTCACCATTAACTAAGTAGCACTTGCTTGACAAGGGACATGGGTTACAAAACCTAGTGAATTGAGAGAGGATGGGGACAGGTATTTGTACCTAATAGTATGGGCCCACTTTGAGGGCTCAAAACACCAATTGCACCACCTCCTCTCTCCACTGTTGAATGTCAGAGCTAACTTTGATTCTATTAGGAGTCTAGTTACAGGCTGCTGAGCTGAATTCACTTTGGGCCAATGGTGCACCAGCACTGGGGCTCCCCTACAATGAGCTGAAATCACAACAGAGCTAAAGTTATTAAGAGCTGAGATCACTGAGTGCTGTGTTAACTAGTGGGGGAGCCTGAAGCTATATTGCTAAGTGGCTGGCGGAGCCATTTGCGGGCACGGCTGGAGGAGCAGCGAGTGGCACGGAGCCTTGCGGGGATGGTTGGAGCGGCCCAAGGAACGGCGAGCGAAGCCGTTTGCGGGGATGGCTGGAGCGACTCACAGGTCGGTGAGCGGAGCAGCTCGTAGAGCAGAGACACTTGTGGGACGACAGGAAGTGGACAGGCTAGCGGTGAAGGCTGCGGAGGAACCCCACGGAGAGGTGGCTGGTCGGCCTCAGATCACGTAAGGTGCCCCTTAACACCCTGCGTGCCCTCCTTTTATTCTGGGGCTGCACTGACCAGGGACAGAGACTTTGGGGGTTGTTGGACAGAAGAGACTTTGGGGGTGTTGGACTTTGGGGACTCTAGGTGATTCTTGGGTTTCTGGATTCAAGAACCAAAGGGAAAGGACACAGCCCAGTCTTTTGCTCATGGTTTGTGTTAGGAATCCTGTTTGTGGTGGGTTTTTTTTCCAATTTAATGCTGATGTCATTTACCTCATGTTATTAAACATTTTCTGCTACACTCAGACTCCGTGCTTGCGAGAGGGGAAGTATTGCCTCTTAGAGGTGCCCAGGGGGTGGTATGTAATTGTCCCAGGTCACTGGGTGGGGGCTCGAGCCGGTTTTGCATTGCGTTATTGAAATGGAACCCCTAGATACAGAACCCGGCCCTTGTTGCTGCCAACTTAGATGTTACATTCCTCCCCCATTTTGTGTGGAATTAGGCAGCCTTTGAGCACACCTACTCCATCAGGCTCCACACCACATGAGGCAGAAGAATGCCAGGCTCGTGGATGGCTCTGGGGTTTAGTCAGGAGGAGGGCATCTGGGCGCTTTAGGTGAGGCAGCTGCGCACACACCCAGCCACAAACATCAGCAGATAGGGAACTTTTACTGCAATAATGTGGGTGCTGAGCAAATTTAGATACCTTCATGGTTTGGCAGCAGCCAAACAGGAGCTTAGTGGGTCGCAGTGTCATCTAAAATGGGACTTAGGCACCTAAGTCAAGCTCCCAGTTCTGCAAGCACGTGTTTTAATTGATTTCAGTGGAACTACTGGTAATAAAGTTAAGTTAAGCACACACATAAGTGTTTGCAGGATTGGGCCCTTAGACTGACGAAATAGTTTCTTATAAGGTTTGTGCTGTTCTATAAGGTGATGTTACAGCTTCTGGTCTTGTGTGAGTCAGGACTAAGCATTGGTGTTCACTAGGAATTATTTCCCTTTTCTCCAAAAAAGAACAGAAAACTATCCATATTGTTTTTTTATTTTGCATCAAATAAAATCACAGAAATAAAACTAATGGGAGCTCTTTGAGCATTTTTTATATATATCTGAAAGGGAAATATATTTCTAACAATATAATACAGTAACTGAAATTTGTAATAATTCTTATATAATTCTTTGCCACAGTTTGGATGGATATACCAATTTTGGTAGTAGTTGGCCTTGCTTTCATCATCGCTATCACCATCCTGTTGATCAAATGTAGGTGGGAACTTTGTGGTAAGAGTACGCACCTTTAACACTATTGATTGATATAATATATTTTGAATATATTTGGGAAACTAGCAGAAATTTTGTTCTATAATTGTTACTATTGCTGAGTTCACACCTTCCTGTGATGGCAAATGGAGTTGGTGTTTCAGAGAAGTAGCCGTGTTAGTCTGTATCCGCAAAAAGAACAGGAATACTTGTGGCACCTTAGAGACTAAGAAGTGGGTTGTAGCCCACGAAAGCTAATGCTCTAATAAATTTGTTAGTCTCTAAGGTGCCACTGGTACTCCTGTTTTTTTTGGAGTTGGTGTTATAAATGTCAAAGATATCACTTTAACAGTCATTCTTTGAATGGCCCCTGCATATTCCCACTGTAGGATCAAATCACCTGTGCTGGAAGCTACCGTAAAGTTCTGGAAGTCGGTGTCTGCAGGGGTCGCTCACCCTTCTCTTCCCTCCCACACCCCAGAGTGTTCAAAGGGTGTAAAAGGGGAGCAGCCCCAACCGTCCTTGAGCTCCTTCCTATCATGGAAAGTGCAGCGACCTCGGATCGATCACACTCGTCGTTCTTTCTCTCTGCCATTCAGAGGCAAATGCTGTTTATAGTCTGATTTCCTATAGGGAAAGAAAAGAAAAGCAGATGCCCACCCAAAATGGGCTTTGTCTGGACTCTTGAAAGTGGGAGAGCTACCTCTCACACCCCTCAGGTCCAGTCCATTTAAATTTGGTCATCAGTAAGGCCAGCATCCATTTAAGGATCCATTCACCATCAAGGTCCCTGAATGGGTCCAGGTTGACCTAGCAGGTTTGGCCATGTGTCTCAATTTGCTCTGGCCTTTGGATCCCTTTCCCAGAGGATGCAGGGCTGCAAAACTTGGATGTGGCAGCTAGACCTGGATCTGGGGCCACAAAACCCAAATCCTGCAGCAGACCATGAAGCTGTGGCCACAAAGCTTTGATCGGGCAGCCAGATATGAGGGACTGCAAGTGCATGACTGCCAAGAAGGGATCCAATTGCCTGGGATTCAGCCAGCATGATGATCCAACAATTTGGACACAGGCAAGTACCTTGTCCAGTGGCTCTGGAACAGTGAAGCCCCTGAATCTTCCCAGATAATTGGACTCTGGTACCGCAGTCTCCACTCTTTAGTGGTGTGAACAAACAAACAGTCTAGTGTGCAGGTCCTCAGAACACTGGAAGGGGGAAATGCATTACAAGCTTCAGATCAGATGTGGGTAGGGGATCACTCAGTTATAAGATGGAGTCTTTACCTGGTCCTGTCTGTCTGGCCATTTCCAGATACACACACTTGTAGGTGTCTTGCTTACTAGGCAGATGGTTTCCCCTTCTGATATTCCATCTAACAGACCCTCATCCTGAAAGTGAAAGGAGAGAGACAAATCCATTCTTAGATTCTCTTCCTCTCAGCATCTTCCCAGCCAATTTATTCATTTCTAGAGCTTTCAGTTCCTGGATTCTAGAACGTTATCCAGCCTATCCCTAAGGACTTAGGACCAGATTTTCAAAGGTTTAGGTGCCTAACAATGCAGATAAACACCTAGTGGGACTTTCAAAAGTGCCCATGAACATAACTCCTGGAATATGGGGCACAGACATTTTTGAAAATCCCAAGAAATGCTTATATGCATCTTTAGACATCTAAACCTTTGAAAATCTGTCCCTAATATTTTTAGCAGAAATTCAGTTGCCAAGAGTCGGGTATACAAGAATGCAGCTGCTGAAGATCTGACAGGCTAAGAATTGATGCCTGCGTCAAAGGCTCTTTTAGAATGTGAGGTTGCTGTCATCTCTTTCCCTCACTCAGTCCTATTGATTCCGAGATGTCTCATGAATCCATAGTTTTTTCCAGCTCCACAGTGTCTGTAGGTGAAGCACGCCCCAGTTCTGGTGTCAGAGGATGACTGATGGCCCCCAAAAGGACTGCTTAGTGGTTTGAAAACCTCTTTGCAAGGGAAACAAGAGGTGCCTGGAACCATCTTCTTCTACAAGAAATGAAAGGTGCATTACCATGTATCTACAGAAAAACAACTGAGTGTTGTAGGTCTGCTTTAGGTTAGTGCTGCACATTTTAAAGAATCGTTATTGAGGTTGCAGGAAAAAACCATTCCAATGTGTAGAAAGAACAGTAAATATGGCAGGCGACCAGCTTGGCTTAACAGTGAAATCCTTGCTGACCTTAAACGCAAAAAAGAGGCTTACAAGAAGTGGAAGATGGGACAAATGACCAGGGAGGAGTATAAAAATATTGCTCAGGCATGCAGGAGTGAAATCAGGAAGGCCAAATCACACTTGGAGTTGCAGCTAGCAAGAGATGTTAAGAGTAACAAGAAGGGCTTCTTCAGGTATGTTAGCAACAAGAAGAAAGTCAAGGAAAGTGTGGGCCCCTTACTGAATGAGGAAGGCAAACTAGTAACAGAGGATGTGAAAAAAGCTAATGTACTCAATGATTTTTTTTGCCTCTGTCTTCACGAACAAGGTCAGCTCCCAGACTGCTGCACTGGGCAGTACAGTATGGGGAGAAGGTGACCAGCCCTCTGTGGAGAAAGAAGTGGTTTGGTACTATTTAGAAAAACTGGACGAGCACAAGTCCATGGGGCCGGATGCGCTGCATCCGAGGGTGCTAAAGGTGTTGGCGGATGTGATTGCAGAGCCATTGGCCATTATCTTTGAAAACTCATGGCGATCGGGGGAGGTCCCGGATGACTGGAAAAAGGCTAATGTAGTGCCCATCTTTTAAAAAGGGAAGAAGGAGAATCCTGGGAACTACAGGCCAGTCAGCCTCACCTCAGTCCCTGGAAAAACCATGGAGCAGGTCCTCAAGGAATCAATTCTGAAGCACTTAGAGGAGAGGAAAGTGATCAGGAACAGTCAGCATGGATTCACCAAGGGCAAGTCATGCCAGACTAACCTAATTTCCTTCTATGAGGAGATAACTGGGTCTGTGGATGAGGGGAAAGCAGTGGATGTGTTATTCCTTGACTTTCGCAAAGCTTTTGATACAGTCTCCCACAGTATTCTTGCCAGCAAGTTAAAGTAGTATGGATTGGATGAATGGACTATAAGGTGGATAGAAAGCTGGCTAGATTGTCGAGCTCAACGGGTAGTGATCAACGGCTCCATGTCTAGTTGGCAGCTGGTTTCAAGTGGAGTGCCCCAGGGGTCGTTCCTGGGGCCGGTTTTGTTCAATATCTTCCTTAATGATCTGGAGGATGGCGTGGACTGCACTCTCAGCAAGTTTGCAGATGACACTAAACTGGGAGGAGTGGTAGATACACTGGAGGGTAGGGACAGGATACAGAGGGACCTAGACAAATTAGAGGATTGGGCCAAAAGAAACCTGATGAGGTTCAACAAGGACAAATGCAGAGTCCTGCACTTAGGACGGAAGAATCCCATGCACTGTTACAGACTAGGGACCGAATGGCTAGGAAGCAGTTCTGCAGAAAAGGACCTAGGGGTTATAGTGGACGAGAAGCTGGATATGAGTCAACAGTGTGCCCTTGTTGCCAAGAAGGCTAACTACATTCTGGGCTATATAAGTAGGGGCATTGCCAGCAGATCGAGGGACGTGATCGTTCCCCTCTATTCGACATTGGTGAGGCCTCATCTGGAGTACTGTGTCCAGTTTTGGGCCCCACACTACCAGAAGGATGTGGAGAAATTGGAAAGAGTCCAGTGGAGAGCAACAAAAATGATTAGGGGGCTGGAGCACATGAGTTATGAGGAGAGGCTGAGGGAACTGGGATTGTTTAGTCTACAGAAGAGAAGAATGAGGGGGGATTTGATAGCTGCTTTCAACTACCTGAAAGGGGGTTCCAAAGAGGATGGATCTAGACTGTTCTCAGTGGTACCAGATGATAGAACAAGGAGTAATGGTCTCAAATTGCAGTTGGGGAGGTTTAGGTTGGATATTAGGAAAAACTTTTTCACTGGGAGGGTGGTGAAGTACTGGAATGGGTTACCTAGGGAGGTGGTGGAATCTCCTTCCTTAGAGGTTTTTAAGGCCTGGCTTGACAAAGCCCTGGCTGGGATGATTTAGTTGGGAATTGGTCCTGCTTTGAGCAGGGGGTTGGACTAGATGACCTCCTGAGGTCCCTTCCAACCCTGATATTCTATGATTCTATGATTCTATGATAAAGGGTGGTAGAAACATCTAGAGACAACATCCGTTGCTTTACCAAGCCTGGATAATCAGTTGCAGTGGAACAGTCAGGCTCAGCATCTGACAGTGCCTTGAACCCAGCTTCAAGTCCTCCCATCTTATAAGGGAATGAGAGACCTGTATCAAGTCTTTCAAAAATAACTAACTAAGCTGGAGCTTTTGAAATCACCACTTAAGGATTGAGATATCCATTACCTACACTTACTGGTGTGTGAGGTTTGCTTCCTGGCCACGGTACAAATTAGGTTTGCCAGAGTGGGCAATAGAGCTAGCTGGCATGGGACAAAAGGCTGTGTGGTTGTGCTAACACCCTGAGGAATGTTCTATTTAGCTCTGGGGTCCAGAGGCAGAGCTCTTTTTCATTTTCAGAAGTGTTCCTGGGGTGCTTTCCTTTCTGTGCCATGGGTGCCTCAAAACTACAAGCAGCATGTACAATGAGACCATCTTGAAAAGCAATGGTTTTCATATATAGATCTGCCTCTCTGTTCACACCTCTCACTGGAGTCTCAGACTGGAGACCTCCACCCATAACTGTACCCTCATTTAGCCCCTTGAAGAGGAAATACAGATTACTTACTCATAACTGTTATTCTCCAAGATAAGCCTCTGCATAGTGACACTACCCACCCACCTTTCCCACTTCTTTGGAGTCTCATGTTATGAATTCTCAAATTAGGGGAAGGAGCTGAAGGGTGGTTGGGGTCACTTCCTTTTTGATACCCTGAGAACCTTCCAGGATGGGAGGAAGAGATGAGGGTGAGGAGCTCCACTGGACACTGCTCCCTAGAACATCCTGGTGGCTCATGATCATAGAATCATAGGACTGGAAGGAACCTCAAGAGGTCATCAAATCCAGTCCCCTGCACTCATGGCAGGACCAAGCACCATCTAGACCATCCCTTACAGGTATTTGTCTAACCTGCTCTTAAAAATCTCGAATAATGGAGATTCCACAATCTCCATAGGCAATTTATTCCAGTGCTTAATCACACTGACAGTTAGGAAGTTTTTCCTAATGTTCAACCTGAACCTTCCTTCTGCAATTTAAGCCCATTGCTTCTTGTCCTATCATCAGAGGTTAAAGAGAATATTTTTTCTCCCTCTTCCTTGCAACAACCTTTTAGGTACTTGAAAACTCTTATCATGTCCCCTCTCAGTCTTCTCTTTTCCAGACTAAACAAACCCAGTTCTTTCAATCTTCCCGCATAGGTCATGTTTTCTAGACATTTAATCATTTTTGTTGCTCTTCTCTTGACTTTTTCCAATTTGTCCACATCTTTCCTGAAATGTGGCACCTAGAACTGAACGCAATACTCCAGTTGAGGCCTAATCAGCATGGAGTAAAGCGGAAGAATTACTTCTCGTGTCTTGCTTACAACATTTCTGCTAATTCATCCCAGAATGATGTTTGCTTCGTTTGCAACAGTGTTACACTGTTGACTCATATTTAGCTTGTGGTCCGCTATGACCCCTAGATTCCCTTTCTGCAATATTCCTTTGTAGGCAGTCATTTCCCATTCTGTATGTGTGCAAGTCATTGCTCCTTCCTAAGTGGAGTACTTTGCATTTGTCCTTATTGAATTTCATCCTATTTACCTCAGACCATTTCTCCAGTTTGTCCAGATCATTTTGAATTTTCATCCTATCCTTCAAAGCACTTGCAACACCTCCCATCTTGGTATCATCCACAAACTTTATAAGTGTACTCTCTATGCAATTATCTAAATCACTGATGGAGATTTAAAACAGAACTGGACCCAGAACTGATCCCGCTGGAACTCCACTTGATATGCCCTTCCAGCATGACTGTGAACCATTGATAACTACTCTCTGAGAACTGTTGTCCAACCAGTTATGCACCCACCTTATAGTAGCTCCATCTAGGTATTACTTCCTTAGTTTGTTAATGAGGCGGTCATGTGATGCAGGTGCCTTCATGAGTATGAATATGCATTGGCTCATTTCAATGTACACCAGTTTAACAACTTGAGTGATGATAAAACAGTGCAACTTTGCTACATTGTTCTTTGCAGTCCTTGGGCCACAGGAAGAATGCAACGCCAGGGCATTACACTCCCCCAGTTCAACACAGGGTTCAATACACTCCCCCAGTTCCATTCACAGGCTGGTGAGAGGTCAGGTAGGAGGGGAGATCACCCAGAGCCTGAAGATGTGTCCAGTGCTTACATGGGGAGTGTGCCAGAAGGGGGAGATTGTTTTTTGCACCCTCTATGCCCACATAAGGGTGAGGCACAATGTGGCCTTTATTCTGTTTCATTGGAGTGGATGGGTGGGACAGTATGAAGGTGGGTTTGGAGATTAAAAGGAAAGTGAGGAGGAGACATCCTGCCAGATATTGTCAGTTTCACTTTGGGAAAAGTGGGCAAAATGCTGAGCAAAGAAGGATGTATATTCAATAAAGACAAGTGGAAAGTATTAGACTGCATATGCATAACTATAATATGTCATATGTAAAAAATGTGATGCAATTGTTCAGTTCTACTTGGCCCAAAGTGGTTTATTGAGGCAAGATAATAGAACATAAGAATCAGAGAAGATTAGGGTTGGAACAAACCTCAGGAGGTCATCTAGTCCAATCCCCTGCTCAAAGCAGGACCAACCCCAACTAAATCATCCCAGCCAGGGATTTGTCAAGCCGGGTCTTAAAAACCTCTAAGGATGGAGATTCCACTACCTCCCTAGGTAAACCATTCCAGTGCTTCACCACCCTCCTAGTGAAAAAGGTTTTCCTAATATCCAACCTAGACCGCCCCCACTGCAACTTGAGACTGTTGCTCCTTATTCTGTCATCTGCCACCACTTATAACAGCCAAGCTCCATCCTCTTTGGAACCCCCCTTCAGGCAACTGAAGGCTGCTATCAAATCCCCCCTTACTCTTCTCTTCTGCAAACTAAATAACCCCAGTTCCCTCAGCCTCTCCTCGTAATTCATGTGCCCCAGTCCCCTAATCATTTTCGTTGCCCTCCGCTGGACTCTCTCCAGTATGTCCACATCCTTTTTGTAGTGGGGGGACAAAAAATGGATGCAATACTCCAGATGTGGCCTCACCAGTGCCGAATAGAGGGGAATAATCACTTCCCTCAATCTGCTGGCAGTGCTCCTACTAATACAGCCCGATATGCCATTGGCCTTCTTGGCAACAAGAGCACGCTGTTAACTCATATCCAGCTTCTCATCCAGTGTAATCCCCAGGTCCTTTTCTGCAGAACTGCAGCTTAGCCAGTCAGTCCCCAGCCTGTAGTGGTGCACAGGATTCTTCCATCCTAAGTGCAGAACTCTGCACTTGTCCTTGTTGAAACTCATCTGATTTCTTATGGCCCAATCCTCCAATTTGTCTAGGTCACACTGGACCCTATCCCTACCCTCCAGCCTATCTATCTTCCCCCCAGCTTAGTGTCATCTGCAAACTTGCTGACGGTGCAATCCATCTCATCATCCAGAGCATTAATAAAGATGTTGAACAAAACCAGCCCCAGGACCGACCCTGTGGCACTCCGCTTGATACCAGCTGCCAACTAGACATGAGTTGTTGATCACTATCCATTGAACCCGACAATCAAGCCAGTTTTCTATCCACCTTATAGTCCATTCACCCAATCCATACTTCTTTAACTTGCTGGCAGGAATACTGTGGGAGACGGTATCAAAAGCTTTGCTAAAGTCAAGGTATATCACATCCACCACTTTCCCCATATCCACAAAGCCAGTTATCTCATCATAGAAGGCAATCAGGTTGGTCAGGCATGACCAATGGCTCTGCAATCACATCAGCCAACTTCCTCAGCACCCTTGGCTGCATTAGATCTTGACCCATTGACTTGTGCATGTCCAACTTTTCTAAATAGTCCTTAACCTTTTGTTTTACCACTGAGGGCTGCTCACCTCCTCCCCATACCGTGTGGCCCAGGACAGCAGTGAAGACTGAGGCAAAAAAAGCATTGAGTACTTCATCTTTTTCCACATCATCTGTCACTAGGTTGCCTCCATCATTCAGTAAGGGTCCCACACTTTCCCTGACCTTTTTCTTGTTGCTAACATACCTGTAGAAACCCATCTTGTTATCCTACACATCCCTTGCTAGCTGCAACTCCAATTGTGTTTTGGTCTTCCTGATTACACCACTGAATGCTTGAACAATATTTTTATACTCCTGCCTCATCATCTGTCCAAGTTTCCACTTCTTGTAAGCTTCCTTTTTTTGTTTAAGCTCACCGAATATTTCTCTGTTAAGCCAAGCTGCTCACCTGCCATATTTGCTATTTTTTGCACATCGGGATGGCTTGTTCCTGCGCCCTCAATAAGGCTTCTTTAAAATACAGCCAGCTCTCCTGGACTCTTTCCCCTCATATTAGCCTCCCAGGGGATCCTGCCCATCAGTTCCCTCGGGGAGTCAAAGTCTGCTTTTCTGAAGTCCAGAGTCCATATTTTGCTACTCTCCTTTCTTCCTTTTGTGAAGATCCTGAACTGAACCATCTCATGGTCACTGCTGCCTAGGTTGCCACCCACTTCTACTTCCCCTACCAATTCTTCCCTGTTTGTAAGCAGCAGGTCAAGAGAAGCATGGCCCCTAGTTGGTTCCTCCAGCACTTGTACGAGAAAGTTGTCCCCAACACTCTCTAAAAACTTCCTGGATTGTCTGTCCACTGCTGTATTGCTCTCCCAGCAGATGTAAGGGTGATTGAAGCCCCACATTAGGATCAGGGCCTGTGATCTGGAAACTTCAGTTAGTTGTCCGAAGAAAGCCTTGTCTACCTCATCCTTCTGATCCGGTGGTCTATAGCACATGCCCATCATGACATCACCCTTGTTGCTCTCGCATCTAAACTTAACCCAAAGACTCTCAACAGTCTTTTCTCCAGTTTCATACTGGAGCTCTGAGCAATCATACCACTCTCTTACATACAATGCAACTCCTCCACCTTTTCTCCCGCACCTGTCCTCCCTGAACAGTTTATACCCATCCATGACAGTGCTCCAGTCATATGAACTGCCCCACCAAGTTTCTGATACAACAAGCATACTGGGTCAGACCAATGATCTGGGTAGCCTAGTATCCTGTCTTCTAGCCAATGTCAGATGCCCCAGAGGGAATGAACAGAACAGGCAAACATCAAGTGATCCATCCCCTGTCGCTCATTCCCAGCTTCTAATGGTCAGTGTCTTGAAAAATTGAGTTCTTAGTGACCTGCATGACATTCCAAAGAACACAAACTATCAATTTGGCAGTAACAAAGTTCCTTTTTTAAGAGCAGGATTGCATTGCCATAAAATGCGGTGGATTCTTGTTAAGGACTGTAGAAATTAATGTAGGCTGAAGAAAAAAGTTTACATTGACTGACTGGCAGATTATTCTTTTTCCTTGCATCTTGTGTATCATAAATTGGATAAAAAGATCCTATATGGTTCATATGCGATCAGTAATGGAAAATTATCTGCATACCTAGATTAAATACCTTATATCTGTTTTCTATTTCAGGAAATTGTGGGGAACTATGTTATCTTGGAACAGGTAAGAAATATTGAAGACTAAGCTAAAATACAGGCAAATCTTAACTATCATTCTATGTGAAATATTTTTGTTTGATCACAAAGTGTGTATTGCCATACATTATCCTATACATTGCCGCTAATGCCCTGGCTCATGAAGCCCTACACTGGCGCACTGGACTCAGGGAAAGAACTATTCAACTACCGGCTCAGCAAGTGCAGAATGGTGGTGGAGTGTGCTTTTGGCCATCTCAAGGGAAGATGGAGAAGCCTACTCACTCGCTGTGATCTCAGCGAGACCAATATCCCCATTGTGATAGCTGCTTGCTGTGTGCTCCACAATTTGTGTGAGAGCAAGGGGGAGACCTATATGTCGGGGTGGGAGGTTGAGGCAAATAGCCTGGCTTCTGATTACGTCCAGCCAGACAGCAGGGCGATTAGAAGATCACAGCGGGACGCGCTGTGCATCAGGGAGGCTTTGAAAGCCAGGTTCCTGACTGAGCAGGGTCTCCAGTGACTTTTTACTTTGTGGACACAGATGCTGAACCTGCCCCCGTTTCTTTACCCAGTTACTGTTGACTATCCTTCCAAGTTACATACCCCCTTCCCCACCTTCCCAACAAATAAAATCTGTTCCATTTTGTTAATGAACAAGGTTCTCTTTTTTACTGTTTTCGCGGGAATGTTTTAAACCAGGGACGCAGACTGTGGCGGGGGGCGGGCTTAGTGTTTTGATGCAAATGATGCTTCTAAAGTCCGGGAATGACAGGCTCCGCAGTGCTGGATTGGTTGTTTCAACGCAGCCTGCCAGCAGTCCTGGGCGGGACTGCATGTATGTGTCGGCCAAGTGACTTTCTGGCAGGGGGCGGAGGGTAACAGATCCCCTGCTGCGTGGCTCTGTGATCCAGGATAAGGACCGCGGCATAGGATCTCTAACTGCCCTCCCCTGCCACAAAGTCACAGATCAACCCCCTTGCACCCCAGAACATGAAAACCGCCTCCCAGACTGACCAGGGTAACTGGTGACTATACTGTGTATGTGTCCTGATGCTGGACCTGCCCCCACCTCTGTAGCCTGCTACAGGTGACTGTCCTGTCCAAGTAACAAACCCCTTTCCCCCCTTCAGACAGAATCCCCTCCAAAAGACAGTCTCGGAAACAGTACTTAACAGAAACAGATGTTTTATTATGAACCGCACATGAAAAGGGGGGGGAGGAAACTTGGACGTGGGCTAGTGTGAGATGGGTAGGAAAGGACTTTTCAAACTTTGGAACGAGAGCCTTCCATTGCTGCAGCAGTGTGCAGTGGCCGACTGAAAGTTTTAACGGCCCTTGCCGCCCCTCCTTCTTTGTACTTTTGGTGAGGGGGGTGTGGGACTTGGTGGCGGGGGAGGGCAGTTAGAGATAGACAGCAGCAGGGCTCTGTCCTCCTGCCTCCGGTCTTGCAGAACATCCACTAGGCGCCGGAGCGTCTCCGTTTGCTCCCTCATTAGTCCAAGCAGGGTTTGAGTAGCCTGCTGGTCCTCCTGGCGCCACCTCTCCTCCCGTTCCATGACTGCTCTGTGCATTTGTGACAAGTTCTCCCTCCATTGTGTCGTCTGGGCTGCCTGCTCTCGTGAGCAGTCCATAAGTTCATAAAACATGTCTTCCCGCATCTTTCTCTTCCTTCTTCTAATCTGCGCTAGCCTCTGGGAGTGTGATGCCAGGCTGGGTTGGGAGACAGTCGCAGATGTGTCTGTGGGAATGGGAAAAAGGGAGTAAATTCCTGAGACACAAAAAGATGAAGTTGCTAACAAAGAACATAGTCTTTCTCTTTGAACAACACCATGCACTGGACCTTTCACATGCGCACTCAGGACAAGGTCGAATTTTCGGCCCTCGCCTTCTGTGTCTGGGGTCCTGCAGTTGCGATCAGAGACGCGTTGCAGGACACCTCTACTTCTGCTGCTTGAAAACATGGTAAGCCGTAGACTTGTGGCAGCTTAAAAATGTAATAGTAGCACTGGGCTCCTTTCGCACTGAATGCAAGGCCACTCTCTGCTGGCAGCAATCAGGGAAGCATGAGCTCTGCCCCTGTCCCACCACCTCGCGGCTGTCCCCGGGAAAGATCCCTGTATGCTGCCCCTCTGCCGCCTATACCGTGTGGCTGTAAAGCAGTCCCAATACTAACATTCCCCTCCCTAATTTAAAGCAGGGCGTCATGTGTGACATTACACTCATGAGGATCTCGGAGACCGAGAGGGGAAGGATGCTGCGTGAGACCATGCAGAGGCCAGGGCCGTATGCCGCCATGCTGTGCCGTGCACTGATCCCGGACTACCTGATGGACTCATGGCGTGGGAACGTGTGTTACCACGGGGGACCGAACAAGATCGCCCTGCCGCGGAACCTCATGCGCATGCTGGAGCGGTACCTCCAGGAGAGCTATGCCGAGCTATCCCAGGAGGACTCTCTGTCCATTTCCGGGCACATTGACCGTCTTTTCATTTAAGTTCAGCATAAGGGACTACAGAGTGGAGCGTCCTGTGGTGGCCTAATCATGAATATCCGGACATTACTTGATTTTCTATACATATTTATGAGTAAATAGTTCACTAAGCCAACTAAATCATGAACAACAAATTACTCATATAGTTAATATTCCTGTTTTGTTATAAATAAAAGTTTCTATGTTTAAATGAGTGACTGAAAAGCCCATTCTTAACAATATAAATATTCCAGTTATGTTAAAATGAAATGTTTAGATGTTTAAAGCACTCACTGCTTGATCCTTCCCCTGATTCGGTGTCCGGAGTAACGGATGGGGACGGTTGGTAGGGGATCTCGGTAAGGGTGATGAAGAGCTCCTGGCTGTCGGGGAAATCAGCGGTGCAAGCGCTGTCGACTGCCTCGTCCTCCTCATCTCCTTCCTCATCTTCCCCGTCCGCTACCATGTCCGAGGAAGCGGCCGCGGACAATATCCCATCCTCAGAGTCCACGGTCAGTGGTGGGGTAGTGGTGGCGGCCGCACCTAGGATGGAATGCAGTGCCTCGTAGAAACGTGATGTGTGGGGCTGGGATCCGGAGCGTCGGTTTGCCTCTTTGGTTTTTTGGTAGCCTTGTCTCAGCTCCTTGATTTTCACGCGGCACTGCGTTGCATCCCGGCTGTATCCTCTCTCTGCCATGGCTTTAGAGATCTTCTCGTAGATCTTTGCATTCCTTCTTTTGGAGCGCAGCTCTGAAAGCACGGACTCATCGCCCCACACAGCGATGAGATCCAAGACTTCCCGATCAGTCCATGCTGGGGCCCTCTTTCTATTAGATTGCACGGCCAACTCTGCTGGAGAGCTCTGCATCGTTGCCAGTGCTGCTGAGCTCTCCACGCTGTCCAAACAGAAAATGAGATTCAAACTGGCCAGACAGGAAAAGGAATTCAAATTTTCCCGGGGCTTTTCCTGTGTGGCTGGTCAGAGCATCCGAGCTCGAAGTGCTGTCCAGAGCGTCAACAGAGTGGTGCACTGTGGGATAGCTCCCGGAGCTATTACCGTCGATTTCCATCCACACCTAGCCTAATTCGATATTGCCATTTCGAATTTAGCGCTACTCCTCTCGTTTTCGAGGATTACAGAAGTCGAATTTAAAAGAGCTCTATGTCGAACTAAATAGCTTCGTGGTGTGGACGGGTGCAGGGTTAATTCGATGTAACGGCGCTAAATTCGATATAAATTCCTAGTGTAGACCGAATAGTTTAGTTTGATAGGTATAGAGTACTAGATCTGAAGATACACCACCACTACGGTTTATACATAAAAAGGATTTTTGTTAATCTATATCCATCTATCTATCTATGAATTGTAGGGGTTTAGTATCTACTCACAGTTTATATCTCAACAATATCTTTAAAAATTTCATGGTAGAAAGAAAAGGTACAGCCATAGTCTAAGGGTTTTCCCCCTACTGAATATTGAGGGCCAATGCAAATAATTGAGTTGTGAGAGCATCTTGAAAAAAGATCACAACATATTTTATAATAGATTTAGGCAACCTAAATATAAGGGTTCCTGCCAGCTCCCTCTATAATAATATTTTCTAATATATATGAACAAGGTGTAGAGGTATACTTGCTGTGAAAACCACAGCTCTGAAGTTTTCCCTAATTTTCGACACTAAAATCCCAATAATAATAATGGAATAGGAGTAATATTTACTTCTGCAGTAAGAGGCTGACTCTGCTGTACTCACACAAGGAAATCTCCCATGGACTATTTCATATATATAATCAGAAATAAATCACTCAAAATCCAAAATCTTGGACCAGCCTCTGAGCTCAGTTACATAAATTCAGATACAGAGTTATTCCACAAAAACAACTAGGACTCCTCGTTGTTTTTGTGGCTACAGACTAACACAGCTTCCCCTCTGAGAGTTATTCCACTGACTGCAAGTCTTTTTTTCTGGATTCACACAATTCCAACTGAGAGAAGATTCTGTCCTTTTGCCTCTATCAAAAACATGACCCATTTAGATTAAATAAAAGGCCCAAGTTTTAATGTTTATTTCAGAAAAATCATTGTGAAGATAATTCTGTGGAAGTCAGTGGACTTACTGTGTGTGTAAACTAAAAACATAACCTGACCTAAGTTTCTGAACTTTGAGAGCTTTTTTTGATTATGTAGGGAATACCTGAGTAATATATTTATCTAATCAATTTATATTATTAGTTTTCCCAATTAAAAATTAATATGTATAACATATATATATTTTTTATTTTGCAGGCCAAAACAGTGAGGAAAACAGTAAGTTACCACTGAATTCTAATTACTTACCCTCCCCCAGCACAGAGGTTTAAATGGAAGATTCACTTGTTTTGAAATAAAAAATCTTTTGAAAACCGTATATATGCACGGTCATAAGCCAATCAGACAGCCCACTACAGGCCAGCTTCACTTGGGCCCTGATTCCTGACACATTTTCTTGGTCCCACAGGGTCACAAGCCAACTGGCTCTGGGTCATACCTAGCAGCTATATCTAGTTCTGCATCTCCTAAGGCATTGTTCCAGAATCAAATATGTAAATCTGTTTCATGCTTTTGTATCAGATAATTTTGTAACATCATCTCTAGATGATTTTAACTGGCTGGTTGGTTTGTTTATTTGTTTTGCAGGACCACTCTTGGGGGGAAATGGTAAGTGTGTTTGCTTCTGAAAAATCTGAGATCAGCTCTACAACCAGAGGGATATTGATGTTGCCATTCTTTGGGAAATATTTTCAGTGTTGATTTTTTGTTACAAGTTGTCTGACCAAGACAAAACCTCTGCTTAGGGAAGATACATTTTAAGGCTCCATCTCCTGAGATACTGTGTCATAGAATCATAGAATATCAGGGTTGGAAGGGACCTCAGGTGCTCATCTAGTCCAACCCCCTGCTCAATATGTCATTGGCCTTCTTGGCAACAAGGGCACACTGCTGACTCATATCCAGCTTCTCGTCTACTGTAATCCCCAGGTCCTTTTCTGCAGAATTGCTGCTTAGCCAGGCAGTCCCCAGCCTGTAGTCCCCAGCACAGGATTCTTCAGTCCTACGTGCAGGACTCTGCACTTGTCCTTGTTGAAACTTATCTGATTTCTTATGGCCCAATTCTCCAATTTGTCTAGGTCACACTGGACCCTATCCCTACCCTTAAGCGTATCTACCTCTCCCCCCAGCTTAGTGTCATCTGCAAACTTGCTAAGGGTGCAATTCATCCCATCATCCAGATCATTAATAAAGATGTTGAACAAAACCGGCCCCAGGACTGACCCTTGGGGCACTCCGCTTGATACCGGCTGCCAACTAGACATCGAGTTGTTGATTACTACCTGTTGAACCTTACAATCTAGCCAGCTTTCTATCCACCTTATAGTCCATTCAGTCAATCCATATTTCTTTAACTTGCTGGTAGGAATACTGTGGGAGATGGTATCAAAAGCTTTGCTAAAGTCAAGATATATCACATCCACTGCTTTCCCCATATCCACAGAGCCAGTTATCTCATCATAAAAGGCAATCAGGTTGGTCAGGCATGACTTGTCCTTGGTGAATCCATGTTGACTGTTCCTGATTACTCTCCTCTCCTCCAAGTGCTTCAAAATGGAGTCCTTGAGGGGCTGCACCATGATTTTGCTGGGGACTGAAGTGAGTCTGTAGTTCCCCAGGTTCTCTTTCTTCTCTTTTTTAAATATGGGCACTATATTTGCCTTTTTCCAATAGCCCGGGACCTCCCCCGATCACCACAAATTTTCATAGATAATGGCCAATGGCTCTGCAATCACATCAGCCAACTCCCTCAGCACCCTTGAATGCATTAGATCTGGACCCATGGACCTGTGCATGTCCAGCTTTTCTAAATAGTCCTTAACCTGTTGTTACACCACTGAGATCTGCTCACCTCCTCCCCATACTGTGTTGCTCAGTGCAGCAGTCTGGGAGCAGACCTTGTCTCTGATGACCTAGGCAAAAAAAAGCATTAAGTACTTCAGCTTTTTCCACATCATCTGTCACTATGTTGCCTATTCCTATCATTCCCCTTTAATCTGCCTATCTACGTGCCATGTTCTCTCTCTCTCTCTTCTTTTCTTTTAGTTATCTCATTTCTCAGCCTATGACACAATAAAACAATGAAGGCAGTATAAAAATATAGATAGAATCTCTTTTCAATCATATCTTTTCTTTATTAAGAGATTATATACATATCTGCCTCCTGCCCCATGGCATATCATTGGTGTGCTTTGTCCTGTGTCATGTCTCAAACACTTGCTTAAGTATTGGATTTCATAGTGCTGCAGAGCAAGATAGATCAAGCTACATTTGGGCTTTGAGCTTCTTACACCTCATTATTAGCAGTTTGGTAACTATATCCACACTCAACATAATAATGGTGTTAGTCACTTTCAGTTGAATTTTGAAAAAAAGACTTCCTTGATTCTAATCTTTTTTCTTGTCCCATAGATGATCTCCAGCAGAAAATAAGTAAGTTTGGATTTGTTTGTGAACAACTTCACTCGTATAGAAGCAGGCTCTGAGCTGAAACTAAAAATAGCAAAGTGGACACAGTAAAAACAGCAGTGTGGAGATAGTGGCAAAAATGTCAGTTCAGGCTACACATCCAAGTATAATACCACCTGACCATCTTGGTGTATAGTTGGGCAGCTAGCCCAAGTCTCCGCTTCAGCCACTGTGGTCACACTGCTGTTTTTAGGCACTAGCTGAAATAGGGCTTTCACATGTACATGCATTCAAGCTGGGATTCATACCGCCCAACTGCTGAGTAGACATACCCTGAGTGTCACAAAGGAAGTGCAGCAAAGCAGGAAATATGTCAATTTCTTTAAACTGGGATACTACACTACATATTAAAACACTTCTATTATTTTGCAATACATTTTATTTTCATATTTCTAAATTTATTTCTAAAAAAAAAAATTTCAGACAAACTTGAGAAAGAGAATGGTAGGTTTTCTTTAATTTCGGATACATGATACAGTTCTGCGGTGACCTAGAATCCTACTTTTGATGTCTCCAACTCAAATAATATTTCCAACATACCTCTGAACAGCATACTAATCCATAGAATCCTCCCTACCACCACTCCAAAAAAAAAGGATTCTGCGTGGACTCCTCCGGATGGTTGAAACAACAGACTGGACTTCTACATAGATTGCTTCTGTCAACGTGCAAAGGCTGAAATAGTGGAAAAGCAACATCACTTGTCCCACAACCTCAGCCATGCTGAACACAACGCCATCTACAGCCTCAGGAACAACTCTGACATCATAATCAAAAAGGCTGACAAAGGAGGTGCTGTCGTCATCATGAATAAGTTGGATTACGACCAAGAGGCTGCTCGACAGCTCTCTAACACCACATTCTACAGGCCATTATCCTCTGATCCCACTGAGGATTACCTAAAGAAACTACACCGTCTGGTAAAAAACTCCCTGACAGAGCACAGGAACAAATCTGTACAGACACATGCCTAGAACCCCGACCAGGGGTATTCTATTTGCTACCCAAGATCCATAAACCTGGAAATCCTGGATGCCCCATCATCTCAGGCATTGGCACCCTAACATCAGGATTGTCTGGCTATGTGGACTCTCTCCTCAGGCCCTACGCTACCAGCACTCCCAGCAAGGTTCCATTCTATGCATCCGAAGAAGTGGGATGTAGACCACGAAAGCTTATGCTGAAATAAATTTGTTAGTCTCTAAGGTGCCACAAGCACTCCTGTTCTTTTTAATTTTGGAGTTAATGTTAATCAAATTGAGCACAAATTATTTGTAGATTGTGAGTGTCTCTATAGTTCCCTCAAGAGAATGAGGGTTCAAGCCATTGTCAATAATGTGTCTGTGATGTGTAGCTGGGAGAAGGGCGCTTGTGAACAGGAGTCAGTGGGGTGTGGGCTGGGTCTCCAGTTTTGTGAGAGCACAGGGACTTGGTATTATTTAATTATGGAATGCAAGATTGTGAGCAAGATTACTGAATCTGGATGATGGATCACGTGTGGTGTGTAGAAAAAGGGTGAATAAGTAAACTGGCAGCTGATGATTGGGGATGTCTTCAGGAAAAGCTCCTTTAGTGATTTCTAATTGAAATCACACTGTTTTTTTGCAGACCAACTCAAGAAGGAAAAAGGTAAATTCTCTTTGACTATTCAACTGCTGCTACACTTCAGAAAAATGTTCTTAAATAAAAACAAATATTTCTTCATTTCATTGTCTTTCCTCAATCCAAGGAGAGTTCATTACCCAGCAGGTTTCTTGTTATCCCCGTAACAGAACTGGGGATGACTTTCTCACAGCAGTTAGTTTATTATTGTAAGGAGCACAGCTCACCATTCACACTACCTGCCTTCTGCAATATGGACTGGATCTGTTGGTAATGGAAACAGTTTATAACATCCTTCGAGCTGCTGTATTCTGCACAGGGGAAACATCCCATTGCTGAGCCAGCTCAGAATTAGAGGGAAGGATTCAAACAGAACTGTTCATCAATCCTTTTTCCCACCCACAAAGTTTCATTGAGTGCTCTACAGCTCTGGGCATCTCTAATAACCTTCAGCCCAGTGATTATGGCGCTCACTTTACAGGTGCGAAACCCAAATTCAAATCCTTGATCCACCTCAGGCAGAGGGCGAGAACTGGGTGTCTCACACCTCGAATGAGCGCTGTAACCACTGGCCCTGGTTAGAGATGGCTTCTGTGTCTGTGTAGGGTGATGTTGAGATCAGAACAGCAGTTACATCATTTGTCCATTTTTGAAGAAAAGAACAATTCTGTTCCTACAAACCCTGTGTGGATTGCCACTGGTTTTCATATGACCCAAGGCAGCATATAACCCTTTTGTGAATGCTTAAATACTGATTTTCTGTTTCAGGAAAACTGCAGGAAAATCATCCTAAGTATTTATGTGATTGTCTGATGGTTTGCCCTGCCCCCTCCCCCTCCAAAAAAAAAAAATAAGTCAAAGAAATCAAAGTATAAATAAATAACAAGAAAAAAAAAACTAAGAAAAGCATCAATACTGGGAAAAAATATTATTTCTCAGATTTTATTTTCTCCCTACCTCTTCTTTGATCTCAGAAAAATCTCTTACTGCCTAGAGATCATATCTTTTGTTATACTTGAATTTTCATCTCCAACTTCAGAGAGTATTGGCCTTATTTTCAGAGTTGTTGAGCACGCAGAACTCCAAATTAAGTCAAAAGGAAATACACTTTCTGTCGACACATGTGGTCTCAAAACTACCCTCTGCAAATCAGTGGCCGCTATTCCAAATTCAACTGCAAGATGTGCAACAGCAACAGGGAACTCAGTTTAGACTCTGAATGGACCTTTCCATTTTACTTAGTTTTAATATTTGTTTTTCCCCCACAAAACATGTTTCAACTTTTTCTCACATTCTAACATTTTCTGCAACTTTCCCCTTTAATCTTGCTTTGGGCCATGTTCTCACTCTCCCATCGCTGTTTTTGTCCTCTCATTTCTCATCATATAGTGGTGAATGTAGCATAATAATCTAGATAGCCTTGAAAACACATTCTATCTTTTCATTTTTAAGATATATCTATATATCACCAGCCCATACCATGTCAGAACATTAGTGTACCCTGTCCTGTCTCATATCTCAAACACTTGCCTTAATGTTGGATTTCATAATTCTGCAGAGCAAGTTACATCGAATTAAATTTGGGCTTTTATCTTCTGACAGCTCACTTTTAACTGCTCAGTAACAGTATTCACATTCCACAGAAAAGTGGTGTTATTCACTTTTAGCTGAATTTTCTAACATGGCTGATATGATTGTAACATTTGTGATCTCCAAGAGGAAATGGAAAATTTATGATTGGTTTGTGAACATTTCACTCACACTGAGGCAGGCTCTGTGTCAAACAAAGAACCATCAATATAGTCATTTAACTGTCCTTCCGAAAAACTTCCTTTATTCAGACAGCCCACACAACCCAGGAAGGGGGTTCATCTATCTGTTATTTCTCTGGCTCAAGGCAGTGCCCTAAAAAGAGCAGTGTGGACATGGCAGCAGAGGTGGCAATTCATGCTAGCCACCCAAGTACAATGCCTCTCAACCCTCTGTGTAGATACTTGAGCAGATAGCCCAAGCCCCTGCCACTGACTGTTCCCACCACGCTGCTGTTTTTAAGCACAAGCTCAAGCAGAGCTATTGAGTGTAAATCCACCCAAGCTGGGAATCACATCTCTTAGATGCTGTGTAGATGTACCTGGAGTGTCACAAAGGAAGTGAGCAAGGCAGGGAATCTGTCCCTTACTTTAAATTTGGCTACTGTATTGCATACTGAAAGACTTGTATTATTTTGTAATACATTTTATTTTCATATTTTCAGAGAACCTTGAGAAAGAAAATGGTAGTTTTACTTTGATTTTTGAGTTCAATGTTAGTCAGATTAAACACAGATTTCTTTGAAACCTCATAACAGAATTGTTCAGGAATTTCTCTCACAGTAAGTTGGTTTGTTACCTTAGAATATATGTACTTATTTTCTCTCTCTGGTCTAAAATTGAAGGCTTGATTTTTAAGAATTACTTTAAAGTATAGCTGTTCAATAAGGCTGTATCTCCTCTTCCATTAATTTTATCTTTGAATATATGAAGGAGACTAGCAAAAGATATTTATGGTGTTTAATTTCCATTATATAATCTCTTTTCATGATATGGTGTGGGTTATTAATTTCAGAAATCGGTCTGAGAAGATAAAAATTATATCTATTTTATATGTTGTGCACTACAGTGGAATAGTGACTATACATTTAAACAAATCCTTTGTTTCATATTCACAGCCACACTGCAGCTTCTTCATTCTGCTCTCACTACATAAACTACTCCTCCTTTGCCCCAAAAATGTATCTGAGCACTAGGGGATTGCCCTTGCACTGGGGAATCTTTGTATAGTGCACAGACACTATACATGCTCCTATTTTGCCCTCTTTTTTGCCCATTGCAAAGGGGTGTCTAGCAATAACAGAACATGCCTTGGCATCCATACTACCTTCCTTCTGCAATAGCCATGGAATTTGTTGGTTACCAAAACAGTGTAGAGCATCTTTCAAGATGCTGTATTCTGCACAGTGGGTACATCACATTTCTGAGCCTATGATGGAATTGGAGCATATGATGGAAACAGAACCTCTTATTACTCCACCTCCCCACCTTCGCTCCCAAAGTGCATAACTGCTGTTCTCAGCTAAAGATCCTGCTACATAAACACAGAAGCCATCTCTAACCAAGGCCAGTGCTTACGGCACTCAGTGTTCTTTAGCCACAGATCTGGACTTCCCTTATAATCTTCAGCTCAGTGGCTAGAGAAGGGGGAAAGCAAAGTTCAAATCCCTGCTCGACTTTAGGCAGAGAGTGAGAACTGGGTCTCCCACAGCCTGGTGAGTGCCATAACCACTGCCTTTGGTTAGAGATGCTTCTATGTTCCATTTAGCAGGATCTTTGGCTGAGAACAGCAGTTGCATACTTTGTCCATTTTTGAAGAAAGCAATTTGGTTCTGACTGAACCTGCGTACATTTCCACTGATTTTTCTTAGAAGCCATTTGTGTTTATCGAAGGGAGAGTTGAGCCTGTTTTTTTAATGCTTAAATATTGATTACCTTTTTCCTGGGAATGTCTAGGAGTTTCAAAGAAATAAAATAAATAAAAGTATAAATAAAAGTATAAATAAGTAAATAAAAAGAAAATGTGTCTGTAATGGAAAAAATATTATTTCTTTAACTTTGTTTTTTCACTGCTTCCCTTTCCTCTCAGCTCAGAATTGTGTCTTACTGTTTAGGGATCACACTCTGTTATATTTTACATTGATTTTTGCATCTCCAACTTCAGATACCTTGTGCCTGATTTTTCAAAGCTGTTGATGCCCCACAACTCCAAGTAAAGTCACCAGGAGACCCAGGTTCTGTGGACATTAGTGGCCTCCAATTACACACTAAAAATCAGTGGCCGTTTTTGAAAATTTAAGTCCCAGATTTGCAACAGCAAAAGGGAGCTCAGCTTAAATTTTGAATAGACCTTTCCATTTTACTTTGTTTTCCTAATTGTTATATTTTCCTACAAAACACTTTTTTCTCTTTTCTCACATTGCAATGTGTTCATAATCTTTTCCCATTTTATCTTTACTTCTATGTGCCATGTTTTCTGTCTCTGTTTTAGTCCTTTCATTTCTCATCAAATTAGATTATATAATGATACAGTATAAAAATCTAGATAGTATCTGTTTTCAAGTCTACCTTTTCATTATTAAGCTATTTTATGTATCTATATCTGTCTCTCCCTGCCATTCCAGGTTGAATCATTGATTCACTTTGTCCAGTGTCAAGCCTCAAACACTTGCCTTGTCTACACTTAAAACAATACAGCTTCACACCTGCAGAGGCTCCACTGCAGTGCTTTAGTGTGTACACTACTTGTGCCAACAGCAGAGATTCACCCATTGAATAGGTACTATACCTGCCTGACAGGCGGTAGCTATGTCAATGGTGGAAGCCCTCCTGTTGACATAGCGCTGTCTACACTGTGGGTTAAGTAGATATAACTACAGTAACTCCTCACTTAAAGTCATTCTGGTTAACGTTGTTTCGTCATTACGTTGCCGATCAATTAGAGAACAGGTTCATTTAAAGTTGTGCAATGCTCCCTTATAACGTTGTTTGGCAGCCGCCTGCTTTGTCCACCATTTGCAGAAAGAGCAGCCTGTTGGAGCGAGCTGGTGGGGGCTTGGAACTAAGGTGGACCGGCACCCCTCTATCAGTTCTCTGCTTCCCTAAGTTCCCTGTGCGGCAGCTGCCCAGCAGGCTATCAATTGTCAGGCAGTTCAGCTGTCTCTCCCCAAACTGCCGTGTGCTGCTCCTGCCCTCTGCCTTCATCAGACCCAGCTTGATGTGTAAGGGTGGTAACAAAATCTTCCTTGATTCAACAAGTGGTGGATGCTGAACACTTTTCCTCCCAGGCTCCAATGACTGTCGGAGTGGCCAATCTTTCTCGATGTAGTGGGAATCTCTTGCACGACTATCCCATTCGCAGAGAAAACAGCAGTACTTTGTGTATCCAGTCTGCAGACCAAGCAAGAGAGCAACAACCTTCAAATCGCCACAAAGCTGCCACTGATGTTGGTCATAGTTTATGCACCTCAAAAGTTGTTTCATGTTGTCATAGGTTTCCTTCATATGGACTGCATGACCAACTGGAATTGATGGCAAAACATTGCCATTATGCAGTAAAACAGCTTTAAGACTCGTCTTTGATGAATCAATGAACAGTCTCCACTCATCTGGATCGTGAACGATGTTGAGGGCTGCCATCACACCATCGATGTTGTTGCAGGCTACAAGATCACCTTCCATGAAGAAGAATGGGACAAGATCCTTTTGACGGTCACGGAACATGGAAACCCTAACATCACCTGCCAGGAGATTCCACTGCTGTAGTCTGGAGCACAACAGCTCTGCCTTACTCTTGGGTAGTTCCAAATCCCTGACAAGGTCATTCAGTTCACCTTGTGTTATGAGGTGTGGTTCAGAGGAGGAGGATGGGAGAAAATGTGGGTCCTGTGACATTGATGATTCAGGACCAGAAGTTTCATCCTCTTCCTCTTCCTCGTCTGACTCAAGTGAGAATGATTCTGGTGCATCAGGAACCGGCAGTCCTTCTCCGTGGGGTACTGGGCATATTGCTGATGGAATGTTTGGATAATGCACAGTCCACTTTTTCTTCTTTGACACACCTTTCCCAACTGGAGGCACCATGCAGAAGTAACAATTGCTGGTATGATCTGTTGGCTCTCTCCAAATCATTGGCACTGCAAAAGGCATAGATTTCCTTTTCCTGTTCAACCACTGGCGAAGATTTGTTGCACAAGTGTTGCAGCATATGTGTGGGGCCCACCTCTTGTCCTTATCTCCAATTTTGCAGCCAAAATAAAGGTGATAGGCTTTCTTAACCATAGTGGTTATACTGCGCGTTTGTGATGCAAAAGTCACTTAACCACAAACGTAGCAGAAGTTATCTTCACTGTTCACACAAGTACGAGGCATCTCTGCTCACTTTGGCTAAACAGAAATGTGTCCCTTTGCAAAATCAAACACTGACAAATAAGAGAGCACGACACTGTATGATTTCTAGAGCTGATATAGGGCAATTTGTTCAGCAGAGTGATGTAAGCTTCGTTATGATTGCATCATCCATGACTTCTAGGAATAACATGATGCAATTCATATCATGTATGACGCAATACCAGCTTCAGATTGCATCATTCATTGTTTTGCCTAAAAAGCAAGTACTGTCCAAACCCAGTCATAGATTTATTCATAGATCCAGTCAAAGATGTATTTTAGTCATTTCTGGTTTAAATTGAGATCCCTTCCCTTTATAACTCACTTATCCTCCGCCATTCCCAAGTCAAGGGTCGTATATACTGACCCAATAGCATATCTTGAAAACTAGAGCCAATCAACAATTTTAAGCATCATTTTCGTTCTCAGTGACCCAGAATTAGTAAAGTTTGACTACATTTATTTCAGAAGCATTTTGGCGGTAGAGCAGTGTTATTACCACAAATAAACAAACAGTGGGAGGACCAAAGGGGAGGGGGAAGCCTTTATGGTTAGATAACAGAGTAAAAGAGATGGTTTGAGGCAAAAAGGCATCCTTTAAAATTTGGAAGGAAAATCCTACTGAGGAAAATAGAAAGGAGAATAAACTCTGACGAGTCAAGTGTACAAATATAAATAGGTAGATCAAAAAGGAATTTGAAGAGTCACTAGCAAAAGACAGAAAAACTAACAGCATATTTATTTTAAGTACATAGAATCATAGAATATCAGGGTTGGAAGGGACCTCAGGAGGTCATCTAGTCCAACCCCTTGCTCAAAGCAGGACCAGTCGCCAACTAAATCATCCCAGCCAGGGCTTTGTCAAGCCTGACCTTAAAAACCTCAAAGAAAGGAGATTCCACCACCTCCCTAGGTAACACATTCCAGTGCTTCACCACCCTCCTTGTGACAATTTTTTTCCTAATATCCAACCTAAATCTCCCCCACTACAACTTGAGACCATTACTCCTTGTTCTGTCATCTGCTACCACTGAGAACAGTCTAGATCCATCCTCTTTAGAACCCCCTTTCAGGTAGTTGAAAGCAGCTATCAAGTCCCCCCTCATTCTTCTCTTCTGCAGACTAAACAATCCCAGTTCCCTCAGCCTTTTCTCATAAGTTATGTGTTCCAGTCCCCTAATCATTTTTGTTGCCCTCCGCTGGACTCTTTCCGATTTTTCCACATCCTTCTTGTAGTGTGGGGCCCAAAACTAGACACAGTACTCCAGATGAGGACTCACCAATGTTGAATAGAGGGGAACGATCGCGTCCCTCGATCTGCTGGCAATGCCCCTACTTATACTGCCCAGAATGTAGTTAGCCTTCTTGGCAACAAGGGCACACTGTTGACTCATATCCAGCTTCTCGTCCACTGTAACTCCTAGGTCCATTTCTGCAGAACTGCTGCCTAGCCATTCGGTCCCTTGTCTGTAGCTGTGCATGGTATTCTTCCGTCCTAAGTGCAGGACTCTGCACTTGTCCTTGTTGAACCTCATCAGATTTCTTTTGGCCCTGTCATAAACAGATAGTTAAGGGTTAATGCCTCCTTTACCTGTAAAGGGTTAAGAAGTTCACCTAGCCTAGCTGACACCTGACCAGAGGAACCAATGGGAGGACAAGATGGTTTAAAGGGAAGGAGGGAAGTTCCCTTTGTCTAAGTCAGAGTTTCACTTTGGACCAGAGTGGGAAAGTTCCAGAATTCAGCCTCTTATTAAGTAGTGAGCATTAGTGAAGGAAATGAATAGGTTTATGTTTATTTCTTTGTAACCTGTCTTGTGCAATTAGAAAAATAATCAAATTGGGTATTTGGGTATTCTTTGTGGAACTAAGTTTTAGCCCAGGGGAACATCCTATGTGTTTGGAATCTGTTGTCTGTGAGAGTAGCTGGTATGCTAATCTCTTCCAGAGTGTTTTCTTTTACCTTTCTTTTCTTTAATTAAAAGCCTTTTTGTAATAACCTGATTGATTTTTCCTTGTTTTTAGATCGAAGGGGGTTGGATCTGGGTCCACCAGGAGTTGGTGGGAGAAAGGAGGGAGGATGGTTAATTTCTCCTTGTTTTAAGATCCAACGGGTTTGGATCTGTGTTCACCAGGGAATTAGTGAAGAGTCTCTCAAGGCTATCCAGGGAACGGAATTAGTGCTTGGGAGTGGTGGCAGCAGACCAGATCTAAGCTGTTAATTGAGCTTAGAGCTTCTCATGCAGGTCCCCCACATCTGTACCCTAAAGTTCAGAGTGGGGAAGGAACCTTGACATGGTGAGCAGCGGTGAGGGATCTTTTAGGAACGAAAAGCCAGATATTTTTTTCCTCCTTTGAGATGCTGGGTAAGCAGTAAAGGAGAGATACCCTGAAGGCAAACAGTGATTGCAGAGCCATTGGCCATTATCTTTGAAAACTCATGGCGATCGGGGGAGGTCCCGAATGACTGGAAAAAGGCTAATGTAGTGCCCATCTTTAAAAAAAGGGAAGAAGGAGGATCCTGGGAACTACAGGCCAGTCAGCCTCACCTCAGTCCCTGGAAAAATCATGGAGCAGGTCCTCAAGGAATCAATTCTGAAGCACTTAGAGGAGAGGAAAGTGATCAGGAACAGTCAGCATGGATTCACCAAGGGGAAGTCGTGCCTGACTAACGTAATTGCCTTCTATGAGGAGATAACTGGGTCTGTGGATGAGGGGAAAGCAGTGGATGTGTTATTCCTTGACTTTAGCAAAGCTTTTGATACAGTCTCCCACAGTATTCTTGCCAGCAAGTTAAAGAAGTATGGATTGGATGAATGGACTATAAGGTGGATAGAAAGCTGGCTAGATCGTCGGGCTCAACAGGTAGTGATCAACGGCTCCATGTCTAGTTGGCAGCCGGTTTCAAGTGGAGTGCCCCAGGGGTCGGTCCTGGGGCCGGTTTTGTTCAATATCTTCATTAATGATCTGGAGGATGGCGTGGACTGCACTCTTAGCAAGTTTGCAGATGACACTAAACTGGGAGGAGTGGTAGATACACTGGAGGGTAGGGATAGGATACAGAGGGACCTAGACAAATTAGAGGATTGGGCCAAAAGAAACCTGATGACGTTCAACAAGGACAAGTGCAGAGTCCTGCACTTAGGACGGAAGAATCCCATGTACTGTTACAGACTAGGGACCGAATGGCTAGGAAGCAGTTCTGCAGAAAAGGACATAGGGGTTATAGTGGACGAGAAGCTGGATATGAGTCAACAGTGTGCCCTTGTTGCCAAGAAGGCTAACTACATTCTGGGCTTTATAAGTAGGGGCATTGCCAGCAGATCGAGGGACGTGATCGTTCCCCTCTATTCGACATTGGTGAGGCCTCATCTGGAGTACTGTGTCCAGTTTTGGGCCCCACACTACAAGAAGGATGTGGAGAAATTGGAAAGAGTCCAGCAGAGAGCAACAAAAATGATTAGGGGGCTGGAGCACATGAGTTATGAGGAGAGGCTGAGGGAACTGGGATTGTTTAGTCTACAGAAGAGAAGAATGAGGGGGGATTTGATAGCTGCTTTCAACTACCTGAAAGGGGGTTCCAAAGAGGATGGATCTAGACTGTTCTCAGTGGTACCAGATGATAGAACAAGGAATAATGGTCTCAAGTTGCAGTTGGGGAGGTTTAGGTTGGATATTAGGAAAAACTTTTTCACTAGGTGGGTGGTGAAGCACTGGAATGGGTTACCTAGGGAGGTGGTGGAATCTCCTTCCTTAGAGGTTTTTAAGGTCAGACTTGACAAAGCCCTGGCTGGGATGATTTAGTTGGGAATTGGACCTGCTTTGAGCTGGGGGTTGGACTAGATGACCTCCTGAGGTCCCTTCCAACCCTGATATTCTATGATTCTATGATTCTATAAGAGCTTCTAACAGAGGGCTTTTTGTTAGAAGGGAAGCTCCAGCTGTGAGCACTGGAGGGTCATTAACAGATTGCCAAGACAAGTCACAAAAAAAACTGTTTTACTTGTTTTTTTTTCTAAAGAGTCACATTGCAGTAACCAAAGATTCCAAGCTGTCCCCCCCCCCCCCCCCCACACACACACACACACTCAGATAGCTAAGGTAGACCGGGGGGAAATGTCAGGTAAAGGGGAAAAAAACAAACTATGCAACAGGACCTAGAATTAGCCAAATTCCAGGCTGAGGAGAACAAAAAGGAACATGACAGACAGATGGCCAGGGCTGAGTCTGCACACAAAAGAGCTATGGAGGAGAGGGAAAAAGAAGAAAAAGCCAAAGAGGATGCCCACAAAAGAGCTATGGAGGAGAAACAAAAAGAGATGGAGGAGAAAGAAAAAGAAAGACAGCAGGCACTGGAGTTAGCAAAGATTCAGGCAAATGCACCACCTAATCCTAACCATCCTCTACCAAATGTCCATGGGTTGGAGCGACTATTCCCACAGTATACTGAATCCAGTGATATTGCTGAATATTTCCTCACCTTTGAGAGACTGTGCACCCTCCATACCATTCCTTTGGGAAATGTGCAGACCATTTTGGATGGCTTTAATGCGCTGGGGTTCCCTAACTGCAGCGGGGCAATAGGGGTACTTTTCTTTTGGTGCTGAAAGCACTGGTGGATCACAAGGGACGTTTCACCGACATCAACATGGGATGGCCGGGAAAGGTGCATGACGCTCGCATCTTCAGGAACTCTGGTCTATTTGAACAGCTGCAGGAAGGGACTTACTTCCCAGACCAGAAAATTACTGTTGCGGATGTTTAAATGCCAATAGTTATCCTCGGGGACCCAGCCTACCCCTTAATGCCCTGGACAGTAGTAAGGAGCAGTTCAACTATAGGCTGAGCAAGTGCAGAATGGTGGTGGATAGTGCTTTTGGACGTTTGAAAGCATGCTGGTGCAGTTTACTGACTTGGTTAGATCTCAGCACAACCAATATTCCAATTGTAATTGCTGCTTGTTGTGTGCTTCACAATATCTGTGAGAGTAAGGGGGAGACATTTATGGTGGGGTGGGAGGTTTAGGCAACTTGCCTGGTGGCCAATTTCGCACAGCTAGACAACAGGGCGGTTAGAAGAGCACAGCAGGGTGCGCTGCGCATCAGACAAGCTTTGAATGCCAGTTTCATGACTGGCCAGGGTACGGTGTGACAGTTTTATTCATAGATTCATAGATTCTAGGACTGGAAGGGACCTCAAGAGGTCATCGAGTCCAGTCCCCTGCCCGCATGGCAGGACCAAATACTGTCTAGACCATCCCTGATAGACATTTATCTAACCTACTCTTAAATATCTCCAGTGATGGAGATTCCACAACCTCCCTAGGCAATTTATTCCAGTGTTTAACCACCCTGACAGTTAGGAACTTTTTCCTAATGTCCAACCTAAACCTCCCTTGCTGCAGTTTAAGCCCATTGCTTATTGTTCTATCCTTAGAGGCTAAGGTGAACAAGTTTTCTCCCTCCTCCTTATGACACCCTTTTAGATACCTGAAAACTGCTATCATGTCCCCTCTCAGTCTTCTCTTTTCAAACTAAACAAACCCAATTCTTTCAGCCTTCCTTCATAGGTCATGTTCTCAAGACCTTTAATCATTCTTGTTGCTCTTCTCTGGACCCTCTCCAATTTCTCCACATCTTTCTTGAAATGCGGTGCCCAGAACTGGACACAATACTCCAGCTGAGGCCTAACCAGAGCAGAGTAGAGCGGAAGAATGACTTCTCGTGTCTTGCTCACAACACACCTGTTGATACATCCCAGAATCACGTTTGCTTTTTTTGCTACAGCATCACACTGTTGTCTCATATTTAGCTTCTGGTCCACTATAACCCCTAGATCCCTTTCTGCCATACTGCTTCCTAGACAGTCTCTTCCCATTCTGTATGTGTGAAAGTGATTATTCCTTCCTAAGTGGAGCACTTTGCATTTGTCTTTGTTAAACTTCATCCTGTTTAACTCAGACTGTTTCTCCAATTTGTCCAGATCATTTTGAATGTTGACCCTGTCCTCCAAAGCAGTTGCAATCCCTCCCAGTTTGGTTCATCCGCAAACTTAGTAAGCGTACTTTCTATGCCAATATCTAAGTCGTTAATGAAGATATTGAACAGAGCCGGTCCCAAAACAAACCCCTGCGGAACCCCACTTGTTATGCCTTTCCAGCAGGATTGGGAACCATTAACAACAACTCTCTGAGTACGGTTATCCAGCCAGTTATGCACCCACCTTATAGTAGCCCCATCTAAATTGTATTTGCCTAGTTTATCGATAAGAATATCATGCGAGACCGTATCAAATGCCTTACTAAAGTCTAGGTATACCACACCCACAGCTTCTCCCTTATCCACAAGGCTCGTTATCCTATCAAAGAAAGCTATCAGATTGGTTTGACACAATTTGTTCTTTACAAATCCATGTTGGCTATTCCCTATCACCTTGTGTTTGTTTCTCTTGAAGTTACCCGCCCCCTATATATATGAAAGGAAATAAAGTCAAAATTGTTTAAAAACTGTTCTTTATTATTTGTTGCACAACACATTGAGAGAAATCAGAAGGTAGACTGGGGGGGGCATTGAGTTAGGGTGGTGGAGGAGGAGGGAAGGACAAGTCCAGAAACCAAATCAAAAGTTTGCATATGCCAGCTTTCTGCTGTTTGGGTGATCCTCTGGGGTTGAGTGTGGGGGTCCCTGTAGCCTCCCCCATCGCGTTCTTGGGCATCTGGGTGAGGAGGCTATGGAACTTGGGGAGGAGGGAGGGCAGTTATACAGTAGCTGCAGCAGCAGTCTGTGGTCTTGCTGCCTTTCCCGCATTGGAGCCACCATACAGTGCAGCATGTCAGTTTGCTCCCCCAGGAGCTTGACCATAGCGTCCTGCCTCCTCTCATCATGCGTCTCCCTCCTCTCTTCGTGTTCCTGTAATGTTTTATGGGACTCCACAATTGTTTGCCTCCACACATTCATCTGGGCCCTATCAGTGCGGGAGGACTGCATGAGCTCGGCGAACATGTCGTCCCAAGTTAGTTTTTTCTGCCTTCTAATCTGGACCAGCCTCTGGGAAACATTTGCACCTGTGGGAGGAGAAAAAGGGAGGGTAGTATTTTAAAAGATACATTTCAGAGAATAAAGGGGACACTCTCAGTGCAACAGGCAATTCATAGTACACAGCACATGTTCTTTCTGTACAAGTTAGCATTTTGCCTCTTGTACTGAAGTGCCTGCCACTTTGGTATGAGTAAGCCATCACACATGGCCGGGCAACAGAATTCAGCTTGCAGGCAGCCATGGTAAGCCCTAGGGGCACGCAGGGTTCTGCTTCCTCTGCATTCATTTCAATGCTTTCAAACTGCCAGGCCCCCTTTCCCATAGCAAGCAATGCCTGGTGGGTTTGCCATATAAAAGGAGGGCCTGCGGGCTCTCTGGGATGATCGCTTCACACAACACCCCCTGCTCCCCGTACCCACCATGTGGCTCTGATGAGGCTCTGAGCAGAGATGAGCCCTTTAAACATAACACAAACAGCCCAGCGTGGCTGGGTTTCCCTTCTGCCCCCCACCACGTGGCTCTGATCAGGCTTTCACTCACCAGAAGTACCTTCTGCAGGGTCATGGTCCGGGAGCCCGCCTTGGGAGTGGGGGGAGGCTATTGGTTCTAGCGTTAAGAATAGTTCCTTGCTGGGGGGGAAACAGATTTCCCACTTGCTGCCTGTGTACTGTCCTCCTCCTCCTCCTCTTCTTCGTCCTCCAATAACTCATCTTCCTCGCTCTATGCAACTCCCCCCTTGCAGGTGTCCACGGACAGTGGTGGGGTAGTGGTGGCGTCACCCCCCGTAATTGCATGCAGCTCATGGTAGAAGTGGCATGTATGGGGCTGTGACCCAGAGCACCCGTTCGCCTCCCTGGCTTTTTGGTACACTTGCCTGAGCTCCTTGATTTTTGTACGACACTGCTCTGTGTCCCTGGAGTAGCCTCTTTCCATCATAGCCCTGGAGACTTTAGCGTATATATTTGCATTCATTTTTTAGGAATGTAGTTCTGCCATAACATATTCGTCTTCCCAACATGCGATGAGATCCAGTACCTCCCGTTCGGACCATGCTGGAGCTTGTCTGTGAATCTGGGACTGTGTGATCTCTTGTAATGGTGGACTCTGCATGGTCGCCTGTGATGGTGGACTGTGCTGATGGTCACCTGTGCTGATGGTGACCAAACAGGAAATGAAATTCAAAAGTTCCCGGGGCTTTTCCTGCCCACCTGGCTAGTGCATCGGAGTTGAAAGTGTTGTCCAGGGTGGTTACAAGGGAGCATTCTGGGATAGCTCCCGGAGGACAATAATGTCGAATTGCATCCACAATACCTTTAACCTGGGATTGCAATCTCGATTTAAGCACTACTCCACTTGCTGAGATGGAGTACAGAAATTGGATTAAAGAGCCCTTTAAATAGAAAAAAACGGTTTGGTCGTGTGGACGGATTCTTTTTTTTCCCCTGAATTAACTCGGCTAATTCCAAAATAACCAACTAGTGTAGACCAGGCCTCAGTGTGGACACAGGGCAGTGCAGCCATACCACAGATGGAATAAGGTAGTCCTCCAATGCTGTCCTACAATTCCCTGGAAACTCCTCCAAAGGTACCTGTCTTGCAGCCTACCTACACTCTATTGACAAGGGGTGGCCCCAGATGGAAGCCTCCTGCCAGTTCATAGCACCCTGGACAGCCCCATGGCACCCAGTTACGAGCTCTTTCCACTGCAAGCAACTTCTTTAATGAACCAGTTTCAGATCCACGTAGCCCCACAATGGCTGCTGAAAGGCCACCTCAGAGGGCTTCTGCCTGGCTTGAGGGTATTGCATCTTTCATGAATTTTTGGGCCAATGCACGTCCCTTCCATGGACTCAATACTCAAAACAGAAACTGTCTCAGATGGGGAGTCACCCTTCTGAGGATCAGTGCCTGGAGGAAATTAAGCATTTGAAGGTGATTTTATGTCTCTAACATTGCTGTGTCTGAAGGGTCTCTAGGCTTGTCTGTCCCACCATGGGGCATGCAGAGCAATTACTGCCAATCTGCAGCACCTGACACTCACTGTGTGGCTACAGCGGTGGGGAGGGGAAAGGGGTTAGGATGAGATTTTCAAAGCCAGCACGGAGATTTTGATAGTAGCATTGCCAGGCCTTGGGCTACCGTATGTTTTTCCTAAAGCCCCAGCTCCTGGAGGCACATGATTCTGTGAGAATCTCAGCTTTCATTTAAAACAAAAGTCAGTGTCTAGCTCTAGTAGTTGCAGAGAAAAGACCGAAGGGAAATAAGAAGAACCAGAAATGTGGGTTTGGTTTGTATTAAAATCTGATGACTTTTTAGCCAATCTCCTGATTTCTGATTTCTGAGGCCTGATTCATGGTGTTTGAAGGTTCGGGGTTGGCGACGCTGCAGCTCCTATTCATCCTAATGGGAACTGGGCACCCCGATAGCACAGGGCACTTCAAAGATCTCAACATTGGAGGCCATGAGAATCCAAGTTCCAAGGAGGGCAGGTCTAGCAGCACGGTGCCTTCAGGTCCCATGGTAGGACAGGAAGGAATCACTGTTGCGGGGGCTCTTGGACCCTCTCTCAGGGGCAGCAGGAACAGGGTGACATGCTGCAAGATCCAACAATCCTGCCACCCAGAGCTAAGACCCAGTCACCCTAATGTTATCTGGACCCCACAGCCTCCTGGGCCCGATCCTTTTCCTCTGCAGGACTGAGAAGGTCCCAGGGGGGTCACTTGGCCTCAGATCCCCCTACCCCAGCCATGCATGGGGCAGCATACATGGGGGACAGGGAGGGAAATAATTGGGATTCAAACTCTTTTTACCAGAGAGAGAACACAGCGCCAGCAGGAGGATCCCCAGTTATTGACATCAGGGGGCGCTACTACCTCTGAAATGGATCTTTACTGGATCCCGGTGGTGCAAATTACTGTCATACCAGTGAAAAAGGTCCACAGTAATTATCTTCAGTACACAGCAGTTTATTGAGAAGGAATTACACAAGCGGTAAAGGGTTATTTTAAGCACATAACTCCTATGTTAGACATTAAGAGCTATACATTCCTCTTAGCGAGTCTCTTTCACAAACATACACAAACAGGCCCTGCACTAGCCTCATGCAGTTCCTGCTTGGCAAACAGAGAAGGTGGTTACCAATTTTATAGATGGCTTCTTCTCTCCTGGTCTGTTCTTCTCAGCCCTCTGGTCTGTCTCGGATTCCCTTGAGGCAAGGCCTTGGTTGCCTTAGACCCCTCTGGTTCACAGTCCTACTCGAGCCCCCGGAGCAGAGTTTTGGCTAGTCTGTCTAGCAGCGTTGCTTCTTCAAGTGTCAATTAAGGAATCCCAACAACAGCAATTTACTTTGCTTGATTTTTATACTCTTTTTCCTCAAAGGAGTCACATGTCTTAAAAGCATGCCCAGTGGGCGTGTGGTTATGAATTTTACCTAATTAGTGTTTTAGAAGAGGCGTGGGGGGGGGAATGGTACCGAACGAAGATCACCCCACGTTTACTCACTCATCACTCATTCACTCTGGCTCTCATTCACTCATCACTCTGACTCTCATTCACTCATTCACTCTGGCTCTCATTCACTCTGGCACTCATTCACTTATCACTCATTCACTCTGGCATGGTGTCCTTGCTGTAAGGTCACTATAACTAGGTCCACCTGTGCTCCATGCTAGAACTTTATACATGTGATATTTACTTTTGCATGGGCCCATATTTGTCATCCAATAGGTTCAATATCGATTCTACATGCAGACTTTGCCAGTTCTTTATCAAATGTGCTTCTGCTTAAAGGGAACCTGCTTCCAGGATCCTCTGCAGCCATTCAACCATGTTTAATTCATGTCAAGTTATGCTCTCACCATTAATTCAGTATGGCCACACCAATATGGCACCATCCCAATAGCAGGAGGCACACACAGACCTGCCACCACATCATCATGGGGACACCCCAGACAGAGCAGGGATGGTTAACACCTCCCTAGACTGCCTGAGGGGGCTGGCAGTGCAGGAAACATGCCCCATCCATCATCTGACCTGACCCACTCTGTTCCAAGACAGAGCATCTCCCTAGGGACAGGAGAGGATTTCACCCCTCCCAGGCTGCTCTGCCTCCTGCCCAGGCCTGGCACTAGGAATTTTCATCCCCCATTATCCACCTCATTTCCTCCCCTTGATGGTTCTCTGATCATCCATTGGTACAGGTGCCCCGCGATAGCAGTGCAGGGAACTCCAGCATCAGAGCAGGGGCACTTCTGAGGTAACACCAGTGATACCCACATCGCTATCCACTGAAGAAGGAGCCTGGCTCAGAGCCTGCCATCACCTTGGACAACACAGCAGATGAGTGACCCAGGGATCTCCACAGCTAACTGCTTGCGGCTCTACAGTGTGAGCTAAAGAGCCAGGCTGTGCAGCTGGTGCTATGACAGACTCATGTGCTGTGTGGATCAGGCCCAGAGGGTACCACACCCTGGCTAATAGGTGACATCTGGGCACCTTTCTCCACTGCTTTTGTAGTGCGATACACTGCTCTGGAGAGTGCATCTGCAGTGAACATAAATTGACAGAGTGTTAAGGTCACAACCAAATCATACTTCTGCAGCTATTTCATCATTCTTAGAATCCTTAAGGTACAATGATTTAGTGGTTTGCCAAATAATGCTGTCAGGGGCTTGTGGTCTGTTTCAGCATCCACTGTATTGACATAAATATATTGCCTGAGATAGAAACAAATTGAGGATGGCCCAGAGTGTGTCATGGATGCCCCTGGTCAGAGAAGTCACGATTGCGTGAACTGGTCCATAGATCAGAGAATCATAGAAGAATCATAGAAGATTAGGGTTGGAGAGACCTCAGGAGGTCATCTAGTCCAACCCCCTGCTCAAAGCGGGACCAACACCAACTAAATCATCCCAGCCAGGGCTTTATCAAGATGGGCCTTAAAAACCTCTAAGGATGGAGATTCCAACACCTCTCTAGGTAACCCATTCCAGTGCTTCACCACCCTCCTAGTGAAATAGTGTTTTCTAATATACAGTGTAGACCTCCCTCACTGCAACTTGAGACCATTGCTCCTTGTTCTGTCATCTGTCACCACTGAGACAGCCTAGCTCCATCCTTTCTGGAACCCCCCTTCAGGTAGTTGAAGGCTGCTATCAAATCCCACCTCACTCTTCTGCAGACTAAATAAGCCCCGTTCCCTCAGTCTCTCCTCATAAGTCATGTGCCCCAGCCCTCTAATCATTTCCATTGCCCTTCGCTGGACTCACTTCAATTTGTACACATCCTTTCTCTAGTGAGGGGCCAAAAACTGGACGCAATACTCCAGATGTGGCCTCACTAGTGCCAAATAGAGGGGAATAATCACTTCCCTCAATCTGCTGATCCTACTAATCCTACTAATGCAGCCCAATATGCTGTTAGCCTTCTTGGCAACAAGGGCAAACTGTTGACTCATATTCAGCTTCTCGTCCACTGTAATCCTTGGGTCCTTTTCTGCAGAACTTCTGCTTAGCCAGTCGGTCCCCAGCCTGTAGCAGTGCATGGGATTCTTTCATCCTAAGTGCAGGACTCTGCATTTGTCCTTGTTGAACCTCATCAGATTTCCTTAAGACTAATCCTCCAATTTGTCTAGGTCACTCTGTACCCTATCCGTACCCTCAAGTGTATCTACCTCTCCCCCCAGCTTCGTGTCATCTGCAAACTTGCTGAGGGTGCAATCCATCCCATCATTCAGATAATTAATGAAGATGTTGAACAAAATCAGCCCCAGGACCGACCCTTGGGGCATTCCACTTGATATCGGTGCCAACTAGCCATTGAGCCATTGATCACTATCCATTGAGCCCGATGATCTAGCCAGCTTTCTATCCACCTTATAGTCCATTCATCTAATCCATACTTTTTTAACTTGCCGGTAAGAATACTGTGGGAGACTGTTTCAAAAGCTTTGCTAAAGTCAAGATATATCACGTCCACTGCTTTCCCCATATACACAGAGCCAGTTATCTCATCATAGAAGGTAATCACCTTGGTCAGGCATGACTTGCCCTTGGTGAATCCATGTTGACTGTTCCTGATCACTGTCCTCTTCTCCAAGTGCTTAAAATGAATTCCTTGAGGACTGCTCCATGATTTTTCCAGGGACTGAGGTAAGGCTGACCACTCTGTAGTTCCCTAGATTCCCCTTCTTTTCTTTTTTTAAAGATGGGCACTATATTTGCCTTTTTCCAATTGTCCAGGACCTCCCCCGATCACCATGAGTTTTCAAAGATAATGGCCAGTGGCTCTGCAATCACATCAGCCAACTCCCTCAGCACTGTCGGAAGCATTAGATCTGGCCCCATGGACTTGTGCATGTCCAGCTTTTCTAAATAGTCCTTAACCTTCTCTTTCACCACAGATTATGTGAACTGTAAAATTAAAGAAATTAGTGGTAGTTTGTGCATGGAGAGTAAGTTAAATTGGGATATGCACTGTAATGCCTCTGTTTAACCAGGAACATTTAGATCAAGAGGCAGAGCCGGTGGATGAAGTGACAGACACAGAGGACCCAAATAAAGCATTAGATGAAATAATCAAACCGATGGAAAATGTTTAATGTGGAAGGTTGAACGTCTTCTTTGCTCAGCAAATAACAAAATCTTGCATAGAAAAAACACTAAAACTTAGAGCACAGTTTCGGGAGGAAAGGGTGTGTTGTAAAAATAAAATAAAAAAAACAACAACCCACAAGTGCTTTAAATAAAATGTCAATTGAAAATGACATTGTGAAGTGGGTTTTTATGGAGCCTGAGGGGTTGGGGGAGGTTGGTTGTCAAAAGGGAAGTAGATTGCACATGTAGTATATTTGTTGTTAGGTTACAGTTTGTTAACAACAACAAGAGACGTCTGAATGGCTTGTTCCTCTAACAAGGGCCCCTGGGTGCTATTGCATGTTTGGGGCATCTGGGCCTTTGCAAAGTAGCCCCAGAACCCCTCTTAAATCATACCATCTTCCTCTTAAACTTTGTCTTTTTATTTTCCCCCAGGGTCTCTGCATTGGGACTTAGTGATCATGACACCTCTGTTTTCAGCAAGGTTTCAGGTCTCTCATCTACTGGTTCATATTATTTCATGCTGTAAAGCATCTAGGGTTACAGTTTGCATAAAAGTGTTATATAAAAACAAAAAATAATTCTCTAGGGAACCTAAAAAAGTAATAATAAACACATTTGTAATTGTTGCTTTACAGGCTCTGCTACAAAGTACTGTATTTCCAAGTATGTTACCCCACAATGTTTTTGTTAATCTTATTTATGTATTATTTCTGATAGTCCATTGGATGGGGGCAATATTACCTCAGAGTGTGGGAAAATGTTTCTGAATGACAAACGCTTGCCTGTGCTAAAGCATAACAACTAACAAAATGGCTGCCTACAAAACTGTTTCACTGAAAAAGATTTCAGTCAGTTATCAATATACCCCTAAAACTCAAGACAGCTTTCTTATCCCCATGTCCTGTTCACTATGACTGTGGCTTTTGTCTTTTTTATTTCTTTTTTTTTTTAAACCCATCACTTGTGCGGGGGAGGTTAAGCGTACCCTGCACTTTTAAAGCTTTCTTTACAATTTACAGCATGGCATGGAAGAAATCATGTGTCACAAGAACAATACCATCCCTGCCCCACTTCCTCCAGGGACTAATTGTCATGTGTAGAAAATGTTTAAATTACAAGCTACCACTTTCAGTTTGAAAGGGGTTTCCTGGTCCTACTTGCATCCAGGTGGTGCTGCAGAAAGATGTGCAATCTGGGTCTTTCAGCAGTCAGCTGACGGAGAGCCAGCCTAGGGCAAGGTAGGGTGAGTTCTGCCTCTCTGTTTTAGGGATCAGCTTGCTCTTTCCCCCTCTGTTTTGGGGTTCTTGTCTGCTAGGGTTCTGGCTTCTAAGCAATAAGCAGTGTTAGGTTGCAACTTTACGGCAAGAATATTTTATGTTTATCTAACCTCTCTGTGTGTATGCCATGAACAGAGCACTAATAACTGGTGACTGGTCTTTTACCAATAGCAAAGTACTACCCTAATCTTGTTATTGGCTCAGGTGTGCTTGTCAGTGTCAAAGGTCTGCCCACTTCCTGCTTACCTGATCAAACAGGAATAACAGGTGCACAGCAGCATTTTAAGCCTCCACATCAGGATCCAAAGTTCAGAAGGGTTTGCAGGAGCATATGTGGAAGGGGAGACTTACAAACCTTAAGCCTTTGGGCACCTTTACATCATCCAGCCGATAGTTATTCATCAACCAAATACTGCAATAAAACTGAAAACCATTTTCTAAGAGAAAGAATCAGACAGAATAGAGAGATTTGCTTGGGTCTGGAGGTCTCAAGGACATTCTATAAGGCCAAGAGGCAGACTGAAATTCCAGACAAATGTGAGTCTCAATATTAGCGATACTCTTCATATTATTAATCTGTTTCTGCTCTCTTTCAGATTAGCAGGAGCTGTTATGATGTATTTTCAGTAGCGTGTTCCTCTGTTTTCCCCTTCAGTTTATCAAGTTTCTGTCTGTCCTGTCCAGAGGCGCATTGGGCGCATCTGAAGCACTATTATCTGTGCCTGCACTTGTGAAATTATAGATGGTCACTGATAAGGAGATGTCCCAGAGTCTTTCAGTATTTGGTACTTGGGATTATAATACACTATAATTAATATATTAGTGCCTTGTCTCATGATTTTTGCATCACAGTGTTTCTTCCAACTAACATAACAAGTTGAGTCTTTTGATCAAAGCAAAATTTAAACAACAAAATAGTTGTTTCAACTAAATCAATATTTTAATGAAAAATATTCCTTTGGGGAAAAAATATTTGTGTATTTCTATGTTCTTCAGTTTGTTTCTACCTCATTACTCCCTGCTGGTACCTACAGTATATTAGTGGAATCATGGTTATTTGTAGGGCTTTAGTGTGAGAAGACTCCCTCTGTTCAGCTGATGGAATCACTGTGATAGCTCTTGCCCTCCTACTTGGTGCTGCTCTGTGTTCTGACATGTTGCCCCTAAATTTAAGAGGAAAAGTTAATATTTAAAGATTGAGCTGCTCTGTAAATAGCAGAAACTCTAGGGCTCTCCGAGTCTAGGCTCCCAACTCTGCAGCAGGAGCCTGGAAATACAGGGGGCTCCCAAGTTTTCCAGGCTCATTGCTGTAGTTCTGGGAGTCTGGAAGTTCTAGGACAGCCAGTCATGCGGGCTGATCTGGGGCTGGAGACCCAGGGCTTCTGAGTCAGCTGGAAGTGCAGCCCTTGGGAGTCCCAGAAGCTGCAGAGTGAAACGGAGTGAACCGAGCTTTATAATTCCACCTGCACTGCACTCTTATCATCCAGAAATGCTCGTGGCAGGGTTTAATGTTTAACTACAGAATAATCCTGTTTTTCAAATGAGGCTAAGGGAGCTGGGCACCCTAGTTCCACAGATTTTCAGTTAGTCCCCTTTGAAAATCCCAATTTAATGGTCCTGTAGTGTTGTGTGACAACTGTATTAGCTATGTAGCCATGACAGACCCAGGATATTCGCAAGAGATTGTGAGTGAGGTAATGTCTTTTATTGGATCAACTTCTGTTGGTGAGAGAGTGAAGCTTTCGAGCTTACAGAGAGCTCTCCTTCAGTTCTGGGAAAGTCACTGCTAAATACAAGGGGGAAAGGAAAGGATGGGTGGGAAAAGCAGCTGGAGGTGGCGGGGTGGAGGGGGAGCATTGTTAGTGGGTTATAGATTGTTGCAATAAGCCATAAATCCAGTGTCTCTATTCTGTGCATGATTTTTAGCATCTAGCAATGTTTTGAATTTGAGCTCCCTGACACGTCTTTTAAAAATGTTGGGCATGTTTCCTTTGAGGATTAGGACTGACAGGTCAGATGTCAGTCACCCACCTTGCTTCTCAACTGTATAAGCTGTTAGGGAAAAGTTTATACCATAACCTACAGTCAGTGTTGATTTAAAGCTTCACATCTCCTTATCACGTGAGAATGTGTTTAATAGAGGAAATTTTACAATGAACCTACTTAGTTCTAAGTACAGGAAGAGCTGGCAATGGCACTTTAATTAACATTGCCTAACTTTCCTTTACAAAGCCCTGTATTTTTTTCTTTATTTTCTTTTCAGTGGCTTGTATCTTTGCCAAACTTTCACTGTTTGGGCTGAAATTTTCCTACTTGGTCTCTGCTTCTGGTTAAACTATTTCTAGAAAGTTTAAGTAAAAATGATCCAGTCATTTCTGAGAATTAACTTAGGAGAAATTACTGCATAATTATGGTGTATTGAAAACTGTATTAAAATGATAGAGTATCGCTTTAAATTGTCAGGAGTTATTCCTAGGGGGCTCTGTAGGGAAGTGTGTGATCTGGGTATACACTAATCAGTCTGCAAAGAACCAGCCTTTATATATGCTCCATCTAAAACTGCAGTTTCTTAGATTTAAGCACACACAGACATAATCAATAAGTTTAGAACATCCCAGATATTTACCTAACATCTGCAACAGTATTGAATAATTAACAGCAAGTTTGCAGTGTCCAGTTGCTACCCAACGGGGAGAAAGGGTGTCAGGAAAAACGTCTCTCTAGATGGCTTCAGAGGACTGCTCCAAAATACACTCTATTAGCTAATTTTTTATAACTAACTTCTGCAAAACACACAGGTCATTATGACCCTTACTGGATCATCAGTCTTCTAACTTTCAATAAACTTTCTAATATCAGAGGCGTCTAAACTCAAGGTTTTCCAACCACCAAGATGGGTTGAATGATTCCAATCTACAGGTTCAGGTGAAGCTGAGGGGACCCAAATGCCTGAAGGAAGCCTTGTTAGCAGCCCTGAAAATAGATGCAGCCTACTGAGCAGAAAACCAGACCAGTTGGTTAGTTCACTGTGAAAAGTTTGCCCAGCATAAAACAGGAACTCTGTGGCAGAGACAGGGGTAGAATTCAGTTCCCCTGTGCAGCAATCAGCTGCCCTAATCATGAGACCCTCCTTTATTTTCCTGAAATCCCGCCTCATTCACTACACATCCTCCAACTTCTGCGACAAATGAGGTGGGGACCTGTAGACAACAGCTTTCTTCACTACATGAGCCTACTTCATAGCCAGAGCATGGTCCATCCTGTGCACTGAATGAGGCAAGGGTTCTGTAGAAAAAAAATAGTATGAGATCATGTAACTAAAGATGGTATCACAATGCATACAGCGAGGGGGCTGAATTAAGTCAAGCATGTTTGAGATTTATGCAGGCCTCTAACCTCCAAATTAAAAAAAAGAAGCATATTAAGATGTATATAGTATGGCCACTCTTCCTGTAATACATTAGCAAATCTTCTTATTGCTTAGATACATTTTCGCACATGAATTTAACAATTGGTATTGAATTTTCTCTTTCAGGAAATAAACAAGATGCCACTAAGTAAGTATACATTGATTTCCAAATATTTTCACTAAATTTTATTTTCCATATTATTGGGTCCCTGATTGATCCCTATATACCCAGACTGTTCTAGCTAGAAAAGAGGTATTTGGAGCCCACATCTTTGGATGTGAAAATTAATTACAGAAGAAAGGTTAACTCACAGGCTTAATTGCTCTTTCTGTAAAGTTTAATGACTGTATTGATATCAGAATGTTATGGTAAATTATGAGTTGACATATAATTTTAATGGGAAATTAACACACTATAAATTTCTGTATTATATTTTATTAGCAACTATGGGATAACAGTTTTTTATTGGTCAAAAGGTATACGATATGCCAGGGCAGTTTTCAAGAAGACAATTTGGTGCAGGATCCCCTTGGCACATTAAACAGGTCCTTAAAATTGCTTTGCCTACAAGTAACCTTGGGAAAGCCTGCCCAGAATATTTCAGCCACTGGGGAGGGATAGCTCAGTGGTTTGAGCATTGGCCTGCTAAACCCAGTGTTGTGAGTTCAATCCTTGAGGGGGCCACTTAGGGATCTGGGGCAAAATCAGTACTTGGTCCTGCTGGGAAAGGCAGGGGGCTGGACTTGATGACCTTCCAGTTCCATGAGATAGGGGTGTATATGGTGCATGGTATTTGGTGATTGAGCCCAATGCTAGGATGCAAAGTGATTGTGCTTGTCTTGTCTGACATAGAACAAAACCAGATAGTCCATGTCTAACCATATATATGGAAAACCATTCACATGCAGACACAAATACTTTGCATCTGAACATGTGGCTCAATCACTGAACACTGTATACACCACACACAACCCAGTGGCTGAAATATTCTGGACATGTATCCCTGGGGTTAGCTGTAGGCAAAAGAATTGTAAGGATCTGTCTAATGTGCCAGGAGGGTATATGTATTTCCCTCTTTCAGAGAGTTTCCAGGCAGGAAAGAGGTGGCTCAAAGGATTTGCAGATGGATTTGTGCAAGGAAAGCTGCACCTTCACGGTGGTTGCCACTTATCCTGATTGCCACATAGTAGGATTCCTTGGTGAGGGTGTGGGAGATTATCACATGGGGAAGGCATCAGAACAACATGGAAGTTGGGGAAAGGGCCTGGAGGGGAGAATCATAATCCCAAGTGTTGCTGCTCTTGTGCATGACCATTTCTATGGAAACTGAGAGGAGATGTGGAAAGGCAGAGGATGAATTGTCTTGTTTGGGGGAAGGAAGATAGTCAAATGGCTGGGTAGGGCAGAAGATCAGTTTATGGTTTGAAACGGTGGAAGCAAAGGCGAATTTGCGTGATGCTGCCTGAGACAGCAAATTGGTAATATGGGACTAGAGACAAAAAGTGAACTGGATCGAAGAGGCTGTGGGAGTAGAGGAGGCATTGCTGGAGTTGCACAGGATCAAATTGTCAGACTCATCTCAGGTCAGACTGTCAAATAACTGGTCAACACTCCCAAACCAGTGGTATATATAATAAGATTTAACCAAACTACCAACAAATATATGATCTTGGATCACTATACTAGCTTAACTTGGAGCCACAGACAGTCCCCTTAGACACTTCAACCCATATTATCACCCAGACAAATAGTTTTGGGGACCTCAGGATGGGCAGGGATGGTGTCCCTAGTTTCTGTTTGCCAGAAGCTGGGAATGGGCAACAGGGGATGGATCACTTGATGATTATCTATTCATTCATTACCTTCTATTCATTCCTTCTGGGGCAGGATACTGGGCTAGATGGACCTTTGGTCTGACCCAGTATGACTGTTCTTGTGTTCTTATATTGTCTGAAATGGTCCTAAAATAACTTGTGATGCAGAACAGCAAAGACACTATGCCAGATGGCAGTAGGAATCTCAACTCTGTAACTCCTGGCTTTGTCCAGTCTCCTAGGGACTGTAATACTTTGGTCTCATTTCAGTTGTCAGGTTCAGTGTTTGGGTGCTGGATGGTGCTGGTGGCCTGTGATATACAGGAAATCAGACTAGATGATACAGTGGTCCCTGAACTCTATGATCCATCTTAATATTTCTGTAATATATTTTATTGACTTGTGAGCACGCACAGCTACCAAAATGTGCACAACTGATAGTCTGAAAATATTTGTCTGCAATAATTTCAGTCTCAGGTGTACCCCAGGAAAGGAGTTCCACAATTAAGTCCAAAGCCTCAACTAATTCAGTTGGCACTAACTTTAGAATTGTCTGCAGTTAGTGAAAATAAGAGACACTCTGTAGCTAAGTAGTAGCAATAGTTTTGGGTCCCATTGTACTGCAGAATACACAGGATCCTGCTTCCTTCCTGTCTGTCTTCAGCTGCCTCAGTCAGGTTGCACAGTATATTACCCAGAAAGGAATTTGTTCCTAAACATGAACATCTGCATTTATAGGGTTAATTTCCCCCTGGCAGAAGTCCTATGCATCACTTAAGTCCCTGCTAAAATCTCAAAATAGGATTTACATTGGACTGCAAAGTGTTACTGCAGTGTTCCTGCAAGTGCAAGACATGGAGTATTGCTTAAATTGAGGTTTTATAGATCATCTTGTTACTAATTGGCCTAATTGAATTCCAGTTGATGTCAGTGAGAGTCTCTCCATTGACTTGAATGGATTCGAATCAGGCCCATAGTGAACATCTCTTGTTTACTTTGTAATGCTCTTGGGCACTGGAATATGAGGGATTAAGTTATTACAACATGATTCAGGCTCTGACTCAATGCTGAAATATCAGGTAGAGAAGGCAAGATAATGTTAGGCTATAGCTACACATACAATGACGAGCAGAGAACAGGCACTACACATGTTGCTACACACTGCAGTGAAAGGCTCCAGCAGCAGGGACTTGCAGGAAATGGAATGCTAAATTGTAGTATACTGCTTTGCCAATAGGCTTCAGCCATTCCGGGCAGAGCATTAAAGGATCTTATGATGAACACCTCTGGTGTATATAAACAAACTCTGTAGCCACTCCATTTCTGGTATAGAAGTACATGACATGGTGTCAGGAGTAAAATAAGAACAGAAACAGAAGGGAAACTGCAATAAAGGTTGCATATAGAAGGAACCAGAAACAAAGATTGCAGGATCTCATCACCATACCACTTTTCAATGCTCCAAAGAACTTCAGCTTTTACAAACCTTCACAATGGACAGACTGGAAGCAAGATTTTGCATTTCTACCAAACTCCACAAAGAAACTGGAGATATACAGGCATTATCTTTAATTTATGCTATGGGGAAGCAGGCAGCAAATCTTTAAATGCTTTGACTTTACTGAAGGTAGTCATAAAGATGCATATGAAAGGTTTTGGGTATGTTTGATGCAGAGCCAAAGTGGGGATTTTTTGTAATATTTTTATTAGAACTGTTTGTGCCTCAGTTTCTCCTATATGCTACATTGTTGCTTAGTGATTGGAAAGGGACAGTTTGCTCTCAGGGCAGGCTAAGATACAGGTGTGAATGGTATACAGCTATCTGGGGCTTGGGCCCACTATCAGTGGAGCCTCTGAAAAGACAATAGCAAATCCAATCACTGGGACATTGAAACCTAGCAATCAATGACCATAGATGCTCTCAGCAGGAACAAAGGACTAGAGAAGTGTGAAACTGGGGTAAAAGTGTTGGCTGCTGGAAGTAGTCAGGGTCACACCTGGGATTCTGATCAAGGAGGTCAGACGGCAGGAGAGACGGAGCTTGAACAATGGGGGGTTCACTGCAGCTTAGCTGGGCTCTGGCTTTGCAGAATGGACTATGCTTTAACCTTCATTTCTCCATACTAACCAAGGACTTCCTATACTTCATTCTAGTCAACTACTAAACCCTACTGTTTGACAGCATTGGCTGAGTGCCCCTGCAGATGCTTATGGAGGTGCGTTGCTCCCTTAGATTACACAAAACTCCCTCAAGTGTCTGTCTCAGTGGGACTCACTGAATGGAGCTCACAGTGTGAAAGAGGAGTGGTGAGAGTCCAGAGCTCCAGTCTAAGGAGGCGGGTGAAGCTACATGACTTGTCCTGAAGGAAGAGTGGGACCCCAAGAAGCTCTGGCACACTGAAGGGGTTCCTCCCAGAAACTGTTCCAAAGCTGGGGCCATAGTCCTGTGGATCTGTGACAGATGGATACTTTATACCTCAGAGACATGTGGTTTATGAAAGAGTATGTTTCCACCACAGAATTCAAGAACCAGGGGAAATGTTGAATGTTTTGTAAATAGAGTTACCATATTTCAGGTTCCCAAAAAAAGAATACTGCCAGATAGAGTGGAACTGGGGGGAGAGGGAGCTGAGGGTGTATATTTGGCGGTGCTGGAGGGGGTACCTGTAGCAGGGGTACTCACTGGAGGTGGGGTGCAGTGTTGCTCCCTGTCATGGTAGCAGGCACAAGCCCAGGACACAGTGATAGCTGTCAATCAACGCCTCCCTGCAGGACCCCTCTGCAGGGCTGGGACCTGGAGTGTGTGTGGCCGGGATATATCAGCTGTGGCTTGCAGGGGAATGGACCAATGAGCTGTGGATTCAGGGAAGAGAACCGATCAGAGCTCTTTCTTAGCGGTAGCTTGTGTGCTGTGCAAAACCCCCAGACCTTTCCTATTATTTGAAAACATGAAAATATCAGAAACATGCTAGTTATTGGGTTAAGAAATAAAAAAATAAATAAAAAAAGCCCCTTTCACAGCAGCTACAGAAGAAGAAAGATTTAATCCTAGCCACAGCTATTCAAATAGCAAAGCAGTCTGAACTGGGATAAAGCAAAACCAAGAGTAACAATCAAACTTGAAAAAGAATAAACTAGTTTAAATGCAGTAAAGAGGCTCATCATGACTGTTCAAAGTCATTAGCATAAAACCCTTGAGGCAAGAAGAGAGAATGCCCAGGCTGAGACACAAATTCCAGCCTACATGCACAAGGTGTGGAAAAAGTCATATCCTAAGAGAAGATGCATGTCTAGCCAGAGTTAGACAATGTAATTAATATATGAACATTTTGCAGCTGTTTGCCACACAAAAGCAGTCAGGCAGTTTACTCATATTACCAACAATCAAGAACCATTATTTCTGGGATCTGTCACACGTGAAAACACAGAGTCTGCCTGGAGAGTGAAAGTGAATATTGGTGGCAAAAGTACGGACTTTAAAAATTGTTTCAGGAGCTGATGTCACACTCATCTCAGAAGGGACTTTCAATCACCTTCATCCCCTCCTAGAGCTGAAGTCACTTGACACAGCTCTGACTAGCCCTGAAGATATTCTGAATTCCATGGGCCAGTTCACCACAGAAACAATTGACAAACAAAGAAGCTATGCATTCAGACTGCATGTCATCAAGAGATCAAAGACCAACAATGTTCTCAGCCATAGGGTGACTGCCATGAAGAGCTTAGTGTGAAAGGTGGAAGAATTCAACAGACGATTTCATGCTATTGGGTTTTGAAAGGCGAAACAGTAATAATCAACTTAAGAGACAATGATGAACCATACAATGTACAAAGACCCTACTAGGAAGACACTGGAAAAGACTAGCTGCAGATTTATGTGAATTCAGAGGACATTGTTTCATGGTTGTTGTGGACAATTTTTCCAGGTATATAGAAATAATGTACTTGAAAGACAGACCATGTTGCAGCAATATCTAGAACCTGAAGTGCACTTTTGCTCACTTTGGTATTTCAGAACAACTAGGGAAGAGCAATGGACCACAGTTCACTTCAGCAGAATTTAAGTTATTCTGAATGAAATACAATTTTGATCATATTCCTAGCATCCCACGTTACCTCAAGCAAATGGAGAGGCTGAGAGAGCTGTACGGCCAGCCAAGAAAATTGTACAGCGGGAAGATTTATTCTTTGTTTTCCCAGTTACAGATAAACACCAATAGCAGCTACTGGATATCGTCCAGCACAACTCCTCATGGGAAGTCAACTCAGAATGACTGTTCCAACTTTGGAAAAAAATCTATCTTCAAAGTGGCCAGACATGAAGAAAGTAGCCAAATTGGATAAAAAGGCTGAAATAGCTTATGGACATTTTTACAAGAGATGTCACACAGTTAGAGAACTGCCAGTTCTAGAACCTGGTGACTGTGTTTGTGTCATATTGGATGGAGAAAAAGAATGTACAATTCCAGCTGACATAAAGAAAAATAATTCAGCACCCAGATTATATGTGATCGAGACCAACCATGGAGAGTACAGCAGAAACCATCAATATTTACAGTTTGTGCCTCAGAAAGAACAAATCAACAGAACAAACTATACAGATTGCAGATTCAGAAGAAGACTCAAGGACTGCAAACAGCCAGTCTTTGCAACTAATGACAGCCAGATGGCCAAGTTGTTACATGTTGGGATCATATAATTATAAAACCAGTATGTTTCAGAGAGGCTTAACAGACTGATCTGTACTGAGTTTCAAAGATAGTGTGATACTGTAAATTATAGGAATGTAGAACTGAAAGGGGGAGGTGAAATGAAATGCTAAAGTGTATGATACAATTCCGCAACTAGATGGCCTTGTGTTTCAAATACCTTATTTAAATGACCCTCAACCATACCTGAGAAAGCATTTAACAATCTAATGCTGAACACATTTCGTGTGTATGAGAGAGCTCTGTAGCCAGGCCTTATGTGATACAGAAGTACATGACAGCAGTGAAAGACTCAGGCGGGGGCGAAGCACTACACTGCTAAAAATAGCGGTGTAGGCACTGTGTAGCATATATTCTCTGGGGGTTCAGATATGTACTGTACTGTGCTCTACCTGTCTAGCTGTCTCCACTGCTATTTATAGCCATGCCGGATGGGTGTTCAGCATCTGCGCACTGCACATTGCCCTAGGTGTAAAGGCACCCTTAATGATAATGACCTATGAATGAGGTTTTCTACTGCTATACAGAAAGCTCTGTGCTTCTGTGGTGTCTGTCCAGGTAAACGCTATTTTTTGATAAGAGATTACCATACATTTATCAGTGCAGGGCAAGTAGGCAGAAGAAGAGGGTTCAGAGCATGGTGTCTCACATGGTGTAAATGAGAGATGCTCTGCTGCTGAGTCTTGAGTTTAACGGTGGGGAAGGATGTCGGAGAATAACAGAGTTCTCACTTTTTGTTTGGGTACAGCAAGTCAGATACTTTATTTTCTCTCTATCAATTGCATAGAGGGAGAGAGCTAAACAGGTCTCTCAACAGGTAAACAATTACAGCAAGCATTTATACCTTTTGTTACAGACAATAATGAGCAACAGCTGCATTTTGTTTATACATAGGTCATTCTGATATCTTGTTTTGCTCACTAATGTAGACTCTTAGTCTACATTCCATATTATCTACACATTATCTACACAAGGTCGCAACAACTTCTCATACAGTTCTTTCCCACTCACCTCACACATTCCTCGCTTCTACAAATCTCGCATTATTAGGGTTACAGTTAGCCTGACTCTTGCTAACAAACTGTCATGCATTGCAATCCCCTTCCTGTCAGTTCTTTCTCTGCTTCCACAAGGAGATGATGCAAATACCTGATTAGAGCTTGGCAAAACAAATATATGAAAACGTCCACTGAAATGCTTGGAAAAATAAATATGTTCCTGTTTCACACCAGTCTGGGTTCCCATTTCCCATTCTGCCTCAGAAAATCAGAAGATTATGCTCTTGAACACAAACAGTGGCACTATCACAGGTGTGTTAAGATTCAAGTAGTGGGAGAAATGGCATGAGGGAAAGATGGAGCTCTGGAGACAGGGGAGAGACAAAGCAACTGAGAGAGGAATATTGCCCCTGAGGGGGAGATTGATAAATGAAGACTAGATCTTCTATGGAAAAGAAAGTCTGGCACTCAAAAGAAAGAAGACATTACTGCATTGAGTGACGCTGTTTCATGGAGGTGGCAGGTGCAAGTGTTTCCTTTTCTGATACTGACCTCTTTGTTAAGCGCATTGAGATCTACTGATGAAAAGTGCTACATAAGAGCTAGGTATTGTTATCTGCCATCTCGTTGTTGTGGAAGTCTATAGAGGTTCTGACAGTGGAACCAATTCAACCTGGAGCTGCCATACAATGCAGTAACACAGTAGCATTGCGTCTGCTGGGGGGAAAAAAGGCTGTCCTCTACCAGATGAGAGGCAATGGAAGGGACTGGAATGGGGTGCAGATAGCAAATACCAGCACTAGAGAAGTGGCACCTCCTCCAGCAGAGGCAGGAGTGTGATTGCCCACCAGGAAGCCCTTCTCTTTAGTGATGACTAGGCATTCTCTGCCATGAAGCATCACAGAGTTCACGACTCACCCCATAGCTGTGTGATGAGGAGGAGAGGGTTGCCCTCTTGAGGAACAGGATGGCCCATGGGAGGGTGAAAGAGCCCTCACAGGCAGAGAAAATTATTTTGCAGTTGGCCTCAGCCCCCTGCAAACTGTCTCTCCGTCTTCTCGATCTCTGCTCTTGCCACAGCTGTAATTATTGTATCAGAGGGACAGATCATCCTATTAACAGTGATCTGCAAGAGGAAAACGTGGAGTTGTGCCATTTTTACCTTCTTTATGATGTAGAAAGTAGGTCTGAAACTGTTTGAGTTGTATTCTTCTCCTTGTTAGTTTATATTAAAAGTTACAATCCTGTCATTGTTAGAAGATTATGTGGTTTCTAGAAAACTAATGTATTGATGATTTCACAAGAACTAAGACAGTGAACATTGAGCAGTTGAGAAGAGGAAGGGAATTTTTTTCCAGACTCTTTTAAACTTTTTTGTTTTGTTTTTTCTTTTATTTTTTTTTATCGACTTAATTACAATATTTTGTAGAAAACTCCTCTTTGTAAAGTGTCCATACCCTTCTTTCTTCAGTTAATGAAGTCAGGCATAATATTAATTTTCTAAAACCCTTAATAAAATAGAATGAAAATTAGATGTGGTTGAAAAGTTTCTAATAATCTTTTTAGATGGAAAAAAAATCATATGATGAAAAGTTTTAATTATCTGATTTTTTTTTAAAGTCAAAATAAAAATTCCCCTCACATTTTTGCTTGGAAATTGTGGATTTCACACCACTTTCTGATTGATTTTCACCTTTTGACAGTTACAAAATAGTTACAAATAATTTAAAAAATGGATTTTCTCTCACTTTGGCCATTTCTTTTTACTTTGATATTTTTCCAGTGGAAAATAGGGAGGAAAATTAAAGAAAGAAAAAACAATTAAGCAAAATTGATTAGGAGAAAACATTGTAACAAACCAGTGTGAATGACAATTGGGAGTTGTTTAAGGAAACTTTAATAGGTGTCCAAAAATCCACAATTCCAAAATCACAAAAAAGAAGGCTGGATCAGTTTTTAAAAACACATATCCTGGTTAAGAAAGGAAGTGAAAATGGAAATGAGGGATGTGATAGCAATGATATAAGGTAGCAGTCATGAAATGCAAACAACTGATAAATTGAAGTTTTCAATCAAATATGTATGGCTGGTCAAATTAAGTAAAACAAGAAGGATTTTTGTTAAACATTGTTTTTAACAGAAGGAATTCTAACAATGGTATAGGATCATTACTAGATAACAACGGTAGAATTGTTAATTATTATGCAGAAAAAGGAGAAGTGTTCAATAACTATTACGTTTGTGTACTTGGAAAGAAGCTGGGTGATGTATTCTCATCTTTCAGGGGAAATGATATAGGTTCTATAACAACAGTAATTTGGAAGGATATTAGACAAGAACTGCTAAAGCTAAACATTTTCAAATCATTCAGGACCAGATAATGTGCACTCAAGAGTTTTAAAAGAATTGGCTGAGGATCTCTGAGCTATTTATGTTAATATTCTGCAAATCTTGGAATATTGAGGAAGTCCCAGAACACTGGAGAAAACCCAACACTCTTCCAATATTTAAAAAGGGTAAATGGGATGGCCCAGAGTGCTATAGGCTGGGTAGTCTGACACCAGGCAAAGATATGGAAAGTCAGGTATGGGATGCAATAAATGAAGAATTAAATGATGGTAACATAGTTAGTGCCATCCATCATGGTTTTATGGAAAAATAGGTCTTGTCAAACAAACTGGATTTTTTAATAGGTTACAAGTTTGGTTGAAATAATATACTTAAATGCAAGGATTTGACTTAATCCCAGAAGTCTGATTAAAAAATAGCACTAAGCAAAACCAATTCAGAATGTTTTAAATGGATTAAAACTTGTTAATTTCCAATATTTAGGATAATCAATTATCATCCAATGGAGGTGTTTCAAGTGGCTTCTCAAAGGAATCTGTTCTCAGTTCAATACTTTTCAATATCTTTAGCAATGATTGAGGAAAAAAATAATTGCTGCTAAAGTTCGTAAGTGACACAAAATTGATGGAGTGATAAATAATGATGGCAGGTCTGGATTACAGGGTAAACTAGACTCACTTGAACAATATACATTTTAAAATGTCTAAATGCAAGGTCATATATCTGGGAACCAAGAATGTAGATCATATTTACAGAATGGGGGACTTCATTTTGGAAATCACTGTCTCAGAGAAACATTTACAGGTCATGTGAAAATGAAATGAACAGGAGTTTGAAGTGCGATGCAGCGACTAAGAAAGCAAATGAGATCCTTAGCTGTATTATATATGGAATATTAAGTAGTGATGTGTTATTACCACTGTTTATGAGACTGTTAGTGTGGCTATTACTGGAATACTGTGGTCATTTGTCAAAATTTCAACAGGATGTTAAAAGAAAGGAAGAAGTTCAATCTATTTATCTTAACAAAAGCATCCTAAGAAATGATTTGATCATTGCCTATATGTACCTATGTGGGAGGAGATTTCTGATAGTAGAAGGCTGTTAAGAACATAGGACAGAAAGGGAACTCCCAGGTTATTGAGTCCAGTCCCTGATATCACAGGTAACCCCCTTGTATCATCCCATTCATAAACTTATCAAGCTTCATCTGAAAACTAGTTACTCTGGTTGGCCCCATTCATCCCATTGGGAGGCTGTTCCAGGTCCTCCGATGGTTAGAAACCTTCCTCTAATTTCCAGACTAAGTTTATTTATTACCAGTTGCTGCCCATTGATTCTTGTGCCACATTGTCCTTTAGCTGAAATAGCTCTTCTGCCTCCCTGGTGTTTCCCCCTGATGTATTTATAGAGAGCAACTGGATCCCCTCTCAAGCCTTCATTTTTCTAGGCTAAACAAGCCCAGCTCTTCTCTAGTAAGATCAGTCCTCCAATCCCTTCATTATCCCACTAGCTTTTTTCTTTACCTGTTCCACTTTGAATTCTTCTTTCTTGAACATGAGTGACCAGAATTGTACACGGTTTCCAGATGAAGGTTTACCTGTGCCTTATACAATGAAACCAGTATGTCTCTATCTCTACTAGGATGGCATTTGCCTTTTTCATGGCTGCATTACAATGGTGGTTCATAGTCATTCTGTGATTGACCAATACACAAACAGGTCTTTCTCCTCTATTGATGTTTCCAATTGATCAGCCTGCAGCTTATAGCCAAAATTCTTGTTGCTAGTCCCTAAGTGCATGATCTTGCAGTTTGTACAATTAAATTTCATCCCATTTCTATTACTCCAGTTCTCAACATCACCCATTTCTTCAATGGTCTGATCCTCCTCTGTACTGACGGTGCCTCCCAACTTTGTGTCATCAGCAGATTTCATTAGCTCACATCCTACTTTTTGTGCCAGGGTCATTAATGAAAATATTAAATAAGAGCAGTACTTTCATTATAACAAGACAACATTATAACAAGAGTCAATATGTGAAAGCTGGAACATAGTGACCCTGCATGTGAGTTTGCACAGCAAGGGCCTCAGAAATCTGTTTAGCATTTTCTTCCTATAGCTTGTCTTTTTCGTGTTTTATCTCTGTTTATTTTTGCAGTAATTCTCTCAATTGCTCATTCAGTTCTTCCATTTTGCTGCTGAACATTCTTTCCATTTTATGTGATTTCTCAGCAAGAATGTAATTTTCTTGCAAGTCATTTTGGATAGACAAAACCCCATTATTTAACTTTTTATTATCCTGTTTGTATTTCTGTGTCTTCTCACATTCTCTGCATCTCTGTGTCTGTTTTACCAACTGGTGGTTTTTTTTTAGTTCTTTCACTGTGACTTCAAAGTTTTTCTCTTTCTCTTTAAAGCAGCCAACTGGGACATATTTGGACTTGATACATTCTTGAATTGTATCAAGTTCGTTCTTCTGGGCTTCAATTTCTGCATGTAACTGTAAGATTTCCTCTTGGCATCTCTCATATTTAGCCAATGTCTCAGTGTTACTGCCCTGTAACTCTTGTATGCCTTTATTTAAGGTAGACACCTTACTCTCGTGATCTTTTAGACTTACATACTGTGTTTGTATGTGGTTCTGCAAGAGTCGCAGCCTCTTTTCCAAAGTTCAATTCCCTTCATTTACTCTCATAAATTTTTGCTTTATATCTTCAGTTTCTTTCTTCAGATCTGATAACTCTTTATTAGCCTTTTCTAAGGTGCTGCTCAAGACTGTTTTAATCTTCTCATGTATTATAGTGGGTACATACTGATCATTCATAGTGTCCCTCAGAGTTGTGTTTTCAGACACTAGTTTGGAAACTTTTGCTTGTTCAGCATCATATTTTTTATGAATCTCAGCAAGCTGCCTTTTAAGTGCCACAGTGTTGGATTTCAATGCTGCCACTTCTTTTTCATGCTTATCTGGAGACAGGTACATAGCCTGGAAGTGACTTACATTCTCACTTCAACTGGTCTTTTCATCAGCAACTTCTCAGCTTCTGCTTTGTTTTCATTGTACTTTTGCTTACTGCCACAAGTTTTTGTTTTTTTTCAGATCCCCAATAGTCAGTTCACTTGTTTTGTTTTTTTCATCTCTTCATTCAGTTTTAAAGACACATATTGGCTTTTAATCTCAGGTGTCCATGTGAACCCTTTCCACTTCCTTCTGCAATGTCTGATTCTTCAACAATTATTCAGAAATTGCTTTTTCCAGTTCTTCAGATCTTTACTCAAATCTGCCCCTCATTTGTTCATGTTCCTCTGGCCTCATGTGCTGAGCAAATTTAGCTTTCTGACTCTCAAATTCCCTCTTTAAGAGCCGAAACTTTGCTTGCACTTTTTCATATTCTCTTTCCACCTCTACTTACTTCTTTGCTTTCTCATTCACTTCAATTGATAATACAGTCTTCATATTTTCATATTTCTCAACAGGTACAGAGAGGACTAACTTTGCTGCTATTTCTTTTAGCTGCCCTTGTACCTCCAAGACATTTCTCCCACGCTTCTCTCGCTCCATCTGTAACATACCGAGCTCCTTCTGCAATCTTTTGTTTTCCTCCACCTGCCTCCCCCTATTTCTCTTAAATTCCATAACTAACAACTAATTTTGTTGGATTTGATTCCTTAGCTTGCCTACGTCTGCAGAAGTTTCTTCATATTTTGCTTTCATGTCTTCTAAAATATTTTCCAATTGCTTTAGTTATCCATCAGATTCCTCCTTGGTTCTTTTACACTCTGATGCCAAAGCTTTGCATTCAGCTACCTTATGAGACAGCTCTTTCAGAAGTTTGCTTATTTCTTCTTTTGCTGTCCCTTAACAGATTCTCATGTCTAACTTTCTCTCCTTCCTTAAGTTTTGTTTTTCTGTCATTAGTTTATTTATTTCTTTATTCAGGGTACAAGCCACAAGCTGTAACCCTTGTAAAGCAGTTTGCTGTTTCTCCTTTCTACTAGGTTCTCCTGAGAAAATTCCTTTTTTCTTAGGTTGAACCCGTTGTTCCCATACCTGCAAAGTTGCTGATAAGCACCAGGCCAAAGGGCCACATCCTACCTTTCTAACAAAATCTTCTAACCTATTTCCCACCATTATTTCTGAAGCACTATCGTGCTTTAGTTTCCCTGTCATTGTCATATCAATGCTGCTCACCTTAACCAAGAGCTATTTATACTAGATATAAATACATACCTAGTCACACATGGGTTTGTAAGTTTTAAAAACTTTACAGACTAAGATGTGTATGCTTGTATGTGTGTATGTATATATATATATATATATATATATATATATATATATATATATATATATATATATGTATATATATATATGTATGTGTACATATGTTGAATCCAGCCACACTCAAAAAAGGCTGCCAGATGTGCATGTATGTATGTCAAATCTGGCCAGGTAGTGAAAATATTCTGGGTACAATTACAGTGACCTGAGTGACAGGTCCTACTCACATCAGACCTATCCACAGCTGCCAGATCTGTAAGTGGGTATGCGTATGTGTACAGGCTCTGTATCTGACCAGGTAGTGATTTCAACCCGAGTATGACTATTTATATAATCTCAACCCCAGCCACATTTGAGTAACAAGCTTTACTTACCATTCTAGCTTTCATGGCTGTCAGACCCTTCTAAGCCTACTAAACTTTCTTTCCTATATCTGGCCAGCAAGTGATTTCAACCTGAGTATAATTACAACCTCAGCCACTCCTGAGTGACAAGTTTTACTTACCATTCGAACTTGCACAGCTGCCAGATCCTTCTGAATTTTACTACAAATTACAATTGCCCGTTTTGTGGAAAACTCCTCGTGGACTATATAGATTATACCACCAATCCCACTGTTAACAATCCACCCAGGGCATCAGCAACAGCTGGGACTCAAGTGCTTTTTGGCAATGAGTTTCTATGTTTCAACTATACCTTACAATTCCTCAGAATAACGCCTGCCTCCCTCCAGTCTCTACTGTCTGTGCCTGAACCCAAAGTCTGCCTCCCTACGCCTTCTGCTTCCTTCTAGGTGCCTGACCCCAGAACCTGCCTCCCTTAGGTGCCCGATTCTGTTTCCCTGGTCCTTCTTTTAGCCTATTTATCTAGGTTCCTTTAATTCAAAATGTCAACATTAATGACAATTAATTCTTAACAGGTACCTTTTAAATAATACAAAAAAATGTTTACCTTATTGCTGAGGAATTATTTCTTATACTTATTGACCCTTCCACCGGCCCTTAAACGTTTTACCCAGGCTTCTCAATTTTCTTAGGATTAAGGCTCAAGCTATCAGTTTAAATAGTAATTCCCTTAATAATATCTTATAACTAAAAACTTTTCATTTACCTGCTAGCATGTTTTATGAAAAAGAAACTGGTTTTTAGTGTGTGGGTGTATATATATGTGTGCATGTATGTGTTGGGTGTGTATCAGTGCATGTGTGTGTATGGTATGTATGTGTATACTGGGTATGTGGCTGTTAGGTATGTGTTTTATGTATATGTGCTGGGTGTGAGTATTGGGTGTGTGTGTGTATGTGTGTGTATGTATGTGAGATGTGTGTGTAAATATATGCTGGGTGTGAATGCGAAGGGATGTGTATATATAGGTGAGGGGTGTGTATGTATATGCAGCCTATGTGGTATATGTGTGTGTGGGTGTATGAGGCATGTGTATATGTTGGGGGTGTATCTGTGTGTGTGTATTTATCAGAAAAAGAAAGAGACAAAAGAAAGGTAAAAAGAAAAAAGAGAAAAGAGGAGGAAAGAAAAAAATCACTGTTTGGCGTCAATCGTCTTTTATCCAACAGGGATACTATATCCTCCCTGACCTTGAAATAAGGCTTTCAAGCTTCAGGATTTTAACATAACACCTCGAGCCCACCAATACAGGGATGCCAATTTGTTACCCTAAGATTTAGGTGCCAATTATGTTAACTACAACTTTGTCTAATTTAACAAAAGGGTAAAAAGGTTGTGGCCCACCCTAAAGGAATTGCCAGGGAGCTTGTCTCCGACCCACAGAGGGCTCCACAGAGAGAGCTAGTTTTGCTAACCCCTGAAAGGACAAGGATACAGACTTCCACTCAAGGATTGACACGCACCCAAGCAGCAATTCTTCAAAAATGAAAGGATTGTTTATTTAAAAGAAATAATTTGTTACAATATATTTAATAAAGCAAGAAAAAATGTATAGAACAGAGTAAAATTTAGGGATGCAATCTAACCCTATACTTAACACAATGTAATATGGATGGCCTGTACATACATATATGAGAGACCATCATCACATTCACAGATTAAAACAATTATTTAAAATTTACATTGACATTTAACAATAAACATTTAATATTTAACAATTAACATTTAATATTTAATATTCCGTGAGTGGTGATCAGCCAGTCAAAGATGGGTAGGGGAGATCTCACTCAAGACACAGGCATCCAGCTTTATTTACAGCCAGACTCATACATTCTTAAATAATAGGTAGAAAAGAAGATCAGACTTACACTTATATCCAAACTTCCTCTGTACCATCTTAGGTCCTTCTGAGCTGTCTTAGGCCCGGTCTACACTAGGCGTTTATGTCGAATTTAGCACCGTTACATCGAATTAACCCTGCACCCGTCCACACCACGAGGCTATTTAGTTCGACATAGAGGTCTTTTAAATTCGACTTCTGTACTCCTCCCCAACGAGGGGAGTAGCGCTAAATTCAACATGGCCATATCGAATTAGGCTTGGTGTGGATGGAAATCGACGCTAATAGCTCCGGGAGCTATCCCACAGTGCACCACTCTGTTGACGCTCTGGACAGCAGTCCGAGCTCGGATGCTCTGACCAGCCACACAGGAAAAGCCCCGGGAAAATTTGAATTCCTTTTCCTGTCTGGGCAGTTTGAATCTCATTTCCTGTTTGGACATCGTGGCAAGCTCAGCAGCACTGGCAACGATGCAGAGCTCTCCAGCAGAGATGGCCGTGCAATCCCAGAATAGAAAGAGGGCCCCAGCATGGACTGATCGGGAAGTCTTGGATCTCATCGCTGTGTGGGGCAATGAGTCCGTGCTTTCCGAGCTGCGCTCCAAAAGACGGAACGCAAAGATCTATGAGAAGATCTCTAAAGCCATGGCAGAGAGAGGATACAGCCGGGATGCAACGCAGTGCCGCGTGAAAATCAAGGAGCTGAGACAAGGCTACCAGAAGACCAAAGAGGCAAACGGACGATCTGGATCCCAGCCCCACACATCCCGTTTCTACGAGGCACTGCATTCCATCCTAGGTGCGGCCGCCACCACTACCCCACCACTGACCGTGGACTCTGAGGATGGGATATTGTCCGCGGCCGCTTCCTCGGACATGGTAGCGGACGGGGAAGATGAGGAAGGAGATGAGGAGGACGAGGCAGTCAACAGCGCTTACCAAGCTGATTTCCCCGACAGCCAGGAGCTCTTCATCACCCTTACAGCAGATCCCCTACCAACCCTCCCCAGCATGTAACCCGGACACAGATTCAGGGGAAGGATCAAGCAGTAAGTGCTTTAAACATCTAAACATTTATTTTTAACAAAACTGGAATATTAAGAATAAGAACAATGTGTGCTTCATGATTTCTTTACCCTGGGCGCTTAAGTATTCAGTTCCAACTATTTAAAAAAAATCTAACAGTGTCCGGTTGTGCATGATTCTGCTGCCCAAGCCACTCCACTCTTTAGTTCATGCCACTGCAGCTATATGAAAATCCGGTCTATATGTCTGGGGATAGAGCAATAATCCTCCACGGACATCTCGACGAAACTCTCCTGCAAGTAATGGGAAAGCCTGTTCATCAGGTTCCTGGGGAGAGCGGCCTTACTGGGTCCTCCGAAGTAGGAGACGTTCCCGCGCCAGGAGACAAGCAAGTACTCCGGGATCATTGCCTTGCACAGCATGGCGGCATAGGGCCCTGGTCTTTGCAGGCTTTCCCGAAGCATCCTTTCCTTCTCGCTGTCCGAGATCCTCATGATAGTTATGTCGCTCATGATGACCTGCTTTGAATTAGGTAGGGGACTGTTAGTATTGGGACTGCTTGCAAGTTCCTTTACAGAACTGTAACCGCTGGTTTACAGCCACGCGGTGGAGGCGGGAGAGGGGCAGCATACAGGGATCTTTCCCTGGGACATCTGCGAGGGGGTGGGACAGGGCCAGAGTTCATGCTTGGCCGATTGCTGCCAGCAGAGACTGGCATTGCTTTCAATGTGAAAGGAGGCCAGTGGTACTACAAAAGTTTTAAGCAGCCACAAGTCTACGGCTTACCATGTTTGCCTGCTACAGAGATTAGGGTGTCCTGCCACGCTTCCCAGATCGGCAGTGCAAAACCCCAGGCACTGAAGGCGAGGTCCGAAAATTCGACCTTGTCCTGAGTGCGCATGTGATAGGTTCGGTGCATGGTCTTGTTCACAGAGAAAGACTATGTTCTTTGTTCACAACTACATGTATGTTTCGGAGGAATTCACTACCTTTTTCTCATTCCCACAGCCACATCTGCGACTGTCTCCCAACCCAGCCTGGCATCAGACTCCCAGAGGCTAGCGCACATTAGGCGGAGGAAGAAGAAGACGCGAGAGGACATGTTCTCAGAATTAATGGGCTGCTCCCGAGCCCAGGCAGCACAGCAGAACCATTGGAGGGAGAATTTGTCCCAAATGCACCGGACACACATGGAACGTGAGGAGAGGTGGCGGCAGGAAGACCAGCAGGCGACTCAAACGCTGCTTGGACTTCTGAGGGAGCAAACGGACACGCTCCGGCGCCTTGTTGATGTTCTGCAGGAACGGAGGCAGGAGGACAGAGCCCCGCTGCAGTCTATCAGTAACCGCACTCCCCCGCCACCAAGTCCCATACCCCCCTCGCCCAAACTCCAAAGAAGGAGGGGCGGCAGAGTCCGTGAAAACTCTCACTCGACCCCTGCAGACTGCTCAAGCAACAAAAGGCTGTCATTCCCCAAAATTTGAAAAGTCCTTTCCTGCCTGCCTCACCCAAGCCCCCGTCCAAGTTTCACCCCCCAGTTTCATGTGTGGTTGTTAATAAAAAATATGCTTCTGTTCATTACTGTTTCAGTCATGTTCTTTTGAGGGAAAGTCTGTCTGAAGGGGGGGAAGGGGCTTGGTAATTGGACAGGACAGTCACCTTTAGCAGGGTACAGAGGCGGGGGCAGGTCCAGCAGCAGGGCACATACACAGTGCAGTGACTAGTTACCCTGGTCAGTCTGGGAGGTGGTTTTCATGTTCTGTGCGGGGGGCGGGGGGCGGGGTTGCACTGTGACTTTGTTGCGGTGGAGGGCAGTTACAAATCTTATGCAGCGGTCCTTGTCCTGGATCACAGAGCCACGCAGCAGGGGATCTGTAACCCTCCTCCCCCTGCCATAAAGTCACATAGCCCCCACATACATGCAGTCCCGCTCAGGAGGGCTGGCAGGCTCCGTTGAAACAACAAGTCCGCCACTGCGAATCCTGTCATTCCTGGAGTTTAGAAGGATCATTTGCATCAGTACACTACACCCGCTCCCCACCACAGTCTGCGTCCCAGGTTTCAAACATTCCCGCGAAAACAGTAATAAAGACAACGGTGTTCATTAACAAAATAAAACTGATTTAATTTTTTTGGAAGGGGGTGGAGGGGGTCTTTAACTGGAGAGGATAGTCAACATTAACTGGGTAAAGAAACGGGGGCAGGTTCAGCTTCTCTGTACAGAAACTTAAAAGTCACTGGTTACCCTGCTCACTGTGGAACCTAGCTTTCAAAGCCTCCCAGATGCACAGCGCGTCCCGCTGGGCTCTTCTAATCGCCCGGCTGTCTGGCTGTGTGTAATCAGATGACAGGCTATTTGCCTCAACCTCCCACCCCGCCATAAAGGTCTCCCCCTTGCTCTCACAGAGATTGTGGAGCACACAGCAAGCTGCTATAACAATGGGGATATTGGTTTTGCTGAGATCACAGCGAGTCAGTAAGCTTCTCCATCTCCCCTTGAGATGGCCAAAAGCACACTCCACCACCATTCTGCACTTGCTCAGCCGGTAGTTGAACAGTTCTTTTTCAGTGTCCAGGGCGCCAGTGTAGAGCTTCATGAGCCAGGGCATTAGCGGGTACGCTGGGTCCCCAAGGATCACTGTAGGCATCTCCACATCCCCAAGAGTTATTTTGTGGTCCGGGAAGTAAATACCTTCCTGCAGCCGTCTAAACAGACCAGAGTTCCTGAAGACGCGAGCGTCATGAACCTTGCCCGGCCATCCAACGTTGATGTTTGTAAAACGTCCCCGATGGTCCACCAGTGCTTGCAGCACCATTGAAAAGTAGCCCTTTCTGTTAATGTACTGACTGGCCTTGTGCTCCGGTCCCAGGATAGGGATGTGAGTTCCATCTATAGCCCCACCGCAGTTTGGGAATCCCATCGCGGTGAAGCCATCTATGATGACCTCCACGTTTCCCAGGGTCACTACCTTTGAGAGCAGTACCTTAACGATTGCGTTGGCTACTTGCATCACAACAACCCCCACGGTAGATTTGCCCACGCCAAACTGGTTCGCGACAGACCGGTAGCTGTCCGGCGTTGCAAGCTTCCAGAGGGCTATGGCCACTCGCTTCTGGACAGTCAGGGCTGCTCGCATCCGGGTGTCATTGCACTTCAGGGCAGGGGACAGCAACTCACAAAGTTCAAGGAAAGTCCCCTTCCGCATGCGAAAGTTTCGCAGCCACTGGGATTCATCCCAGACCTGCAGTACTATGCGGTCCCACCAGTCCGTGCTTGTTTCCCGTGCCCAGAATCGCCGTTCCACAACATCCACATGACCCATTGTCGCCGTGATGTCCTCGGCGCTGGGTCCCGTGCTTTCTGACAGGCCTGTGCTACTCTCTGACTTCAGGCCCTCACCGCGGTGCCGTAGCCTCCTCGCCTGGTTTATCTGCATCTGCCTCTGGTAAAGGTGGATGATAACCTGCGAGGCGTTGACAACGGCCACAACTGCAGCGATGGTCGCAGCGGGATCCATGCTCGCAGTGCTGTGGCGTCCGCGCTGTCACTGACCAGAAAAGTGCGCGAACTGATTTCCCGCCGGCGCTTTCAGGGAGGGAGGGAGGGCGGTAGTGACGGACGGATGACGACAATTACCCAAAAGCACCCTCGACCCTTTTTTTTTACCCAGAAGGCATTGGCGGCTCGACCCAGAATTCCAATGGGCAGCGGGGACTGCGGGAACTGTGGGATAGCTGCCCACAGTGCACCGCTTCCAATGTCGACGTTTTCCCCGTTAGTGTGGACTCACAAAGTCGAATTACTGTCCTTAGTGTGGACACACACGTTCGACTTTGCAATATTGATTCTACATTTTCGATTTAAGAGAAATCGAACTACCCTCGTAGTGTAGACATACCCTTAGTTTAGGAGCATACTCTTTACAGTTGCGGTCTGTCTTTGAGCTGCAGATGAAATGGCAGCTGCTGCTGCTGGCTGTTACTGCTGGCAAGGTAGCTGCTAGCAGGCAGTTCATTGCCAAGGCAATGTTAGAATTCTACTGCTGATGATGATCTTTGAGGCTTCTTGATCTTCCAGGTAGCTGCTTTAGGCTGTTCTGTTCTTTGTCTTCCAGCTCTGGTCTTTTCAAGGATCCCAAACCCACTACCAACTCAGCCTGATGGCTATAGGCCTTATACACTGGTTGCTCTCTCAAGGTCTGCTCATTAGCATATTTTCTCAACCAATCAGATTCCTAGAATTGGCATAATTGTCATATTTTAGAACCTCCCCCTTCAGCCAATCAGCTTCCTGTAATTAGCATATTGCCACATTTACCCACATGTGCTTGCGACAGCACATGCTTGTAATGTCATTCTAGGAGTCAGGGCCGGCTCCAGGGTTTTGGCCGCCCCAAGCAGCCAAACAAAAAAAAACCAAAAAACAAAAAAAAAGCCGCGATCATGATCTGCGGCGGCAATTCGGTGAGAGGTCCTTCGCTCCGAGCGGGAGTGAGGGACTGACCGCCAAATTGCCACTGAACAGCTGGACGTGCCGCCCCTCTCCGGAGTAGCCGCCCCAAGCACCTGCTTGGTAAGCAGGTGCCTGAAGCCGGCCCTGCTAGGAGTGTGCCTCTCTTATGATGTCATACCTACTTTTAGGTAAAAAAGCTCCTTTCCTGATGCCATCTTGGATTCTAGAACTTTCCACTACCTAAATTTAGATTGTGCCATCCTTGTTTCTGCCATTTTGGTCAGCCATGTTGGATTTTCTAAATTTAAACTTACATTTATTTCTACTTAATTATAGCCCTACTCTTAAAATTAACTACTGTTTTATGCAAGCCATAGTGTGCTAATGCTGTCACCACCTTAATTATATTAATTAGGAGAAGTGAATTGTACGGTTGTTTTAAACTCCTTCCGAGGTTTTTCTGCAAGCCACTTTTCAGGTGTTGTAAGGTGACACAGAACATTCAGGGCAAAATCTCTCATTTCATACATCATCTTCACCGGATGCGCTACAGCGGCACAGCTGCATCAGTGCAGTTACGTCAATGTAGCACTTTTAGTGTACTCATAGACTCATAGACTCATAGACTTTAAGGTCAGAAGGGACCAATATGGTCATCCAGTCTGACCTCCCGCATGATGCAGGCCACAAAAGCTGACCCACCCACAACAGAATCTTCCAGCCTGCGACCCCTGCCCTATGCTGCGGAGGAAGGCGAAAAACCTCCAGGGCCTCTGCCAATCTACCCTGGAGGAAAATTCCTTCCCGACCCCAAATATGGCGATCAGCAGAAATCCGAGCATACAGGCAAGATTCTACAGCCGGACCCTCATTTTACTCGCGATGGCACGTTAATGCCTAATTGACTAAAATCACGTTATCCCTTCAAACCATTCCCTCCATAAACTTATCAAGCCTAATCTTGAAGCCAGAAAGGTCTTTCGCCCCCACCGTTTCCCTCGGAAGGCTGTTCCAAAATTTCACCCCTCTGACGGTTAGAAACCTTCTTCTAATTTCAAGCCTAAACTTCCCCACGGCCAGTTTATATCCATTCGTTCTCGTGTCCACATTACTACTGAGCTGAAATAATTCCTCTCCCTCCTTGGTATTAATCCCTTTGATATATTTAAAGAGAGCAATCATATCCCCCCCCTCAGCCTTCTTTTGGTTAGGCTAAACAAACCGAGCTCCTCGAGTCTCCTTTCATAGGAAAGGTTTTCCATTCCTCGGATCATCCTAGTGGCCCTTCTCTGTACCCGTTCCAGTTTGAGTTCATCCTTTTTAAACATAGGAGACCAGAACTGCACACAGTACTCCAAATGAGGTCTCACCAGCGCCTTGTATAAAGGAAGCAGCACCTCCCTGTCCCTACTAGAAATACCTCGCCTAACGCATCCCAAAATCGCATTAGCTTTTTTCACAGCCACGTCACATTGCCGACTCATAGTCATCCTGCGATCAACCAGGACTCCGAGGTCCTTCTCCTCCTCCGTCACTTCCAACCTATGCGTCCCTAACTTATAACTAAAATTCTTATTAGTCATCCCTAAATGCATCACCTTACACTTCTCACTATTAAATCTCATCCTATTATTGTTACTCCAATTTACAAGGTCATCCAAGTCTCCCTGCAGAATATCCCGATCCTTCTCCGAATTGGCAATACCTCCCAACTTTGTGTCATCCGCAAACTTTATCAGCCCACTCCTACATTCGGTTCCGAGGTCAGTAACGAATAGATTGAATAAAATCGGACCCAAAACCGAACCTTGAGGAACCCCACTGGTGACCTCCGTCCAACCCGACAGTTCACCTTTCAGTACTACCCGCTGCAGTCTCCCCTTTAACCAGTTCTTTATCCACCTCTGGAATTTCATATCGATCCCCATCTTTTCCAATTTACCCAATAATTCCTCGTGCGGCACAGTATCAAACGCTTTACTAAAATCGAGGTAAATTAGATCCACCGCATTTCCTTTATCTAGAAGGTCTGTTACTTTCTCAAAGAAGGAGATCAAGTTGGTTTGGCACGATCTGCCTTTCGTAAACCCATGTTGTAATTTGTCCCAATTGCCATTCACCTCAAGGTCCTTAACTAATTTTTCCTTCAAATTTTTTTCCAAGACCTTGCATACTACAGAAGTTAAACTAACAGGCCTGTAGTTACCCGGGTCACTTTTTTTCCCCTTCTTAAAAATAGGAACCACATTAGCTATTTTCCAGTCCATTGGTACCACCCCCGAGTTTACAGATTTATTAAAAATTATCGCCAAGGGGCTTGCAATTTCTCGCGCCAGCTCCTTCAATATTCTAGGATGGAGATCATCCGGTCCGCCCGATTTAGTCCCATTTAGCTGGTCAAGTTTGGCTTCCACTTCTGATACTGTAATTGCAATCGCCCCTCCTTTATTCCCCTCTGTCCCGCTCCCTCTATTCCTAAACCCTTCATTAGCCTTATTAAACACCGACGCAAAATATTCATTTAGATATTGTGCCATGCCTAGATTATCCTTAATCTCCACTCCATTTACATGCTTCAGCGGTCCCACTTCCTCTTTCTTTGTTTTCTTCCTATTTATATGGCTATAAAACCTCTTACTATTGGATTTAATTCCCCTCGCGAGGTCCAACTCTACACGGCTTTTGGCCTTTCTCACCGCATCCCTACATGCTCTGACCTCAATAAGGTAGGTTTCCTTGCCGATCTGTCCCCTTTTCCATTCTTTGTACGCTTTCTGTTTTTTCTTAATCGCCCCTTTGAGACGCCCGCTCATCCAGCTAGGTCTAATTCTCTTGCCTACTAACCGTTTCCCCTTTCTCGGGATACAGGCCTCGGACAGCTCGTGCAACTTCAGCTTGAAATAATCCCAGGCCTCATCTGCCTTTAGCTCTCTAAGTATGTTAGCCCAATCCACTTCCCTAAGTAGTTGCCTTAATTTATTAAAGTTGGCCTTTTTGAAATCGTAAACCTTAGTCACAGTTTTATTTCTGTTAATCCTTCCATTTAGTTTAAACCGAATTAGCTCATGGTCACTCGAGCCAAGGTTGTCCCCTACTACCATTTCCTCAACGAGGTCCTCACTACTCACCAGCACCAAATCTAAAATGGCATCCCCCCTCGTCGGTTCAGCTACTACTTGATGAAGGAATTCATCTGCTAGCACGTCTAGGAACATCTGAGCCCTATTATTGTTACTAGCATTTGTTCCCCAATCTATGTCCGGGAAGTTAAAGTCCCCCATGATCACACAGCTCTTATTAGTTTTTACTTCCTTAAAAACATTAAATAGTTCTCTGTCCGCATCCAGGCTAGATCCCGGCGGTCTATAGCACACCCCAAGCAGTATCTCAGGGGAGGCTCTAGTAGTTCTTTTACCCAGTGTAATCATTGCCCAGACAGACTCTGTCTTATCCATTCCATCACTTATTATTTCTTTACATTTTAGCTCATTATTCACATACAGTGCCACACCCCCACCTTTACCTTTTTTCCGGTCATTCCTAAACAGCACATACCCTTCCATACCTGTACTCCAGTCATGACTACAGTTCCACCATGTTTCAGTTATTCCTACGATATCAGGTTTCATTTCTTGGACCAGGAGCTCCAATTCCTCCATTTTGTTACCTAGGCTTCTCGCATTGGTGTATAAACATCTTACCGTATGCTGTCTATCCTTTCTCCCATTAGTTATGCACTTTGGTACGGACCCCGTAGTGTCCATCCGCCCCCTCCTTCTAATGTCCAATTCCCTACCCCTATCTATATCTGTGCTTATCTCTTTGCCCTCTTTTTCAGTGTTGGAATCTGGCGTGGAGATTAACTGGACATCTCCCAACCGTCTCCCCCAAGTTCCTAGTTTAAAGCCCTTTTGATAAGATGAGCCAGCCTCCCTCCTAGAAGTCTATTACCTTCCCTACTCAGGTGAAGTCCATCCCGCGAGAACAGCTGTCTGTCCCCGAAAGCCTCCCAGTGGCCATACATCCCAAAGCCCTCCTTATAGCACCACTCCCTCAGCCAGCTATTTATCCTCACAATTCTGTCTGCCCTTTGCTGTCCTTCTCTAGGAACAGGCAGAATCCCACTGAAGATAATCTGAGCCTCAACTTCCTTAAGCGTCTTCCCCAGCCTGGCATAATCTCCCTTGATTCTCTCTAGCGAGAACCTAGCCGTGTCATTCGTTCCTACGTGAAGGACGATCAAGGGGTTCTTACCTGCTCCTTTTAGGATCCTTTTCAACCGCAGGTCCACATCCCGTATCTTAGCGCCCGGCAGACAGCACACCCTTCTGTTTTCCGGGTCCGCCCTGGTCACAGGCCTGTCTAACCTCCTCAGTAAGGAGTCCCCAATCACATAAACCTGCCTTTGCCTAGGGGCAGCGCAATCTACCAATCTATCCCCTGTTCCCTGTGGCTGTAACTCCTGTCTGTCTCCATTTTCCCTTATAGTCCCCCTATTGCCATCCTGTATCCTCCCTGGGCCGAGTATTGATGCTGTCTCCATCAACTCCTCCCCCCTGTCTGTTGGACTAGCTGCCCTTCTTTTCTTCCTCTGCCTCCCACCATCAGTTACCACCTGCTGCGTCCCCTCCTCGTTAGCCAAACACCCAAACCTGTTCCTGAGTTCTATTTCCCCCTCACTAGCCCTCCTTTTCCTTGGCCTGCTTCTCACGGTCACATGCTTCCACTGCTCTTGTTCTCCCCCCGACATTCCCCCCTCACAGACCATAGCCCCCGCTTCCACCTGCACCCCCGAGCATTCCCCTTCAGTCACCCCTTGCCTTTGCTCCATTAGCTGCTCAAACCCCCTTCTAAACTCTACCAGGGTCTCTACCTGCATCTCCAACCCCCGAACCTTTTCCTCTAACAGGGCAAGTAGGCGGCATTTCATACAGACATACCTCTGATCAGGTGCACCTGCTAGGACTATATACATACCGCAGCTGCTACATGCTTTCATCTGCATTGTGTCCCCTGCTGCCTGGCTCATGGCTGCCATGGTCTCTGCCTGCAGCCTCTGAGGGAACAAAGCACACCGCCCACCGCGCCCTCCTGCCTCCCCTTCCACCTCCCCCTGTAAACTCCCACTTAAACTCCCCTGTTAGCCGACCGCTGCTCGCTGCTAGCTGCTAGCTGCTCGCTGCTTGGCTGGGAGGCCTCTTTTATAGGCCCCCTAATCAGCCAAGCTCCGCCCCCTAATCAGGGCTCGGGGCTCAGCACACTGCCCCTACAGGCCTCTACACATACAAGCACTACAAAGACAGACGCAAGTACAGATACCTTCTCCTCCAATGAGACTCACTCCCACTTAAACTCCCCTGTTAGCCGCCCTGTTTGCCGACCGCTGCTCATGTAGACCTCCCCTATGAGTCTATGAAAAAAGGGGAGGAAAGAAAAAAATGGTGAGAGAAACCTCAAAATTAAAAAATTGCTTTTTTTTGTTTTGCTTTACAAAAATGAAGACGTTCATCATAAAAATGAAAATTCCCACAGGAAATAATAATAATAATTAATAATAATTAATACACAATTAATAAAAAATCAACTGAGAAAGTTTGAAAGGATTTTTTCCCCGTGGAAAATTCCACCATGAAAAAAAAATCCCATCTTTCAAGTAGTTCTCAGGACAAACCATGGAACCAATTATCTTTATTAAAAAAAGTAATGGAAACTATATTTCTTCACTTTTGTATTTACTGTCTCAGAGTTCTATATAATCTCCTTTAATATAATCACATTTCTTGACTATTATTTATTATCAAATTCACAGTCCATGAGTGTCATTCTTAGACAGATGAAATTGTATCCCACTTGAAATTGTCTGTGCTTCATAAGATTATTTAACAAATTCAGCTGTTTGTTTCTAAAAGCCAAAGGGAGTTTAGTGTCCATGTTAACTCCCTGAGGTTCTTTCAAAAATATCCAACTGACAGCACAGAAATGGTGCAAACTAGACAATAAACTTTGGAATTTCATTATCTCCAAAAAGAACAAGATATTCTCTGTGGTGTTTCTATACACATCAAATATAATCAATACAATAATACAAATAATAACAAATAATATTAACTGTTTTTAAGCAAGATTTCACTTTTATTTTTAAATGGAAATACATGTCTAAAAATAATATACAGTGCAGTAAATGAAATTTTCTATTTTTGCAGAATGGATGCTCATATTGAATTTCATACTAGTTCTTACTTCCATAACCATTGTCATGTTTTTCATCAGATGTAGAAGGCAATATTTTGGTAAGAATTGCACCATGAAATAATATTGATTGTTAAAATCAACATGTTCAAAATATACCGGCAACCTTCATTCTGGCTTTTCCTAATTTTGGGGTGGTTAACTTTTGAGCCTTAACACAATTATCTTAAGAGGGTTGTTTAATGTATTTTCCTTGTTTAAAAAAAAAATCTGTTATGTTCGACTATAATCTCATCACTTCCACATCATCAGCTTTTGAACCCTTGGCCTTCAGTATGTCAGCACAGACCTCTAGAAAATTAGCTAGAGGATTAACTATAATAGGGAGCAGAAGGAATAGGTTATAATCTTCTAAAGACCAGCCACATTATGTAATCTCATTGAGGCAGGGACAAGATTGTGCCTGCAATTATATACAGTTGTAAAATTGGGACAATAGTTGTTTGCCCTTGCAATTGCACTGATTAGGGTGCCAAACTACCTGAATTTGGGGTGTTTTTTCACATGCAAAACTTTATAAATAAAATAAAATTTCTCCTTCAGTATTGGAAACCAGGTTCAAAGTTGGGTAAAATTCAGGTCCATTAAGTTGTCATATTCCTCATTGTCATAATAGTAAGAGGTGTCTTGTCTGACTAGCTTAAAAAGAACAACCTCTTGATCCCGACTAGGATAAACAATTTTAAGTTGAGACAAATAGGAAAGCAATTCTATCCAAACTCCTTGAAAAATGGAATAGTTTGTTCAGTCTTCAAGAAGTCACCACTCAACCTCTGCAAATATGGCCCTGTCTTCGATCTCCCATTTCTGGGAAAAATCACTGAGAAAGAGCTAAACACCAAGATCCAACAATATGTAACATCAGTCAACACCCTGGATGCCTCACAATTACAGTTCAGCCTGGGGCACAGTCTAGCACCCTGCCAGCGGGGTGGGTCAAAGCCCAAGCCCTACTGGGACTTGTGTGCAAGAACTGTCATTTTGCAGGTCAAACCACAAACCCAAGTTAGAAGGTCTGCATAGTGCAGTATGGACAAGTTAGCATGGTGGTGAGACCTGGGTCCAGTAACTGTAAACCCAGGTTTAAATACTGTATGGACACTCAAGCACAGGCTGGGAAACAACAAATCCACAAGCCCAGATCCCTCAGACCTGGGCTTGGACTGCAGTGTAGATATACCCGTAGACGGAGGCAGCAGTGCACATGCTCAAAGGCAGGAATGTAGGATCCTAGGGAAAGCATACTGCAAAAATTTAGGTGCCAAGAAAATCTGGGCACCTACAGGATTAGGCAGCAAATGAGGGGGAGTGTTGAGGATTGGTCCTACTTTGAACAGGGGGTTGGACTAGATGACCTCCTGCGGTCCCTTCCAACCCTAATATTCTATGATTCTATGATTGCAGTGTTGCCTGCAAATGGGACTTAGGCACCAAAGTCTGGAGGTTAGCCCCTATGTACCTTTGTGAAACCCACCCACTGTCATTAGCAGACTCTACCAAGCCTTTGTCTATGAAAAGACCTTTCAACCATAAAAATAACAGTTTCCACAGAAACCCCTTTCTACCCCCAAAATCCCCCAGTCAAAAAGTAAAAACAAAAAAACCCTAAAACAAATAACTTAGAAATAATTAATTAAATCTAAATTGCTTAAAAAACAACAGTATAGTTGTAGCTGTGTTTGTTCCAGGATATTAGAGAGACAAGTTATGTGAGGTAATACCTTTCCCAGACCTGAAGAAGAGCTCTGTGTGGCTCGATAGTTTGTCAGCAACAGAAGTTGGCCCATTACCTCACTCACATTGCATCTCTAAAGTTAGGATTGGCAGAATTTGATTTTTATTTTTAACTGATAATGTTAATTTTTATTTTTAACCTTTTTTACTTTTATACATTTACATTTTCACAGTTGTGAGAAATTATGGAAAGTCAGACAACAGCAGGTTTCAGCAATAATTATTTAGACAATAGACATTGGGATTCAAAAGGTAAAGTTTTGTAGCTATTAAAACATAAAGTGTCAACATCAGGTGTGAAAATATACACATTAAATATCCTTAAAACAAATGCTAATAAGTTCCTCAACCAGCATTTTTTTAACTTTGCCTATCTGTAAATTTGGATTATTATTGAAGGAAATATTTTTTTCTTAGGTTTGTGTTAGGTTTACCAATTTTGGTTGGATGTATTCCTGGAGGTTTCATCACATGACATAATCTTTAATTAAAAATTAATCTTTAATTCCTGGGGACTCCCGGACAATCCTGGAGATTTGGCAACCCTAGTTTGTGTATGTGTGGTGGAACTGATGTTTGCTGACTTTTGCTACTTAAAGTATAGTATTTTCTTTTGTCAATTTACTGGGACCTCTCCAGTTCGTCAAAAATGAAAGTCAGTAACTTGAACCAGCCATTCAAACTATCTGGTTATTCTCTTAACTGTTTTTCATTAATAATAGTTTTTGCAAGATCTTCATTAGTTGATAACTTCCTAAATTTGATCTCTTTTGCCCAGATCATTCATTCCTAGGGACAGACCAATGGGATGGAAACTCAGAGGCCTTTGATATATTACTAAAAGCCCTTTTGCATTCACTCCTTTAGGGAATAGTGGGCAGAGAAAATGACACTTTTCCCTTATCCTTTCTTTTTAAGGCTGACCAAATACTGCAAATGCCTTTATGTGGGGTAACAGACCCAGTAATGACCTCTTCGAGACAGGTTCCAAAAGGCAAAAACAACTTTCCAGTCTCAGCCACAGAAAAAGAAAACTGTCAGCAACACCTAAGTCCCTTTTTGGAACCAGGCCTAAGACAATAATAATTAACAAACTTTAGCATTCAATATTCCTTCTGTAGACCCAGGCCTGCTCACTGACTTTAACGGGACTAGGTGTGGGAGTTAGGTGAACAGGATTTAGTTCACAATATTTAATTCTAAACATTAAGGTGTTTTAGGGTTGTTCAATGATAGCCAGTGCAATGGTGATTTTGTCTCATTTCCATGTATTTCCCCATCTGTCTTTCTGTGTCTCTTGTCCCATATTTAGGTTGTAAATTCTTCGGGGCAGGGACTGGCTTTTTGTTGTATGTTTGTACAGCACTTAGCACAATGGGGTCCTGATCCAGGCTCCTAGGTGCTATGATAATAATAAAAAATAATAATAAAAATAATTATTAATGATCCTGCAAGGTGCCTTAACACAGCATAGTATTTAAGTGCCTGCTTAAATTTAAGTAGGTAAACTGATCTCATTAGGACTACTCATGTGCTTTGCTGGAGCAGAGGGCTTGGCATCTTGTAGGATCCTGTGCTCGGAAAACTAGATATTCAGCAGGTAAAGAGACAGAATGGCTCATGCGCCATAAAAAACGCAAGACAAAAGACACTGTTTTTATGTGTGTGTGGAGGGGGCAGGAGGACGGGGGAGGACCAGAACCTGTGAGAAACAAACCAATTACATGCATTCTTAAAGGTTTTTAGAAACTACAATCAATCAATCAATCAATAAAATCTACATAAAAGTACACAACATCAGTGAGCAAGTTCTACCCCTCAATCAATGTAAATTATTTTATATGTCTTTAAAATTACTTACTATATCTTTATTTTTCAGGTCATACATGGATGAGAAATATACATTGGACAAACATGATGGAAAAGTACATATGTCCTGTGCATCCTGTTAAAAGAGGACTCTGTTTGATTATTTCATTTTTGATCCTTGGAATATGCTTTCTTTCAGGTTAGCTTTCTTACTGCTTATTTTCATCATTATTAATATAAGTCAATTTAAAAATTAACAAAAATCTTTATGAATGTTACAATGTAGCTTTCTTGTAATCTCCTTAACATACATAACATAGCACATGGAAAACTTTAGAAAAGTCCTCTCAAGTGAAAAATATATATGGAAAATAAGTGACACCAAATTAGACAGCAGCATAGATGATAACTCCAGCTGCGGAAATTAAATGGCTGAGTATGGTCAGACACACTAACTAGTGACCTACCCCAGTAGAGCCATATGAGTACAAAAAGTAATGTTGGGATGGAGTCAGACTTGGACAAGGAATGAAAACAAACTAATCTGCAGCAAAAGAAAGAATCTCCAGGTCTTGTTTGACAGAAGATACAGATGGTAAATAATAACCTTTCTCCACGCTATCAGCTGCAACCCATGGGATACAGCCTCTGGTAAGGGGCAGTGACCTCCGAGGTGCATAACCTCACAGACTCCTGAGGTGAATAGGTAAACCCAGATACTGCAGCATCCCTTTAAAGGGTGACACATAGTTTCTTTTTCTCCTACACTCACCTCCACATGGGTAGAACCAGGGCTTTGCTCACTTCCTGTCTCTCCACAATCCTCATAAGCACCATTCAGCCCTGGTTAGAAGATAGAAAAGTGCAAGGACTACAGACTGAATACAGGGATTTTAATCTTTCTAGGCACTTTACCAGGCCATGCAAGAGGAAAGTTTTTAGCCCTCTTTCGCCATTGTGTGAGAGCGAGCAGAATCTAGCTCTAAATGTGGCTCCATTCCAATGACCTTAATATTGCAGGAATACCATGTGATTAACTTGTGAATATGCAGAATTACTAAAATGTACATAATCTAAATAAGCAAATAATGAAGCAATCAATTTGCAAACATCTAGAAGATAATATGGTGATACGTAACAGTCAGCATAGATTTGTCAAGAACAAATCATGTCAAACCAACCAGATAGCTTTCTTTGATAGGGTAACACGCCTTGTGGATATAGGGGGAAGTGGTAGACGTGGTATATCTTGATTTTAGTATAGCTTTTGATATTGTCTTGCATGACCTTCTCATAAACAAACTAGGGAAATGCAACCTAGATGGAGCTACTATAAAATGGGTACAAAAGTGGTTGGAAAACCATTCCCAGAGACTAGTTATCAATGGTTCACAGGCATGCTGGAAGGGCATAATGAGTGGGATACCTCAGGGATCAGTTCTGGGTCTGGTTCTGGTCAATATGTTCATCAATGATTTAGATAATGGCATAGAGAGTACACTTATAAAGTTTGCAAACGATACTAAGATGGGAGGGGTTGCAAGTGTTTTGGAGGATAGGATTAAAATTTAAAATGATCTGGACAAACTGGAGAAATGGTCTGAAGTAAATAGGATAAAATTCAATAAGAACAAATACAAAGTACTCCATTTAGGAAGGAACAATCAGTTGCACACATACAAAATGGGAAATGATTTCCTAGGAAGGTATACTACGGAAAGGGATCTGGGAGTCACAGTGGATCACAAGGTAAATATGAGTCAACAGTGTAACACTGTTTCAGAAAAACTAAACATCATTCTAGGATGTATTAGCAGGAGTTTCGTAAGCAAAACACAAGAAGTAATTCTTCCACTCCACACCCCAATAATTAGGCCTGAACTGGAGTTTTGTGTCTAGGTCTTGGCGCCACATTTCAGGAAAAATGTGGACAAATTGGAGAAACTCCAGAGAAGAGCAACAAAAATGATTAAAGGTCTAGAAAACATGACTGATGAGGCAAGATTGAAAACATTGGGTTTGCTTAGTCTGGAAAAGAGAAGACTGAGAGGGGACATGATAACTGTTTTCAAATATATAAAATGTTGTTATAAAGAGGAGGGAGAAGAATTGTTCTTCTTAACCTCTGAGGATAGGACAAGAAGCAATGGTCTTAAATTGCAGCAAGGGAGGTTTAGGTTGGACACTGGGAAAAACTTCCTAACTGTCAGGGTGATTAATCACTGGGATATATTGCATAGGGAGGTTGTGGAATCTCCATCGTTGGAGATTTTTAAGAGCAGGTTAGACAGACACCTGTCAGGAATGGTCTAGATAATACTTAGTCTTGCCTTGAGTGCAGGGGACTGGACTAGATGACCTCTTGAGGTCCCTTCCAGTTCTATGATTCTATAATCTGCCTTCTGGTTTTATTTTTAAGCTCGGGCTGCAACAGGTGAGATCAGCGATCACACTGGTAAGTAATCTCAGAATTCCCTTTATGCTACATGTGTCTTATATGCACTTTATTGTCACAAACAGATGTGTTTAGTTTGGATAATTAAATCTGCACTGGGGTGAATTGCACCCACAGAGAACAGTGATACTACTATAAACATGATAATGACCGGTAAGTGAAATTGTAATCGGTGTAATTGTTTGTGGAACAATATCAGAAGCTGGAGGACCAGAACAAAGACAGTGATCAATACATTTCATTTAGAGTCCAGGCACTTTAAATTCACAGTTTTTTTCTCACCACAGTTACTTCATAGTTTTATTTTCAAATATACACAGCTACCACAAAATGTATCCAAAAGTGTAACTTTGAATGTAAATATAGTGTAACCCTTCTGCCAGGTGGAGCTGAAAGCAACCAGGGCCGGGTTCAATATCTAGGGGTTCCTTTACAACATCATGACACAGAACCAGCTCAAGCCCCCAACCAGTAGCCTTGCAAAATTACACACCACCCTGGATGCCTCTGAGAGGCAAAACTTCCCCTCTCACAAGCACAGAGTCTGAGTGTAGAATAGAAACGTTTAATAAAAGGAGGGAAGTCCCCTGACATTAATTAGGGAAAATGCTACAGTCAGGATTCATAAACATAAAACTGTGAGGAGGTCACGCACCCCAGAGTGCATGGGGCAGTGTCTTCTGCTTCATGTTCTTGAGTTCTACAACCAAAGGCTCCTTTTCTGTGCCTCTCTCTGCTCTCTGACCATACCCCACTCACAGTGTTTGTCCTCCCTCAGTGAGAACTGAGGGTTCAGGGTGTATATCTAGGAGGTCACCTCCCACACAGGGACGTAGAAGCTCTCTACACCAATATTCCACACAAAGATGGACTACAAGCTATCAGGAACAGTATCCCCAATATTGTCACAGCTAACCTGGTGGCTGAACTTTGTGACTTTGTCCTAACCCACAACTATTTCACATTTGGGGACAATATATACCTTCAAGTCAGCGTCACTGCTATGGGTACCCGCATGGCCCCACAGTATGCCAACATTTTTATGGCTTACTTAGAACAACGCTTCCTTAGCTCTCGTCCCCTAACGCCACTACTCTACTTGCGCTACATTGATGACATCTTCATCATCTGGACCCATGGAAAAGAAGCCCTTGAGGAATTCCACCATGATTTCAATAATTTCCATCCCACCATCAACCTCAGCCTAGATCAATCCACAGAAGCGGTCCATTTCCTGGACACTACTGTGCTAATAAGCGATGGTCACATAAATACCACCTTATACTGGAAACCTACTGACTGCTACACTTACCTACATGCCTCCAGCTTCCATCCAGGACACACCACACGATCCATTGTCTACAGCCAAGCTCTAAGATATAACCGCATTTGCTCCAATCCCTCAGATAGAGACAAGCACCTACAAGATCTCTATCAAGCATTCTTAAAACTACAATACCCACCTGCTGAAGTGAAAAAACAGATTGACAGAGCCAGACGAGTACCCAGAAGTCACCTCCTACAAGACAGGCCCAATAAAGAAAATAACAGAACACCACTAGCTGTCACCTTCAGCCCCCAACTAAAACCTCTCCAGCGCATCATCAGAGATCTACAACCTATCCTGAAAGATGATCCTTTACTCTCACAGATCTTGGGAGACAGACCTGTCCTCGCTTACAGACAACCCCCCAACCTAAAGCAAATACTCACCAGCAACCACACATCACTGAAGAAAAACACTGACCCAGGAACCTATCCTTGTAACAAAGCCCGATGCCAACTCTGTCCACATATCTATTCTAGTGACATCATCATAGGACCTAATCACATCAGCCATATCATCAGGGGCTCATTCACCTGCACATCTACTAATGTGATATATGCCATCATGTGCCAGCAATGCCCCTCTGCCATGTACATTGGCCAAACTGGACAGTCTCTACGCAAAAGAATTAATGGACACAAATCTGACATCAGGAATCATAATACTCAAAAACCAGTGGGAGAACACTTTAACCTGTCTGGCCATTCAATGACAGACCTGCGGGTGGCTATCTTACAACAGAAAAACTTCAAAAACAGACTCCAACGAGAGACTGCTGAGCTGGAATTGATATGCAAACTAGACACAATCAACTCAGGATTGAACAAGGACTGGGAATGGCTGAGCCATTACAAACATTGAATCTCTCCCCCCTTGTAAGTATTCTCACACTTCTTATCAACTGTCTGTACTGGACTATCTTGATTATCACTTCAAAAGTTTTTTTCTCTTACTTAATTGGCCTCTCAGAGTTGGTAAGACACCTTCCACCTGTTCATGCTCTCTGTATGTGTGTATATATAATCTCCTCTATATATGTTCCACTCTATATGCATCCGAAGAAGTGGGTTGTAGCCCACGAAAGCTTATGCTCTAATAAATTTGTTAGTCTCTAAGGTGCCACAAGTACTCCTGTTCTTTATGCAGAGTAGGTGTGTTCATGTAAATACAGTTTGCTCCTGAAGTCTCTCCCCCTCCCAAACTAGCTGTCAGGGGAGAGTCCATTCAGACCCTGCTTACAATAGTGTAAATGCAACATAATTAATGTATCTGCATTCTAATAAACCAAAGCAACTTCCAGTCTAATCATCATCATATGCATAGCTGGAGAATGTCAAAGAAACAAAAGACAGTTAAAGCACTCAACTCTCATTGACTTTCAGTGGGAGTTGGGAGCCTAAAGTCTTTGGTGCTTTTGAAAATCTCCTCCAAAATGAGCAAGAGTGTTAATCAGAGTACCGGTGGTGGGAAGAAGAGGTCTAAGACCACAAGCACAGTTATGAACCTGTGCAGAAAATAAGAGGACAGTCCTAAAATTTGCACACTATACATAACATTGTCCCCCAGCAATATTTTCGCCAAGATGCTTGGGATCATAGGTGCCGACTTCCTCTCTGCCCTGTGGGTGCTCAACCCCCACTGGCCCTCCCCCTGCCACACCCTTGCCACACCCCAATTTCACCCCCTTCTCCCAAGTCCCCACCCCTGCCCTGCCTCTTTACTGCCTCCTCCCCAGAGCGCACCGTGTCCCCACTCCTCCCCCTCCCTCCTGGAAAGTCCAAAGCACTGCCAAACAGCTGTTAGGCAGCAGGTGGGAAGCGCTGGGAGGGGAAGGAGTGGAGATGCTGTGCGCTTGGAGGAGGAGGAGGAGGCAAGGAGGGGGTGGGGGTGGGGGAGCTTGGCTGCCGGTGGTTGCAGAGCATCTGCTAATTTTTTCCTGTGGGTGCTCCAGCCCCGCAGCACCCACAGAGTCGGCGCCTTTGCGTGGAATTAAATGGAAGGATGGGGGATGGGGGAAGAACATAATGACCAATACAGGGTATACATTCTTTTATCCAGTCACAGGAGGTAAAGGAAAAGGATTCAGAAGTGTTGCGCTCATTATTATCTGAAAATAGGAAGTCCTATCCAGCAGAGTAGTCAGGGCTTCTTTTCTAAACTGGGAGAGGGTGTGAAGAGAATCACTAATTAGAAATGGATGGGGGTGGAAAGGAATACATATCTACTAAAAATGGAGGGGAGGGGAGAGGATGGAAGAAGGGGAAAGGCTGGCACTGCAGGGAAATAAGATGTTACTCCAGTTCATGGAGGAGGCAGGTGCACGTTTCCTCACCTAACACCTCTTCGATATGGAGGCCTGCAGAGGTTGTGATGATGGACCCTATGCAACATGAGGCTACCACATGATGCAGCAACACCTTCAGCACTGCACCTGCTTGGGGGAGAGAGACGCCATCCTCTACCAGAGGAGGGGGTAATGAATGGCAGGCTCTGGAATTGGCTGAACTGTAGAGCGCCTAGCACAATGGGGTCCTGGTCTGTGACTAGGGCTTCTAGATACTGCAATAAAACAAACAAACAGTAATAAGGGAAATATTAACATTCAGAGACACAACATCTCCCTGAGGAGAAGCAGAGGCAGGAGTGAGCCACAGAGAAGCAGAGGCAGGAGTGACCCACAGAGATCCCATGCCTTTTGACTGGCACCTCTATTCTGCCATGCAGAAGCACATGGTCCATTCCTCTGGCCATAGCTGAGGGAAGGAGGGGGAAAGGACGCCCTCTAGGGGGACAGGAAGGCTCGGGAGAGGGGAGAGGGTTTTATCAAGGAGAGAAATTTTGTATTTCTTTATCAGAGCCCCCTGTTAGTTGTCTCTCCCTCTGTTTCAACTCTGGCCTTGCCACATACAGGATATTTTTTGGTTTTAATATCCTAGCAAAGGGACATCTTCTTAAAGGTGACCTAAAAGGGGGTGGGGGGAAACCTGGCTTTTCTGCCCTTTTTAGCTTCTATATAATGGCTGAAGTAGTCCTGCATTTTAATGTATTTATTCTTATGTGTGCATTTTTACATGACAAATTCTAACCCTTTCTAACCTGGAAGATTCTATGATAACTGATGAAGTAGTGTAATCATGACATCAGAAGAGCCAAAATTGTGAAAGTCAAGCAGTTGAGAAAGAAAGGGATTTTTATTCAGACACTATTGTTGATATCTATTTAACTTCAATGACTAACATTTTGGAGAAAGACTCTCTTTTTAAAGAGCCAATACTCTAATTGCCTTGATTATATAATGTGTAGTTAACCACATGCATCTTCTAAGATCCTCAACAGATCTAGAAAACTAGAGAGAAGAGAGTTGATATTCCTTTTAATCTGATATTTCTAAGATAAAAAGCAAGTAGGAATAAAAAAAAAGAAAAGAAAAGAAAACATATACTTTCAGGCCCTGTGTTTGCACCATGAAATGTGTGTGGGAGGAAGATCTATCTATCTTGTTTTCCAAAGTCCTTTCAAGGTCACCCTTAAATTTGGCCATTTCTCACCTCTGTAACACTCTGTATATAAAGGATTTTATGAAGCTTTAAACTTCTATAGAATTGTACTGGATTTTTATCAGTTATTTTATTTGAATGTCTTTAAATTTAGTTCCATAAACTACTAAATGGTTATTAAACAGCTATTTAAAATATATAATAATTAGAGATGGTTAAAATGAATAATTTTAAAAATGGTTGCATTCATTTTCATCCCCCTCATTTAGAAAAAGAACCATTGTTTTTTTTCTGAATATTTTTCATTTAAAAAAGTGACAGGACCAGGCAACTGAGTTTCAGTCATTTTTTGAGGTGGGGAAGAGTAGAAGGTGAAGAAGGGTTGGTGCATCATGGCTGCTCTGACAGAGGAGGTGGGTCCCATGGAGGGAGGGTAGCAGCTGCAGAGAGCTGCAGAGGAAGTGAGCAAGGAGGTGAGGGGATGCAGGGCACAGAGGGTTCTCCCACTGTCTGAAAGGGGTGGGTGGGTAAAGACACACTTAAGAGCAGGTTTGACATGTGGTGGAAGTTGGGAAGGCGGCAGAAAGCCTAAGCAGACACTTTGGCCTCTTGGAAGCATCTGATACACAAGTTAATGGCCAAGGATGTGGCCCATGCTGCAGTTGTGGGTTGTGGTTGAGTACACCAGCAGCCCCAGCTTCCAAAGTATTGGGGGTGGGGATCTCAACCTCAGGCCAACCCAGCAGCCAGAAAAGGAGAAGCAGCATAAGCAGCAATTGCCACCAATGAGTCCTGGCCCATTCTCTGAAGAACAAGACCAAATGCTGTTGTTGCTGAGTTTTCTGAGAGTGTGGTCAACTGAGGAGCTGAGAAGGACAAGGAGGAGGGAAGGGTCTCTTGAGATCAACGTGTTCTGTTGCTTTGTTGTTTAGCCATGGTGACTTTTTTTGGCCTCTTACTGTGTTGTTTTTTAAATTAATTTAATTTTATTTTGGGTATATTTTTTGTTTGAGCCTCTATAATGGTGTTTTTAAATTGTTTCCACACAGCTTACAGTCCTTTCACTCTTATTATTGTTCCTTTTAATTTCTCTTTAACTAGCTTTCTCCTTCTTGACTAGTTCCCCTTCTTGAAGTTAAATTCTACTGGGGCAGGCTTCTTTGGTATTTTCCTCCCCACAAGGATGTTAAATTTAGTTACATATTGGTCGCTATTACTAAGCAGTACAGCTATATTCACCTTTTGCAACGAGTCCTGTGCTCCACTTAGGACTAAATCAAGAACTGTCTCTCCCCTTGTGGGTTCCAGGACTAGCTGCTCCAAGAAACAATCATTTATGGTGTCTAGAGATTTTATTCCTGAATCCTGTCCTGAGGTGACCTGTACACAGTCAATATGGGGATAGTTGAAATCCCCCATTATTATTGGGTTTTCTGTTTTTTGTAGCCTCTCTAATCTCCCGGAGCATTTCACAATCACAATCACAATCACATTTCACATTTCACAATTGGTCAGGTGATAGGTAATAGAATCCTACAACTATCCTCTTATTATTGAAGCATGGAATTGCTATCCATAGAGAAATTTGATTTCTCTGTTTGATTCATTTAAAATATTTACTGTATTTTACTCTATGCTTTCCTGCACATATAGTGCCACTTGCCCACCAGTGCAACCTATTCTATCATTCCTATATATTTTGTACCTGGTATTAATACTGGGCACTCAAGTTCACTCATCTTAATATTTAGATGTTCAGCATTTGTATACAAACATTTATCAAATTTGTCAATATTTACTTGTCTGCCTACATAAGAACATAAGAACGGCTACACTGGGTCAGACCAAACGTCCATCTAGATCAATAACCTATCTTCTGACAGTGGCCAATGCCAGGTGCCCCAGAGGGAATGAACAGAACAGGTCATCATCAAGTCGTCCATCCCCTGTCACCCATTCCCAGCTTCTGGCAAACAGAGGCTAGGGACACCATTCCTGCCCATCCTGGCTAATAGCCATTGATGGACCTATCCTCCACGAACTTATCTAGTTCTCTTTGTCTTTTCATGTCATGAAATTCAGTGGGACTCTTTTTCATTTGACTGCCAGATGTGGCATTGGTGACAAAGTAGGGGGTGCATGACTCACTGATATTTCCACAGTGTGATGCTCCAGGACACTGTGTGTATGAAGCAGGGTGTGTGGGGAATAAGAGGTGTTTTCCTACCTACCTCAGCAGTGATCCCACAATTCAAAGAAAGCACAATGGGGTGCCATATGGCGTCAGAGCCCACTGCTCAGATTTGGTGTGACATGGAGCCTACAATTGCTCACTGGACTACTAACCTGGGATCCTTTTGTTAAGAGTCGGTCTCTTAACCTCATCATTCCATGTGATTATAGACTTTTTAACCCTTGACCTCTAACAAGGCAACTGCAGACAAGATGCCAAATTGAGCTCTTGGGTAATCTTTTTTTCTTTTCACATCCTATGTGGCACTTAGTATGTCACTCAGAGGCACTACGTTCTCAAGCATTGGTAGTGATTGAATGCACAGGAATCTCTCTGAGCATTTAACCAGTGGGATGTTTGTGTCTTTCCCCATTAAAGAAGTGGCTCCAATTCGACTGGTGAATGGCTCAAGTCACTGCACTGGGAGAGTTGAGGTGCTTCATAACCAGGAGTGGGGAACCGTGTGTGATGGCGGCTGGGACTTACTTGATGCTGAAGTCGTTTGCAGGCAGCTGGACTGTGGGAAGGCAATATCAGCCCCTGGGGAAGCTTGGTTTGGACAAGGATCTGACCCTATCTGGCTGGATGAGGTTCGCTGCACAGGAATGGAATTTGCTCTCTCTGAATGCAGGGCTAGACCTTGGGGAGACCATAACTGTAACCATGGAGAAGATGCCGGTGTTGTGTGCTCAGGTAAAACCTCATCCATGTCACCTCCTACATAGCACCACAGGGCACTGTGCTGCAGGGAGGGGTGTTGGTGTTGTCACAGGTCAGGGCAGTTGCACCTGTATTCACCCTGTGTGGTCCAGAAAGGGCCCCCACTCTCAGACTTCTGATTCCACTGCCGTCACTGCTCTTGGGCAAAGAGCCATATCTCTCTCCCTTTTCACTGAGGTGTTTCCAGGCTGCATAGTCTCTCTTTATACCATGATTTTCCCCAGCAAGACAGACTGGCTAAACAGGGCTGCTTGCTTTCTCTTCAGAGTCTAATAATAGCATTGCTACCCACAGTTAAGTATCCCACAGCTCTTTCTGAGCAAGCACATTTATTCTTAAGGTGAGAACATTACAGAGAAAACTTATTAAAAACAATAAAAGAACCTATAAGCATGCTAATCAGCCTACTGGACATCACCCCATCTGCAACATGGGCTGTGGCAGGAGTTCACCTTCACCACACCCAGGGGTTTTCCAGTGGTTTCAAATTGTCACACTCTGCCCGAAACAAAAATTCAGTCCTATGGGACCACAGGAGGCCAAGCACTTCCAAGGCTTCCCTAAGCATTGGCGCCCTCCATGCACTTGAAGCCCTGTCCATTTTGTGGGTCAGGAAGGAGGTCCTGAGTCAGTTTCAGCACAGGTTATTTATCCCAAGGTCCTTTTTTGTCTGCTGGTCTCAAGAGAATCCAGTTTCACCTTTTGAAAAGACTATGGATGGGTGATCATCCGGGACAAGCTTCAATGGGCCGAGAACCAGAGGGATCAAATTAGCTTCCCCCTCCCCCTAGAGAAGTTATGAACAATCTCACAATCCTGGAGGAGAGAGAGAGTAAGCCGACCCAGCAGGAGAAGGACCTAACTTCTCATGAGCAGGCCTTCTTTTTGCGAACAGGGGCTGCTAACAGGGAGTTTCGCAAGGGAGTTCCCCAGGTGAAGGAGGAGCAAATACAGCACCCTTGGGGTAAGTGCCTGTCTGTAGTGTGTGTTTGGTATGTTGATGAGGCTTTCCGGGACACTGTAGAATTGTCCCATCTCCGGTCAGACAGCCCCTGTGCTGTTAAGGAGGAAGAAGGGCCCAGGGAAGTAGAGCAGTCAACGGGAGCAGAGGGAAACCTTCCCATAGTTGGGACCCTCCTTCCAGATGGTGCTGGGGTTGCCTCTCGCACTGAGGTTACCTCTCCGGGGGAGGGAACTCCAGTTGCTAGGAAAAGGCAGGTGTTAGTAATGGGAGATTCGATTATTAGAAATGTAGATCGCTGAGTTTGTGATGACCGGGAGAACCGAATGGTGACTTGCCTGCCTGGTGCGAAGGTTGCGGATCTCTCGAGGCATCTAGACAGACTTATGTGTAGTGCTGGGGAGGAGCCGGTGGTCGTGGTACATGTAGGTACCAATGACATAGGGAAGGGTAGGAGAGACGTCCTGGAGGCCAAATTTAGGGTGCTAGGGAAGAGACTGATATCCAGGACCTCTATGGTGGCATTCTCAGAAATGCTTCCAATTCCACGTGCAGGGCCAGGTAGGCAGGCAGAGCTTCAGAGTCTCAACGCGTGGATGAGACAATGATGTAGAGAGGAAGGGTTTACATTCATTAGGAACTGGGGAAACTTTTGGGATGGGGGGAGCCTATACAGGAGAGATGGGCTCCACCTAAACCAAAGTAGAACCAGACTGCTGGCACTAAATATTAAAAAGGTTGTAGAGCAGTTTTTAAACTGGAGAAGGGGGAAAGCCAACTGCTGCAAAGGAGCATGGGGATCGGACAGAGACTTCTCTTAGGGGAGAGTCTAATGATAGAGAATCTCCAGGTTATAGTCAGGAGCAGAGGATGGAAGAGGATAATGTAAGGGCCAGATCAGATGATAAACATTCACATAAAAAAGAATCTGACACATCAGAAAAGGGCAGACAAATAAACAGTGACAAGTTTTTAAAGTGCTTGTACACAAATGCTAGAAGTCTAAATAATAAGATGGGTGAACTAGAGTGCCTTGTGATAAAGGAGGATATTGATATAATAGGCATCACAGAAACCTGATGGACTGAGAGCAATCAATGGGACACAATCATTCCGGGGTACAAAATATATCGGAAGGACAGAACAGGTCGGGGGGAGGGTGGCACTATATGTGAAAGAAAATGTAGAATCAAATGAAGTATAAAACTTAATTAAATCTACATGTTCCATAGAATCTCTATGGATAGAAATTTCATGCTCTAATAAGAATATAACATTAGGGATCTATTATCGACCACCTGACCAGGACGGTGATAGTGATGATGAAATGCTAAGGGAAATTAGAGAGGCTATCAAAATTAAGAACTCAATAATAGTGGGGGATTTCAATTATCTCCATATTGACTAGGAACATTTCACTTCAGGACGAAATGCAAGGATAAAATTTCTCGATACTTTAAATGACTGCTTCATGGAGCAGCCGGTACAGGAACCCACAAGGGGAGAGGCAACTCTAGATTTAGTCCTGAGTGGAGTGCAGGAGCTGGTCCAAGAGGTAACTATAGCAGGACCGCTTGGAAATAGTGACCATAATACAACACAATAACATTCAACATCCCTGTGGTGGGAAGAACATCTCAACAGCCCAACACTGTGGCATTTAATTTCAAAAGGGGGAACTATGCAAAAATGAGGGGGTTAGTTAAACAGAAGTTAAAAGGTACAGTGACTAAAGTGAAATCCCTGCAAGCTGCATGGGCACTTTTTAAAGACACCATAATAGAGGCCCAACTTAAATGTATACCCCAAATTAAGAAACACGGTAAAAGATCTAAAAAAGAGCCACCGTGGCTTAACAACCATTTAAAAGAAGCAGTTAGAGATAAAAAGACTTCCTTTAAAAAGTGGAAGTCAAATCCTAGTGAGGTAAATAGAAAGGAGCATAAACACTGCCAAATTAAGTGTAAAAATGTAATAAGAAAAGCCAAAGAGGAGTTTGAAGAACGGCTAGCCAAAAACTCAAAAGGTAATAACAAAATGTTTTTTAAGTACATCAGAAGCAGAAAACCTGCTAAACAACCAGTGGGGCCCCTTGATGATCGAGATACAAAAGGAGCACTTAAAGACCATAAAGTCATTGCGGAGAAACTAAATGGATTCATTGCTTCAGTCTTCACGGCTGAGGATGTCAGGGAGATTCCCAAACCTGAGCCAGCTTTTGTAGGTGACAAATCTGAGGAACTGTCACAGATTGAAGTGTCACTAGAGGAGGTTTGGAATTAATTGATAAACTTAACATTAACAAGTCACCGGGACCAGATGGCATTCACCCAAGAGTTCTGAAAGAACTCAAATGTGAAGTTGCTGAACTATTAACTATGGTTTGTAACCTGTCCTTTAAATCGGCTTCTGTACCCAATGACTAGAAGTTAGCTAATGCAACGCCAATATTTTAAAAGGGCTCTAGAGGTGATCCCGGCAATTACAGACCGGTAAGTCTAACGTCAGTACCGTGCAAATTAGTAGAAACAATAGTAAAGAATAAAATTGTCAGACACATAGAAGAACATAAATGGTTGAGCAACAGTCAACATGGTTTCTGTAAAGGGAAATCGTGTCTTACTAATCTATTAGAGTTCTTTGAAGGGGTCAACAAACATGTGGACAAGGGGGATCCAGTGGATATAGTGTACATAGATTTCCAGAAAGCCTTTGACAAGGTCCCTCACCAAAGGCACTTACATAAATTAAGCTGTCATGGGATAAAAGGGAAGGTCCTTTGATGGATTGAGAACTGGTTAAAAGACAGGGAACAAAGGGTAGGAATAAATGGTAAATTCTCAGAATGGAGAGGGGTAACTAGTGGTGTTCCCCAAGGGTCAGTCCTAGGACCAATCCTATTCAACTTATTCATAAATGATCTGGAGAAAGGGGTAACAAGTGAGGTGGCAAAGTTTGCCGATGATACTAAACTGCTCAAGATAGTTAAGACCAAAGCAGACTGTGAAGAACTTCAAAAAGATCTCACAAAACTAAGTGATTGGGCAACAAAATGGCAAATGAAATTTAATGTGGATAAATGTAAAGTAATGCACATTGGAAAAAATAACCCCAACTATACATACAATATGATGGGGGCTAATTTAGCTACAACGAGTCAGGAAAAAGATCTTGGAGTCATCGTGGATAGTTCTCTGAAGATGTCCACGCAGTGTGCAGAGGCAGTCAATAAAGCAAACAGGATGTTAGGAATCATTAAAAAGGGGACAGAGAATAAGATTGAGAATATATTATTGCCCTTATATAAATCGATGGTACGCCCACATCTCGAATACTGCTTTCAGATGTGGTCTCCTCATCTCAAAAAAGATATACTGGCACTAGAAAAGGTTCAGAAAAGGGCAACTAAAATGATTAGGGGTTTGGAACGGGTCCCATATGAGGAGAGATTAAAGAGGCTAGGACTCTTCAGCTTGGAAAAGAGGAGAGGGGGGATATGATAGAGGTATATAAAATCATGAGTGATGTGGAGAAAGTGGATAAAGAAAAGTTATTTACTTATTCCCATAATACAAGAACTAGGGGTCACCAAATGAAATTAATAGGCAGCAGGTTTAAAACAAATAAAAGGAAGTTCTTCTTCATGCAGCGCACAGTCAACTTGTGGAACTCCTTACCTGAGGAGGTTGGGAAGGCTAGGACTATAACAGCGTTTAAAAGAGAACTGGATACATTCATGGAGGTTAAGTCCATTAATGGCTATTAGCCAGGATGTGTAAGGAATGGTGTCCCTAGCCTCTGTTTGTCAGAGGGTGGAGATGGATGGCAGGAGAGAGATCACTTGATCATTGCCTGTTAGGTTCACTCCCTCTGGGGCACCTGGCATTGGCCACTGTCGGTAGACAGGATACTGGGCTAGATGGAGCTTTGGTCTGACCCAGTACAGCCGTTCTTATGTTCTTATGTACTTTGCATTGATTTTGCATCTCCAACTTCAGAGACCTTGGGCCTGATTTTCAAAGCTGCTGAGCTCCCACAACTCCAAATAAAGTCAACAGGAGACTCAGGTTCTGTGGAGACAAGCGGCCTTTATGTACACAGTGACAGTGGCCTCTATTGAAAATTTAAGTCCCAGTTGTGCAACAGCAAAAGGGAGCTCAGTTTAAGCTTTCAATAGACCTTTCCATTTTACTTAGTTTTTATAATTCTGTCATTTTTTTCCTAAACAAAACCATTTTTTCTCTTTTCTCACATTCCAATGTTTTCATCATCTTTCCCCTTCTACCTTTCCCCCTATATGCCAAGTTCTCTCTCTCCCTGTCTCTTTTTTAGTCCTTTCATTACTCATCAAATAAGATCAAATAATGATGAATACAATGCAATAGAATTGGTTTTCAAGGTATTCTTTTCCTTATTAAGATATTATATGTATCTATATCTCCCTGCCATCCCAGGTAGAATCCTTGATGCACTTTGTTCGGTGTCATGCTTCAAACACTTACTTTAGCGTATGTCTACACTTAAAATACTACAGTGACACAGCTGTACCACTGCAGAAGCGACATTGCACCGCATCAGTGTGTACAGCACCTATCTCAATGGCAGAGATTCTTCCATTGACATAGATACATCTCTCAAAGAGGCAGTAGTTGAGGGCTTGTCTACACTTACATTGCTATAGCATTTAGTGAAGATACTACTACACCAACAGGAAAGCCTTCAGTGTAGGTACTCCATGTCCCCAAGAGGCAGTAGCAATGTCAAAGGCAGAAGCCCCCTCACCCCCCCACTTGACATAGAACTGTCTACACCAGAGGTTAGGGTTGGTATAATGGCTTCACTTAGGGGTGTGAATTTTTCATACCTCTGAGTGAAGTAGTTATGCAGAAATAATTTTCTAGTCTATACCAGGTCTTAATGTTAGATTTCACTGCTACAGAGTAAGTTACATCATGATAAATTTGGGGCTTTAAGCGTATCACACTTCATTTTTAGCTTCTCAGTAACCATATTCATGCTCCACAGAAAAGTTGTGTTAGTCACTTTCAGTTGAATTTTGAACAATGACTGCTTTGACTCTGACATTTTTTTTCTTGTCCCATAGGTGATCTTCAGGAGAAATTGAGTAAGTTGGACTTGCTTTGTGAACAATTTCACTCACACAGGTGCAATTTCTGTTCTGGAACCATTGTTGTATTCATCTCAATGCCCTTAAAAATGTCGGCCTTCATTTGAACGGCTCACTCTTTGGTTTTAATTTTTTTCCTTTCACAAATTTAATGAAGGGGATTCATGCATCTAGTTAATTTTCTGTCACAAGTCAGTGTGCTAAAAATGGCAGTGTGGACAGAGTGGCACAAGCAGCAGGTCAGGCTAGCCATCTAAGCCCAATGCCACCTGACTCCCATGAACAGATAGCTTTAAATTAGGACTTTGTATTCTTTTCAACCAAATTTTATTTTTATGTTTTTAGGCAAGCTTGAAAAACAGAACATTAGGTTTACTTGGAATTTTTAGTTTAGTTTTAACCAGATTGAGTACAAATTACCTAGAGATTGTTGATGTCACAATAGTTCCTTCAACAGACTGAGGGTTCAAGCCATTGTCAGTAAGGTGTCTGTGATAATGGGTGGATGGGAGGAGGGCATTTGTAAACAGGAGTCAATAGGGTGTGGGCTGGGTCTCCAATTTTATGAGTGAACAGTGCCTTTCTTTAGTCATGGAATGCAAGATTCTGAGCTGTTACTGAGTTTGGGTGATGTGTCAGGCGTGGTGTGTAAAAAAGGGGATGAATGACAAAAGTGGCAGCTGATGACTGGGGAAGACAGCTCCTTCAGTGAGGTAAGGTAATACCAGTTCATCCAATTTCTAATTGAAATCGAATTGTTCTTTTTCAGACCAACTCCAGAATGAACTTGGTAAGTTCTCTTTAATTTCTCAACTGCTAGTATCCTTCAGAAGAATGTTTTTAAATGAAAACAGATATTTCTTCTTTTCATTGCCTCTGCTCAAACCAAGGAGAGCAAATTACTCAGCAGATTTCTTTTTAACCCCCTAACAGAGCTGTGATAACTTTCTCTCCCACCAAGTTGATTCATCATCCTATAATATTTGTATTTATTTTCTCTCTAGTCTAAAATTGAAGGAGTGATATTCAGAATCACTGTATACTATGCACATTCAATATTCCCATGCCTTCTCTTCTGTTCATTTTACCTTTGAGTGTATGTAGGAGGCTAGCATAAAATGTCTATTGTGTTAATTTTTTCATGATATTGTGTGTTAGAAATTGGGGAAATCATTTTGAGTAGATAAAATTATACCTATTTTAAATGTGCACACTGCTGTGGAACATTAGCTCTTTGAATGAAAAAAATGTCTTCTCACCACTGGGAAAGTCCCTCTGCCTCTCCTCTCACTCACCTCCCGTTCATGCTGCCACAGCTCTTCCTCGTGCTTTCACTGTTCCTTACAGTCCTCTTGTTCCTTCTCATGGTCCTCCAGCTCTATCAGTCTCAGCTCCAGTTCCATCTGTCTCAGATCCACCAACAGGGAACCCCGTGAATATCCCCTGATGGCTGGGGATGTGGGTCTTAGCAACACCCAGCCCTTCTCTCCAACTTCTCCCAGACCCTCTTGCAGCCCCATTTGGGTCAGGAACCTTCTTCTTAGAGTGATCATCATCCTCCAGCTGTGCATTAGGCTTCACTTTGGTGAACTTTCCAATGCATAACCCTCTCCCTCTGCTCAAGTCTACAATATCCTTCTTAAGGAGACAGTTATACATCATTTCCCGCTGTTCCCTCTAATTTCTGTTTGCCTTACTGCTCCCAGTCACTTACTGCAGGATGCTCCTGGTGCCTCAGCAGCCAACCATCCACCGGGTGCTCATTCCAATGCTAACACCAGCTGTCAAAGTCACAATCAGTGCTCTGAAACTGCTCTGAATGAAGTCAGTCAGGACTCCAGTGGAGTGTGTCTCCCCTCAGGGCACACTAGACGTTACCCCCTCTAAAGCACTCATCACCATGTATTCTTTAACAGGTTTCCGCACCCCATTTAGAGTTTATGTCCCACCCTCGGTTTCCATTCTCAGTCATGTACAGGTTTGGCACCGTTGGCCATTTTGAAAAAAAAATAGTGTTTTTTTTTTAAATTTGGATGGGGGAATGTTGTGTGCTTGTGTTTTGATATGTTTGGCTGGGTTTGTGAGAGAACTTAAAGAAAAGGAGTTTTAAAAAAAGAAAGATTTTTGGTTAGGTTTTGTAAGGAGAGAGGATTTTAGAGAAAAAGTTTACAAGAGTAATTAAATAAAAGAGGAGCATTTAAAAGAGTTGTTTTGAAATACTAAAAGAGAAAAATCCTTTTTTGTTAAAACTAAAAAGGTTTTTAAGAAAAATAAGAGTTATTTTGAAATAAAAGAGAAAAATATCAAGGTAAAAAAAGAATGTTAGGTTAAGAGAAAGCACATGGCAGAAAACAGGAGATTTAAAAATTAGCTAGAGCATCTGTGTTCAGTGAGATATGGCTGTGTGAAAGAGGCACAGCATAGAAAACAGCAGCAAGAAAGAGAAAGATCCTTTTTTGTTAGTGAGCAGAATACATGATTCACGAGAAAGGTAAAGTATAGAAAGCAGTAGCAAGAGCCAAGCAGCAAGCTTACTCAGCGCCTGTCCCTAGGGAAATGATAACTATACTGGAGGCTGTGAGCCTCGGGAGTAAACCGTATGGGACAAATCAGAAGCTGTTCTACAGCTCACTGGCCACCTCCCCTCTCCCCTCCCATCCCCAACCCTACATGTAACAGACTCATTCTTATCTAAAAACCAGCCCCCCCAGCCCCCTTTTCTGACACTTCTGTTCCAAATGACTCTGTGTGCCTCCCCACTGATATACATAGGAGCCATTTTTGCTTATATAATGGAGAGATTCGCCCATGTGATGAATGCTTAGATATTGATTTTCTTTTTCAGAAAAATTGCAGGAAAATTGGGATTGTCTTGTGGTTTCACACAAACAAATTAAAATGAAATGAATAAAGTTTTATACATAAATCAAAAGAAAAACAATAGATAAAACCTCTGTAATGGAAAGCATATTATTGTTGACCTTAGTGTTTTCCCTCCGTCCTCTTTCAGTAGAGAAATGTCTCTTAGTGCCTGGGGAGCCATTTTTTTTTTATACTTGCCATTGATTTTGCACCTCCACCTTCGAAGAGCGTGGGCCTGATTTTCAGAGTTGTTGAGAGCACCCAGCTCCCAATTAAGGCAACAGGAGACACCACTCCACTTGGTTCAGGCTCCCCACCCAAGTCCTACTCTACCCAAAGACCTGGGTATTTAATTGGTCAGTTAGCCCAAGCCTTTCTCAGTGACAGCTGCCACCATACTGCAGTGTTTAAGGAGAAGCTCGAGAACTGCTGTTGTGTATACAGACACTCAAGCTGAGAATCATATCTCCCATCTGCTGTGTACACATGCCCTGGATAGATAAAACCTCTGTAATGGAAAGCATATTATTTTTTACCTTAGTGTTCTCCCTCCCTGCTCTTTCAGCCGACAAATGTCTCTTAGTGCCTGGCAATCCCATTTTTTGTAATACTTGCCATTGATTTTGCACCTCCACCTTTGAAGAGCGTGGGCCTGATTTTCAGAGTTATTGAGCACAACCAGCTCCCAATTAAGTGAACAGGAGAGACCGGTTCTCTGCATAGGTGACTGGTAACTGCTTAGTGTGCGTGGGGAGGGGCGAACAATGGCAACTCCCTCCCTCGCCACCACAGCTACTGTTAACTTCCTGGTGATTACCAAGACAGCTCCAGCTCTTCACCCATGTTGCCCACCGTTATGGCCGGCCCTGCCAGGGTCAGCCATAGGGAAAATGGTGCCCTGGGAAAACTTGTATTTTGGCGCTCTGGCCGCCGCTGCCTCTCTTGGTCCCCCCCCATTGCTCCTGCCCCCCATTGCCTCCTCCAGACCCCCACCCATCACCCTGTCCCCCATTACCTCCCCTAGTCATCCCCCCATCCCCCCTGCATCCCACTGCATCCCACAGCCCCGATCCATCACCCAATTGGCCCTGACCCCCAACTGCCTCCGCAGGCTCCCCACCCACTCCCTCCATCACCCCTGGGCCACACTGCTTCCTCCAGCCGCAACTCTGCTGTCGCCCCTGAAAATCAGGCCATGTCTACACTACCAGATTGTGAGTTCAAGTTATTGTCAATAAAGTGCCTGTGATAGTGGGTGGCTGGGAGATGGGCATTTATAAACAGGAGTCAGTGAGGTGTGGGGTGGTTCTCCAGATTTATGCGAGCCTAGGACCTCTCCTTTGTTTAGTTCTGGAATATAAGATGCTGAGCTGTTACTAGATCTGGCTAATGGATCAGGTGTGGTGTGGAGGTGAGTGGATGAATGAGAAGAATGGCAGCCGATGATTGTTAAGCTCTGCAATGACAGCTCCTTGAGTAAATTGATGTAATATGTTTTCACCCAATTGGTAATTGAAATCACAATGTTCTTTTCAAGGCCAACTCAAGAGTGAAAGCAGTAAGTTCTCTTTCATTTCACAACTGGATTTCCCTTCAGAAGAATGTTCTTAAATAAGAAAAGAGATCTTTCATTTCATTGTCTATCCTGGGAGAGTTCTTTAACCATCAGCCTGATTTTCAGAGTTTTCTGATTTTCAGAATCGCATCTTCCAGCTTCTGTGTAGAATTGCCCTGGAAGTCACAAAGAAAGTTTAGCAGTGTAAAGAATTTGTCCATTTTTTTGCAACAGCATCACACTGTTGTCTCATATTTAGCTTGTAGTCCACTATAACCCCTCGATCCCTTTCTGCCGTACTCCTTCCTACACAGTCTCTTCCCATTCTGTATGTGTGAAACTGATTTTTTCTTCCTAAGTGGAGCACTTTGCATTTGTCTTTGTTAAACTTCATCCTGTTTACCTCAGACCATTTCTCCAATTTGTCCAGATCATTTTGAATTATGACCCTGTCCTCCATAGCAGTTGCAATCCCTCCCAGTTTGGTATCATCTGCAAGCTTAATAAGCGTACTTTCTATGCCAATATCTAAGTCGTTAATGAAGATATTGAACAGAGCCGGGCCCAAAACAGACCCCTGCGGAACCCCACTTGTTATGCCTTTCCAGCAGGATTGGGAACCATTAATAACAACTCTCTGAGTAAGGTTATCCAGCCAGTTATGCACTCACCTTATAGTAGCCCTATCTAAATTGTATTTGCCTAGTTTATTGATAAGAATATCATGCGAGACCGTATCAAATACCTTACTAAAGTCCACATCCACAGCTTCTCCCTTATCCACAAGACTCGTTATCCTATCAAAGAAAGCTATCAGATTGGTTTGACATGATTTGTTCTTTACAAATCCATGCTGGCTATTCCCTATCACCTTACCACCTTCCAAGTGTTTGCAGATGATTTCCTTAATTATTTGCTCCATTATCTTCCCTGGCACAGAAGTTAAACTAACTGGTCTGTAGTTTCCTGGGTTGTTTTTATTTCCCTTTTTATAGATGGGCACTATATTTGCCCTTTTCCAGTCTTCTGGAATCTCTCCCGTCTCCCATGATTTTCCAAAGATAATAGCTACAGGCTCAGATACCTCCTCTATTAGCTCCTTGAGTATTCTAGGATGCATTTCATCAGGTCCTGGTGACTTGCAGGCATCTAACTTTTCTAAGTGATTTTTAACTTGTTCTTTTTTTATTTTACCTGCTAAACCTATCCCCTTCCCATTAGCATTCACTATGTTAGGCATTCCTTCAGACTTCTCGGTGAAGACCGAAACAAAGAAGTCATTAATCATCTCTGCCATTTCCAAATTTCCTATTACTGTTTCTCCCTCTTCACTGAGCAGTGGGTCTACCCTGTCTTTTGTCTTCCTCTTGCCTCTTGATAAAACGTCTTCTTGTTTCCCTTTATTCCTGTAGCTAGTTTGAGCTCATTTTGTGCCTTTGCCTTTCTAATCTTGCCCCTGCATCCCTGTGCTGTTTGCCTATATTCATCCTTTGTAATCTGTCCTAGTTTCCATTTTTTATATGACTCCTTTTTATTTTTTAGATCATGCAAGATCTCGTGGTTAACCCAGGGTGGTCTTTTGCCACTTTTTCTATCTTTCCTAACCAGCGGAATAGCTTGTTTTTGGGCCCTTAATAGTGTCCCTTTGAAAAACTGCCAACTTTGGGGAGAGGGATAGCTCAGTGGCTTGAGCACTGGCCTGCTAAACCCAGGGTTATGAGTTCAATCCTTGAGGGGGCCAGTTAGGGATCTGGGGCAAAATCAGTACTTGGTCCTGCTAGTGAAGGCAGGGGGCTGGACTCAATGACCTTTCAAGGTCCCTTCCAGTTCTAGGAGATAGGATATCTCCATAAAAAAAAAAAAAAACTCTCCTCAGTTGTTTTTCCCCTCTAGTCTTGATTTCCATGGGACCTTACCTATCAGCTCTCTGAGCTTACCAAAATCTGCCTTCCTGAAATTCATTGTCTCTATTTTGTTGTACTCCCTTCTACCCTTCCTTAGAATTGCAAACTCTATGATTTCATGATCACTTTCACCCAAGCTGCCTTCTACTTTCAAATTCTCAATGAGTTCCTCCCTATTTGTTAAAATCAAGTCTAGAACAGCTTCCCCCTAGTAGCTTTTTCAACCTTCTAAAATAAAAAGTTGTCTGCAATGCAGTCCAACAATTTGTTGGATAGTCTGTGCCCCGCTGTGTTATTTTCCCAACATATATTTGGATAGTTGAAGTCCCCCATCATCACCAAATCTTGGGCTTTGGATGATTTTGTTAGTTGTTTAAAAAAAGCCTCATCCACCTCTTCCACTTGGTTAGGTGGCCTGTAGTAGACTCCTAGCATGACATCACCCTTGTTTTTTACCCCTTTTAGCTAACCCAGAGACTCTCAACACTTACGTCTCCTATGTCCATCTCCACCTCAGTCCAAGTGTATACATTTTTAATATATAAGGCAACACCTCCTCCCTTTCCCCCCGTCTATCCTTCCTGAGCAAGCTGTACCCATCCACACCAACATTCCAATCATGTGTATTATCCCACCAAGTTTCAGTGATGCCAACAATGTCATAGTTGTATTTATTTATTAGCACTTCCAGTTCTTCCTGCTTATTACCCATACTTCTCGCATTTGTATATAGGCATCTAAGATACTGGTTTGATCTTGCCTCCCAGTTTTGCCCTGACCCTCCTTTCTCTCTGCCATTATAGCCCATGCTCCCTCTTGTTTCTGACCCACCTCCCAGGTCTCCATGTTCCCCACTTACCTGTAGGGTTTGCTCACCTGTCCCCGTCAAACCTAGTTTAAAGCCCTCCTCACTAGGTTAGCCAGTCTGTGTCCAAATAGGGTCTTTCCCCTCCTCGAAAGGTGAACGCCATCTCTGCCTAGCAGTCCTTCCACGAATAGCATCCCGTGGTTGAGGAAGCCAAAGCCCTCCTGGTGACACCATCTTCGCAGCCAGGCAGTCACCTCCATGATGCATCTGTCTCTGCCCGGGCCCCTACCTTTGACAGGAAGAATCGAAGAGAATTCCACCTGCGCTCCAAACTCCTTCACCCGTACTCCCAGAGCCCTGTAGTCACTCTTGATCCGCTCAGTGTCACACCTTGCAGTATCATTTGTGCCCACATGGATGAGTAGCATGGGGTAGTAGTCAGAGGGCTGGATAATCCTCGACAATGCCTCCGTAACATTTTGGATACGGGCCCCCGGCAGGCAGCATACCTCCCGAGATGAAATGTCAAGGCGACAGATGGGTGCCTCCGTCCCCCTCAGCAGAGAGTCTCCGACCACCACTACCCTACATTTCCTATTCACAGTGGTGGCAGCAGACCTCCCAGCCTTAGGGGTACGAGGCTTCTCCTCCTTTATTGTAGGGGGTGATTCCTTCTCTCCTGTATCAAGAAGAGCATAACGGTTACCTATTACCATGGCGAGAGGGTTCGGAGCAGGGGTGGAGCACTGCCTGCTGCCAGAAGTAACCAGCTGCCAGTGTCCACCCTGAGCCATCTCCTCCTCCACCAGTGGTGTGTCACCAGTCCTGTGTACTGGGACAGCTACCTCAGCTGTCTCCACATGGACACCGTCCAGGAATTGCTCGTGGATTCGGATGCTCCTCAACCTAGCCACCTCCTCCTGTAGCTCTCCCACCTGCTGCCTGAGAGATTCCACCAGCAGGCACCTTTCACTTTGGATGGTCCTCCCAGCCTGGATATCAGTAAGTGGAAATTGCAAGTTACAGTCTCTACAAAACCACCCCAGGATCTGGGTAGAAGCATCCATGCTCAGGCGCTCTGTCTGGCTACAGGCACAGGTGGAGGAAACAGAAGCAGTGCTGGCACAGGTGTTGTGGGTCTTCCTAACCATCGTAAGCCTCCCTCTGTCAAACTCCCGTCTGCAGCCCCCTGTCCACTGAAAGGGTTGTTTAAGCAAGAATTTTGAATGTAGTTTGGTTTATAGGTTTTAAGAGGAATAAAGGGACACAGACAGAACCGGCAAGGGACCCCCGCTCCCTTCCCGCTCCCCTTCCAAACTCCCTTGCAAAACTCCCTGGGTCGCAAAAGCTCCCTGGTTGTTTGTGCTCTGTTTTATAAAGCCCTGGCCCGTGTGAATGCCCTGCCCACTGATTAAGGCTCAGCCAATTACCAGAGGCTTCTAGCTTTCAGACCTTGCTTTGAAGCTCACAGCTTCCAATTGCCAGCCACAGCACACGGTCCTTCAAACAAACAAACAAACAAACAAACAAACAAACAAACAAACAAACGAACAAACAAACACAAGCTCAGCACACAACAAGTAACCCCCAAACACAAACAAACACACACTATAGACAGTCACTTACCCCAAGGGTGCTGTATTGCTCCTCCTTCACCTAGAGAACTCCCTTGCGAAACTCCCTGTTAGCAGCCCCTGTTCGCATAATGATTGGGGAGGTCTGCAGGGACAGCTCCTTCAGAGAAGTAAGGTCATACCTATTCACCCAATTTCTAATTAAAATCCCACTATTCCTTTGCAGACCAACTCCAGAATGAATTTGGTAAATTCCCTTTTATTTCTCAGCTGCTACTATCCTTCAGAAGGATATTAATAAATTAAAAGAGATATTTCTCCATTTCATTGCATTTGTTCAATACAAGAAGAGTGAATTACTCAGCATATGTTACCATAACAGAACTGTGATGACTTTCTTTCACACCAAGTTGATTCATCACCTAGAGTATTTGTATTTATTCTCTTGTTGGGCTAAAATTGAAGGACTGATTTTCAGAATCATTGTATAGTATGGACATTCTGTAATTCCATGCCTCTTCTTCTGTTCATGAAAAATTAACACCATAGAAAAATTATGCTAACCTGTGACAAACACTCAAAAATAAAATGATGTAATTTTTTTGTGATATGGTTTGTGTTAGGAATTGAGAACATCATTTTGAACAGAAAAAAATCTATTTATTTTAAATTTTATATACTGCTGTGGAAAAATAGCTCTTTGGATTTAAAACAAAATGTTTTCTTCCAGGTTCTCAGCCACATTGCAGCTTCTTCACGCTGCTATGAGTACACAAACTTCCAAAAAACTAATGCATCTGAGATCTGTCCAGTTTTGGGCCCCACACTACAAGGAGGATGTGAAAAAATTGGAAAGAGTCCATCAGAGGGCAATGAAAATGATTAGGGGACTGGAACACATGACTTATGAGGAAGGCTGAGAGAACTGGGATTATTTAGTCTAGCCACCCTGTGAGATTCACAAGGCCTGAGTTAAGTGTCAGGCTCCCTATTCACTGCATGGTACAGCTTGTAGTTAATAAATTAACCTAGTATAAGAGACTAATATGTCTGACAAGTAACAGGTTAAGAATACCTTAAGGTTTTAAGCTGAAATGCAAGAAAACTACAGGCTTAGACCCATAAAATATTTAGTTTAGACAAGTTAGGCCATAAGCTAAATTAGCCATAAGCTAACTTGAGCCATAAGCTCAAAGCAGGACCAATCCCCAACTAAATCATCCCCAGCCAAGGCTTTGTCAAGCCTGACCTTAAAAACCTCTAAGGAAGGAGATTCCACCACCTCCCTAGGTAACCCATTCCAGTGCTTCACCACCCTCCTAGTGAAAACGTTTTTCCTAATATCCAACCTAAACCTCCCCCACTGCAACTTGAGACCATTACTCCTTGTTCTGTCATCAGGTACCACTGAGAACAGTCTAGATCCATCCTCTTTGGAACCCCCTTTCAGGTAGTTGAAAGCAGCTATCAAATCCCCCCTCATTCTTCTCTTCTGCAGACTAAACAATCCCAGTTCCCTCAGCCTCTCCTCATAAGTCATGCGCTCCAGCCCCCTAATCATTTTTGTTGCCCTCCGCTGGACTCTTTCCAATTTTTCCACATCCTTCTTGTAGTGTGGGGCTCAAAACTGGACACAGTACTCCAGGTGAGGCCTCACCAATGTTGAATAGAGGGGAACGATCATGTTCCTCGATCTGCTGGCAATGCCCCTACTTATACAGCCCAAAATGCCGTTAACCTTCTTGGCAACAAGGGCACACTGTCGACTCATATCCAGCTTCTCGTCCACTGTAACCCCTAGGTTCTTTTCTGCAGAACTGCTGCCTAGCCATTCGGTCCCCAGTCTGTAGCAGTGCATGGGATTCTTCTGTCCTAAGTGCAGGACTCTGCACTTGTCCTTGTTGAACCTCATCAAATTTCTTTTGGCCCAATCCTCTAATTTGTCTAGGTCCCTCTGTATCTGATCCCTACCCTCCAGCATATCTACCACTCCTCCCAGTTTAGTGTCATCTGCAAACTTGCTGAGGGTGCAGTCCATGCCATCCTCCAGATCATTACGGCCGTTCTTATGTTCTTCAGCTGGATGAAGGGAGTTAAAGTTGCCCCTTCCCTTCCTGAACCTGTTCTGTTGAAAATAATAATAATAAACATGTAAGTTAAGAGAGCTTCTTGGGGCAGTGTGCCAGTGGAGGGATTTTTCCAACTCTGTGTCTCCCTACCCATGTTTTGTCCATGGGTAATTTGGGAGCCTGAGAGCACTGCATTTATGTGAGCTCAAACAATACACACAACATCGCTTTCCCCAGCCCTCTCCTCCTTGGGCCACTGTTTGGGGGCTTTCTCCAAGCCCAGGCTCTGTTGGTGGCCCTTTCTGTGGCTACTACTTCCTCCACCTCATTGGCCACGGTATGTGTGTCCTCCTCCATTTCTTTTTTCTGAGGGTCACACAATACTAAAGGCAAGTAAAATCCAAAATAAAGTAAAGACCCTAAGCACAGAACAGACATTTCTAAAGCACAGCTGGAGCCAAAGTGGCATGACAGATTTAGGCCTGGGCCTCACTTCTGCTTCGTGGTCCTAAAATGGGCCAGACACTATCCAAGTTTGTATTAAAACAGTGTATTACAGCTGGAATGGTAGCAGCCCTGGAAAAGAGACAACCCTCCTTTAGATATGTTGTACATTCTGTGCAACTGTGGTGTCCATCCGTGTAAATGCTAGCTATTGAAGTTTAATTTCTATAGTAAACCCGTATTCACAGTATAAATTATAAATATTCTCTGATATAAATGATCAATTGTAATATCACTCATCCATCAAAGCAACAGGAGAATCCATCAACAACTGTAAAAGATTAGTGTAAAACAATGCACATCATTTACATTTTGCCCAACTTCTTAATCCATTTGTTTTCCAGATCCTCTTCCACATCCTACAAATTCAAACTGCAATCCTAATGGTAAGTGAAACTACAATCTGTGAAAAATATCATGGTTTGTGCCACAAGTATCAGAACTTGGAGGGTCTGAATAGAGATATAATTAATACATTTCCTATTACAATTCAGACAAATGCACACACTGTAGTTATACTGCATAACAACCACTGAAATCTTTGGCAAAACCGAAAATCATTATTTTTTCATAGCAGTCTACTTTCTCATTTTTCATCTCCTCCCCTCACAGCTAAAACTACTTTAAAATCAGAAAATTCCATGCTGGAATGGAAGAAGAAACAGAGAATATGAAATTAAAAAAAAAAATCTGATAGTGGGAGAATTTGGAGTGGAGGAGAGGTGGAGTACAGAGGCAAGGAGAGGAGAGATAGTGTCTTTGGAAGGGATGGGGAGGAAATACAAATATATTCAGAGGATGATGAAGAGGGGATGAAGGAAGAAGAAGGAGGAGGAAAAGGGGATGTTACTGCATTGCACGTCTCCAATTCTTGGAGGTGGCAGGTGCAATTGTTTCCTTATATGGCAGCTTTTCGATATGGAGGTCTGCAGAGGTCACTATGATGGATTATATGCAACATGCAGCTACAACATGATATAATAATGACCTGAGCACCCTGCCTGAGTCGGGGAGAGAGGCCAACCTCTGCTGGAGGAGGAACAATGGCAGGCACTGAACTGCAGTGGAGATGGCAAATACCAGCACCTCCCCCAGGAGAAGCAGAGCCAGGAGTGGGTGTGCTTAGCACAGATCCCTTCTCTTTGAGTGGGAACATGTATTCTCTGCTATGCAGCACCATAGGGTCCATGACTCAGTCCATAGCTGAGTGATGGGGGGAGAGAGATGCCCTCTAGGGGGAAAAGGAGGGCCCTAGAGGAGGGAGAGGATGTCCTTAAGGATAGAGAGAAGTTTTTTTTCTTCCTGTCCTCATGCTGCTGAGAACTGTATCTCCATATGTTCCAAATCTGACCTTGAAGTTGTCACTGTGATGGGTTGGATCACAGAGACCCACTTGGGAACTGCCAACTGATGTGCCAAGACTACTTCTGCCCCTGCTTTCCCTGCCAGCCTGGGAATCCAGCACTCGGTCTTGCTGAGCCAGACATGCCAGTCTGCTCTAACACAGACCCAGAGTCTGAACCACATGCTCCAAAGCTGCAGACTTAACTGAAAGCAATTTAAGAAGTGTTCCTATCTTTAACACTCAGATGCCCAACTCCCAATGGAGTCCAAACCCCAAATAAATCTATTTTACCCTGTATAAAGTTTACCCTGTTTAAACTCATGAATTGTTCGCCCTCTATAACACTGATAGAGAGATATGCACAGCTGTTTCCCCCCCGCCCCAGGTATTAATATATACTCTGGGTTAATTAATAAGTAAAAAGTGATTTTATTAAATACAGAAAGTAGGATTTAAGTGGTTCCAAGTAATAACAGAACAAAGTAAATTACCAAGCAAAATAAAATAAATCACGGAAGTCTAAGTCTAGTACAGTAATAAAACTGAATACAAATAAAATCTCACCCTCAGAGATGTTTCAATAAGTTTATTTCACAGACTGGATGCCTTCCTAGTCTGGGCACAATCCTTTCCCCTGATACAGCCCTTGTTCCAGCTCAGGTGGTAGCTAGGGAAATTCTCATGATGGCTGCTTCCTTTGTTCTGTTCCACCCACTTATATATCTTTTGCATACGGCGGGAATCCTTTGTCCCTCTCTGGGTTCCCACCCCCTCCTTCTCAATGGAAAAGCACCAGGTTAAAGGTGGATTCCAGTTCAGGTGACATGTCACTGTAAGACTTCATTCCCCACTTGCCAGCACACAGGTATACAGGAAGACTTACAAGTGAAACAGAGCCATCTACAGACAATTGTCCTGGTTAATGGGAGCCATCAAGATTCCAAACCACCATTAATGGCCCACACTTTCCATAATTACAATAGGCCCTCAGAGTTATCTTTTATATTTCTAGTTTCAGATATAAGAGTGATACATTTATACAAATAGGATGACCACACACAGTATGTTGCATATAATCTCACTTCTTCAGACTTGCATCTGAAGAAGTGAGGTTCTTACCCACGAAAGCTTATGCTCCCAATACTTCTGTTAGTCTTAAAGGTGCCACAGGACCCTCTGTTGCTTCACACACAGTAGATTATAAGCTTTGTAATGATACCTTACAAGAGACCTTTTGCATGAAGCATATTCCAGTTACATTATATTCACAGTCATTAGCATATTTTTTATAAAATCATATAGAGTGCGTCACAGTCACATGCGGGATAGTTTGTTATTTTAGTGTCCGAGGAAAAAGGACTGTCTGTCAAAGGTGATCTGGAAAGGGACAAAGCTAGGCTTATTTCCTTTTCAGTTTTTTCAAGACGGAGAAAGTAGGTTTGAAATGTTTTTTTCCCCTTCTTCTCCCTTCTTCTGCTTATACTTTTGCATTAAAACCTCTTCCAGCCAAGGCAGGACACTCTGCGTTTTATGGAGAACTGGTGAAATAATTACATCACAAAAGCTGAGACAGTAAACACTGAGTTTTGGAAAGGAAATACGTTTTTTTTATTTTGAATGTTTAAAACTTGTTTGTTTTTGAAACGCCTGTTTAAGTTAAATGACTAGGCAAACTTTGGGAGAAAGGAAATCTTAGTAAAAGGGTTTAGAAACTCACTAAATGCTCTCTGAGACTCCAGCAAATACATTAGCAAACACAGGGAGGCCAGAGATGACTTTATTATTATTCAATATTACTCATGTTTACTGTGGTCCTGCCTAATGGCCATCCAAGAATGGGGCCCCATTGTTCTCCACACTGCACAAACACAGACAACAGATGTTACTTGACCCAAGGAACCGACAATCTAACTAGTCCAGACAAACACATTGTGGGGGAAGAGGTATTACAAACAACAGTGGAATGGCAGCAAATGGCATGTTAGTGCCACGATTTTTTTTCTTTTCTTTCTCTCTTTTTCAAAGGGAATCAGCTAAAAGTAAAGGGATGGGGATGTTAAAAGGAGGGGATTGAGGGAGATAAGGCAGGGGAATAGAAGAGGATAAAAGTGGAGAGAGGAGCAGTGAGTTTGAGGAGCAGAGGATGTGAGGGAGGAGACAGGAAGGGATTGAAATGAACAGAAGTCAGCACAAAACATCCTCTTCCTCCTCCTCCTCCCCTTTTTGGTGTAGAATTAGGCAGCCTTTGAGCACACCTACAGCATTGGACTGACAGCACATTAGGCAGAGCAATGCCTTGTCCATGGCTCGCCCTGGGGTTTAGGAAGGAGGAAGGCATCTGGGAACGTCAAGTGAGGCAGCCATGCACACTTCCAGAGGCAGAAACAAACATTTGGGGAATTTTTACTGCAATAATAATAATATGGGTATTGAGTGAATTTAGGCACCTCCAGGGTTCAGCAGCAGCCAAACAGTATGTTCGTGGACTGCAGTGTCCCCTGAGAGCAGGACTTAGACACCTAAGTCTAGGTAGAGGTGCCTAAGTCCAGTACTGACAAAACATGTTCGTTAGGATGTTAGCTAGCATATTTTAAGAAACACTTTTAAATCTGTTGAACACACATTTTTAGGTAAATAAATAAAATAAAGTTCCTGGTCCTGCGAGCAGATGATTAACTTGATTACTCTGAGTACTCCCATTGGAAGCAATTGAAGTTGAGCATATGCATAAGTGTTTGCAGGATTGAGAGTTGACACAGATGAAAGAGATGGCCTTTTTACGTTTGTGTTGCTCCATAAAGTGATATTACAGCTTCCTGTCTGGTGTAAATCTAATGTGAGCTGGTTGAGCAATGTTTTATATCTGAAATGGAAATATATTTCTTACAATATAGTATAATCACTGGTGTTTGTAATATTTCTTGTATGATTCTTCTACCACAGATTGGAGCCAGATACATACTCTCCTGGTTGTTATTCTGATAGTAGTTGTCCTGATCTTCATCATCTCTGCCATCAACCTGTCCATCAATTATAAACATGAGTATTGTGGTAAGAATTTGCACCTTAAAAAACTATTGATAGTAATAATATATTTTGAATACATTTAGGAACCGAGCAATAATTTTATCTAAACTTGTTTCTGTTGCTGGGATCACACATTTCTATAATGACAAATGGATTTGGATTACTAAATACCAACGACATGGCTTTGACAGTCATTCTTCTTCGAGTGGCCTCTGCATATTCCCACATGTAGGATCAAGTCACCTGTGCCAGGAGCTACCGTAATGTTTTGGAAGGCAGCGTCTGTTGGGGTTTCTCACACTTCTCTCCCCCCTCCCAGTGGTGTAAAAGGGGAGCAGCCCCAACTGCCCTTCAGCTCTTTCCTACCATGTAAAGTTCAGGGAGCTCCTATCAATCGCACACAGGACCCTCCATCCTGCTCTCATCGGCTTTCCTTCTTTCTGCCCTTTGGACGCAAATCTTATTTACAGTAGATCAATTGTCACTTGGTCTGATTTCCTATAGAAAAAGAAGAGAAAAGCAGATGCCCATCCAGAATGGGCTTTGTCTGGAGCTTCGGAATTGGGAGGGCTACCTTGCACACCCCTCATGTCCAGTCCATTGAAGTCTAGTCATCTGTAAGTCCAACATCCATATAAGGATCACCATCAAGGTCCCTAAATTTGACCTAGCAGGCTTCGCTATGAGGCAAAGTCTCAGCCAAACTAGGGCTGGTCACTCAGCTGCCTGCGGTGAGTCACCCCTCAGGCATGTGGCAGCAACTTATCACAAAGCGGAAACTGTGTCAGATGACCCCAGGCTCAGGTATTTTCACAATGGCAGCAGAGCTGCAGATGAGTCTGAGCAACAGCACTACCCAGCCAGGAACCCTCCTGCTGCTTCACGCTGCAACAGACTACAGTGACTCCCAAGCCTTGCACCTGCTCCTCCTCCTGCTCCTGCCACAGAGTTGCTTCAGCCCTGCCCTTGCCCTGGACTAGCCTTATTCCAGTCTCATCACGGACCTGCTCCAGCCTGGCCTCTGTCTTCTTATCCCCCCTAAATCCTGACACCTGGCTCTGGTCCTGATTCTCATTTGGCTGCAGACTCTGATCTCGGTTTTAACCCTGGTATGTCCTTAGATCGTGATTCCAGTACAACCCCTAGCCCAGGCCCAACATTAACCTGAGCTGTGACTCATGATCCAACCACTAGATAAGATTGTTGGAGGCAAAGCCTGATAACCTGGAGGAGGTTTAGGTTGGATATGGGGGAGGTTTAGGTTGGATATTAGGGAAAACTTTTTCACTAGGAGGGTGGTGAAACACTGGAATGGGTTACCTAGGGAGGTGGTGGGATCTCCTTCCTTAGGTTTTTTAAGGTCAGGCTTGACAAAGCCCTGGCTGGGATGATTTAGTTGGTGATTGGTCCTGCTTTGAGCAGGGGGTTGGACTAGATGACCTCCTGAGGTCTCGTCCAACCCTACTATTCTATGATTCTATATACCAGTCTAGTTTCTCGTTTTTCATTCCCTCCCCTTGCAGCTAAAACTGAATTTTCCACTTTAAAGTCAGAAAACTCCATTTTCGAATGGAAGCAGAAACAGAGAATCTGATATTTAAAAATTCTGACAGTGGGAGAATTTGGAGTGGAGAAGAGGTGGAGTACTGAGGCAAGAAGAGGAGAGATGGTGTCTCTGGAAGGGATAGGGAGGAAATACACAGATATTTGGAGGATGATGAAGAGAGGATGAGAGAAGAAGGAGGAGGAGGCGGCAAAGGAGATATAACTGGATTGCATGTCTCCAATTCATGGAGGTGGCAGGTGTAATTTTTTCTTTTTAATCAGGCACCTTTTCAATATGGAGCTGTGTTGAGGTTCTGATGATGGATTATATGCAAAATGCAGCTACCACATGATATAGTAAAACCCTGAGCACCCTGCCTGAGCAGGGGACAGAGGCCATCCTCTGGTGGAGGAGGAACAATGGCAGGCACTGGACTGGGGTGGACATGTCAAATACCAGCAGCTCCCCCAGGAGAAACAGAGGCAGGAGTGGGTGTGCCCAGCAGAGATCCCTTCTCTTTGAGTGGGATCATGTATTCTCTGCTATGCAGCACCACAGGATCCATGCCTAAACCAACAGCTGTGTGATTAGTGGGAGAGAGGTGCCCTCTAGCGGGACAGGAGGGCCCTTGAGGAGGGAGACCGTGTCCTTAAGGGTAGAATGAAGTTTTTTTCTTCCTGTTCTCAGGCTGCTGAGAACTGTCTCTCCATCTGTTTCAAATCTGACCTTTTCACATGTTGGATACTTTGTTGTTTTAGTATCATAGAAAAAGGACAGTCTGTGAAAGGTGACATGCAAAGGGATAAATCATAGAATCCTAGGACTGGAAGGGACCTCGAGAGGTCATCTAGTCCAGTCCCGTGCACTCATGGCAGGACTAAACATTATCTAGACGATCTCTGGCAGGTGTTTGTCTAACCTGCTCTTAAAAACCTCCAATGATGGAGATTGCAGCATGATGATCTAACACCTTTGACAGTGACAGGTCCCTTGTTTAGTGTTTTGGGAACAGTGAAGCCCCTGGATATGCCCAGGTCAGTGGAGTCTGGTACTGTGGTCTGCACTCTGCAATATTTGGAGAACTGCTGATTCTGTGTCTAACATACTGGTGTGACAAACTGACCTAGCTTGCAGGTCCTCACAACACTGGAAGGGGGAAAACACATTACAAGTGTCTGATCAGATCTGGGATGGGGGATCACTGAGTTATAGAATGGTGTCTTAACATGGTACTTCCTGTCTGGCCATTTTGAGATGCAAAGGCTTGGTATCTTGCTTGTGAGGGTTTTTTTCCCTTTCTGATGTTTCTTCTAACAGACCCTCATCCTGAAAGTTAAAGAAGAAAGAAAGAAATCCATTCTTAGATTCTCTTACTTTCAGCATCTTGCTAGCCAATTTATTCAGTTCTAGACCTTTCAGTTCCCTGGATTCTAGGAGGTTTCCCATCCCATCCCTAAGTACTTAGGGCCATATTTTCAAAGGTTTAGGTGCCTAATTATGCAAATAGGCACGTAGTGGGACTTTCAAAAGTGCCCATGCACCTAACTTCAGGAATATGGGGCAAATCTCAATAGGTGCTTATAGTCATCTTTAGGCACCTAAACCTATGAAAATCTGACCCTAAGATGTCTAGCAGAAATTCAGTTGCCCAGGATTGGGTTTACAAGAATGCAGCTGCTGAAGATCTGACAGGCTGAGAACTGATGCCTGAATCAGAGGCTCTCGTAGGATGTGAGGTTGCTGTGCTCTCTTTCCCTCACCTCAGCTCTATTGATTCTGAGGCATGTCATGGATCCAAAGTTTTTTCCAGCTGCATGGTGTCTGTGGGAGAAGCAGGCCCCAGTTCTGGTGTCAGAGGATGACCAATGGCCCCCAAAAGGACTGCTTATTGGTTTCAAAACCTCTTTGCAAGGGAAAGAAGAAGTGCCTGAAACCACCTTCTTTTCTACAATGTGCATTTCCATGGCCCCCCAGAGAAGATACAGAGTGCTGTAGGTCTGCTTTTGATTTATTGCTGCACATGAAGGGTGATAGAAACACCTAGGGATGCCCATCCTTAAATGGAACAGTCAGGCGCAACATCGACAGGGCCTCAGTAACCCAGCTTCAGTTCCTCCTGTTTTGGAGGGAATCAGAGGCCTGCAAAGTCTTTGAAAAATAACTAATTAACTAGGCTGGAGCTCTTGTGGTCATGCCTAAAGGCAGAGACATCCATCACCTACACTTACTGCATGCATCCGACGAAGTGGGCATTCACCCATGAAAGCTTATGCTCCAATACATCTGTTAGTCTTAAAGGTGCCACAGGACTCTTTGTTGCTACTTACTGGTGTGTGAGGTTTGTGTCATGGCCACAATACAAATGAGGCTTGCCAGAGTGGGCAATAGATCTAGCTAGCATGGGACAAAATGCTGTCTGGCTGTGCTAACACCCTGAGGGCCTTGTACTCAGCTCTGGGATCCAGGAACAGAGCTCTGTTTGATTTCCAGAAGTGTTCCTGAGGCACTCTCCTCTCTGTGCCATGGGTGCCTCAAAACTACAAGCAGCAAGCACAATGAGAGTACGATCATTTTCATATATAGATCTGCCTCTCTGTACATGCTTCTGACAGGAGACCTCTACCTAAAACAGTACCCTCAGTTGGCCACTTGAAGAAGAAATACAGGTTACTTACTGTAAGGCAGTTGCAGCTGTCCCACTGTCCGTCTGGGAGGGAGGCCACTCCCCCTCACTAGAAGTCCTATGGAAGGGGACAGTTCAGGGGGAATTAGCACTGGGGTTCCTGCCACTCGGCAGGATAGCACAGTACTGCATCTAGCGGCCCTGGTCCTCCAACCAGGCGGGTCACCAAACAGTCAGAGGGCTCTAATCTACAATCAGGATAGAGCAGAAAAGTCTATAAGTCCCAGCCCTCAGGAAGGGTGGAGCTGCAAACACTTAGGAGGCTCTGGCCGATACTCAGGACAGAGCAGTAACAAGTCTATTAGCTCAGGCCCTCAAACAGCATGGGGCAGCAAAGTCTAGGAGGACAGGCCCTCAGACAGGGCAGGGCAGCAAACAATCGGGGGTCCTGGCTCTGGTGGACCACCGACAAACACAAGCCTCTTTGCCTATGATGAGGAGGCAATCACTCCAAGGCCCCTAGGCTGGGACGTGGTGGAGTTAGGTGGGCCCGTGTCCTCTTACCCCTGCCACTCCACCATGACCCAGCCCAGGGCCCCAACAGTGGTAGAGTGGTCTGCCGCTGGGTCAGCGGGGAAATCCAGCCGCAACATGCTGACCTGCAGTCAGTCAGCAACACAACCGAACTATACTCGGCTCCCCTGGGCTACTTCCTACACCATGGGCTACTTCCAACACTCCTGTTCGAGTGGGGTACCTGGGGTCCCGGGATCATAATCTGTCTCTCTGGGATAAACAGCTAATGGCAGCCCCAGCAACTCCTCAGTGTCTCCGGCGACCAGCAGCTCTGGCAGTGCCTCCAAATCGCGGGTGCTGCAGTGGTTGCTGTCAGGTTCAAGCTCCAGCAGTGGGGAAGAGACATACTTCTCCTCCAGTGGTTCTTTTCCAACTGAGCTGGAGAGCCTGCCTTTTATACTTCTTGTTCCTATCCCACCCCTCTGCTTCTGGGGGAGGAAGGTGGAGGTGTCCCAGCTCTGCCCACCAGGGAGTGGTTGAAGCTGTCCCTGGGTCCATCTGGAAGGGAGGCCATGCCCCCTCACTACACTAACCCATAACTGTTGTGCTCCAGGATGAGCTTCTGCATATTCACACTCTCCTACCACCTTCCCCACTTCTTTGAAGTCTCAGTTTAGGAATTCTCAAATTAGAGGAAGGAACTGAAGGAAGGCTGGGGCCATTTCCCCTTTGACACCATCAGAACCCTCCAGGATGGGAGGAAGAGATGGGGGTGGGTAACCCCAATGGACACTGCTCTCCAGAATATCCTGGTGGCTCATGATGAGTGTGAATATGCAGAGGCTCACTGCAAAGTACTCCAGTTATAAGTAAGTAACCCAAGTTGCTGAAATGCCGTATTTTAATGCTTGAGTGATGATAAAACAACAATGCAACTTCTCAGTGTCCCACGCTACATTGCCCAGGGCAGTGCTTGGGCTGCAGGAGGAATGCAACACCAGTCCATGAGGTTCAGTGCACTTCTCCACTGCATCAGTCCCACTCACAGGCTGGTGAGGGGTGAGGTATGAGGCGGGGATGGCCCAAAGCCTGAAAGTTGTGTCTGGTCCTTTTAATATGGTGCCAGAGGGAGATGGTTTGTTGAAACCTTTATGCCCACATAAGGGTGAGGCACAATGTGGCCTTTATTTTGTTTTGTGGAGTGGGTGGTTGGGTGTGTGAGTGCAGGGGGCAGAGCTAGAGATTAAAGGAAGAGGGAGGAAGAGACATCTTGCCAGACATTGTTTCTTTCAGTTTGGGAAAAGTTGGCAAGATGCTAAGCAAAGCATATTTTGAATTCAGTAAAGACAAGTGCAAAGTACTAGACTTGGGAAGGAAAAATTAAATGCACAACAACAAAATGGGGAATGACTGGCCAGGTGGTATTGCTGCTGAAAAGGATCTGGGGATTATATTCACTCATTCCATTTGTCATCCATTAATGTGGTGCGGCTGTGAAAAAAGGCTAATATCAGTTTGGAGTGTATTAGCAACAATGTTATATGTAAGACATGGGAAGTGATTGTTCCACTCTACTCGGCACACAGTGCTTTACTGAAGCAAGATAATAGTGCTCAGTGTCTTGAAAGACTGAGTTCTTAGTGACTTGCATGACATTCCAAAGAACACTGAAACTATCAATTTGGGGGTAACAAACTTGCTTTGTAAGAGGAGGATGACACTGCCATGAAATATGGTGTGTTCTTGTGTAGGGACTGTAGAAGTTATTTTAGGCTGAAGAAAAGGGCAGATTACGCTCTTTTTCTGTATCTTGTGTTTGGTAAATTGGATAAGAAGATCCTATATGGTACATGTGCTGAACAGTAACTGGAAAATGATCTGCATGCCTAGATTAAATACCTTATATCTTTTCTCTATTTCAGAAAATCACAGGAAACAGCATGATCCTGAAGCAGGTAAAAAATATTGTAGGCTAATCTAAAATATTAGCAAGTGTTAACTGCCATGTCATGTATAATATTTTTGTTTGATGATCTAGTGTGTATTGTCAAAAAAGGGTAAGCCTAGTGGCACAGGTCTGCCCAGACTGACACCCCCTGCAATGTAATCGTATCCTGTCAGCAGACAGGATACTGGGCTAGATGGACCATTGGTCTGACCCAGTATGGCCATTCTTCTGTTCTTAACTGGAGTTATTTATATTGAGGTCAACTGGGTTGTACAAGGAGTAAGGCAGGGGACAATTTATACATAAACATCAAAATCAATGGGATTATTCATGTTCTTAAAGTTTAGCCTGTGCTTAAATACCTTGCTGAAATTGGGGTCCTCAGTCTAAACACCCTCGAACTTTGGTTGGATAGGGAGTGCAAAAGCATTAAATGTATTTAAACAATACTGGAAAGTACATATAAAAATCTATGTTAAAAGGAAGTCATTTAGGTTGCAAAGTCAAACTGTTGAAAGTTAGACAATGCCAGATATACAGTTGCCTAGGGTTACCATATTTGAACATTCAAAAAAGAGGCCACTCCATGGGTGGGAGGAGGGGGTCTAACCTTCACTGTTGCAGCTGCCCTCCCGGATTTTAGATATTAAATTAGGGTTACCATACGTCCTTTTTTTCCCAGATGGCGACTTAAGAACCAAAAAGCCTGACATGTCCAGGAAAATACGGACGTATGGTAACCCTACCTAAAGTTCCATGATCAGCAAGATTTGAATCCTGAATCTTCAGAACCACAGCAGACTAACTCTGTTAGCTGGCAGCAGGAGAAGGATGTTATTCCAGAGGGCCAAGTTGAGGGGAGGGGGATCAATTGGGCCATGTGGTGGGTCTGGGGTGTCAATGGAGTGTAAAGCCAGCCCTGCAGCATCCCACTCATTCATGAGCTGGGTCATGTGGTAGTTCCTGACTCATATGCTGTTCCCAGAGGGAATCTGGCCACTAAGGACACATCCTTTCAGGGTGGGGACAGGCCTGCCCAGCTCACTCTGACCATAGCTAGATCTGCTCTGCCTCTGACAACTCCCAGCTATACCCAGCCGCCAGATGTCCTGATTTTATAGGGACAGTCCCGATTTTTGGGTCTTTTTCTTATATAGGCTCCTATTACCCCTCGCCCCCTGTCCCGATTTTTCACACTTGCTGTCTGGTCACCTTAACCCAGTGTAGGGTTTGGTGCTGCCACTTTGGCAGCAGCATGATTCTGGCCTTAAAATGTATCTGTTTAGTAATTATTTTGGGGTCTGGCAATATTTTCCTGAAGAACAAATATGAGAGAAAAGGAAATGGGGATTTTTGACAGTTTTGTTACATGTTTGAATTTTTAATAATAATATGAGATGTCAAATATCAAGCTCACATGGAATTTGTTTAGTCAAAGAATGCAGAAAGGAGGGTTTTATTCAGTACTCATCCAGTCTGAAAACTGGAGAAGTGACTGTAGCACAGTTTGCTCCTCGCTAACTCCCCAAACCCATTTTCTTATATCCTGTTCAGGACAAAAAATTCCTTTCCCAAAACTAATTTAACTGTGTGTTATGGTCCTGATATCCCAGTTTATGTAACCAATAAGCTAAAGACTGAGCCATTGTTGTATATGTTCAAGGTGTAGAGGTATACTTACTGTGACAACCGCTATTCTGAAGTTTTCCTGAATTTTTGTCATTTAAAATCCAAAATCTTGGACTAGCTTCTGAGATCAGTTACATAAATTCAGATATGGAGTTATTCCACTGACTGCAAAGTCTTTTTTTCTGGATTCAGAAAATTCAAATTGATTGAAGATTCTGTCTCTTGCCTCCAACTATAAAAACCTTACTCAGTTAGATAAAATAAAGGGCCCATTTTTTTAGTGTTTATTTCAGAAAACTGCTGTGCAGATAATTCTGTGGGACTTCCTCTATGTTTAAAATTGTCTAACACAGAGCAGAATCTGACCTACTTTTTTGTATTTTGAATGCTTTTTTTTTTATTATGTATGGAATTGTTCAGTAATATATCTAGCTAATCAACCTTTATTATTAGTTTTCCCAATTTAAAAACAAAAAGTAATGTATGAAAGATATTGTTCTTTCTCAGGCCAAAGCCTTGATGAAAACAGTAAGTTAGCATTGAATTCTGAGTACTTACCCCCCCCCCCAGCACAAAGGATTCAAGAGTCAATTTTTTTGAAATAAAAGCCTCTTGAAAACCTTATACATACACATGGCCATGAGTCATGCCTGCCTCCAAAATTGGAAGCGTGTCAGGATTTAAAAGCAGTGGAATTGCTGCTGTTCAACTGCATGGGAAGGAAGGCAAGTTATGTAACGACTAAGGCCCAGATTCACAAAGGTATTTAGGTGCCTACATCTCATTGATTTCGGTGGGAGTTGGGTGCCTAACACCCTTTCTGAACCTGGGCCTAGATTAACATATTTATAAATATTAAGGCCAAAAGGGACCATTAGACCATATAGTCTCATCTCCTGTATAACACAGGCCATAGAATTTCATCCAGTTACCCCTGTATTGAGTCCAGCAACTTGTGTTTGGCTAAAGCATCTTCCAGATGATTGACATGCTCTCTTCTGTCCTTATGTCCATGAGTCTATGAGAAAGGCTTCTATTCTTGATCTGAAGACATCAAGGGATGCATATTCCACACTTCTGTTGGGAATTTGATCTAACAGTTAATCACCCTCATGTTAAGAAATGTGTGCCTTATTTCTAATTTGAATTTTTCTGCCTTTAACTTCCAGCCACAGGTGCTTGTTATGCCTTTCTCTGCTAGATTAAAGACCCCTTTGTTGCAACATGGCCTAGTATATCTCTGTATAAGGTGACCAGATGTCCTGATTTTATAGGGACAGTCCCAATATTTGGGACTTTTTCTTATATAAACACCTATTACCCCCAGCCCTGTCCTGATTTTTCACACTTGCCATGGGGTCAACTCTGTCAGTGACTGGGACATGGGTGGTCGTGCCTAGTAATTGGAGCAGGCGTCACGTCCAGTGGTTGGAGCTGACATCAGTAGCTAGGAATCTGAGTCAAGAGTCAGAACTGGAGTCAGAGGTCAGGTGCCAGAGCCAAGGGTCACAGCTGGAATCAGGAGCTAGGAGTCAGAGTCTTGGGTCAGAACATGAAGACAGACCTCTTGTCTGATGCCTTTACTTGGTCTGAGGGATTTCACAATCCAACTGTGTACTTGCAGAGTTCCACCAAGATTGTGGGCGCTGAGTTAGATCCAAGAGGAGACTTAGACTCCGCATTGCAATGCCTCACTTTAAGCACCCTGCTGCCTAGTGCAATCCACAGTCATAACATAAGTGCTCAGACTCCTTGTACAATGCACAGAGAGAGGCAGGTGCCTAAAAAGGAATTCACGAAGTCAACATGCTGTGCTGCCTAAAGCAACCAGTAGGAATTGCTGAGGAAACATGTATGGCCTAAGCTTAACCCTCAAAGGGAAGTGGGTACTTAGGTCAGGTCAACTGCAGAAAGGATCCCTTTTTACTCTATATATCAGTAGTTAGAGCATTCACCCAGGATGTGAGAGATGTGGGTTCAAATCCCAATTCCATCTCACGTGGAGCAGTGATTTTACCCCATGTCTCCTTCCTCCCCTGAGCACTGGAGCATTCTGTTATGAGGGGCCTCTGAGGCTATGGCTACACTGGCGCTTTACAGCGCCGCAACTTTCTCGCTCAGGGGTGTGAAAAAACACGCCCCTGAGCACAGCAAGTTACAGCGCTGTAAAGCACCAGTGTAAACAGTGCCCCAGCACTGTTGAGGTGGAGTATCTGCAGCCCTGGGAGAGCTCTTTCCCAGCACTGGCGCGCGACCACAGTCGCACTTCAAAGTGCTGCTGTGGGAGCGCTCCCGTGGCAGCGCTTTGGAGTTTTGAGTGTAGCCACGGCCTTAGTGTCTACTATTAAAGGTTTTCCACTTTGTATGAAGTACTTAGTCATTGGATCAGGGACCAGAAATCAGGTCACCCACTTCCCAGGTCAGTGCCCCAACCACTGGGCTCTAGAGTCTCACTCACTCCTTGCTGCAGTGACTATTCAAGTATTTCATATACAGGTTGAAGAGGAGAGATTGAGATAAGAGCCCCCCACATAGTACCCTGTAGCCCAGTGGTTCAGGCATTTACCTGGGAGGTGGAAGACCTATGATCAAATCCCTGCTCCAAATGGGGTACTGTGGGATTTAAACCCAGATGTCCCATGTCTTGGGTGAGTGTGCTAAGTACTCCTGCGGGGCCTGATCTGGTAGGCCTGGTCTTGGACAACCTCTGAGATGGCCTAGCTGCTCTGGCCCCCCAGGAAAGATAGTGGGGGATCCCCTACCTTGAGCATCCTGCTAGGGCTTTGGTTTGAACTAGGCAACAGGCAACTGGTCTTAAGCTGCTTTGCACAGGCTCACCGGCCCAAAATTAGGCACCTAGAGGCATAGGCGCCGACTCTGTGGCTCCTCCCAGCGCTTCCCACTGCCTAACAGCTGTTTGGTGGTGCTTTGGACTTTCCGGGAGGGAGGAGGAGGAGCAGGGACGCAGCGGAGCACTCAGTGGAGGAGGCAGAGAAGAGGCAGGGCAGGGGCAGGGACTTGGGGGAAGGGGTGGAATGGGGACGGGGCGAGAAGAGGTGGGGAAGGGGCGGGGGGGTCAAGCACCCACCAGGCAAAGGGGAAGTTGGCGCCTATGCCTACAGATTTAGGCACAGGGCGTCAAATTCTTTGTAAGTGTGTGTGCCGGGGGTGAGGGGGGGAGGTGTGCCAGCATACAGAACATTGTATGTGATTATATTATATTGTGGAAGTCCAGGGAGGGCAAAAAGTGAAAGACAGACTGGGGCATAAAGACCTACAAAACCTGGGCAGGGGCAAACCAAAGACTTGGGGGGCACAATTGCCCCTTTACGCCATAGCAAATAATGCCTCTGATTAGACAGCAACTGAGTAGAGGTTTTGAGGATCCAAATCTTGAACTGAGGTATCTAAAGGGGCAGTTAGGCACCTAAATCCCTTTGTGGACCTAGCTTCTGGGCTTGTTTTTCAACCTCTTTGGGGAGAACCTGAGAGCAAAGAAGAACCACATGTATAGGCAAAGAGAATTTCTTAACCACAGTTGACTTTACTCTTAAAGGAGGCCTTAGAGTTACAGACTTTTGAAAAACAACAAACACCTGAAATTCAATCCTCAGAAGAGTCCTCACTACCCTGGGAGTCCTGGGTTTGGGCAGCATCCCTAAGGGAGTCCACATACTTCCTGCCTCCACTCTCTTCAGCTAGGTGTTCTGTTGTTCCTGACTACAAAAAAGCCCTTGGGCTTAGAGACTATTCCTCTTTTAAAACAGCCTCTGACACCTTTTTCTGCCTCTGCACTGCCTCCAGGGACTTTCCAGGCTCCACCCCTTATAAGCAGAGTAATTTAAAGTCACCGGGCTTGCTTCCAGCAGAACCATTGTCCCACTGGGATAAAGCCCATCAACCCTGATGGTTACTGCTTGATCTGTCACAGCTTTCCAGATATAGTGTGTCCACTATGTGTTAAATCTCTGATACAGAAGAGATACTCTAACCCAAAATTAATACAATCATAAATGGCCTTCACAAAACAAAGTGGAGTTCATCAGTTGACAAAGACATTCAAAGTAGAGCTGGCTGGGAATTTTGTACAAATCATTTTTTTTCATAGAAAGATGCCAATTTGTTGAAATTGTTCATGAAACAGGTTTGTATTCAATGACTCTCCAGGCTTGAAAAAAAGTTGAAAAAACAGTTTCAAAGTTGTCACAACATTCTGACATTTTCAAAACAAAATATTCCAGTTGAAATGATTTTTTTTTTCAAAATATAATCTAAATATACTAAAAAGGGGGCTTAAAAAAGAGAAAACATCAACATTGAAATGAAGCATTTCAATATTATTGAAACAAAATGTTTCAGTTGGCCTAAGCTGAATTTTTGTTTAGATTTTGACTTTTTGTCCCCATTTGAGGTGGGAAAAAGAAACTCTTTAAAGTATTCCAGGGATGGAAAATCTATTTTCCACCCAACTCTCATTCAAAGTCCTGGATTGATATGTGAAGGCTAACTCTTTGAACGTTCTAGCCACATCTTAAACCCTTACATAATAACAGTCTCTGATCCACACATAACTCTTGAGTACATTCCCTATATAAAGACTGTCTAGTTAGTGACCAAATTTCCGCAGATCATATCATGAGTGTGAAGGGACAGCACAAGAAGCATTTTGCCACCGGAAGCTTCCACTCTTGGGCTACATTCAATACGAAATGTCATAGTTGCAGTGCAGCCAACCAGTACAACAAACTGTAAAGGAATATCGAGGAGTCCGGTGGCATGTTAAAGACTAACAGATTTATTTGGGCATAAGCTATCGTGGGTAAAAAAAACCACTTCTTCAGATGCATGGAGTGAAAATTACAGATACAGGCATAGATATACTGGCACATGAAGAGAAAGGAGTTACCTTACAAGTGGAGAACTAGTGTTGACCAGGCCAATTCAGTAAGGGTGGATGTGGTCCACTCCCAATAACTGATGAGGAGGTGTCAATGCCATGAGAGGGAAAATTGCTTTTGTAGTGAGCCATCCAGTCCCTATTCCAGCCCAAATTAATGGTGTTAAGTTTGCAAATGAATTGTAGCTCTGCAGTTTCTCTTTGAAGTCTGTTTTGAAGGTTTTTTTGTTGAAGGATGGCTACTTTTAAATCTATGAAAAAAATTTCACCATTTGTGAGTGAAGCAGTATTAAAACCTGATTTTGTTTGTGTACAGACAAACATAACATGACATAGGGTGATAGTTTAAAATGATCAAGTAGGAGTTAGGTACCCAACTACCAATATCTTTTAGTGGGAGTTGGGCACCTACCTTCCCTCTGTGCCTTTGAAAATGTCCCTAAATTTTTATCGTATTTAATTGCCTTTAGCTAATTTGGTCTATTTCATGCTTTTCAGGGCAATTCAAAGTACTACATAAACTTAAGCGCCTGAGTCATGTTTGTGAGTGAGGCACAGATTTAAATCCTGATTTTGTTTGTGCACAAACTTAAACATAATATGGTATATTAGAGGTCACTGCAGATGACACTAAACTGGGAGGAGTGGTAGATATGCTGGAGGTTAGGGATAGGATACAGAGGGACCTAGACAAATTAGATGATTGGGCCAAAAGAAACGTGATGAGGTTCAACAAGGACAAGTGCAGAGTCCTGCGCTTAGGATGGAAGAATCCCATGCACTGCTACAGACTAGGGACCGAGTGGCTAGGCAGCAGTTCTGCAGAAAAGGACCTAGGGGTTACAGTGGACAAGAAGCTGGATATGAATCAACAGTGTGCCCTTGTTGCCAAGAAGGCTAACAGCATTTTGGGCTGTATAAGTAGGAGCATCAGACCAGCAGATCGAGGGACATGATCATTCTTCTCTATTCAGCATTGGTGAGGCCTCATCTGGAGTACTGTGTCCAGTTTTGGGCCCCACACTACAAGAAGGATGTGGAAAAATTGGAAAGAGTCCAGTGGAGGGCAACGAAAATGATTTGAGGGCTGGAGCACATGACTATGAGGAGAGGCTGAGGGAACTGGGATTATTTAGTCTGCAGAAGAGAAGAATGAGGGGGGATTTGATAGCTGCTTTCAAGTACCTGAAATGGGGTTCCAAAGAGGATGGATCTAGACTGTTCTCAGTGGTACCTGATGACAGAACAAGGAGTAATGGTCTCAAGTTGCAGTGGGGGAGGTTTAGGTTGGATATTAGGAAAACCTTTTTCACTAGGAGGGTGGTGAAGCACTGGAATGGGTTACCTAGGGAGGTGGTGAAATCTCCTTCCTTAGAGATTTTTAAGGTCAGGCTTGCCAAAGTCCTGGCTGGGTTGATTTAGTTGGGGATTGATCCTGCTTTGAGCAGGGGGTTGGACTAGATGACCTCCTGAGGACCCTTCTAACCCTGATATTCTATGATTCTATGAGATGATATTTAAAAAGGCACAAGTAGGAGTTTGGGCACCCACCTGTCCTTTGTACCTTTAAACATCTCCCCCTAATTTTTATTTTATTTAATTGCCCTTAACTAATTTGATCAATTGCAGGTGGTTAGAGACCTGATTTTGTTTTTCCTTTTCATGCTTTTGTATCAGAGCATTTTGTAACATCATCTCCAGATGATTTAAACTGATTAAAGGTTTTCTGATTTTGCAGGACCACGCCTGGAGGAACATAGTAAGTGTGTTTGCTTCTGAAAATCTGAGAACAGCTCTACAATCAGGGGGATTTGGGGAAATGTTTTCAGTCTTTATCTTTCCTTGCAATGTGTCTGACCAATTCACAAACCTCTGCACAGGGAAGATACATTTTAAGGCATCATTTCCTGAGATTTGTGTGTCCTCAGCTCCCACTGATTTCAGTGAATGATGTGGGTATCCCACTCATCACAGTATTAGTGCTTTGAGCCCATTTTGCTCCACTTATTCACACGAGTATTCTTTAGAGGTGGTTGAAAAGTCAAGGTCCCCCCCCTCCAAAAAACCCCCAAAATATTCCAGCTGAAATGAGTTTTCATTTCAAAATGTAAGGTAAATACACTAAACATGGGTTAAAAAGGAAGAAAAGGTCAAAATTGAAATGAAATATTTCAAAATTATTGAAACAAAATATTTCAGTTGACCTGAGCTGAATATTTTGGTTTGGTTTTGGCTTTTTGTTATGTAAATATTTTCAAGATTTTGGCCCCACTGAAGTGGGAAAAACATCAAACTCTTGAAAATATTCCAGGAATGGGAAAAATATTTTTCACCCAACTCTAATTCAAAACTCTGCACTGATATGTGAAGGGTAACTCTTTGAACTCTCAAATCACCTCCTAAACCCCATACATAACAACAGCATCTGATCCACACATAATCCTTGTGTAGGTTCCCAGTATAAAACCTGCCTAATTAGGGACATAATTTCTCCAGACCCTATCATGAGTGTGGCGGGACAGCACAAGAGGCCTTTTACCACTGCCCCTCCTCAGCACCGAAAGTCTCAACTCTTGGACTAGATTCAGTAACTGTCCCTGAGAAATGTCATAGTTGCAGTGCAGCCACCTGGTACAAAGAACTGTAAAGGACTACATTGGTTTAGGGGGTCTCTGTGACAGATACAATGTGGGGTAGCTGACTCTAAGTCCCCCTTCAGCAGTCTCTAGTGCAGAGGTTACGTTGCTTCAGGGCAGATGGGGCCATAGCTGGGGCATTCCTATAATCTGGCTATTCTCATATAGTGCAACCATACATAGGGGCTGTTATAGTCAAAGTGCAATTTAGAGCAGCCCTCAAGGCTGCTCTAACCTTCATCAGGGACTGAACCAGCAGCCCTGGAATTGTTGGAGGTATAAGCGAGTTTACACTCTTTTAATCTTTTGCCCATCTTGACATTGCTGAAGGCTGAAGTAATAAATTTCACACTCATCAGCGTTATTCAAATTACTACACAAACTTAAGGGGCTGAGTTATTTTTGTGAGTGAGGCACAGATTTAAATCTTGATTTTGTTTGTGTACAAACTTAACTATAACATGAAATAGTAGAGGTGATATTTTAAAAGGCACAAGTAGGAGATAGGCACCCAACTTCCAATTTATTTCAATGGGACTGAGGCACTAAACTGTGTGCCTTTGAAAATCTCCCTCTAATTTTTATTGTATTTAATTGTCCTCAACTAATTTGGTCAATTACAGATAGTGAGAGACCTGATTTTGTATTTTCATTTAATCCATTATCAGAGAATTATTTAACATCTCTAGATGATTTAATCTGATTAAAGATTTGCTGATTTTTGCAGGACCACTCCTGGAGGAATGTAGTAAGTGTCTATTGCTTCTTAAAATCTGAGAAGAGCGCTACAATCAGAGGCATATTGATGTTGCTGTTACTTGAGAAATGTTTTCAGTCTTTATCTTTTGTTACAATGTGTCTGACAAAGTCACAAACTACTAGACGGGGAAGATACATTTTAAGACTCCATCTCCTGAGATGGTGGGTGTCCTCAGCACCCACTGATTTCCCACACATCACAGTACTGAGTGCTTTGTGCCGTTTATACTCACTTTACCACATGAGCTAGTTGAAAAGTCAAGGACTTTTTCCCCTCCAGAAAAAAAAAATCAAGCAAAATAAAACCTTCAATTCCAATCTCAATGAACATTGTCCTTCTCTGTGCTTTTCCAATTCTAATATATCTTTTTTGAGATGCGATGATCAGAACTGCACACAGTATTCAAGGTGTGGGCGTACAATGTATTTTTATAATGGCTTTGTGATATTTTCTGTCTTATCTATCCTTTATTAATGATTCCTAACATTCTGTTAGGTTTTTTGACTGCCACTGCATATTGAGATGTTTTCAAAGAACTATCCAAAATGACTCCAAGATCTTTTTCTTGAGTGGTAACAGCTAGTTTAGATTCCATCATTGTCTATGCATAGTTGATTTATGTTTTCCAATGTACATTACTTGGCATTTATCAACACTGAATTTGATCTGCCATTTTGTTGCCCAGTCACCCAGGTTTGTGAGATCCCTTGTTAACTCTTTGCAGTCTGTTTTTGGATTTTTTCGGAATAATTTTGTATTGTCTTCAGATTTTGCCACCTCACTGTTTACTCCTTTTTCCAGATCATTTATGAATATGTTGAACAGCACTGGTTCCTGTACAGATCCCTGGGGGACACTATGTACTTCTCTCCAGTCTGAAAAATTACCATTTATAATTACCTTTTGTTTTCCATCTTTTAACCATTTATTGATATATGAGAGTGACCACTTAGTTTGCTTAAAAGCCTTTGGTGTTAGACCTTGTCAAAAACTTTTTGAAAGTCCAAGTGTAACCCACACATCTCCTGGGTGTGGTGTTCTGTCCCATCTAGTGGCACCAAGACCACTTAATGAGAGAGATAAAATGAGTTTGCTTTACAGCCTTAGCTAATAGCCAGATGTCTTTTAGCTAATGCGATAGAGTCTCATGCACTAAGCTCTAAACATGCCCAGTTTGATCCTGCCTGCCAACAACCGGGGTCTGTCAGTGTTACACAAGTATACTATATCCACACGTTTGTTGACCCCCTCAAGGAATTCTAATAGATTGGTGAGGCATGATTTCCTATTAAATAAACCCATGTTGACACTTCCTCAAGAAATCATGTTCATCTAGGTCTCTGATAATTCTTTTATTAACTTGAGTTTCAACCAGTTTGCCTGGTAATGAAGTTAGGCTTATTGGTCTGTAATTGCTAGGATCTCCTCTGGGGCCTTTTTAAAAAATTGGTGTGACATTACCTATCCTGCAGTCATCGGGTATAGAAGCTAATTTAAATGTCAGGTTTCATACCACAGTAGTAGTTCTGCCATTTCATAGTTGAGTTCCTTGAGATCTCTTGCTCAAATACTATCTGGTCTCGGTGACTGATTACTATTTAATTTGTCAGTTAGTTTCAAAACTTCCTCTACTGATACCTCAATCTGGGACAGTTCCTCAGATTTGCCACCTAAAAAGAATGGATCAGGTGTGAGACTCTCCCTCACATCCTCTGCAATGAAAATCAATGCAAAGAAAGCATTTAGCTTCTCTGCAATGGCCTTATCTTTCATGAGTGCTTATTTGTCACCTCCATCATTCACTGACACCATTGATTGTTCTGCAGGCTTCCCAGTTCTAATGTACTTTAAAAAATTGCTGTTAGTTTTTGAGTCTTTGGCTAGTTCCTCTTCAAATTCTGTTTTCACCTGCCTAATGATACTTTCACACTTGACTTGTCAGAGTTTATGCTCCTTTCTATTTCCCTTAGTAGCATTTAACATCCGATTTGTAAAGGATACTTTTTTGCCTCTAACCACATCTTTTACTTTGTTGTTTAGCCATGGTGCCTCTTTTTGGATCCTCTTACATTTTTTTTGTAATTTGGGGTATAGATTTAATTTGAGCCTCTATTATGGTGTTTTTAAAAGTTTCCATGCAGGTTGAAGGCATTTCACTTTTGTGACCCTACCTTTTAATTTCCATTTAAATATCTTCCTCATTTTGGTGTAGTTCCCCTTTATGAGATTCAATACTGCTGTAGTGGGCTTCTTTGGTGTTTCTCCCCCACAAGGAAGTTAAATTTAATGATAATATGGTTCAGTTCAGCTATATTCACCTCTTGGACCAGATCCTGTGCTCCACTTAGGACTAAATCAGGAATTGCCTCTCTCATTGTGGGTTCCAGGACTAGCTGCTCTAAGAAGCAGTCATTGATGGTGTCAAAAAACTTTATCTCTGCATCCTGGCCTGAAGTGACATGTACCCAGTCAATATGGGGATAGTTGAAATTCTCCATTATTACTGGGTTTTCTATTTTTGTAGCCTCTCTTATCTCCTGGAGTATTTCACAATCGCCATCAAAATCCTGGCCAGCTGTTTGGTAGTATATCACTACTGCTATATTTTTATTATTCACACATGGAATTTCTATCCATAGAGATTCTATGGTACAGTTTTATTCATTTAGGGTTTTTACTGTATTTGACTCTATGTTTTCTTTCACATATAGTTCCACTCCCCATCATGACCGACTATATATTTTGTACCCTGGTATTATCATGTTCATCTGATTATCATCATTCAACCAAGTTTCTGTGATGCCTATTATATCAATATCCTTGTTTAACAACAATCACTCAAATTCACCCATCTTAGTATTTAGACTTCTAGCTTCTGTATACTCACATAATAGAGATTGTCCCTTAACACTGGATATTGCTGTAACTACATAACCTGAGCACTGGATAATAGAAAATTCCATATGAACAAACTTGGTGTATGGTGACTCAGACTTCTCTGCTGCCAGCTAGCCTGTGCAGGAACAACAGACCCATAAAGATGAACAGCTTCAGTTCTCCTGCATGAAGGGACAGGCAACAGAAATGCTATATAGTGGACTCCTCAACCCTGCTTCTTGTGGGGCGCTTATGTGTTGCAGCTCTCCCCGCAACAATGAGGAAAGGGTGGGTTGAATAGGGGGGTGCTTACCCTGTCTACAAACTGCAAGGATCCTCTGGCTAAACTGAATTGATGTGAGATAAGCAGCATGCCACTGGAACAGCTCAGAACACACTGCCACAAAGTTAGATGGAGGGGAAAAAGCTTAGTTGGTTTCTAGAAAAGGATTATATCCTTACATGAATAGCAATATTTCTCAAACAATGGTCCCTAAAATTAGTTTTCTATATAAGCAATTACTGTGATTGCTTATATAGAAAACAGCTGTTAGGCTGTTATTTGATTGCTATTGGGAGGAGAGGTGTCCATGGGACAATATCTCCATGAAGATGTGGATTGCACTATGAAAAAGTTTTATAACCACTGATTAAAAAAAGTATCCACAGTTACATTAGTTAGGATAAAAATGTACACAGAGTATAAACTGTCTTGCTTCAGGGCAAAAGCCAAATGCTCACTGAAATTTGGGAAGAAAATTCCCATATGGGCATGTTTATTCCATTATGTCCAACAGGGTTTCTTTCTTATACATTCCTCTGAAGCATCAGGTGCTGGCCACAGAATGGACCCCTTATGTGATCCAGTCTAGCAAGACCTGGGTTGCTATCTGTAAGCAGGGGAATAGTTCCACCCTTGTGGGGAACTTTTCTGGCAACCCGGGTGCAATTAACTAGCGAAAGGATCTGAGTCCTCATTCCCCTTACCTGGAGGCCTGCCTTATCTTGAGGACTCAGCTTCCACTCTCCTATGCAGCAGAGTCCTTGTAACCCCAAAAAGGCTGGGGCCAGCATTCCTGGGAAGCTCAACCCCCAATCTTGTCATGGTCACTTAGGACAGGGACTGGAGTATCCTCATACCTGGGTGCTCTCTCCACACCAGATGCTTTCTTGACCTGCTTATCATTACATATAGTTCAAACCAAATACAATTCATTAAACAAGTGTAAGAAAAATATGGGAAAAATGGAAAAGGTTAAAGGAACAAGGGACCCCATCCTGTGAACACAGGGAACACCTTAAACAGCTGTCTGTTTACATAAGGAAAGTTCATAGTCCATTCTTCACAATCATAGAATCATAGTAGATTAGGGTTGGAAGAGACCTCAGGAGGTCATCTAGTCCAACCCCCTACTTGAAGCAGGACCAAACCCAACTAAATCATCCCAGACAAAGCTTTGTCAAACCTGACCTTAAAAACGTCTAAGGATGGAGATTCCACCACCTCCCTAGGTAACCCATTCCAGTGCTTCACCACCCTCCTAGAGAAATAGTTTTTCCGAATATACAACCTAGACCACCACCACTGCAACTTGAGACCATTGCTCCTGGGTCTGTCATCTGCCACGCCCGAGAACAGCCTACCTCCATCCTCTTTGGAACCCCCCTTCAGGTAGTTGAAGGCTGCTAACAAATCCCCCCTCACTCTTCTCTTCTGCAGACTAAATAAGCTCAGTTCCCTCAGCCTCTCCTCTTAAGTCATGTGCTCCAGACCCCTAATCATTTTCATTGCCCTCTGCTGGACTCTCTCCAATTTGTCCACATCCTTTCTGTAGTGGGGGAGGGGTCCAAAACTGGATGCAATACACCAGATGTGGCCTCACAGTGCTGAATAGAGGGGAATAATCACTTCCCTCGATCTCCTGGCAATGCTTCCCAATATGCTGTTAGCCTTCTTGGCAACAAGGGCACACTGTTGACTCATATCCAGCTTCTCGTCCACTGTAACCCCTAGGTCTTTTTCTGCACAACTGCTGCCTAGCCACTCAGTCCCTAGTCTGTAGCAGTGCATGGGATTCTTCTGTCCTAAGTGCAGGACTCTGCCCTTGTCCTTGTTGAAACTCATCTGATTTCTTTTGGCCCAATCCTCCAATTTGTCTAGGTCACTGTGGACCCTTTCCCTACCCTGCAGCATATTTCCTCTCCCCCCAGCTTAGTGTCATCTGTGAACTTGCTGAGGGTGCAATCCATCCCATCATCCATTAATGAAGATGTTGAACAAAACTGGCCCCAGGACAGACTCCCCGGGCACTCCGCTTGATACTGGCAGCCAACTGGACATCGAGCCGTTGATCACTACCCATTAAGCCTGAAGATCTAACCAGATTTCTATCCACCTTATAGTCCATTCTTCCAAACCATACTTCTTTAACTTGCTGGCAAAAATACTGCTGGAGACCATATCAAAAGCTTTGCTAAAGTCAAAGTATATCAAGTCCACTGCTTTCCCCATATCCACAGAGCCAGGTATCTCATCATAGAAGGCAATCAGGTTGGTAAGGCATGACTTGCCCTTGGTGAATCCATGTTGACTGTTTCTGATCACCTTCCTCTCCTCCAAGTGCTTCAAAATGGGTTATCTGAGGACGTGTTCCATGATCTTTCCAGGGACTGAGGTGAGGCTAACTATTGCAACAAAGTTCCTCCACTATCTTGGTGGGTCCTGTGCTTTTTGGCGGATTTTCTTGCCTCAGAGATTCACCATGTGGGTTGGGGAACAGCCCAGAGACCTTCCCCTCCAGTAGAACCCACAGTCCAGGTCAATTGGGAGGTTTGGGGGGAACCCGGTCCCACCCTCTACTCCGGGTTCCAGCCCAGGGCCCTGTGGACTGCAGCTGTCTAGAGTGCCTCCTGGAACAGCTGCACGACAGCTACAACTCCCTGGGCTACTTCCCCATGGCCTCCTCCCAACACCTTCTTTAGCCTCACCACAGGACCTTCCTCCTAATGTCTGTTAATGCTTATACTCCTCAGTCCTCCAGCAGCACATCCTCTCACTCCCAACTCCTTACACCCACACCTCACTAACTGGAGTGAGAGCCTTTTTATACCAGGTGTCCTGATTAGCCAGTCTGTCCTAATTGATTCGAGCAGCTTCTTCTTAATTGGCTCCAGGTGTCCTAATTAGCCTGCCTGCCTTAACTGGTTCCAGCAAGTTCCTGCTTGTTCTGGAACTGCCCCTGTTACCTTACCCAGGGAACAAGGAGTTACTTAATCTGGGACTAATATATCTGCCTTCTACCACTCTTCTGTAGCCATCTGGCCTTACCCTGTCACACTATATTTGCCTTTTTCCAATCATCCGAAACCACCTCCGATCACCATAAGTTTTCAAAGATAATGTCCAATGGCTCAGCAATCACATACGCCAACTCCGTCAGCACCCTCGGATGCATTGCATCCAGCCACATGGACTTGTGCATGTCCAGCTTTTCTAAATAGTCCTTAACCTGTTCTTTCACCGCTGAGGGCTGCTCACCTCCTCCCCATGCTGTGCTGCCTGGTGCAGCAGTCTTGGAGCTGACCTAGTCTGTCTAGACCGAGGCAAAAAAAGCATTGAGTACTTCAAGCTTTTCCACATCATCTGTCACTAGGTTGCCTGACCCATTCCGTAAGGGTCCCACACTTCCCCTGACCTTCTTCTTGTTGCTAATATACCTGTAGAAACCCTTCTTGTTACTGTTACCAGCTTTTCCCATTGCTTTGGGATATGCTCATTTATTAGGGTTACTCTTCTGGGGTGGGGGGAATGCTGTACTTCTATCAATGTACTGCTTGTGTCACTTGTGTTTGCAAAAGGAGCTCTACTTCTCCCTGCTGCAAGTTCCCTCTCAATGGAGCTATCCTGCAGCCCCAGAAGCAGACGAATACACACACATTAACTGAGCACGTCTGAGAGGACCAGGTTAATCAGCACTCTCAAGCTGACCCCTTATATGTCCCTGGACTCAATAGGCTGGGTCGAGCAGCACTTCCAAGTTGTCACCCTCATATGCCACGCAGGGCCGGCTCCAGGCACCAGCTTTCCAAGCAGGTGCTTGGGGCGGCCACTTCGGAGAGGGGCGGCAGGTCCAGCTGATCGACGGCAATTCGGCGGACGGTCCCTCACTCCCGCTCGGAGCGAAGGACCTTCCGCCGAATTGCAGCCACAGATCGCGATCGCGGCTTTTTTTTTTTTTTTTTTTTTTTTTGCCGCTTGGGGCGGCAAAAACCGTGGATCCGGCCCTGATGCCACGTGCACTGCACTGGAATAGAGTATGCCTGAGCAGGTTGGGTAGAGCAGCACTTCCAAGCTGCCACCCTCATATGTCCCAGGTTCAGCACGTCTCTATCCCCACTTTCATGTTACAATTGTTCTGGTAATAACCCACTTGATGAGCAAACCCCACAGGATTTTTGGGTGCTGCAGGGATCTTTTAGCTAATGTATGAGGAGCATTGCTGCAGAGCGAATGAGGAAACCAAAAAACACCCACGAGGGGGAGAAAGGGAGAGAGGGAGAGAGAAGCAACCATCGTAATCATTAAATTGTAGCCGCTAGCCTAGAGATCTCCTGGTTGTGGTGTTGAATTTCGAGTTTGCCATTCTCCCCCAAAGTTCGAAGCTTTTGCAGCTCCGTTTGTAGGGAGGGATGAGTTAATAGTCCCTTAATGGCAGTGAAACCCATTCCCAGTGAAATGGGGGAAACCTCCTTGTAGAGCTCAGGATAGGCTTTTAAATGTTCTACAGTCCATATAGGCACAGTGAACTTAATATCACAACTAACAATAGTGGTTACATTACAGAAACAGCGATTAACGTAAGCCACCCATGGGCTGAATCCAATGTCCGTTAATCAATACAATATTACATCTCGTTCTTATACACATACATGCTTTACCAACATAGACCCTTTTTCCTGGATAACATCGACAGCATCAGCCTCCAGACACTTATGAACAGCAGAGTGCTGGTGCAATGGTGGGATGTCATGGCTCGTGTTCGGGACCTGTGAGGGGGCAGAGAACAAACTCGCCCCCCCGCCTCCCTCCCCCATATATACTGGGAGAGTCTGGGACCAATATTGCAGGGTGACCATGAAGCAGTGACCTACGTGAGGGTGGCCGTAACAAGTCGAGGACTTCTCTGGCCTTTTCCTGCCTCAACATCGGGGTAGGCACTGACAAGCCCACCTGATGCATATTTTCCAACAGCCCCAAGCTGTTCCTTCTTGCTAGCCAAGAAGCGTGGCTGGCAGGATGGAGAAGGCAGTTATACTATTCCTTGTGGATCAGGTAGTTTACCCTTTCACTCTTTGAGCTGTGAGGAATGAAACCATTTCCAACAGGGTTTCCCATTTTTTCCATTCAGGATTTCTACCCGATAAACACTGGGGCTGGCCTGATTCACAATAAAGCAGGGGCCATCTCAGGTGTGTGTCAAAGAGTGTTCCTTCGCTGAAAACTTTTTGTACATTACTGGTTGGCCTAATTGTTACCCGCACAAAATTCTCTGTTACTTACACATGCTAGGGGCACCCACCTTTACTCAGTTCCTAGGGCTCAAGGTGTAACCCTCTTAATTTAGGCACCATCACCCTTTCCCAATTTGTAGGGCTCCAGGTTAAGACACCTAACTTTACTCCTCCGTGGGCTCCAAGATCTACCCCTCTGTGGGCTCTGTGCAAACACCCTTTCCCTGTTCTTAGGGCTCCAGGTGAAAGACACCTAACTTTACCCCTCCATGGGCTCCAGGCACTACTCCTCCGTGGGCTCCTGGATCTACTCCTCCATGGGCTCCGGGCAAACACCCTTTCCCTGTGGATTCAGAGCTTAATCTTTCATGGGTTTATGGGGTCTCCCACCAGCGAAAGAGCCCCACACAGCAATACCCCACTCAATCTCCACCTATTAACAATTTCCAAAACAGAATGCACACGCCATACACACAATGCTCACCACTCCCAACAAGACAGATGAACACTTCCTGATGGCCAGCCAGGGTCAGGTTCATCTGGGGGACTCCAGCCTCTGCACGGTGCCACCGGCAGAGTGCAGAGGTTAATGGCAGCTCCAATCCCAGGGCTGTTTCCTGGAGTTGGTTCCCTTAGATCACCCCCTTTCCCAGGGGCATTTCCCCTTCTGCATTACTCATCTCTCTAACCTGTGGGTTTTCTCCTGTCTCAAGAGAGCAGCCAAGGTTTTTTTTCCAGCCATCTCTACTTCCCTTATCTCACTAATGATCCCTACCAAAAGCCCTTTCATGCAGTCACAGTATTGTTTTAAATTTTGTATTTTTAAGGCACAACTCTTTAACTCCTTATTGCATGGCCGTACAGTTATTCTAAGTATGATTCTTAACTTAAAAGTTACAGGATGTTACCTCAGTTTCCCCATTCCACAGCAACTACTCAACAAGTACCATGTGATTAGGGTCACGTGCTGCCTGCATTCCTCCACCAATTTGTGACCAGCTTTGCCCATTACTTTAGAGTATGCTCATTTATTAGGGTTACTTTTCTGGGGTGTGCGGGATTCTGTACTTCTATCAATGGACTGCTTGTGTCACTTGAGTTCTCATACGGAGCTCTATTTCTCCCTGCTGTAAGTTCCCTCTCAATGGAGCTATCCTGCATGACCTCGGTTCCCCAGGGCTGGGTTCTTCCACCCCCAGAATTAGACGAACACACACAAACATTAACAGAGCACATCTGAGAGAACCAGGTTAATCAGCACTCCCATGTTGACCCCTTATATGTCCCTGGACTCAATAGGCTGGGTTGAGCAGCACTTCCAAGCTCTCACCCTCATATGCCACATGCACTGGACCGGAATAGAGTATGCCTGAGCAGGTTGGGTCAAGCAGCACTTTCAAGCTGCCACCCTCATATGCCCCTGGACTCAGCATAGTTTAGAAAACTATAACTAATCACACAAGTCAGGGTCAGAAGGGTATACTTAGAGAGAGAGAGAGAGAGAGAGAGAGAGAGAGAGAGAAAGAGAGAGAGCTGGGTTCTCACCTCTCCATGAAGCTTGATTCAATCGAGGGTCTTAGGTGGTGGTGGTAGCTGAGGGTCTGAAGTGCTAGAGACAGGCAAAGCTCCCAGCATGATCAGTCAGGAGAAGATGAAGTCCCAAAGGGAACTTATGCAGAGTTTGGATCCAGGCATCAGAACACTTACTTGAGCATGGGCAGGATTTTTTGTAGAGAAACAACAATGGTTCAAGGGAAAACACTAGATTTGTTTATGTGTAAACAAGGGAGAATACCAAAGTTGTTTTGTTCAGGCTAGACCATGGGAGCTGATCATTCCTGTCTTTGGGTGGTGTTCCTTGGAGGGAGCTCACAATGCAATTAGTGAGCTTCACTATTTTGGATACCAATAAAGGATTTATTACTCGAATTGGTCTGATAACTACTGGGCTGGGTGTGTGCAGGCATTAACATCTGGAGGAGAGATTCCCCTATCATGCAATGTTTCCCTGCTTATTTGGTCCCAGAGTTCCATGCGGTTCTTGCCTTGGAATTTCTGTTCTCTATTCTGTATGCTAATGGAGATGCCTCCTTGTCCCATCTTTGATGCAAATGAGGCATGGGGAATTTCCTTAATTCTTTCTGCACATCGGGATGGTTTGTTCCTGCACCCTCAATAAGGCTTCTTTAAAATACAGCCAGCTCTCTTGGACTCCTTTCTCCATCATATTAGCCTCTCAGGGGATCCTGCCCATCAGTTCCCTGAGGGAGTCAACATCTGCTTTTCTAAAGTCCAGGGTCCATATTCTGCTGCTCTCCTTTCTTCCTTTTGTCAGGATCCTGAACTTGACCATCTCATGGCCACTGCTGCCCAGGTTCCCACCCACTTCTACTTCCCCTACCAATTCTTCCCTGTTTGTGATCAGCAGGTCAAGAGGAGCACGGCCCCTGGTTAGTTCCTCCAGCACTTGCACCCAAAAGTTGTCAAGTCTCTCCAAAAACTTCCTGGATCGTCTGTGCACTTCTGTATTGCTCTTCCAGCAGATGTCAGGGTGATTGAAGTCCCCCATGAGAACCAGGGCCTGTGATCTGGAAATGTCTGTTAGGTGTCCGAAGAAAGCCTCGTCTACCTCATCCTCCTGGTCTGGTGGTCTATAGCAGACACTCACCATGACATCACCCTTGTTGCTCTCACCTCTAAACTTAACCCAAAGACTCTCAACAGGCTTTTCTCCAGTTTCATACTGGACCTCTGAGAAATCATACTGCTCTCTTACATACAGTGCAACTCCTCCACCGTTTCTCGTCTGCCTGTCCTTCCTGAACAGTTTATACCCATTCATGACAAGTACTCTAGTCATGTGTGTTACCCCACCAAGTCTCTGTTATTCCAATCACATCATAGTTCCTTGACTGTTTCAGGACTTCCAATTCTTCCTGCTTGTTTCCCTGGCTTCTTGCATTTGTGTACAGGCACCTAAGATAACTAGCTGATTGCCCTACTTTCTCGGTATGAATCATGAGGTCTCCCCTGTTGCACCCTCCTCCTTGTGTTTCCTCACAGTATCCCACTTCCCCACTTACCTCAGGGCTTAGGTCTCCATTCCCTGGCAAACCTAGTTTAAAGTCCTCCTCACTAGTTTAAAGCCTGCCTGCGAAGATGCTCTTCCCTCTCTTCATTAGGTGGATCCCATCTCTTCCTAGCAATCCTTCTTCATGGAACAATATACCATGGTCGAAGAATCCAAAGCCCCTCTCTCTGACACCACCTGTGCAACCACACATTTACTTCCACAGTTCGATGGTCCCTACCTGGGCCTTTTTTCTTCAACAGGGAGGATGGACAAGAACTCCTTTATCCTTCTTCCCAGAGCCACATAGTTTGCAGTGACCCACTCAAGGTCATTCTTGGCAGTATCATTGGTGCCCATGTGGAGAAGTAGCTCTAGTCCTCCCTTCCAGGCTCTGGCTGTGCTACGGTGACACCATGAGTCAGACACCGTGGTCACGTCTTCAGGCACTTGGTGGCAGGACCATTCTCCACACTATCAGCCCCCCTGTTGGGCTCACATCCCCCCCCTCCGAATCCAGCCTGAAAGACCTCATCTCTGGCAACATCTCCCTGTGCCCTTCCCAGCCACTTACTAAGCTTAGTTGTAGTAGTCGGCCTTCCCTGTCAATCGGGCTGACCTGAAGCATTGGACTCTCCCCATTGGCCCTGGAGAATCAGTCTCAGGATCCTGATTTCACTTCAGCCCTTCCCCTTTCTTTTGGTATTGGGAGAGGGCCAACCAAACAAACCCACTAAGTTTCAGGGAGTCCCTCTTACATATCAAATGCTGATGATAGATTTTTTAAAATGCAGCAATGATATTTTATTCATTGTTAGATGAAGGTCATCAATCATACATAAAAGCACCATCTGTCTGCTCTTCCACTGTCTGAAGTCCCCGGGTTGAGTGAACCCATGATATTAAGGTGCTATGCGAGTATCTCACACATCACTTTTTCTCATCCTTCTATTAAAACAGTAGGTTACAGACTGTATGATAAATGGTGAGTTAATTTCATTTCCAGAAATGGTTCTGAAGCAGTGACTGTACAACCATCTGTTTAAGATGTATCTCAGTTAATGACACTGGACTGAGCTGCACCAGAGACAGCCATAAGGTTTGAAACATAAAACTGGCTATGAATTTCTTTGCCATCCCCTTTCTCTACAATTTCCCACACTAAAACCTCAGATCTGAGCCTCCTTCTTCCTTCCCTTACCTGAAGTTTGGGGGCTTTGAGATTGGGATCCATATTTTGTGATTGAGACCCATTGCTAACTGAAATACACCTCTACCTTGATGTAACAATGTCCTTGGGAGCCAAATAAGCTTACTGCGTTATAGGTGAAACCGCGTTATATTGAACTTGCTTTGATCCACAGGAGTGCGCAGCCCTGCCCCCCCGGAGCACTTCTTTACTGCATTATATCCAAATTCGTGTTACATTGGGTGGCGTTATATCGAGGTAGCGGTGTATATCAACAAAGGAAAACACCACTGGCATGCCTGGTGCAAGCAGTTAGCTCAGGGGTTGGCAACCGTTGAGAAATGCTGTGCTAAGTCTTCATTTATTTACTGTAATGTAAGGTTTCGCATGCCAATGGCCAGCAGACGGAACCCCAGACTGGCAGCGGGGAGGCAGATGGAACCCCAGACCGGCAGCGGACTGAGTGGCTCAGACTGCTGCTGGTCTGAGGTTCCGTCCACCAGCTCCTGGCATGTGAAACCTTAAATTACAATAAATTACAGGGGTTCTGTCCATCCAGGCTGGCAACGGGCTGAGCGGGGCTGGCAGCCAGGACCCTAGGCTGGCAGCGGACTGAGCCTCTCAACCCGCTGCCAGTCTGGGGTTCCCTCTGCCAGTCCCTGCCAGCCGGGGTCCCGGCCGCCGGCCCCGCTCAGCCTGCTGCTGGCCTGGTGTTCCGTTCATCCAGGCAGGCAGCGGGCTGAGCGGGGCCGGTGGCCGGGACCACGGATGGCAGCAGAGTGCCACTAAAAATCAGCTCGCATGCCGCCTTTGGCACACGTGCTGCAGGTTGCCGACCCCTGAGTTAGCTGTTATCACCATGTGGTGAAGCAGTGGAATGCGTTACCTAGGGAGGTGGTGGAATCTCCTTCCTTAGAGGTTTTTAAGGTCAGGCTTGACAAAGCCCTGGCTGGGATGATTTAGTTGGGATTTGGTCCTGCTTTGAGCAGGGGGTTGGACTAGATGACCTCCTGAGGTCCCTTCCAACCCTGATATTTTATGATTCTATGATTCTATGTCAGGCTGGCTGTCATCAGAGCTAGGGTTGTGCATGCAGGACAGAAGATTCATGGTCCTTCATGAGGTGGGGGTCCCTAAGAATATATCCCCCACCTAGGGATTACATAAAATGATTTATCTCCATTTTGTATTTTCTTCTACAAACAAGCTCAGCTTCTTACTGCGAGAGAAAGGGAAGAGTGAGAGAAAGGATAGATAGAAAAGACACAGATATTAAATGCTAAGGTATTTTCTGTCCAGTCTGCAATCTCATACATTAGGAAGGTAAGAAGAGAAGACAAATAAACCTTTCCTTCTTGAGTTCTCTAGGACCTAGGACACTGAACTATATTATTAGTCCCTCTGGTTTTGAAAAGTAAATATTTGTTATGTTAAAGCAGTTGTGTTTCTTTCTTTACGCTGCAGACTGTGACACCAGGGAAGAAAAAAATCTTGATTGTAAAGAAATAAAACTCTTCAGTGTATCTGAAGAGTGGTATTTTATTCAATGCCTTCTGGAGTGTTGACACAACCTATAAAAAATGTTCACAACACTGAGTGTCCTATAAATTTTCTCTCTTGATTTTCATAGTTAATGCTAAAGTTTCAACTATGTATCATATTGCAAAATGTAGGCATAAAACACAAAGGGCCATATTTCTTTAAGTAATGAGGTATTGAAAATCCTTCATCTCTCCTGAGGAATTCATGCTGGAGCAGCATCTTTGCCACCCATGCAGGAAGTTCAGGTACTTCTCAGATTCCTGGCCACCTGGCTCCATTTGCTGGCATGGAGAAGTACTTGGGATCATCCCATTACACTCACTTCTGAATACCCACAGGGGTACCAGGCAGGAACATGGACTATAATCCTCATGGAGAGTCTGAATGGCCCTGGTTATAGATGGATTTTGGGTGTCTGCAGGAAGATCCTTAGCTGAGAACAGTATTTATATATTGTGTCCATTTTTGAAGAAAAGAACAATTCTATTTCAAATACCCCTGGTTGTAGCTCCACTAATTTCCACAGGAGCCATTTGTGCTTATCCGAGGGAGAGTTTGGCCCCTGGGGGAATGTTTAAATATTCATCTTTCTCAGAAAACTGTCAGGAAAAAAATGTCTAGTATTGATGGGATTGTCTGGTGGTTTCACACAAATAAAATAAAATGAAATAAATAATTAAACTTAAAACATAAGAGAAAACCTCTATAATGGAAACAAATATTTCTTGAACTTTGTCTTCTTCCTTCCTCCTCCCTCAGCTCAGAAATGTCTTTTACTGACCAGGGATCATGTTTGTTTTTATAGGTATCATTGATTTTGAGTCTGAAACTTCACAGAGCCTGGGACTGATTTACAAAGCTGCTGAGAATCCACAACTCCAAATTAAATCAACACGAGGTATAGGATCTCAGGACACAGGAGGTGTCTAATTACACATGGAAAATGAGTGGCCACTATTGAAATTTTAAGTCCTAGATGTACAATTAAAGGGAGGTTACCTGCAATTCTGAATTGACCTTTTCGTTTTACTTGGTTTTACCATTAATTTTTTCTACAAAACATTCTTTTTACTTTGTTCTCACATTCCAAGGTTTTCTTTGTTTTTCTCCTTTAATCTTTCTACATATGTGCCATGATATCTCTCCCCCATCTCTATTTTAGTCCTCTCCTTTCTCATCTAAGAGATAATATAGAAAGGAGTGCAGTATAAAAATCTAGATAGCATCTGTTTTCCATAATATCTTTCCATTATTAAGATATTATATCTATCTCCTAGCTCAGGTGAGGTTATTGGTATACTTTGTCCTGTGTCATGCCTCAAACACTTGCCTTAATGTTGGATTCCATAATGCTTCAGGGTTAATTACATCAAGTTAAATTTAGGCTTTGAAGTTCTCACTGCTCATTTTTAACTGCTCAGTAACAGTAACCATATTCATGCTCCACAGAAAAGTGGTGTTAGTAACGTTCAGTTGAATTTTGAAACATGGATGCTTTGATTCTAACATTTGTTCTTCTCCCACAGGTGATCTCCAGGAAACAATGAGTAAGTTAATATTGGTTTGTGAATGTAACAGTGTGGGACTCACCACTGCGGTGCCTCCTCCTGGTCATTCTGGAAATTAGCTCAGTCCTTCCGCAGGGCGCCCCCCTCTGGTGGTGTGTTGCTGCCGTTACTTCTGCTCCAGACCCGCGTCGCCTCAAGGATTGTGGCGTCATCTTCAGGACACAGCCCTCCGGCTGCTCCCCATTCCGTTCTCCAACCCCCTCTTCATGGGGACCAACAGTCCTCACTCCTTCCACTTGCCTCAGTGGCAAATAACAGTCTTACGTCTAGCCACTTTCCGCAGTGACAAGCTTCAGTCGATACTGGCCACTCCCCTCCATGGCAAGTGGGGGAAAGGGAAGTGGGGAGACCCGGGCTGGCCCACTACTCCGGGTCCCAACCCAAGGACCTCTACGCAGCAGCCACATGCTGCATCTCCCTTCTACCCCCACCGTCCGTTTCTCTGAGCCAGTTCCCCATAGCCCTAGCACCTTCTCTGCCCCATATCAGGGTTTCAGTCTGTCAGCCAGTCAGGCTAGAGCTCCCTCTCGCTCCCCTGACCCTGCCCAGCACTGCTGTATCTGAGGTGCTCCCCCCAGACACCAGTCCTTGTCCCTTGCACTCCATGGAGACACTGCCCTCTGCTCTGCTGAGCAGCCCATTTTATATGGTCCTCCCTGGCCCAGATTGGCTGCTCCAACAGGCCTCCTCCTTATTGGCTGGCTCAGTAAGCCCTCTTCTCATTGGTTGGGGTTCTGCGCAGCTTCTCTGAGGGCTGCTTTAACCCCCCTGTCACCTGTGTGGGGCAGCCACCCCACCACAGTGAACAATTTCACTTCCAGAAAAGCAGGCTGTGGGATGAAACCAAGAATGGTGGATGTATTTGTCAGAGAGTCACAGTCTCAGTGCTCTGTCTACACTGGTGCTTTACAGCACTGAAACTTGCTGCGCTCAGGGGGGTGTTTTTGCACACCCCTGAGCAAGAAAGTTGCAGCACTGTAAAATGCCAGTGTAGACAAGCCCTAAGACACCGCTTGGGCCTCTGTGGCCACACTGCTGTTTTTAGGCATTAACTGAGAGAGATGTCATGAGTATACCTACCCAATCTGGGACTCATACCTCCCAACTGCGGTGTACACATACCCTGAGTGTCACAAAGGACGTATAGCAGCACAGACAATCTGTCCATGACTTTAAATTGGGGTGCTACAGTGCGAACTGCATATTGTAAGACTTGTATTATATTTTATTTCTGTGTTTTTCAGTTGAACTTCGGATACAAAACGGTAGGTTTACTTTGATATTTGAGTTTATCGTTAATTGGACTGAGCACAAATTACTTATAGATTGAGGGTATCACTATAGTTCCTTGGACACACTGAACATTCAAGCCATTGTCAATAAGGTATTGCTGGTGATAGGTGGAAGGGCATTTGTAAACAGGAGTCAGTGGGATGTGGGCTGGGTCTCCAGTTTTGTGCGAGCCCAGGGCCTTCATTTTATTTAGTTATAGATTGTGAGCTGTTACTAGATCTGGGTGATGGATCTGGTGTGGTGTGTAGGAAAGCTGATGAATATGAAAACTGCTAGCTTATGACTGCGGAGGTCTGCAGGGAGAGCTCCTTCAGTAAGGTAAGGTAATACCTGTTCACCTAATTTCAAACTGAAATCACAGTTCTTTTGCAGGCCACCTCACAAATAACAAGAGTAAGTTCTCTTTGATTTCTCAGGTGCCACTATCCTTCAGAAGAATGTCCTTAACCAAAAACAGACATTTCTTCATTTCATTGTCTTTCCTCAATCATAGGAGATTCATTATCCATCAGATTTCTTTTAAAACACATAACTGAACTGCTGAGGACTTTCTCTCCCATCAAGTTGGTTCGTTGCCATAGAATATTTGTACTTATTTTCTCTCTTGCCTCAAATTGAAGGATTGATTTTTAAGTATCACTTTATTTTATACAGAGTCAATAATGCCGGACCTCCTCTTCCATTAATTTTCTCTTTGAGTGTATGCAGGAGGCTAACATAAGATATTTATGATGTTTACTTTTTCAAGATGTAATACTTTTTCACGATATGATGTGTGTTATTAATTTGACAAATCATTTTGTGGGGATAAAAATATATATCTATTGTATGTTATGCACGACTGTGGGATAGTAACTTTATGAATTTCAACAAATGCTTTGTTTCATATTCTTGGCAACACTGTTGCTTCTTCATGCTGCTCTCAGTACACAAATTCTCCGCCCCCCCCCCAAAAAAAACAATCTCAGTAGTAGGGGATTTCCCTTCTACTGGGGAATGTTTCTGTGGTGTACAGCCAGTATATATGTCTCCATTTTCCCCTCCTTCTTGCCCAGTGTAAAGGGGGTGGCCAGGAAGAAGGGGGCACGGCTTGCCATTCATACTATCTGCCTTCTGAAATACCCATCGGATCTGTTGATAATGAGAACAATGTAGTGCATCCTTCAAGCTGCTCTATCCTGTAAAGTGGGAATATCTGACTGAAGAGCCAGCTCAAAATTGGAGGGAATGATGTAAGCAGAACCTTTCATTGCTCCTCCTCTCAAACCCTACCCCGAGCATACTTGAGCATTCTTTAGCTAGTAGTTCAGATCTCTTTAATAACCTTGAGCCCACAGATTAGCGCATTCTGGTAAGAGGTGGGAAATCCAAGTTCAAACCCCTAATCCACCTCCGGCATGTGGGCAAACTGGTTCTCCTACATCCTGGGTGAGTGCCGTAATAACAGGCACTGGTTAGAGATGGGTTATGTATGTATGTAGGAGGATCTTGAGCTGAGACTGGCCACTGCATCCTCTGTCCATTTCTGAAGAAAAAAAATTCTGTTCCAACCAACCTTGTGTGCATTTTCATGGATTTTCCTATGAGCTATTTGTACATGTTCAAGGCAGGATGGAGTCCATTTGTGAATGCTTAAATATTGATTTTCTTTATCAAGAAAATAATCATAAGTATTGATTGGATTGGCTGCTGGCTTCCCCTCCTGCCCCCCAACCACCCAATGAAATAAAATAAATGAGCAGTTAAATAAATAAGGGAAAAAAACTAAGCAAAAACCTCTATAATGAAAGAAAATTATGATTTCTTTCCCTAACTTTGTATTTTCTGAATTCAGAAATGGCTATTACTACCTAGGGAATCACATTTTTTGTTATACTTGCCCTTGATTTTACATCTCTATCTTCAATGAACATGGGCCTGATTTTCAGAGTTTTTGAGCACTCCCAACTCCCAATTAAGTCAACAGGATATACAGATTCTTTGGACACAAGGGGTCTCAAAAGTAGGCTCTGCATATTAGTGGTTGCTATTAAGTATTTAACTTCAAGATGTGCAACAGAAAAAAGGGAATTCAGCTGAGACTCTGAGTAGACCTTTTCATTTTACTTAGCTTTAATATGTTTGTTATTTTTTTCTACAAAACATGTTTCAACTTTGTCTCACATTCCAATGTTTTCTGCATCTTTCCTTTTTAATATTGCTACCTATGTGTCATGTTCTCTCTCTCTCTCTCACTGTTTGAGTCCTCTCATTTCTCATCCAACAAGCTAATATAGCGATAAATGTAATGTAAAAATCCAGATGGAATCTATTATCAAGGCTATCTTTTCACTATTAAGTTTCTGTATTTATATGTATAAATCACCCACCCATACCATGTGAAAACATTTGTGTCCTCTGTTTTGTCTCATACCTCAAACAGTTGCCTTAAGGTTGGATTTCATAATGCTGCAGTGCTAGTTACATTAAGTTAAATTTGGGTTTTGATCCTCTGAAACTTTTAGCTGCTCTGTAACAGTATTCACACTCCACAGAAAAGTGTTAGCCACTTTCAGCTGAATTTTGTATCCTGGCTGATTTGATTCCAACCTTTGTGATGTCCAGGAGAAATGGGAAAGTTAGGCCTGGTTCTGAACAATTTCACTCACACTGAAGCAGGGTCTGTGTATAACGAAGAGCCACCTCACTGTCCTTCAAGAAATCGGCCTTTATTCAGACGGCCCATACAAGCCAGAAAGGGGGTTGGTGTATGCAGTTATTTTTTCTGCTCAAAGTAATGCTCTAAAAGAAGCAGTGTAGACAAGGAGGCAGAGGCGGAGACTCAGGCTCATCACCGGAGTACAACACCATCCAACCCTCTGCACAGGTACTTTGGTAGATAGCCCAAGCCCCTGCCACTGACCGCTGCCACCACACTGCTTTTCTGAACCTCATCCTCGAGCAGAGCTGTTGTGTGTAAACCACCCAAGCTGGGAATCACACCTCCCAGCTCCTGTGTAGACGTACCCAGAGTGTCACAAAGGTTGTGGAGCTGGGCAGGGAATCTCTCCATTACATTACATTTCGATACTGGTTTGGATATTGAAAGACTTGTATTATTTTGAAATATTTTTTACATTTTACAGAGGAGCTTGAGATAGAGAACTGTAGATTTACTCAGATTTTTGGGTTTAATGTTAATCAGATTGATCACACATTTCTTTTAAACCCCATAACAGAACTGTTGATGACTCTCTTTCACAGCAAGTTGGTTTGCTATCTTATAATATGTGTATTTAATTTTTCTCTAGTCTAAAATTGAAGGACTGATTTTAAATATCATCTTACAGTAAAGACATTCAGTGATGCTGTGCCTTCTCTTCCACTAATTTTCTCTTTGAGTGTATGCAGGAGGCTAGCATAAGATATTCATGGTGTTTATTTTTTCATGATAAAATTTCTTTTCATAAGATGGTGTGGGTTATTAATTTGGGAAATTGTGTTGAGAAGATAAAAATTCTATCTATTTTAAATGCTGTGCACTACTGTGAATTTCTCTATGAATTTCAACAAATGCTTTATTTCATATTCTCAGCCACACTGCAGCTTTTTCATGCTGCTCTCACTACACAAATTACTCTTCCGCCCCTCAGAAAATGAATCTGAGCACTAGGGGATTGCCCTTGCACTGGGGAATCTTTGTATGGTGCACAGACACTATACATGCTCCTATATTGCCCTCCTTCTGGTCCAGTGCAAGGAAGTGGCTAGCAGTAAGGAAGCATGCCTTGACATCCATACTACCTACCTTCTGCAGTGTCTATGGGATCTGTTGTTAACCCAGAACAGTTTAGAGCATCCTTCAGGATGCTGTATTCCACAGAGTGGGAACATCCCACTGCTGAGCCAGCTTGGAATTGTAGAATATGATGGAAACAGAACCTTATATTACTTCACCTCCCAATCCCCACTGTGTCTCTATGTACACAGTGACAATCAGTGGTCTCTATGGAAAATTTAAGTCCCAATTGTGCAACAGCAAAAGGGAGCTCAGCTTCAGCTTTGAATAGACCTTTCCATTTTACACAGTTTTTATAATTCTGTCATTTTTTCCTAAACAAAACCATTTTTCTCTTTTCTCACATTCCACTGTTTTCGTCATCTTTCCCCTTCTACCTTTCCCCCTATATTGCAAGTTCTCTCTCTCGATGTCTCTTTTTTAATCCTTTCATTACTCATCAAATGAGATCAAATAATGAGGAATGCAATGCAATAGAACTGGTTTTCAAGGTATTCTTTTCCTTATTAAGATATTATATGTATTATATCTCCCTGGCATCCCAGGTAGAATCCTTGATGCACTTTGTTCGGTGTCATGCTTCAAACACTTACCTTAGGGTATGTCTACACTTAAAATGCTACACTGGCACAGCTGTGCCACTGCACAAGCCACATTGCACCGCATCAGTGTGTACACCACCTATCTCAATGGCAGAGATTCTTCCATTGACATAGATACATCTCTCAAAGAGGCAGTAGTTGAGGGCTTGTCTACACTTACATTGCTATAGCATTTAGTGAAGATACTACTACACCAACAGGAAAGCCTTCAGTGTAGGTACTCCATGTCCCCAAGAGGCAGTAGCTATGTCAATGGCAGAAGCCCCTCCCATCAACATAGAACTGTCTACACCAGGGGTTAGGTTGGTATAATGGCTTCACTTAGGGGTGTGAATTTTTCATACCTCTGAGTGAAGTAGTTATGCAGAAATAATTTTCTAGTCTATACTAGGCCTTAATGTTAGATTTCACTGCTACAGAGTAAGTTACGTCATGATAAATTTGGGCTTTGAGCATCTCAAACTTAATTTTTAGCTTCTGAGTAACCATATTAATGCTCCACAGAAAAGTTGTGTTAGTCACTTTCAGCTAAATTTTGAACAATGACTGCTTTGACTCTGACTTTTTTTTTTCTTGTCCCATAGGTGATCTTCAGGAGAAATTGAGTAAGTTGGACTTGCTTTGTGAACAATTTCACTCACACAGGTGCAATTTCTGTTCTGGAACCATTGCTGTATTCATCTTAATTCCCTTAAAAAAGTCGGCCTTCATTTGAATGGCTCACTCTTTGGTTTTAATTTTTTTCCTTTCACAAATTTAATGAAGGGGATTCATGCATCTAGTTAATTTTCTGTCACAAGTCAGTGTGCTAAAAATAGCAGTGTGGACAGAGTGGCACAAGCAGCAGGTCAGGCTAGCCATCTAAGCCCAATGCCACCTGACTCCCATGAACATATTGCATATTGAAAGACTTTGTATTCTTTTAAACCAAATTTTATTTTTATGTTTTTAGGCAAGCTTGAAAAACAGAACATTAGGTTTACTTTGAATTTTTAGTTTAGTTTTAACCAGATTGAGTACAAATTACCTAGAGATTGTTAATGTCACAATAGTTCCTTCGACACACTGAGGGTTCAAGCCATTGTTAGTAAGGTGTCTGTGATAATGGGTGGATGGGAGGAGGGCATTTGTAAACAGGAGTCAGTAGGGTGTGGGCTGGGTCTCCAATGTTATGACTGTACAGTGTTGTTGTTTAGTCATGGAATGCAAGATTCTGAGCTGTTACTGAGTTTGGGTGATGTGTCAGGCTTGCTGTGTAAAAAAGGGGATGAATTAGAAAAGTGGCAGCTGATAACTGGGGAAGACAGCTCCTTCAGTGAGGTAAGGTAATACCAGTTCATCCAATTTCTAATTGAAATTGCACTGTTCTTTTTCAGACCAACTCCAGAATGAACTTGGTAAGTTCTCTTTGATTTCCTTCAGAAGAATGTTTTTAAATGAAAACAGATATTTCTTCTTTTCATTGCCTTTGCTCAATCCAAGGAGAGCAAATTACTCAGCAGATTTCTTTTTAACCCCCTAACAGAGCTGTGATAACTTTCTCTCCCACCAAATTGATTCCTCATCCTAGAATATTTGTATTTATTTTCTCTCTAGTCTAAAATTGAAGGAGTGATTTTCAGAATCACTGTATAGTATGTATATTCAATATTTCCATGCCTCCTCTTCTGTTCATTTTACCTTTGAGTGTATGTAGGAGGCTAGCATAAAATGTCTATTGTGTTAATTTTTTCATGATATTGTGTGTTAGAAATTGGGAAAATCATTTTGAGTAGATAAAATTATACCTATTTTAAATGTAGACACTGCTGTCGAACATTAGCTCTTTGAATGAAAAAAAAGTCTTCTCACCACTGGGAAAGTCCCTCTGCCTATCCTCTCGGTCACCTCCCTTTCATGCTGCCACAGCTCTTCCTCATGCTTTCACTGTTCCTTACAGTCCTCTTGTTCCTTCTCATGGTCCTCCAGCTCTTTCAGTCTCAGCTCCAATTCCATCTGTCTCAGATCCACCAATGGGGAACCCCGTGAATATCCCCTGATGGCTGGGGATGTGGATCTTAGCAACACCCAGCTGTCTCTCCAACTTCTCCCAGACCCTCTTGCAGTCCCATTTGGGATCAGGAACCTGCTTCTTACAGTGATCATCATCCTCCAGCTGTGCATTAGGCTTCACTTTGGTGAACTTTCCAATGCATAACCCTCTCCCTCTGCTCAAGTCTACAATGTCCTTCTTAAGGAGACAGTTATACATCATTTTCTGCTGTTCCCTCTAATTTCTCTTTGCCTTACTGCTCCCAGTCACTTACTGCAGGATGCTCCTGGTGCCCTCAGCAGCCAACCGTCCACCGGGTGCTCATCCCAACGCTAACACCAGCTGTCAAAGTCACAATCAGTGCTCTGAAACTGCTCTGAACGAAGTCAGTGAGGACTCCAGTGGAGTGTGTCTCCCCTCAGGGCACACTAGAAGTTACCCCCTTTATAGCAGTCATCACCATGTATTCTTTAACAGGTTTCCAAACCCCATTTAGGGTTTATGTCCCACCCTCGGTTTCCATTTTCAGTCATGTACAGGTTTGGCACCGTTGGCCATTTTTAAATATATATATATATATATATATATATATATATATATATATATTTTAAAATTTTTGGATGGGAGAATGTTGTGTGCTTGTGTTTTGACACGTTTGGCTGGGTTTTGTGAGAGCATAAAGAAAAGGCGTTTTAAAAAAAGAAAGATTTTTGGTTAGGTTTAGTAAGATGAGAGGATTTTAGAGAAAAAGTTTAAAAGAGTAAAAAGAGTAATTAAATAAAAAAGGAGCATTTAAAAGAGTTATTTTGAAATACTAAATGAGAACAATCCTTTTTTGTTAAAACTCAAAAGGCTTTTAAGAAAAATAAGAGTTATTTTGAAATAAAAAAGAAAAATATCAAGGTAAAAAAAGAATGTAAGGTTAAGTGAAAGCACATGGCAGAAAACAGGAGATTTAAAAATTAGATAGAGCATCTGTGTTCAGTGACACATGGCTGTGTGAAAGAGGTACAGCATAGAAAACAACAGCAAGAAAGAGAAAGATTGTTTTTCGTTAGTAAGCAGAATACATGATTAGTGAGAAAGGTAACGTATAGAAAGCAGCAGCAAGAGCCAAGCAGCAAGCTTATCCAGGGCCTGTCCCTAGGGAAATGATAACTATACTGGAGGCTGTGAGCCTCAGAAGCAAACCCTACCGGGCCAATCAGAAGCTGTTCAACTGCTCACCGGCCACCTCCTCTCTCCCCTCCAATCCCCAACCCACAATGTAACTGACTCATTCTTATCTAAAAATCAGCCTCCAACCCCCTTTTCTGACAATTTTGTTCCAAGTGACTGTGTGCCTCTCCACTGATATTCATAGGAGCCTTTTTTGCTTATATAATGGAGAGATTTGCCCTTGTGGTGAATGCTTAGATATAAATTTTCTTTTTAAGAAAAATTGCAGGAAAAATGGGATTGTCTCGTGGTTTCACACAAACAAATTAAATGAAATAAATAAAGTTATAAATAAATAAAATGAAAAAAAAATAGATAAAACCTCTGTAATGGAAAGCATATTATTTTTGACCTTAGTGTTCTCCCTCCATACTATTTCAGCCGACAAATGTCTCTTATTGCCTGGGGATCCCATTTTTTGTAATACTTGTCATTGATTTTGCACCTCCACCTTCGAAGAGCGTGGGCCTGGTTTTCAGAGTTGTTGAGCGCACCCAGCTCCCAATTAAGTCAACAGGAGACACCAGTTCTCTACATAGGCAATTGGTAACTGCTGAGAGTGCAGGGGAGAGGGGCGAACAATGGCAACTCCATCCTGCATCACCACAGCAACTGTAAACTTCCCGGTGATTGCCAAGGCACCTCCAGCAACACGCTCTTCGCCCATGTTGCCCACCATAGGGAAAATGGTGCCCTGAGCAAAGTTGTATTTTGGCGTTCTGGCTGCCGCTGCCTCTCCTGGTCCCCCACATTGCTCCTGACCCCCACTGACTCTTCCAGACCCCCACCCATCACCCTGCCCCCCATTACCTCCCCTAGTCATCCCCCCATCCCCCCTGCATCCCACTGCATCCCACAGCCCCGACCCATCACCCAATTGGCCCTGACCCCCAACTGCCTCCACAGGCTCCCCACCCACTCCCTCCATCACCCCTGGGCCCCATTGCTTCCCCCAGCCGGCAACTCTGCTGTCGCCCCTGAAAATCAGGCCATGTCTACATTACCAGACTGTGAGTTCAAGTTATTGTCAATAAAGTGCCTGTGATAATGTGTGGCTGGGAGATGGGTATTTATAAACAGGAGTCAGTGGGGTGTGGGGTGGTTCTCCAGTTTTATGCGAGCCCAGGGCCTCTCCTTTGTTTAGTTCTGGAACATAAGATGCTGAGCTGTTACTAGATCTGGCCAATGGATCAGGTGTGGTTTGTAGGAAAGTGGACAAATGAGAAGAATGGCAGCCGATGATTGTTAAGCTCTGCAGCTCCTTGAGTAAGTTGATGTAATATGTGTTAACCGACTGGTAACTGAAATCACAATGTTCTTTTGCAGGCCAACTCAAGAGTGAAAACAGTAAGTTCTCTTTGATTTCACAACTGGATTTCCCTTCAGAAGAATGTTCTTAAATAAGAAAAGAGATCCTTCATTTCATTGTCTATCCTGGGAGCGTTCTTTAACCATTAGGTTTTTTAAAACCCCGTAACAGAACTGTTGAGGACTTCCTTTCATAGAAGGTTACTTAATTAGCCTAGAACTTTTGTACTTATTTTTTCCTTTGGTCTAAACTGATTTTAAGTGCCTTACACGAGGATGCATTTCTGTGGTGTACAGCCAATATATATGCAGACATTTCCTCCTCCTTCTGGCCCTGGTTAAGGGGCGTGGCCAGGAAAAAGGGGACACGGCTCAATTCCTACTACCTCCCATCTGCAGTACCCCTGGGATCTGTTGGTAACGAGAATAGTTTAAAGCATCCTTCAGGCTGCTGTTTCCTGCAAGGTGGAAACATCTCAATGAAGAGCCAGCTCAAAATGGGAGGGAAAGACGACAGCAGAATCTTTGTTCACACCCTACCCTGAGCATCCTTGAGTGGTCTTTAGCCACAAAACATTTTAACACTTTATCTCACATTGTAATGTTTTCAACGTCGTTCCCCTTTAATCTTGCTATCTATCTCCCTGTCTCTGTTTTAGTCCTTTCATCCTATGAGATAATATAATGATCAATGCAGTGTAGCATTCGAGATAGAATTATTTTTAAGGCTTTTTTCATTATCTATCTGTCTAGCTATCTATCTAGGTATCTCTCTCACCCTCGCATACCATGTCAGACTATTGACATGTCTCATACCTCAATTTTTTCCTTAATGTTGGCTTTCATAGTGCTGAAGGGCAAGTTACATCAAGTTAAATTTGGGCTTTGATCTTCTGACACCTCACTTTTAACTGCTCGGTAACTATATTTACACTCCACATAAAAGTGTCCTTAGTCACTTTCAGCTGAATTTTGTAAATGATTGATTTTATTGTAATGTTTGTGATCTCCAGGAGGAAATGAGAATACTAGGATAGGCTTGTGAACAGTGCCATTCACACAGAAGTAGGCTCTGTTTGAAACAAAGAGCCATCACTGTGTTCATCTCACTGTCCTTCAAAACAGTGAAGTTCAGCTCACTGTTATTCAAATGGTGAACACACCCAGCAAGGGGATTCACGTATTGAGTTATTTTTCTTGCTCGAAGTAGTGCACTAAGAATAGCAGTGTTGACACAGTGCCAGAGGTGGAGGTTCTGGCTCCCCACCCAAGTCCAGTTCTACCCGAAGCCCTGGGTACTTACTTGGTCAGTTAGCCCAAGCTTGTGTCAGTGACTGCTGCCACCCTACTGCAATGTTTAAGCAGAAGCTCGAGAAGTACTGTTGTGTACACAGACATTCAAGCTGAGAATTGCATCTCCCAGCTGCTGTGTACACGTGCCCTGCATGTCACAAAGAAAGTTTATGAAATGGAAAAAAAAATAGATAAAACCTCTGTAATGGAAAGCATATTACTTTTGACCTTAGTGTTCTCCTCCCTGCTCTTTCAGCCGACAAATATCTCTTAGTGGCTGGGGATCCTATTTTTTGTTATACTTGCCATTGATTTTGCACCTTCACCTTTCAAGAGAGTGGGCCTGATTTTCAGAGTTATTGAGCGCATCCAGGTCCCAATTAAATCAATAGAAGACACTGTTTATCTGCATAGGCGACTGGTAACGGCTGAGAGAGCGGGGGAGAGGGGCGAACAATGGCAACTCCCTCCCTCGCCACCACAGCCACTGTAAACTTCCTGGTGATTGCCAAGGCACCTCCAGCAACACGCTCTTTGCCCATGTTGCCCACCGTTACGGCCGGCCCTGCCAGGGTCAGCCATAGGGAAAATGGGGCCCTGGGCAAAGTTGTATTTTGGCGTTCTGGCTGCCGCTGCCTCTCCTTCCAGACCCCCACCCATCACCCTGCCCCCCATTACCTCCCCTAGTCATCCCCGCATCCCCCCTGCATCCCACTCCATCCCACAGCCCCGACCCATCACCCAATTGGCCCTGACCCCCAACTGCCTCCACAGGCTCCCCACCCACTCCCTCCATCACCCCAGTGCTAGTTACATTAAGTTAAATTTGGGTTTTGATCCTCTGAAACTTTTAGCTGCTCTGTAACAGTATTCACACTCCACAGAAAAGTGTTAGCCACTTTCAGCTGAATTTTGTATCCTGGCTGATTTGATTCCAACCTTTGTGATGTCCAGGAGAAATGGGAAAGTTAGGCCTGGTTCTGAACAATTTCACTCACACTGAAGCAGGGTCTGTGTATAACGAAGAGCCACCTCACTGTCCTTCAAGAAATCGGCCTTTATTCAGACGGCCCATACAAGCCAGAAAGGGGGTTGGTGTATGCAGTTATTTTTTCTGCTCAAAGTAATGCTCTAAAAGAAGCAGTGTAGACAAGGAGGCAGAGGCGGAGACTCAGGCTCATCACCGGAGTACAACACCATCCAACCCTCTGCACAGGTACTTTGGTAGATAGCCCAAGCCCCTGCCACTGACCGCTGCCACCACACTGCTTTTCTGAACCTCATCCTCGAGCAGAGCTGTTGTGTGTAAACCACCCAAGCTGGGAATCACACCTCCCAGCTCCTGTGTAGACGTACCCAGAGTGTCACAAAGGTTGTGGAGCTGGGCAGGGAATCTCTCCATTACATTACATTTCGATACTGGTTTGGATATTGAAAGACTTGTATTATTTTGAAATATTTTTTACATTTTACAGAGGAGCTTGAGATAGAGAACTGTAGATTTACTCAGATTTTTGGGTTTAATGTTAATCAGATTGATCACACATTTCTTTTAAACCCCATAACAGAACTGTTGATGACTCTCTTTCACAGCAAGTTGGTTTGCTATCTTATAATATGTGTATTTAATTTTTCTCTAGTCTAAAATTGAAGGACTGATTTTAAATATCATCTTACAGTAAAGACATTCAGTGATGCTGTGCCTTCTCTTCCACTAATTTTCTCTTTGAGTGTATGCAGGAGGCTAGCATAAGATATTCATGGTGTTTATTTTTTCATGATAAAATTTCTTTTCATAAGATGGTGTGGGTTATTAATTTGGGAAATTGTGTTGAGAAGATAAAAATTCTATCTATTTTAAATGCTGTGCACTACTGTGAATTTCTCTATGAATTTCAACAAATGCTTTATTTCATATTCTCAGCCACACTGCAGCTTTTTCATGCTGCTCTCACTACACAAATTACTCTTCCGCCCCTCAGAAAATGAATCTGAGCACTAGGGGATTGCCCTTGCACTGGGGAATCTTTGTATGGTGCACAGACACTATACATGCTCCTATATTGCCCTCCTTCTGGTCCAGTGCAAGGAAGTGGCTAGCAGTAAGGAAGCATGCGTTGGCATCCATACTACCTACCTTCTGCAGTGTCTATGGGATCTGTTGTTAACCCAGAACAGTTTAGAGCATCCTTCAGGATGCTGTATTCCACAGAGTGGGAACATCCCACTGCTGAGCCAGCTTGGAATTGTAGAATATGATGGAAACAGAACCTTATATTACTTCACCTCCCAATCCCCACTGTGTCTCTATGTACACAGTGACAATCAGTGGTCTCTATGGAAAATTTAAGTCCCAATTGTGCAACAGCAAAAGGGAGCTCAGCTTCAGCTTTGAATAGACCTTTCCATTTTACACAGTTTTTATAATTCTGTCATTTTTTCCTAAACAAAACCATTTTTCTCTTTTCTCACATTCCACTGTTTTCGTCATCTTTCCCCTTCTACCTTTCCCCCTATATTGCAAGTTCTCTCTCTCGATGTCTCTTTTTTAATCCTTTCATTACTCATCAAATGAGATCAAATAATGAGGAATGCAATGCAATAGAACTGGTTTTCAAGGTATTCTTTTCCTTATTAAGATATTATATGTATTATATCTCCCTGGCATCCCAGGTAGAATCCTTGATGCACTTTGTTCGGTGTCATGCTTCAAACACTTACCTTAGGGTATGTCTACACTTAAAATGCTACACTGGCACAGCTGTGCCACTGCACAAGCCACATTGCACCGCATCAGTGTGTACACCACCTATCTCAATGGCAGAGATTCTTCCATTGACATAGATACATCTCTCAAAGAGGCAGTAGTTGAGGGCTTGTCTACACTTACATTGCTATAGCATTTAGTGAAGATACTACTACACCAACAGGAAAGCCTTCAGTGTAGGTACTCCATGTCCCCAAGAGGCAGTAGCTATGTCAATGGCAGAAGCCCCTCCCATCAACATAGAACTGTCTACACCAGGGGTTAGGTTGGTATAATGGCTTCACTTAGGGGTGTGAATTTTTCATACCTCTGAGTGAAGTAGTTATGCAGAAATAATTTTCTAGTCTATACTAGGCCTTAATGTTAGATTTCACTGCTACAGAGTAAGTTACGTCATGATAAATTTGGGCTTTGAGCATCTCAAACTTAATTTTTAGCTTCTGAGTAACCATATTAATGCTCCACAGAAAAGTTGTGTTAGTCACTTTCAGCTAAATTTTGAACAATGACTGCTTTGACTCTGACTTTTTTTTTTTCTTGTCCCATAGGTGATCTTCAGGAGAAATTGAGTAAGTTGGACTTGCTTTGTGAACAATTTCACTCACACAGGTGCAATTTCTGTTCTGGAACCATTGCTGTATTCATCTTAATTCCCTTAAAAAAGTCGGCCTTCATTTGAATGGCTCACTCTTTGGTTTTAATTTTTTTCCTTTCACAAATTTAATGAAGGGGATTCATGCATCTAGTTAATTTTCTGTCACAAGTCAGTGTGCTAAAAATAGCAGTGTGGACAGAGTGGCACAAGCAGCAGGTCAGGCTAGCCATCTAAGCCCAATGCCACCTGACTCCCATGAACATATTGCATATTGAAAGACTTTGTATTCTTTTAAACCAAATTTTATTTTTATGTTTTTAGGCAAGCTTGAAAAACAGAACATTAGGTTTACTTTGAATTTTTAGTTTAGTTTTAACCAGATTGAGTACAAATTACCTAGAGATTGTTAATGTCACAATAGTTCCTTCGACACACTGAGGGTTCAAGCCATTGTTAGTAAGGTGTCTGTGATAATGGGTGGATGGGAGGAGGGCATTTGTAAACAGGAGTCAGTAGGGTGTGGGCTGGGTCTCCAATGTTATGACTGTACAGTGTTGTTGTTTAGTCATGGAATGCAAGATTCTGAGCTGTTACTGAGTTTGGGTGATGTGTCAGGCTTGCTGTGTAAAAAAGGGGATGAATTAGAAAAGTGGCAGCTGATAACTGGGGAAGACAGCTCCTTCAGTGAGGTAAGGTAATACCAGTTCATCCAATTTCTAATTGAAATTGCACTGTTCTTTTTCAGACCAACTCCAGAATGAACTTGGTAAGTTCTCTTTGATTTCCTTCAGAAGAATGTTTTTAAATGAAAACAGATATTTCTTCTTTTCATTGCCTTTGCTCAATCCAAGGAGAGCAAATTACTCAGCAGATTTCTTTTTAACCCCCTAACAGAGCTGTGATAACTTTCTCTCCCACCAAATTGATTCCTCATCCTAGAATATTTGTATTTATTTTCTCTCTAGTCTAAAATTGAAGGAGTGATTTTCAGAATCACTGTATAGTATGTATATTCAATATTTCCATGCCTCCTCTTCTGTTCATTTTACCTTTGAGTGTATGTAGGAGGCTAGCATAAAATGTCTATTGTGTTAATTTTTTCATGATATTGTGTGTTAGAAATTGGGAAAATCATTTTGAGTAGATAAAATTATACCTATTTTAAATGTAGACACTGCTGTCGAACATTAGCTCTTTGAATGAAAAAAAAGTCTTCTCACCACTGGGAAAGTCCCTCTGCCTATCCTCTCGGTCACCTCCCTTTCATGCTGCCACAGCTCTTCCTCATGCTTTCACTGTTCCTTACAGTCCTCTTGTTCCTTCTCATGGTCCTCCAGCTCTTTCAGTCTCAGCTCCAATTCCATCTGTCTCAGATCCACCAATGGGGAACCCCGTGAATATCCCCTGATGGCTGGGGATGTGGATCTTAGCAACACCCAGCTGTCTCTCCAACTTCTCCCAGACCCTCTTGCAGTCCCATTTGGGATCAGGAACCTGCTTCTTACAGTGATCATCATCCTCCAGCTGTGCATTAGGCTTCACTTTGGTGAACTTTCCAATGCATAACCCTCTCCCTCTGCTCAAGTCTACAATGTCCTTCTTAAGGAGACAGTTATACATCATTTTCTGCTGTTCCCTCTAATTTCTCTTTGCCTTACTGCTCCCAGTCACTTACTGCAGGATGCTCCTGGTGCCCTCAGCAGCCAACCGTCCACCGGGTGCTCATCCCAACGCTAACACCAGCTGTCAAAGTCACAATCAGTGCTCTGAAACTGCTCTGAATGAAGTCAGTGAGGACTCCAGTGGAGTGTGTCTCCCCTCAGGGCACACTAGAAGTTACCCCCTTTATAGCAGTCATCACCATGTATTCTTTAACAGGTTTCCAAACCCCATTTAGGGTTTATGTCCCACCCTCGGTTTCCATTTTCAGTCATGTACAGGTTTGGCACCGTTGGCCATTTTAAAATATATATATATATTTTAAAATTTTTGGATGGGAGAATGTTGTGTGCTTGTGTTTTGACACGTTTGGCTGGGTTTTGTGAGAGCATAAAGAAAAGGCGTTTTAAAAAAAGAAAGATTTTTGGTTAGGTTTAGTAAGATGAGAGGATTTTAGAGAAAAAGTTTAAAAGAGTAAAAAGAGTAATTAAATAAAAAAGGAGCATTTAAAAGAGTTATTTTGAAATACTAAATGAGAACAATCCTTTTTTGTTAAAACTCAAAAGGCTTTTAAGAAAAATAAGAGTTATTTTGAAATAAAAAAGAAAAATATCAAGGTAAAAAAAGAATGTAAGGTTAAGTGAAAGCACATGGCAGAAAACAGGAGATTTAAAAATTAGATAGAGCATCTGTGTTCAGTGACACATGGCTGTGAGAAAGAGGTACAGCATAGAAAACAACAGCAAGAAAGAGAAAGATTGTTTTTCGTTAGTAAGCAGAATACATGATTAGTGAGAAAGGTAACGTATAGAAAGCAGCAGCAAGAGCCAAGCAGCAAGCTTATCCAGGGCCTGTCCCTAGGGAAATGATAACTATACTGGAGGCTGTGAGCCTCAGAAGCAAACCCTACCGGGCCAATCAGAAGCTGTTCAACTGCTCACCGGCCACCTCCTCTCTCCCCTCCAATCCCCAACCCACAATGTAACTGACTCATTCTTATCTAAAAATCAGCCTCCAACCCCCTTTTCTGACAATTTTGTTCCAAGTGACTGTGTGCCTCTCCACTGATATTCATAGGAGCCTTTTTTGCTTATATAATGGAGAGATTTGCCCTTGTGGTGAATGCTTAGATATAAATTTTCTTTTTAAGAAAAATTGCAGGAAAAATGGGATTGTCTCGTGGTTTCACACAAACAAATTAAATGAAATAAATAAAGTTATAAATAAATAAAATGAAAAAAAAAATAGATAAAACCTCTGTAATGGAAAGCATATTATTTTTGACCTTAGTGTTCTCCCTCCATACTATTTCAGCCGACAAATGTCTCTTATTGCCTGGGGATCCCATTTTTTGTAATACTTGTCATTGATTTTGCACCTCCACCTTCGAAGAGCGTGGGCCTGGTTTTCAGAGTTGTTGAGCGCACCCAGCTCCCAATTAAGTCAACAGGAGACACCAGTTCTCTACATAGGCAATTGGTAACTGCTGAGAGTGCAGGGGAGAGGGGCGAACAATGGCAACTCCATCCTGCATCACCACAGCAACTGTAAACTTCCCGGTGATTGCCAAGGCACCTCCAGCAACACGCTCTTCGCCCATGTTGCCCACCATAGGGAAAATGGTGCCCTGAGCAAAGTTGTATTTTGGCGTTCTGGCTGCCGCTGCCTCTCCTGGTCCCCCACATTGCTCCTGACCCCCACTGACTCTTCCAGACCCCCACCCATCACCCTGCCCCCCATTACCTCCCCTAGTCATCCCCGCATCCCCCCTGCATCCCACTCCATCCCACAGCCGCGACCCATCACCCAATTGGCCCTGACCCCCAACTGCCTCCACAGGCTCCCCACCCACTCCCTCCATCACCCCTGGGCCCCATTGCTTCCCCCAGCCGGCAACTCTGCTGTCGCCCCTGAAAATCAGGCCATGTCTACATTACCAGACTGTGAGTTCAAGTTATTGTCAATAAAGTGCCTGTGATAATGGGTGGCTGGGAGATGGGTATTTATAAACAGGAGTCAGTGGGGTGTGGGGTGGTTCTCCAGTTTTATGCGAGCCCAGGGCCTCTCCTTTGTTTAGTTCTGGAACATAAGATGCTGAGCTGTTACTAGATCTGGCCAATGGATCAGGTGTGGTTTGTAGGAAAGTGGACAAATGAGAAGAATGGCAGCCGATGATTGTTAAGCTCTGCAGCTCCTTGAGTAAGTTGATGTAATATGTGTTAACCGACTGGTAACTGAAATCACAATGTTCTTTTGCAGGCCAACTCAAGAGTGAAAACAGTAAGTTCTCTTTGATTTCACAACTGGATTTCCCTTCAGAAGAATGTTCTTAAATAAGAAAAGAGATCCTTCATTTCATTGTCTATCCTGGGAGCGTTCTTTAACCATTAGGTTTTTTAAAACCCCGTAACAGAACTGTTGAGGACTTCCTTTCATAGAAGGTTACTTAATTAGCCTAGAACTTTTGTACTTATTTTTTCCTTTGGTCTAAACTGATTTTAAGTGCCTTACACGAGGATGCATTTCTGTGGTGTACAGCCAATATATATGCAGACATTTCCTCCTCCTTCTGGCCCTGGTTAAGGGGCGTGGCCAGGAAAAAGGGGACACGGCTCAATTCCTACTACCTCCCATCTGCAGTACCCCTGGGATCTGTTGGTAACGAGAATAGTTTAAAGCATCCTTCAGGCTGCTGTTTCCTGCAAGGTGGAAACATCTCAATGAAGAGCCAGCTCAAAATGGGAGGGAAAGACGACAGCAGAATCTTTGTTCACACCCTACCCTGAGCATCCTTGAGTGGTCTTTAGCCACAAAACATTTTAACACTTTATCTCACATTGTAATGTTTTCAACGTCGTTCCCCTTTAATCTTGCTATCTATCTCCCTGTCTCTGTTTTAGTCCTTTCATCCTATGAGATAATATAATGATCAATGCAGTGTAGCATTCGAGATAGAATTATTTTTAAGGCTTTTTTCATTATCTATCTGTCTAGCTATCTATCTAGGTATCTCTCTCACCCTCGCATACCATGTCAGACTATTGATGCACTTTGTCCTGTCTCATACCTCAATTTTTTCCTTAATGTTGGCTTTCATAGTGCTGAAGGGCAAGTTACATCAAGTTAAATTTGGGCTTTGATCTTCTGACACCTCACTTTTAACTGCTCGGTAACTATATTTACACTCCACATAAAAGTGTCCTTAGTCACTTTCAGCTGAATTTTGTAAATGATTGATTTTATTGTAATGTTTGTGATCTCCAGGAGGAAATGAGAATACTAGGATAGGCTTGTGAACAGTGCCATTCACACAGAAGTAGGCTCTGTTTGAGACAAAGAGCCATCACTGTGTTCATCTCACTGTCCTTCAAAACAGTGAAGTTCAGCTCACTGTTATTCAAATGGTGAACACACCCAGCAAGGGGATTCACGTATTGAGTTATTTTTCTTGCTCGAAGTAGTGCACTAAGAATAGCAGTGTTGACACAGTGCCAGAGGTGGAGGTTCTGGCTCCCCACCCAAGTCCAGTTCTACCCGAAGCCCTGGGTACTTACTTGGTCAGTTAGCCCAAGCTTGTGTCAGTGACTGCTGCCACCCTACTGCAATGTTTAAGCAGAAGCTCGAGAAGTGCTGTTGTGTACACAGACATTCAAGCTGAGAATTGCATCTCCCAGCTGCTGTGTACACGTGCCCTGGATGTCACAAAGAAAGTTTATGAAATGGAAAAAAAAATAGATAAAACCTCTGTAATGGAAAGCATATTACTTTTGACCTTAGTGTTCTCCTCCCTGCTCTTTCAGCCGACAAATATCTCTTAGTGGCTGGGGATCCTATTTTTTGTTATACTTGCCATTGATTTTGCACCTTCACCTTTCAAGAGAGTGGGCCTGATTTTCAGAGTTATTGAGCGCATCCAGGTCCCAATTAAATCAATAGAAGACACTGTTTATCTGCATAGGCGACTGGTAACGGCTGAGAGAGCGGGGGAGAGGGGCGAACAATGGCAACTCCCTCCCTCGCCACCACAGCCACTGTAAACTTCCTGGTGATTTGCCAAGGCACCTCCAGCAACACGCTCTTCGCCCATGTTGCCCACCGTTACGGCCGGCCCTGCCAGGGTCAGCCATAGGGAAAATGGGGCCCTGGGCAAAGTTGTATTTTGGCGTTCTGGCTGCCGCTGCCTCTCCTGGTCCCCCACATTGCTCCTGACCCCCACTGACTCTTCCAGACCCCCACCCATCACCCTGCCCCCCATTACCTCCCCTAGTCATCCCCACATCCCCCCTGCATCCCACTAATGTTTGTGATCTCCAGGAGAAAATGAGAATGCTAGGATTGGCTTGTGAACAGTGCCATTCACACAGAAGTAGGCTCTATTTGAAACAAAGAGCCATCACTGTGTTCATCTCACTGTCCTTCAAAACAGTGAAGTTCAGCTCACTGTTATTCAAATGTCTATCTGAGTATCTTGCCCTCCCTTACCATGTCAGGACATTAGTCTCATGCCTCAAACATTTGCCTTAATATTGGATTTCATAGTGCTGCAGGCAAGTTACCTCAAGTTAAATTTGGGCTTTGATCTCCTAATATCTCTTTTTTACTGCTTAGTATTTGACAGAAAAGTGCTTTTAGTCACTTTCACCTGCATTTTGTAACATAGAATCATAGAATTATAGGCCTGGAAAAGACCTTGACAGGTCTTCTAGTCCATCTCTCTGCACTCCAGGCAGGACAAAATATTATCTCAACCATCCCTGTCAGGTGTTTGTCTAACTTGCTCTTAAAAATCCCCAGTGTTGGAGATTCCACAACTTCCCTAGGCAATTTATTTCCGTGCTTAAATATCCAAACAGTTTGGAAGTTTTTCATAGTGTCCTACCTAAACCATCCTTGCTGCAATGTAAGCCCCTTGCTTCTTACCCTATCCTCAGAGGTTTGGTAGAATTTTTTTTTCCTCTCCTCCTTATGACAATCTTTTATGTACTTGAAAACTATCCTGTCCCCACTCAGTCTTTCTTCTCCAGACTAAATAAACCCATTTTTTTTCAGTCTTGCCTCATAGGGCATGTTTTAATCATTTTTTGTTGCTCTTCTTTGGACTTTCTCCTATTTATCCACATTGTTTTTCTGAAATATAGTGCCCAGAACTGGACACAATACTCCAGTTGAGGCCTGTTCAGTGCCAAGTAGAGCAGAATAATTACTTCTTGTGTCTTGCTTACAACACTTCTGCTAATACATCCCACCATGTTGTGTGCTTTTTTTGCGAGAAGTTACATTGTTGACTCATATATGGCTGGTGATCTGCATGATCCCCGGATCCCTTTCCCCAGTACTCCTTCCTAGGGAGTCATTTCCCATTTTGTATGTGTGCAATTCATTATTCATTCCTAAGTGGAGTACTTTGCATTTCTCTTTATTGAACTTCATCCTATTTACTTCAAGAACATTTCTCCATTTTATCCAGACCATCATGCAGTGTAATCCTATCCTCCAAAGCACTTGCAACCCCTCCCAGCTTGGTATCACCCTGAAACCTTATAAATGTACTCTCTATGCCATTATCTAAATTATTCATGAAGATATTGAACAGAACTGGACCCATAACTGATCCCTGCAGGACCCCACTTGATATGTCCTTCCAGCCTGACTGTGAACCACTGATAACTACTCTCTGGGAATGGTTTTCCAACCAGTTATGCACCCACCTTATAGTAGCTCCATATAGGTTTTATTTCCCTAGTTTGTTTATGAGTAGGTCCTGTGAGACGGTATCAAAATTCTTACTAAAGTCAAGATATATCACATCTACCATTTCCCTCCTATCCACAAGCCTTGTTACCATGGCAAAGAAAGCTATTTGGTGGGTTTGACAAGTTTGGGGGAAAGAACATTATGTTTACTTTGATTTTTTTCATTTAGTTTTAATCAGATTGAGTACAAATTACTTGTAGATTGTGTGTATCATTTTTGTACCTGTTATAGACTGAGGGTTCGCGCCTATCAATATGGTGTCTATTGTAGTAGGTGGCTGGGAGAAGGGCAATTGTCAACAGAAGTCAGTGGGGTGTGGGCTGAGTCTCCAGGTTTGTGAGAGCATGGGGTCTTTACTTCATTGTGGAATGCAAGTTTCAGAGCTGTTCCTGAACCTGGGTGATGGTTCAAATGTGGTTTATAAAAAAAGAGGACGAATGAGAAAATTGGCAGCTGATGATTGGGGAGGTCTGCAGGGACAGCTCCTTCAAAGAAGTAAGGTCATACCTATTCACCCATGTCATAGGTTTCACCCCCCACTCTGAACTTTAGAGTACAGATATGGGGACCTGCATGTGACCCCCTAAACTGAATTACCAGCTTAGATCTGGTTTTGCTGCCACCACTCCCAAGTACTAACTCCCTTCCCTGGGTAGCCTTGAGAGACTTCTTCACCAATTTTCTGGTGAACACTGATCCAAACCCTTGGATCTTAACACAAGGAGAATTTAACCATCCCCCCTTCTTTCTCCCACCAATTCCTGGTGAGTCCAGGTCCAATCCCCTTGGATCTTAACACAAGGAAAAATTAATCAGGTTCTTAAAAATAAGACTTTTAATTAAAGAAAAGAAAGGTAAAAGAAAACCCTCTGGGAGTTAGCATACAAGCTGATCTCACAGACAGCAGATTCAAAACACAGAGGATGTTCTCCTGGGCAAAAACTTAGCTACACAAAAAATACCCAATTTGATTATTCCCTAATGCCGAAGACAAGTTACAAAGAAAATAAACATAAACCTATTTATTCCCTTCACTAATACTCACTACTTGATAAAAGGCTGATTTCTGGAGCTTTCCCACTCCGGTCAAAACTGAAACTGATTCTAACAACAAAGAGACTCAATTCCCTCCTTCCCCTTGAACCATCTTGTCCCCCCATTGGTTCCTCTGGTCAGGTGTTAGCTAGGCTAGGTGAACTTCTTAACCCTTTACAGGTAAAAGAGGCATTAATCCTTAACTATCTAATCCCACTCTTCCTTTGCAGACCAACTCCAGAATGAATTTGGTAAATTCCCTTTTATTTCTCAGATGCTACTATCCTTCAAACGGATATTAATAAATTAAAAGAGATATTTCTCCATTTCATTGCCTTTGCTCAATCGAAGAAGAATGAATTACTCAGCATATGATTTTTTTAATCCCATAACAGAACTGTGATGACTTTCTTTCACACCAAGTTGATTCATCACCTAGAATATTTTTATTTATTCTCTCGTTGGGCTAAAATTGAAGGACTGATTTTCAGAATCATTATACAGTATGGACATTCTGTAATGCCATCCCTTCTCTTCTGTTCATTTGATCTGAGTGTTTGTCAGAGGTTAGCATAATTTTTCTATGGTGTTAATTTTTCATGATGTAATTTTTTCATGATATGGTTTGTGTTAGGAATTGGGAACATCATTTTGAGTAGACAAAAATTATATTTATTTTAAATGTTATATACTGCAGTGGAAAAATAGCTCTTTGAATTTAAAACAAAGTGTTTTCTTCCAGATTATCAGCCACATTGCAGCTTCTTCATGCTGCTATGAGTACACAAATTTCCACAAAAATAATGCATCTGAGATCTGTCCAGTTTTGGGCCCCACGCCACAAGAAGGATGTGGAAAAATTGGAAAGAGTCCAGTGGAGGGCAAGAAAAATGATTAGGGGACTGGAGCACATGACTTATGAGGAGAGGCTGGGGGAACGAGGATTATTTAGTCTGCAGAAGAGAAGAATGATGGGGGATTTGATAGCTGCTTTCAGCTACCCGAAAGGGGGTTCCAAAGAGGATGGATCTAGACTGTTCTCAGTGGTACCAGATGATTGTACAAGGAGTAATGCTCTCAAGTTGCGGTGGGGGAGGTTTAGGTTGGATATTAGGAAAAAAACTTTTTCGCTAGGAGGGTGGTGAAGCACTGGAATGCGTTACCTAGGGAGGTGGTGGAATCTCCTTCCTTAGAGGTTTTTAAGGTAAGGCTTGACAAAGCCCTGGCTGGGATGATTAGTTGGGGATTGGTCCTGCTTTGAGCTTATTGCTAATTTATCCTATGGCCTAATTTGCCTAAGCTAAATATTTTGCAGGTCTAAGCCTGTAGTTTTCTTGCATTTCAGCTCAAAACCTTCTGATATTCTTAACCCGTTACTTATCAGACATATTAGTCTCTTATAATAGGTTAATTTATTAACTACAAGCTATACCATGCAGTGAATAGGGAGCCTGACAGTTAACTCAGGCCTTGTGAATCCCACAGGGTGGCTAGCTGCCTAAAAGTTAGATGCTGCTGTAAGGTGACGGGGGCACCTTACCAAAATGGGGTAGATTTGTAAGACTGGCCTCTCCCCATGACAGGAAAGGGGCCAAAAAGGAGTTGGGACCCTGGGTCTGATAGGGTCTCTGGCCAATCAGAGAGTTTCTGATCAGGGTCAATGGTCTGTAGCCACTACCCCAAGTCAGTCTGATTCACCCAGCTGCCTAGTCGATCAGAAAGCCCAGCTCAGGTACCGGTCTCCATGAGTTCTGGGGAACTAGACAGTGAACACAGCTCCAGGGGAGAGGGACTGGGGGTGGGGGTAGGGGGAGAAGAACTGTGTGAGAGACCCAGGGTAGCTGCACAGAGACCCAGAAACACATGTGGGAGCCAATGCCGGGGCAGTTGTCACTGCACAGAGCAGGAAACCATCTCTGATGCTAGGACGGACTCAGCCAGATCCATGGAGAGGAATGAACCCAGCACCAGAGATGGAGCAGCAGGGAGGATTTGGGGGATCAGGGATTCACTGTAAGGGAGTGGGAGAGACACAGCCAGGGGGAGTTAGTGGGGCAGCAGAGAGGGCTGAGCTGTGGGTGCCTATTAACTGCCCCTCATACTGTCCCGAAACCTGCAGTGCAGGGAGCTGTGACTTTTCAGAGCTGGGGGTTCCTGGCAGCCCCTGAGCCAGGGAGAGGCAATGAGTCCTGCAGAGTGATTGTAGCCGGGTCTGTGGAGGCTTGTCCAGTCCCGTCCTGAGGCAAGGCCCAGAGAAAAGTGGCCCCAGCTCACAGAAGGCCAGGGAGTCTGGGGCTCAGAGGAAGACTTGTGTTTCTTTTCTCTGTTTCTCCCCTTTTCAGTTGTCCCTTGGTTACAGGGCGTAAGAGCAGACACTGCTGTTTTAATTGTGTGGAACTCTGAGTGACACCATGTCAAGGCTAATTACCCACTCTGGAGTGCAGAAGGTGGTGGGGTGGGGGGGCCCGCAAGGATTTTAAAAATTATTACTGGCCACTCCAGGCTTATATTAATCTCCCAAGGTTACAGCTTTTCTCTGACCTTGGATTGGTAGATGCTGCCACTACCCAAGTGCAGAACCCCGTTGAGAGCCCAGGAAGGTGCACTTAGGAATTTCTTCCCATGGCGTACCCTCAAGCCCTTTCACCCCCCCTCTGGGGAAGAGATGAGAAAGAGAAAAGAAAGGAAATCAGCTGTTGCCACCAGCTAATTTAACAATGTGTACACAAACATCTTAAGACACAAATCCTGTTCTTAAAAAAGGTGAATTTTTTTAATTTTTTTTTTAAAGAAAGAAAATACATCTGGAACTCAGGCTATTGCTAGATTTTAAAAGAGCAACTACAAGGCTTAAGGACCAAGAATAGCTTGCTTGAGGTCCAGCTTAAAGGTTACAAGCAAAACAAAAGCACCTGGGATTAGCACAGAGGAATCCACAAGCCATAAAGAAATAAAAGGGATAAACCTAATTGCGTCTTCCTAGACATTTACTGATCTACTTACATATCTGAGGTTTTTAATGAGTAGTTTCTAGGTATGATACTGATGATTTTTCATACCTGGCCCAAGCTTCTTACAGCATAGTTGCTGCCTTGTCCGCTTCTCCCTGGGTGAACAACAACAAACAGACAAAATGGGAGTTGTTTCAATTTTCAAAAGTTCTAGCCTTCCCATTGGCTCTTTTGGCCAGGTTCCCACTCACTTCCTTTTACCTATGCATAGCAGTGAGACTTTTTAACCCTTTACAGGTAGAACAATTAGAGAACAGTTACTAAGAGAGATTTTATAGCTATTGGCTGACTGGGTGTCCATAAAAGGGAACTACCCTCCTCCCCAGATTCATTTATCACACACCATAACCCAGTGTGTGGGGCATTACCCCCATAATGCCACCACCCCTCCCGTTCTGGGGCTATCAAATCAAGGAGCCAAGTTTCACCACCCACACAAGAAATTGTTACTGTTGAAAGTGTGTCATTTTGTATGTGTACATGCAGAGCAAACAGTTCAGTATGATTCCAATCCCAGAGTAGGAAGTAGTGTAATGATTGCTTCAGTATACTGTATTTTACAATCGTTCAACTGCTTAGTATATTTTGAAAACTGCTAAAAAGTTTCTCCCCCCCCCCCATTTTTAGGCTGTTTCATTTGATTTGGTGTTGTATGTATGTGCCCTTCTTAACAGTCTAGTTAAAGACAAAGCTACTACCCTAGTACCCTGCTGGTGTAACCCTGCTAGGTAGATCAGTGGGAAGGAAGTCCCCTGGAGTTACTAGTGTCCCACCGCTTCCCACAGGCAGTGAACCACACCCAGCTTGTTCCTCTGGGTCATGCCAGGGGCACTGAGAGATGGGCTGCTTCTCATCCCACCAGGATAATTTAGGGTGGAGTAGGTTCCCATTTTACAATAGCCCTGTCCCTAACCCCATTACCCTATAGTGAACTGTATTCAACACCCAAGTCATTTGTGGACCTGAATCCTAGCTGCTATCTCATTTGGGGTGTACAGCTGCACCCAAACAACCAAAATAAATAATAATAGTGGGGTCTGAATTGTTGTTAACAGAATGTCAGGTGGGGTGTGCATAAGGGGTGTGTGGGGGGGGGAGGGTGAGAGAGTTTGGTTTATATAAGAAAAAAATAAAACCATACCATGCCCCCAAAAGAACAGGTTACATGATGAGATGAGCTTGAGATGCAAGACAGACAAAGCAGTTCTTAGGCAGACCAAGACCCTGCTCAGGTTTCTAATCAGAGGAGTTCAGAAAAGGCCTTGTGCAGGCATGGTGTACTACATCTGTCTGTGCTTTCTGTGTATATTTTAACATCCTATTTTCAGATCCAGGAAAACCTTTAATATGAGCCCCTTTTATTTCAATGTCTGTTGTTTCTCCCTCTGATTTCAGAATGGAGAAAGACTCGCAATAAAACAGGTAACAGAATACACATTTATTCCAGCATTAAGAAATCATTGTGTGAATACAGTAACCAAACTAGAAACATGCCAGAAAATGCTGTTATCCTGAGAACAAATCCTGAGAGCCATGCCCAGTTTTTACACAGTCTCTACTTAGGCAAAATTGTCATGTATAGCAGGATCTGATGCTGACCTCAAACCAATTTCACACCAGTGTAACTTCATGGATCTGTGTGAAGTCACTGCTAATTTGCACAGATGTGAGATCAGAATCAGCCCTCAGTGAGAGTTAGATCTGGGTAAGGACTGAGGAAATGCTAAATCAGGGCATCAGGATTTGGAGCAGGGTAAAAGCACAGATGAGGTGGTGATGGTGATGGTACTCTATTAATCACACTAAGGAGAGTAATGATCCCAGGAGTGATGAAGGTGGGTAGTAGTGGCCAGGAGTCAAATGTGTGGGATTATGATGGCATTTCATACTGATGAAGACAGTGGTAAAGTTAGCTCTGGCAGTTGATTTGTGATTGTGGCTGATTATGGTGATGATGGAAAAAATGAACGCGACACTGAGTGATGATCATTAAGGGGATGGTGAAAGACACAGGGTGATTCATGGCAGATGAGCCTATGAGATAGTAATTTGAATTTTTACTGTAATTTTCTTCTGATAATTTCAAACTCTTTCCAAATCTTAATCCAGCCAGATCTATCCCTCACTGAGGTTGGTATTGTACACAGTTTACAAGAGACTGCTCAATATATTTAAACAATCTCACTCAACAAATCCGTGTCAAAGAGGGGAATAGAACTCAGGAGTCCTGATGCTCAATCCCTCACTCTAGCTTCTAGACAAGACATTATTTTCATTACTAAGATAGCCCATTGAAATATGTATTGTTCAATAATGAAGACAATAGGGAAGTACAGAGATCCCACATAATAGATGCAATAATTTTCTTCTCTATGATCTGATTGTCTGTTTGGAGATTAATGTGTTTCCCAAGGCCCCAGTTCAGCACAATACTTAAACAAAGACTAAACTTTAAGCACACATAAGGGTGGCACCTCCTTATCTGAGCACATCTACTGGATCAGGCCACAAAAGAAGGTTAGGCAGGGGAGCACTTTGTGAATCTTGCTGGGGCCTGAGTGTGAGTTAGGTGTCAAGCTGCTAGGCAATGTCAGGACTTGCTTTAGGCACCTTGGACACTTTAATTGTGGAAACCTAGGTGCTTAGGGAATTTAGATACCTACAGAGTCAGGCAACCAATTTGTGAATGCCAATGGCACCTAAAGGTTGAACTTTTTTGCCTATATCCCCCTTGTGAATGCCACCAAATAATTCAGAATCACTTTCAGTTTTGTGTGAACCTCACACAACTCTCATAGATTTCAGTACAAGAAAAACATTGTCAAGCAGGCTTCAATCAGGCAAAACTCCCATCTGAGAAGGGAGTGCAGGATGGGGCCCACCCTGTAAACTTCCTCTTATCCCAGCTCAGACTGACATTAGACCAGTGCTTTTGAAAACCCAATCTCTCTTTGCAGATAACATCACTCTTGATGCAGGAACAGCCCACCCCAATCTCTCCATTGCTGGGGATAAGAAGAATTTTAAACACGAAGCCCAACCTCGGCAAGTTCCACCAGATCCACAGAGGTTCGATTCAACTGTCTGTGTGTTGGGGTCTGAAGGATTCTCCTCTGGAGAGCACTACTGGGAGGTGGATGTTGGGAGCAGCACTGACTGGGATCTTGGTGTGGCCAGAAAATCCATACAGAGAAAAGGAAAACTGTCCTTGTCCCCTAAAGAGGGATTCTGGGCTCTGGGTCTGAGTGGGAGAGATTACTGGGCAAAAACTGATCCATGGACCCGGGTCATGGTGCAGAAAAAGCCCAAGAAAATTGGAGTTTACCTTAGTTACCAAGAGGAGCAGGTGACTTTTTTCAATGTAACTGACATGTCTGTGTTGTTCACATTTAATGGTTGTTCATTCTCAGGAGAAGTTTATCCATTCTTTAAAAATTCTCACAAAGAAACAATAATGAGAATTTCTTTAATTAAAGAAGAGGACTAAATTTAAAATGGCTGTTATGCTCAGTTTTGCTGACCAGACTAATCCCGAAGACCCCGATGCATCATGGAACTCTTGACCAAACCAAACCAAACCGAAGTAAGAGAATGCTTTGCAGCCAGATGAAAGGCAAAGTGGAAAATCATTGCCTGTGAAATTATAGTTACATGCATTGCTAATGCTATAGGGGTGGCTTCCCATGTAGCAGATGCAACTTTACTGGAATCCATAAAACTGAACAATCACAAACTGAGCTATTAACTAGGAATGAACTTTTTTTTATTACTAACTACTAGTTTAGCTGGATAAGGCATATTAGTAGCTAAGAGTAAGGAAATAATATTGCATATTATACAGATGTATCTGTGCTAGACTGTATAACCAATCTTCAAGTCAGGTATAAATACAGGTGAGGGATGTGTCTTCAGAATGGGCTGGCAATGATTGACTTTTCCTTTCTGTATTATGCTGTGTAATCTTTGATTAATAATTTTTCTTAATAAATGTTGATGGACCCTAGTTATTTGGCATCTCATATTATTAATTTATACTGAGCCTGTAACAATTTATACTGATGTATCTTTGTGTGTAAAATAAAAGAGGTTTGTGGTGCCATCTTATCTGTATGCTTTCCATAAAATTAGTGTCCAACCTCTTAGCAATTACTGATATTTGCATACCATTTTAAGAACATGATGTTTCTGACACAGAATGTCAGGATTTTACTGAGGAAAATGCAGCACTGTTTCATACCATGAGGACAATTTGAAGCAGGATGCTTTTGCAGCAAAGACACTGTTAGCAAAATCAGCATCTGTGAGGCAGTGGATCAGAGATAAGACTGCTTCTTCCCCCAATTTTTAATAAGTACAAGTGAAAGTTATATTAAATTTTGTAAAGGAATAAACACTTTAAAAGACATGCCTATATGAAGACAGAGCCCTTTACTTAACATTTTTACGTATGTTTAAAAAATGAGCATGCAGAAACGCCCCTGAGTTAAAACCACAGAACCTTAGTAACAGCTAGTTTATATTCCCCTTATTCTGTAATCCAGTGGATCAGAGAGAAGTTTATTTTCCTCCCCACTTTTTAACAAATCCATGTGATAGTTATAGTTAGCAAAAACAGTGTCTGTGAGGCAGTGGATAAGAGATAAGAAGGCTGCTTCTTTGCTCACTTTTTAACAAATACAAGTGAAAGTTTTGTAAAGGAACAAACACTTTAAAAGACAAACCTATATGAAGCTACATCCCTTTATTTAACATTTTTACCGGTGTGTTTCAATAAAATAGAGTATGCAGAAACACGCCAGAGTTAAAACCACAGAACCGTAGTAACAGCTGGTTTATATTCCCCTTATTCTGTAATCCAGTGGATCAGAGAGAAGTTTATTTTCCTCCCCCCTTTTTTTTCCAAATTCATGTGAAAGTTATATTAAGCTTTCATTTTCTTAGGACTTTTAGATGTAAGTATGAATTTTTCTGTTGCACGATCAGAATGTCCTTGTTTCTAAATGTTTGCAACCCGTATGCTGAGACACAGGTACAAGCTCCTGTGTTTGTTTTGGGTCCATAGATTTTATTAAAATAATACATCATAGGCTGGAGCTGTGGCTTTCTCTACATTTTAAAAACAGATAGGACTATTATACTTGTTCATTAGCACATTTGTATATAAGCCAACCTCCCCCCCCCCCCCCCCCCCGCCCAGATGGTTAGGTAAAAATAGCAAAAACTGTATGACCCTTTCATAAACTGACCCTATATTTCAGGGGTTGGCAAAGTTTGGCTCCCAGCCATCAGGGTAAGCAGCTGGTGGGTCCAGACATTTTGTTTACTTGGGGCGTCTGCAGGCATGGAGCCCCTCAGCTCCCTGTGGCGGCGGTTCGCTGCGTTACCAGCCAATGGGAGCTGTGGGAAGTGGCTGGGAACGTTGAACCGTGGCCACAGGGAGCTGAGGGGCTCCGTGCCTACAGACGCTCCAGGTAAACAAAAAGACAATGTATTAGATATTCAATTCAATGATTCTATAGAGTTTTAAATCATCAAATTTTGGTGTAGACCCATTTATAAGCTGATCCCCGCTCTTTGATGCGTCACTTTTTTACCAAAAAAATTCGGCTTATGAACGAGTATATATGGTAAAATTAGGCTAGCTAGCGATCCATGCACTATAGTCTGCCTTAGCAATGCCCTTCAGTTTGCTGGGTTTTTTACACAGATTTCTTTCTTAACTTTTTAAACACTTTTAAAGTTTTAACAAACGGTGAGATTACATTGAAAGACACTTTGTGAAAATTATAACAAGTATTTTATTCCATTTACTGATTGTAAAAGCCAAAAACCATCGCTTTGTGACTGCATGAAGCTCAGAGATAGCCTATCTGAAGAACACCCCACCCCTCAACTTTTCCTCCATACTTGTAACACTTGCTAAACATGCAGTGTTTCATTATATAAAGGGTTTTTTAACATGTAACATGAAAATAAAGGTTTTTTAAACATTTAACATGAAAATACAGCATTGACTGAGATGTAACATGACATGACCTTTTTAAAGGATATTCTGTATGCAGTGAGGCCTATTTGAAGCATTATCTTTGTTTGCTTTTTTAAAGTTTAACATGAAAAAGCAGTATTGACTGAGCTGTAATAAAACAAGGCCACTCTTAGGGAAGCAAGAAGTATACTGTGAAATTTGCTATGGCTTGTTAGCAATGTGATTACTAGACCTGTCTGTGCCACAGGATTCCATCTGAAGAATAAGCTAGAAGATTGTTAAATTACTCAAATTTCAATACAATGAGCACCCTTCTTAGGGGCACAAGCATAAAAACATGCTGGCTCAAACTAAAGGTCCATCTAGCCTAGCGTCCTGTCTTTTAACAATGACCAATATCAGGTGTTTCAGAGAAAATAAACAGAACAGGCAATGATCAAGTAATCATTGCAGCCCATTCCCAGGTTCTGGCAAACAGAGGCCAGGGACACCATCCCTGCCCATTGTGGCTAGTAGCTTCTATGAATTTCTTTCTTTCTTTTACAACAACAACAAAAAACTCCTTGTTATAGTCTTGGCCTTTACAACGTTTTCTGATAAAAAGTTCCACAGGTTAATTTTGCAGTGTTTATTTCCCTTTTGTTTATTTTAAACCCGCTGCTTACCAATCTTAGTTGGTAACTCAAGTTCTTGTGTTATAAAAAAAGAAGTAAATAGCACTTTCTTATTTACTTTCTCAACAATAATCAGGATTTCATAGACCTCTATTGTATTCCCACTTTAGTTTTCTCTTTTCCAAGTTGGAATGTCCCAGTATTGTTAATCTTTTCTTATGGCGGCGGACAGCGGAGGCTAACAGAGGTAGTTTGCCTGGGACCTGTCAGAGAGGAGGTACGCTAAATGCTGCATTAGGGGGGCTGTGTTGGTGAGTATCTGAGTGTCTGGCTGTTGCAGGGGCTGTGTTGGTGAGTATCTGAGGGTCTGGCTGTTGCAGGGGCTGTGTTGGTGACTATCTGAGTGTCTGTTGCAGGGGACAGTTTGTCAGTTTGACCTGTGCTTGATTGTTTGATTGTTTGTTTGAACAGTGTGAATTGGGAGGGCTTTGTTCCAGGTGGGCCTTGAGTGGGCCTGACTGGTATAAAAAGGGAGTCAGCAGCGAACCAGCTGAGCAGCGAACAGTGGAGGCTAACAGAGGGAGTTTGCCTGGGAGTTCACCTGCAGAGAGCCCACTGAGCCTTACATCTCACGGGCTGCTGTGAGTTGCTGCAACTGCTGAGGAAGCTCTTAGAAGGAAGGTAATATGGAAGGTGAGCGTTCAGTTGTTGTAACCTGCACAGGTTGTGCCATGTTTGATTTTCTTCCACAGGACAGAAGCAACTTTATCTGTACAAAGTGCAAGCTGGTCTTCATATTGGAAGAGAAGGTTCGAGGTCTGGAGCAACAAGTATCGACCCTGCGTTGCATAACAGAGAATGAAGATTTCCTGGACAGACGTCAGGATATGCTTCTACAGGCACAACGTTCTGAAGAATCAGAGCAGGTTGCGCAGAGGGGACTGAGGGAGGGTGAAGAAAATTGGCAGCATGTGACCTCCAGAAGAAGAAAGAGGAGCGTCCATGTACCAGCAATGGAGATACAGGTGAGCAACTGTTTTCATGTTCTCTCCACAGGTACTAGTGCGGAGAGTGGAGTAGATGATACATCTGCGGGAAGGGAGCAGAAGGAGACTCCACTGATTGGAAGGCATGAGATGCACTGTCCTATGAATGGGGGTTCCCTGACCACCGCTCCCAAGAGGAGGAGGAGGGTGGTAGTGGTCGGGGACTCCCTCCTCAGGGGGACTGAGTCATCTATCTGCCGCCCCGACCGAGAAAACCGAGAGGTCTGCTGCTTGCCAGGAGCTAGGATTCGCGATGTGACGGAGAGACTGCCGAGACTCATCAAGCCCTCGGACCGCTACCCCTTCCTGCTTCTCCACGTGGGCACCAATGATACTGCCAAGAATGACCTTGAGCGGATCACTGCAGACTATGTGGCTCTGGGAAGAAGGATAAAGGAGTTTGAGGCGCAAGTGGTGTTCTCGTCCATCCTCCCTGTGCGGGGAAAAGGCCTGGGTAGAGACCGTCGAATTGTGGAAGTCAATGAATGGCTACGCAGGTGGTGTCGGAGAGAAGGCTTTGCATTCTTCGACAATGGGATGGTGTTCCAAGAAGGAGGAGTGCTAGGCAGAGACGGGCTCCACCTAACGAAGAGAAGGAAGAGCATCTTTGCAAGCAGGCTGGCTAACCTAGTGAGGAGGGCTTTAAACTAGGTTCACCGGGGGAAGGAGACCAAAGCCCTGAGATAAGTGGAGAAATGGGATACCGGCAGGAAGCACGTGCAGGAGAGTGCAAGAGGGGAGTACTCCTGTCTCAGACTGAGAAAGTGGGACAATCAGCAAGTTATCTAAAGTGCCTATACACAAATGCAAGAAGCCTGGGAAACAAGCAGGGAGAACTGGAAGTCCTGGCACAGTCAGGGAACTATGATGTCATTGGAATAACAGAGACTTGGTGGGATAACTCACATGACTGGAGTACTGTCATGGATGGATATAAACTGTTCAGGAAGGACAGGCAGGGCAGAAAAGGTGGGGGAGTTGCCTTGTATGTAAGAGAGAAGTATGACTGCTCAGAGCTACGGTATGAAACTGCAGAAAAACCTGAGAGTCTCTGGATTAAGTTTAGAAGTGTGAACAACAAGGGTGATGTTGTGGTGGGAGTCTGCTATAGACCACCAGACCAGGGGGATGAGGTGGACGAGGCTTTCTTCCGGCAACTAGCAGAAGTTACTAGATCGCAGGCCCTGGTTCTCATGGGAGACTTTAATTACCCTGATATCTGCTGGGAGAGCAATACAGCGGTGCACAGACAATCCAGGAAGTTTTTAGAAAGTGTAGGGGACAATTTCCTGGTGCAAGTGCTAGAGGAACCAACTAGGGGCAGACCTCTTCTAGACCTGCTGCTCACAAACCAGGAAGAATTAGTAGGGGAAGCAAAAGTGGATGGGAACCTGGGAGGCAGTGACCATGAGATGGTCTAGTTCAGGATCCTGACACAAGGAAGAAAGGAGAGCAGCAGAATACGGACCCTGGACTTCAGAAAAGCAGACTTTGACTCCCTCAGGGAACTGATGGGCAGATCCCCTGGGAGAATAACATGAGGGGGAAAGGAGTCCAGGAGAGCTGGCTGTATTTTAAAGAATCCTTATTGAGGTTGCAGGAAAAAAACCATCCCAATGTGTAGAAAGAACAGTAAATATGGCTGGCGACCAGCTTGGCTTAACAGTGAAATCCTTGCTCACCTTAATCGCAAAAAAGAAGCTTACAAGAAGTGGAAGATGGGACAAATGACCAGGGAGGAGTATAAAAATATTGCTCAGGCATGCAGGAGTGAAATCAGGAAGGCCAAAACCCACTTGGAGTTGCAGCTAGAAAGAGATGTTAAGAGTAACAAGAAGGGTTTCTTCAGGAATGTTAGCAACAAGAAGAAAGTCAAGGAAAGTGTGGGCCCCTTACAGAATGAGGGAGGCAAACTAGTAACAGAGGATGTGGAAAAAGCTAATGTACTCAATGATTTTTTTGCCTCCGTTTTCACGAACAAGGTCAGCTCCCAGACTGCTGCACTGGGCAGCACAGTATGGGAAGAAGGTGACCAGCCCTCTGTGGAGAAAGAAGTGGTTCGGGACTATTTAGAAATACTGGACGAGCACAAGTCCATGGGGCTGGATGCACTGCATCCGAGGGTGCTAAAGGAGTTGGCAGATGTGATTGCAGAGCCATTGGCCATTATCTTTGAAAACTCATGGCGATCGGGGGAGGTCCCAGATGACTGGGAAAAGGCTAATGTAGTGCCCATCTTTAAAAAAGGGAAGAAGGAGGATCCTGGGAACTACAGGCCGGTCAGCCTCACTTCAGTCCCTGGAAAAATCATGCAGCAGGTCCTCAAGGAATCAATTATGAAGCACTCAGAGGAGAGGAAAGTGATCAGAAACAGTCAGCATGGATTCACCAAGGGGAAGTCATGCCTGACTAACCTAATTGTCTTCTATGAGGAGATAATTGGGTCTGTGGATGAGGGGAAAGCAGTGGATTTGTTATTCCTTGATTTTAGCAAAGCTTTTGATACAGTCTCCCACAGTATTCTTGCCAGCAAGTTAAAGAAGTATGGATTGGATGAATGGACTATAAGGTGGACAGAAAGCTGGCTAGATCTTCGGGCTCAACGGGTAGTGATCATGTCTAGTTGGCAGCCAGTTTCAAGTGGAGTGCCCCAGAGGTCGGTCCTCGGGCCGGTTTTGTTCAATATCTTCATTAATGATCTGGAGGATGGCGTGGAGTGCACTCTCAGCAAGTTTGCAGATGACACTAAACTGGGAGGAGCAGTAGATACGCTGGAGGGTAGGGACAGGATACAGAGGGACTTAGACAAATTAGAGGATTGGGCCAAAAGAACTGTGATGAGGTTCAACAAGGACAAGTGCAGAGTCCTGCACTTAGGACGGAAGAATCCCATGCACTGTTACAGACTAGGGACCGAATGGCTGGGAAGCAGTTCTGCAGAAAAGGACCTAGGGGTTACAGTAGATGAGAAGCTGGATATGAGTCAACAGTGTGCCCTTGTTGCCAAGAAGGCTAACTACATTCTCGGCTGTGTAAGTAGGGGCATTGCCAGCAGATCGAGGGACGTGATCGTTCCCCTCTATTCGACATTGGTGAGGCCTCATCTGGAATACTGTGTCCAGTTTTGGGCCCCACACTACAAGAAGGATGTAGAAAAATTGGAAAGAGTCCAGTGGAGAGCAACAAAAATGATTAGGGGGCTGGAGCACATGACTTATGAGGAGAGGCTGAGGGAACTGGGATTGTTTAGTCTCCAGAAGAGAAGAATGAGGGGGGATTTGATAGCTGTTTTCAACTACCTGAAAGGAGGTTCCAAAGAGGATGGATCTAGACTGTTCTCAGTGGTACCAGATGATAGAACAAGGAGTAATGGTCTCAAGTTGCAGTTGGGGAGGTTTAGGTTGGATATTAGGAAAACCTTTTTCACTAGGAGGGTGGTGAAACACTGGAATGGGTTACCTAGGGAGGTGGTGGAATCTCCTTCCTTAGAGGTTTTTAAGGTCAGGCTTGACAAAACCCTGGCTGGGATGATTTAGTTGGGAATTGGTCCTGCTTTGAGCAGGGGGTTGGACTAGATGACCTCCTGAGGTCCCTTCCAACCCTGATATTCTATGATTCTATGTAAAGTTGTTCCAGACCCCTGGTTATTTTTGTTGCTTTTTTTCCATGTGCTTTTTTTTCGGTTATGGCTGTTGCACACTAAGTGAATGGTTTTAGGGATCTATACACAATGATTCCAGTACCTCTTTTTTTTTTGCATGGTAGACCCCATACTTTTATATGTATAGTTGGAATTATGTTTTTCCAATGTGCATTACTTTGCATTTGTCAGCACTGAATTTCATCTGCTTCATCACCCAGTTTTGTAAGATCCCTTTGCAACTCTTTAAAGTCTGTTTTGCACTTGACTGTCTTGAAGTTTTGTATCATCTGCAATTTTTTGCCACTTCATTGTTTGTTTGTTTTTAATATAGAAATCATTTAACAGTACTGCCTACTGCCAATGTATCTATCTCTCAGTCCTTCAAAAATTGCCCTTGCAATTTGGGAAATGAATTAGAGAAAATAAAACTTATATTTATTTTAAATGCAGTACACTGCTGTGGAATAGTCACTCTTTAAATTTAAAAACAAAAAAAAGGTTTGTTTCAGATTCTTAGTCACACTGCAGCTTCTTCATGCTTATTTGTTTGTTGGCCTAAGTTTAGAGAATGTTAGATGCATCCGGCTCCCTCTCTAAACTCGCTCACAAAACTCCCATTTGCTACTCTTGTTCACTAGCTCCTCCAGTTGCTTTTAAAATCCCTGTTCTCCCTGAGTAGCCTGTTTCTGAAGCAGTAACCTTACAACCCTGACAAAACCCTGGCTGGGATGATTTACTTGGGGTTGGTCCTGCTTTAAACAGGAGCTTGGACTAGATGACCTCCACACATCTCTTCCAACCCTAATCTTCTATGATTCTAACCATCTGTTTAAGGGTCTAACTCACAGGTGGCTGGCCACAGCCCCCTCCAGTGATCTCCATTTTGTATTGTCTTCTACAAAAAAGCTCAGCTTCTTTCTGGGACAGAAAGGGAAGAATGGAAGAAAGGCTAGATAGAGGGGAAACAGATATTCAGTGCTAAGGTATTTACTGTCCAATCTGCTACCTCACAAATTAGGCCTAGTCTACACTAGTCGGTTATTTTGGAATTAGCCGAGTTAATTCAGAAAAAAAATGATTCCATCCACACAAACAAGCTTGGGTTTTTTCCTATTTAAAGGGCTCTTTACTCCGATTTCTGTACTCCACCTCGGCAAGTGGAGTAGCGTTTAAATCGAGATCGCAATCCCGGGTTATAGGTATTGTGGACGCAATTCGACGTTATTGGCCTCCGTGAGCTATCCCAGAGTGCTCCATTGTGACCGCTCTGGACAGCACTCTCAACTCCGATGCACTGGCCAGGTTGCATTCCCAATGCCTCATGGGTCAAAAACATTTTTACGGGTGGTTCTGGGTACATGTCGTCAGGCCCCCCTCCTGCCGTTAAAGCAATGGCAAAAATCATTTCTCGCCTTTTTTCCTGGGTTACCAGTGCAGACGACATACCACGGCAAGCACGGAGCCTGCTCAGCTTACCGTCACTGTATGTCTCCTGGGTGCTGCTGGCAGATGCGTTACTGCAGTGCTACACAGCAGCAGCTCCTTGCCTTGGCAAGTTAGCAAAGATGGTTAGCAGCTGAATTGCACCATCTCCTGCTGTCTCCTGGTTCCTCCTGGCCAGCCTCAGTGAGGTCGGTCAGGGGCTCCTGGGAAGACATGGGAGTGACTCCAGGTCATTCTCTTCTTTAAGTTTCGTCTAATGGAGATTCAGTCCTGCCTGGAATATCAGGCAAGCCTACCAGAGAGTCAAACGGCTGCTCCGGGTCAGATCCCCAGACATCTCGCTTCTATGATGAGCTGCATTCCATTCTAGGAAGTGCCCCTACAACTACCCCACCCTTGTGCTTCCCTCCTCCCCCACCCCTCCTGGGCTACATTGGCAGATATCCCCCCATTTGTGTGATGAATTAATAAAGAATGCATGAATTTGAAACAATAATGACTTTATTGCCTCTGCAAGCAGAGATCAAAGTGGGGAGGGGAGGGCAGTTGGCTTACAGGGAAGTAGAGTGAATCACCATTCTGCACTTGCTCAGCCTTTAGTTGAACTGCTCCTTACTACTGTCCAGGCTTCATGACCCATGGGAGCAAGGGGTAAGTGTGTGTGTGTGGTGTCTATTTATTTGTGTCCATTTATTCTTTTACGTAGAGACTGTCCAGTTTGGTCAATGTACATGGCAGAGGGGCATTGCTGGCTCTGTCAATCTGTTTCTTCACTTGAGCAGGTGGGTATTGTAGTTTATATTGATGTATTGATATCAAGCATTCTTACAACTACAATACCCACCAGCTGAAGTGAAGAAACAGATAGACAGAGCCAGAAGAGTACCCAGAAGTCACCTACTACAGGACAGACCCAACAAAGAAAGTAACAGAAGGCCACTAGCTGTCACCTTCAGCCCTCAACTAAAACCTCTCCAGCGCATCATCAGGGATCTACAACCTATCCTGAAGGACGATCCCTCACTCTCACAGATCTTGGGAGACAGGCCAGTCCTTGCTTACAGACAGCCCCCCAACCTGAAGCAAATACTCACCAGCAATCACACACCACACAACAAAAGCACTAACCCAGGAACCTATCCTTGCAACAAAGCCCATTGCCAACTCTGTCCACATATCTATTCAGGGGACACCATCATAGGACCTAATCACATCAGCCACACTATCAGAGGCTTGTTCACCTGCACATCTACCAATGTGATATATGCCATCATGTGCCAACAATGCCCCTCTGCCATGTACATTGGCCAAACCGGACAGTCTCTACGTAAGACGTCAAGAATTATAACATTCAAAAACACTTCAATCTCCCTGGTCACTCAATTACAGACCTAAAAGTCTCAATATTACAACAACAACAAAATTCAAAAACAGACTCCAATGAGAGACTGCTGAATTGGAATTAATTTGCAAAATGGACACCATTAAATTAGGCTTAAATAAAGACTGGGAGTGGATGGGTCATTACACGAAGTAAAACTATTTCCCCATGTTTATCCCCCCCACACACACACACACTGTTCCTCACAACTTCTTGTCAACTGCTGCAAATGGACCATTTTGATTACCACTACAAAAAGTTTTTTTCTCTCCTGCAGGTAATAGCTCACCTTAACTGATCACTCTCGTTAGCAGGGGCGGCTCTAGGCACCAGCAAAGCAAGCACATGCTTGGGGCAGCCCATTTGCAGGGGCGGCAGGGATCCAGCATGGGAGCTGAGAACCAACAGGGGGCCCTGGGAGCTGTAGTTCCTTGGTTAGCTCCCTGCCTATAGAGCCAGCCCTGGAGCAGGGAAAGAACTACATTTCCCAGCATTCCCTTGGCCACTACCAACAGCAAAGAGGGGGAGGGAGTGAGGAAGCTGAGACCTCATACTACAGCCTGCTTTGAATGGAGAGCTGCACTGGGAAGGGTAGGGATACCATATTTTAACATTCAAAAAATAGGACACTCCACGGGGAGGGAGGGTAGCCCCAGACTGCCACCATCCACTCCCTCCGACTGCCCCCCACAGAAACCCCAACCCATCCAACCCCCCTGCTCCCTGTCCCCTGATCACCCCCTCCCGGGACCCCTGCCCCAACTGCCCCCCAGGACCCCACCCCCTACCTGTCCCCTGACAAACTCCTGGGACTCCCATGCCTATCCAACTGCTGCCTGTCCCCTGAGTGCCCCCCCCAAACCTCCACCCCATCCAACCTCCCCTGCTCCCTGTCCCTTGACTGCCCCCCTGCAACAACCCCCTACCCCTTCTCCAACCCCCCAGCCCCCTTACCGTGCCACTCAGACCAGCGTGTCTGGCTTCGCGCAGTGCCAGACACGCTGCTGCATATAGAATCATAGAATCATAGAATATCAGGGTTGGAAGGGACCTCAGGAGGTCATCTAGTCCAACCCCCTGCTCAAAGCAGGACCAATTCCCAACTAAATCATCCCAGCCAGGGCTTTGTCAAGCCTAACCTTAAAAACCTCTAAGGAAGGACATTCCACCACCTCCCTAGGTAACCCATTCCAGTGCTTCACCACCCTCCTAGTGAAAAAGTTTTTCCTAATATCCAACCTAAACCTCCCCAACTGCAACTTGAGACCATTACTCCTTGTTCTATCATCTAGTACCACTGAGAACAATCTAGATCCATCCTCTTTGGAACCCCCTTTCAGGTAGGCATACATGCTGCCATACTCCCCTGCGGAGCCACAGCCCCCCCCCCCCCCCCCCAGCACCTGCCTTCCAGATTTGAACACCTCAAAATTCAGGAGTGCTCAAGCTCAGTTTGGGCAGCTGTTACTTCATTTCTCCCAAATCAAATATACCGATCCATTGTAACGTGCTGTAGAAAAAGTAGGATAAAATTGAGCAAGAAATGCTTCCCAGTGGTTATTAGGACTGGAATTGCTATTTTCAACAGCCATTGCCTTTTTCTTTGTTTGTTTGTTTAAAAGGAAGACAGTGATATTGCATTGGCAAATTCCCCATAGAAAGAAAGAGTGGAACAAAAGAATAATAAAGGCACCTAAACTTTTCCTCATTTATGGAGGACAGTCTTATAATATGCATCCAGATATCCTCCAATCACACAAGCTGAAAATTGTTTCACTTTACTGCAGTTCTGTAACCATATGGGAACCAATCCTGTCTGTGTTCTGTGCACATCTAAAATTCCTGCTGAATGACCTGCCCTGGGAGCGAGTTACCAGTGACCCAGGGCTGCGGCGGAAGGAGGGTGCAGGTGTGGGGGGGAAGCCCAGGGCTGGGGCGGCAGGAGGTGTGGGGGGTGCAGGTGGGGGGGCTGAGAGCCCAGGGCTGGGGTGGCAGGGGGGTGCGGGTCGGGGGGGAGAACCCAGGGCTGGGGCAGCAGCGGGGTGCTGGTGGTGGGGGAGAGCCCAGGGTTTGGGCGGCAGGCGGGTGCGGCGAGGAACCCAGGGCTGGGACGGGGGGGCAGCCAACATTTTTTTTTGCTTGGGGAGGCAAAAAACCTAGAGCCGGCCCTGCTCGTTAGAGTGTGTATGGTAACACTCATTGTTTCATGTTCTCTGTGTATATATATATCTTCCTACTGTATTTTCCACTGCATGCATCCGATGAAGTGGGCTCTTTCCACAGGGAGGAAGTCCCAACTGCTCCTTCCTGGGTTCAAAGGGTTTTTTGGCGGTTTTTTTTTTTTTGCATTTGGGTGGTGGCAGCATTTACCAAGCCAAGGTCAGAGAGAAGCTGTAACCTTGGGAGTTTAATACAAGCCTGAAGTGGCAAGTATTAATTTTTAAAATCCTTGCAGGCCCCACTTCTGCACTCGGAGTGACAGAGTTGGGATTTAGTCTTGAAACCACACATCACTGAATGTTATTTAGCCACATCTCTGGACCAGACATGCCAAACCCATGGAAAAAAACACAGAAATCAGACTTATTTTTGGCTTAATTGGCTTGTGAGTTGCTTGTTGGCTAGTTTTTGGCTTGTAGCTTGCTGCTTGTTTGGCTCGTAGCTTGTTGCTTATTGTAGCTTGTTGTTTCTTTTTTTTGATCGGCTCCCAGCAAGCAGGGGCAAGGGGCAAGTGGGGGAGAGAGTCAGAGGTGTACAGTGGACCCACCGCAGTCCCAGACTGCACACTGGGGGGATCTAGTCACATAGAGTGTTGGGGTTCTTAGGGATTGGCTTGCTTTGGCATTGTTTTGAAATGGGATTAGCTTGATTTTTGGTTTATTGTGAAAATCAGGGTGCTTATTTACTGCTTTAAAGTTGGGAACTGTGCTCTGGACCCACCTTATAACCTTCAGCCAGTGATTAGGGCACTCAGATGAGAGGTAGGAAATCCAAGTTCAAATCCTTGCTCCACCTCAGGCAGAGGGTGAGAACTGGGTCTCCCCCATCCTGGGTGAGTGCTGTAACCACTGGGCTAAAGGTTATAAGGCAGGTTGTCTTCCTCCCCAGCAATTTTATGTGGCGCTAACTGGTGCTTTTCTTGTGAGATACAGCTTAGGCACCTGACCCCACAACATAGTTCATGGCTGAGAATCGCAAGTGAAGATAGAGACCTCCCTCCAGCCCAGAGTTAGGTGCTGAACTCCCTGAGAGGGCAGGGTTTAGCATTTCCAATTCTTTCATAATCACATGGAATCCTGAAGATGAGTGGAGGTGTCCAGCTTCTGTTGAGGGTCAGGAAATGACAACCTCCAGGAAATGATGACCTCCAGCCATCTGCCAGGCCCTATTCATAATAAGTTATGCATATGCCCACCAACTGTCAGGTCAGTTATATACACATGAGGGTTGAACCCCTCATGTCCATCTTTGGGAGTGTCACCTCAGTATTGTCGGGAGGCTCTTCACCTGATAGGATAGTTCTTCTTTTAACTTCTTAATATTTATGTCTCCTTATCACCATAGTAACATAGTAACCTTAAGGAAGTCTCTAACATTTCACCACAGCTACCAGCAGTCGTTTCTGCTAAACTCTCATAAAATTATTATCCAAACTCAGTGGTTTATTTAAAAACATTTCCATACAAACATAAACACAAGCTTAACAATTGTATTATTAACTTACATGTGCCATATTATCTTTATACTATGTCAAATTTATCCTATAGCATAAGGCCTAATTTGACTAAGCTAAATATCTTACAGGCCTAAGCCTGTAGGTTTCTTACATTTTAGCTTTAAACCTTATGCTATTTTTTTTACCAATTCCCTCAGATAATAGGTTTTTATATCCAGTTCTTATAATAAATAAATTTATTAATTACACGCTACACCATGCCGTGAATAGGGAGCCTGGGCACCTAACTCAGGCCTTCTGAATTCCATTGTGTGGCAGAGTGCATAAAAGTCAGATGCTGCAATGCTGAGCATTGCAATGCCCACTTTCCTTTGGGGCTCTGGGCCCTAGTCCCTATCTCATTTGCCACACCCAAACTACCAAAACAAATAATAATAGTGGGGTATGAATTGTTGTTAACAGAGTGTATGGTAGTCTGATTCATTATGTGTATGGTGTCAGAAGCAGCATGAGAGAGTTTTGTTTATGTAAGAAAAAGCTGAAAATATACGACACACAGAAATGAATAGGTTACATCATAAAATGAGACATTGTCTTGAGGTGCAAGACAGACAAAGCAGTTCTTAGGCAGACCGCAATTCATCTTAGGTTCTAATCATACCCGTTTAGCAAAGCCTACATGTAGGTGTGGTATACTATGTCTGTCTGTTTGTACATTCTAGGGAGAATTTTTGTGCATATTAGTATCTACACTTCTTTCTGCTGCACAATTAAATGACCCTTTAATTCTTCTTCAGTCTGGAACATCATACTATTATTTCTCACTCTGATTTCAGAGTGGAGAAGGGCTCGCAATAACACAGGTAACACAAAACACATTTCTTCCAGGATTAAGAAATCATTGTGTTAATACAGCAACCAAACTAGGAAGATACATGCTGTTATCCTGAGAACAAATCCTGAGAGCCATGTTAAGTTTGTACACAGCATTTTCTTGGGCAAAAATCACATTTATATTAGGACCTGATTCAGACCTCATACCAATTTCACATCTGTGTAATGTCATGGATGTATGCGGAGTGATTCAGTTGACCGTGTCACACTATGGAAGGCCTTAAAGGAGTTCGGTGTCCCTACCACTCTGCCTGGCTTGATTAGAGGGCTGCATAATGGAACCATTGCCTTTGTATGTCTGGGTAATCAGATATCAGCACCTTTTATATCAGCTTCTGGTGTCAGGCAGGGCTGCATCTTGGCCCCTGCACTCATTTGTCAGGCAATGGATTTCATAATGCATCATTCTCTCAGACCTTGACTACGCTGCTGATGTTGCTCTTCTAGTACGGTGCCCCAACAGGTTTTGTGAGGAACACCAGCCAATGGAGCAGTAGTCATCTAAGGTTGGCCTCCAAGTTTTGCGGTCAAACACAAAGCTGCAAAATTCAGATCCACAAGCGACTCCAATCTCTTTGAATAACACAACTGTTGAAGGAGTCTCCAGCTTTTGCTATCTGGGTTCTATACTCACCAGTTCCTCCAACTCTCACATGGAGGTTCTCCATCAGATTGGCATCACAGCATCTGCCATGGGTCGTTTACAACAACAATGCAATCAACATCATCTCAGCACAACAACCAAATTCAGGATCTATTTCAGCCGTATCCTTCCCGTACTGTTGTATGGCTGCAAAACATGGACACTGCTCAGACCGGGCAAAGCTGGAGGCTTTCCACATAAAATGCCAATGTTGTATATTGGGCATAAATGGAATGAATTCATTTCTAATGAAGATGTTTATGGGCACTCTGGTCTACAGACTATCAGGGCCATTCATAGAATTATAGAATATCAGGGTTGGAAGGGACCTCAGGAGGTCATCTAGTCCAACCCCCTGCTTAAAGCAGGACCAATTCCCAACTAAATCATCCCAGCCAGGGTTTTGTCAAGACGGGCCTTAAAAAGCTCCAAGGAAGGAGATTCCTCAACCTCCTTAGGTAACGCATTCCAGAGCTTCACCACCCTCCTAGTGAAGTAGTGTTTCCTAATATCCAACCTAGTCCTCCCCCACTGCAACTTGAGACCATTGCTCCTTGTTCTGTCATCTGCCACCACTGAGAACAGCCGAGCTCCATCCTCTTTGGAACCCCCCCTCAGGTAGTTGAAAGCAGCTATCAAATCCACCCTCATTCTTCTTTTCTGGATACTAAACAATCCCAGTTCCCTCAGCCTCTCCTCATAAGTCATGTGCTCCAGACCCCTAATCATTTTTGTCGCCCTCCGCTGGACTCTTTCCAATATTTCCACATCCTTCTTGTAGTGTGGGGCCCAAAACTGGACACAGTACTCCAGATGAGGCCTCACCAATGTCGAATAGAGGGGAACGATCATGTTCCTCGATCTGCTGGCAATGCCCCTACTTATACAGCCCAAAATGCCGTTAGCCTTCTTGGCAACAAGAGCACACTGTTGACTCATATCCAGCTTCTCATCCACTGTGACCCCTAGGTCCTTTTCTGCAGAACTGCTACCTAGCCATTCGGTCCCTAGTCTGTAGCAGTGCATGGTATTCTTCCGTCCTAAGTGCAGGACTCTGCACTTGTCCTTGTTGAACCTCATCAGGTTTTTTTTCTTTTTTTTTGGCCCAATCCTCTAATTTGTCTAGGTCTCTCTGTATCCGATCCCTACCCTCTAGTGTATCTACCACACCTCCCAGTTTAGTGTCATCTGCAGACTTGCTCAGAGTGCAGTCCACACCATCCTCCAGATCATTAATAAAGATATTAAACAAAACCGGCCCCAGGACCGACCCTTGGGGCACTCCGCTTGAAACTGGCTGCCAACTAGACATGGAGCCATTGATCACTACCCGTTGAGCCCGACGATCTAGCCAGCTTTCTATCCACCTTACAGTCCATTCATCCAGCCCATACTTCTTTAACTTGCTGGCAAGAATACTGTGGGAGACCGTATCAAAAGCTTTGCTAAAGTCAAGGAATAACACATCCACTGCTTTCCCCTCATCCACAGACCCAGTTATCTCATCATAGAAGGCAATTAGGTTGGTCAGGCATGACCTCCCCTTGGTGAATCCATCTGACTGTTCCTGATCACTTTCCTCTCCTCTAAGTGTTTCATAATTGATTCCTTGAGGACCTGCTCCATGATTTTTCCAGGGACTGAGGTGAGGCTGACTGGCCTGTAGTTCCCCGGATCCTCCTTCTTCCCTTTTTTAAAGATGGGCACTACATTAGCCTTTTTCGAGTCATCCGGGACCCTTTCCGATCGCCATGAGTTTTCAAAAATAATGGCCAATGTCTCTGCAATCTCATCCGCCAACTCCTTTAGCACCCTCGGATGCAGCGCATCCGGCCCCATGGACTTGTGCACGTCCAGTTTTTCTAAATAGTCCCAAACCATTTCTTTCTCCACAGAGGGCTGGTCACCTTCTCCCCATACTGTGCTGCCCAGTGCAGCAGTCTGGGAGCTGACCTTGTTCGTGAAGACAGAGGCAAAAAAATCATTGAGTACATTAGCTTTTTCCACATCCTTGGTCACTAGGTTGCCTCCCTCATTCAGTAAGGGGCCCACAGTTTCCTTGACTTGTTTGCAGATGGCACCTTATGCTTTTCAGACATGTCGCGAGAATGCCACAAGATGTTCCAGCGAATGCCATTCCCCAGGTGGCTTGTAACATGCGGGATAAAATTCCACCGGCCAAGGGGTGGAGGCGTCCCAGAGTCAGACCCCCATTATATGGGTTCATCAAGTCTGTTTCTGTGTTAGACTCTTTGGGGCAATCAAGCACTTGCAGCCATGCAGTAATGGACCAAATGGTGAATGATCACTACAGCCAACCATTCGGCTACGTATTGAAGAAGAAGACTCCTTATTTACACTGATGTGAGATCAGAATCAGCCCTAAATGAGAGTTTTATCTGAGGAAACACTAAATCGGGGCAGGATAAAAGCACAGGTGAGGTCGTGGCAGTGATAGTGACTAGGAGTAAAATGTATGGGATCATGATGTCATTTGATAATATGATGAAGACAGTGGTGAAAAGTTAGCTCTGGCAGTGGTGGTGTTGATTTATGATTGATACTGTTTATGGTGATGGTGGAAAACAATGATACTGAGTGATGATCATTAAGGGGATGATAAAAGACAGCTGTATTCATGGTGATTTATGACTGATGGGTATGACAGTGTTGACAGTAATTTGCATTTTATTGCAATTTTCTTCTGATCATCTCAAAGCTGTTTGAAAATGTTAGTCCAGCTGGATCTTCCCTCAGTGAAATTTGTATTATACACAGTTTATACATCCTGTTTAAAATATTTGAACAAGTTCATTCAACGAGTCAGTGTCAAAGAAGGGAATAGAACTTGAGTCCTGATTCTCAATCCCCACCACTAGCTTCTATAGAAAACATTATTTTCATTACTAAGATAGCCCATTATAAAAGGTATAGTTCAATAAGGAAATATAGCAATCTAATACAAAAGGTGCAATAATTTGCTTCCCTACAATCTGATTGTATCTTTGGAGATTAATGTCTTTTCCAAGGCCCCAGTTCAGCAGTTATCGAAGGGCTAAACATTAAGCATATTTAAGGGTAGCACCATCATTGTATGAGCACATCTACTGGATCAGGCCCCAAAGGCAAGCTACACAGCAGAGCACTTAGTTTGTGAATCCTATTGGTGCTTGGGCATGAGTTAGATGCCAAGCTGCTAGGCAATGTAAGGAAGCAGGTGGCCAAGTGCCTGCCCAACTGCCAAAGTTTAGGAGCTTTGGGAACTTTAATGGTGGAAACCTAGGTGCATAGGGAAATTATGTGTCTGAATGGTTACACAGCAGCTGAGCAAGGGTTTTGTGAATGCCAGTGTCATCTAAATGTTGGATTTATGTGGTTATAATCCCCTTGAGAATGTCATCCAAATAATTCAGAATCACTCTTAGCTTCAATCAGGCAAAATGCTCACCCGAGAAGGAAGTGCAGGATGGGGCCCACCTGTAAACTTCCCCCTTATCCCAGCTCAGACTGACATTAGAACAACGTTTTTGAAAACCCGATGTCTCTTGGCAGATAACATCACTCTCAATGCAGACACAGCCCACCACAACCTGTCCATTTCTGGAGATAAGAAAAGTTTTAAACATGAAGCCCAAACTCAAAAAGTTCCACAAAATCCAGAGAGGATTGATTTGACTGTCTGTGTGTTGGGCTCTGAAGAATTCTCCTCTGGAAAGCACTACTGGGAGGTAGATGTTGGGAGCAGCACTGACTGGGACCTAGGAGTGGCCAGAAAATCCATAGAGAGAAAAGGAAAAATTTCCCTGGATTCTGGGCTCTGGGTTTGAGTGGGAGAGATTATTGGCCAAAACCAGATCCATGGACCTGGGTCATGGTGCATAAGAACATAAGAACATAAGAATGGCCGTACCGGGTCAGACCAAAGGTCCATCTAGCCCAGTATCTGTCTACCGACAGGGGCCAATGCCAGGTGCCCCAGAGGGAGTGAACCTAACAGGCAATGATCAAGTGATCTCTCTCCTGCCATCCAGCTCCATCCTCTGACGAACAGAGGCTAGGGACACCATTCTTAAACCCATCCTGGCTAATAGCCATTTATGGACTTAGCCACCATGAATTTATCCAGTCCCCTTTTAAACATTGTTATAGTCCTAGACTTCACAACCTCCTCAGGTAAGGAGTTCCACAAGTTGACTGTGTGCTGCGTGAAGAAGAACTTCCTTTTATTTGTTTTAAACCTGCTGCCTATTAATTTAATTTGGTGACCCCTAGTTCTTGTATTATGGGAATAAGTAAAAAACTTTTCCTTATCCACTTTCTCGACATCACTCATGATTTTATATACCTCTATCACGTCCCCCCTTAGTCTTCTCTTTTCCAAGCTGAAGAGTCCTAGCCTCTTTAATCTTTCCTCGTATGGGACCCTCTCTAAACCCCTAATCATTTTAGTTGCCCTTTTCTGAACCTTTTCTAGTGCTAGAATATCTTTTTTGAGGTGAGGAGACCACATCTGTACACAGTATTCGAGATGTGGGCGTACCATGGATTTATATAAGGGCAATAATATATTCTCAGTCTTATTCTCTATCCCCTTTTTAATGATTCCTAACATCCTGTTTGCTTTTTTGACCGCCTCTGCACACTGCGTGGACATCTTCAGAGAACTATCCACGATGACGCCAAGATGTTTTTCCTGACTCGTTGTAGCTAAATTAGCCCCCATCATGTTGTATGTATAGTTGGGGTTATTTTTTCCAATGTGCATTACTTTACATTTATCCACATTAAATTTCATTTGCCATTTTGTTGCCCAATCACTTAGTTTTGTGAGATCTTTTTGAAGTTCTTCACAGTCTGCTTTGGTCTTAACTATCTTGAGTAGTTTAGTATCATCTGCAAACTTTGCCACCTCACTGTTTAGCCCTTTCTCCAGATCATTTATGAATAAATTGAATAGGATTGGTCCGAGGACTGACCCTTGGGGAACCCCACTAGTTACCCCTCTCCATTCTGAGAATTTACCATTTATTCCTACCCTTTGTTCCCTGCCCTTTAACCAGTTCTCAGACCATGAAAGGACCTTCCCTTTTATCCCATGACAGCTTAATTTACGTAAGAGCCTTTGGTGAGGGACCTTGTCAAATGCTTTCTGGAAATCTAAGTACACTATGTCCACCGGATCCCCTTTGTCCACATGTTTGTTGACCCCTTCAAAGAACTCTAATAGATTAGTAAGACACGATTTCCCTTTACAGAAACCATGTTGACTATTGCTCAAGAGTTTATGTTTTTCTATGTGTCTGACAATTTTGTTCTTTACTATTGTTTCAACTAATTTGCCCGATACCGACGTTAGACTTACAGGTCTGTAATTGCCGGGATCACCCCTAGAGCCCTTTTTAAATATTGGCGTTACGTTAGCTATCTTCCAGTCATTGGGTACCGAAGCCAATTTAAAGGACAGGTTACAAACCTTAGTTAATAGTTCCGCAACTTCACATTTGAGTTCTTTCAGAACTCTTGAGTGAATGCCATCTGGTCCCGGTGACTTGTTAATGTTGAGTTTATCAATTAATTCCAAAACCTCTTCTAGTGACACTTCAATCTATGACAGTTCCTCAGATTTGTCACCTACAAAAGCCAGCTCAGGTTTGGGAATCTCCCTAACATCCTCAGCCGTGAAGACTGAAGCAAAGAATCCATTTAGTTTCTCCGCAATGACTTTATCGTCTTTAAGCGCTCCTTTTGTATTTTGATCATCAAGGGGCCCCACTGGTTGTTTAGCAGGCTTCCTGCTTCTGATGTACTTAAAAAACATTTTGTTATTACCTTTGGAGTTTTTGGCTAGCTGTTCTTCAAATTCCTCTTTGGCTTTTCTTATTACACTCTTGCAATTAAGTTGGCAGTGTTTGTGCTCCTTTCTATTTGCCTCACTAGGATTTGACTTCCACTTTTTAAAGGAAGTCTTTTTATCTCTCACTGCTTCTTTTACATGGTTGTTAAGCCACGGTGGCTCTTTTTTAGTTCTTTTACTGTTTTTCTTAATTTGGGGTATACATTAAACTTGGGCCTCTATTATAGTGTCTGTAAAAAGGGCCCATGCAACTTGCAGGGATTTCACTTTAGTCACTGTACCTTTTAACTTTTGTCGAACTAACCCCCTCATTTTTGTATAGTTCCCCCTTTTGAAATTAAATGCCACAGTGTTGGGCAGTTGAGGTGTTCTTCCCACCACAGGGATGTTGAATGCTATTGTATTATGGTCACTATTTCCAAGCGGTCCTGCTAATACATGCTATAGTTACCTCTTGGACCAGCTCCTGCGCTCCACTCAGGATTAAATCTAGAGTTGCTTCTCCCCTTGTGGGTTCCCGTACCAGCTGCTCCATGAAGCAGTCATTTAAAGTATCGAGAAATTTTATCTCTGCATTTCGTCCTGAAGTGACATGTTCCCAGTCAATATGGGGATAATTGAAATCCCCCACTATTACTGGGTTCTTAATTTTGATAGCCTCTCTAATCTCCCTTAGCAGATCATCATCACTATTACTGTCCCGGTCAGGTAGTCGATAATAGATCCCTAATGTTATATTTTTACTAGAGCATAACATTTCTATCCATAGAGACTCTATGGAACATGTGGATTCGCTTAAGATTTTTACTTCATTTGAATCTACACTTTCTTTCACATATAGTGCCACTCCTCCCCCTGCACGACCTGTTCTGTCCTTCTGATATATTTTGTACCCCGGAATGATTGTGTCCCATTGATTGCTCTCAGTCCACCAGGTTTCTGTGATGCCTATTATATCTATATCCTCCTTTATCACAAGGCACTCTAGTTCACTCATCTTATTATTTAGACTTCTTGCATTTGTGTACAAGCACTTTAAAAACTTATCCCTGTTTATTAGCCTGCCTTTTTCTGATGTGCCAGATTCTTTTTTATGTGACTGTTTATCATCTGATCCGGCCTTTACATTATACTTTTCAGTCCTCTGCTCCTGACTATAACCTGCAGAAAAAGGCCAAGAAAATTGGAGTTTACCTTAGTTACCAGATGGGCGGGTGACATTTTTCAGTGTAACTGCCATGTCTGTGTTCTTCACATTTAACAGTTGTTCATTCTTAGGAGAAAATGTTAATATTTTATTGGAGTTTCATGCGGTACTGAGTCAAACCTCTGTCAGAGTCTGAGACCTGGTCCACACTACAGGATAGATTGGCTTAGTTGCATCTTTCTGGGCTGTGAAAAATTTCACGCCCTGTGTGCTATATTTAAGCCAACCCAAGCACTGGTGTAGACACCCCTAGCTCAATGGAAGAATTCTTCTGTCATTCTAGCTTCCACTCTCTGAGAGGTAAATTTAATACAGCCATAGAAGAACCCCTTCATCGTGGCAGTAAGTGTTTACAGTAAAAAAACATATGGAGATATTCCTATCTCACAGAGCTGGAAGGGACCCTGAAAGGTCATCGAGTCCAGCCCCCTGCCTTCACTGGCAGGACCAAGTACTGATTTTGCCCTACATCCCTAAGTGGCCCCCTCAAGGATTGAACTCACAACCCTGGGTTTAGTAGGCCAATGCTCAAACCACTGAGCTATCCGTCCCCCCACTACAGCACTTCTCCTGTAGTATTTCTAGTGTAGACACACCCTGAGTCTATTAGGTCAGCCCAGTTACCTTTATCACCCAAAAGTGTCATCTCCTCAAAGAATGATATCAAGTTCATTTCACAAGACTCAGTCCAGCTCCTAACAGGCAGTTTGTCCGGATAACAGAACCTCCATCACCAACAGCCCCACAGAACAGGTTAGAAAGACATTTCCTGTTTTGGTACCAAAAACAGGCCCTAGCCGAGTGCAATTCCCAAGTGACCCAGCCCCTCCCTGCCCTCTCCACTCCCATGGTGACCCCTTCTGCACAGGAGGACTCACCTGAGAGGTGAATGGCAGATTGTCTCCAGCAGGCCATTCTTCACTCTGCAGCTGATGTCTCCATTGTCTTCTCCTTCTGTGACAATGACGTGACTCACAACACTATATAGGTTCTCCCTGTCCTGAGTCACATTGGTCACAACCTTTATCGCCAAATACTTCCAGTTCTTTCCAACCCACTGGAGTTCGGGTTTGGGGAATCAGCCTGCAGTTCTACAGGCCAGTCCAATCCCCTTACCTCGGGGGGCCAGAACATCAAAGAACACTGAAGCCACAGCTACAGGGAGAGACAGAGAGAGTGTGTATCAGGAAATTGAGAGTGTGTCTTTGGTAGCACCATGTGATTCCCCAGCTACTGCTGGATACAGGGGGCTGTGACTGGAAAGCTCCATTTCCTTGTGTGCAAAGCCTTCCTGGAATCCCTCATCCTGACCATTGGGAAAACTAAATAATATTGTCTTGCATTTCCATAGAACACTGTGCCCTGCAGGCTCATAGAGGAAGGCTTTAACTGCCACACAGAGGTCGCTGCACCTGCTGTTGAAATGCAGCCACTTCTTGGATAGACCCAAGCAGGATCACTGTACTTAAGTGCAAACCAGGAAATAATGGATGGTGATCCTGCCCACATCTCTGCTCGCACTCCGCCTGTGCCACCTTCCTAAATACAGTCCCCTTTGGTGTCCTTCTCCTGCACTGGTGACAGTGCCCAGGCCATGCCACCTCATCCTTGGACTTCCCTCTCTCAGTAGGGCACATAACCACCCTCCCCTCATATAAATCTCTCCCTAAAAGCACATATCTCCTGCGGAGCATTTGGACTAGGAGCCACCAAAGATGGGAGATGATTTAAAATGATCTCGATGCTCTGCATTATCATAAGAGGGCCCCTCATCAGGGGCTTGATGTTACTGAACTGTACTGTCTGGGGCTATGTTACTCAGGGAGCTCAATGGGCAGAGACCATCCCTTCCACTGCCCTTGTGCAGCACTGAACACAGGGTCAGTGCCCAAGGAATAAAAAATAATATCCCAGCCCTTGGACACTGCAGGGAGAGTTTCAGGGAGGCCAAATATAATTGTCACCTGAGCTGGGATCTGGGCAGAACATGGGGGTAAAGGTCCCACTCCCTCAGACAGCACTGCAGTGAGCATGAGAGCCGAGGACAGTAGCTTTATGTCTCATTGAAAATAGGTCATTTAATCCAGCACTGACCCTGCTAGCACCACAGTGGGGTCAGTGCTGAGTGTGAAGGGAGACAGCCCCCTACTGAGTCCTGCACACAGCTCCCTGCAGCACTGGACACTACTGCCATGCTAGGCTCAGTGTTGGGGAATCCCCAGTGGCAGAGGAGGCTCCAGCTGCCTAGATACAAAACCCCCTTGTGCCACATCTCATCTGTGACTCGTAGCTCAGTGTTGGTTTAGCGGCTCCACTCTGGGTTCCTCACAAAGCAATGGTATTTCCCATCACCCACCAGTTGGAGCTGTTTCAGCTTCAGGGGGACGTTCCTGCTGCTGAACTCCTGTGGGAACAGCTGTGTTTGGTTCTGATAACTTTCCCCTAGCAGGTCCTGCCCTTGTCTGCATACTCATGACCCGGAATAAATCCTGTTCAATTTTTCCTCCACAGCATTTCCATGCTGGGCAGTTGGACCGGGGTGAGAGCTGGCAGGGTAACAACACTTTTTGGCCAACTACCCCCACCACGGGGCGTGGGGAGCCAGCCAGGGAGAACTTCTCTGGAACAGAAAATGCCAGGAGCTGCCTGAGTGAGAAGAAAGAGGAGAGGGTGTCACTGAGCCAGGGTCAAGCAGTTACAGACACACAGTGAGTCAGAGGAGACGGCATCACTGAGCTAAACAAAATTCCCTCAGTTGTGCATTGCTCATAGCAGAAGGTTCCGAGGCTGAGTCATGTGTATCTCTATTGAGTTACTCTCAGGCCTGGTCTACACTAGTCGGTTATTTCGGAATTAGCCGAGTTAATTCGGAAAAAAAAAAGATTCCATCCACACGACGAAACCGTTTTTTTTTTATTTAAAGGGCTCTTTAATCCGATTTCTGTACTTCACCTCAGAAAGTGGAGTAGCACTTAAATCGAGATTGCAATCCCGGTTTAAAGGTATTGTGGACACAATTCAACGTTATTGGCCTCCGGGAGCTATCCCAGAATGCTCCCTTGTGACCGCTCTGGACAACACTCTCAACTCCGATGCACTAGCCAAGTGGGCAGAAAAAGCCCAGGAACTTTTGAATTTCATTTCCTGTTTGGTCACCATCAGCACAGTCCACCATCACAGGCGACCATGCAGAGTCTGCCATCATAGGAGATCACGCTGTCCCGGATTCGCAGACGAGCTCCAGCATGGTCCAAACAGGAGGTACTGGATCTCATCACATGTTGGGGAGACAAGTCTGTTATGGCAGAAATACATTCCAAAAAAAGGACCGCAAATACGTATGCTAAAGTCTCCAGGGCCATGACAGAAAGAGGCTACTCCAGGGACACAGAGCGGTGTCATACAAAAATCAAGGAGCTCAGGGAAGCGTACCAAAAAGCCAGGGAGGTGAATGGGTGCTCTGGGTCACAGCCCCATACATTCCGATTCTACTGTGAGCTGCATGCAATTATGGGTGTGACGCCACCACTACCCCACCATTGTCCATGGACACCTGCAAGGGGGGAGTTGCATGGAGCGAGGAGGAAGAGTCATTGGAGGACAAATAGGAGGTGGAAGAGGAGGAGGAGGAGGAGGACAGTGCACAGGCGGCAAGTGGGGAATCCATTTTCCCCCCTAGCCAGGAACTATTCTTAACGCTGGAGCCAATAGCCTCCCCCCACTACCAAGGCGGGCTCCCGGACCATGACCCTGAAGAAGGTACTTTTGGTGAGTTAGAGCCTGATCGGAGCCATATGGTGGGGGCAGCACTGGGCTGTTTGCGTTTAGTTTAAAGGGCTCATCCCTGCTCAGAGTCTCATCGGAGCCACGCGGTAGGTGCGGGGGGGGGGGGGGGGGAGGAGGCGTGTTGTGTGAAGTGATCATCCCAGAGAGCCCGCAGGCCCTCCTTTTATATGGCAAACCCACCGGGCATTGCAGTTTGAAAGCATTGAAATGAATGAAGAAGAAGCAGTACCCCGCGTGCCCCTAGGCTGCCTGCAAGCTGAATTCTGTTGCCCGGCCGTGTGTGATGGCTTACTCACACCGAAGTGTCCCCTTTGTTCACTGAAATGTATCTTTTAAAATACTACCCTCCCTTTTTCTCCTCCTGCAGGTGCAAATGTTTCAACGCAGACCCTATCTACTCCGTCCCAGAGGCTGGTCCAGATTAGAAGGTGGAAAAAACAAACTTGGGATGAGATGTTCGCCGAGCTCATGCAGTCCTCCTGCACTGCTAGGGCCCAGCTGAATGTGTGGAGGCAAACAATTGCGGAGTCCCGTAAGGCATTACAGAAACATGAAGAGAGGAGGGACACACGCGATGAGAGCAGGCAGGATGCTATGGTCAAGCTCATGGGGGAGCAAACTGACATGCTCCGCTGTATGGTGGATCTAACGCGGGAAAGGCAGCAAGACCACAGACTGCCACTGCAGCCCGTCTATAACTGCTCTCCCTCCTCCCCAAGTTCCATAGCCTCCTCACCCAGACATCCAAGAACACGAGGGGGGAGGCTACGGGGACCCACACACTCAACCCCAGAGGACCGCCCAAGCACCAGAAATCTGGCATATGCAAACTTTTTATTTGGTTTCTGGCCTTGTCCTTCCCTCCTCCTCCTCCTCCTCCCTAATCCAATACCCCCTCCCCCCCAGTCTACCTTCGGATTTCTCTCAGTGTGTTGTGCAACAAATAATAAAGAACACTTTTTAAACAATTTTGACTTTATTTCCTTTCATATATATAGGGGGCGGGTAACTTAAAGAGAAACAAACACAACTGTCACACCGTACCCTGGCCAGTCATGAAACTGGCTTTCAAAGCTTCTCTGATGCGCAGCGCGCCCTGCTGCGCTCTTCTAATCGCCCTGTTGTCTGTCTGTGCGAAACTGGCTGCCAGGCAAGTTGCCTCAACCTCCCACCCCGCCATAAATGTCTCCCCCTTACTCTCACAGATATCGTGGAGTACACAACAAGCAGCAATTACAACCGAGTCAGTAAACTGCACCAGCATGCTTTCAAATGTCCAAAAGCACATTCTACCACCATTCTGCACTTGCTCAGCCTATAATTGAACTGCTCCTTACTACTGTCCAGGGTGCCTGTGTACGGCTTCATGAGCCCTAGCATTAAGGGGTAGGCTGGGTCCCCGAGGATAACTATAGGCATTTCAACATCCCCAACAGTAATTTTCTGGTCTGGGAAGTAAGTCCCTTCCTGCAGCTGTTCAAACAGACCAGAGTTCCTGAAGAGGCGAGCATCATGCACCATTCCCGGCCATCCCACATTGATGTCCGTGAAACATCCCTTGTGATCCACCAGTGATCCACCAGTGCTTGCAGTACTCCTTGCGGTTTATGAACTGGCCGCCCCGGTGTGCTGGGGCCAAGATAGGGATATGTGTTCCATCTATCACCCCGCTGCAGTTAGGGAACCCCAGTGCATTAAAGCCATCCACAATGGTCTGCACATTTCCCAATGTCATTACCCTTGATAGCAGGTGGTCAATGATTACGTTGGCTACTTGCAGCACAGCAGCCCCTACAGTAGATTTGCCCACTCCAAACTGATTCCCGACTGACCGGTAGCTGTCAGGTGTTGCAAGCTTCCACAGTGCTATGGCCACTAGCTTCTCAACTGTGAGGGTTGCTCTCATTTTGGTGTCTTTGCGCTTCAGGGCAGGGGACAGCAAGTCACAAAGTTCCATGAAAGTGGCCCTACGCATACGAAAGTTTCGCAGCCACTGGGAATCATCCCAGACCTACAACACTATGCGGTTCCACCAGTCTGTGATTGTTTCCCGGACCAGAATCGGCATTCCATGGCATGAAACTGGCCCAATGCCTCCATGATCTCCCAATCACCACATGCTGTGCTTCTAGGAACGTCTGTGTCCATGTCCTCATCAGTATAGTAATCGCATTGTCATCGCTTCCTCGCCCGGTTTTGCAGGTACTGCACATACAGCTGGATAATGTGTAAGGTATTTACAATGGTCAAAACTGCAGCGGAGATCTGAGCAGGCTTCATGCTTGCCGCGCTATGGCGCCTAAACAGGTAATCCTGGGGAAAGGGCGCGAAACGTAGGAGGCCTGTTCGGTTCAAGATGGCCGATAAAAGGTGGTAAATGGTTGTCTTCTGTAGCTTTCACGGAGTCAGGAAGCTCGTTAGAGCTGCAAGAGCGGGAGAGCAGAGTTCGTGGTGGAAGCGTGAGCAGAGTTTGCGGCGGAAGCTGTGCGGCTCAGGTCATGATGGTCGAAAAACGGCGGGGAATTGTTGCCGTCTGTAGCTTCCATGGGAGTCCAGGACCGACAACATGGAAAAAGTGGTGGAAGCTGTTCGGCTCAGTTCACGATGGCCAAAAAACGGTGGGGAATTGTTGCCTTCTGTAGTTGCACATGAGCCCAGGACAGAGAGCATGGAAAAATTAGCTAGCGAGGCAAGAGCGGGAGAGCAGAGTTTGCGGTGGAAGCTGTGCTGCTTGGTTCATGATAGCTGAAAAAAGGTGAGAAATGGTTAGATAAAAGAGTAGATAGAAAGATGAGAGGACATGCAAGGTACCGTACTGCACCGTCTGCTGGCAGTATGGCGTCTGCTGTAGCTTTCACAGAGGGAGGAGCGAGTGATGGCACACACCCAGAAACACTCGCAAGAATGTTTTTGCCCCACCATACACTGGGAGCTTAACCCACAATTCCAATGGGTGGTGGGGACTGCGGGAACTATGGGATAGCTTCCCACAATGCACAGCTCCGACATTCTATGCTAGCCTCAGTACTGTGGAAGCACTCTGCCGAATTCACGCGCTTTAGTGGGGACACACAACATCAAATGTATAAAATCGCTTCCAAAACATTTGAATAGAATAAGTTCGAATGAATTTTGTACTGTAGACGTACCCTCAGTGTGTATGCAGGGCAGTGCAACCATACCACAGCTGACTCAACCTGGTCCTCCAGTGCTGTCCCACAGTCCCCTGGAAACTCCTCCAAAAATGCCTGTCTTGCAATCTACTACACTCTATTGGCAAGGGATGGCCCCAGTTGGATGCTACCTGCCTGTTCATCATAGCGCCCTGCACAGCCCCATGGCACCCAGTTACGAACTCTTTCCCTGCGAACAACTTCTTTGATGAATTGGTTTCAGATCCACATAGATGCACAATGGCTGCTGAGAAGCCACCTAAGAGGGCTTCTGCTTGGCCTAAGGGTATCAAGTTTTTGATGGATCTTTGGTCCCATGCATGTCCCTTCCCTACATTCAATACCAAAAACAGAAACTGGCTCAGATGGGGAGTCACTGTTCTGGGGATCGGTGTCTGGGGTAATTAAGCATCTGAAGGTGATTTATGTCTACACAATAGCTGTGTCTGAAGGGTCTCCAGGCTTGTCTGTGCCACTATGGGGCATATAGAGCAATTACTGCCCAGCTGCAGCATCTGACACTTGTGGCTACAAGTGTGGAGGGATAAAGGTGAACTTTTCAAAGCCAGCAAGGAGATTTTGAAAGCAGCATTGAAAAGCCTTGGGCTACCATGTGTTTTTCATAAAGTCCCAGCTCCTGGAGACATGTGATCCTATGAGACTCTCAGATTTCATTTAGAACAAAAGTCAGTTTCTAGCTCTAATGGTTGCTGAGAAAAGCTTGCAAGTGTGACCTGAATGTGACTGAAGGCTCAAAAAGCAAGGAAAATAAGAACCTGAGAGGTGGTTTTGGTTTGGTTTGGTTTGGTTTGGTTTAAAATCTGATGATTTTTTAGCCAATCTCCCGATTTTTGAGGCCTGAGTCATGTTGTCTGAAGGCTTGGGGTTGGTGACAGTGCAGCCCCCATTCATCCTAATGGGATGTGGGCAACAGCATAGATCTCAGCCTTGCAGACCATGAGAATACAGGTCCCCTGTGGGGCAGGTCTAGCATCATGGTGCCTTTGGGTCCCATGGCAGGACAAGAAGGGATCAATATTGGGGGGCTCTGGGAGCCTCTCTCAGGGGCAGCAGGAGCTGAGTGACTTGCTGCAAGATCCAACAATCCTATCACCCGGAGATAGGACACACCGTGGTTACCCTAATGTCATCCCTAACCCACAGCCTCCTGGGCCTGGCCCTTTTACTCTGCAGGACTGAGTTCTGGGGGAGAGGGGTAATTGGGCCTCAGATCCCCCTAGCCCAGCCCTGCAGGGGAGAGTGTACATGGGGGATAGGGAGGGAAATAATTGAGATTAAAACATTTTTAACAGAGAGAGAACAAGGCACCAAGAGGAGGATCCCCATGATGCACGACAAAGCTGCCACCGTGTCACCATGAAGACACCCCAGGCAGGGACCTGTAAGGCGAGAACAGGGATGGTTACCACCTCCCCAGACTGCCTGAGGGGGCCTGCAGTGCACGAAACATGCCCCATCCATCATCTGACCTGACCCATCCTGTTCTCAGGCAGAGCATCTCCCCAGAGACAGGAGAGGATTTCACCTCTCTCACGCTGCTCTTCCTCCTGCCCAGGCATATCACTAGAAATTTCACCACCAGAACGTGACGTGTATCCACCCCCATTTCTTCCCCTTGTCGGTTCTCTGACCATCCATTGGTGCAGGTGTCCCCTAATACCAGTTCAGGGGAAGCCTGCAGCAGAGCAGGGCCACTTCAGATTACCCCAGTGGTACCCACACCACTGTCCCCCCTGCAGAGGGGGCCTGGCTCTGTGCCTGCCTCCACCTGGGACAACACAGCTGAGGAGTGTGTATGTGATGGGGGAAGAACCCTGGGGACCCAGCCCCACCACCAAGCACCACTGTAATAATCATGGGGTTCATTAAACAACAAACCAGTGAATGAAAAAGGAATAAATCTTGTATAAACAAACAAACAAAACTTGAGAGTTTCAGTGGGAGCTGCTGTGCACTGTTCTCCACCCTGCTACCAGGTACAGCTCAGAATTCCTAAATGCATAACACTGTCCCTTAGGAGGAAGCCTCTCTAAATTATAATTTTGTACAAACAAATCTCTACATCTTCCCTCCTCAAAAAACCCATTAGTTCTTATATACATATATAAATGGTTAACAACTATCTAATGACACATATATTAAATTCTTCATCCTTCTAATACATTTCCATAAACCCAAAGTGTCAAGTACCTAGTGAGAAATTACCAGCACATCACTCTGGAGTGAGTCTTTACCACTCACATTCCTCAAACACTAGGGTTACCATATTTAAAAAATAAAAAAAGAGGACACTCCACGGGGCCCTGGCCCTGCCCTTTTCCCACCCCCAGCCCCGCCCCTACTCCTCCCCTTCCCCACCCCAACTCCGCCCATTCCCCGTCCCTTCCCCAAAGTCCCCGCCCTAACTCCCCCTCCTCCCTCCCAGTCACGTGAAAAGGGCTGTCCAAGCGCTACCGGCTTCACAGTTTGCTGGGCAGCCCCCAGACCCTGCGTCCCTGGCCGGCGCTTCCACAGCGCAGCTGGAGCCCGGGAGGGGAAGCGCCCAGCCGGGGGCACAGGGTCTGGAGGCTGCCCGGCAAACCGTGAAGCCGGTAGCGCTCCGGCTTCGGGCTGCCCCCATGCCTCCGGACCCTGCGCCCCCGGACAGACACTTCCCCTCCCGGGCTCCAGCTGCTCTGCTCCTCCCCTGACTCTTCGGCTCTGTTTAAGAGCCGAGCTGCCCGAGCGCTACCGGCTTCGGGCAGCCCCCATACCTCCGGACCCCGAGCTGCCTGCCGGGCACTTCCCCTCCCGGGCTCTGGTGGCTCAGGGTCCGGAGGCAAGGGGGCTGCCCGAAGCCCGTAGCGTTCTGGCAGCTCGGCTCTTAAACAGAGCCGAAGAGTCAGGGGAGGAGCAGAGCCGCCGGAGCCCGGGAGGGGAAGTGCCCGGCAGGCGGCACAGGGTCCGGAGGTATGGGGGCTGCCCGAAGCCGGTAGCGCTTGGGCAGCTCGGCTCTTAAACAGAGCCGAAGAGTCAGGGGACGAGCAGAGTGGCTGGAGCCCAGGAGGAGGGTAAGTGCCCGGCCGGCAGCTCGGGGTCTGGAGACAAGGGGGCTGCCTGAAGCCCATAGTGCTCGGGCAGCTCGGCTCTTAAACAGAGCCGAAGAGTCAGGGGAGGAGCAGAGCAGCCATGGGAGGGGAAGTGCCTGGCCAGCATTTTTCCCGGACATGTTCAGCTTTTTACCAATCCCCCCCGGACGGGGGTTTGATTACCAAAAAGCCGGACATGTCCGGGAAAAAACGGACGTATGGTAACCCTATCAAACACCCCTTCTTCAGGCAGGTTAGCAAGTCTCTGAGTCTTTCTAGATGTTTTATCTCCCTCTCTGATCTTCTCTGTATCAGTCTTTTATTACAGTCTGAGTTGTTCTCTTGTTCCTTGTCAGTTTCTCCTTTGTCCGTTCCTGATAAACAATCAGTCAGTTAGGACAGGCAAAAGTCCACATCTATTGTCAGTGTTTTGGAACTTTCGGTGATTACTCTTAGATTCCTTCAGTTATGCCAAAATGTGTCCTCTCTGTCTGTCTGGACTACATAAGACCTTTGATGCAGCTGTTCTTTAATGGCACCCTTTTGGAACCAAGTACTAGAGATGTGATTCCTCAGGCACAATTTCTCACTCATAGACTCATAGACTCATAGACTTTAAGGTCAGAAGGGACCAATATGGTCATCTAGTCTGACCTCCCGCATAATGCAGGCCACAAAAGCTGACCCACCCACTTTCCCTTGAAGTCTTTAAATTAAGTCGCAGAGAATCCTCTAGCCTGCGACCCCTGCCCTATGCTGCGGATGAAGGCGAAAAACCTCCAGGGCCTCTGCCAATCTACCCTGGAGGAAAATTCCTTCCCGACCCCAAATATGGCAATCAGTAAAACCCCAAGCATACAGGCAAGATTATACACCCGGACCCTTATTTTACCAGCGCTGTCACGTTAATGCTTAATTGACTAAAATCACGTTATCCCATCAAACCATTCCCTCCATAAACTTATCTAGCCTAATCTTGAAGCCAGAGAGGTCTTTCGCCCCCACCGTTTCCCTTGGAAGGCTGTTCCAAAATTTCACCCCTCTGACGGTTAGAAACCTTCGTCTAATTTCAAGCCTAAACTTCCCCACGGCCAGTTTATATCCATTTGTTCTCGTGTCCACATTAGTACTGAGCTGAAATAATTCCTCTCCCTCCTTGGTATTTATCCCTTTGATATATTTAAAGAGAGCAATCATATCCCCCCTCAGCCTTCTTTTGGTTAGGCTAAACAAACCGAGCTCCTCGAGTCTCCTTTCATAGGAAAGGTTTTCCATTCCTCGGATCATCCTAGTGGCCCTTCTCTGTACCCGTTCCAGTTTGAGTTCATCCTTTTTAAACATAGGAGACCAGAACTGCACAAAGTACTCCAAATGAGGTCTCATCAGCGCCTTGTATAACGGAAGCAGCACCTCCTTGTCCCTACTAGAAATACCTCGCCTAACGCATCCCAAGATCGCATTAGCTTTTTTCACAGCCACGTCACATTGCCGACTCATAGTCATCCTGCGATCAACCAGGACTCCTAGGTCCTTCTCCTCCTCCGTCACTTCCAACCGATGTGTCCCCAGCTTATATCTAAAATTCTTGTTAGTCATCCCTAAATGCATAACCTTACACTTCTCACTATTAAATCTCATCCTATTATTATTACTCCAATTTACAAGGTCATCCAAGTCTCCCTGCAGAATATCCCGATCCTTCTCTGAATTGGCAATACCTCCCAACTTTGTGTCATCTGCAAACTTTATCAGCCCACTCCTACATTCGGTTCCGAGGACAGTAATGAATAGATTAAATAAAATCGGACCCAAAACCGAACCTTGAGGAACCCCACTGGTGACCTCCCTCCAACCTGACAGTTCACCTTTCAGTACTACCCGCTGCAGTCTCCCCTTTAACCAGTTCTTTATCCACCTCTGGATTTTCATATCGATCCTCTTCTAATTTAACCAATAATTCCTCATGCGGCACAGTATCAAACGCTTTACTAAAATCGAGGTATATTAGATCCACCGCATTTCCTTTATCTAGAAGGTCTGTTACTTTCTCAAAGAAGGAGATCAGGTTGGTTTGGCACGATCTGCCTTTCGTAAACCCATGTTGTAATTTATCCCAATTGCCATTCACCTCAAGGTCCTTAACTACTTTCTCCTTCAAAATTTTTTCCAAGATCTTGCATACTACAGAAGTTAAACTAACAGGCCTGTAGTTACCCGGGTCACTTTTTTTCCCCTTCTTGAAAATAGGAACCACATTAGCTATTTTCCAGTCCAACGGTACCACCCCCGAGTTTACAGATTCATTAAAAATTATTGCTAAGGGGCTTGCAACTTCTCGCGCCAGTTCCTTCAATATTCTCGGATGAAGATCATCCGGTCCGACCGATTTAGTCCCATTTAGCTGGTCAAGCTTGGCTTCCACCTCTGATACTGTAATGTCAATCGCCCCTCCTTTATTCCCCTCTGTCCTGCTCCCTCTATTCCTAAACCCTTCATTAGCCTTATTAAAGACCGACGCAAAATATTCATTTAGATATTGTGCCATGCCTAGATTATCCTTAATCTCCACTCCATCTACATTCTTCAGCGGTCCCACTTCCTCTTTCTTTGTTTTCTTCCTATTTATATGGCTATAAAACCTCTTACTATTGGATTTAATTCCCCTCGCGAGGTCCAACTCTACACGGCTTTTGGCCTTTCTCACTGCATCCCTACATGCTCTGACCTCAATAAGGTAGGTTTCCTTGCTGATCTCTCCCCTCTTCCATTCTTTGTACGCTTTCTGTTTTTTCTTAATCGCCCCTTTGAGACGCCTGCTCATCCAGCTAGGTCTAATTCTCCTGCCTACTAACCGTTTTCCCTTTCTCGGGATACAGGCCTCGGACAGCTCCTGCATCTTCAGCTTGAAATGATCCCAGGCATCATCTGCCTTTCGATCCCTAAGTATGTTAGCCCAATCCACTTCCCTAAGTAGTTGCCTTAATTTATTAAAGTTGGCCTTATTGAAATCGTAAACCTTAGTCACAGTTTTATTTCTGTTAATCCTTCCATTTAGTTTAAACCGAATTAGCTCATGGTCACTCGAGCCAAGGTTGTCCCCTACAACCATTTCCTCAACGAGGTCCTCACTACTCACCAACACCAAATCTAAAATGGCATCCCCCCTTGTCGGTTCAGCTACTACTTGATGAAGGAATTCATCTGCTAGCACGTCTATGAACATCTGAGCCCTATTATTGTTACTAGCATTTGTTCCCCAATCTATATATGGGAAGTTAAAGTACCCCATGATTACACAGCTCTTATTAGTTTTTACTTCCTTAAAAACATTAAATAGTTCTCTGTCCGCATGCAGGCTAGATGCCGGCGGTCTATAGCACACCCCAAGCTGGAACGGGTACAGAGAAGGGCCACTAGGATTATCCGAGGAATGGAAAACCTGTCTTATGAAAGGAGACTCGAGGAGCTCGGTTTGTTTACCTTAACCAAAAGAAGGCTGAGGGGGGATATGATTGCTCTCTTTAAATATATCAGAGGGATAAATACCAGGGAGGGAGAAGAATTATTTCAGCTCAGTACTAATGTGGACACGAGAACAAATGGATATAAACTGGCCGTCGGGAAGTTTAGGCTCGAAATTCGATGAAGGTTTCTAACCATCAGAGGGGTGAAGTTCTGGAACAGCCTTCCGAGGGAAACAGTGGGGGCGAAAGACCTCTCTGGCTTTAAGATTAAGCTAGATAAGTTTATGGAGGGGATGGTTTGATGGGATAACATGATTTTAGTTAGTAGGCAATAACGTGCCATCGCTGGTAATTAGTAACAATAGTAAACGATGGGATATTATAAGTTACTACAGAGAACTTTTTCAGGAGGGTCTGGCTGGGAACCTTGCCCACATGCTCGGGGTTCAGCTGATCGCCAAATTTGGGGTCGGGAAGGAATTTTCCTCCAGGGTAGATTGGCAGAGGCCCTGGAGGTTTTTCGCCTTCCTCCGCAGCATGGGTCAGGGGTCGCTTGCTGGAGGACTCTTTGCGACTTGAAGTCTTTAAATCATGATTTGGAGACTTCAACAGCTGAGTCAAGGGAGAGAATTTTTCCAGGAGTGGGTGGGTCATGTTTCGAGGCCTGCATCATGCGGGAGGTCAGACTAGATGATCATAATGGTCCCTTCTGACCTTAAAGTCTATGAGTCTATGACTCTATGAGACACTTATGTAAGGTTGCCAAACTTTCCTTTACAAATCCTGTTTGTTTTTTCCCCCCCAGTGTCTTTTATCTTTCCCAAACTTTAACTGTACTGAAATTTTCCTACTTGGTCTAAGCTCCACATTTAACTATTTATCGAAAGTTTAAGTAAAAATGCTCCATTCATTTCTGAGAATTAGGTTAGGGGAAACTAATATGTGATTATGGTGTATTGAAAACTGTTAAAATTATAGTCTATCACTTTAAATTGTCAGAAGTTATTCCTACTCCTGCTTGCAGGCTAGGGGGCTCTGCAGGGAAGTGTGTGATCTGTGTCTTCAGCAGCCAATTTGGAAAGAGTGAGCCTAGAGGAATCTGGGGTGACTTGTGTCTCTACCTAAGGGAGCAGTCTGCTTTGTCTCTCTCTCTGTTTCCAGTTCCTGTATGTTAAAGATCTGGATTCTAAGAAATAAAGTAGTGTTGCATTGCAATCTTCCAGAAAAAGAATTTAATGTTTTTTTTTAATTGCACTGCTTGTATGTTGTAAACATAATAGTGATTATGTAAATAAAGTCTATCATAACACATACACAAAAGGGGGGCAAACTGAGGTTGCACAGACTGTCTTAATTCTGATACGTCCTAACTTTTCAGTGGATAACATTGCAACCTTACTGTTATAAAAAAAAATGTTCTTTCCTAAATTCCACTATGTGCACCCATTTTCTGGACAGTAAGAATGCTGGGTGTCATTACCGTGTGCTGTAGTCCCAGCTCCGTCAGAAAAAAACTTTGTGTAGCCTTTCCGATCATCAGTTGCTCCTTCCATAAAATATTGTATATGTGTGCTGGGGGAAAGACTGATATTTCCTTACATATATGGCAGAGTTCTGAGGCTTTCTTCAATAACAAGGATTATGAAATGCTGAGGATTACTAAAGTCAGTCAGTGGAAGTGGTTAGACTAGAAATCATGGCCTTCTAACTCCCAGACCAGTGTCATAGAAACATAGAATCATAGAATATCAGGGTTGGAAGGGACCTCAGGAGGTCATCTAGTCCAATCCCCTGCTCAAAGAAGGACCAATCCCCAACTAAATCATCTCAGCCAGGCTTTGTCTAGGCTGACGTTAAAAACCTCTAAGGAAGGAGATTCCACCACCACCCTAGGTAACCCATTCCAGTGCTTCACCACCCTCCTAGTGAAAACGTTTTTCCTAATATCCAACCTAAACCTCCCCCACTGCAACTTGAGACCATTACTTCTTGTTCTGTCATCTGCTACCACTAAGAACAGACTAGATCTATCCTCTTTGGAACCCCGTTTCAGGTAGTTGAAAGCAGCTATCAAATCCCCCCTCATTCTTCTCTTCTGCAGACTAAATAATCGCAGTTCCCTCAGCCACTCCTCATAAATCATGCGCCCTCCACTGGACTCTTTCCAATTTTTCCACATCCTTCTTGTAGTGTGGGGCCCAAAACTGGACACAGTACTCCAGATGAGGCCTCACCAATGTCGAATAGAGGGGAATGATCACGTCCCTCGATCTGCTGGCAATGCCCCTACTTATACAGCCCAAAATACCATTAGCCTTCTTGGCAACAAGGACACACTGTTGACTCATATCCAGCTTCTCATCCACTGTAACCCCTAGGTCCTTTTCTGCAGAACTGCTGCCTAGCCACTCGGTCTCTAGTCTGTAACAGTGCATGGGATTCTTCCATCCTAAGTGAAGGACTCTGCACTTGTCCTTGTTGAACCTCATCAGATTTCTTTTGGCCCAATCCTCCTATTTGTCTAGGTCCCTCTGTATCCTATCCCTACCCTCCAGCATATCTACCACTCCTCCCAGTTTAGTGTCATCTGCAAACTTGCTGAGGGTGCAGTCCACGCCATTCTCCAGATCATTAATGAAGATATTGAACAAAACCGGCCCCAGGACCGACCCTTGGGGCACTCCACTTGATACCGGCTGCCAACAAGACATAGAGCCATTGATCACTATCCATTGAGCCCGATGGCCTAGTCAGCTTTCTATCCACCTTATAGTCCATTCTTCCAGCCCATACTTCTTTAACTTCCAGGCAAGAATACCGTGGGAGACCGTATAAAGGGACACCTTGCTAAAGTCAAGGAATAACACATCCACTGCTTTCCCCTCATCCACAGACCCAGTTATCTCCTCATCGAAGGCAGTTAGGTTAGTCAGGCATGACTTGCCGTTGGTGAATCCATGCTGACTGTTCCCGATCACTTTCCTCTCCTCTAAGTGCTTCAGACTTGATTCCTTGAGGACCTGCTCCATGATTTTTCCAAGGACTGAGGTGAGGCTGGCCGGCCTGTAGTTCCGCGGATCCTCCTTCTTCCCTTTTTCAAAGATTGTCACTACATTAGCCTTTTTCCAATCATCCGGGACCTCCCCCGATCGTCATGAGTTTTCATAGATAATGGCGAATGGCTCTGAAATCACATCCACCAACTCCTTTAGCACCCTCGGATGCAGCGCATCCGGCCCCATGGACTTGTGCTCATCCAGCTTTATTAAATAGTCTCAAACCACTTCTTTCTCCACAAAGGGCTGGTCATTTCCTCCCCATGCTGTGCTGCCCAGTGCAGTAGTCTGGGAGCTGACCTTGTTCGTGAAGACAGAGGCAAAAAAAGCATTGAGTACATTAGCTTTTTCCACATCCTCTGTCACTAGGTTCCCTCCCTCATTCGGCAAGGGGCCCACACTTTCCTTTTACCTCCTGCTGAAAGTTATTTGATAGAGCAAACTAGCAGCAGCAGCAGGAGGATTCATCATGCCGGAGACCTTTGCAGTCACTTCAGGATGACAAAGGAGGCTCAGGAAGCTCTGGGACCACAGGCAGCACAATGGGTCACAGGTGTGAATTTTCAGACATGTCAAGCACATGTGAAATAGCGATTTTCTGCAGCTGATAACTCAGCCAAATCGAGACAAATTTTGATAGAAACTGCAAAAGATACTACTGTGACCTGAGGGCTATCTGCCTATAACAGCGGTTCTCAAACTTTTGTACTGGTGACCCATTTCACATAGCAGGCCTCTGAGCGTTACCCCCATTATAAATTAAAAACACCTTTTTATATATTTAACACCATTATAAATGCTGGAGGCAAAGCGGAGTTTGGGGTGCAAGCTGACAGCTTGCGACACCCCGTGTAATAACCTTGTGACACCCTGAGGGGTCCCAACCCCCAGTTTGAGAACCCCTGGCCTACAACATTGCAAATAAATCTTGGTGACATTTTTTGACTGAAATCCTTTTAGGCAAAAAATGCAGCTTCAGGAGCACTAAAACATTTCATGAATTTGTGTAGATTTTGAGTTGGGTTTTTTTTTTGGCTAACAAGAAAAAAATCAGAAAAAAATGAAGTAAGTTGTTTCAACATTATAAAACAAATATTTTGATTATTCTATTCAAAATGACTTTTTGTTTTGAAATTTCCTTTAATTCTATTTAATTTAAAATTTTAAAATGCTCAGAATCAATATGAAACATTCATTTATTGGTTGAACTAAATGTTTCATTCAACCCCAAATTATTATTTTAATAAAAAAAAGTCATTTTTTTTAATTACTAGTGAACTCAAAAATCCGTGTTTCAATTGTCCCTAGTTTCAAGTTCCTAATTCAGTAGCCTCAGACCTTAAGCTGTTAAAAATTAATGGAATATTGGAGAAAACAAATGAACAATTTTTTCCCACTAAGTTTGTGCTTGAAAATGTCTGAGCTAATCAAACTTAAATTAAAAATTTGAAGAATCTGTCACCAGTCATGGAAAAGTCTATCCTGAAAGGGGAAAAGAAATGGCATTATTACAAGAAACTGCAAACAGGGTTTTCTTATAGAAAATTATAGGCAACTTTAATTCTGGGAGATACCATTGTGCCACTTGTATAGTATAATGAGCTTCCCCTTACCTCCCTAGCTGCATTACCGGTGTGTGTGTGTGGTTTGAGAGACAGGCTGGGAGAATGGAAATTGAAACAAAACATTCTTTCAGTGGACAGAGCAGCCTGTACCAACCTATTGTGCTAGACTCTGGCTGCATTAACTTTTGTTGGATTTTAGACAATGTTGTCTCGCATGATTACTTTGGCTTCCCATGATGTCATATTGGTATAAGAACTGTGGAATGGTGATGACAAATAAAAGCAGGGCATACCAAGCCACTGGCACAGGTATGACAAGAAGGAGCCAAGATGGAGCAGGCTGGGCCACACGTGGCTGTAAACCAGTGGAGATGAGGCAGAGATGGATGGAGAAGTTGCAGAGATCTCCCACCAACTGAGAGGGCCAGGGAACCCAGGGAAGAACTGGAAAAGGGATACTGCCTGCTTCAGAGCCAGATAAGATAGTGGGAAACACCAGGGGAAGAAAGCACACAAAGTTGATGGCCAAATGAACTGGGAGGCATACCTGATGCAATTTAAATTCACAAGTAAGCTGAACTGCTCGTCAGAGTAGGAGAAAAGAATTTATTTGGCCACAGGCCTGACTGGAGAAGCCCTGACAGTTCTTAGGTCTGTAGGCATGGAGGAGGAATGTGGCAATTATCAGGCCCCACATGAGTCCTTTGCTGTCAGGTTTGGGGTGGAGAAGCAGACAGATATGGTTGTGTCCAAGTCTGGTTATGATGGAGGGACACAGCGGAGAAGCGCTCAAGTGTTCCTGGGGGTTTGCAGCAGTGGGTGTGAGTGGTTTATTTATGGCTTCTGAGGAAATGTTTGAGGAGAGGGTGCTGCAGCAGTTTGTGGATGGGCTAAATGATTCCAATATGTAGGGGCAGGTAAACCTGAGGGGACTCAAATCTCTGAAGAAGGCCTTGGTAGCAGCCCTGAAGAGACAATTTACTGAGTGGAAAAACCATGGCAATTGGTTAGTTCACTATAAAAGTTTGCCCAGTGTCAAATAGAAACTCTGTGGCAGAGATAGAATTCAGTTACCCAGGGCAGCAATCAGCTGCCCTAACCATGAGACCCTCCTTTATTTTCTTGCAGCCCCCTGCCTCATTCACTACACATCCTTCAACTTCTGCAACAAATGAAGTAGGGAACATATAGACAACAGCCTTCTTCACTACACAACCCTGATTCGTAGCATGGTCCATCCTGTTCACTGAATGAGGGAAGGGTTCTGTGGAAAAAAATAGTATGAGATCATGTAACTAAAGATGGTATCACAATGGATAGATTCATAGATTCATAGATTCTAGGACTGGAAGGGACCTCGAGAGGTCATTGAGTCCAGTCCCCTGCCCGCATGGCAGGACCAAATACTGTCTAGACCATCCCTGATAGACATTTATCTAACCTACTCTTAAATATCTCCAGTGATGGAGATTCTACAACCTCCCTAGGCAGTTTATTCCAGTGTTTAACCACCCTGACAGTTAGGAATTTTTTCCTAATGTACAACCTAAACCTCCCTTGCTGCAATTTAAGCCCATTGCTTCTTGTTCTATCCTCAGAGGCTAAGGTGAACAAGTTTTCTCTCTCCTCCTTATGACACCCTTTTAGATACCTGAAAACTGCTATCATGTCCCCTCTCAGGCTTCTCTTTTCCAAACTAAACAAACCTAATTCTTTTAGCCTTCCTTCATAGGTCATGTTCTCAAGACCTTTAATCATTCTTGTTGCTCTTCTCTGGACCCTCTCCATTTTCTCCACATCTTTCTTGAATTGCGGTGCCCAGAACTGGACACAATACTCCAGCTGAAGCCTAACCAGAGCAGAGTAGAGCGGAAGAATGACTTCTCGTGTCTTGCTCACAACACACCTGTTAATACATCCCAGAATCACGTTTGCTTTTTTTGCAACAGCATCACACTGTTGACTCATATTTAGCTTGTGGTCCACTATAACCCCTAGATCCCTTTCTGCCATACTCCTTCCTAGACAGTCTCTTCCCATTCTGTATGTGTGAAACTGATTTTTTCTTCCTAAGTGGAGCACTTTGCATTTGTCTTTGTTAAACTTCATCCTGTTTAACTCAGACCATTTCTCCAATTTGTCCAGATCATTTTGAATTATGACCCTGTCCTCCAAAGCAGTTGCAATCCCTCCCAGTTTGGTATCATCCGCAAACTTAATAAGCGTACTTTCTATGCCAATATCTAAGTCATTAATGAAGATATTGAACAGAGCCAGTCCCAAAACAGACCCCTGCGGAACCCCACTTGTTATGCCTTTCCAGCAAGATTGGGAACCATTAATAACAACTCTCTGAGTACGGTTATCCAGCCAGTTATGCACCCACCTTATAGTAGCCCCATCTAAATTGTATTTGCCTAGTTTATTGATAAGAATATCATACGAGACCGTATCAAATGCCTTACTAAAGTCTAGGTATACCACATCCACAGCTTCTCCCTTATCCACAAGACTCATCATCCTATCAAAGAAAGCTATCAGATTGGTTTGACATGATTTGTTCTTTACAAATCCATGCTGGCTATTTCCTATCACCTTACCACCTTCCAAGTGTTTGCAGATGATTTCCTTAATTACTTGCTCCATTATCTTCCCTGGCACAGAAGTTAAACTAACTGGTCTGTAGTTTCCTGGGTTGTTTTTATTTCCCTTTTTATAGATGGGCACTATATTTGCCCTTTTCCAGTCTTCTGGAATCTCTCCCGTCTCCCACGATTTTCCAAAGATAATAGCTAGAGGCTCAGATACCTCCTCTAGTAGCTCCTTGAGTATTCTAGGATGCATTTCATCAGGTCCTGGTGACTTGCAGGCATCTAACTTTTCTAAGTGATTTTTAACTTGTTCTTTTTTTATTTTATCTGCTAAACCTACCCCCTTCCCATTAGCATTACCTATGTTAGGCATTCCTTCAGACTTATCGGTGAAGACCGAAACAAAGAAGTCATTAAGCATCTCTGCCATTTCCAAGTTTCCTGTTACTGTTTCTCCCTCTTCACTGAGCAGTGGGCCTACCCTGTCATTGGTCTTCCTCTTGCTTCTAATGTATTGATAAAAAGTCTTCTTGTTTCCCTTTATTCCCGTAGCTAGTTTGAGCTCATTTTGTGCCTTTGCCTTTCTAATCTTGCCCCTGTATTCCTGTGTTGTTTGCCTATATTCATCTTTTGTAATCTGTCCTATTTTCCATTTTTTATATGACTCCTTTTTATTTTTTAGATCATGCAAGATCTCGTGGTTAAGCCAAGGTGGTCTTTTGCCACATTTTCTATCTTTCCTAACCAGCGGAATAGCTTGCTTTTGGGCCCTTAATAGTGTCCCTTTGAAAAACTGCCAACTCTCCTCAGTTGTTTTTCCCCACAGTCTTGATTCCCATGGGACTTTACCTATCAGCTCTCTGAGCTTACCAAAATCCGCCTTCCTGAAATCCATTGTCTCTATTTTGCTGTTCTCCCTTCTACCCTTCCTTAGAATTGCAAACTCTATAATTTCATGATCACTTTCACCCAAGCTGCATTCTACTTTCAACTTCTCAACGAGTTCCTCCCTATTTGTTAAAATCAAGTCTAGAACAGCTTCCCCCCAGTAGCTTTTTCAACCTGCTGAAATAAAAAGTTGTCTGCAATGCAGTCCAATAACTTGTTGGATAGTCTGTGCCCCGCTGTGTTATTTTCCCAGCATATATTTGGATAGTTGAAGTCCCCCATCACCACCAAATCTTGGGCTTTGGATGATTTTGTTAGTTGTTTAAAAAAAGCCTCATCCACCTCTTCCACATGGTTAGGTGGCCTGTAGTAGACTCCTAGCATGACATCACCCTTGTTTTTTACCTCTTTTAGCCTAACCCAGAGACTCTCAACACTTCCGTCTCCTATGTCCATCTCCACCTCAGTCCAAGTGTGTACATTTTTAATATATAAGGCAACACCTCCTACCTTTCCCCCTGTCTATCCTTCCTGAGCAAGCTGTACCCATCCACACCAACATTCCAATCATGTGTATTATCCCACCAAGTTTCAGTGATGCCAACAATGTCATAGTTGTATTTATTTATTAGCACTTCCAGTTCTTCCTGCTTATTACCCATACTTCTCGCATTTGTATATAGGCATCTAAGATACTGGTTTGATCTTGCCTCCCGGTTATGTGCTGACCCTCCTTTCTCTCTGCCAATATAGCCCACACTCCCTCTCGTTTCCGACCCATCTCCCAGGTCTCCATGTTCCCCACTTACCTGTGGGCTTTGCTCACCTGTCCCCGTCGAACCTAGTTTAAAGCCCTCCTCACTAGGTTAGCCAGTCTGTCTCCAAATAGGGTCTTTCCCCGCCTTGAAAGGTGAATGCCATCTCTGACTAGCAGCCCTTCCTCGAATAGCATACCGTGGTCGAGGAAGCCAAAACCCTCCTGGCGACACCATCTTCGCAGCCAGGCATTCACCTCCATGATGCATCTGTCTCTGCCCGGGCCCCTACCTTTGACAGGAAGAATTGAAGAGAATACCACCTGCGCTCCAAACTCCTTCACCCGTACTCCCAGAGCCCTGTAGTCACTCTTGATCTGCTCAGTATCACACCGCGCAGTATCATTTGTGCCCACATGGATGAGTAGCATGGGGTAGTAGTCAGAGGGCTGAATAATCCTCGACAATGCCTCCGTAACATTTCGGATACGGGCTCCCGGCAGGCAGCATACCTCCCGAGATGAAATGTCAGGGCGACAGATGGGCGCCTCCGTCCCCCTCAGCAGAGAGTCTCCGACCACCACTACCCTATATTTCCTATTCGCAATGGTGGTAGCAGACCTCCCAGCCTTAGGGGTACCAGGCTTCTCCTCCTTTACTGTAGGGGGTGATTCTTTCTCTCCTGTATCAAGAAGAGCATAATGGTTACCTATTACCACGGCAGGAGGGTTTGGAGCAGGGGTGGAGCACTGCCTGCTGCCAGAAGTAACCAGCTGCCAGTGTCCACCCTGAGCCATCTCCTCCTCCACCAGTGGTGTATCAGCAGTCCTGTGTACTGGGACAGCTACCTCAGCTGTCTCCACATGGACACTGTCCAGGAATTGCTTGTAGATTCGGATGCTCCTTAACCTAGCCACCTCCTCCTGTAGCTCTCCCACCTGCTGCCTGAGAGATTCCACCAGCAGGCACCTTTCACATTGGATGGTCCCCCCAGCCTGGATATCAGTAAGTGGAAATTGCAAGTTACAGTCTCTGTAAAACCACACCAGGATCTGGGTAGAAGCATCCATGCTCAGGCGCTCTGTCTGGATACAGGCGCAGGTGGAGGAAACAGAAGCAGTGCTGGCACAGGTGTTGCGGGTCTTCCTAACCATCGTAAGCCTCCCTCTGTCAAACTTCCTCTCAAACTCCCGTCTGCAGCCCCCTGTCTGCTGAAAGGGTTGTTTAAGCAAGAAGTTTTGAATGTAGTTGGCTTGTAGGTTTTAAGGGGAATAAAGGGAAAACAGATAGAACCGGCAAGGGATCCTCGCCCCCTTCCCAAACTCCCTTGTGAAACTCCCTGTTAGCAGCCCCTGTTCGCAAAAGCTCCCTGGTCGCTTGTGTGCTGCTTTATAAAGCCCTAGCCTGTATGAATGCCCCACCCACTGATTAAGGCTCAGCCACTTACAGAGGCTTCTAGCTTTCAAACCTTCCTTTGAAGCTCACAGCTTCCAACTGCCAGCCACAGCACACGGTCCTTCAAACAAACAACCAAACAAACAGACTGACTAACACAAGCTCAGCACACAGCAAGTAACCCCCAAACACAAACAAACGCACACTACAGACAGTCACATACCCCAAAAGGGTGCTGTATTGCTCCTCCTACACCTGGAGAACTCCCTTGTGAAACTCCCTGTTAGCAGCCCCTGTTCGCAAAAGCATCCAGTGAGAGGGCTGAGTTAAGGTTGTATGGGCAACCATAATGCAGGCATTTATCAACTTTTGAGTGTTTGGATTTGGAACCTTAACATTCTTAATATATTTTCAGTGTGTACTATATTAATCTCACAGTCAAGCATGTCTGAGATTTATGAAAGCCTCTGACCTCTAAATTAAAAATAAAAAAGGAAGCACATTAAGATGTATGTAATATGGCCATTCTCTAACACATTAGCAAATTGTATTGTTGCTTAGATAAACATTCTAGTTATGAATTTAATAATGAGTATTGATTTTTCTCTTTCAGAGAAAACAAAAGATGCCACTAAGTAAGTATACATTAATTTCCAAATATTTCCACTAAATTTTATTTTCCATATTATTAGGACCTTGATTGATTTCCTCCCCGCCCCACAACTGTTCTAGCTATAAATGTGGTATGTGGAACCCAGTTCTGGATGTGGAATCTAGTTAGAGAAGAAAGGTTAACTCACAGGATTAATTTCTCTTTCTGTACGGCTTGAGGACTGGATTGATATCAAAATATTGTGATAAATTATGACTTGACACATACTTTTAATGGGAAAATAACACAATACATTTCTGTTTTTTATTTTTATTAGGATTTATGGGATAACATTTTTTTGTTGCTAAAAGTATATGTACTGTGCTAAGACAGTATCCAAGAAGACCATTTGGTGCAGGACCCCCTTGGCACATTAGACAGGTCCTTACAATTCCTTTGCCTACAGTTAACTCTGGGGAAGCATGCCCAGAATATTTCAGACATTAGGTTGTGTGTGGTGTATGGTATTTGGTGATTGAGTCAGATGTTTAGATACAAAGTGATTGTGCTTATCTTGTCCGATACAGAACAAAACCAGGCACACCATGTCTAATCAAATATATGGAACCATGCACATGAAGATAGGGCAAGCACAAATACTTTGCAACAAATACCTGTTTCAATCACCGAATACTGTAGACCACACACATCCCAATATCTGAAATATTCCAGGCATGTTTTCCCCGGGTTAGCTGTAGGCAAAGGAATTGTAAGGACCTGTCTAATGTGCCAAGGGGGTATATATATTTCCCTTCATCAGAGAGTGTCTAGGCAGGAAAGAGATGGCTGTAAAGGACTTGCACGTGAATGTGTGCAAGGGAAGCTGCGCCTTGGAGGAGGTTGCCACTTATCCTGATTTCCTCATGTATTTTTCTTATAGCAGGATTCCTTATTGGTCTAAGTGAGGGTGTGGGAGATTATCACATGGGGAAGTCATCAGAAAACTATGGAATTTGGGAAAAGGGCCCGTAGGTGTGAATTGTAATCCCAAGTGCTGCTGCTCTAATGCTGTCAGAGGTAAAAAGCAGAGTCCATTGTCAAATCAGCAATGGACATGACCATTGATATGAAAACTGGGAGTAAGGGAGCAGTTTGTAGGAGACGTGGGGAGGCAGAGGATGAATTGTCTGGGGGAAGGAAGATAGTCAAATGGCTGGGGAGGGCAGAAAATCAGTTTATGGTTTGAAATGGGGGAAGCAAAGGACAATTCGAGTGATGTTGGCTGGGACAGCAAATTGGTAATATGGAGGCAAAAGATCAGCTGGATCAGAGAAGATATGGGAGTAGAGGATGCACTGCTGGGGTTGTACAGGATCAGTTAGTAACTGGGAATCACAGGATACATTGTGTATTTGTGTGTGTGCCTGGAGACTGCACTAGAAGATGGATTGGAGGGGTGGGGAAGGCTGAGAATGAATTGATGAGCAAGATGACTTACTGAGGTCTGGGGTTGCAATCGATCACTTAAGTGACTGGGAATGGCCTGGGATCAGAGGATGAATTGTGTTTGTGTAGGTGCCTAGAGGTGTCCTGGGACAAAATGGAGTGTAAATGTGTGGAGGATTGAAAATGAACTGTTAGGGTAGGTTCAAAGAGGTAGAAGAAAAGTCAGAGAATGGACTGGAGACCTGACAATATATAAAGGAGGTTCATAGGAAGCTGATCGATTGGGAGCATTGAACTGGGTGAAAGTGGGGCAGAATATTGATTGATTAAGGACAAAGGATGGAAGAAGGAATAAGAGTCAAACAACAGAGTAAAGGTCCTTTGGGATTAAGTGGAATATATGGTAGGACTGAGAAAATGGCAGAAGTGGATGACAGAGATTAAATTATCCCATACTCAGCATTCTACCGGGGGGAGTCGGCAAGACACTACACTGCTAAAAATAGCAGTATGGACACTGAGGCACTGCTTGGGCAAGTAGAGAGGCATGTAGTGTATATTCTCTGGGGGTTCAGACATGTGATGAATTTTTTTCATCATCTGAAATTTTTTAAACAAGCAAACACAAACAATTCCCTCAATTTTTCTTTTTTTTTTCTTTGAATCTGTGCATTTCACCACACTTTCTGATTGTTTCCCACCTTTTGGCAGTTAGAAAGCAGTTACAAATTGTGGGGTAATGTATTTTCTCTCACTTTGGTCATACAAGTTTTTTGTTAGTTTGTTTTGAACCTTTCTGCCCTTTTTCTAGTGGAAAAAGTTGTTTAAGGAAACTTTACTTGATGTCCCCAAAACCACAATTCCAAAATCACACACACAAAAAAGCTTTATTAGTTTTTAAAATATATAAATATATCCTCTTAAAAAAGGAAGGAAAACAACTATATAGATATATATCAAATGGAGAAGGGGAAGGTAATTGCAATGATATAAAGTAGCAGTCAGGAAATTCAAATAACTGAAGCTAGTTTTCGATGCAATATGTATGGACAGTAGAGTTAAGTATAATAAGAAGGATTTTTAACATACTTGGAACAGAAGGATTTCTAATAATATATAGGACCATTACTAGATCACAATGGAAGAAATATTAATTATGATGCAGAAAAAGCAGAAGTGTTCAATGAATATTTTGTTTCTGTACTTGGAAAGGTGGGTGATATAGTCTCATCTTATACGGAAATTAAATGTGTTCTATACCAACAGTATTTAGGGAGGATATTAAGTAGTAACTGCTAAAGGTAAACTTTTTCAACTCTCCAGGACCAGATAATATTCACTCAGGAATTTTCAAAGAATTGGCCGTGGAGCTCCTGAGCTATTTGTGTTAATATTCTACCAATCTTGGGATACTGAGGAAGTTCCAGAACACAGGAGAAAACCTAATGCTCTTCCTATGTTTAAAAAGGGTAAATGAGATGACCCAGGGTACTATAGGCTGGGTAGTCTGACATCAGCCCTGGCAAAAACATGGAAAGTCAGATATTGGATGCAATAAGTAAATAATTAAAGGATAGTTAATGCCATCCATCATGGTTTTATGGAAAATAGATCTTGTCTAGAAAATTGGATTTTAACTGGGTTAAAAGAGTTTACAAGTTTGGTTGATTAAGATAAATGTGTTGACATAATATACTTAAATGTAAGGATTTAACTTAATCCCACACAATATTCTGATTAAAAAAAAATAGCACTAAATAAAACCAATCCAGAACATCAGGAATCATTGTCCAAGGGGGTGTTCTGAGTGGGCTCTCACAGTGATCTGTTCTCAACCAAATGCTTCTCAATATCTTTATCAATGACCTAGAAAAAATGCTGATACAATTCACAGGTGACACAAAAATTGATGGAGTGATAAATAATGATAAGGATAGGTCTAGAAGATTACAAGATAAAATAGGCTCACCTGAACAATATACATTTGAATACAGCTAAATGCGAGGTCATACATCTAGAAACCAAGGTCACACTGACAGGATGTGGGACTTCATTTTGGAAAGCAGTATCTCAGAAACACACATAGAGGTCATGTGAAAATGAAATGAACATGAGTTTGAAGTGTGATGCAGTGACTAAGAAAGTGAATGTGATCCGTAGCTCTATTATATGTAAAATATTAAGTAGAAGTAGTAATATGTTGTACCACTGTATCTGAGACTAGTAGTGAGGCTATTAATGGAACATGGTGTCCATTTCTGGTGTCCATCCTTCAACAGGGTGTTTAAAAAAACAGAACAGGATTCAGAAAAGTGCTTGAAGAATGATTTCAGGAGTTGAAACCATGTCTGAAAGTGATGCTCAATCTATTTATCTTAACAAAAGCATCTTAAGAAGTGACTTGATCATGGTCTATATGTACCTATGTGGGGAGGAGATTTCTGATTATGGAGAGCTCTTAGGAACATGGGACAGGAAAGGACCTCCCAGATCATCAATTCCAGTCCCTGATGTTGCAGACCACCCCGCTGTATCATCCCATTCATAAACTTATCAAGCTCCTGTAACGAAGCGGCCTTTGGAGGGACACAAATGAAAGTATCAATTCAGGACAAATTGTTTAGAACAGGGCAGCCGAAGGCAAACCAGCCAAACAGAGAGAACTTTGGTTTTACCCCACTGGCTAACCAGAAGTCCCACAAGCAATTCCCTTAGATACTCCAGGTCCCTTGTATCACCACCAGCATCACTCCTTATGGGGATGAATGGATATGAAAACCAATACCACAGTAAAAGAAAAAAGGTTCTCTTGATCCCAAAGGACCAAGCCCCAGACCCAGGTCAATATGCAAGTCAGATCTTACCCACAAATCACCATGTTGCCAATCCTTAAATTCTAAAATCTAAAGGTTTATTCATAAAAAGAAAGAAATATAGATGAGAGCTAAAACTGGTTACAATAATCAATTACATACATTAATGGCAAAGTTCTTGGTTCAGGCTTGTAAGCAGTGATGGAATAAACTGCAGCCACAAATCAAATCTCTGGAGTACATTCAGTCTATTGTTCAGAGCTTCAGCTTGTAGCAAAGTTCCTCCAGAGTTAAGAAGCAAGACTGAAGACCAAATGGAGAATATGCAGCTGGTTTTATATTCTTTTGCCATGAGGACTGTGATTCCTTTGTTTCAAACACAAGCTGCCCAGCACATGGCTTGAAAGCCTTCAAATTCTCTCCTTAGGCATGTCCCTGCATGCCTTGTTGAGTCATAAGGTGTATCTGCCTTCTCTCAATGGATCAATTGTATAGCTGATGGTCCCTAATGGGCCATCAAGCAGGCTAGGCAGTGCTGATGCCAAATTGTCTGGGGTTTCACCCAGAAGCATAGCACAAATTTGAAATACAGACAGTATAGAGCCAATACTTATAACTTTAAATTCAAAAATGATATCTGCATACAGATAGCATAATCATAACCAGCAAACTACAACCTTTTCATAGACACCTTACTTGACCTCCTTTGTACAAAATTTGGTGCAACTATAGGACCTAGGTGCAATAATTATCTATATGGTCACAGTTCATGTAAAAAATGTTACAGCTCCATCTGAAAACTAGTTAGGGTGTTTGCCCCCACTCATCCTATTGGGAGGCTGTTCCAGATCCTCTGATGGTTAGAAACCTTTCTGTAATTTCCAGTCTAAATTTGTTTATTGCCAGTTGACAACTATTGGTTCTTGTGCCAACATTGTCCTTTTGCTGAAATAGATCCTCTCCCTTCCTGGTATTTCCCCTCTGATGTATTTATAGAGAGAGCAATCAGATCTCATCTCAGCATTCATTGTTCTAGGCTAAACAAGCCAAGCTCTTTTAATCTCCATTACTAAAATCAGCCCTCCATTCCCTTGATCATCCTAGTAGTCCTTCTCTGCACCTGTTCCACTTTGAATTCATATTTCTTGAGTGTGGGTGCCCAGAATTGTACACGGTATTCCAGATGGGGGGCTTACCCGGGCCTTTTACAATGGCACCAATACTTCTATTATTCCTCCTCCTCCTTGCTGGAAAATTTTGTCCCTTCCTCCTGGATGAGGACCTGGCTAGAGAGAGCCATGGATTCCTCAATAGAGCTGGGCAATTTTTTTTGCCCAAAACTTTTTTTTTTTTTGACCAAAAAAAAAAAAAAAAGAGAGAGAGAGAGAGAGAATTTGTGTCAATTTCAATAAATTATTTCAGTCAATATGAAACAAAGAATTTTTTTTATTATTGGAAGTGTCCAGGTGAACCATTTTGACATTAATGTGACACCATGTTTTGATTTTTTTTCTTGCTAAATTCACAAACCAAAACATGGGAAGGGGTCAAGTTTTTGCCTTTAGTCTAGTGCTTAGGGCACGTAGCTGGGACACAGGAAACCTGCGTTCAAATCCCCATGCAGGAACAGAGATTTAAATGCATATATTCCCCTCTTCCAGGTGAATGCCCTAATCTCAATTTCTCCTACTGAAGTGGAGATGTTGACCAGAGGGGTGTGTGCTAACCTCTGCCCCCCTCGGACACAGGTGCCTAAATCCAGGCTGGGAGGTGTCAATCTCTGCTTGTGATTCATAAACCAAGGGAAGAGAGGTGCTCCTCCACTGAATTTGCATGTGGGTCCTAATCCAGTAAAAGTGCTCAGAAGCTGCCTACATGTAGGCAGAACAGCCATGGCAGCAGGAGGTGACTAAAGCACTTACCCAGGCTTTGGGCAATCACTAGTTCAATCCCCCCCCCAGCCTGAAAGTAGAGAAGGGACTTAAACAGGAATCTGCCACCTTTCAGATGAGTGCCCTAACCACTGGGCTACAGGTTATAAGGGATTAAACTACTCTGGATACTTAGGGCTTGTCTTCAATAAGGCATTAAACAAGAGATGGAAGCAATGTCAGCAGAAGAGCATCTCCTGTGAACACAGCGTACTGTGGACACAGCTGCAAGTTAATCTAAGGTACATCTACTTAAGTTATGTTATTTACGTTACTTAAGTAGTGTACCTTACATTGATTTAGAGTGTAAACCTGGCTTTAGGAAGGAGATAAGAGCCTTAGCACTTTAGGGTACACCTACATTGCACACTAAGCCCTGAGTCTGACTCAGGTTTGAGCTTAAGCCCCCTTCTGTCCACACAGAATTCAGTCTGACTCAGAGCCTGGGTCCTAGGTCCTTGCCTGTGAAGTGGGTCAGAGCTCAAGTCCTACTGTGGCTCGTGTCAAAGCCCTGTTATTTTGCAATGTGGGTGTAGGTCAAGTAACAAACCCAAGTTAGAAGGTCTGCATAGTGCAATAGGGATGCATTAGCAGAGCTGAGACCTGGCTCCAGCAACTGCAAACCCAGACTTACATTGCCATGTGGAAGCTCAAGCACAACAAATCCACAAGCCCAGGTCCCTCAGATCTGAGTTTGTACAGCAGCATAGACACACCCTTAGACGGAGGCAGTAGTGCACAGGCTCAAAGGCAGGAATATAGGATCCTAGGGAACATATATTGTAAAAACTCAGATGCCAAGCGAATTTGGGCACCTATAGGACTATGCAACAAATTAGTAGGAGTTTTGAGGATTGGAATGTTGCCTAAAAATGGGACTTAGGCAACAAAGTCTGGGGTTAGGCACCTAAGTACCTTTGTGAATCCCACCCACTGTTATTAGGAAATGCTGCCAAACCTATGTCTATGAAAAGAACTTTCAACCATAAAAATGACATTTGCCAAAGAAACCCCTTTGTACCCCAAAACCCCCAACCAGCCAAAAATAAAAACCACTAAAACAAATAACCTAAAATAATTAATTAAATCTATTTTTTAAAGTCCTTTAACCTATACAGAATTTTTATCACAAAAAGGGAAAACTACCAAAGCCCCAATAAAGTCCACTAATGAGTTTGCTGTTGCTATTGATTTTATATGTACCATACTCAGATATTACAGTGATGTCTGAAAGTAAAAATCCCTTCTCAACAAATATCATAGAATCATAGAATATCAGGGTTGGAAGGGACCTCAGGAGGTCATCTAGTCCAACCCCCTGCTCAAAGCAGGACCAATTCCCAACTAAATCATCCCAGCCAGGGCTTTGTCAAGCCTGACTTTAAAAACCTCTAAGGAAGGAGATTCCATCACCTCCTTAGGTAACCCATTCCAGTGCTTCACCACCCTCCTAGTGAAAAAGTTTTTCCTAATATCCAACCTAAACCTCCCCAACTGCAACTTGAGACCATTACTCCTTGTTCTGGTACCACTGAGAACAGTCTCCATCCTCTTTGGAACCCCCTTTCAGGTAGCTGAAAGCAGCTATCAAATCCACCCTCATTCTTCTCTTCTGCAGACTAAACAATCCCAGTTCCCTCAGCATCTCCTCATAAGTCACGTGCTCCAGCCCCCAATCATTTTTGTTGCCCTCCGCTGGAGTCTTTCCAATTTTTCCACATCCTTCTTGTAGTGTGGAGCCCAAAACTGGACACAGTACTCTAGATGAGGCCTCACCAGTGTCAAATAGAGGGGAATGATCACTTCCCTCAATCTGCTGGCAATGCCCCTACTTATACAGCCCAAAATGCCGTTAGCCTTCATGGCAACAAAGGCACACTGTTGACTCATATCTAGCACTAAAGTTCTGTTTACATTATAGGATCAACAGGAGAAACGTAATTAAGATTCAAAAGCTTCATTGTGTTTAACACCTAATTTTTAGCATACATACATATTTTTTTTAAAAAATTAGTAAAGTTAGGGTTCTATATAGTGTACTGGTAGCCGTGTTGGTCCCAGGACATTAGAGAGAAGGTGGATGGGGTAATACCTTTTCATAGAATCATAGAATATCAAGGTTGGAAGGGACCTCAGGAGGTCATCTAGTCCAACCCCCTGCTCAAAGCAGGACCAATCCCCAACTAAATCATCCCAGCCAGGGATTTGTCAAGCCTGACTTTAAAAACCTCTAAGGAAGGAGATTCCACCACCTCCCTAGGTAACCCATTCCAGTGCTTCACCAACCACCTAGTGAAAAAGTTTTTCCTAATATCCAACCCTCCGCTGGACTCTTTCCAATTTTTCCAAATCCTTCTTTTAGTGTGGAGCCCAAAACTGGGCATACTACTCCAGATGAGGCCTCACCAAAGTCAAATAGAGGGGAGTGATCACGTCCTTCGATCTGCTGGCAATGCCCCTACTTATACAGCCCAAAATGCCGTTAGCCTTCTTGCAACAAGGGCACACTGTTGACTCATATCCAGCTTCTCATCCACTGTTACCCCTAGGTCCTTTTCTGCAGAACTGCTGCCTAGCCATTCGGTCCCTAGTCTGTAGCAGTGAATGGGATTCTTCCGTCCTAAGTGCAGGACTCTGCACTTGTCCTTGTTGAACCTCATCAGCTTTTTTTTAGCCCAATCCTCCAATTTGTCTAGGTCCCTCTGTATGCTATCCCTACCCTCCAGCGTATCTACCACTCCTCCCAGTTTAGTGTCATCCACAAACTTGCTGAGTGTGCAATCTACGCCATCCTCCAGATCATTAATGAAGATATTGAACAAAACTGGCCTCAGGACCGACCCTTGTGGCACTCCGCTTGATACCAGCTGCCAACTAGACATGGAGCCATTGATCACTACCAGTTGAGCCCGACGATCTAGCCAGCTTTCTATCCACCTTATAGTCCATTCATCAATTTCATTTTCCAGACCTGAAGAAGAGCTCTGCGTCGCTCAAAACCTTTTCTCTCTCACCAACAGAAGTTGGTCCAATAAAAGATATGACCTCACCCACCTTGTATCTCTAAAGTCAGGTTTGGCAGAATTTGATTTCTATTTTGTTATATAATATCATTAAATAGTGCTGATTTTTACATTTAAGCATTTTTTATTTTTATGCATTTAAATTTTCACAGTTGTGGAAAATTAGGGGGGGGTCACACAATAGTGGGGTCAGCAATAACATTTTAATGACAGACTTTGAGATTCAGAAAGTTAAATCTTTATAGCCATTAAAAAAGTGTCAACATCATATGCTAAAATATACAATGTAAATATCCTTAAATCAAACTCTAATGCGTTCTGAAGCAACATTTTTCTTACTTTGCCTATCTGTAAATCTGTATTATTATTGAAGGAAATATTTTTCTTGGGTTTGTGTGTGTCCAGTGAAATTGATGTTTACAGACATTTGTTGATAAAAAATCAAATCCTTTGAAGCCTAAGTATAGTATTTGCTCTTTTGAATTACTGGGACCTCTCCAGTTCTTCAAAAATTAAAGTCAGTTACCTGAAGTAGCCATTCAAATTATCTAGGTTTCAGAGTGGTATCCGTGTTAGTCTGTATTAGCCTAAACAATGAGGAGTCCTTGTGGTAGGGTGACCAGATGTCTCAATTTTATAGGGACAGTCCCAATATTTGGGGCTTTTTCTTATATAGGCTCCTATTATCCCCCACCCGCTGTCCCGATTTTTTACACTTGCTGTCTGGTCACCCTACCTTGTGGCACCTTAGAGACTAAACACATTTATTTGGGCATAAGCTTTCGTGGGCTAAAACCCACTTCATCAGATGCATGGAGTGGAAAATACAGAGGGAGGTATAAATACACAGCACATGAAAAGATGGGAGTTGGTAAGGTGTATTTATACCTGCCTCTGTATTTTTCACTTAATGCATCAAATTATCTAGTTATTTTCTTAACTGAATTGTTTTTACAGGATCTTCATTAGTTTCTAACTTCCTAAATGTAATATCTTTGGTGCAGATCATTTATTCCTAGGGAGAGACCCATCAGAGGTGAACGTAGAGCAGGAACATAAAGCTGATATATTACTAAAAGCCCTCTTGCATTCACTCTTTTTGGGAGTAGTGGAGAGGGGAAAGGACACTTTCCCCTTATCCTTTCTCTTTAAGGCTGACCAGATACTGCAAAGGATTTTATCTGGGGTAACAGAATCAGTGGTGACCTCTTTGACACAAGTTCCAAAAAGGCAAAACCAACATTCTAGTCTCAGCTACAGAAAAAGAAAACTGTCAGCCACACCTAAGTCCCTTTTTGGAACCAGGCCTAAGACAATAATAAATATACTTTCACATTAAATATTCCTTCTGTAGACCTAGGCTTGCTCACTGACTTTAATGGGACTAGGTGTGGGAGTTAGGTGAACAGGATTTAGTTCACAATATTTAATTCTAAATGTTAAGGTGTTTTAGGATTGTTCAATGATAGCCAGTGCAATGATGATTGTGTCTCATTTCCATGTATTTCCCCATGTGTCTGCCTCTTGTCTCATATTTAGGTTGTAAACTCTTTGGGGCAGGGACTGGCTTTTTGTTCCATGCTTGTACAGCGCCGAGCACAATGGGGTCCTTGTCCATACCATAGGCTCCTAGGCACTGTGAGAATACAAATAAATAATAAACAAAATTAATAAGGATCCTGCAAAGTGCCGTGATACTTCAAAGTATTTCAGTGCATGCTTAAATTGAAGTAGGTAAACTGATCTCATTCGGGCTACTCATGTGCTTTAGGTTAATCTCATACTTAAATGTTTTCCTGGAGCAGAGGGCTTCACATCTTGTGGGAACCGGTGCTAGGATAACTAAGAAGTCATCATGTAAAAGGGCAGAGAATAGATCACGTGCCATAAAAAACACAAGACAAAATATAGCTTTGTTTATGTGGGGGTGGGGGCGAGGGCAGGTAGTCAGAACCTGTGATAAACAAACCAATTACCTGCATTCTTATAGGGTTTTAGGAAGTAACTAACAAAATCTATTTAAAAGTGCACAATAACATTGAACAAGTTCTGACCCTGAATCTATTTAAATTATTTTACATTTTTAAAATTACTTACTATATTTTAATCTTTTTTTTTTCAGGTCATCCATGGATGAGAAATATAAATTGGACAAAACTGAAGGAGAACTGCATATGTTCTGTGTATCCTGTTAAAAGAGGGCCCGGTTTTATGATTTTATTTTTGATCTTTGGACTTTTTTTTCTTTCAGGTTAGCTTCCTTACTGCTTATTTCATCATAATTGGTGGATGTCAATTTAAAAACTGACAAAGATGTTTATGAATGTTACAATGTAGTTTCTTATAATCTCCTACGCATACATAGCATAGCACGTTAGTGCACTGTGAACATGTAAAACTTTAGAAAAGTCCCCTCAAGTGAAAAATACATAAGGAAAATAAGTGACACCAAATTAGGCAGCTAGCCAGCACCATTGATAATAACTCCAGCTGCAGAAACTAAATGGGTGAATATGGTCAGACACACTAATTAGTGACCAGCTCCTGATAAAGCAATATGAGGACACAAAGTAATGTTGGTATGGAATCGGACTCTGGCAAGGAAACAACATGAATGAATCTGCAGCAAAGTAAAGAATCTCTAGGTATTGTGTGACAGCAGACACAGATGCTAAATAATAACTTGTCTCCACACTATCAACTGCAACCCATGGGATGTAGCCTGCGGGAAGGGGCAATGACCTCCCAGGTGCATAACCTCACAGAATGCTCAAGTGAATGGGTAAGCCCAGATACTGCAACATCCCTTTAATGGGTGACACATAGTCTCTCTTTCAACTACACCCATCTCCGTTTGGGTGAAACCAGGGCTTTGCTCACTCCCTGTCTCTGCCCAACTCTCTTGGCACCATTCAGTCCTAGGTAGTAGACAGAAAAGAGCAAGGACTATGGCCTGAACATGGGGATATTAATCCTTCTAGGCAATTTATCAGGCCATGCAAGAGGGAAGTTTCTTAGCCCTCTTTCCCCTCTGTGCACATGTGTGACAGCAAGGCGGAGTCTAGCACTAAATGTGGCTCCATTCTAATGACATTAATATTGCAGAAATACAGTGTGATTAACTTGTGAACATGCAAAATTACTAAAATGTACATAATCTATCTGCTGATTATATTTTTAAGCTCGGGCTGCACCAGTTGCGATCAGAGATTACTTTGGTAAGTAATCTTGAAAATTTCCTTTGGGCTACATGTGTCTTAGCCATACCTTATAACAGATTCATTTAGTCTGGAGAATAAAATCTGCATTAGGGGGAATTTCACCCACAGAGAACAGTGTTACTATAAACATGATAATTACTGGTAAATGAAATTGTAATCTGTGAAGAATATCATGGTTTGTGGGACAAATGTCAGAAGCTGGCAGGTCAGAACAAAGATAGTAAATAATACATTTCAATTTAGTGTCCAGGTACTTTAAATACACTGTTGTTGTTTTTCACACTGCAGTTACTTTGTAGTTTTATATTGAAATATACCCTCCTACCACAAAATGTATCAAAAAGTGTAACTTCAGAGAAAATACACACCTCTACACCGATAGAACGTGACACAATATAACACGAATTCAGATATAACGCAGTAAAGCAGTGTTCCCCGGGGGCGGGGCTGCGCACTAGGGTGGATCAAAGCAAGTTCGATATAACGCAGTTTCACCTATAACGCGGTAAGATTTTTTGGCTCCCGAGGACAGCGTTATATCCAGGTAGAGGTGTATATTGTAAATGCAACATAATTAATTTATCTGCATTCTAACAAACCAAATCATACTCCAGTCTTATCAACAGCATATGCATAGTTGGAGACGTTCAAAGACACAAAAGGGAGTTCAGTACCCAAATCTCATTGACGTTCAGTGGGAGTTGGGAGCCTAAATCCTTTAGTGCTTTTTAAAATATCCTCCAAAATTAACAATAGAGTTAATCGGTGAACCAGTGGTGGGAGGCAGAGGTCTGAGACCAAAAGCACAGTTATGCTCCTGTACAGAAGATAAGAGGACATTCCTAACATGCACATACCCAGCATAGCAATGTCCTCCTCCTGTGTTTTCACCAGGGTGGCAGATCATGTATGCAGCATGAAATGTGTGTGGGAGGAAGATCTATCTATGTTGTTTTCCAAAGTCCTTTCAAGGTCACCCTTAAGTTTTGCCATTTCTCACCTCTGCAACTCTCTGTATCTAAAGCATTTTATGAAGAGCTGCAGAGGAAGTGAGCAAGGAGGTGAGGGGATGCGGGGCATGGAGGGTTCCCCCACTGCCTGAAGGGAAGGGGTAAGGCACACTTAAAAGAGCAGGTTTGACATGTGGTGGCAGTTAGGAAGCCAGCATAAAGCCTAAGCAGGCACTTTGGCCTCTTGGAAGCAACTGATACACAAGTTAATGGCCAAGGATGTGGCCCATGCTGCAGTTGTGGGTTGTGGTTGGGTACACCAGCATCCCCAGCTTCCAAAGTGTTGGGGGCGGGGATCTCAGCCTCAGGGCCAAGCTTCAATGGGCCGAGAACCAGAGGGATCAAATTAGCTTCTCCTCTCCCCCTAGAGAAGTTACAAACAATCTCACAATCCTGGAGGAGAGGGAGAGTAAGCCGACCCAGCAGGAGAAGGACCTAACTTCTCATGAGCAGGCCTTCTTCAGCCTGATGAAGGGAGTTAAGGCTGCCCCTTCCCTTCCTGAACCTGTTCTGTAGAAAATAATAATAATAAACATATAAGTTAAGAGGGCTTCTTGGGGCAGTGTGCTGGGGGAGGGATTTGTCAAACCCTGTGTCTCCCTACCCATGTTTTGTCCATGGGTAGTTGGGGAGCCTGAGAGCACTGCATTTATGTGAGCTCTCAAACAATACACACAACATCTCTTTCCCCAGCCCTCTCCTCCTTGGGCTGCTGTTGAGGGGCCTTCCTGTAGCTACCACTTCCTCCACCTTATTAGCCACGGTATGTGTGCCCTCCCTCCATTAAAAGGAATTAAAAGGAAGATGGGGGATGGGGGAAGAACATAATGACCAATAAATGGTACAAATTCTTTTGTCCAGTCAGAAGAGTTAAGTGAAGAGGATTCACACATTCTGTGCTTCTTATTCTCTGAAAATAGAAAGCCCTATCCTGCTGAGTCTTCAGGTCTTCATTTCTAAAATGGGAGGAGGTGTGATGAGAACCACTGATTAGAAATAGACAGGGGGGAAAGGAATATCTATCCACTAAAAAATGGAGGGTTGGTGAGAGGAGGGAAGAAGGGGAAAGGCTGGCACTGCAGGGAAATAAGATGTTACCCCACTGCATGACTCCAGTTCATGGAAGTGGCAGTTGCAAGTGTTTCCTCACCTGATATATCTTCAGTATGGAGGCCTACAGAGGTTTCGATGATGGACCCTATGCAACATGCAGCTACCACATGATGCAGCATCACCCTGAGCAGTGCAGCTGCTTGGGAGAGAGAGACTCCGCCCTCTACCAGAGCAGGGACAATGGCAGGCTCTGGAATGGGTTGGATTGTACAGCACCTAGCACAATGGGGTCCTGGTCTGTGACTAGGGCTCCTAGGTACTGTAGAAACACAAGCAAATAATAATAAGTGAAATGCTAACTATCAGAGACAGATCCTCTCCCTGAGGAGAAGCAGAGGCAGGAGTGAGCGTGACCCACTGTCATAACTATAAAGGGAAGGGTAACACATCTCCTGTGTACAGTACTATAAAATCCCTCCTGGCCAGAGACTCCAAAATCCTTTTACCTGTAAAGGGTTAAGAAGCTCAGGTAACCTGGCTGACACCTGACCCAAAGGACCAATAAGGGGACAAGATACTTTCAAATCTTGGTGGGGGGAAGGCTTTTGTTTGTGCTCTTTGTTTGGGGGTTGTTCGCTCTTGGGACTAAGAGGGACCAGACATCAATCCAGGCTCTCCACATCTTTCTGAACAAGTCTCTCATATTTCAAACTTGTAAGTAAACAGCCAGGCAAGGCGTGTTAATTTACCTTTGTTTTCTCAACTTGTAAATGTACCTTTTACTAGGGTGTTTACCTCTGTTTGCTGTAACTTTGAACCTAAGGCTAGAGGGGATTCCTCTGGGCTCTTTAAGTTTGATTACCCTGTAAAGTTATTTTCCATCCTGATTTTACAGAGATGATTTTTACCTTTTTTTTTTTAATTAAAAGCCTTCTTTTTAAGAACCTGATTGATTTTTGCTTGTTTTTAGATCCAAGGGGTTTGGATCTTGATCCACCAGGAGCTGGTGGGAAAGAGGAAGGGGAATGGTTAATTTCTCCTTGTTTTAAGATCCAAGGGGTTTGGATCTGTATTCACCAGGGAATTGGTGAAGAGTCTCTCAAGGCTACCCAGGGAAGGGAATTAGCATCGAGAGTGGTGGCAGCGGACCAGATCTAAGCTGGTAGTTAAGCTTAGAAGTTTTCATGCAGGCCCCCACATCTGTACCCTAAAGTTCAGAGTGGGGAAGCAGCCTTGACACCCACAGAGATCCCTTGTCTTTTGACTGGCAGCTATATATGCAGAACCACATGGTCTGTTCCTCTGGCCATAGCTGAGGGAGGGAGGAGAGAGAGATGCCCTCTATGGGGACAGGAAGGCTCCGGAGAGGGGAAAGAGTTTTCTCAAGGAGAGAGATTTCGTATTTCATGACGAGAGCCCCCTGTTAGCTGTCTCTCCCTGTCTTTTAACTTGGCTTTGCCACATCCCTGATCCTTTGTGGGTTTAATATCCTAGCAAAGGTACATCTTCTTAAAGTGACCTTAAAAGGGGGCAGAGGGAAAGTTGACTTTTCTGCCCTTTTTAGCTTCTATATAATGGCTGAAGTAGGCCTGCATTCTCATGTATTTCTTCCTATGCTTGCATTTTTACATGACAAATTCCAGCCCTGTCTAAACTAAAAGAATCTATGGTAACTGACGAAGTATTGCAATTATGACATCAAAATAGCCAAGACTGTGAAAGTCAAGCTGTTGAGAAAGAAAGGGATTATTATTCAGACAATTTAAAATACATTGGTGTTTGTTTCTTATTGTTGCTACTTAACGTCAATGACTAACATTTTGGAGGGGGAAAAAACCTCTTTGTGAAAAGAGCAAATACCCTAATTCCCTTGATTACAGCATGTGTAGTTAACCACATGCATCTTCTAAGACTCTCAACAAATCTTATAGAAAACTAGAGAGATCAAAGTTGATATTCCTGTTAATCTGATATTCCTAAAATAAAAAGCAAGCAGGAATAAAATAAAATAAAGTAAAATAAAATAAAATAAAATAAAATATACTTTCAGGCCCTGTGTATGCGGCATGAAATGTGTGGGGGGGGAAGATCTATCTATGTTGTTTTCCAAAGTCCTTTCAAGGTCACCCTTAAGTTTTGCCATTTCTCACCTCTGCAACTCTCTGTATCTAAAGCATTTTATGAAGAGCTGCAGAGGAAGTGAGCAAGGAGGTGAGGGGATGCGGGGCATGGAGGGTTCCCCCACTGCCTGAAGGGAAGGGGTAAGGCACACTTAAAAGAGCAGGTTTGACATGTGGTGGCAGTTAGGAAGCCAGCATAAAGCCTAAGCAGGCACTTTGGCCTCTTGGAAGCAACTGATGCACAAGTTAATGGCCAAGGATGTGGCCCATGCTGCAGTTGTGGGTTGTGGTCGGGTACACCAGCATCCCCAGCTTCCAAAGTGTTGGGGGCGGGGATCTCAGCCGCAGGCCAACCCAGCAGCCAGAAAAGGAGGAGTAGCAGAAGCAGTAATCACCACGAATGAGTCCTGGCCCATTCTCCAAAGAACAAGACCAAGTGCTGTTTTCTGTGAATGGGGAAAACTGAGGAGCTGAGAAGAACAAGGAGTGAAAGGCCTCTTGAGAGCAACGTGTTCTGTTGCTCTGTTGTTTAGTCATGGTGACATTTTTATCCTCTTACTGGTTTTTTTTTATTTTTTATTTGGGGTTATACTTTTAGTTTGAGCCGCTATAATGGTATTTTTAAATTGTTTCCTTGCAGCTTACAGGCCTTTCACTCTAGTGATTGTTCCTTTTAATTTCTCTTTAACTAGCTTTTCTCCTTCATGAGTAGTTCCTCTTTTTGAAGTTAAATGCTACTGGGGTGGGCTTCTTTGGTATTTTCCTCCCCGTGAAGTTGTTAAATTTAGTTACATTATGGTCGCTATTACTAAGAAGTTCAGCTATATTCACATTTTGGACCAGATCCTGTGCTCCACTTAGGACTAAATCAAGAATTGTCTCTCCCCTTGTGGGTTACAGGACTAGCTACTCCAAGAAACAGTCATTTATGGTGTCTAGAGATTTTATTCCTGCACCCTGTCCTCAAGTGACCTGTACACAGTCAATATGGCGATAGTTGAAATCTACCATTGCTATTATGTTTTCTGTTTTTGTGTAGCCTCTCTAATCTCCCGGAGCATTTCACAATCAAAATCACTACCCTGGCCAGGTGGTAGGTAATAGAATCCTACGGCTATGCTCTTATTATTGAAGCATGGAATTGCTATCCATAGAGAAATTTAATTTCTCTGTTGGATTCATTTAATATATTTACAGTTTGTTTCATTTAAAATATTTACTGTATTTGACTCTATACATTCCTTCACGTATAGTGCGACTCCCGCACCAGTACAACCTATTCTATTATTCCCATATATTTTGTACCCTGGTATTAATACTGGGCACTCAAGTTCACTCATCTTAATATTTAGCTTTTCAGCATTTGTATACAAGCTCTTATCAAATGTGGCAATATTTACTTGTCTGCCTACATAAGAACATAAGAACGGCCATACTGGGTTAGACCAAAGGTTCATCTAACCCAGTCTTCCAACAGTGGTCAATGCCAGGTGCTCCAGAGTGAATGAACAGAACACGTAATCATCAAGGGGTCCATCCCCCGTCACCCATTCCCAGCTTCTGGCAAACAGAAGCTAGGCGCAGGCACCATCCCTGCCCATCCTGGCTAATAGACATTGATGGACCTAACCTCCATGAATTTATCTAGTTCTCTTTCTCTTTTCATGTCATAAAATTCAGTGGGACTCTTTTTCATTTCATTTGACTGCCATATGTGGGATTGGTGCCAAAGTAGGGGGTGCATCACTCACTGATATTTCCGCGGTGTGGTGCTCCAGGACACTGTGTGTATGAAGCAGAGCATGTGGGGAATGAGAGGATTTTTTCACATCTGCCTCAGCAGTGATCCCACCATTCAAAGAAAGCACAATGGGGTGCCATATGGCGTCAGAGCTGACTGGTCAGATTTGGTGTCACATGGAGCCTGCAATTGCTCATGGGACTAGAAACCTGGGATCCTTTTGTTAAGACTCAGTCTCTTAACCTCATCAGTCCATGTGATTTTAGACTTTTTAACCCTTGACCTCTAACAAGACAACTGCAGACAAGATGCCAAGTTGAGCTCTTGGGTAATCTTTCTTCTTTTCACATCCTATGTGGTACTTAGTATGTCACTCAGAGGCACTACGTTCTCCAGCATTGCTAGCGATTGAATGCACAGGAATCTCTCTGAGTATTTAACCAGTGGGATGTTTGTATCTTTCCCCATTAAAGAAGTGGCTCCAATTCGACTGGTGAATGGCTCAACTCGCTGTGCTGGGAGAGTCGAGGTGCTTCATAACCAGGAGTGGGGAACCGTGTGTGATGGCGGCTGGGACTTACATGATGCTGAAGTCGTTTGCAGGCAGCTGGGCTCTGGGATAGCGATATCAGCCCCTGGGGAAACTTGGTTTGGACAAGGATATGACCCTATCTGGCTGGATGAAGTTCGCTGCACAGGAATGGAAGTTGCCCTCTCTGAATGCAGGGCTAGACCTTGGGGAGACCATAACTGTAACCATGGACAAGATGTCGGTGTTGTGTGCTCAGGTAAAACATCATTCATGTCATCTCCTACATAGCACCACAGGGCGCTGTGCTGCAGGGAGGGGTGTTGGTGTTGTCACAGGTCAGGGCAGTTGCACCCATATTCACCCTGTGTGGTCCAGAAAGGGCCCCCACTCTCAGGTTTCTGACACCACCTCTGTCACCGCTCTTGGGCATGGAGCCACGTCTCTCTCCCTTCACACTGGGGTGTTTCCAGGCTGCACAGTCTCTTTATACCATGATTTTCCCCAGCAAGACAGACTGGCTAAACAGGGCTGCTTGCTTTCTCTTCAGAGACTAATGATAGAATCACTGCCCACAGCTAAATTATCCCACAGCTATTTCTGAGCAAGCACATTTATTCTTAAGGTGAGAACCTTACAGAGAAAATATATTAAAAACAATAAAAGAACCTACAAGCATGCTAATCAGCCTACTGGAGATCACCCCGTCTGCAACATGAGCTCTGGCAGAAGCTGTCCTTTACCACACCCAGGGGTTTTCCAGTGGTTTCAAGTTGTCACACTCTGCCCCGAACAAGAATTCAGTCCTACGGGACCACAGGAGGCCAAACACTTCCAAGCCTTCCCTAAGCATTGGGGCCCTCCATGCACTTGAAGTCTTGTCCATTTTGTGGGTCAGGAAGGAGGTACTGAGTCAGTTTCAACACAGGTTATTTATCCAAAAGTCCTTTCTTGTCTGTTGGTCTCAAGATAATCCAGTTTCACCCTTTAAAATGACCGTAGATGGGTGATCAGCCACCCAGTGGGTTCCCTCCCCAGGGCCAAACTTCAATGGGCCAAGAACCAGAGGGATCAGGCTACTTTCTCTTTTTTCATCCCCTCCCCTCACAGCTAAAACTACTTTAAAGTCAGAAATTTCCACTCTGGAATGGAAGGAGAAACAGAGAATATGATATTTTAAAAATTCTGATAGTGGGAGAATTCGGAGTGGAGGAGAGGTGGAGTACTGAGGCAAGGAGAGGAAAGATAGTGTCTCTGGAAGGGATAGGGAGGAAATACAAAGATATTCGGAGGATGATGAAGAGGGGATGAGGGAAGAAGAAGGAGGAAAAGGGATGTTACTGCATTGCACATCTCCAATTCGTGGAGGTGGCAGGTGCAATTATTTTCTTATATGGCACCCTCTCCATATGGAGGTCTGCACAGGTTCTGATGATGGATTATATGCAACATGCAGCTATCACATGATATAGTAATGCCCTGAGCACCTTGCCTGAGTCGGGGATAGAGTCCAATCTCTGCTGGAGGAGGAGCAAAGGCAGACATTGGACTGGGGTAGAGATGGCAAATATCAGCAGTTCCCCAGGAGAAGCAAAGGCAGGGGAGGGTGTGCCCAACAGAGAGCCCTTCTCTTTGACTGGAATCATGTATTCTCCACCATGCAGCACCACAAGGTCCATGCCACCGCCCATAGCTGTGTGATGAGTGGGGGAGGGATGCCCTTTATGGGAAAAGGAGGGCCCTAGAGGAGGGAGAGGCTGTCCTTAAGGACAGAGAGAATTTTTTTGTTACTGTCCTAAGACTGTTGAGAACTGTAGCTCCATATGTTTCAAATCTGACTTGTCACATGTGGGATTCTTTGTAGTGTCAGTATCATAGAAAAAGGGTGGCCTGTTAAAGGTGACCTGCAGAGGGACAAAACTAGGCTTATTCTCTTCTCAGTTTTTTTGTGATGGCGAAAGTAGTTTTGAAAAGGTTTGTTTTCTTCTTTTCCCTTCTGCTGCTTATACTTTTACATTAAAATATGTTACAGCCAAGAGAGGACATTCTTTGTTGTATGGAGAACTTTTTACACATCTTCTAGAAAACTGGGGAGGGAAATCAAGGTTGATATTCCTGTTAATCTCATATTTCTAAAATAAACAACAAGCAGGAATAAAATATACTTAAATAAAATAAAATATACTTTCAGGCCCTGTTTATACAGCATGAAATGTGTATGTTTGTTTTCCAAAGTCTTTTCAAGTTCACCATTAAGTTTTGTCATTTCTCACCCCTGTAACTCTATTGAAAGTATTTTATGAAGCTTTACACTTCTATAGAATCCTACTGGATTTTTATCCATTTAAAAAATAGTTTCAGTCAATTACATCCCCCCCCCCCCGTTTAGAAAAATAACCGTTTTCCCCCCTGAATACTTTTCATTTAAATAAATGACAGGACCAGGCAAGTGAGTTTCAGACATTTAGTGAGGTGGGGAAGAGCAGAAGGTGAAGAAGGGTGTGTGCATCATGACTGCTCTGACAGAGGAAGTGAGTCCCATGGAGGGAAGGGGAACATCTGCAGGGAGCTGCAGGGGAAGTAAGCAAGGAGGTGGGAGGTGGGGGATGCAGGGTTCTCCAACTGCCTGAAGGGTGGCGGTAAGACACATTCAGGAGCAGGTTTGACATGTGGAGGCAGTTGGGGAGCGGGGATGAAGCCTAAGCAGGCACATACTGAGAAAGAGGGATGATCGATGAGTTATCTTAAGTGCCTATTCACAAATGCAAGAAGCTTGGGAAACAAGCAGGGAGAACTGGAAGTCCTGGCACAGTCAAGGAACTATGATGCGATTGGAATAACAGAGACTTGATGGGATAATTCACATGACTGGAGTACTGTCATGGATGGATATAAACTGTTCAGGAAGGACAGGCAGGGCAGAAAAGGAGGGGGAGTTGCATTGTATGTAAGTGAGGAGTATGACTGCTCAGAGCTCCGGTATGAAACTGCAGAAAAACCTGAGAGTCTCTGGATAAAGTTGAGAAGTGTGAACAACAAGAGTGATGTCGTGGTCGGAGTCTGCTATATACCACCAGACGAGGGGGATGAGGTGGACGAGGCTTTCTTCTGGCAACTAGCAGAAGTTGCTAGATCGCAGGCCCTGGTTCTCATGGGAGACTTTAATCACCCTGATATCTGCTGGGAGAGCAATACAGCGGTGCACAGACAATCCAGGAAGTTTTTGGAAATTGTAGGGGACAATTTCCTGGTGCAAGTGCTGGAGGAACCAACTAGGGGCGGAGCTTTTCTTGACCTGCTGCTCACAAACCAGGAAGAATTAGTAGGGGAAGCAAAAGTGGATGGGAACCTGGGAGGCAGTGACCATGAGATGGTCGAGTTCAGGATCCTGACACAAGGAAGAAAGGAGAGCAGCAGAATACGGACCCTGGACTTCAGAAAAGCAGGCTTTGACTCCCTCAGGAAACAGATGGGAAGGTTCCCCTGGGAAAATAACATGAAGGGCAAAGGGGTCCAGGAGAGCTGGCTGTATTTTAAAGAATCCTTATTGCGGTTGCAGGAACAAACCATCCCAATGTGTAGAAAGAATAGTAAATATGGCAGGCGACCAGCTTGGCTAAACAGTGAAATCCTTGCTGATCTTAAACGCAAAAAAGAATCTTACAAGAAGTGGAAGATTGGACAAAAGACCAGGGAGGAATATAAAAATATGGCTCAGGCATGCAAGAGTGAAATCAGGAAGGCCAAATCACACTTGGATTTGTGTAGCAAGAGATGTTAGCAAGGTAGCAAGAGATGTTAAGAGTAACAAGAAGGGTTTCTTCAGGTATGTTAGCAACAAGAAGAAAGTCAAGGAAAGTGTGGGCCCCTTACTGAATGAGGGAGGCAACCTAGTGACCACGGATGTGGAAAAAGCTAATGTACTCAATGATTTTTTTGCCTCTGTCATCACAAACAAGGTCAGCTCCCAGACTGCTGCACTGGGCAGCACAGTATGGGGAGAAGGTGACCAGCCCTCTGTGGAGAAAGAAGTGGTTTGGGACTATTTAGAAAAACTGGATGAGCACAAGTCCATGGGGCCAGATGCACTGCATCCGAGGGTGCTAAAGGAGTTGGCGGATGAGACTGCAGAGCCATTGGCCATTATTTTTGAAAACTCGTGGCGATCGGGGGAGGTCCCGGATGACTGGAAAAAGGCTAATGTAGTTCCCATCTTTAAAAAAGGGAAGAAGGAGTATCCAGGAAACTACAGGCCAGTCAGCCTCACCTCAGTCCCTGGAAAAATCATGGAGCAGGTCCTCAAGGAATCAATTATGAAACACTTAGAGGAGAGGAAAGTGATCAGGAACAGTCAGCATGGATTCACCAAGGGGAAGTCGTGCCTGACTAACCTAATTGCCTTCTATGATGAGATAACTGGCTCTGTGGATGAGGGGAAAGCAGTGAATGTGTTATTCCTTGACTTTAGCAAAGCTTTTGATACGGTCTCCCACAGTATTCTTCCCAGCATGTTAAAGAAGTATGGGCTGGATGAATGGACTGTAAGGTGGATAGAAAGCTGGCTAGATTGTCGGGCTCAACAGGTAGTGATCAATGGCTCCATGTCAAGCTGGCAGCCGGTTTCAAGCGGAGTGCCCCAAGGATCGGTCCTGGGGCCGGTTTTGTTTAATATCTTTATTAATGATCTGGAGGATGGTGTGGACTGCACTGTCAGCAAGTTTGCAGATGACACTAAACTGGGAGGCGTGGTAGATACACTAGAGGGTAGGGATCGGATACAGAGGGACCTAAACAAATTAGAGGATTGGGCCAAAAAAAACCTGATGAGGTTCAACAAGGACAAGTGCAGAGTCCTGCACTTAGGACGGAAGAATCCCATGCACTGCTACAGACTACGGACCGAATGGTTAGGTAGTAGTTCTGCAGAAAAGGACCTAGGGGTCACAGTGGACGAGAAGCTGGATATGAGTCAACAGTGTGCTCTTGTTGCCAAGAAGGCTAATGGCATTTTGGGCTGTATAAGTAGGGGCACTGCCAGCAGATCGAGGAAGGTGATCGTTCCCCTTTATTCAACATTGGTGAGGCCTCATCTGGAGTACCGTGTCCAGTTTTGGGCCCCACACTACAAGAAGAATGTGGAAAAATTGGAAAGAGTCCAGCGGAGGGCAACAAAAATGATTAGGGGTCTGGAGCACATGACTTATGAGGAGAAGCTGAGGGAACTGGGATTGTTTAGTCTCCAGAAGAGAAGAATGAGGGGGGATTTGATAGCTGCTTTCAACTACCTGAAGGGGGGTTCCAAAGAGGATGGAGCTCGGCTGTTCTCAGTGGTGGCAGATGACAGAACAAGGAGCAATGGTCTCAAGTTGCAGTGGGGGAGGTCTAGGTTGGATATTAGGAAACACTATTTCACTAGGAGGGTGGTGAAGCACTGGAGTGGGTTACCTAGGGAGGTGGTGGAATCTCCTTCCTTGGAGGTTTTTAAGGCCCGGCTTGACAAAGCCCTGGCTGGGATGATTTAGTTGGGAATTGGTCCTGCTTTGAGCAGGGGGTTGGACTACATGACCTCCTGATGTCCCTCCCAACCCTGATATTCTATGATTCTATGACTTTGGCCTCTTGGAACCAACTGTTCCAAATCCTACAAATGTAGATCCCAATGCTGCTGGTAAGTGAAACATTAATTTGAGAAAAATAGCATGGTTTGCGCTACAAATATCAGAACTTGAAGGGTCTGAAAAGAGATTAATACATTTCCTATTAAAATCCATGTATATTAATCCACTGTAGTCATACAGCATAACAAGCACTGCAATGTTTGGCAACACGAAAAGTATTTATTTTACATACTGGTCTTGTTTCTCATTGATTATCCCCTCCCCTGACAGCTAGAATTGAATTTCCCATTTCAAAATCAGAAAATTCCACTCTGGAATAGAAAAAGGGGAGGAGGGAAGAAGAAGGAGAAAGAAAAGGAGATGTTATTGCCGTGCATGACTCTGATTGATGGAGGTAGCAGGTGCAATTGTTTCCTTACTTGGCATCGTTTCCATATGGAGATCTGCAGATGTTCTGATGATGGATTATATGTAACATGCAGCTAACTAATTATTTAATAACACTGAGTACCATGACTAAGTAGGGGATATTTGCACAAATACAGTGTGATTAATTTGTAAATATGCAACATTACAAAAATGTTCATAATATATCTGCTGATTAAATTTTAAGCTCAGGCTGCACCAGCTGAGATCAGCAATCATTCTGGTAAGTAATCTGAGAATTCTCTTTGGATTACTTTCCCAGGGGCTGCTAACAGGGAGTTTCACAAGGGAGTTCTCCAGGTGAAGGAGGAGCAAATGCAACACCCTTGGCGTAAGTGACTGTCTGTAGTGTGTGTTTGTTTGTGTTTGGGGGTTAGTCGCTGTGTGCTGAGCTTCTGTTTGTCCGTCTGCTTGTTTGGTTGGTTGGTTGGTTGGTTGAAAGACCGTGTGCTGTGGCTGGCAGTTGGAAGCTGTGAGCTTCAAAGGAAGGTTTGAAAGCTAGAAGCCTCTGTTAATTGGCTGAGCCTTAGTCAGTGGGTGGGGCTATCAAGCAGGCCAGGGCTTTATAAAGCAGTTTGCAAATGACCAGGGAGATTTGCGACCAGGGATTGCTAACAGGGAGTTTTGCAAGGGAGTTGGGAAGGCGGCAAGGGTCCCTTGCTGTTGTTTGTGCTTAAACAACCCCTTCATTAACTAGGAGACAATGCAGGCAGAAGCCCAGCAGCAGAGTGGGGACTATCCAATTTATTGCGCTGAGTGCAGCATGTATGATTACCTGCCCTGTGGGCGGGTGGCGTATGTGTGCATTCGGTGCAAGGAGCTCCTGGCCCTCAGAGACCGCGATCGGGCTTTGGAGGCCAGGGTGGCGGAACTGGAGAAGCTAAGGGAGGCAGAGGGGTATGTTGATGAGGCTTTCTGGGACACTGTAGAATTGTCCCACCTCCAGTCAGACAGCTCCTGCGCTGTTGAGGAGGATGAAAGGCCCAGGGAAGCAGAGCAGTCAACAGGAGCTGAGTAAATCCTTCCCATAGTTGGGACCCTCATTCCAGATGGTGCTGGGGTTACCTCTAGCACTGAGATTACCTCTCCGTGGGAGGGAACTCCAGTTACTAGGAAAAGGCAGGTGTTAGTAATGGGAGATTCGATCATTAGAAACATAGATAGCTGGGTTTGTGATGACTGGGAGAACCGTATGGTGACTTGCTTGCCTGGTGCAAAGGTTGCGAATCTCTCGAGGCATCTAGACAGACTTATGTGTAGTGCTGGGGAGGAGCCGGTGGTCGTGGTACATGTAGGTACCAATGACATAGGGAAGGATAGGAGAGATGTCCTGGAGGCCAAATTTAGGCTACTAGGGAAGAGACTGAAATCCAGGACCTCTATGGTGGCATTCTCATAAATGCTCCCTGTTCCACGCGCAGGGCCAGGTATGCAGGCAGAGCCTCAGATTCTCAATGCGTGGATGAGATGATGGTGTAGAGAGGAGGGGTTTACATTCATTAGGAACTGGGGAAACTTTTGGGATGGGGGAAGCCTATACAGGAGAGATGGGCTCCACCTAAACCAAAGTGGAACCAGATTGCTGGCACTAAACATTAAAAAGGTTGTAGAGCCGTTTTTAAACTAGGAGATGGGGGAAAGCCGACTGCTGCAGAGGAGCATGTGGATCGGACAGAGACTTTTCTTAGAGGAGAGTCTATTGATAGAGATTCTCTAGGTTATAGTCAGGAACAGAGGATGGAAGAGGATAATGTAAGGGCCAGATCAGATGAGAAACATTCACATAAAGAATCTGACACATCAGAAAAGGGCAGACAAATATACAGTGACAAGTTTTTAAAGTGCTTGTACACAAATGCTAGAAGTCTAAATAATAAGATGGGTGAACTAGAGTGCCTTGTGATACAGGAGGATATTGATATAATAGGCATCACAGAAACCTGGTGGATTGAGGACAATCAATGGGACACAATCATTCCGGGGTACAAAATATATTGGAAGGACAGAACAGGTCGTGTGTGTGTGGCGGGGAGGGGGGGGAGTGGCACTATATGTGAAAGAAAATGTAGAATCAAATGAAGTAAAAATCTTAAGTGAACCCACATGTTCCATAGAATCTCTATGGATAGTAATTTCATGCTCTAATAAGAATATAACATTAGGGATCTATTATCGACCACCTGACCAGGACAGTGATAGTGATGATGAAATGTTAAGGGAAATTAGAGACGCTATCAAAATTAAGAACTCAATAATAGTGGGGGATTTCAATTATCCCCATATTGACTGGGAACATGTCACCTCAGGACAAAATGAAGAGACAAAATTTCTCGATACTTTAAATGACTGCTTCTTGGAGCAGATGGTACGGGAACAGACAAGGGGGGAGGCAACTCTAGACTTAGTCTTGAGTGGAGCGCAGGAGCTGGTCCAAGAGGTAATAACAACAGGACCGCTTGGAAATAGTGAGCATAATATAACAACATTTAACATTCCTGTGGTGGGAAATACATATCAACGGCCCAACACTGTGGCATTTCATTTCAAAAAGGGGAACTATGCAAAAATGAGGGGGTTAGTTAAACGGAAATTAAAAGGTACAGTGACTAAAGTGAAATCCCTGCAAGCTGCATGGGCGCTTTTTAAAGACACCATAATAGAGGCCCAACTTAAATGTATACCCCAACTTAAGAAACACAGTAAAAAAACTAAAAAAGAGCCACCGTGGCTTAATAACTATGTAAAAGAAGCAGTAAGAGATAAAAAGATTTCCTTTAAAAAGTGGAAGTCAAATCCTAGCGAGGTAAATAGAAAGGAGCATAAACACTGCCAAATTAAGTGTAAAAATGTAATAAGAAAAGGCAAAGAGGCGTTTGAAGAACGGCTAGCCAAAAACTCAAAATGTTTTTTAAGTACATCAGAAGCAGGAAGCTTGCTAAACAACCAGTGGGGCCCCTCGATGATAGAGATAGAAAAGGAGTGCTTAAAGACAATAAAGTCATTGCGGAGAAACTAAACGAATTCTTTGCCTCAGTCTTCACAGCTGAGGATGTTAGGGAGATTCACAAACCTGAGCCAGCTTTTGTCGGTGACAAATCTGAGGAACTGTCACAGATTAAAGTGTCACGAGAGGAGGTTTTGGAATTAATTGATAAACTTAACAGTAACAAGTCACCGGGACCAGATGGCATTCACCCAAGAGTTCTTAAAGAACTCAAATAGGAAATTGCAGAACTATTAAATATGGTTTGTAACCTGTCCTTTAAATCGGCTTCTGTACCCAATGACTGGAAGATAGCTAATGTAACGCCAATATTTAAAAAGGGCTCTAGAGGTGATCCCGGCAATTACAGACCGGTAAGTCTAACATCGGTACCGGGCAAATTAGTCGAAACAATAGTGAAGAATAAAATTTTCAGACACATAGAAGAACATAAATGGTTGGGCAAAAGTCAACATGGTTTCTCTAAAGGGAAATTGTGTCTTACTAATCTATTAGAGTTCTTTGAAGGGGTCAACAAACATGTGGACAAGGGGGATCCAGTGGACATAGTGTACTTAGATTTCCAGAAAGCGTTTGACAAGGTCCCTCACCAAAGGCTCTTACGTAAATGAAGTTGTCATGGGATAAAAGGGAAGGTCCTTTCATGGATTGAGAACTGGTTAAAAGACAGGGAACAAAGGATAGGAATTAATGGTAAATTCTCAGAATGGAGAGGGGTAACTAGTGGTGTTCCCCAAGGGTCAGTCCTAGGACCAATCCTATTCAACTTATTCATAAATGAGCTGGAGAAAGGAGTAAAAAGTGAGGTGGCAAAGTTTGCAGATACTAAACTGCTCAAGATAGTTAAGACCAAAGCAGACTGTGAAGAACTTCAAATAGATCTCATAAAACTAAGTGATTGGGCAACAGATTGGCAAAAAATAACCCCAACTATACATACAATATGATGGGGGCTAATTTAGCTACAACAAATCAGGAAAAAGATCGTTCTCAGAATATGTCCACGCAGTGTGCAGAGGCGGTCAAAAAAGCAAACAGGATGTTAGGAATCATTAAAGAGGGGATAGAGAATAAGACAGAGTATATATTATTGCCCTTATATAAATTGATGGTACGCCCACATCTTGAATACTACATACAGATGTGGTCTTCTCATCTCAAAAAAGATATACTGGCACTAGAAAAGGTTCAGAGAAGGGCAAATAAAATGATTAGGGGTTTGGAGAGGGTCCCATATGAGGATAGATTAAAGAGGCTAGGACTTTTCAGCTTGGAAAAGAGGAGACAAAGGGGGGATATGATAGATGTCTATAAAATTATGAGTGATGTGGAGAAAGTAGATAAGGAAAAGTTATTTACTTATTCCCATAATACAAGAACTAGGGGTCACCAAACGAAATTAATAGGCAGCAGGTTTAAAACAAATAAAAGGAAGTTCTTCTTCACACAGTGCACAGTCAACCTGTGGAACTTCTTGCCTGAGGAGGTTATGAACGCTAGGACTATAACAGCATTTAAAAGAGAACTGGATAAATTCATGGAGGTTAAGTCCATTAATGGCTATTAGCCAGGATGGGTAAGGAATGGTGTCCCTAGCCTCTGTTTGTCAGAGGGTGGAGATGGATGGCAGGAGAGAGATCACTTGATCATTACCTGTTAGGTTCACTCCCTCTGGGGTACCTGGCATTGTCCACTGTTGGTAGACAGGATACTGGGCTAGATGGACCTTTGGTCTGACCCAGTACAGACGTTCTTATGTTCTTATGTACATGTATCTTAGTCGCACTTTATAATAGATTCATTTAATTTGGAGAATAAAATCTGCACTAGGGTGAATTTCACCGACAGAGAACTGTGCTACTATAAACCTGATAATTACTGGTAAATTAATCAAATCTGTGAATCAAATCATGGTGTGTGTGACGAATGTCAGAAGCTGGCAGGTCAGAACAAAGATAGTAATTAATACATTTTATTTTAGAGTCCAGGTACTTTAAATACACTGTTGTTGTTGTTTTTCCCACACCACAGTTACTTTGTAGTTTTATTTTGAAATATACTCACCTACCACAAAATGTATGAAAAAGTGTAACTTTGGAGGAAAGTCTCAGTGACTCAAATCGACCTGTAAGACCTGATTGAATAGAGTCAATGATGACAAGGAAGAAATTGACCCTATAATGCTGCTCGACATCAGATTCAGTAGGTAAGTTGTGATTGGTGGAGAACTCAGACAAAATGCCAATATTCTGTGCTACTAATTTGGACTCAGTCAGGATCACATCCCATTGTTCATGAATCTGTTGAATGTCATTGATAAGACTTTCAATATTATCCCTCTCAACATCAAGTGTAGCATTGCTTGCTTCAATTACCAGATTAGTTTGGTGGATCATTGTAAGTAGCTTCATCCAAAAGGATGACATCAGAATGCATTCAAATTTGGACATGTGCTTCTGAATAGACTGAAGTTCAGTTTGAGCCTGTGCAGTGAGATTGAGAGATTCAAGCTCATTTAAAGCCTTTCTAATTTGTGAAAGTCAATTTAAAAACTGACAAAGATGTTTATGAATGTTACAATGTATTTTCTTGTAATCTCCTACACATACATAGCATAGCGCTTTAGAGCACTGTGAACATGTACAACTTTAGAAAAGACCTCTCAAATGAAAAACATATATGGAAAATAAGTGACACCAAATTAGACAGATAGACAGTGCCACAGAGGATAACTCCAGCTACAGAAATGTAATGACTGACTATAGTCGGACACATTAATTAGTGACTTGCTCCCAGTGCAGCCATATGACTACAAAAAATAAAATTGGGGTGAGGAGTCAGACTCTAATAAGGAAACAAAATGAATGAACTTGCAGCAAGAGAAAGAATCTCTAAGTCTTACGTGACAGAAGACACAGATGGTGAATAATAACCTTTCTACATATGATCAGCTGCAATACTCAGGATGTAGCCTGTGGGAAGGGACAATGACCTCCCAGGTGCATAACTTCAGAGAATCCTCAGGTGCATAGTAAGCCCAGATACTGCAGCATCACTTTTAGGGGTGAGACATAGTCACTCTTTATCCTCCACCCACCTCCCCATGGGTGTAACCAGGGTTTTGCTTATTCCCTGTCTCTCCCCAACTCTCTTGGCACCATTCAGTCTTGGGTAGTAGATATAAAAGCGCACTGACTACAGTCTGCACATGGGGATGTGGGTCCTTCTCAGCCCCTTAGCATACCATGCAAGAGGGAAGTTTCTTAGCCATCTCTCCCCACTGTGCCCCGGTGTGAGGGCGAGGCAGAATCTAGCACTATATATGCCTCCAGTCTGATGACCTTAATATTGCAGGAATATGGTGTGATTAATTTATGCACATGCAAAATTACTAAAATGTACATAATCTACCTTCTGATTATATTTTTAAGCTCGGGCTGCACCAGTTGGGATCAGGGATCCCTCTGGTAAGTAATCTCAGAATTTCCTTTGTGATATATGTATATCATCTGCATTTTGTCACAAACAGATGTATATAGTTTGGGAATTAAATCTGCATTAGGGTGAATTTCACCCACAGAAAACAGTGTTACTACACACCTGATAAGTACTGGTAAGTGAAATTTTAATATGTGAAAAATCATAGAAATGTAGAACTTGAAGGGACCTCAGTAGGTCATATAGTCCAGTCCTTTGTGCTCAAATCAGGAATAAGTAATAATTAGATCATTCCTGGCAGGTGTTTGTCTTTTCTGATTTTAGAAATGTCCAATGACAGAGATTCCACAACTACCCTAGGCAATTTGTTTCAGTGCTCAATTACCCTGAAATTAAGTGTTTCCTAATGTCCAACCTAAATATCCCTTGTTGCAATTTAAGCCCATTACTTCTTGTCCTATCCTCAGAGGTTAAGGTGAAAATGTTTTCACTCTCCTCCTTGTAACAACCTTTTATGTGCTTGAGAAATGTTATCATGTTCCCCCTCAGTCCTCTCATCTCCAAACTAAAGAAACCCATTTTTTTTTTCAATCTTTCCTCATAGATCACATTTTCTAGACCTTTAATAATTTTTGTTGCTCTCCTCTGGACTTTCTTCAATTTGTCCACATCTTTCCTGAAATGTGGCACCCAGAACTGGACACAATACTCCAGCTGAGTATTATGTTCAGTGGTTTATATCAAATATCAGAAGCAAGAGAGTCAGAACAAAAATAGTAATTAATATGGTTACTTTGTCGTGTTATTTTGAAATATACACACCTCCAACAAAAAGTATCAAAAAGTGTAACTTTGGAGGGAAAATAGAGTAAATACAACATAATTATTTTTATCTGGATTCTAACAAACCAAAACAACCCGCAGTCTAATCAATACCATACACATAGCAGTAGACTTTCAAAGACACAAAAGGGAGTTAAGCACCCACCTGTCATTGACTTCCAATGGGTGTTGGGAGCCTAAATGCTTTCAGTGCTTTTGAAAATCTCCTCCAAAATAAACAAGAGAGTTAATCAGGATGCCATTGGAGGGAATAAGTGGTTTGAGACCAAAATCTGGATCATGCACCTGCACAGAATATAAAAGAACATTGCTAACATGCACACACCCAGCATAGCATTGTCCTCCTCCAGTGTTTAAAATGAGGTGGTTGGGGATAAAAGGAAGACAGAGGATGGGGGAAGAACATAATAATCAATCCATGTCACAAATTCTTGTATCCAGTCACAGGAGGTAAGTGAAGAGGATTTAGAAGTGCTGTGCTTATCATTATCTGAAAATAGGAAGTCCTATCTAGCTGAGTATTCAGGGCTTCATTTCCAAAATGTGATGGGGGTGTGATGAGAACCACTGATTAGAACTGGAACAAAAAAAACAAAAAAGGAATGTCCACTGAAAAATTGAGGGTAGGTGAGAAGGGAGAAGAAGGGAAAGGGCTGGAACTGCAGAGGAAAAAGATGTTACTGCACTGCATGACCCCAGTGCAAGAAGGTTGCAGGTGCAAGTGTGTCCTCACCTGACACCTCTTCAGTATGGAGATATACGGAGGTTCTGATGATGGACCCTATGCAACATGTAGCTATCCCCTAATGCAGCAATGCCCTGAGCAATGTGCCTGCCTGGTGGGAAGAGAGAAACTGTCCTCTACCAGAGGAGGGGTAATGGAAAGCTCTGGAACGGGCTGCATTGTACAGTGCCTAGCACAATTGGGTCCTGTCCTGTGATTAGGGCTCCTAGGTACTACAGTAACACAAACAAATAATAGTAAGAGAAATACTGACATTCAGAGATGCAGAATCTCCCTGAGGAAAAGCAGAGGCAGGAGTGAGTGTAACTCGTGGAGATCCCATTTGTTTTGACTGGCACCTATTTTCTGCCATGCAGAACCAAAGGATCCATGCCTCAGTCCAAAGCTGAGGGAGGAGAGAGGGATGCCCTCTTGGGGGCAGGAAGGCCCTGGAAAAGGGAAAGGGGTTTCTAAAGGAGAGAGATTTTGTATTTCTTGATCAGAGACCCCTGTTAGCTGCCTCTCCCTTTGTTTTAACTCTGGCCTTGCCACATACAGGATATTTTGAGGTTTGAATATCCTAGCAAAAGGATGTCTTAAAGGAGACCTACAAGTGGGAAAAATCTGTCTTTTCTTCCCATTTTAGCTTCTCTATGATGGATAAAATGGGCCTACATTTGTATGTGAAGCATGAAACATTCGTGGGGGGGAATATGCATCTACTTTTTCCCCAAAGTCCTTTCAAGGTCACCCTTAAGTTTCTCACTTATGAACCCTGTAACTATTTATCTAAAGTCCTTTATCAAGCTTTACACTTCTATAAAATTTCTACTGTTATTTTACTTGACTGGCTTTAAATTTAGTTCCTAAAAACACTGCTGTTTGAAATATATTAAATGAAGATGGTAAAAAAGTGAAGGAATATGAATAATTTTAAAAATTATATTAATCATTTTCATCTCCTGGTTTAGAAAAAGAACATTTATTTTTCCTGAATACTTTTCATATTTTGAACAAATGTTCATGTTCAAAAATGACAGGAATAGAGAATAGAATTTCAGCAATTTGGAGAGGTGGGGAAGAGTAGAGGTTGAAAAAGGATGAGTGCATCCTGGCTCCTCTGTCAGAGGAAGTGGGTCCCATGGAGGAAGGGGAGCACCTGCAAAGAGCAGCAGAGGAAGTGAGAAAGGAGGTGGGAGGATGGGGGCACAGAGTGTTCTCTCACTGCCTGAAAGGAAGGGGAAAGATACACTCAGGAGGAGGTTTGACATGTGGTGGCAACTGGGGAGTCAGGATGAAGTCTAAGCACGTACTTTAGCTTTTGAACCAACTCATGCACAAGTTAATTGCCAAGAATACAGCCTGTGCTGCAGTTGTGAGTACACCAGCAGCCCCAACTTCCAAGGTTTTGGAGATGAGGACCTCAGCATCAGGCTAACCCAGCAGCAGGAGAAGAAGGAACAGCAAAGTAAAAATTGCCATCAATGAGCTCTGGCCCCTTCTCCAAAGAACAAGACCAGAGGCTGTTTGTGCTGAGTTTTCAGTGTGTGTGGACAATTGAGGAGCAAAGAAGCACAAGGAGGAGAGAACGTCCTGTTGAGATCAACTTGTGGTCCTGGAGGAGAGGGAGGTTACCCAGCAGGAGAAGGACCTAACTTCTCATGAACAGACCTTCTTCTGCTGGAGGAAGGGAGTTAAGGCTGCCCCCACCCAGCCCCGAAACTCTTCTCTTTAAAATAATAATAAAGTTATACGTAAAGATGGCTTCTTGGGGAAGTGTGCAGGAGGAGGGATTCCTTCAGCCCTGTGTTTCCCCACCCGTATTTTGTCTGTGATTTTTTTGGGGAGATTGAGAGCACTTAATTTATGGGAGCTTTCAAACAACAAACAACTTTACTTTCCCCAGCACCCCTTTGGGCTGCTGTTGGGATCTTTCTCCAAGCCCACACTGTGTTGCTGGCCCTATCTGTGGCTACTCCCCCTTCCACTTCATTGGTCATGGTCTTTCCTCCATTTCTGTTTTCTGATGGGCGCACAGCACCAAATGTAAGCAAAGTCTCCAATGGAGTAAAGACCTATGTGTAGAACAGACATTTCTAAGGCAGAGCTGAAGCCAAAGCAGAGGTAGGCCTGGACCCCACTTCTGGTTTTTTGGTTCTGACTTAGGCCACACACATTCCAGACTTGTATTACAACCGTGTGCTGCTACAGCATGGCAGCAGCCCCAAAAAGGAGAATACCGTCCTCTAAATATGTTGGAAATTTTGTGCATCTCTGGTGTCCATCCCTGTAAATGTTAGATATTGATGTGGAAGTTCTCTTGTAAACCTGTATGTTCTGTCCAAAATTGTAATCTACTCTGATAGAAATTATCAGTTGTAATGTCACTCACCCGTCAAAGACACAGGAGAATCCATCATCATCATCAACTCTAACACAGTAGTGATAAACTATGCACTTCATCTACATTTTGCCCACCTTCCTCTCCTTTGTTTTCTAGGTCCTGTTCGAAAAAGAAGAAATGCAATTTCCAATGCTCCTGGTATGTGAAACTTCAATCTGTGAAAAATACCGTGGTGTGTGCTACAAATCTCAGAATTGGGAGTTTGTGGATGGAGATATAATACATTTCCAATTAGAATCTATGAAAATTATTACAGTGTAGTCACACTGCAAAGCAATTTTGCACTGCACACTGAAATATTGGCAAAACTGAAAGTTTTTCTCTTTCATACTGGTCTAGTTTCTCATTTTTCATCCCCTCTCCTCACAGCTAGAATTGAATTTTCCATTTCAAAATCTGCAATTACTGTTGGTTCATGAAAGCAGAAACAGAGAATAAGGGATTTTAAAATTCCGATACTGCGAGAGTTTAGAGTGGGGGAGAGGTGGAGTACTGAGCAGAAGAGAGGGAAGATAGCATCTCTGGAAGGGACAAGGACAATTTGGACAGGTATTTGGAGGATGCTGAAAAGCGGGAGTAGAGAAAACGAGGAGGCAAAGGAGATGTTAGTTCATTGCATGACTCTGATTCATGGAAGTGGCAGGTGCAATTGTTTCCTTACCTGGCACCTTTTCCATCTGGAGGTCTGCACAGGTTCTGACGATGGATTATATGCAACATGCATCTACCACATGATATAGTAAAACCCTGAGCACCGTGCTTGAGTAGGGGAGATAGGCCATCTCCGGCTGGAGGAGGCGCAATGGTTGGCACAGGACTGGGGTGGAGATGGCAAATACCAGCAGTTCCCCCAAGAGAAGCAGAGGCAGGAGTGGGAGTGCCCATCTGAGACCCCTTCTCTTTGATAGGGAGCATGTATTTTGGCCATGGTACATAGTGTGTGATGAAGCGGAGAGGGATTCCCTGAAGGGGTCCAGGGGAGCCCTGGAGGAAGAAGGGGGTGTCCTTAAGAATAGAGAGAAGGGTTTTTCTTTTCTTTTCTTTTCTTTTCTTTTCTTTTCTTTTCTTTTCTTTTCTTGTACCTCTCCTCAGGCTACTGAGAGCTTTCTCTCCAACTGTTCCCAATCTGACCTTGTCACAAGTGGTATATATTGTAGTTTTTCTATCATTTACAGGAAGTGCTTTTTCTAATGTGAGCTGCAAAGGGACAAAGTAGGGCTTGTTTCCTTTTTAGCTTTCTCATAATGGGGAAAATAGGTTTGAAATGGCTTGTTTATTTCTTTTCCTTTCTTCTTCTTATGTTTTATATTAAAACTCTTTCCTGTCTAGGCTGGAAGACTCAGTTGTGTGTGGCAAACTAGTGAAATAGCTACATCACAAAAGTTAGAAAGCACACACTGAGGTTGGGTGCATCCTGGCTGCTCTGTTAGAGGAAGTGGGTCCTATGGAGGGTGGGGAGGATCTGCAGAGAGGAGAAGAGGAAGTGATAAAGGAGGTGGGAGGATGGGGGCACAGACGGTTCTCCCACTGCCTGTAAGGAAGGGGAAGTACACACTCAGGAGTAGGTTTGAAATGTGGTGACAAGTGGTGAGTCGGGATGAAGTCTAAGCAGGTCCTTTGGCTTTTCAACCACCTCATGCACAAGTAATTGGCCAAGAATAGAGCTGTGCTGAAGTTGTGAGTTGTGGTTGTTGACACCAGGAGCCCCAGCTTCCTCGGTTTTGAAGATGAGGACCTCACTTTCAGGCCAACGCAGGAGAATGAGAAGGAGGAACAGCAGGGTTGCAATTGCCACCAATGAGCTCTGGCCCCTTCTCCAAAGAGCAATACCAGGTGCTGTTGGTGCTAAGTTCTCTGTGTGTGTGGACAACTGAGGAGCTGAGAAGCTCAAGGAGGAAATAATAGCCTTTTGAGATCAACATGTGGTCATGGACGAGAGGGAGAGGGAGGTTACCCAGCAGGAGAAGGACTTAACTTCTCATGAACAGGCCTTCATCTCCTGGAGGAAGGGAGTTAAGGCTGCCCCTCCCCCACACAAACCCCTTCTGTTTAAAAGAGTAATAAAACTATACCTTGAGATGGTTTACAGGAGGAGGGATTCCTTCAGCCCTGTGTTTCCCTACCCATGCTTTGTCTGTGATTTTTTGGGGGGAGAGTGAGAACACAATTTATGGGGGCTTTCAAACAACAAAGAACTTTACTTTCCCCAGCACTCTCCCCTTTGGGCTGCTGTTGGGATCTTTCTCCAAGCCCACACTGTGTTGCTGGCCCTATCTGTGGCTACTCTCTCTTTTACTTTTACATCATTGGACATGGGCCTTCCTCCACTTCTGTTTTTTGAGGGGCACACAGCATGAAATGTAAGCGAAGTCCCCAACGGAGTAAAGACCTATGTGTAGAACAGACATTTCTAAGGCAGAGCTGAAGCCAAAGCAGAGGTAGGCCTGGACCCCACTTCTGGTTTTTTGGTCATGACTTAAGCCACACACAGTCCAGGCTTGTATTACAACCGTGTGCTGCTATGGTATGGCAGCAGCCCAAAAAAGGAGAGAACCGTCCACTAAATATGTTGGAAATTTTGTGCATCTCTGGTGTCCATCCCTGTAAATGTTAGATATTGATGTGGAAGTTCTCTTGTAAACCTGTATGTCCTGTACAAAATTGTAATCTACTGTGATAGAAATTATCAGTTGTAATATCACTCACCCGTCAAAGCAACGGGAGAATCTATCATCATCATCAACTCTAACACAGTAGTGATAAACTATGCACTTCATCTACATTTTGCCCACCTTCCTCTCCTTTATTTTCTAGGTCCTGTTCCAAATCATACAAATGCAATTTCCAATGCTCCTGGTAAGTGAGACTTCAATCTGTGAAAAATACCACGGTTTGTGCAACAAATCTCAGAATTTGGAGGTTCTGGAAGGAGATATAATACCTTTCCAATTAGAATCTATTAAAATTATTACAGTGTAGTCACTCTGCAAAACAATTTTGCACTGCACACTGAAATATTTGGCAAAACTGAAAGTTTTTCTCTTTCATACGGGTCTAGTTTCTCATTTTTCATCCCCTCTCCTCACAGCTAGAATTGAATTTTCCTTTTCAAAATCTGAAATTACTGCTTGTTTATGAAAGCAGGAACAGAGAATAAGGGACTTTAAAATTCTGATACTGCGAGAGTTTAGAGTGGGAGAGAGATGGAGTACTGAGCAGAGGAGAGGAAAGATAGCATCTCTGGAAGGGAACAAGGACAATTTGGACAGGTATTTGGAGGATGCTGAAAAGCGGGAGCAGAGAAAACGAGGAGGCAAAGGAGATGTTAGTTCATTGCATGACTCTGATTCATGGAAGTGGCAGGTGCAATTGTTTCCTTACCTGGCACCTTTTCCATCTGGAGGTTTGCACAGGTTCTGACAATGGATTATATGCAACATGCAGCTACCACATGATATAGTAAAACCCTGAGCACCATGCCTGAGTAGGGGAGATAGGCTATCTCCGTCTGGAGGAGGCGCAATGGTTGGCACAGGACTGGGGTGGAGATGGCAAATACCAGCAGCTCCCCCAAGAGAAGCAGAGGCAGGAGTGGGAGTGCCCATCAGAGACCCCTTCTCTTTGATAGGGAGCATGTATTTTGGCCATGGTACATAGTGTGTGATGAAGTGGAGAGGGATTCCCTGAAGAGGTCCAGGGGAGCCCTGGAGGAAGAAGGGGGTGCCCTTAATGATAGAGAGAAGGGTTTTTCTTTTCTTTTCTTTTCTTTTCTTTTCTTTTCTTTTCTTTTCTTTTCTTTTCTTTTCTTGTACCTGTCCTCAGGCTGGTGAGAGCTTCCTCTCCAACTGTTCCCAATCTAACCTTGTCACAAGTGGTATATGTTGTAGTTTTTCTATCATTAACAGGAAGTCCTAATGTGAGCTGTAAAGGGACAAAGTAGGGATTATTTCCTTTTTAGCTTTCTCATGATGAAGAAAATAGGTTTCAAATGGCTTGTTTTTTTCTTTTCCTTTCTTCTGCTTATGTTTTATATTAAAACTCTGTCTTGTCTAGTCTGGAAGACTCAGTTGTGTGTGGCAAACTTGTGAAATAGCTGCATCACAAAAGTTAGAAAGCACACACTGAGGTTGGGTGCATCCTGGCTGCTCTGTCAGAGGAAGTGGGTCCCATGGAGGAAGAAGAGCATCTGCAGAGAGCAGCAGAGGAAGTGATAAAAGTTTTGGGAGGATGGGGGCACAGAGTGTTCTCCCAGTGCGTGAAAAGAAGGGGAAAGACACACTCAGGAGTGGTGTGTGGTGGCAACTGGGGAGTCGGGTGGCAACTGGGGAGTCGGGATTAAGTCTAAGCAGGTCCTTTGGCCTTTCAACCACCTCATGAACAAGTTCATGCCAAGAATACAGCCTGTGTTGCAGTTGTAAGTTGTGGTTGGGTACAGCAGAAGCCCCAGCTTCCTAGGTTTTGGAGATGAGGACCTCAGCTTCAGGCCAACCCAGCAGCAGGAGAGGAAGGAACAGCAAAGTAGCAATTGCCACCAATGAGCCCTGGCCCCTTCTCCAAAGAACAAGACCAGATGCTGTTGGTGCTGAGTTTTCTGTGTGTGTGGACAACTGAGGAGCCGAGAAGCACAAGGAGGAAAGAACGTCCTTTTGAGATCAACTTGTGGTCCTGCAGGAGAGGGAGGTTACCCAGCAGGAGAAGGACCTAACTTCTCATGAATAGGCCTTCTTCTGCTGGAGGAAGGGAGTTAAGGCTGCCCCCACCCCACCCCGAAACTCTTCTCTTTAAAATAATAATAAAATTATACGTAAAGATGGCTTCTTGGGGAAGTGTGCAGGAGGAGGGATTCCTTCAGCCCTGTGCTTCCCTACCCATGTTTTGTCTGTGATTTTTTGGGGGGAGAGTGAGAGCACTTAATTTATGGGAGCTTTCAAACAACAAACAACTTTCCTTTCCCCAGCGCGCCCCCCCCCCCCTTGGGCTGCTGTTGGGATCTTTCTCCAAGCCCACACTGTCTTGCTGGCCCTATCTGTGGCTACTCCCTCTTCCACTTCATTGGACATGGTCCTTCCCCCATTTCTGTTTTCTGATGGGCACACAGCATGAAATGTAAGCAAAGTCCCCAACGGAGTAAAGACCTATGTGTAGAACAGACATTTCTAAGGCAGAGCTGAAGCCAAAGCAGAGGTAGGCCTGGACCCCACTTCTGGTTTTTTGGTCGTGACATAAGCCACACACAGTCCAGGCTTGTATTACAACCGTGTGCTGCTATGGTATGGCAGCAGCCCAAAAAAGGAGAGAACCGTCCACTAAATATGTTGGAAATTTTGTGCATCTCTGGTGTCCATCCCTGTAAATGTTAGATATTGATGTGGAATTTCTCTTATAAACCTGTATGTCCTGTACAAAATTGTAATCTACTGTGATAGAAATTATCAGTTGTAATATCACTCACCCGTCAAAGCAACGGGAGAATCCATCATCATCAACTGTAATACAGTAGTGATAAACTATGCACTTCATCTATATTTTGCCCACCTTCCTCTCCTTTGTTTTCTAGATCCTGTTCCAAATCCTACAAATGCAAATTCCAATGCTCCTGGTATGTGAAACTTCAATCTGTGAAAAATACCATGGTGTGTGCTACAAATCTCAGAATTGGGAGTTTGTGGATGGAGATATAAGACATTTCCTATTAGAATCCATGTAAATTAATACAGTGTAGTCACACTGCAAAACAATATTGCACTGCACACTGAAATATTTGGCAAAACTGAAAGTTTTTCTCTTTCATATGGGTCTAGTTTCTCATTTTTCATCCCCTCTCCTCACAGCTAGAATTGAATTTTCCATTTCAAAATCTGCAATTATCACTTGTTCTTGAAAGCAGAAACAGAGAATAAGGGATTTTAAAATTCTAATACTGGGATAGTTTAGAGTGGGGGAGAGGTGGAGCACTGAGCAGAGGAGAGGGAAGATAGCATCTCTGGAAGGGACAGGGAGAAGTTGGACAGGTATTTGGAGGATGATGAAAAGGGGGAGGAGAGAAGAAGGTGGAGGCAAAGGAAATTACTGCATTGTATGACTCTGATTCATTAAAGTGGCAGGTGCAATTGTTTCCTTACCTGGCACCTTTTCCATCTGGAGGTCTGCACGGGTTCTGATGATCGATTATATGCAACATGCAGCTACCACATGATATAGTAAAACCCTGAGCACCATGCCTGAGTAGGGGAGAGAGGCCCTCTCCGGCTGGAGGAGGCGCAATGGTTGGCACAGGACTGGGGTGGAGATGGCAAATACCAGCAGCTCCCCCAAGAGAAGCAGAGGTAGGATTGGGTGTGCCCAGCAGAGATGCCTTCTCTTTGATTGGGAGCATGTATTATCTGTCATGCAGCACCACAGGGTCCATGCCTCATCCCATAGTGTGTGATGATGCAGAGAGGGATGTTCTCAATGGGGGTAAGGGGGCCCTGGAGGAAGAAGGGGCTGTCCTTAACGACAGAGAGAAGGGTTTTTATTTTATTTTATTTTATTTTACGTTATGTTATTTTATTGTTCCTGTCCTCAGGCTGCTGAGAGCTGTCTCTCCACCTGTTCCCACCCTGACCTTTTCACATGTGGTATATGTTGTAGTTTTTCTTTCATTAACAGGAAGTCCTTTTTCTAAGGTGAGCTGCAAAGGGACAAAGTAGGGCTTGTTCCCTTTTTAGCTTTTTCATGATAGAGAACGTAGGTTTCAAATGGCTTGCTTTTTTTCTTTTCCTTTCTTCTGCTTATTTTTTATATTAAAACTCTGTTATGTCTAGGCTGGAACACTCAGTTTTGTGTGGTGAACTAGTGAAATAGATAAGAAGATAAGAAAAGATAAGAAAGCACACACTGAGTTGAGAGGGAAAGGAATTTTTTTAGATTCTTTATAACTTTGTTTTTTAACACCTGTTAGTTAATTCATTAGCCAGCATATTTTAAAGAACACTTTTTAGGATGTTTCAAACATACATTTAGGCTGGTTTGAAAGTATCAGCTGTCATTCTGAAGCTCCCGGACCTGTGAGGATGTTTAATTTTATTACCATGAATAGTCCCATTGAAATCAAGTGAAGTTAAGCAAATCTTATAAAAACTTCTGCATGTGCTTGACTTCACTTGATTTCAGTAGGAATACTCATAATAATAAAGTTAAACATGCTCGCAGGACCAGGGGCCTCAGAATGACAGCTGATATTTTCCAAGTAGCCTAATTGTATATTTGGACGGACATAAGTTTCACTGATAAAAACTTTGCTGCTGTAAGGGCTGTCATGTAGAAATAGCCTAAGCCAGATGAAATAGTTTCTTTTAAAAAATGTTTGCGCTGCTCCATAAGGTGATGTTAAAGCTTCCGGTCTGGTGTGAATCAGGGACTAAGCCTTGGTTTTCACTATTTCCTTTTTCTCCAGAAAATAACAAAAGATTCTCCATGTTGTTTTTCTGTCTTGCAACAAACAAAATCACAGAAATAACTCTAATGTGAACTGTCTGAGCAATTTTTTATATCTGCAATGGGAATATATTTCCAACAATATAGTACAGTAACTGGAATTTGTAATAATGCTTGGATGACACTTCTTCTACCACAGACTGGATGCAGATACTAATTTTGACAGGAGTTGGCCTTACTTTCTTCATATCCATCATCATCCTGTCCATCAATTGCAGACGGGAACGTCGTGGTAAGAATTTGTACTTTAAAAACTATTGAGTTATAGTATATTTTGAATGGATTTGGGATATGAGTGGAAATTTTGTCTTCAAATTGTTACAGTTGCTGAGTTCTCATATTGCAATAATGACAAATGGATTTGGCATATTAAACGACAAAGACATTGTTTTAACCGTCCTTCTTCTTCAATTGGCCTCTGCATATTTTCACTTGTAGGACCAAGGCACCTGTGCCAGGAGATACCATAATGTTCTGGAGGGCAGCGTCTCTTGGGTTTGCTCACCCTTCTCTCCCCTCCCCTCCCAGAGTGCTTGGAGGGTGTAAAAAGGGAGCAGCCCCAACTAGCCTTCAGTTCCTTTCTACCGTGGAAAGTGCAGTGAGCTTGGTTCAGTCGCACACAGAATCCACAATGCTGCTCTCATCGGCTTTCCATCTTTCAGCCCTTGGGAGGCAAATGTTATTTATAGTAGATCAATGGTCACTTGGTTTGATTTCCTATAGGAAAGGAAGAGAAAAGCAGATGCCCATCCAGCATGGGCTTTTTCTGTACCCTTGGAAGTGGGAGGGATACCTCGCACACCCTGCAGATCCAGTCAGTTTAAGTCTGATCATCTGTAAGTCCAGTATCCATTTAAGGATCCATTCACTTACCTTGGAAGAGAATGAAAGGCCTGTGTGACAGGGTGCTATCACAGGGACTGTGAGCACTTGGTTGACAATCCCTGAGTTAACAAGGTAATTGGGGAGAATATAAAGGGAGGAAGCAGGAAGCCAGGGGGAAGCTCAGGAGGAGTTTGGAAGGAAGCTCAGAGAATGAGCCTGGGATGGGGAGTGTAAGCCTGTGTTGTGATGTAAGAGGGAAATAAATACACCCCTTGGTGTTAGATAAACAGTCTGGTGTGTGCTTGTGACTGTGAAACCATCTGAGCTGGCCAGGCAGTGAGGTGCTCCGGGTAGTGACAGAGGTACCCTGTGTCAGCCTGTATCAAGTCTTTGAAAAAGTACTAACTAACTAAGCTGGAGCTCTTGCACTCACACCTAAGAGTTGAGACACCCATTGCTTACACTTACTGGTGTGTGAGGTTTACTTCTGATCCACAATACAAATGAGGCTTGCCAGGGTGAGTAATAGGGGTAGGTGGCACAGGACGAAATGCTGTCTGGCTGTACTAACACCCTCAGGAACATTGTACTCAGCTCTGGGGTCCAGGGACAGAGCTCTGTATGATTTCCAGAACTGTTCTTGAGGCACTCCCTTCTCTATGCCATGGTTGCTTCAAAACTACAAGCAGCAAGCATAATGAGACAGTCTTGAAAGACAATCATTGTCATATATTGATATGCCTCTCTATACATACCTCTGAGTGGAGTCCCAGACTGGAGGCCTCTACCAAAACTGCACCCTAGGCCAGCAAGTGTTCAGTTAAATGATTGGGTGTTATGGCCATTCTTCTGGAGTGTCTCTCTAAACTTGACCCTCAGTTGGCAACTTGAAGAATAAATTATTACCCCTCTGATACCCTCAGAACCTTCCAGGATGTGAAGAAAAGACAGGGGCGAGTAGCCCCCATATACACTGCTCCCCAGAACATCCTGATGGCTCATGCCTCAGGTACCTTGATACTCTGAATATGCAGAGGCTCATTTCAAACAACTCCAGTTACAAGTAAATAACTCTCATTTCTAAAATGCCGTACTTTAATGCTCCTAATTTAAAAACTTGAGTGATGATAAAACAGTGGAATAGCTCCGTTTCCTACATTAAGTTGCTCAGTGCAGTGCTTGGGCTGCTGGAGGAGTGCAAGACCAGTCCACTGGGTTCAATATACTCCCCCACTGCACCAGTTCTACTCACAGGCTGGTGAGGTAGGAGGGGGGATGGCCCAGAGCCTGAATTTGTGTCTTGTCTTTACATGAGTGGTGCGAGAGGGAGATGGCTTGTTGCACCCTCTATGACCACATAAAGATGAGGCACAACATGGCCTTTATTTTGTTTCATTGGAGTGGGTGGGAGGGCAGAGGGGTGGGGTGGGGTGTGGCTGGAGATTAAAGTAAGAGGGAGGAGGAGACATCTTGCCAGACATTGTCAGTTTCACTTTTGGGAAAGTGGGCAAGATGCTGAGCAAAGGATATACATTAAATAAAGCCAAGTGGAAAGAACTAGACTTAGAAAGTAAAAATCAACTGCACAACTACAAAATGTGAAATAACTGGCTAGACAGTAGTATTGCTGAAAAGAATCTGGTGGTTATAGTGGATGACAAATGGAATATGAATCATCAGTGTGATACTGCTGTGAAAAAGGCTAATATGCTGCTGTGTATTATCAGGAGTGTTGTGTGTAAGACATGGGGTGTCACTGTGCCATTCTGTTTGGCAGTGGTGAGACTTCAGCTGGAGTACTGGGTCCAATTCTGGATGCCACACGTTAGGAAAGATGTGGAGAAATTGGAGAGAGTCAAGAGCAGAGCACCAAAAATGATCAAAGGTTTAGAAAACCTGACCTATGAAGAAAGGGTAAAAACGTTAGGCATGTTTAGCCTTGAGAAAAGAAGACTTAGGGGGGAGTGCATAACAGTCTTCAAATATGAGAGCTGTTATAAAGAGGATGGTGATCAATATTCACTAAAGGTAGGAAAGGAAGTAATGGGCTTAATCTGCAGCAAGGGAGATTCAGGTTAGATAGCAGGGAAAACTTTCTAACGATAAGGGTAACTAAGCTCTGGACTAGGCTTCCAAGGGAGGTTGTTGAATCCCCATCATCAGAGGGTTTTCTGAACAAGTTGGAAAAAACCCATGTTGGGGATGGTCAAGGTTTACTTGGTCCTGCCTCAGTGCAGGGGGGCTGGACTTGATGACTTCCTGAGGTCCCTTCCAGCACAACGTTCCTATAATTCTACAGGGACGAGACTGTAAAGAGGATTATAGAAGGGAATTGAAAGTAAAGAAGAGGTGGGGGGACAGGTTGTATGAGACGCACGTATGGAAGAAAAGAAAACTGTTTTGAAAGGAAGAAGGCTGAGCTGAATTATGAGAAAATGGAGTTAGGGCTATGTGGAGACTTGCACTGTTTTAACATAAGGTGTGATTTTTAAATTCATTTAGTTTAATCAGTGCAAAAAGCCATGTTTTATTTTAACCAGGTTTATCTCTGATTAGCTGGATTCAGAATAGGTTTAATCTAACTCAAAGCAAATCACTCATACCAAAATAAGAGTGTCCACACAGTGTCTGTTATTGGTTTAACTATATCAGATTAAAATCATTGCTTAAATTAAAGTGGTGCCACTTTCTCATGTAGACAAGCTTGTTTAATTGGTACAAAAGTCTGTGTGGAAACTCATGTTTCAGTGTAAAATCGGCTTATTTCAGTTTATCTTACATCAGTTAGGAACAGGTTTAAATTAAACCACAGAAGCTGTTCTTCAACAGAAATAATATCGCTAGCACTTCGTAGGGTTGCACTGATTTAACAGAATGGGTTTCACTGAACCAGTGTAAATTTGTGTGCAGACAAGACCTTAAGCAGAAGGAAGTTGTTACGCACACAATCTAGGGCACCCCGCCTATATCCTACTGAAGGCTCAAGACGTGACATGGTCAATTTAAGTACCCCCACCCTTTCCCTTCTGAGGGCTCAGGGAGTAAGGCACTGTCGTGGGACTGGTCACCATTTGGGGGAGGAGTGAGGGGTGTTATAGCCTCACAGCTCTGTCCTAATGACCACCCTTAGCCTCAGGGAAGTATGGCCTAATGGCCAGAGTCAATAAGGCAGCCCTCCTCTGCAGGGCTGAGGGGCCTAGCATCCAGAGACAACAAAGAGCCCCTCCTCTGCGGGGCCTAGCAGCCAGAGTCATTATGTCTGCCCCCCTCTGTTGGGCTGTGTGGCCTACTGGCCGAGGGGGAAGTGGGCCGCCACCCAGGGATGGATGGGGTCAGGGTAGGGGAGCCCTGGACCTCCCTGCTCAACCAGGTCCCAACCCAGGGCCTTGATAGCAGCGAATGGACTAGTGACTAGCTCAGCGGAGATCCATCAGAAACACACTGCCTTTATCCCAGTTCCACAGCTGGACCAATGTCCAGTTCCCCAGGGTTACTTGCTGTGCACAGGGCTTCTGGGCCTCTTGGGTCTTTGGCTTGTGAAGCTCCAGATGACTCTGTCCCCTCTTGGGCTTCCACAGGCAGCCAGATATCTGGCAGGGTCTCGGCGCACTTGGCCTCTGCAATCTGGGGCTCCAGCAGCCCCTGCAATGTGTGTTCTCTCTCCTCTGCAGTCAGATCTGACTGAGCTGGGATGCTCCCTTTTATCCTGAGGCTCCAGTTGGAGCATGCCCAGCAGTGGCGAAGAGGCGTGGCTTCCTCTGCCCACAATATACGGTTAGACTCTTCTTGTCCAGTGTGGGGTTGGTTCACCCTGTCACAAGCACCTACTCTTACCCACCGGGCTCAGTGAGAAATCTGGTCAATTGAAGTACCCACCCTTACTCACGGGGCTCAGGGCTCTATGGGTTTGTGGGATCTTTTCCCAGTGAAAGAGCCTTGCACAGCTGGGCTCTAAACATCTGTTTATTAGCAATACACATGGAATATATATGCCAAGCAAGTCTATTATGCTTACCACTCCCAATATACATACAAATTTCACTGGATGGCCAGTCAGGATCCACTCATCTGGAGGTTCCCAGCACCTGTACATGTCATGGGGGAATGATGTCTTGCAGCTTGTTGTTGTACTGCAGTCCGGAGTTGATTCCCAAAGAGATTTGTTCTTCATTTATATAATACAGATAAAGCTAACTACCTTCTTCAAATTTACTATCCCATACCCTCAAATAACAAAAAAATTAACCAATTACACAGTGGCACCTATGTGTCCTCCTTCCTGCCCAAGTTTTTTATATTTTATCTTTCTTGCCCAAATTGTAACTTTTTTTGTGACCTTCTCTGTTTATACAGATGATCAGCATAAAAACGCTGGCCAGAGCGTATCTTGCCATTTATTGAGTCTCCCTGTATCCTCCCTAATTTCCCAGCACCTAGGTGTCTCTACATTACAACCTTGGTGGTTATAACTCTTGTTAGGGGCATTGCTGAGGTGAGGTGCTTTATCAGCAGCAGAGCTTTCTTTTTTTTTTTTTTTAATTCTAGTGGTGAACTCCCTGAGTTTCACCCAAGGCTGGTTTAACATGGGAGGGGTTGATTAAGTCCCAGGCCTACAAAGTGACCATTGTCGTGAGACACTCTGGAGGTACTGAGAACAAAATATGAGAACAAAAATGAAATACCCAGTGAGAGCAAGGCAGGGAGTTTAAGGCCCTGATTCAGAAGAGTTCTTAACTACATATTTCACTTTAAACACATGCTCCAATTCTACTGGATTGGATGAAACTTAAGCATGTACTTGAATTTAACCATGTAGCTCAGTGCTGTCATGAATAGGAATGTTTTCTTGAATCAGGGCCTAGAGTTGCTGACAGCAGTGTCAAAATGGACTAAACCAGTCAAGGGTCACATGCGTCTGATGAAGTGGGTATTCACCCACGAAAGCTTAAGCTCCAATACATCTGCTAGTCTTAAAGGTGCCACAGGACTCTCTGTTGCTTTTTACAGTCAAGGGTAGTGGAGAGTACAAAATGGTACGTTTATGGTACCTTAACCATACTATAAATATTTAATTATTATTATCTGAGTTAGGCTCACACCTGCAAAGTAGTGAGCACTCTGCTTTCAATCCAGCAAAGCACTTACACATGAGCCTTAACTTTAAAACATGAGTAGTGCACTTTAGTCAATGGGACTGCTCACATGCTTAATTGTGACATGTGATTAAGTGTCCTCTGAAGCAAGATAATAGTTCTCAGTGTCTTGGAAGATTGATTTCTTAGTGACTTGCATGATATTCCAAAGAACACTGAAACTATCAACTTGAGGTTAACAAACTTGCTTTTTAAGAACAAGATGAAATTACCATGAAATGTGGTGTGTTCTTGTTAAGGACTGTATACGATATTTCAGAAGGAAGAAAAAAAGGTAACCTTTACTGACTGGCAGATTGCTCTCTTTCTCTGCATCTTGTGTTTGGTAAATTGGATAAGAAGTTCCTACGTGGTCAAATGCGGAGCAGTACTGGAAAATTATCTTCTTTGCTTGATTAAATACCTTATATGTGTTTTCTATTTCAGGACATCACAGGGGATTGGGTGATCATGAAACAGGTAAGAAATATTGTAGACTAATCGAAACCTTTAGTAAGTTTTAACTCATACCAAGATAATATTTTTGTTTGATCATATTTTCATAAAAGGGCAATCCTAATGACACAAGTCTTCCCAGACTCACCCCCTCTGTGATATAACTGGTGTTATATATACTGAGGACAATTGGGTTGCAGAGAGAGAGAGTCAGTGGAGAATTTATACATAAGCATTGAAGCCAAAGGGACTATTCATGTACTTAAATTTAGGCCTGTGCTTAAAGATCTTCCTGAAATTAGGTTTCTCAGTCTACACACCCCTAAACTTTGGTTGGTCAGGGAGTGCAACTGTATTTAAACAATACTGGAAAGTACATAGAAAAGCTATACTAAAAGACAGTTATTTAGGCTGCAAAGTCAAGTGCTTGAAAGTTAGACAGTGCCAGATATACAGTTGTCAGTGCAACCTTAATTCTGTCCACTTTGGTATCCATCCTGTGCACTGAATGACACAGGGTTCCTATGGAAAAAATAGTGTTTGATCATAATATTAAAGACTGTATCATAACGCTTTTCAAAGCTTTACAAAGAAGTTTAACAGGTTTATATGTTTATTATAGTTTATAAGTCTCTGTATGGAAAAAAATATTTAAGAATGGGCTCTTCAGTGCAGCAAAGAAACTATAACACAATCCAATGGCTGGAATGTGAAGCTAGAAAAATTCATATTGAAAAAAAAAAGCATACATTTTTACCAGTGAGGGTAATTAACCAAGAATAAAATAGAATATAACAAAATTGTTATTAAGCATTGGAACAATTTAGTAAGGGTCGTGGAGGGATTATCCATCACACACAATTGTTAAATCAAGATTGGATGTTCTTTCTAAAAAGATGAGCTCTGGGAATTATTTTGTGGAAGTCAGACTAGATTTGTCATAATGGTCCCTTCTGGCCTTGGAATCTATGAACCTGTGTGTGCACAGGCAACTGGAAATCTGGTATTTCCTAACATTAAATGGCTTGATTTGGGCCCTTAAATAACATTCATTTAATGTCCAGTTTTTGTGTATAAAACTTTCTAAGGTTGTTGTTTTAAAGAAAACAAGTTCAAGCAACTTCTAAGATGTGCAAGTGTAACAACTCCTCCATGATCAGCAGGTTTCAATGCTGAATCTTCAGCACTGCAGCACAGAAAATGACTGTCTGAGCTATTGGATTAACTCTGCTAGCTGGCAGCAGGAAAAGCCTGTTATGCCAGAGGGCTGAGTGGGTGGATGGGACCACTGGGGCCATGCGGTGAATTTGGGGTATTAGTGGAGTGTGAGCAAAATCCTGTTGTCTTCCACTCATTCACTAACTGTGGTAGTTCCTACCTCATATGCTGCTTCCAGAGAGAATATGGGCCACTTGGGATACGTGCAGGTCAGGGTGGGTACTGGCCGGCCCAGCTCACTCCTCCCATAGTTAGAGCTGCTCTGGCAGGTCCCAGTGATACACAGCGTAGGGCGTGCTGCTGATGAACTGTCAGCAGCATGGTTTTGGCCTTAGAATATTTCTGTTTAGCATTTGTTTTGGGGTCTGGCAAAATGTTCCTGAAGAACAAATATGAGAGAAAAGGAAATGGTGATTTTTAACAGTTTTGTTACATGTTTGAGTTTTTAATAATAATAATATAACATGTCAAATATCAGGCTCAAGTAGAATTTATTTAGTTAAAGATTAACCCACAGCAATACAGAGTACAGAAAGGAAGGTTTTATACATTGCAACCAATCTGAAGACTGGAGCTTGATTCACTCCTAACTAAATCCCCAAAGCCCTTGTCTTATATAATGTTCAGGACAAAAACTTCATTTTCCAAAAATTGATCTATCTGTGAATTCTGTCCCAGATATCTCAATTTACCTAATCAGTAATCTAAAGACATCTGCAATTGAGCCATCTGTGATAGCAAGCAATTCTTATTGACCTAACAATCAATCAATAGGTTATTATGGTATCAGTCACAGAACATATTACAATTATCAGTAGACTCTCTTTTTACCTCTAGACACAGTTACTACAGGTCAGTGGGGTCTGAGTAATGTATAACACACACTCCATTATTGATTACATATATTCCAATGTTTTGTCAACCACTAACATTTAATCTAACTCCACAGAACATTTTTAATAGGTGAGGAACACTGAATTTGTAGATAGAAAACATGTTTATGTATACACAAAGGATTTTTGTTAATATCTATCTATGTGGCTATCCATCTAACTAGCTGTCCAAAAGAACTGTAGAGGTTTAATATCTACTAACAGTTTATATCTCAACAAAACCTGAAAGCATTTCATGGGGGAAAGAAAAGGTGCATCCCTAATCCCAGGGTTATCCCCCTGCTGAATTTTAGAGGCTAATTAAAAAAATGGAGATGTGAGAGCTTCTCAAAAAGGTAAATAATAATAATAATAATAATAATTAATAAATAATATAATTAGGCAATCTAAATATAAGAGTCCCTGCCAGATCCCTATATAAATAATATTTTCTAGTATATATGTGCAAGGTTTAGAGGTTGCTGTGAAAACCACAAGACTGAAATTTCCCTGATTTTTTGGTCACTAAAATCTCAGCAATAATAACGGAAGAGGAGTAATCTTTTTTCTGCAGTAAGAGACTGTACCTTCTGTCTTCATTCAAGGAAAACTTCCACTGATTGTCTCATATATACAATTAGAAATAAATCACTCAAAATCCAAAATCTTGGACAAGTTTCTGACCTCAGATACATAAGATCAGATACATAGTTATTCCACTGACTGCAAGCCTTTGTTTCTGGATTCACAGAATTGCAATTGAGAGCAGATTCTGTCCCTTTGTCTCCATATATCAAAAACATGACCCACATAAGATAAAGGGCCCAATTTTTCAGTGTTTGTTTTAGAAAAAAATATTGTGCAGATAATTCTGTGGAAGTCAGTGGATTGGGTGTTCTTCCTAAAAAGATGAGCTCTGGGAATTATTTTGTGGAAGTCAGACTAGATGATCATAATGGTCCCTTCTGGTCTTGGAATCTGTGAACCTGTGTGTGCACAGGCAACTGCAAATCTGGTATTTCCTAACATTAAATGGCTAGATTTGGGCCCTTAAATAACATTCATTTAGTGTAGAGTTTTTGTGTATATAACTTTCTAAGCTTGTTGTTTTAAAGAAAACAAGTTCAAGCAACTTCTAAGATGTGCAAGTGTAACAACTCCTCCATGATCAGCAGGTTTCAATGCTGAATCTTCAGCACTGCAGCACAGAAAATGACTGTCTGAGCTATTGGATTAACTCTGCTAGCTGGCAGCAGGAAAAGCCTGTTATGCCAGAGGGCTGAGTGGGTGGATGGGACCACTGGGGCCATGCGGTGAATTTGGGGTATTAGTGGAGTGTGAGCAAAATCCTGTTGTCTTCCACTCATTCACTAACTGTGGTAGTTCCTACCTCATATGCTGCTTCCAGAGAGAATATGGGCCACTTGGGATACGTGCAGGTCAGGGTGGGTACTGGCCGGCCTAGCTCATTCCTCCCATAGTTAGAGCTGCTCTGGCAGCTCCCAGTGATACCTAGCGTAGGGCGTGCTGCTGCTGAACTGGCAGCAGCATGGTTTTGGCCTTAGAATATTTCTGTTTAGCATTTGTTTTGGGGTCTGGCAAAATGTTCCTGAAGAACAAATATGAGAGAAAAGGAAATGGTGATTTTTAAACAATTTTGTTACATGTTTGAATTTTTTATTAATAATAATAATAATAATAATATAACATGTCAAATATCAGGCTCAAGTAGAATTTATTTAGTTAAAGATTAACCCACAGCAATACAGAGTACAGAAAGGAAGGTTTTATGCATTGCAACCAATCTGAAGACTGGAGCTTGATTCACTCCTAACTAAATCCCCAAAGCCCTTGTCTTTTTTTTTTTGTCTTCATTTTCCAAAAATTGATCTAACTGTGATTTCTGTCCCAGATATCTCAATTTACCTAATCAGTAATCTAAAGACATCTGCAATTGAGCCATCTGTGACAGCAAGCAATTCTTATTGACCTAATAATCAATCAATAGGTTATTATGGTATATTACAATTATCAGTAGACTCTCTTTTTACCTCTAGACACAGTTACTACAGGTCAGTGGGGTCTGAGTAATGTATAACACGCACTCAATTATTGATTACATATATTCCAGTGGTCATGCCTAGTGGTTGGAACAGACATCAGGGCTAGTGCTTGGAAATTATAGTGCTGGGTGGCCTTCTTCCACTTGGTGTCTGCTACCAAGCATCAGAACTCCTCTGTACATTTAGCAACTGGTCAGCTTTCCTGATGCAACACCTGAAGTACAGCTTCAGCTGTAGACTCGTGATTGGGTCATTGACAATCACCACCTCAAACAAAACAAAATCCTCAAATTGTCCCAGAAGTGGGCTTGCTTTTTCCAGGAGTGGAGAAGCCCATGCCAGGGCCTCCCTTGTAAACACTGTTGGCAATCCATCCCATGTTGCCTTCGTCAGCAGGGTACAATTGCGGTCATAGCAGAAATGGGAGCTGATGCTGCTTTAGGAACCCACAAAATTTCTGCAATCTCCATTGAACTTATCAGGCGGGGGAGCTTGGACTCACAGGGAGTGGGGTTTGGACCTGAAGATGGCATGGCTTGAGCTTGCAGGACAGCATTCTGCGCCAGCAAGGTCTGTAGGGCTCCCATTATCTCCATCAGAGAGTTATTGGCCTTTGTAGAATCCATGCTCGCCGTATTGGCTGTAGTTGTCTTATTGTTTCTGCTGAGGCTGCTCAAACTGTCAGTGACTGGGACATGGGCGGTCATGATTTAGTTGGGAATTGGTCCTGCTTTGAGCAGGGGATTGGACTAGATGACCTCCTGAGGTCCCTTCCAACCCTGATATTCTATGATTCTATGCCCAGTGGTTACAGCGGGTGTCATCCCTAGTGGTTAGAGCAGGCGTAGTAGCCTGGAATTGAGCCAGAGTCAGAACCAGAGTCAGATATCAGGAGCTAGAGCCAAGGGTCACAGCTATAGTTAGAAGCCAGGAGTCATAGCTGAGGACCAGAATCAGGTCACCTGGAGCAAGGCAAGGTTGGAGCAGGACTGGGAAAAAGGAGTTGCAGGAACTATTTCAGCCATCAATGAATGACTCTGAACTTCTGCTGATGCTTAAGAGCTGGTCTGCTGATCCATCTGACCAATCAGGCAGTGTAGCTGCCCACTACAGGCCAGCGTCACTTGTTAGGTTGCCTGGAGACTAACTCTGCTGCAGGTCCTTTTTCCTGATACATGTTCTTGGTCCCACAGGGTCACAAGCCAACTGGCTCTGGGCAGTGTCTAGCTGCTGTTTCTAGTTCTGGGTCTCATAAGGCGCTGTCCCAGAATCAGACCTCTGGTCTGATTCCTTTCCTTGGGCAAGAGGGACTTCACAATCCAACTATCCTAGGACCCAAACCTCCCAGGTGATTGCCCCAACCACTGGGCTCTAGAATCACTCTCCTTGCTGCAGTGACTATTCAAATATTGCATATGAAGTCAATGAGGATGATAAGTTGATGAGGAGATACTGAGAGAAGAGTTTCCCACATAATACCCTGTAGCCTGGGAGGTGGAAGGTGTGTGATCAAATCCTTGCTCAAAATCCCTGTCCCACATCTTAAATGAGTGTGCTAACTGCTCCTGCATTTTGTGTGTGTGTGGGGGGGTGATCTGGTAGGTGTGCTCTCAGGCAATCTCTGAGAATGATCATCCGCTCAGGCCCGACAGGAAAAATATGCTGGGGGGACATCTAGCTCGAGCTTCCTGTTGCGGCTGAGGTTTGAACTAGGTGCAGGATATTAAGTGTTAGGCTGCTTTGCACCAGCCCACTGGCCGAAATTTAGACATCTATAGAATTAGGCACAGAGGCATCATTTCAGAAAAAAAAATTGGGGGAGGAGGGCAAAGTTGTGTTAGCATAAAGAACATTATATGTGATGATATTATATCTTAGAAAGTCTGGAAAGGGCAAAAAGTGGAAGACAGACTGGAGCATATTGACCTGCAAAGTCTGGGTGGAGGCAAACCAAAGTCTCTGGGGCAGTCGTGCAACTGCCCCTTTTACCCCATAGCAAATGACCCCCTGGTTAGACAGCACCTGAGTAGAAGTTTTGAGGACCAAAATCTTGGACCTAGGTGTCTAAAGTGGCAGTTAGGCGCCTATCTCCCGTTGTGGACCTAGCCTCTGGGCTTGTTTTTCAACCTCTTTGGGGACAACATGACAGCAAAGAAGAACCACAGGTATAGGCAAAGGGAATTTCTTAACCACAGGTCACTTTACTCTTAAATGCAGCCTTAGAGTTACAGATCTTTGAAAAACAACAAACACCTGAAATGCTGATGTCATCAGGGTCCTCACTACCCCAGGAGGCCTTGGGCTTGGACAGTGTCCCTAGGGGTGTTCAGTTACTTCCTACCTTCACTTTCTCCAGCATTCCTCTTTTAAAACAGCCTCTGACACCTTTTTTGCCTCTGCGCTTCCACTGGGGAGTTTCCAGGGTCCATCCCCAATAAGCTTGTGGGCAGAGTCATTTAAAGTCAATGGGCTTGCTACTAGCAGAACCATTGTCCCACTGCAACAAAGACCCTCAACCCTGATGTCTGCTGATTGCCCTGTCACAGCTTTCCATGCATAGTGTGTCCACTATGTGTTAAATCTCTGCTACAAAAGGGATACTCGAATTCACAATGAGAGACACAATCATAAGTGCCCTTCACAAAACAAAATGGACTTCATCAGTGGTACTTTCTCCCCGCCCCCTCCATGAAAATATGCCAATTTTTTTAAACTGAAACTGTTCATGAAACAAGTTTAGATTCAAAGACTCTCCAGACTAAAAAAAAGTTGAAAAACAGTTTCAAAGTTGTCACAACATTCTGACATTTTCAAAACAAAATATTCCAGTTGAAATGAGTTTTCCTTTCAAAATGTAAGATAAATACACTAAAAAGGGGGTTACAAAGAATAAAAGGTCAAAATTGAAATGAAACATTTCAAAATTATTGAAACAAAATGTTTCAGTTGGCATGAACTGAATTTTTTGGTTTCTTTTTGGCTTTTTAGTTTGTAAATATTTTCAAAATTTTGGCTTTTTATCTCCAGTTGAGGTGGGGAAAATGTCAAACTCTTGTGCTAGATTCAGTAATCATCACTGGGAAATGTCCTAGTTGCAGTGCAGCCACCTAGTACAATAACTGCAAAGGAATATGCTGGTTTAGGGGGTCTCTGTGACAGATACAATGTGGTGTAGCTGGCTCTAAGCCCCCTTCAGAATTATCCAGCACAGGGGTTATGCTGCTCCAGAGCAGTTGGAGCCATAGCTGGGGCACTCCTATGATCTGGCTGTTCTCAGATAGTGCAACCATGCATAGTTAGTGTTACAGTCAGGGTGCAAATGAAAGCTGCACTCAAGGCTGCTCTAACCTGCTTAAGGGACTGAACCAGCAGCCCTGTAATAGGTGGGGGTGTGGGCGAGTTTACACCCTTCTATTCATGTGTCATCCTCAGCATTGCTGCAAGCTAAAGTAATAAAGTTCATACTCTTTAGGGTAATTCAAAATACTACGTAGACTTAAGGGCCTGAGTTATGTTTGTGAGTGAGGCACAGTTTTAAAGCCTTATGTTGTTTGTGTACAGACTTAAACCTAACATGACATAGTAGGGGTGATATTTTAAAAGGCACAAGAAGGATACAGTCACCCAACTTCCCATGACTTTCAATGGGAGTTGGGCACCTACCTGCCCCTCGTGCCTATGAAAATCTCCCCCTAATTTTTATTGTATTTAATTTCCCTCAATTAATGTGGTTAGTGAATATTTGTGTTAGCATGTTGGGTGATTAGAGTCCTGATTTTGTATTTTCATTCATTCCTTTGTATCAGATAATTTTGTAACATCATCTTTAGATGATTTAGTCTGATTAAAGATTTGCTAATTTTTTGCAGGACCATTCCTGGAACAACATGGTAAGTGTGCTTACTTCTGAAAATCTGAGAACAACTCTATGATCAGAGGGTATTGATGTCCCTGTTCCTTGAGAAATGTTTTCAGTCTATCTTTTGGTACAATGTGTCTAACAAAGCCACAAACCTCTATACAGGGAAGATACATTTTAAGGTTCCATTTCCTGAGATGCAGTATGAGCTTAGCTCCCACTGTTTTCAATGAGAGATGTGGGTAACCCACACATCACAGTACTGAATGTTTTGAGACCATTTTTACTCATCTTATTCACATGAGTATCCTATAAAAAATCAATCTAAACAAAACATTCAATTTCAAACTCAATGAATATTTTCATTTTGTTTCAAAGTTTCCTGACAAAAAATAAATTAAAAAAAAATATTTTCCTGAAAAAAAATAAAATCTTTTCAACAAAAATGCAGGGGGAAAAAATGGTTGCAAACTTTTTACCAGCTCTAACATGAGCAAGAAGAACAGCATTTAACCCTTAATTCATTAAGTTTTCCCCCAAAAAGTATGTATATTTCAATATTTGCTTTCCTTTTCAGAGACTCCGAGGGAGGGCAGCAGTGAGTCTTTGCCTATTTTTCATCAGTTTCATTCACACTTTAATTGTAGAAAAAAGAAATATTTTAATTTCCATTCTGAACTCTTCCCCTCCATGATTACAGTGGGAGCATTTAAAAATTCATTCTAGTTTTAACAATATACCCTATACTTAAATTAAGGAATATTGCCAAATCTTGAAAAAGTTAGGGAAGTTAAAACGTATAGATTTTCTGGTAGACGATAGTTGTCAAAAACTAGTCAAGGGGAGGGAAAGGGTGTTTTTGTTTGTTTTTGTTTGTTTGTTTCTTTGTTTATTTAATGCCTATTATATTTTACCTATATAAGAAGATTCCAGAATTTTCACTCTACTTGTGTGTCACTCTGAAGCCCAGATTATTTGTTGAGTCAGTATGAAATGATATGAACAAGTACAATCATCACTGGGATCACAGTCTGTTTCCATCCAATTTTTAAATTCTCAGCTTTGAATTACACCAGTGTGACATATGTTCCGCTAGTTCATATACCTAAGCTCTTAGCAAATATGATAATAATACTTAACATTTTTATGGGGTGTTATGTGTTCAAATCACTGTACAAACATTAACTAATTAAACTTCAGAGTCCTCCCATGATATAGGTGGACAAGTATTATCATCCACATTATGCAAAGAAACACACAAACAGAACCAAAAAGAAAAAGAAAAAAAAAAGAAAAAAGTTTTTGCAGACCTACTCCATAGGGGGAACAGAAAGAGGCATTCATTTCTTTAAATTTACACCTCCATAACAGAGACTAAAAGTGTTACCCAGAGATTTATTTTCTTTACTCATGTGACTGGGCTGTTATACTAGCTCTGGGACTACTCACAGAATAGAAATTGTGCCCCAACATTAGTGATGTGACTATGTAACCTCAGGATCAGAAAATTGAAAATACCATATGGCAATTACTACTGGGAGGAGAGGTGTCCATGGGACAATATCTCCATGAAGATGTGATCTGTACTATGAAAAAGTTTTAGAACCACTGATTAATAAAAAATATTGATAGTTACATTAAACAGGATATAAGTGTACACAGGGTATGAATCTTCTTACTTCAGGGCAAAATCTAACTGCTCCCAGATAATGCTGGGAAGAAGACTGCCTTATGTGCATGTGTATTCCATTTTTGCCTCCTGCAGGGTTTCTTTCTTACACCTTCCACTGAAGCAACTGGTGCTGGCCACAGGATGGACCCCTGGTCTGATCCAGTTTAGCAATCCTTGGGTTTCTATCAAATGCTAATGATAGATTTTTTAAATGAAACAGGGATATTATATCCATAGTGAGATGAAGGTCATCAATCATACATAAAAGCACTGTCTATCTGCTGTTCCACTGTCTGAAGTTATAGGGATTGAGTGAGCACATGATATCAAGCTGTTACTGAAGTATATCACACACCACTTCTCAACCATCTGTTAAAATACTAGGTTGCAGACTGTGTGATAAATAGCAAGTTTATTTAGTTTCAAGAAATGGTTTCTGAAGCAGTGGCCTTACAACCATCTTTTTGAAGGTCTAACTCACATGTGGTTGGCCACACTCCCTCCAATGTATCTCAGTTAATGACAGTGGACAGAACTGCACCAGAGACATCTGTAAGGTTTGAAACAGGAAGCTGGATCTGAATTTCTTTGCTGCCCCATTTCTCTGTAATTGACCACACTAAAACCTCAGATCTGCATCTCCTCCTTCCTACTCCTACCTGAGGTTTTGGGGCTTTGAGTTTCTGATCCATATTTAAATCTACAAACAAAAACATCACTGGCTAGCTGTTATCCATCTCTTCCAGACTTAACTCAGGCTGGCTGTCATCAGAGCTACTGTTGTATACATAGGGCACAAGACCCATCTCTAATTAATATATCCCCACCTGGGGAGGGGATTACATAAAATGATTGATCTCCATTTTGTACTGTCTTCTACAAACAAGCTCTGCTTCTTTCTGGGGAAGAATGAGAGAAAGGATAGGTAGAAGGGAGACACATATTAAATGCTAAGGTGTTTTCTGTCCAGTCTGCATCTCACAAATTAGTAAGGTAATTTTGTTATTTTGTTCAGTGGTTTGTGCAGTATTGACACAGCTGATAAGTGATGTTCACAACACTGATTTGCTTGTAAGTTTCCTCTCTTGATTTTCACAGTTAACACTAACATTTCAACTATGTACCATATTTAAAATGTAGGCATAAAACACAAAGGACCATACTTTTAAATGTAATTAGTGGTTGCAAATCTATCATTTGTCCTGGAATCCAAGCTGGAGCAGTTCAGGGTGTTCACAAATTCCTACCCACCCAGCTCCATTGGTTGGTGTGGAGAAGTGAGAGTCTGAATGGCCCTGGTTAGAAATGGATTTGGGTGTATGTAGGAGGGTTTTAGCTGAGAACACTTACATACTGTGTCCATTTTTGAGAAAAAGAAAACTTCTGTTCAAAATAACCCTGTGTGCCTCTCCACTGATTTCCTAGGGTTCATTTGTGCTTAACCAAGGGAGGGTTTGACATCTTTCTTGAAAGCTTAAATATTCATCTTTTTCAGAAAAAAAATCAGTATTGATGGATTGTCTGGTGGTTTCATAAAAATAAAAATAAAATAAAATGAAATGAATTAACTAATTAAATAAAAAGATAAGAGAGAGCCTCTATAATGGAAAAAATGTCTTGAACTTTGTCTTCTCCCTTCCTCCCCCCTCAGCTCAGAAATATCTTTTACTGACTAGGGATCAAATTTTTTAATACTTTTTTTTATACTTACCATTGATTTTGCATCTGTAACTTCAGAGAGCCTGGACTGGACTGATTTTCAAAACTGCAGAGCACTTCTCCAAATTAACTCAACGGGGTGTATTGGTTCTCTGGACATGGAAAATCAGTGGCCACTATTGAAAATTTAATTCTAGATGTGCAATAGCCACAGGGAGGTTACATGTGACTCTGAATAGAACTTTTCATTTTACTTAGTTTTATTACTCTGGTTAATTTTTTCTACAAAACATTTTTTTACATTTTTCTCACATTCCATTCTCTTCTTCATCTTTCCCCTTTAATCTTTTTATCTGTGTGCCATGTTCCCTTTCTCTCCATCTCTGTTTTAGTCCTATCATTTCTCATCCTAAAAGATAAGGTTATAATGAATGAAGTATAAAATTCTTGATCTATATCTACCAATATCTCCCACCCCAGATCAGATCACTGGTGCACTTTCTCCTGTGTCATGCCTCAAACACTTTCCTTAAGTTTGGATTTCACAGTGCTGCAGGGCAAATTACATCAAGTTAAATTTGGTCTTTGAAGTTCTCACACCTCTAATTAACTGCTCAGTATCAGTATTCACATTCCACAGAAAAGTGGTGTTAATCACTTTCAGCTGAATTTTGTATCATGGCTGCTTTGGCTCTAATATTTGTTCTTGTTCCATGGTGATCTCCAGGAGAAAATAAGTAAGCTAGGGTTGTTTTGTAAAGAATTTCACTCATGCAGAAGCAGGCACTGTGCTGAAAATAGGAACCATTGAGGTATTAATTTCACCGGCCTTAAAAAAATTGTAGTTGATTCAGATAGCTCTCTGTTTAAATGTGTGGAAGAAAATCCCCCAGAAACCAGAAAGGGAATTAATATATCTAATTATTTTTTCTTACTCGACCTAGCACTCAAAAATACCTGTGTGGACACCATGGCAGAGGGGGCAGCTCGGGGTAGTCACTCAAGTTTTATGCTGCCTGTCCCCTTGGGTTCGTACTTTGGGAAAGCGCAAGCCACCGCCTGGACCACTGTAGCCACACCACTGTTTTTAAGCACTAGTAGCTAGCTCAAATGAGCTGCTTTGTGTACATCCACCCAAACTAGGAATCGCATCTCCCAGCTACTATGTAGACAGCTCATGTGCATCACAAAGAAAGTACAGCAGAGCTGGGAATCTGTCCATTACATTAAATGGGGATGCTACAGCACATATTGCATATTGAAAGACTTGTGTTGTTTTGAAACACATTTTATTTCTATGTTTTTCAGACGAGCTTTGGAAACAGAACAGGAGGTTCCTTGATTTTTGAGTTTAGCATTAATCAGATTGAGCACAAAATACCTGTAGATTCTTGGTTTTATTATAGTGTCTTCAGCGGACTGAGAATTCAACCCATTATCAATAAGGTGTCAGTGGTGATCGGTGGCTGGGAAAATGGCATTTATAAACATGTGGCAGTGGGGTGTGGGCTGGGTCTCCAGCTTTGTGAGAGTACGTGGCCTTGATTTTATTTAGATATGGAACGCAAGACTCTGATCTGTTACTGAATCTGGGTGATGGATAAGGGGTAGTGTGTACCAGAGGGGATGAATGAGAAAACTGGCAGCTGATGATCCCGGAGGTATGCAGGGACAGCTCCTTCAGTAAAGTGAGGTAATACCTGTTCACCCAATTTGTAATTCAAATCACACTGTTCTATTACAGACTATCTCAGGAGGGAAAATGGTAAGTTCTCTTTGATTTCTCAGCAGCTACTATAATTCACAAAAATGTCTTTAACCAAAAACGGACATTTCTTCATTTCATTGTCTTTCTTCAATCCAAGAAGTGTCCATTATTCAGCCGATTTCTTTTAAACATAATTACATAACTCTGGATAACTTTCTCTCACAGGAAATTAGTTCTTTGCTCTAGAATATTTGTATTTATTTTCTCTCTGGTCTAAAAGTGAAGGACTGATTTTAAATATCACTGATTTGAATATACAGTATGGATATTCAATAATGCCATATCTCCTTTTCAGTTATTTTTATCTTGCTTATTTTTCAGGATATGGCATGTTTTAGTAATTGGGAAAATCATTTTGAGAAGATCAAAATTATATCTGTTTTAAATGTTGTACATATAATTATCAGAAAAGTGGTAGCTGATGATTGGGGAGGTCTGTAGGGACAGTTTGTACACTATCAGGATTGGAAGGGACCTCAGGAGATCATCTAGTCTAACCCTCTTCTCAAAGCAGGACCAATCCCCAGATTTTTACCCACGATCCCTAAATGGCCCCCTCAAGAATTGAACTCATAACCTGGGTTTAAACAAGCCAATGAGCTATCCCTCCCCCGCAAAGAGAAAATGCCCAATGCAGGGCTCAGACACACAACCTTGAAATTAAGCGTCTCATGCTTTACCAACTGAGCTAGCCAGGCTGTTCCTTCAGTGAGAAAAGGTACCACTCTAAAAAGAGCAGTGTAGAGATAGAGGTGGCAACTTCAGTTAGACACCCAAGTACATCACCAGTTGACTCCTTGGGGAGGTGCTTGGTCCAAACCACTGCCACCACACTCCTGTGTTGGGTACAAGTTCGAGAAGAGCTGTTCAGTGTACCTCCACCCAGCTGTCATTCACATCTCCCAGCTGCTGGCTTAACATACCGTGAGTGTCACAAAGGAATTGGAGCAAGGCAGGGAATCGGTCCATTACTTTAAATTTGTCTACTGTATGGTATATTGAAAGACTTGCATTAGTTTGAATTAAATTTTATTTTCATGTTTTTTCAGAGAAGCTTGAGAAAGAGAATGGTAGGTATACTTTGATTTTTGAGTTTAGTGCTAATCAGATTGAGCACAGATTTTTTAAACTCCATAACGGAAGTGTGGAGGATGTTCTCAGACAGGAAATTGGCTTGCTACCTTAGAGTATTTTTACATATTTTCTCTCTCCGGTGATAAATTAGGTGTGGTGTTTAGGGAATAGGATGAATGAGAAAAGTGGCCACTGATGATTGGGGAGGTCTGTAGGGACAGTTCTTTCAGTGAAGAAAGGTGACACCAGTTAACCCACTTTCTAATTGAAATCCCACTGTTCTTTTGCAGAGCAACTCAAGAATGAAAAAGGTAAGTTCTCTTTTATTCCTCAACTGCTGCTATCTTTGAGTAAAATGTTCTTCAATGAACTGAGATATTTCTTCGTTTCCGAAATCCAAGGAGAGTTCAGTACCACATAGATTTCTATTTAACCCACAACAGAACTGTTGAGGACTTTCTCTCACAGCAAATTTAGTCATTACCCTAGTGTATTTGTATGTATCGTCTCTCGTCTAAAACTGAAGTACTGATTTTAAGATCACTGAGCAGTAGACAGAGAGAAGGTGGGTGAGGTAATATCTTTTATTGGGCCAAGTTCTCTTGTTGGAGAGACAAGCTTTCTAGTTTGCATGGAGCTCTTCTTCAGACCTGTGTAACCTGGAAAGCGTGTCTCTCTCTTCAAAAGAATTTGGTCCAATAAATTATATTACCTCCTGCTCCTCGTCCCTCGAATATCCGTGGAGCAACACAGTTACAACAGCACTGCATACAGAACGGTATGCTATAGACATTCAATAATACCAGGCCCCCGCTTTTCTTAATTTTATCTTGATGTATACGAAGAGGCTGGCATAAGATTTTCACTGTGTTTAGTTTTTCATGATATATTATGTTTTCATTATATTTCCTCTGTTACAAATTTTCAGAAATCCTTTTGAGAAGATCAAAATTACATGTATTTTAAATGTACACTGCTGTGAAAGGAGTGACTGTTTTTATTTAAAAAAACCACAAACTTTGTTTCATATTCTGCAATACACCGCTGGTTTCTTCAAGCGTCTCTGCCTATGCAACCCCCTGCCAAAAAACAAAACAAAACAAAAAAAATGGAGATGAGCAGGAAGCTATTCTCCTTACACTGGGGAATGCTTGATCTCCCACATCTCCAAAGAAGACAACGGGAGATACAGGTTCTCTGGCCACAGGAGGTCTCAAATTACTTACTGAAACTGAGAGGTCGCTATTGAAAAATTCAACAGAGGGTCCTGTGGCACTTTTAAGACTAACAGAAGTAAGGCTTAAAAAAACTATTGAAAAATTGTTTCCTAGAAGTGCAACCCCAAAAGGAAGTTCAGCTTAGACTCTGAATAGCTCTTTCTATTTAACTGAGCTTTGATATTTTTGTAAATGTTTTCCACAAAAGCTTTTTGATACCCTTTTTCTCACATTACAATGTTTTCTTAATCATTTCCATTTAATCTATGTGCCTCGTTCTCTCCCTCTTTCTCTCTCTGTTTTAAACTTCTCATTAATATTCTTCTCATTTTTATAATTTATCTTCTCATTTTTATAACGTTTATGTATTTTGATATAACTCCCTTCCATCTCAGGTTGAATCATTGGTGCACTTTGTCCTGTGCCATGCCTCAAACACTTGCCTTAGGGTTGGCCTACACTTAAAAGGCCACAGCGGCACAGCTGCACTACTGAAACGGTCCCTTGTAATGCCTTAAACACTTGCCTTAATGCTGGATTTCCTACTGCTGCCAGGAAAGTTACATCAAGTTAAATCTGGGCTTTGAGCTTCTTACACCTGACTTTTAACTGCTCAGTAACTGTATTTGAACGCCACAAAAAAGTGACATTAGTCACTTTTAGTTAAATTTTTTAACATGGCCGATTTGATTCTCACATTGGTGATTTCCCAGAGAAAATGAGAAGGTTAGGATTGATTTGTGAAGTCACTCAGAAGCAGGCTGTGTGTCAAACTGAGAGCCATTCATATATTCATGGTACTGCCTGTCAAAAAAAGGCTTTTATGGAGATGTCCCATACAACCCACGGAGGGGGTTCATGTATCCAGTTATTTCTCTTGCTCGAGGTACCACCCTAAAGAGAGCAGTGTAGAGACAGAGGTGGCAACTTCAGTTAGATACCCAAGTACAACACCAGTTGACTCCTTGGGGAGGTGCTTGGTCCAAACCCCTGCCACTGACCACTGCCACCACAGTCCTGTGTTAGGTACAAGTTTGAGCAGAGCTGTTGAGTGTACCTCCACCCAGCTGTCATTCACATCGCCCAGCTGCTAGCTTAACATACCATGAGTGACACAAAGGAATTGGATTAAGGCAAGGGTATTGGTCCACTACTTGAAATTTGTCTACTGTATTGCATATTGAGAGACTTGCATACTGAATTAATTTTGTCCCATGTTTTTCAGAGGAGCTTGTGAAAGAGAATGATAGGTATACTTTGATTTTTGAGTTTAGTGCTAATCAGATTGTGCACACATTTCTTTAAACTCCATAACTGAAGAGTTGAGGATGTTCTCAGGCAGAAAATTGGTTTGCTACCTTAGAGTATTTTTACTTATTTTCTCTCTCTGGTGATAAATTAGGTGTGGTGTGTAGGAAATGGGATGAATCAGAAAAGTGGCCTCTGATGATTGGGGAGGTCTGTAGGGACAGTTCCTTCAGTGAGGAAAGGTGACACCAGTTAACCTACTTTCTAATTGAAATCCCACTGTTCTTTTGCAGAGCAACTCAAGAATGAAAAAGGTAAGTTTTCTTTTATTCCTCAACTGCTGCTATCTTTGAGTAAAATTTTCTTCAATGAACTGAGATATTTCTTCGTTTCCGAAATCCAAGGAGAGTTCAGTACCACATAGATTTCTATTTAACCCACAACAGAACTGTTGAGGACTTTCTCTCACAGCAAATTTAGTCATTACCCTAGTGTATTTGTATGTATTGTCTCTCGTCTAAAACTGAAGTTCTGATTTTAAGATCACTGAGCAGTAGACAGAGAGAAGGTGGCTGAAGTAATATCTTTTATTGGGCCAAGTTCTCTTGTTGGAGAGACAAGCTTTCTAGTTTGCACGGAGCTCTTCTTCAAAACCCGTGTAACCTGGAAAGCGTGTCTCTCTCTTCAAAAGAATTTGGTCCAATAAATTATATTACCTCCCCCTCCTTGTCTCTCAAATAGCAATGTGGACACAAGAGCAGCGGCAGGGGCTTGGGCTCGTCACCAAAGTGCCAAGCCACCCAAACCCCTGGGTACGTACTTGGGCAGATAGGGCAAGTCTCTGCCAGGGACACTGCTACTCTTCGAGACAAGCTCAAGCAGAGCTGTAACATGTCATCCACACAAGCTGAGGATCACACCTCCCAGCTGCTGGGTGTCCCGAAGGAATTCTGTCCATTACTTTAAATTGGGATGCTACTGTGCATTTTGCACATGGAAAGATTTAGGTAATTTTGAATTAAAATTTATTGTTATATTTTTCAGACAAGCTGGAGAAAGAGAATGGTAGGTTCACAAGAACAGGTCCACCTTAACCGCTGGGTACTTACTTGGGCAGATATCCCAAGCCACCACCTGTTTTCGCTGCCACCGCATTGCTATTTATAGGCACTATCACGAGCAGAGCAGTCATGTGTACGTAACCCCTGCTTGCTGGGAGTGGCACTCTGTCTCCCCCACTTAGCTAAGGCTGTAGATGGCTCATCAATCTCTGTTGGGCCTAGCTCCCCTCGCGGGGAACAGAGTGGCACTCCTAGCAAGCTGGGCTTACATAGTCACCCTGGGCAGCGATGTACGTCCCCGAGCTTCCAAGACATTCCCAGTTGTATTGCCTGAAATCCTGCTATGGGCCACCCCTTGTAACGCTGGCCCACAAGGGGGCTTTAGCAGTCTGGATCGTACGTGGGACCTCTGGAACTAAATGCATGAGCTAAAAGACCAGACAGGTCTCTGGTAGCCACGGCTGCAGATGGCTCATCGGTCTCTAGCTGGCCTAACCAAAGCTAGAGGGGAAGAGAGCATCACTCACAATGAGCAGGCGTGTCAGGTACATCTACCCAATCTGGGACTCACAACTCCCAGCTTCTCTGTAGGAATAGCCTGAGATTCACAAAGCAGGGAATCTGTCCATGACTTTAAATATGGAGAATGTAGTGAATATTGGAAGACTTGCATTATTGTGAAACATATGTTATTTTTATATTTTTCAGACAAGCTTGGGTTACAGAACGGTAGGTTTACTTATATTTTTCAGTGTAGTGTTAATCAGATTGAGATCAAATGACTTGTAGGCCGTGGGGATTCCTAGGGGTCCTTCAACAGACTGAGGAGTCAAGCCACTGTCAATAAGTTAATTACGGTGATGTGTGGTTGAGAGAATGACATTTGTAAACAGGAGTCGTTGAGGTGTGGGCTGGTTCTCCAGTCTTGCGTGTTCACAGGCCTCTGCTTTCTTAATCTATGGAATGCAAGATTCGGAGTTGTTACTGAATGTGGGTGCGGAATTTAATGCGGTGTGTAGGAAAAGTCTGAATCAGAGAACTGGCAGCTGATGATTGGGGAGTTCTGTAGGGACAGTTTGTTCAGTGAGGTAAGATAAGGCCTATTTACCCAATTTCTAAGAGAAATCCCACTGTTCTTTTGCAGACCAATTCAAGAATGAAAAAGGTAAGTTCTCTTGTTATTTCTCAACTGCCGCTACCCTCGAAGAAAATGTTCTTGAATGAAAAGAGATATTTCTTCCTTTCCAAAATCCAAGGAGAGTTTGTTACCCAACAGGACTTTCTCTTACAGCAAGTTGAGCCATTACTGTACAGGTTTTGTACTTATTGTCTCTCAGGTCTTAAATAGAAGTACTGATTTAAAGTACCACTGGGCAGTGCACAGAGAGAAGCTAGGTGAGGTAATATCTTTTATTGGACCAACTTCTCTGGTTGGAGAGACAACCTTTTGAGTTTACACAGAGCTCCTCTTCAGACCTATGTAAGCTTGAAAGCTTGTCTCTCTCTTCAAAAGAATTTGGTCCAATAAAGGATATTACCTCCCCCTCCTTGTCTCGCTGGTATCCTGGGACCAACACAGCTAAAACAGCACTGCGTACAACACCATGCAGTATAGGCATTCTATAACGCCAGGCCCACTCTTACATTAATTTTACCTTTGTGTATATGCAGAATCTAGCATAAGAGTTATATGCTGTTTTGTTTTTTCCTGTTGTGTTATTTTTTCATGATATGATCTCTATTGTAAATTGGGGAAATCTTTTCGAGAAGATCAAAATAATATGTATTTTAAATGTTGTACACTGCTGAGAAAATAGTCCCAGTTTTTATTTAAGAAATAAAAATCAACACTGTGTTTCATATTCTACGATACACTGCCATTTCTTCAGGAGTCTCTGAATGTAGAAATTCCCCTCCCTCCAAAAATGGACTTGAGATAAGCAGCAGGGGATTCCCCTTAACCTGGTGAATGGTTGATCTCTCACATCTGCAAATATGTCAGCGGGAGAGACAAGTTCTCTGGCCACAGGAGGTCTCAAATTACTCTCTGAAAATGAGTGGTCACTATTGAAAAATTATGTCCTAAGTAGGCAAAGATAGAGGGGAACTCAGCTTAGGCTCGGCAAAGACCTTTCCATTGAAGTAAGCTTTGATAATTCTGTAAATGTTTTCGCAAAAGCCTTGTTATACCTTTTTTCTCACATTACAATATTTTCTTCATCATTTCCCTTTAATTAATGTGCCACATTCTCTCTCTCCATGTTTCTGGTTTAAACTTCTCATAAAAAAGGAATGAAGTGTAAACATCTGGATGGAATCCATTTTCAGTGTTACCTTCTCGAATTTTATAAAGTTTATGTATTTTCATATAACTCCCTTCCATCTCAGGTTGAATCATTGGTGCACTTTGTCCTGTGCCATGCCTCAAACACTTGCCTTAGGGTTGGCCTAGACTTAAAAGGCCGCAGGGGCAGAGCTGCACTACTCAAACGGGCCCTTGTCGTGCCCTAAACACTTGCCTTAATGCTGGATTTCCTAGTGCTGCCTGGAAAGTTACATCAAGTTAAATTTGAGCTTTGAACTTCTCACACCTGACTATTAACTTCTCAGTAACAGTATTCACACGCCACAAAAAAGTGTCATTAGTCACTTTCAGTTGAATTTTTTAATATGGCTGATTGATTCTAACATTTGTGATCTCCCAGAGAAAATGAGAAAGTTAGGATTGATTTGTGAAGTCACTCAGAAGCAGACAGTGTGTCAAACTGAGAGCCATTAATATATTCATCTTACTGCCCTTCCAAAAAAAAAAGGCTTTTATTGAGATGTCCCATACAACCCACGGGGTGGGGCGGGGGGGTGTATCCAGTGATTTCTCTTGCTCGAGGTACCACCCTAAAAAGAGCAGTGTAGACTCATATACTCATAGACTTTAAGGTCAGAAGGGACCATTATGATCATCTAGTCTGACCTCCCTTGTCTCAGCTGTTGAAGTCCCCAAATCATGATTTAAAGACTTCAAGTCGCAGAGAGTCCTCCAGCAAGCGACCCCTGCCCCATGCTGCGGAGGAAGGCGAAAAACCTCCAGGGCCTCTGCCAATCTACCCTGTAGGAAAATTCCTTCCCGACCCCAAATATGGCGATCAGCTGAACCCCGAGCATGTGGGCAAGATTCCCAGCCAGACCCTCCTGAAAATGTTCTCTGTAGTAACTTATAATATCCCATCATTGACTATTGTTACTAATTACTAACTGCGATGGCAAGTTATTTCCCACTATCTAAAATCACATTACCCCATCAAACCATCCACTCCATAAACTTATCTAGCTTAATCTTAAAGCCAGAGAGGTCTTTCGCCCCCACTGTTTCCCTCGGAAGGCTGTTCCAGAACTTCAGTTAGACACGCAAGTACATCACCTGTTGACTCCTTGGGGAGCTACTTGGTACAAACCCCTGCCACTGACCGCTGCCACCACACTCCTGTGTTGGGTACAAGTTTGAGAAGAGCTGTTTGCACAAGATCTTTGCACAGACAATCCAGGAAGTTTTTGGAAAGTGTAGGGGACAAATTCCTGGTGCAAGTGATGGAGGAACCAACTAGGGGCAGAGCTCTTCTAGACCTGCTGCTCACAAACCGGGAAGAATTAGTAGGGGAAGCAAAAGTGGATGGGAACCTGGGAGGCAGTGACCATGAGATGGTCGAGTTCAGGATCCTGACACAAGGAAGAAAGGAGAGCAGCAGAATACGGACCCTGGACTTCAGAAAAGCAGACTTTGACTCCCTCAGGGAACTGATGGGCATCAGAATAACATGAGGGGGAAAGGAGTCCAGGAGAGCTGGCTGTATTTTAAAGAATCGTTATTGAGGTTGCAGTTAAAAACCATCCCAATGTGTAGAAAGAACAGTAAATATGGCAGGCGACCAGCTTGGCTTAACAGTGAAATCCTTGCTGACCTTAAACGCAAAAAAGACGCTTACAAAAAGTGGAAGATGGGACAAATGACCAGGGAGGAATATAAAAATATTGCTCAGGGATGCAGGAGTGAAATCAGGAATGCCAAATCACACTTGGAGTTGCAGCTAGCAAGAGATGTTAAGAGTAACAAGAAGGGCTTCTTCAGGTATGTTAGCAACAAGAAGAAAGTCAAGGAAAGTGTGGGCCCCATACTGAATGAGGAAGGCAAACTAGTAACAGAGGATGTGAAAAAAGCTAATGTACTCAATGATTTTTTTGCCTTTGCCTTCACGAACAAGGTCAGCTCCCAGACTGCTGCACTGGGCAGCACAGTATGGGGAGAAAGCGACCAGCCCTCTGTGGAGAAAGAAGTGGTTTGGTACCATTTAGAAAAACTGGACGAGCACAAGTCCATGGGGCCGGATGCGCTGCATCCGAGGGTGCTAAATGAATTGGCGGATGAGATTGCAGAGCCATTGGCCATTATCTTTGAAAACTCATGGCGATCGGGGGAGGTCCCGGATGACTGGAAAAAGGCTAATATAGTGCCCATCTTTAAAAAAGGGAAGAAGGAGGATCCTGGAAACTACAGGTCAGTCAGCCTCACCTCAGTCCCTGGAAAAATCATGGAGCAGGTCCTCAAGGAATCAATTCTGAAGCACTTAGAGGAGAGGAAAGTGATCAGGAACAGTCAGCATGGATTCACCAAGGGCAAGTCATGCCTGACTAACCTAATTGCCTTCTATGAGGAGATAACTGGGTCTGTGGATGAGGGGAAAGCAGTGGATGTGTTATTCCTTGACTTTAGCAAAGCTTTTGATACAGTCTCCCACAGTATTCTTGCCAGCAAGTTAAAGAAGTATGGATTGGATGAATGGACTATAAGGTGGATAGAAAGCTGGCTAGATCGTCAGGATCAACTGGTAGTGATCAACGGCTCCATGTCTAGCCGGTTTCAAGTGGAGTGCCCCAGGGGTCTGTCCTGGGGCCAGTTTTGTTCAATATCTTCATTAATGATCTGGAGGATGGCGTGGACTGCACTCTCAGCAAGTTTGCAGATGACACCAAACTGGGAGGAGTGGTAGATACACTGGAGGATAGGGACAGGATACAGAGGGACCTAGACAAATTAGAGGATTGGGCCAAAAGAAACCTGATGAGGATCAACAAGGACAAATGCAGAGTCCTGCACTTAGGACGGAAGAATCCCATGCACTGCTACAGACTAGGGACCGAATGGCTAGGAAGCAATTCTGCAGAAAAGGACCTAGGGGTTATACTGGATGAGAAGCTGGATATGAGTCAACAGTGTGCCCTTGTTGCCAAGAAGGCTAACTACATTCTGGGCTGTATAAGTAGGGGCATTGCCAGCAGATCGAGGGACGTGATCGTTCCCCTCTATTCGACATTGGTGAGGCCTCATCTGGAGTACCGTGTCCAGTTTTGGGCACCACACTACAAGAAGGATGTGGAGAAATTGGAAAGAGTCCAGCGAAGAGCAACAAAAATGATTAGGGGGCAGGAGGACATGAGTTATGAGGAGAGGCTGAGAGAACTGGGATTGTTTAGTCTACAGAAGAGAAGAATGAGGGGGGATTTGATAGCTGCTTTCAACTACCTGAAAGGGGGTTCCAAAGAGGATGGATTTAGACTGTTCTCAGTGCTACCAGATGATAGAACAAGGAGTAATGGTCTCAAGTTGCAGTTGGGGAGGTTTAGGTTGGATATTAGGAAAAAGTTTTTGACTAGGAGGGTGGTGAAGCACTGGAATGGGTTACCTAGGGAGGTGGTAGAATCTCCTTCCTTAGAGGTTTTTAAGGTCAGGCTTGACAAAGCCCTGGCTGGGATGATTTAGTTGGGAATTGGTCCTGCTTTGAGCAGGGGGTTGGACTAGATGACCTCCTGAGGTCCCTTCCAACCCTGATAGTCTATGATTCTATGATTCTGTGATCCCATACATTTTACTCCTAGTCACTATCACTGCCACGACCTCACCTGTGCTTTTATCCTGCCCCGATTTAATGTTTCCTCAGATAAAACTCTCATTTAGGGCTGATTCTGATCTCACATCAGTGTAAATAAGGAGTCTTCTTCTTCAATACTTAGCCGGATGGTTGGCTGTAGTGATCATTCACCATTTGGTCCATTACTGCATGGCTGCAAGTTCTTGATTGCCCCCAAGAGTCTAACACAGGAACAGACTTGATGAACCCATATAATGGGGGTCTGCCTCTGGGACGCCTCCACCCCTTGGCCGGTGGAATTTTATCCCGCATGTTACAAGCCACCTGGGGAATGGCGTTCGCTGGTTTTTAAGGTCAGGCTTGACAAAGCCCTCGCTGGGATGATTTAGTTGGGAACTGGTCCTGCTTTGAGCAGGGGGTTGGACTAGATGACCTCCTGAGGTCCCTTCCAACCCTGATATTCTATGATTCTATGATTCTATGATCTTCCGGAGAAAATGTGAAAGTTAGGATTGATTTGTGAAGTCAGCCAGAAGCAGGCAGTGTTTCAAACTGAGAGCCATTAATATATTCATCGTACTGCCCTTCAAAAAACAGGCTTTTATTGAGATGTCCCATACAACCCAGAGAGCGGGTTCATGTATCCACTTATTTCTCTTGCTCAAGGTACCACTCTTAAAAGAGCAGTGTAGAGATAGAGGTGGCAACTTCAGTTAGACACCCAAGTACATCACCAGTTGACTCCTTGGGGAGGTGCTTGGTCCAAACCCCTGCCACTGACTGCTGCCACCACACTCCTGTGTTGGGTACAAGTTTGAGCAGAGCTGTTGAGTGTACCTCCACCCAGCTGTCATTCACATCTCCCAGCTGCTGGGTTAACATACCATGAGTGTCACGGAGGAATTGGAACAAGGCAGGGAATTAGTCCATTACTTTAAATTTGTCTACTGTATTGCATATTGAAAGACTTGCATTCATTTGAATTAAATTTTATTTTCATGTTTTTTCAGAGAAGCTTGAGGAAGAGAATGGTAGGTATACTTTGAATTTTGAGTTTAGTGCTAATCAGGTTGAGCTCAAATGACTTGTAGGTTGTGGGGATTACTAGGGGTCCTTCAACAGATGGACGTCTCAAGGCACTGTCAATAACATAATTACAGTGATGGGTGGTTAAGAGAAGGACATATGTAAACAGGAGTCTGTAGGGTGTGGGCTGGGTCTCCAGTTTTGTGTGTTCACAGGCATTTACTTTTTTTAGCTATGGAACGCAAGATTCAGAGTTGTTACTGAATCTGGGTGAAGAATCAGAATCAGTTTGTAGGAGAAGGGACAAATCAGAAAACTAGCAGCTGAGATTGGTGAGGTCTGTAGGCAGAGTTCCTTCAGTGAGATAAGATAAGACCTGTTCACCCAAACTCTAATTGAAATCCCACTCTTCTTTTGCAGAGAATCTCTGGAGGGAATATGGTAAATTCTCTTTTAATTTCTCAGCTGCTACTATTCGTAAGAAGAATGTACTTAACTGGAAACATATATTTCTTTATTTCATTGTCTTTCCTCAATCTAAGGAGAGTTTCTTACCCATCCATTTTATTTTTCACCCCATAACAGATCTGTGGATGACTTTTTCATCACAGGAAATTTGTCCATTAACCTTTTGTCTACTCTAAAATTAATGGTCTAATTTTAAGTATCTCTGAACAGGATAGACAATCAATAGTACCATGTGTCCTCTTCCATTCAATTTATCATAGCCTTTATTTAAATTGATTGATATTTCTATGTTGTTAGTCCATCTCCTCTGTTGCTACAGTTTTAAGATCATCAGGGTGAAAATTACCGTTATTGATTTTCTTAGGTTGGCAGGCTTAGGAACACATGGAGAACCAGGACATGGCTACAAATACAGTCACAAGTAAATAATCTTGTCTGTATGTTAGGTTTCTAAGCAGGTGATTAAAGTTACAATCTAAAAGAAATAGGTAAAACCTGAGAGGGCCCAAGCAAATCCCCACATCCCCCAAGATATTCCAGAGTCTGGTAGATCTCTCAATGTATTGTCATCAATAGAGGGATGATTCCTGCCAGGCTCTTACCTGCTAGGGTCTTGCAATGGGCTCTTATTCATACCAGTGAATTTTGACCACACCTAGTACCTTATCCATATGCATGAGGGTTCCAACTCCTCTTCCTTATCAGTACTTCAGCACGCCATACATTTTGAGGTGCCCTGTTTCTCAGAGGTTGTTCTCTTAGTTCCCTTTATTCTTATTAGCATCTTATTAACATTTACATAATCATGTTCCCATGGTAACCAGCAGTCAGAACAGAACCTGGGGTCTAGATGGGTCCATTATGGCATATTTTCTTGAACCTCACCTATTGGTACATTCTTTACCGTAATCTTGTATCTTTCCTGACACAGGGCTATTCCTAGATTACCTACTTCTGTCAAGCCTCCTTAAGCCTGAGGCCAAGGGTAGAACTACACTTAATTGCTGCAGTAGCACAACTCTACCGGTGCAGTTGCACTGCGACAGCACTTCAGTGAAGATACTACCTATGCTGATGGGAGGGCTTCTCCTGTCAGCATAGATGCTCCACCTTCACAAGAGGCAGTACCTGTGTCTACTGGAGAAGCCCGTCATAGTGCTATCTACAGCAGGGGTCACATCAGTATAACTGCAGCACTCAACTTTTCATTTTAGAGTATGGCGTTTGTCTGGTTTCCCCCACATAATTGTTGGGGCATTTAGAGCACAGGATGAGGTACACTGCATGCTGTGATAGGCATGTGTAGGACCTCTGGATCTTAAAAGGTGTGTGGGAGAGGGTATCTTGATCATTGTCGCACTGTAGATATTTCTGTAGGTTTTGCATTTGTTGTTCTGGCTGGGTCTGGTGCTGCTTTTAGTCGGTGTGTCCTGGTCAGACACCCACTATGCTCATGGATGAACTCACACAGGAAAATAGTAAAAGTCAAAAATTCCATATCACTTGTGGGTGAAGACCTTTCACAAAGTGCTCACTCCATATCTGACCTCTCAGTCCTCATCCTCAAAGGAACAAGACAACAGTTTCAAAAGAAGATCCTGGGATCTTCAATTCATAACTTTGCTAAACACTAAAAATTATGGTCTGAATAGACACTGGATTTATGGCTTATTATAAGGATTTGTAACCCACTAATCCCTCCTGCACACAATCCAAGATAGTGCATAGTGGGCACCTAACTCAGGCTTGTGAATTCCATTGGGTGGCTTGGTGCCTAAAAGTTAGATGCTGAAATGCTTAGTACTGCAATGTCCAAGTACTTTTGTGGCTTTGGGACCTAGTCCTTATCTCACTTGGGGTGTACTGCCTCTGCCACACTACCAAAGTAAATAATAATAGTAGGGGCTGAACTGTTGTTTACAGAGTCTTCAATGGTTTGACAGAGTGTGTGTATGGATGAGGGGAAGTGTGAGAGAGTTTAGTTTATGTAAGAAAAAGTCAAAAACATACCACACCCAAAATAGATCATATGACATGAGGTATTGGCTTGAGGAGTGAGACAGACAAATCAGTTCTTACGTAGACTAAGACCCCTGCTCAGGTTCAAATCACAGGAGTTCAGCAAAGCCCACATGTAGGTATGGTGTACTACATCTGTGTGTGCGTGCATTCTAGGGAGAATTTTTCTGTGTATTTTATCCTACTACCAGAGGAAGGAAACTCTTTAGTATGGGTTTCTTGTAATTCAATGTTTGTTATTTCTCTCTCTGATTCAGAATGGAGAAAGGCTTGCTGTAAAAGAGGTAATAGAATACACATTTTTTTCCTGGTATTAAGAAATCATTGTGTTAATACCGTAACCAAACTAGAAACATACCATAGAATACTGTTTTCCTGAGAACAAATCCTGAGAGCCATGTTCAGTTTTTACACAGTTTTTACTTAGGCAAAACATGCATGTATATCAGGACCTGATCTGACTTCATATCAGTTTCACAACAGTGTAATTTCATGGATCTATGTGAAGTCACTCCTAATTTACACAAAGTAAGATCAGAATCAGCCCGCACTGGGAATTAGATCTGAGTAAGGACTGAGGAGATGCTAAGTCAGGGCCTCAGGATTTGGAGCAGGGTAAAAGTACAGATGAGTTGGTGGCAGTGATGGTGATTCCACTGATTATAGTAGTAAGAGAAATGATGACAGGGGTTATGCTGGTGGGTAGTTGTGGCCAAGAGTAAAATGAGTGTGATCATGATGGCATTTGATATGATGAAGACAGTGGTGAAAGGTTAGTTCTGGTGGTGGTGGTTGGTGACTTGTGATTAATGCTGATTTGGTGATGGTGGAAAAAATAAATAAGGTAATTAGAGATGATCATTTAGAGGGTGATGAAACCAGACAGGTGCAATAATTTTCTTTTCTACAATCTGAGTGTCTGTTTGGTGATTAATGGTCTTTCCAAGACCCCGGTTCAGCAGGGTACTTAAGCAAGGGCTAAACTTTAAGCTTATTTAAAAGTGGCACTGCCTCATCTGAGCACATCTACTGGATATGGTCCCAAAGGCAAGCTAGGCAGGGGGACACCTAGTTTGTGAATCCTGCTGCGGCTTGGGAATGAGTTAGGTGTGAAGCTGCTGGGCAATGTCAGGACTCAGGTGACTGACCGCAGGCCCAGCTGCCAAAGTTTAGGCATCTTGGGAACTTTAATGGTGGAAACCTAGGTGTGTAGGGAATTTATGAGCCTGCACAGTAGCAGCTGATCAAGGGCTTTGTGAATGCCAGTGTCATCTAAATGTTGGACTTATGTGACTATAGCCCCCTTGTGAGTGCCACCCAAATAATTCAGAATCACTTTCACTTTTGTGCTACTGAAACAACTGTCATATATCTGAAATATTTTGATACAACAAAAACATTGTCAAGCAGGATTCAATCAGGCAAAACTACCACCCGAGAAAGGAGTGCAGGATGGGGGGGCCACCCTGTAAACTTTCTCATATCCCAGCTCAGACTGACATTAGAACAGTACTTCTGAAAACCCAATCTCTCTTTGCAGATGTCATCACTCTTGATGCAGGAACAGCCCACCCCAATCTCTCCATTGCTGGGGATAAGAAGAGTTTTACTCATGAACCCCAACCTCAGCAAGTTCCACCAAATCCAGAGAGGTTCGATTCGACCGTCTGTGTGTTGGGCTCTGAAGGATTCTCCTCTGGAGAGCACTACTGGGAGGTGGATGTCAGGAGCAGCACTGACTGGGACCTGGGAGTGGTCAGAAAATCAATACAGAGAAAAGGAAAACTTTCCTTGTCCCCTAAAGAGGGATTCTGGGCTCTGGGTCTGAGTGGGAGAGATTACTGGGCAAAAACTGATCCATGGACCCGGGTCACGGTGCAGAAAAAGCCCAAGAAAATTGGAATTTACCTTAATTACCAGCAGCAGGAGGTGACCTTTTTCAGTGTAAATGACATGTCTGTGTTGTTCACATTTAATCATTGTTCATTCTTTGGAGACGTTTATCCATTCATTAAAAATTCACAGAAAGAAACAACAATGCAAATTTGTTCATAATTTTTAAATGGTAGTGATACTCAGTTTTGTTAACCAAACTAATCCAAAGCCCCATGATACATCATGGCACTGTTGACCCAACTGAATGAAAGTAACAGAATGCTTTGCAGCCAGAAGAAAGGTGAACTGGGAAAAAATTGCCAGTGAAATTATAGTTACATACAATGCTAATGCTTCAGGGGTGGCTCCCCATATAAGAAATTGAATGTTACTGGAATCTATCAAATTGAGCTCTCACAAACAGAACATTTAACTAGGAGTGTAATTTTTTTCATTGCTGACTACTAGTTTATCTGGATTACATGTATTAGCAGCTAAGAGTGAGCAAATAAAATTCTATATTATACCAGTATATCTGTGCTAATTGTATAACCAATCTTCAAGTCAGGTATAAATAGAGGTGGGGTATGCATACAGTCTTGAGAAAGTTTAACCAGCTACACTGATGTCTTCAGGATGGATTGGGAACAAATTGACTTTTCCTTGCTGTATATTGCTGTGTTAATCTTTGTTTAATATTTTTGATGAATAAAAGTTGATTGAGCCTTGTTATTTAACATCTCATATTATTAATTTATATAAAACCCATAACCATTTATACTGATATATAATTTGGGGGGAGCAAGAAGTGCTGTTTACTATTTGAGGTGCCATCTTATCTGTATGTTTTCCATAAAAAAAAAGTTTTCAACCACTTGAGAAATACTGATTCTATTAACCCTTTTAATAATATGATGTTTCTGACACTGAATGTGAATATTTGAATGAGGAAAAAGCAGCATTGTTTCACAATATCACTGGTTGGCATTGACGTAGGAAACGAAATAACATCAAGCTTATTCCTAATTTAATTTCAGTATATTTCTGTACAATAGAGGGACCAGATTGATGTCTGACTGATAACTATAATTGAGTTTTATATTCAACTGAGTACATCTCTCTGTGCATGCCCCTCCACCCACCAGCAGGGATCACAGGAGATCAGCTACCACCAGCATCAGCCAGGAGCCTTTGAAATCCCTTTCAGACTTCACAGGTAAATGCAGTGCAGAGGAGGATGGTAGCCATCCTGTTCCCCCTTCTGATACAGAGGATGTTCCAACTATGGATGCATCTACACAGCACCTTTCTTTCTGCAGAATGTAGTGTACATACACACATGGAGCCCCTAGGATAGCTATAAATAACAGAGCAGATAATAAAGGTGCGGGTATATACCCAAATATATATCTTACACAGCTCTCTGCTTACCCAAACTGTGCCTCCCCATCTACACTTCGATTTTTAGCAGGGAAAGCCTCTGCCAGTTCCCTACTGCTGGAGCACCTCTCCACCACAAATAGAGACCCCGAATTTGGCATCAGAAAAAGGCTTTGGCTTGGAGAAGGCAGTGTAGCAAAGCTTACGATGCTGACCTCTCTGCCAGAACCTTTTCTCATGGCACTGAAAGTGCTGCTGAAGCCTTTTCCCACTGCCTTCACTGATACTCTAGCTACACAGCCCAGTGGGGATGCAGTGTTCATTTCACTGTGGCGTGTAGCTACACGTACACTACACAGCACCACCAGCGGAGTGTAGTGTAACGTAGCCTAAGAAACAAATGTGACTGCATCCATATGATCTGCAGGGCAAAGGTGGAGAGACTCATAGTGGTGTACAGCCCTCCAAATGGAAACACTGTCAACCCAGGAGGAACTCACAGAGCTGTTGGCTAGCATGGCACTGGAATACTCCATATCCCTTGTCTTCAGGGACAGCTATCTTCACATGCACAATGCAAATGATACCATAGTACATGATTTCATGATCCACATGGGACTCTTCCAGACAGTCTCTGTACCTACACATGCCACCAGATATAGGTTGAATCCTATCTTCAGCCTAACACTGGAAATTTGAGTTGTCCCCAGTGTACCACACTCCTGATCTGATCACCTCCTCCTCCAGGAAGAGGTCAGAGTCTTCCCTCTTTCCCACACCTGGATAGCAAACAATCAAAGCTGGTCAACTGTGAAGACTTCTGAATCACTAGGTTCTAAACTCACCCTAAGAAACTAGCCCTACAATTACAAGGCCAAGGTGAGGATGACTTATCACCTGATGTCTACTACCAGATACCTTGGTCCCAAGCTGTCCACTCCCCCCCACACCAATTGAGTATATGCTATCCAGGAGCTTGTGGTCTGTTTCAGCATCCACTCTGTTGACATTAATAAATTGCCTGAGAGAGAAACAAATTGAGCATTGCCCAGGGTGCGTCATAGATGCCCCAGTCAGAGGAGTCACAACTGTGTGAACTGGTCCATGTCACTGTAAAATTAAAGAAATAATGGTATTTTTTGTATTGAGAGTGTGTGAAATGTCATAATCACATTGGATATGAACTGCAGTGCCTCTGTTTAACCATGAACATTTAGCTCAAGGGGCAGAGCTGGTGGACAAAGTGACAGAGGCAGGGGATCCAGATAAAGCATTAGATGCAATCATCAAACCAATGGAAAATGTTTAATGTGGAATGTTGAACGTCTTCTTCATTCAGCAAATTACAAAATCCTGCTGAGAAAAAGACAATAAAAGTTAGAGTGCAGTTTGGGAACAAAAGAGGGTGTGTGGTAAATATATATATGAGTGTTTTAAATAAAATGTCAATTGAAAAGGACAGTGTGAAGTGTGTTTTTATGGAGCCTGGGGAGCTTTCAGTGTTTGGCTGTCAAAAGGGAAGTAGGTTGCACATGTAGTATATTTGTTGTTAACAACAACAACAAGAAGAACAGGTGTACGGACAGCCTATTCCTCTAACAAGGGCCCCCAAGTACTTGTGCATGAGGGATATAAGCTGTTGCGGGTATCTGGGACATTGCAAAGTAGCTCCAGAACCCCTCTTAAATCACACCATCTTCCAGTTCAACTGTGCCTTTCCATTTCCCCCCAGGCTCTCTGCATTAGGACATTAGTGATCATAACATATTTGTTTTCAGCAAGGTCTCGGATCTCTCATCTACCTGTTCATATTATTTAATGCTGTACAGCATCTAGGGTTACAGTTTGCATAAAAGTGTTCTATAAAAACAATTCTCTGCGGTCTCTAGAGTGGTTATAAAAGGGATTTTGACAGACATATTTTTTAATTAAAAAACCTGTATGTCAGCATTAAAAACTGATAGTGGGATGGCCGCTATCTTGGCTGATACTGGGGTTTGAACTAGGGAACTATAGAACTTAAAACAGAAGTTGTCCTTGCTTGAGCTAAATAGAATCATTTAACTTAACAAATGTAACAGATCTATATCATCTGTGAAGTGATCACAAAAGGGAATTCATTTCTCTCTCACACACACACACACACACACACACACACACAGTGGACCACATTTCCTCAAAGAGGGCCTGACCCAAAGCTCACTAAAGTCATTGCTTTTTTTATTAGGGCTTTTGGATCAGGACCTAATAGATTTTTGGCTAATTTTCTATCTGCTAACAGGCATATTGAGAGAAATGTTGGCCTCCCATTTCACTTTACCTATGCAGACATTACAGATGTTTTTAGCTCCCACTCTGAGCTCAGGGCCCCAGTACAGTGATCCATCATTTCCTTCCCTCTCATCAGTCATCCTCATAATCAAGTCATACAGGAAAGATTGCTCGGTGTAGAATTTGATTATTGTCTCCGTCCATCCCCCCAATGTCTCCTATATCTAATTGTAAATTCCACATAATCCTTCTGATGTTTTTAAACTCAGTCCTGCCCAGCTCAGGTTGGAATGGGACTGGATTCTCTTTGGAGTCCAGCAATGCTCTTGGATAGACATAAGGGTGCCCTGCAGAGCACATTAGGCACTCAGTCCTCTGTAAGGGTGAGTATATGTACTCCAGCATTCTCCCTAAAAAGGAAAATGAAAGATCAGAGCTCAAATGGAGTTCCCCTTTGCCATATAAACCAGAAAGGGGATTACTCACACACAGACGGAATGCTCAAAAAGAAAGGCTCATTAACATTCAATGGCATTTGGGTGCCTAACACCCATAGACCCTTTTAAAAATCCCATCCAAAGATTGGTACAGATACATACACAACAAGGTTGGCCATCCATAATTTTATAAATAAACTGCCTGGAAAACACTGGACATATTTAAATTTTCAATACAAAAGTATTAAGTAAATGGAAAACCTTTTTCTGTGTGCACTTGTGAGTAAACCAACACAGTCTTCTTTGTCATGTCTGATTTGACAGCACAGCTCTTTTAAGCAGCGTTACTGGTTTATAACAAAAGCCCAATGCTCATACCCTTCTATTAATATAAGGAGCTCTCAGAAAACTCTTCCATAGAGAAATAACCTCAAATTCTTCACCTTTCTTCATGTCTGTTGGCTAGTTTACTTTGTTCCTGAGATTAGTGTCTTAAGGTGGGACATAAACTGTTCTGAGCCAATTCACTCTTACCTGCAAATGGCAGTAATGTTTCTCTGTCATAAAGTTTCAGAGCTGGAAGAGTCTAATTTTAATTCTCAAAATCAGTCAGCCAATTGGGCTTTATTTTTACAAGATCACTGGGCCAACACCCAACATCCATCTGAATATCCTTGTAAACATGATGAGTTATATTTCTGTTTTAGCGAAAATCTGATTTTTTTTTAACTTAATAGCAGAATGTGGGACACTCATTGCATATTCTACAGGGTTTAGGGCTGGGACCAACCTTTCTCCTGTTACAGATACATTTTATGGCTATGGAACTTTGTCCTTTACTCTTCTGTATGTATCCTGTTCTTGTTTGTGGTTTGACAATCTACTCAGTGGAGTCAGCAAGAAATCACGTGACAAAGGAGAAATACCATCCCTGCCCCCACTTCCTCCAGGGACTAATTGTCCTGTGTTGAAAACTATGTTTAAATTACAAGCTATCACTTTCAGTTTGTAAGGTGTTTCCTGGTCCTGCTTGCATGCTAGGTGTCTCTGTAGAAAGGCATGCAATCTGGGTCATTCAGCAGTCAGCCAGCCTCGGGCAAGGTGTGGTGAGATATATCTCTTTGTTTTAGGGAGCAGCCTGCTCTGTCCTTCTCTGTTTTGGGGTTCTTATCTAGTAGAGTTCTGGATTCTAAGCAATAAACGATGTTAGGTTGCAATTTTCCAGCAAGAATATTATATGATTTTATCTAACTTCTCTGTGTGTATGCCATGAACATAATATTAATAACTGGTGATTGCTCTTTTACCAATAGCAAAGTACTCTCCTAATCTTGTCACTGGCTCATGTGCGCTGTTCAGTGTCAAAGGTCTGCCCACCCCCTGCTCACCTGCTCAGACAAGAATAGCAGGTGCAAAGCAGCTGCTTAAATCTGCAAACCAAGATCAAATGTTCAGAAGGCTTTGCAGGAGCATTGGCAGAAGAGGAGAATTATAAACCTTAAGCCGTTGGGCACCTTTGCACCATGATTCATCATCCAGCCCATAGTTATTCATCAATCAAAACTGCAATAAAAGTGCTAACCATTTTCTATGAGAGAGACAGAATAGAGAGCTTTGGTTGGTTCTGTTACACTCGAGAGGATTCAGTAAGGCCCACCGGCAGACGGAAATTCCAGGAAATGTGAGTCAAAATATTAGCGATACTCTTCATATTATGATTATTCTATTTCTGCTCTATTTGAGACTAGCAGTAACTATTAAGATGTATGATCAGTAGCATCTTCCTCTCAGTTTTCCCCTGCAGTTTGTCTAGTCTCTATCTGTCCTGTCCTGTACACTTGGCACATCTGAACTACTATTGTCTGTGCCTGAAGTTGTGGAATTATAGACGGCCACCTATAAGGGGATGTCCCAGTAGGGTGACCAGACAGCAAATGTGAAAAATCGGGACAGGGGGTGGGGGGTAATAGGAGCCTATATAAAAAAAGACCCAAAAACTAGGACTGTCCCAATAAAATCGGGACATCTGGTCACCCTATGTCCCAGAGTCTTTCAGTATGCGGTACTGGTGATTATAATGCATTGTAATTAATATATTAGTGCCTTGTCTCATTATTGTTTGCATCACAGTGTTCCTGCCATGTAAAAGAGCTAGTTGAATCTTTTTGATCAAAGCTAAATTTAAACAACAAAAGAGTTGTTTCAACTAAATGACTATTTTCATTCAAAATATTATTTTGACCAAAAAGCTTTGTGTATTCCTACATTCTTCAGTTGGTTTCTACCCCATTACTCCCTGCTGGTACCTACAGTATGTTAGCGGAATAATAGTTATTTGTAGGGCAATAGGCTTTAGCATCTGAAGGCTCTCCCTCTGTTCAGCTGATGGCATCACAGTGATAGGTCTTGCCCTCTGTCATAACTATAAAGGGAAGGGTAACAGCTCTCCTGTGTACAGTACTATAAAATCCCTCCTGGCCAGAGACTCCAAAATCCTTTTACCTGTAAAGGGTTAAGAAGCTCAGGTAACCTGGCTGACACCTGACCCAAAGGACCAATAAGGGGACAAGTTACTTTCAAATCTTGGGGGGGGGGAAGGTTTTTGTTTGTGCTCTTTGTTTTGGGGGTTGTTCGCTCTTGGGACTAAGAGGGACCAGACATCAGTCCAGGCTCTCCACATCTTTCTGAACAAGTCTCTCATATTTCAAACTTGTAAGTAAACAGACAGGCAAGGCATGTTAGTTTACCTTTGTTTTCTCAACTTGTAAATGTACCTTTTACTAGGGTGTTTACCTCTGTTTGCTGTAACTTTGAACCTAAGGCTAGAGGGGATTCCTCTGGGCTCTTTAATTTTGATTACCCTGTAAAGTTATTTTCCATCCTGATTTTACAGAGATGATTTTTACCTTTTTCTTTAATTAAAAGCCTTCTTTTGAAGAACCTGATTGATTTTCCTTGTTTTAAGATCCAAGGGGTTTGGATCTTGATCCACCAGGAGTTGGTGGGAGAAAGGAGAGGGATGGTTAATTTCTCCTTGTTTTAAGATCCAAGGGGTTTGGATCTGTATTCACCAGGGAATTGGTGAAGAGTCTCTCAAGGCTACCCAGGAAAGGGAATTAGCACTTTGGAAGTGAAGGGAGGAGGGGGGATGGTTAATTTCTCCTTGTTTTAAGATCCATGGGGTTTGGATCTGTATTCACCAGGGAATTGGTGAAGAGTCTCTCAAGGCTACCCAGGGAAGGGAATTAGCATCGAGAGTGGTGGCAGCGGACCAGATCTAAGCTGGTAGTTAAGCTTAGAAGTTTTCATGCAGGCCCCCACATCTGTACCCTAAAGTTCAGAGTGGGGAAGCAGCCTTGACACCCTCCTACTTGGTCATGCTCTGTGTACTGACATGTTGCCCTTAAATTTAAGAGGAAAAGTTAATATTTATAGATTGAGTTGCACTGGAAATAGTACAAACTCTAGGGCTCTCAGAGTCTAGGCTCCCAACTCAGCAGCAGGGAGCCTGGTAATATAGGGGACTGTCAAGGTTTCCAAGCTCATTGCCAGAGATCTGGGAGCCTGCAGGTCCTGGGACATGCTCCCAGGGTCTGCAACTCTGGGACAGCCAGCCATGCGGACTGATCTCGAGACCCAGGGCTTCTGGGTCAGCTGGAGGTGCAGCCCTTGGGAATCCGAGAATGCAGAGTGAAACTGAATGAACTGGATATCCTGAGTTTTGGCCAGCTCTGCCTAGAACAGTGGAACATGACAAGTGCTTCTGCAGGCACCAGTTTCCAAAGGAGATAAAACAGGTATTGCCCCTGAGGGACTACTTCCACACTTGGATGATTTGTAAATTATCCTGTGGACCCTGGGCTTTATAATTCCACCTGCATTGTGCTCTTATCTGCCAGAAATGCTGTGTGGCAGGGTTTAATGTTTAACTATAGAATCATTCTGTTTTACTGCCTATGGCCAGGATTTTTCCAATGAGGTTGTTAAGGGAGCTGGACAACTAATTCACACTGATTTTTCAGCTAGCCCCTTTGAAAATCACAGCTTAAGTTTCCTGTAGTGTTATGTGACAACTGTATTGACTGTGTTGTAGCCACGTTGGTCCCAGGATATTAGAGAGTCAAAGTGGGTGAGGTAATGTCTTTTATTGGAACAAATTCTGTTGGAGAGACAGACAAACTTTCAAGCTTACACAGAGCTCTTCTTCGGGTCTGGGAAACTAACTCAGAGTGTCACACCTAAATACAAGATGGAAGAAATTGATTAGCATAAGTAGTTAATTCATATTTCACAGGACCATTCAGGGTGGAGTGGTCCACTAACACTCCTTCAGTTATAGGAAGGAAAGGAAGGGAGAGGAGGGAAAGCAGCTGAGGGAAGGTTATTAGTTATGAATTTGAGCTTTCAGGCTTATCTTTTGAAAGTGTTGTACAGGTTTCCTCAGAGGATGAGGACTGATAGGTCAGATGTCACTCAACTGTTTCAGCTGTTAGGGAAAAGGGTATGCTGAAATCTTACACCCTACCCTGCAGTCAGTGTCAATTTAAAGATTCACATCTCCTTATCTCATGAGCAGGGCCGGCTTTAGGCCGATTCCACCGATTCCCCTGAATTGGGCCCCGCCCCTAAGAGGGCCCCGCACAGCACATGTGCTTTGCAGCCTTCCCCTCCCCTCCCCCCAGCACTCACCTGGAGGAGACACTGAGGGGGCTTCCGGTCTGGTGGGAGACAGGAATCTCTGCAGTGGACCTCACTCCCCTGAGCAGCTGCTGGGGCTTCGGTCGGTGAGTGCTTGACCCCGTGATTCCCCATAGGTGTGTAATATTGGGTTGGTTTTGTGGTTTTTGGTGGTGTTGCTGTTTGAGGGTGAGTTTGTGCCTGCCTGTGTCTTTCAAAACTAAACTCGGCATCATGTAACCCAGGAAGAAAGCCCCGAGCCAGTACTTAGTGCTGTGAATTCCAGGTGAGAGAGAGAGGGAGATTTGGAGGAGGAAATCAAATACATCAAGAGGGGAGAATGCGAAAGGTCTGCAACACGGCAGGTCGAGACTTTTATCTCTCCCCCCTCCCCCGAGAGAGGGGAAACTGAGGCACGGAGTGATCTGATTCCCCTCCCCAAATTATTTTGCAGAGGAGGGGGATGGGGGCTCCTATCCAAACCAGTTCCCTTCCCATCAACTCTGCTTCCCCTGCTGCAAGACCACTGTAGGGGCTGAATATTTCCATTAAACTCTGGCTCCTTTATTTGCCCTGCAACAATAAAATAGACCGGCTTGTGTGTGTGGGGGGGGAGGAATATTCCCCCCCCCCCCAAAGCTGTGTGGGCATTAAGTTTTTTTTGCGGGGGGGGGGGGGCACAATAATATTCCCAAACACCCAGCTCAGCTTTCTAGCCATCTAACAGCTCTAGGGCAGGGAAGGAAGGTGCTCTTGGTGCAGAGTGGTCGCAAAACAGGGGTGAATTTAGTGAGGGGGGGTCCGGTTGAAATCCTACCCGATGCAGCCACACAGAATCGCTGGCGGCGCTGGGAGAGGCCAGGAGTGGAAGCAGGTGGCCCAGGGGTGGGGGGACATTTGCCCTCAGTCCTGGGCTCTGGGATGGACTAGGCTGGGTGGGTGGTGGGTTCAGTCTAGTCTTCCAACCTGTTGCTCTCGCTGGGGTTTGTGGTTTTCATCTGGCTCCACCAAAAAGATCAAACAAGCCCAGTAGAAAAGGGGGGTGAGAGAGGCGGGAAGGGGTTTGTAAGGGGTTAAAGTGACCCATCAACAAAAGAGTAAAACCAGAATTTCACTGGGTTTCCCCCCAGCCACCACTCCTGCAAACACTGGGCAAGGGGCAGCCCCATCCCGCACCGAGGCTATGGTGAGGGGCAGCAGGGGAGGAAGGAAGCCACATGTGATGGCAGTCCCCTCCCCCCCAGCACCCACCACCCCCTCTCCGGCCCCCAAACTCTGTCCCAGAGCCTGCACCCACCCCTCCGCACTCCCTCCCAGAGCCTGCACCCCTCCACCCAGCCTGCACCCCACACCATGCCCCAGCCCGGAGCCTGCACCCAAACTCTGTCCCACTCAGCCCTGGGCAAAGCTCTCCTTGGCTGGCTCCCAGCCCCTCTCCAAGGGTTGCAGCTGTCTAGAAGTGCCTGCCTTCCACACCTTCCTCATTCACACCTCATTCATTCAACAGGTCAATTGATTACAAAGTGGGGGGAAGATCTTATTCTACTTCTAGCAAAAAGACATTTTTCTTTTACCTTAATTATACTACCTTAGGGGCCAGCTATAACATTGCCAAGGTTCAATAAAAAGTCATATAAAAGTTATACAAAAATGCATAATGCAGAGATTTATCTACAACTGCACTGATTGACTGCTGTGTGCAGTAATATAGTGACCCCTGGGTCTTTGAATGAGGCTTTATACTTGGGGGCGGCAAGCGGGTGGGCAAGCGGCGGGTGGGCAAAGAGGCAAGCAGTGAGCCAGCAGGGGTTCTAGGTGCGGGTATGGGGGTTTCTGGTAGGGGAGGGAGAAGGTGAAAGGAGGCAAGTGGTGGGTGGGGAACTAACTAGGAGGGACACAGCAAGCCAGCGGGGGGCTAGGAGGTGAAGAGGGGTGTGATGGTGGGGCCAAGCGGGGAGGGGTCGGGTCCTATTTTACTGCTGTAATCTGGTCACCCTATGTGTGCCGTTTCTTCCGCCCCCCCAACCTTCCTTTTCCGCCCACAGCTGTTTCGGTGGGGTGGCGCTGGGGAAGCAGGATTTGTTTCCGTGGGCCGGGAGGCGCTGCAGGGGGCAGGGAGGAGAGCACAATTTTATATTAAGGAAATATTTTATAAATTTTAATAAAATAAACATTATTGAAGAAAATCAGTTGTACAACTATCAAAACATGAATTATTTTCCTAATATGAAAGTGAAAATCAGCTAATTAATATATGACGCAATGTATGTAATATATAATTTTGTTATTATTTATATAGTCGTGGAAGAAATGAAAGCGTTCTTTTTAAGTGGCTTTTTTTTTAGTCATCCCTAATGGGGCCCCGTCAAAACTGTTCGAATTGGGCCCCGCACTTCCTAAAGCCGGCCCTGCTCATGAGAAAATATTTAATGCAGCAAAATTTGCAATGTACTTGCTTAGGCCTAATTACAGAAAGAGCTGGCATTGACACTTATGTAAGGTTGCCAAACTTTCCTTTACAAATCCTGTTTGTTTGTTTGTTTTCCCCAGTGGCTTTTATCTTTGCCAAACTTTAACTGTTTAGACTGAAATTTTCCTACTTGGTGTCTGCTCCACATGTAACTATTTATCGAAAGTTTAAGTAAAAAAGCTCCATTCATTTCTGAGAATTAGGTTAGGGGAAACTAATATGTGATTATGGTGTATTGAAAACTGTTAAAATGATAGACTATCACTTTAAATTGTCAGAAGTTATTCCTACTCCTGCTTTCAGGCTAGGGGGCTGTGCAGGGAAGTGTGTGATCTGTGTCTTCAGCAGCCAGTTTGGAAAGAGCGAGCCTAGAGGAATCTGGGGTAACTTGTGTCTCGACCTAAGGGAGCAGTCTGCTTTGTCTCTCTCTCTGTTTTCGGTTCCTGTATGTTAAATATCTGGATTCTTAGAAATAAAGTAGTGTTGCATTGCAACCTTCCAGGAAAAGAATTTAATGGTTTTTTTTAATTGCACTGCTTGTATGCTGTAAACATAATAGTGATTATGTAAATAAAGTCTATCATAACACATATACAAAAGGGGGGCAAACTGAGGTTGCACAGACACATCTGTGGGTGAGGTAATGTCTTTTATTGGAACAAATTCTGTTGGAGAGACAGACAAACTTTCAAGCTTACACAGAGCTCTTCTTCGGGTCTGGGAAGACACATCCTAACTTTTCAGTGGATAATGTTGCAACCTTACTGTTCTAAAAAAATGTTCTTTCCTAAATTCCACTATGTGCACCCATTTTCTGGACAGTAAGAATTCTGGGTGTCATTACCGTGGGTTGTAGTCCCAGCTCCGTCAGAAAAAAACTTTGTGTAGCCTTTCCGATCATCAGTTGCTCCTTCCATAAAATATTGTTTGTATGTGCTGGGGGAAAGACTGATATTTGCTTACATATATGGCAGAGTTCTGAGGCTTTCTTCAATAACAAGGATTATGAAATGCTGAGGATTACTAAGGTCAGTCAGTGGAAGTGGTTAGACTAGAAATCATGGCCTTCTAACTCCCAGACCAGTGTCCTAGAATCATAGAATATCAGGGTTGGAAGGGACGTCAGGAGGTCATCTAGTCCAATCCCCTGCTCAAAGAAGGACCAATCCCCAACTAAATCATCTCAGCCAGGCTTTGTCAAGGCTGACCTTTAAAACCTCTAAGGAAGGAGATTCCGCCACCTCCCTAGGTAACCCATTCCAGTGCTTCACCACCCTCCTAGTGAAAAAGTTTTTCCTAATATCCAACCTCCCGCACTTCAACTTGAGACTATTACTCCTTGTTCTGTCATCTGGTACCACTGAGAACAGTATAGATCCATCTGCTTTGGAACCCCCTTTCAGGTAGTTGAAAGCAGCTATCAAATCCCGCCTCATTCTTCTCTTCTGCAGACTAAATAATCCCAGCTCCCTCAGCCTCTCCTCATAAATCATGTGCCCTCCACTGGACTCTTTCCAATTTTTCCACATCCTTCTTGTAGTGTGGGGCCCAAAACTGGACACAGTACTCCAGATGAGGCCTCACCAATCTCGAATAGAGGGGAATCATCACGTCGCTCGATCTGCTGGCAATGACCCTACTTATACAGGCCAAAATACCATTCACCTTCTTGACAACAAGGGCACACTGTCGACTCATATCCAGCTTCTCGTCCACTGTAACCCCTAGGTCCTTTTCTGCAGAACTGCTGCCTAGCCATTCGGTCCCTACTCTGTAGTAGTGCATGGGATTCTTCCATCCTAAGTGCAGGGCTCTGCACTTGTCCTTGTTGAACCTCATCAGATTTCTTTTGGCCCAATTCTCCAATTTGTCTAGGTCCCTCTGTATCCTATACCTACCCTCCAGCATATCTACCACTCCTCCCAGTTTAGTGTCATCTGCAAACTTGCTGAGAGTGCAGTCCACACCATCCTCAAGATCATTAATGAAGATATTGAACAAAACTTGCCCCAGGACTGACCCTTGGGGCACTCTGCTTGATACCGGCAGCCAACTAGACATGGAGCCATTGATCACTACCCATTGAGCCTGTCAAGGCTGTATCCCTACTTTGAACTTTAGGGTACAAATGTAGGGGCCTGCATGAAGACTTCTAAGCTTAACTACCAGCTTAGTTCTGGTCCGCTGCCACCATCCCAAAGCTAATTCCCTTTCCTGGGTAGCCTTGAGAGACCTTCACCAATTCCCTGGTGAATACAGATCCAAACTCCTTGGATCTTAAATAAGGAGAAATTGACCCTTCCCCCCTCCTTCCTTTCACCAACTCCTGGTGAATACAGATCCAAACCCCCTTTGGATCTTAAAACAAGGAGAAATTGACCCTTCCCCCCTCTTTCCTTTCACCAACTCCTGGTGAATACAGATCCAAACCCCCTTTGGATCTTAAAACAAGGAGAAATCAATCAGGTTCTTAAAAAGAAGGCTTTTAATTAAAGCAAAAGGTAAAAATAATCTCTGCAAAATCAGTATGGAAAATAACTTTACAGGGTAATCAAACTTAAAGAGCTCAGAGGAATCCCCTCTGTCTTAGGTTCAAAGTATAGCAAACAAGATAAGCACTTTAGTAAAAGGTACATTTACAAGTTGAGAAAACAAAGTAAATCTAAGACGCTTTGCCTGGCTTTTACTTACAATTTTGAAATAAGAGAGACTTGTTTAGAAAGATGGGGAGAACCTGGATTGATGTCTGGTCCCTCTCAGTCCCAAGAGCGAACAACCCCTTAAACAAAGGACACACACAAAAACCTTTCCCCCCCCCAAGATTTGAAAGTATCTTGTCCCCTTATTGGTCCTTGGGGTCAGGTGTCAGCCAGGTTACCCGAGCTTCTTAACCCTTTACAGGTAAAAGGATTTGGAGTCTCTGGCTAGGAGGGATTCCATAGCACTGTACACAGGAGAGCTGTCACCCTTCCCTTTATAGTTATGACACGCCCCCCAAATCACAGATAGTGTTGGACGTCCGGTTCCACACTGGCTGTGATTTCTTCCTGGAGCTTTAGGAGAAAACAGAGTTAATAAAACACATGTACCTTTAGACATACTACTAATTATATAAAAACTAACAATATGTTTTATTTCAAGAACAATTGTTAACCAGTTAACTCTGGGAAACTTTCCCGGGAGAGTGCATCAGCCACTTTGTTAGAAGCTCCCGAAATGTGTTGTATTTCAAAATCAAAATCTTGGAGAGCTAAACTCCACCGAAGAAGTTTTTTGTTATTTCCCTTGGCGGTATGAAGCCACTGTAGCGCAGCATGGTCTGTTTGTAGTTGGAACCGCCGTCCCCAAACATATGGGCGTAGCTTTTCCAGTGCGTACACAATGGCGTAGCATTCCTTTTTGCTGATTGACCAGTGGCTTTCCCTCTCAGACAGTTTCTTGCTGAGAAACACGACAGGATGGAATTCTTGATCCGGTCCTTCCTGCATTAAAACTGCTCCCACGCCTCGCTCGGACGCATCTGTGGTTACTAGGAACGGTTCGTCAAAGTCTGGGGCCCTTAGCACAGGGTCAGACATGAGTGTTGCCTTAAGCTGGTTAAAGGCCTTTTGACACTTATCAGTCCACTGAACTGCATTTGGCTGTTTCTTTCTGGTTAGGTCTGTCAGCGGGGCGGCGATTTGGCTGTAGTGTGGTACAAATCGCCTATAATATCCGGCCAAGCCTAAGAAGGATTGGACCTGTTTCTTTGACTTTGGAACCGGCCACTTTTGGATAGCATCCACTTTGGCCGGTAGGGGATTTATAGTTCCTTGACCCACCTGGTGTCCCAGGTACGCCACTCTGTTTGGGCCTATTTGACACTTTTTAGCCTTAACAGTTAGTCCTGCCTGCCGGATGCGCTCGAAGACTTTTTTCAGGTGCTCCCGGTGTTCTGTCCATGAATCAGAAAAAATGGCCACATCATCGAGGTAGGCAACTGCAGATTCTCCCAATCCCGCTAGGAGACCATCTACAAGTCTTTGGAAGGTGGCGGGTGCATTTCGCAACCCGAAAGGGAGTACATTGAATTCATACACCCCTGCCTGGGTGACGAAGGCTGACCTTTCCTTAGCGGGTTCATCTAGTGGTACTTGCCAGTACCCTTTGGTTAAGTCTAAAGTAGAGATGAATTGGGCATGTCCCAATTTTTCCAATAGCTCATCTGTGCGTGGCATTGGATAGTTGTCAGGACGAGTTACAGCATTTAGCTTACGGTAGTCCACGCAAAAGCGTATTTCCCCATCTGGTTTGGGAACTAGAACCACTGGAGATGCCCATGCACTGGTAGAGGGGCGGATTATACCCATCTGTAGCATGTCCTGGATCTCCCTTTGTATAGCCGCTTGGGCATGAGGTGACTCCCGGTAGGGTGGGGTTCTAATTGGGTGAGCATTACCTGTGTCAATGGAGTGGTATGCCCGTTCGGTCCGTCCTGGAGTGGCTGAGAAAATCGGTGCAAAGCTTGTGCACAGCTCCTTTATCTGCTGTCGCTGCAGACGTCCCAGGGTCGTGGAGAGGTTCACCTCTTCCACGCCACCATTCCTTTTTCCTTCATAGTACACACCTGCAGGCCACTCCGCGTCATCAGTTTCCTGGGCTGTAAACTGGCAAACGTTTAATTCTCTAGAATAAAAGGGCTTAAGAGAATTAACATGGTATACCTTAGGCTTTATGTTGGAGGTGGGGGAGGCTATGAGATAATTAACAGCTCCTAGGCGCTCCTGGACCGTGAATGGTCCTTCCCACGACGCTTCCATTTTATGGGCCTGGAGCGCCTTTAAGACCATGACTTGGTCTCCTACTTTGAAGGACCGTTCTCTGGAATGTTTATCATACCAGGCCTTTTGCTCTTCCTGAGCATCCTTTAGGTTTTCTTTAGCAAGGGCTAAAGAGTGTCGGAGGGTTTGTAGGTTGCTTACAAAGTCTAGAATGTTAGTTCCTGGAGAAGACGTAAACCCCTCCCATTGCTGCTTCACCAACTGTAATGGCCCCTTAACCTCGCGGCCATACACAAGTTCAAATGGTGAAAACCCTAAACTGGGATGTGGTACAGCCCTGTAGGCAAAAAGCAACTGCTGCAACACTAGGTCCCAATCATTGGAGTGTTCATTTACGAATTTACGTATCATGGCCCCCAAAGTTCCATTAAACCTCTCCACCAGACCATTGGTTTGATGGTGATGAAGGGTGGCAACCAAGTGATTCACCCCATGAGCTTTCCACAGGTTTTTCATGTTCCCTGCCAGGAAATTAGTTCCCGAATCTGTAAGTATGTCGGAGGGCCACCCTACCCTGGCAAAAATGTCTGCTAATGCCTGGCACACACTTTTAGCCTTGGTGTTGCTTAAGGGTACAGCTTCCGGCCATCGGGTAGCAAAATCCATGAAAGTCAGTACGTACTGCTTTCCTCTGGGTGTCTTCTTTGGGAAAGGACCCAGAATATCCACAGCTACTCGCTGAAATGGGACCTCAATTATGGGTAGTGGCTGGAGAGGGGCTTTAACCTGGTCTTGGGGCTTTCCCACTCATTGGCACACCTCACAAGACCGGACATAATTAGCAACGTCCTTGCCCATTCCCTCCCAGTGGAAGGACTTCCCCAACCGGTCTTTGGTTCTGTTCACCCCAGAATGGCCACTGGGATGATCATGGGCTAAGCTCAAGAGTTTTACCCGATACTTAGTGGGAACTACCAGCTGTCTTTGAGGATTCCAGTCTTCTGGTGCCCACCAGAAAGAGTCTCCTTGTATAAAAGTCCTTTTTCTACAACAAACCGGGATCGGTTAGAAGAGCTGAGAGGCGGTGGGGTGCTCCGTGCCGCTGCCCAAGCTTTTTGAAGGCTGTCATCTGCTTCCTGCTCGGCCTGGAACTGTTCCCTTGATGCTGGAGACATCAGTTCCTCCTTGGACTGTGGACTGGGGCTTGGTCCCTCTGGAAGCGATGTAGGTGCTGGGGCTTTTTCCATTGACTGTGAACCGCTGTCCGCTGGTGCACTATGTGTATTTCAGGCTCTGGCTGAGCCTCTTGGGTAGGGTTATCTGCTGCTTCCGCCAGTTTAGGCTCGCTGGTGCCCTCTGGCATTGGAGTTGTAGACGGGGTTGCAAGCGCTGGACTCAGTGCTGGCAATGGTTCTGGTGCTGGTTGCGTTGCCAGTTCCGGTTCTGGGACTGGCTTTGGCTGGGTCTCTGGGATTGGATCCACTACGGCTGTTGCAGTCGTTGGCAGGGGATCCGGTTCCACCACCTGTGTTTGGGTCTCCGGTAACACAGACGGGGCCCTGGTGGACGGCTCAGGAACAGGGATGGGGGTGAAAGCTTGCTTAGCCTGGCTGCGGGTGACTATTCCCACCCTCTTGGCTAGCTTCACATGGTTGGCCAAGTCTTCCCCCAGCAGCATGGGAATGGGATAATTGTCATAGACTGCAAAAGTCCACATTCCTGACCAGCCCTTGTACTGGACATGCAACTGGGCTGTAGGCAAGGTTACAGACTGTGACACGAAGGGTTGAATTGTCACTGTAGCCTCCGGGTTGAAGAGTTTGGGGTCCACTAGGGATTGGTGAATAGTTGACACTTGTGCCCCAGTGTCTCTCCAAGCGATAACCTTCTTTCCGCCCACTCTCAAGGTTTCCCTTCGCTCCGAGGGTATGAGAGAGGCATCTGGGTCTGGGGTTCCTTGGTGTGATTGGGGTGTAATGAACTGTAATTGGGTGGGGTTCTTGGGGCAGTGAGCCTTTATATGCCCCAGTTCATTACATTTAAAACATCGCCCTGCTAAGGTATCACCGGGGCGATGTTGGTTGATGGAGACTGGTGTGGTGGGGTGAGAAGGCGTCTGGGGTTTCCCTTGGGATGTGGGTGGGGCCTTGGGTTGTCCCCGGTGATAAGGTTTTGTTTCGGCTTGCCCCTTCTGATATTCGCTCCAACTGCTACTAGCTTTTTTCTTTTCTGTCACCTCCACCCATTTGGCTCCAATCTCCCCCGCCTCGGTTACAGTTTTGGGCTTCCCATCTAGGATGTACCTTTCTATTTCCTCAGGAACACCCTCTAAAAACTGCTCCATTTGCAATAGGAAGGGCAACTCTTCCGTAGATTTAACATTTGCTCCTGATATCCAGGCATCCCAATTTTTCCCAATGTGGTAGGCATGTCGGGTAAATGACACATCAGGTTTCCACCTTAGGGCTCTGAACCGCCGACGGGCATGCTCAGGTGTTAGCCCCATTCTGATTCTGGCCTTGTTTTTAAAAAGTTCATAACTGTTCATGTGTTCCTTAGGCATTTCAGCCGCCACCTCTGCTAAGGGTCCACTGAGCTGCGGCCTCAGCTCTACCATGTACTGGGTTGGAGGGATGTCGTATCCAAGGCAGGCCCTTTCAAAATTTTCTAAGAAGGCCTCAGTATCATCGCCTGCCTTGTAGGTGGGGAATTTCCTGGGATGGGAAGTGGTACCTGGAGAGGAGTTGTTAGGATGGTCTGATGCACCCTGCCTAGTCCTTGCTGCTTCCAGTTCCATCTCTTTTTCTTTCAGCTCCATCTCTCTTTTATGGGCCTCCTGTTTGGCTTTTTCTTCTCTTTCATGGGCCTCCTGTTTGGCTTTCTCTTCTCTGTCTCTCAGCTCCATCTCTCTCTTGTGGGCCCCCTCTTTGGCTTTCTCCAGCTCCATCTCTCTCTTGTGGGCCCCCTCTTTGGCTTTCTCTTCTCTGTCTCTCAGCTCTATCTCTTTTTCTTTCAGCTCCATAGCTCTCTCGTGGGCCTCCTCTTTAGCTTTTTCTTCTTTGGTAGTCATTTTCCTGGTTTTCTTGTGCTGGGTCTCACCCTCTGCAGTTGACTGAAACTGGGATGTATTTAGCTTAGGCTCCTGCTGAGTGCTGCTGAGTTAACAGAGACTTTCTAACTAGCTACTTCCGAGGATGTAAAAAGAAAAAAAAAACAGCTTGTAAATTTCCTTTACCAGATCAAAGTTTGCTCACTTATTTGAACACTTCTCTTAACAAAGGACCTTGTTAAAAAAAACTTAACACCTCTGCCTTCAGGCAAGGAGAGATAAGATATGCATCTACCTTCAGCTCTGCTCTCCAAGCAGCTAGAAGGAAAAAAAAATCTCTTACTGGCTTTTGGGTTTAAAACGATCCCACCGCTGTGCCACCATGTCAAGGCTGTATCCCTACTTTGAACTTTAGGGTACAAATGTAGGGGCCTGCATGAAGACTTCTAAGCTTAACTACCAGCTTAGTTCTGGTCCGCTGCCACCATCCCAAAGCTAATTCCCTTTCCTGGGTAGCCTTGAGAGACCTTCACCAATTCCCTGGTGAATACAGATCCAAACTCCTTGGATCTTAAATAAGGAGAAATTGACCCTTCCCCCCTCTTTCCTTTCACCAACTCCTGGTGAATACAGATCCAAACCCCCTTTGGATCTTAAAACAAGGAGAAATCAATCAGGTTCTTAAAAAGAAAGCTTTTAATTAAAGAAAAAGGTAAAAATCATCTCTGTAAAATCAGTATGGCAAATAACTTTACAGGGTAATCAAACTTAAAGAGCTTAGAGGAACCCCCTCTGTCTTAGGTTCAAAATATAGCAAACAAAGATAAGCACTCTAGTAAAAGGTACATTTACAAGTTGAGAAAAACAAAGTAAATCTAAGACGCCTTGCCTGGCTTTTACTTACAATTTTGAAATAAGAGAGACTTGTTTAGAAAGATGGGGAGAACCTGGATTGATGTCTGGTCCCTCTCAGTCCCAAGAGCGAACAACACCTTAAAACAAAGAGCACACACAAAAGCCTTTCCCCCCCCAAGATTTGAAAGTATCTTGTCCCCTTATTGGTCCTTGGGGTCAGGTGTCAGCCAGGTTACCCGAGCTTCTTAACCCTTTACAGGTAAAAGGATTTGGAGTCTCTGGCTAGGAGGGATTCCATAGCACTGTACGCAGGAGAGCTGTCACCCTTCCCTTTATAGTTATGACAGAGCCCGACGACCTAGTAAGATTTCTATCCACCTTATAGTCCATTCTTCCAGCCCATACTTCTTTAACTTCCCGGCAAGAATACTGTGGGAGACCGTATCAAGGGAGACCTTGCTAAAGTCAAGGAATAACACATCCACTGCTTTCCCCTCATTCACAGACCCAGTTATCTCCTCATAGAAGGCAATCAGGTTAGTCAGGCATGACTTGCCCTTGGTGAATCCATGCTGACTGTTCCTGATCACTTTCCTCTCCTCTAAGTGCTTCAGAATTGATTACTTGAGGACCTGCTCCATGATTTTTCCAGGGACTGAGGTGAGGCTGACCGGCCTGTAGTTCCCCGGATCCTCCTTCTTCCCTTTTTTAAAGATGGGCACTACATTAGCCTTTTTCCAATCATCTGGGACCTCCCTGGATCATCATGAGTTTTCAAAGATAATGGCCAATGGCTCTGCAATCATATCTGCCAACTCCTTTAGCACCCTCGGATGCAGTGCATCTGATCCCATGGACTTGTGCTCATCCAGCTTTTTTAAATAGTCCCAAACCACTTCTTTCTCCATGGAGGGCTGGTCACTTCCTCCCCATGCTGTGCTGCCCAGTGCAGTAGTCTGGGAGCTGACCTTGTTCGTGAAGACAGAGGCAAAAAAAGCATTGAGTACATTAGCTTTTTCCACATCCTCTGTCACTAAGTTGCCTCTCTCATTCGGTAAGGGGCCCACACTTTCCTTTTACCTCCTGCCGAAAGGTATTTGATACAGCAAATTAGCAGCAGCAGCAGGAGGATTCATCATGCCGGAGACCTTTGCAGTCACTTCAGGATGACAAAGGAGGCTCAGGAAGCTCTGGGACCACAGGCAGCACAATGGGTCACAAGTGTGAATTTTCAGACATGTCAAGCACATGTGAAATAGCAATTTTCTACAGCTGATAACTCAGCCAAATCGAGACAAATTTTCATAGAAACTGCAAAAGATACTACTGTGACCTGAGGGCTATCTGCCTACAACAGTGGTTCTCAAACTTTTGTACTGGTGACCCATTTCACATAGCAAGCCTCTGAGTGTGACCCCCGTTATAAATTAAATACACCTTTTTATATATTTAACACCATTATAAATGCTGGAGGCAAAGCGGAGTTTGGGGTGCAGGCTGACAGCTTGCGACACCCCGTGTAATAACCTCGTGACCCCTTGAGGGGTCCCAACCCCCAGTTTGAGAACCCCTGGCCTACAACATTGCAAGTAAATCTTGGTGACATTTTTTGACTGAAATCCTTTTAGGCAAAAAATGCAGCTTCAGGAGTACTAAAACATTTCATGAATTTGTGTAGATTTTGAGTTGGGGTTTTTTTTTTTTTTTTTGGCTAACAAGAAAAAAAAATCTGAAAAAAAATGAAGTATGTTGTTTCAACATTTTAAAATCAAATATTTTGATTATTCTATTCAAAATGACTTTTTGTTTTGAAATTTCCTTTAATTCTATTTAATTTAAAATTTTAAAATGCTCAGAATCAATATGAAACATTCATTTATTGGTTGAACTAAATGTTTCAATCAACCCCAAATTATTATTTTAATTAAAAAAAATCATTTTTCTGAATTATTAGTGAACTCAAAAATCCATGTTTCAATTGGCTCTAGTTTCAAGTTCCTAATTCAGTAGCCTCAGACGTTAAACTGTTAAAAAATAATGGAATATTGGAGAAAACAAATGAACAATTTTTTCCCACTAAGTTTGTGCTTGAAAATGTCTGAGCTAATCAAACTTTAATTAAAAATGTGAAGAATCTGTCACCAGTCATGGAAAAGTCTATCCTGAAAGGGGAAAAGAAATGGCATTTTTACAAGAAACTGCAAACAGGGTTTTCTTATAGAAAATTATAGGCAACTTTAATTCTGGGAGATACCATTGTGCCACTTGTATAGTATAATGAGCTTCCCCTTACCTCCCTAGCTGCATTACCGGTGTGTGTGTGTGGTTTGAGAGACAGGCTCGGAGAATGGAAATTGAAACAAAACATTATTTCAGTGGACAGAGCAGCCTGTACCAGCCTATTGTGCTAGACTCTGGCTGCATTAACTTTTGTTGGATTTTAGACAATGTTGTCTCGCATGATTACTTTGACTTCCCATGATGTCATATTGGTATAAGAACTGTGGAATGGTGATGACAAATAAAAGCAGGGCATACCAAGCCACTGGCACAGGTATGACAAGAAGGAGCCAAGATGGAGCAGGCTGGGCCACACATGGCTGTAAACCAGTGGAGATGAGGCAGAGATGGATGGAGAAGTTGCAGAGATCTCCCACCAACTGAGAGGGCCAGGGAACCCAGGGAAGAACTGGAAAAGGGATACTGCCTGCTTCAGAGCCAGATAAGATAGTGGGAAACACCAGGGGCAGAAAGCACACAAATTTGATGGCCAAATGAACTGGGAGGCATACCTGATGCAATTTAAACTCACAAGTAAGCTGAACTGCTCATCAGTGTAGGAGAGAAGAATTTATTTGGCCACAGGCCTGACTGGAGAAGCCCTGACAATTCTTAGGTCTGTAGGCATGGAGGAGGAATGTGGCAATTATCAGGCCCCACATGAGTCCTTTGCTGTCAGGTTTGGGGTGGAGAAGCAGACAGATATGGCCAAATCCAAGTCTGGTTATGATGGAGGGACACAGTGGAGAAGCGCTCAAGTGTTCCTGGGGGTTTGCAGCAGTGGGTGTGAGTGGTTTATTTATGGCTTCTGGGGAAATGTTTGAGGAGAGGGTGCTGCAGCAGTTTGTGGATGGGCTAAATGATTCCAATATGTAGGGGCAGGTGAACCTGAGGGGACCCAAATCCCTGAAGAAGGCCTTGGTAGCAGCCCTGAAGAGACAATTTACTGAGTGGAAAAACCATGGCAGTTGGTTAGTTCACTATAAAAGTTTGCCCAGCGTCAAATAGAAACTCTGTGGCAGAGATAGAATTCAGTTATCCAGGGCAGCAATCAGCTGCCCTAACCATGAGACCCTCCTTTATTTTCTTGCAGCCCCCTGCCTCATTCACTACACATCCTTCAACTTCTGCAACAAATGAAGTAGGGAACATATAGACAACAGCCTTCTTCACTACACAACCCTGATTCATAGCCAGAGCATGGTCCATCTTGTTCACTGAATGAGGGAATGGTTCTGTGGAAAAAAATAGTATGAGATCATGTAACTAAAGATGGTATCACAATGCATACAGAGAGAGGGCTGAGTTAAGGTTGTATGGGCAACCTTAATGCAGGCATTTATCAACTTTTGAGTGTTTGGCTTTGGAACCTTAACATTCTTAATATATTTTCAGTGTGTACTATATTCATCTCACAGTCATGCATGTCTGAGATTTATGAAAACCTCTGACCTCTAAATTAAAAAGAAAAAAGGAAGCACATCAAGATGTATGTAATATGGCTACTCTCTAACACATTAGCAAATTGTATTGTTGCTTAGATAAATATTCTAGATATGAATTTAATAATGAGTATTGATTTTTCTCTTTCAGAAAAAAACTAAAGATGCCACTAAGTAAGTACACATTAATTTCCAAATATTTCCACTAAATTTTATTTTCCATAGTATTAGGACCTTGATTGATTCTCCCTCTCCCCCCGACTGTTTTAGCTATAAAAGTGGTATGTGGAACCCAGTTTGGGGTGTGGAATCTAGTTAGAGAAGAAAGGTTAACTCACAGGCTTAATTTCTCTTTCTGTATGGCTTGAGGACTGGTTTTATATCAGAATATTGTGGTAAATTATGATCTGACACATAATTTTAATGGAAAAATAACACACAATAAATTTCTATATTTTATTTTTATTAGGATTTATGGGATAAAATATTTTTGTTGCTAAAAGTATATGCACTGTGCTAAGACAGTATCCAAGAAGACCATTTGGTGCAGGACCCCCTTGGCACATTAGACAGGTGCTTACAATTCCTTTGCCTACAGTTAACTCTGGGGAAGCATGCCCAGAATATTTCAGACACTGGGTTGTGTGTGGTGTATGGTATTTGGTGATTGAATCAGACGTTTAGATGCAAAGTGATTGTGCTTATCTTGTCTAATATAGATCAAAACCAAGCACTCCATGTCTAGTCAGATATATGGAACCATGCACATGAAGATAGGGCAAGCACAAATACTTTGCAACAAATATCTGGTTCAGTCACCGAATTCTGTAGACCACACACATCCCAATATCTGAAATATTCCAGGCATGTTTTCCCTGGGTTAGCTGTAGGCAAAGGAATTGTAAGGGCCTGTGTAATGTGCCAAGGGGGGTATATATATTTCCTTTCATCAGAGAGTGTCCAGACAGGAAAGAGATGGCTCTAAAGGACTTGCACGTGGATGTGTGCAAGGGAAGCTGTGCCTTGGAGGAGGTTGCTACTTATCCTGGTTGCCTCATGTATTTTTCTTATAGCAGGATTCCTTATTGGCCTAGGTGAGGGTGTGGGAGATTATCACATGGGGACGTCATCAGAAAACTATGGAATTTGGGAAAAGGGCCCGTGGGGGTGAATTGTAATCCCAAGTGCTGCTGCTCTCATGCTGTCAGAGGTAAAAAGCAGAGTCCATTGTCAAGTCAGCAATGGACATGACCATTGATATGAAAACTGGAAGTAAGGGGGCAGTTTATAGGAGGTGTGGGGAGGCAGAGGATGAATTGTCTGGGAGAAGGAAGATAGTCAAATGGCTGAAGAGGGCAGAAGATCAGTTTATGATTTGAAACGGGGGAAGCAAAGGACAATTCGAGTAATGTTGGCTGGGACAGCAAATTGGTAATATGGAGCTAGAGGCAAAAGATCAGCGGATCAGAGAAGCTATGGGAATAGAGGATGCATCTCTGGGGTTGCACAGGATCAGTTAGTAACTTGGAATCACAGGATGGATTGTATATTTGTGTGTGTGCCTGAAGACTGCACTAGAAGATGGATTGGAGGGGTAGGGAAGGCTGAGAATGAATTGATGAGCGAGATGAATTACTGAGGTCTGGGGTTGCAATTGATCACTTAAGTGATTGGGAATGGCTTGGGATCAGAGAATGAATTGTGTCTGTGTGAGTGCCTAGAGGTGTTCTGGTGGAAAATGGATTGTAAATTTGTGGAGGATTGAAAATGAACTGTTAGGGTAGGTTCAAGGAGGTAGAAGAAAAGTCAGAGAGTGGACTGGAGATCTGACAACATATAAAATAAGTTCATAGGAAGCTGAGAGATTGGGAGCATTAAACTGGATGAAAGTGGGGTAGAATATTGATTGACTAAGGACAAAGTATGGAAAAAGAATAAGAGTCGAACAACAGAGAAAAAGGTCCTTTGGGATTAAGTGGAGTATATGGTAGGACTGAGAAAGTGGCAGAAGTGGATGACAGAGATTAAATTATCCCATACTCAGCATTCTACCAGGGGGGAGGCGGCAAGACACTACACTGCTAAAAATAGCAGTATGGACATTGAGGTACTGCTTGGGCAAATAGAGAGGAATGTAGTCTATATTCTCTGGGGGTTCAGATATGTGATGAAATCTTTTCATTATCTGAAATTTTTAAAACAAAAATACTCAAACAAACAATTCCCTCAATATTTCTGTTTTTTTTCTTCCAAAGTGTGCATTCTTCCCCCCACCACCCACTTTCTGATTGTTTCCTACCTTTTGGCAGTTAGAATACAGTTACAAATTGTGGGGTAATGTATTTTCTCTCACTTTGGCCATACAGGTTTTCTGTTTGTTTGTTTGTTTGTTTTGAAACTTTCTGCTCTTTTTCTAGTGGAAAAAGTTGTTTAAGGAAACTTTACTAGTCCCCAAAACCACAATTCCAGAATCACACACACACACACACACACACAAAGCTTTATTAGTTTTTAAAATATATAAATATATCCTGGTTAAGAAAGGAAGGAAAAACAACTATATAGATATATATCAAATGTAAAAGGGGAAGGTGATAGCAATGATATAAAGTAGCAGTCAGGAAATTCAAATAACTGAAGCTAGTTTTCAATGCAATATGTATGGACAGTAGAGTTAAGTATAATAAGAAGATTTTTAACATACCTGGAATAGAAGGATTTCTAATAATGATATAGGACCATTACTAGATCACAATGGAAGAATTGTTAATTACGATGCAGAAAAAGCAGAAGTGTTCAATGAATATTTTGTTTCTGCACTTGGAAAGAAGGTGGGTGATATATTCTCATCTTATAAGGAAAATTAAATGTGTTCTATGCCAACAGTATTTAGGGAGGATATTAAATAGTTACTGCTAAAGGTAAACATTTTCAACTCTCCAGACCAGATAATGTTCACTCAGGAGTTTTCAAAGAATTGGCCGAGGAGCTCCTGAGCTATTTGTGTTAATATTCTACCAATCTTGGGATACTGAGGAAGTTCCAGAACACAGGAGAAAACCTAATGCTCTTCCTATGTTTAAAAAGAGCAAATGAGATGACCCAGGGTACTATAGGTTGGGTAGTCTGACATCAGCCACGGCAAAGTCAGATATTGGATGCAATAAGTAAATAATTAAAGGATAGTTAATGCCATCCATCATGGTTTTATGGGAAATAGATCTTGTCAAGAAAATTGGACTTTTTAAAAAGAGATTACAAGTTTGGTTGATTAAGATAAATGTGTTGACATAATATACTTAAATGTAAGGATTTGACTTAATCCCAAACATTATTCTGATTTAAAAAAATAGCACTAAGTAAAACCAATCCAGAACATCAGGAATCATTGTCCAGGGAGGTGTTCCGAGTGGGCTCTCACAGTGATCTGTTCTCAGCCAAATGCTTCTCAATATCTTTATCAATGACCTAGAAAAAATGCTGATACAATTCACAGGTGATACAAAAATTGATGGAGTGATAAATAATGATAAGGACAGGTCTAGAAGATTGCAAGATAAGATGGGCTCACTTGAACAATATACATTTGAATACAGTTAAATGCAAGGTCATACATTTGGAAACCAAGAATGTAGATCACAGCTACAGGATGTGGGACTTCATTTTGGAAAGCACTATCTCAGAAACACACATAGAGGTCATGTTAAAATGAAATGAACGTGAGTTTGAAGTGTGACTAAGAAAGTGAACGTGACTAAGAAAGTGAATGTGATCCTTAGCTCTATTATATGTAAAATATTAAGTAGAAGTAGTAATGTGTTGTACCACTGTATCTGAGACTAGTAGTGAGGCTATTAATGGAATATGGTGTATATTTCTGGGGTCCATACTTCAACAAGATGTTTAAAAAAACAGAACAAGATTCAGAAAAGTGCTGGAAGAATGATTTCAGGAGTTGAAACTATGTCTGAAAGTGATGCTCAATCTTTTTATCTTAACAAAAGCATCTAAAGAAGTGACCTGATCATGGTCTGTATGTATCGAATTTGCATGTGGGTGTCAATCCAGTAAAACTGCTCAGAGGCTGCCTACATGTAGGCAAAACAGCCATAGTAGCAGGAGGTGGCTAGAGCACTTACCCAGGATTTGGGCAATCACTAGTTCAATCCCCACCCCCAGCCTGAAAGTAGAGAAGGGACTTGAACATGAATCTGCCACCTTTCAGATGAGTGCCCTAACCACTGGGCTACAGGTTATAAGGGAGTAAACCAGTCTGGATACTTAGGACTTGTCTTCAATACGGTGTTAAACAAGAGACGGAAGCAATGTCAGCAGTAGAGCATCTCCTGTCAACATAGCGTACTGTGGACACAGCTACAAGTTGATCTAAGGTACATCTACTTAAGTTACATTATTTACATTACTTAAGTAGTGTACCTTACATTGACTTACAGTGTAAACCTGGCCTTAGGAAGGAGATAAGAACCTTAGCACTTTAGGGTACACCTACAGTGCACACTGAGTCTGACTCAGGTTTGAGCTTAAGCCCCCTTCTGTTCACACACAAATCAGTCTGACTCAGAACCTGAGTCATAGGACCTTGCCTGTGAGGTGGGTCAGAGCTCGAGTCCTGCTGTGGCTCGTGTCCAACCCCTGTTATTTTGCAATTACACCTATTTGGGTGTAGGTCAAGTAACAAACCCAAGTTAGAAGCTCTGCATAGTGCAATATGGATGCATTAGCAGAGCTGTGAGACCTGGCTCCAGCAACTGCAAACCCAGACTTACATTACCATGTGGATGCTCAAGCATAACAAATCCACAAGCCCAGGTCCCTCAGATCTGAGTTTGTACTGCAGCATAGACAAACCCTTAGACGAAGGCAGCAGTGCACAGGCTCAAAGGCAGGAATATAGGATCCTAGGGAACATATATTGTAAAAACTCAGGTGCCAAGAGAATTTGGCCACCTATAGGACTATGCAACAAATGAGTAGGAGTTTTGAGGATTGGAATGTTGCCTAAAAATGGGACTTAGGCACCAAAGTCTGGTGTTAGGCACCTAAGTACCTTTGTAAATCGCACCCACTGTTATTAGGAAATGCTGCCAAACCTACGTCTATGAAAAGAACTTTCAACCATATAAATGACATTTGCCAAAGAAACCCCTTTCTACCCCAAAAACCCCAAGCAGCCAAAAATAAAAAAAACCTAAAACAAATAACCTAACATAATTAATTAAATCTAAAAAGATTTTTTAAAAAGTCCTTTAACCTATATAGATTTTTTATCACAGAAAGGGAAAACTACCAAAGCCCCAATAAAGTCCACTAATGAGTTTGCTGTTGCTATTGATTTTATATGCAAGATATTCAGATATCTGTCTGGCAGTAAAAATCCCTTCAACACATATCTAGGACTACAGTTCTGTTTACATTATAGGCTCAACAGAAGCAACATTATAATTAAGATTCAAAAGCTCCATTGTGTTTAACACCTCATTTTTAGCAATACAGACACATGTTTTTTTTAAAAAAACATGTAAAGTTAGAGTTGTATATAGTGTAGTTGTAGCCATGTTGGTCCCAGGATGTTAGAGAGAAGGTGGGTGGAGTAATACCTTTTCCAGACCTGAAGAAGAGCTTTGTGTCGCTCGAAAACTTGTCTCTCTCACCAACAGAAGTTGGTCCAATAAAAGATATTACCTCATCCACCTTGTATCTCTAACGTCAGGTTTGGCAGAATTTGATTTCTATTTTTTTATATAATATCATTAAATAGTGCTGATTTTTACTTTTAAGCAATTTTTATTTTTATCAATTTAAATTTTCACAGTTGTGGAAAATTATGGGAGGCGGTCACACAATAGTGGGGTCAGCAATAACATTTTAATGACAGACTTTGAGATTCAAAAAGTTAAAGCTTTATATCCATTAAAACACAAAATGTCAACATCATATGCTAAAATATGCCAAGTAAATATCCTTAAATCAAACTCCAATGAGTTCTGAAGCAACATTTTTTTTATTTATGTTGCCTATCTGTAAATCTGTATTATTACTGAAGGAAATATTTTTCTTGGGTTTGTGTGTGTCCAGTGAAATTGATGTTTATGGACATTTGTTGATAAAAATCAAATCCTTTGAAGCCTAAGTATAGTATTTGGTTTTTTGAATTTACTGGGACCTCTCCAGGTCTTCAAAAATTAAAGTCAGTTACCTGAAGTAGCCATTCAAATTATCTAGGTTTCAGAGGGGTAGCCGTGTTAGTCTGTATCAGCAAAAACAATGAGGAGTCCTTGTGGCACCTTAGAGACTAACACATTTATTTGGGCATAAGTTTTCATGGGCTAAAACCCACTTCATCAGATGCATGGAGTGGAAAATACAGAGCCAGGTATAAATACACAGCACATGAAAAGATGGGAATTGGTAAGGCAACTCCCTCTTTTCATGTCTGTGTATTTATGCCTGCCTCTGTATTTTCCACTCCATGCATCAAATTATCTAGTTATTCTCTTAACTGAATGTTTTTACAGGATCTTCATTAGTTTCTAACTTCCTAAATGTAATATCTTTGGTGCAGATCATTTGTTCCTAGGGAGAGACCCATCAGAGTTGAACTTAGAGCAGGAATATAAGTCTGATATATTACTAAAAGCCCTCTTGCATTCACTCTTTTTGGGAGTAGTGGAGAGGGGAAAGGACACTTTTCCCTTATCCTTTCTCTTTAAGGCTGAGCAGATACTGCAAAGGATTTTATCCGGGGTAACAGAACCAGTGGTGACCTCTTTGACACAAGTTGCAAAAAGGCAAAAACAATATTCTAGTCTCAGACACAGAAAAAGAAAACTGTCAGCCACACCTAAGTCCCTTTTTGGAACCAGGCCTAAGACAATAATAAATAACAAACTTTTGCATTCAATATTCCCTCTGTAGACCTAGGCTTGCTCATTGACTTTAATGGGACCAGGTGTGGGAGTTAGGTGAACAGGATTTGGTTCACAATATTTAATTCTAAATGTTAAGGTCTTTTAGGATTGTTCAATGATAGCCAGTGCAATGATGATTGTGTCTCATTTCCATGTATTTCCCCATCTGTCTGCCTCTGTCTCTTGTCTCATATTTAGGTTGTAAACTCTTTGGGGCAGGGACTGGCTTTTTGTTCCATGCTTGTACAGCGCCTAGCATGATGGGGTCCTGGTCCATACCATAGGCTCCTAGGCACTATGAGAATACAAATAAATAATAAAAAAATTAATAAGGATCCTGCAAAGTGCTGTGATACTGCAAAGTATTTCAGTGCATGCTTAAATTGAAGTAGGTAAACTGATCTCATTGGGAGTACTCATGTGCTTTAGGTTAATCTCATACTTAAATGTTTTGCTGGAGCAGAGGGCTTCACATCTTGTAGGAACCAGTGCTAGGAAAACTAGAAATTCATCACGTAAAAGGCAGAGAATAGATCACGTGCCATAAAAAACACAAGACAAAATATAGCTTTGTTTATGTGGGGGTGGGGGCGAGGGCAGGTAGTCAGAACCTGTGATAAACAAACCAATTACCTGCATTCTTAAAGGGTTTTAGGAAGTAACTAACACAATCTATTTAAAAGTGCACCATAACATTGAACAAGTTCTGACCCTGAATCTATTTAAATTATTTTACATTTTTAAAATTACTTACTATATTTTAATCTTTTTTTTTCAGGTCGTCCATGGAGGAGAAATATAAATTGGACAAAACTGAAGGAGAACTGCATATGTTCTGTGTATCCTGTTAAAAGAGGACCTGGTTTTATTATTTTATTTTTGATCTTTGGACTTTTTTTTCTTTCAGGTTAGCTTCCTTACTGCTTATTTCATCATAATTGGTGGAAGTCAATTTAAAAACTGAATGTTACAATGTAGTTTCTTGTAATCTCCTCCACATACATAGCATAGCACTTTAGTGCACTGTGAACATGTAAAACTTCAGAAAAGTCCTATCAAGTGAAAAATACATAAGGAAAATAAGTGACACCAAATTAGGCAGCTAGACAGCACCATTGATGATAACTCCAGCTGCAGAAACTAAATGGCTGAATATGGTCAAACACACTAATTAGTGACCAGCTCCCAATAAAGCAAAACAATTACACAAAGTAATGTTAGGATGGAGTCAGACTCTGGCAAGGAAACAACGTGACTGAATCTGCAGCAAAGGAGAGAATCTCTAGGCCTTGTGTGACAGCAGACACAGATGGTAAATAATAATGTGTCTCCACACTATCAACTGCAATCCATGGGATGCAGCCTGTGGGAAGGGCAATGACCTCCCAGGTGCATAACCTCACAGAATGCTCAGGTGAATGGGTGAGCCCAGATACTGCAACATCCCTTTAAGGGGTGACACATAGTCTTTCTTTCAACTACACCCACCTCCGTGTGGGTGAAACCAGAGCTTTGCTCACTCCCTGTCTCTCTCCAACTCTCTTGGCACCATTCAGTCCTGGGTAGTAGATAGAAAAGTGCAAGGACTATGACCTGAACACGGGGATATTAATCCTTCTAGGCCTTTTACCAGGCCATGCAAGAGAGAAGTTTCTTAGCCCTCTTTCCCCTCTGTGTATGACAGCAAGGCAGAGTCTAGCACTAAATGTGGCTCCATTCTAATGACCTTAATATTACAGAAATACAGTGTGATTAACTTGTGAACATGCAAAAGTACTAAAATGTAGATAATATATCTGCTGCTTATATTTTTAAGCTCGGGCTGCACCAGCTGAGATCAGAGATTACTCTGGTAAGTAATGTGAAAAATTCCATTTGGGCTACATGTGTCTTAGCCATACCTTATAACAGATTCATTTAGTTTGGAGAATAAAATCTGAACTAGGGTGAATTTCACCCACAGAGAACAGTGTTACTATAAACATGATAATTACTGGTAAATGAAATTGTAATCTGTGAAGAATATTATGGTTTGTGGGACAAATGTCAGAAGCTGAAAGGTCAGAACAAAGATAGTAAATCAGGCCTGCACAACATGCGGCCCGGGGGCCGCATGCGGCCCATGTGGGCTCACTGTGCGGCCCGCGGGGGTTGAGTAGATGGGCTTACTGTGCGGCCCGCGGGGGGGTGAGTAGACAAGTGGTGGGTGAGAGAGGGGGGCTGAGTAGGCGAGTGGGCGGGCAGTGGCGGGGAATGAGGAGGCGAGTGGGCGGGGGAGGGAGGCTGACGCGGCGAGTGGGCAGGCAAGTGAGCCGGAGGGGTGGGGGGCTGAGGAGGCGAGCGAGTGAGCAGGCAGTGGCGCGGGGGGTGAGGAGGCGAGCCAGGGGAGGGGGCTGAGGAGGCGAGTGGTGAGGCTGACCTGTTCTACTGATCTGGTGTGGCTCCCATCCCCTCTCCCAGGGCCGGCTCCAGGCACCAGCAAAACAAGCAGGTGCTTGGGGCAGCACGTTTCTAGGGGCGGCATTCTGGCGCCGGCCATCATGGGTGCTGACTCCGGGGCATAGGGAAAAAGTGCCCCCGCCGCCCCAGCTCGCCTCTGCTCCGCCTCCGCCTGCTCCCCTGAGTGCGCCGCTGCCGCTCCACTTCTCCCCCCTCCCTCCCAGGCTTGCCGCGCACAAAACAGTTGTTTTGCGCAGCAAGGCTGGGAGGGAGGAGAAGCCAAGCGGTGGGCGCTCGGGGGAGGCGGTGGTGGTGGAGCGGAGGTGAGCTGGAGTGGGGAGCGGTTCCTCTACCCCCCCATTATTTCCTGCGCCCCCCCCACCCTAGCTCACCTCTGCTCCGCCTGCTCCCCTGAACGTGCCGCTGCTTCGCTTCTCCGCCCTCCCTTGCCTGAGAGGGAGGGGGGAGAAGCAGAATGGCAGCACGCCTGGGGGAGCAGGCGGAGCGGAGGTGAGCTAGGGCGAGACGTCACGGGGGTCCGCAGGAAGCAATGGGGGGGGGGAGAAATGCGGCACGCTGGGGGAGGAGGTGGTGCTGGGGATTTGGGGAAGGGGTTCAGAAGGGGTGGAGCCGGGGGCAGAGGGGCACAAAAAAGAAAGGGGAGGCGGCCAAAAAATTTTTTTGCTTGGGGCGGCAAAAATCCTAGAGCCGGCCCTGCCCTCTCCAAGGATTGCAGCTGTCTGGAGGTGCCTGCAATCCACGCCTTCCTCAGCCGTGTTAGTCTGTATCCTCAAAAATAACAGGAGTACTTGTGGCACCTTAGAGACTAACAAATTTATTAGAGCATAAGCTTTCGTGGGCTACAACCCACTTCTTCGGATGCATACAGGTACTTTAAATATACTGTAGTTGTTTTTTTCCCCACACCACAGTTACTTTGTAGTTTTATTTTGAAATATACACACCTACAACAAAAAGTATCAAAAAGTGTAATTTTGGAGTAAATATATTGTAAATGCAACATAATTGATGTATCTGCATTCTAACAAACCAAATCATCCTCCAGTCTAATCAACAGCATATGCATAGCCGGAGACTTTCAAAGACACAAAAGGGAGTTCAGTACCCAACTTTCATTGACTTTCAGTGGGAGTTGGGAGCCTAAACCCTTTAGTGCTTTTGAAAATCTCCGCCAAAATGAACAAGATAGTTAATCGGAGAACTAGTGGTGGGAGGCAGAGGTCTGAGACCAAAAGCATAGTTATGCTCCTGCACCGAAGATAAGAGGACATTCCTAACATGCACACACCCAGCATAGCATTGTCCTCCTCCTGTGTTTTCACCAAGGTGGCAGGGATTAAAAGGAAGACGGGGGATGGGGGAAGAACATAATGACCAATAAATGGTACAAATTCTTTTGTCCAGTCACAAGAGGTAAGTGAAGAGGATTCACACATTCAGTGCTTCTTATTCTCTGAAAATAGAAAGCCCTATCCAGCCCTATCCTCATTTCTAAAATGGGAGGAGGTGTGATGAGAACCACTGATTAGAAATAGACAGGAAAAAAAGAAATATCTATCCACTAAAAAATGGAGGGTTGGTGAGAGGTGGGAAGAAGGGGAAAGTCTGGCACTGCAGGGAAATAAGATGTTACCCCACTGCATGACTCCAGTTCATGGAAGTGGCAGTTGCAAGTGTTTCCTCACCTGACATATCTTCAGTATGGAGGCCTGCAGAGGTTCCGATGATGGACCCTATGCAACATGCAGCTACCATGTGATGCAGCATCACCCTGAGCAGTGCAGCTGCTTGGGAGAGAGAGAGTCCGTCCTCTACCAGAGCAAAGACAATGGCAGGCTCTGGAATGGGTTGGATTGTACAGCACTTAGCACAATGGGGTCCTGGTCTGTGACTAGGGCTCCTAGGTACTGTAGAAACACAAACAAATAATAATAAGGGAAATACTAATTATCAGAGACAGATCATCTGCCTAAGGAGAAGCAGAGGCAGGAGTGTGACCCACAGAGATCCCTTGTCTTTTGACTGGCAGCTATATATTCAGAACCACATGGTCTGTTCCTCTGGCCATAGCTGAGGGAGGGAGGAGAGAGAGATGCCCTCTATGGGCACAGGAAGGCTCTGGAGAGGGGAAAGAGTTTTCTCAAGGAGAGAGATTTCGTATTTCATGATGAGAGTCCCGTTAGCTGTCTCTCCCTCTCTTTTAACTTGGCTTTGCCACATCCCTGATCCTTTGTGGTTTTAATATCCTAGCAAAGGTATGTCTTCTTAAAGTGACCTAAAAAGGGGGCAGAGGGAAAGTTGGCTTTTCTGCCCTTTTTAGCTTCTATATAATGGTTGAAGTAGGCCTGCATTTTCATGTATTTCTTCTTATACTTTCATTTTTACATGACAAATTCCAGCCCTGTCTAAACTAAAAGATTCTATGGTAACTGAGGAAGTATTGTAATTATGACATCAAAAGAGCCAAGACTGTGAAAGTCAAGCAGTTGAGAAAGAAAGGGATTTTTATTCAGACAATTTATAATACATTGGTGATTGTTTATTATTGTTGCTACTTAACTTCAATGACTAACATTTTGGAGGAAAAAAACCTCTTTGTTAAAGAGCAAATACCCTAATTCCCTTGATTACAGCATGTGTAGTTAACCACATGCATCTTCTAAAACCCTCATCAAATCTTTCAGAAAACTAGAGAGATCAGAGTTGATATTCCTGTTAATCTGATATTCCTAAAATAAAAAGCAAGCAGGAATACTAGGAAACTAGGCTTGTTCTCTTTTCAGTTTTTTCATGATGGATAGAGTAGGAGTGAAATGGCTTGTTTTCTTCTTTTTCCTTCTTCTGCTTATACTTTTACATTAAAATATCTTCCAGCTATGGCAGGACATTCTTTGTTGTATGGAGAACTGGTGAAATAACTACATCACAAAAGCTAAGAAAGCAAACACTGAGTTGTTGAAGGGGAAAGATTTTTTTTATTTTGAATGTTCAAAAATTGTTTGTTTTTTTTAAACATCTTCTAGAAACTGGGGAGGGAAATCAAGGTTGATATTCCTGTTAATCTGATATTTCTAATCTGATCTAAAATCAACAGCAAGCAGGAATAGAATAGAATAGAATAGAATAGAATAGAATAGAATATACTTTCAGGCCCTGTTTATACAGCATGAAATGTGTATGTGAGGAGCATCTATCTATTTTGTTTTCTGAAGTCCTTTCAAGTTCACCATTAAGTTTTGTCATTTCTCACCTCTGTAACTCTACTGAAAGTAATTTATGAAGCTTTACACTTCTATAGAATCCTACTGGATTTTTATCCATTTAAAAAATGGTTGCCGTCAATTCCATCCCCCTCGTTTAGAAAAAGAACAGTTTTTTCCACCGAATACTTTTCATTAAAAAAAACAAAACAACAACAACAAAAAACAGGACCTGGCAAGTGAGTTTTAGCTATTTTGTGAGGTGGGGAAGAGCAGAAGGTGAAGAAGGGTGGGTGTATTGTGACTGCTCTCACAGAAGAAGTGGGTCCCATGGAGGGAGGGGAGCCTCTGCAGGGGAAGTGAGCAAGGAGGAGGGGTACAGAAGGTTCTCCAACTCATAGAACAGGAAGGGACCTCAGAAGGTCATCTAGTCCAACCCCCTGCTCAAAGCAGGACCATCCCCAGATCCCTAAATGGCCCCCTCAAGGATTGCACTCACAACCCAGGGTTTAGGAGGTCAATGCTCAAACCACTGAGCTATCCCTCCCTTACTGCCTGAAGGGTGGCATGTGGAGGCAGTTGGGGAGCCAGGATGAAGCCTAAGCAGGCACTTTGGCCTCTTGGAACCAACCGATGAACAAGTTAATGGCCAACATTGTGGCCCGTGCTGTGGGTTGGGTACACCAGAAGCCCCAGCCTCCAAGGATTTGGAGATGGGGACCTCAGCCACAGGCCAACCCAGCAGCAGGAGAAGAAGGAACAGCAGAAGCAGCAATCACCACCAATGAGCTCTGGCCCCTTCTCCAAAGAACAAGACCAGGTGCTGTTGCTGCTGTGTTTTCTGTGAGTGTGGACAACTGAGCAGCTGAGAAGCACAAGGAGGAGAAAAGGGCCTTTTGAGATCAACATGTGGTCCTGGAGGAGAGGGAGGTTACCCAACAGGAGAAGGGACTAACTTCTCATGAGCAGGCCTTCTTCTGCTGGGTGAAGGGAGTTAAGGCTGCCTCTTCCCCTCCTGAACTTGTTCTGTTTAAAATAATAATAAAAATATAAGTTGGCTTCTCAGGGTAGTATGCAAGGGGAGAGATTTGTCCAAAGCCATGTCTCCCTATCCGTGTTTTGTCCCTTGTTAGTTGGTGAGTCTGAGAACACTGCATTTACAGGAGCTCTCAAACAACACAACATGACTTTCCCCAGCCCTCGCCTCCTTGCTTGCTGTTGGGATGCCTTCTCCAAGCCCATGTGTGTTGCTCACCCTGTCTTTGGTAACTATATCCTCCACCTCATTGGCCATGGAACATGTGCCTTCCTACATTTCTGTTTTCTGAGGGGCACACAGCACCAAATGCAGCAAAGCCCCAGAATGAAGACCCTATGCATTGAACATGCATTACTAAGGCAGAACTGTAGCCAAAGCAGCATGACTGAGGTAGGCCTGGTCCTCCATTCTGCTTTATGGTCCTGACTTAGTCCAGACACAATCCAGGCTTGTATTACAACAGTTTACTACTGCTGGCATGGCAGCAGCCCTTGAAAGGGGAAACCCTCCTCCCGGTATGTCATAAATTCTGTGCGTCTGTGGTGTCCATCCTTATAAATGCTAGATATTGATTTTTAATTTTGATTGTAAACCCGTATTCTCTGTATAAAGTTGCACTCTACTGTGCTATAAATGATCAGTTGTAATATCACTCACCCATCAAAGTGACAGGAGAATCCATCATCATCAACTCTAATACATTAGTGAAAAGCTACGCACTTCATGTACGTTTTGACCACCTTCTTGTCCATTTTATCCCCCCCCAGATTCTGTTCCAAATCCTACAAATGTAGATCCCAATGCTACTGGTAAGTGAAACATTACTCTGAGAAAAATGGCATGGTTTGTGCTACAAATATCAGAACCTGAAGGGTCTGGAAGGCGATATAATTAATACATATCCTATTAGAATCCATGCATATTAATACACTGTAGTCATACAGCATAACAAGTACTGCAACGTTTGGCAACACGAAAAGTCTTTATTTTTCATACTGGTCTTATTTCTCATGGTTCATCCCCTCCCGTGACAGCTAGAATTGAATTTCCCATTTCAAAATCAGAAACTTCCGTTCTGGAATGGAAACAGAAACACAGAATATGGCATTTAAAAATTCTGATAGTGGGAGAGTTTGGAGAAGGGGAAAAGGAGAATATTGAGAACAGGAGAGGAGAGATAGTGTCTCTGGAAGGGACAGGGAGAAGATGGACTGATATTTGGAGAATGATGAAAAGGGGCGGCGGGAAGAAGAAGAAGGAAAAGGAGATGTTATTGCAGTGCATGACTCCGATTGATGGAGGTAGCAGGTGCAATTGTTTCCTTACTTGGCATCGTTTCCATATGGAGGTCTGCAGATGTTCTGATGATGGATTATATGCAACATGCAGCTAATAAATTACTTAGTAACACTCTGAGCACCATGACTAAGTAGGGGATATTGCACAAATACAGTGTGATTAACTTGTGAACATGCAAAATTACTAAAATGTACATAATATATCTGCTGATTATATTTTTAAGCTCGGGCTGCACCAGCTGAGATCAGAGATTACTCTGGTAAGTAATCTGAGAATTCCCGTTGAGCTACATATGTCTTAGCCGCACTTCATAACAGATTCATTTAGTTTGGAGAATAAAATCTGCACTACGCTGAATTTCACCCACAGAAAACACTGTTACAATAAACATGATAATTACTGGTAAATGAAATTTTAATCTGTGAAGAATATCATGGTTTGTGGGACAAATGTCAGAAGCTGGAAGGCCAGAACAAAGATAGTAAATAATATATTTCATTTTGGAATTCAGGTACTTTAAATACATACCTGACTCAGTGAAGTGAGAGCCTCTCTTCTGGAAACAGGATTTTAAGACTATAAGAAGTGATTTCCCAAATTCTAGCCTGTCTGGAAACACAGATTAAACAGCTGACTAATCACTTGTCTTCCATTGATCAAAAAGTTTCCCAGGACAAAGAAAAAAAGCTCCAAACTATACACAGCATGCAGTTTGCCAGCAGAGATGAATTGAAACAATGGAAAGATCTCCTAGAGAAGAAACTTTCAACTTTACAGCCCACTCTGGAAATCAGTCATTTGGAAAAGAAATTAGAACAGCTAGAGAAATCAGGTAAGAGAAGACAATTTCAAATATAAATACATACATATATTTATATATAATATAGTTTTTTACCCGGAGTAGCAGAGAGGGGACATATCAGGCTGTACTTGCATCAGTCATACACAAGCCCTCTTGGGTCTGGAAACACAGATTAAACACCTAACTAATCAGTTGTCCTCCATGGATCAAAAAGTGTCCCAGGAAATAGAAAAAAAGCTCCAAACTATACACAGCATGCAGTTTGCCAGCACAGATGAATTGAAACAATGGCAAAATCTCCTAAGGAAGAAACTTTCAACTTTACAGCCCACTCTGGAAATCAGTCATTTGGAAAAGAAATTAGAACAGCTAGAGAAATCAGGTAAGAGAAGACAATTTCAAATATAAATACATACATATATTTATATATAATATAGTTTTTTACCCGGAGTAGCAGAGAGGGGACATATCAGGCTGTACTTGCATCAGTCATACACAAGCCCTCTCTGACGATGAGAGGAATATCTTCCCGGACTCTTATTGGATTCAGTTTAATTAGGTGAGGAATAACAAAAGAGGCTTCTAGCCAGTTTTAAAAGTTTTTGAAGTATAAAAAGAACCTGAGTGTCCCTTCCTCCCTTTGTGTATCACTCAATGGCACAAAAACTATGTTAATGCAGAGGTACGCTTGCTTAGTGGTATGTCATTCCCTTGCAGTTCTCAGTTTACCTGATTGATCGATGAAGGCATGATTGTTTACAGCTGAAAGCACCGACAAGTTTTCAAGATAAGCAATATGTACATGCTTTTTTGTTAAGGGGGTGGCTTCCATGAATATCTGGAGTTCTATAGACATGGAGGTGCCAAGGATTAGTAGATTCTGCCTAATGCACAGAATTCCTGAATGGGGTTACTTATAGGCTAAAGACCAGTGTTCTGGACTTTAGATCCACTATACTCTTTGTTAATATCATAAAGATTTTAAAGAATAGTTCATTTATATAAATGAATTAAATATACAAAAGGAGAAGGACTACAAGTGTTAATATGTACTAACAGGTACTAACGCAAATATTCTCCTTTAAGTTGCTCTGCATATGATCATATGTGGGGAGTGCTGCCTTGTGCTGCTTTATGGTAGAACCTTCTCCAAGCAGTGCCTGCTGGAGCGCACGTGCACCCTCTCCAAACGCCCCCTTAGTGTCTCTCAATGGTCAATAGCCAGGTCCGCCTGCAGAGGAGGATAGAAGAAGAATCAGGAGACCTGGTTCATCTTGGGTTATGCCAACCAATGCCCTCACCGCTTATGATCCTGGATGCCACCTAGTGGAAAGTGTGGCAGCCATTGGCTTTTTGGGACCTACGAGATCCAACCACAACAGTATTTTAATTATCCGTCTTATAGATGGAAGGGCTAAGTTTCCTCTAATGTGGATCCAGCGGGCAATAAATCCTCTGATCCATCTCCTACTGATCCTGGCACTGCTGAGAAAGCAAGGTATTTGCATGTAGCCACTTTCAGCAGCTAAAGTTCCCTTGCATCACATCAAAGTTGCAATCTCCCTCTTCTCAGATCAGAGGCTGCTTTTCAGTGTTACAAAGTCTAATCTCTGCCCAAGTCAGTGGATTCTTTTTATGTGTTTTATCATAGAATCATAGAATAACAGGGTTGGAAGGACCTCAGGAGGTCATCTAGTCCAACCCCCTGCTCAAAGCAGGACCAGTCACCAACTAAATCATCACAGCCAGGGCTTTGTCAAGCCTGACCTTAAAAACCTCTAAGGAAAGAGATTCCACCACCTCCCTAGGTAACCCATTCCACTGCTTCACCACCCTCCTAGTGAAAAAGTTTTTCCTAATATCCAACCTAAACCTCCCCCACTGCACTTGAGACCATTACTTCTTGTTCTGTCATCTGCTACCACTGAGAACAGTCTAGATACATCCTCTTTGGAACACCCTTTCAGGTAGTTGAAAGCAGCTATCAAGTCCCCCCTCATTCTTCTCTTCTGCAGACTAAACAATCCCAGTTCCCTCAGTTTCTCCTCCTAAGTCATGTGATCCAGCCCCCTAATTATTTTTGCTGCCCTCTGCTGGACTCTTTCCAATTTGTCCACATCCTTCTTGTAGTGTGGGGCCCAAAACTGAACACAGTACTCCAGATGAGGCCTCACCAATGTCGAATAGAGGGGAATGATCACGTCCCTCGATCTGCTGGCAATGCCCCTACTTATACAGCCCAAAATGCCGTTAGCCTTCTTGGCAACAAGGGCACACTGTCAACTCATATCCAGCTTCTTGTCCACTGTAACCCCTAGGTCCTTTTCTGTGGAACTGTTGCTTAGCCATTCGGTCCTCAGTCTGTAGCAGTGCATGGGATTCTTCTGTCCTAAGTGCAGGACTCCGCACTTTTCCTTGTTGAACCTCATCAGGTTTCTATTGGCCCAATCCTCTAATTTGTCTAGGTCCCTCTGTATCCGATCCCTACCCTCCAGCGTATCTACCACTCCTCCCAGTTTAGTGTCATCTGCAAACTTGCTGAGGGTGCAGTCAGTCCACACCATCCTCCAGATCATTAATGAAGATATTGAACAAAACCGGCCCCAGGACCGACCCTTGGGGCACTCCGCTTGATACCGGCTGCCAGCTAGACATGCAGCCGTTGATCACTACCCATTGAGCCTCACGATCTAGCCAGCTTTCTATCCACCTTATAGTCCATTCATCCAGCCCATACTTCTTTAACTTGCTGGCAAGAATACTGTGGGAGACCGTATCAAAACCTTTGCTAAAATCAAAGAATAACACATCCACTGCTTTCCCCTCATCCACAGAGCCACTTATCTCGTCACAGAAGGCAATTAGGTTAGTCAGCCATGACTTGCCCTTGGTGAATCCATGCTGACTCTTCCTGATCACTTTCCTCTCCTCTAAGTGCTTCAGAATTGATTCCCTGTAGACCTGCTCCATGATTTTTCCAGGGACTGAGGTGAGGCTGACTGGCCTGTAGTTCCCCGGATCCTCTTTCTTCCCTTTTTTAAAGATGGGCACTACATTAGCCTTTTTCCAGTCATCCGTGTCCTCCCCCGATCGCCATGAGTTTTCAAAGATAATGGCCAATGGCTCTGCAATCACATCCGCCAACTCCTTTAGCACTCTCATATGCAGCACATCCGGCCCCATGGATTTGTGCTCATCCAGCTTTTCTAAATAGTCCTGAACCACTTCTTTCTCCACGGAGGGCTGGTCACCTCCTCCCCATGCTGTGCTCCCGAGTGCAGCAGTCTGGGAGCTGACCTTGTTCGACTCAGTCAGGATCGCATCCCATTGTTCATGAATCTGTTGAATGTCATTGATAAGACTTTCAATGTTATTCCTCTAAACATCAAGTGTAGCATTGTGTGCTTCAATTACCAGATTAGTTTGGTGGATCATTGTAAATAGCTTCATCCACAAGGATGACATCAGAATACATTCAAATTTGGACATGTGCTTCTGAATAAACTGAAGTTCAGTTCGAGCCTGTGCAGTGAGATTGAGAGATTCAAGCTCATTTAAAGACTAATTTGTGGAAGTCAATTTAAAATCTGTCAAAGATATTTATGTCTGTCTGTATCTGTATGAGTTTTTTCATGAAGTTGATGGATTTCCACTCCATATGGCTAAATGCAGTGCCTTGCATAAGGACAGGTTTCAAAGTAGCAGCCGTGTTAGTCTGTTTTGGAAAAGAAGATGATGTCTGTCTGTATCTGTGTGAGTTTTTTCATGAAGTTGATGGATTTCCACTCCATACGGCTAAATGCAGTGCTTGCATAATGACAGGTTTCAAAGTAGCAGCCCAGATCCTCCTTCTTCCCTTTTTTAAAGATTAGCCTTTTTCTAGTCATCCGGGACCTCGCCCGATCACCATGAGTTTTCAAAGATAATGGCCAATGGCTCTGCAATCACAACTGCCAACTCCTTTAGCGCCCTCGGATGCAGCGCATCCGGCCCCATGGATTTGTGCTCATCCAGCTTTTCTAAATAGTCCCGAACCACTTCTTTCTCCACAGAGGGCTGGTCACCTCCTCCCCATGCTGTGCTGCCCACAAAGTCTGGGAGCTGACCTTGTTCGTGAAGACAGAGGCAAAGAAAGCATTGAGTACATTAGCTTTTTCCATATCCTCTGTCACTAGGTTGCCTCCCTCATTCAGTAAGGGGCCCACACTTTCCTTGACTTTCTCTTTGTTGCTAACATACCTGAAGAAACACTTCTTGTTACTCTTAACATCTCTTGCTAGCTGCAACTCCAAGTGTGATTTGGCCTTCCTGATTTCACTCCTGCATGTCTGAGCAATATTTTTATACTCCTCCCTGGTCATTTGACCAATCTTCCACTTCTTGTAAGCTTCTTTTTTGTGTTTAAGATCAGCAAGGATTTCACTGTTAAGCCAAGCTGGTCGCCTGCCACATTTACTATTCTTTCTACACATTGGGATGGTTTGTTCCTGCAACCTCAATAATGATTCTTTAAAATACAGCCAGCTCTCCTGGACTCCTTTCCCCTTCATGTTATACTCCCAGGGGATCCTGGCCATCAGTTTCCTGAGGGAGTCAAAGTCTGCTTTTCTGAAGTCCCGGGTCCATATTCTGCTGCTCTCCTTTCTTCCTTGTGTCAGGATCCTGAACTCGACCATCTCATGGTCACTGCCTCCCAGGTTCCCATCCACTTTTGCGTCCCCTACTAATTCTTCCTGGTTTGTGAGCAGCAGGTCAAGAAGAGCTCTGCCCCTAGTTGGTTCCTCCAGCACTTCCACCAGGAAATTGTCCCCTACACTTTCCAAAAACTTCCGGGATTGTCTGTGCACCGCTGTATTGCTCTCCCAGCAGATATGCGGGTGATTGAAGTCTCCCATGAGAACCAGGGCCTGCGATCTAGCAACTTCTGTTAGTTGCTGGAAGAAAGCCTCGTCCACCTCATCCCTCTGGGCTGGTGGTCTATAGCAGACTCCCACCACGACATCACCCTTGTTGCTCACACTTCTAAACTTAATCCAGAGACTCTCAGGTTTTTCTGCAGTTTCATACCGGAGCTCTGAGCAGTCATACTGCTCTCATACATGTAATGCAACTCCCCCACCTTTTCTGCCCCGCCTGTCCTTCCTGAACAGTTTATAACCATCCATGACAGTACTGCAGTCATGTAAGTTATCCCACCAAGTCTCTGATATCTTAGGCGTGCGCACGGGGTGTGCCAGGTGTGCCTGTGCACATTCTAATGCAGGGCAGTCAGTGCTGTGGGAGGCGGGGCTGCGTGCTCCCGCGGGGCTGTATGTATGGCTCCGCGCTGAGCCAGACGCTGCTAGGAGCCTGAGGGGGGTTGGACAAGGGGCGGGGGAAGTCGGGGGACAGGGAGCAGGGTGGGTTGGGCCGGGGGGTGGGGTGCTCTCACCTTGGGGGCAGCTCCTCCATCCCCAGCGTCCCTGCGTGCAGGGAGAGTCTCGGCAGAAGCAACGCTGCCCGCTGCCTCCCTCCCAGCGCTGACCCAGTTCCCAGCCCATTGGCCAGGAACCCCGGCCAATGGAAGCTGTGGGGGGGTGGTGCTAGAGCTCCCTGACCGCTCCTCCCCAGCAGGGAGCTGCTCCAGCTCCTCTTGCTCATCCTGCCCCGCCTCCCGGGGCTGAGCCACCTGGGACCAGTGCGGGGTCCGCGTCATTCTCGGCCAGCATGGGGGGAGGGAGGGCTCGTCTGGGCCCCAGGCAAGGGAGTTATGAGGGGGGCAGGCCCCCTCTGATTCCCCCACCAACCCCAGCTGTGACCCTGGCTCAGCCCAGGCAAGGCAAATAGCCCCCACCCAGCAGGCCGGTGAGTGTGGCTGGGGGGCAGGCAGGTGGGGGCGCTGGGTCTCTGGGGATGGTTCTGGGCAGTGGGGATCTATGTGGGGTACTCCTGAGCCCCAGGGGGAATGAAAACAGCCCAGGTTCCCCTCCTGCAGCGTTCTTTGCTTCCCTGCAGAAAGTGAAGGAGAAACAGGGGTGTGTGATTGGGAATGTTCCTGGCATAGTTTGGGGGCATTACCCCCCAAATAGAGGTGAGGGGTGGGGGGCCACATGGGATGCAAGGTCACGCCACTGCCCCCCCCCATTTCTGTGAACACAGAGTTGCTGCAGCCCCGCTGAAAAAAGAAGGTGCTGCTCAGGTTCCTGGACTTTGCAGCTGGACATGACCTTCTGGGTCCTAGGGCTGGTTGAGCTCCCTTCTGTGTGCTAGGAGCCATCCTTCATTTTGTACAACAGTGAGTTGTGGGGCGGGGCAGGGCAGGGGAAAAGAGGCAGGGGGGAAAGATGGGGGTGGGATGGGGAGGAGATGGAGTGGTGGGGAAGGGGCATGGGATGGGAAAGAGAAGAGAATGGGGGACGTGGGGGCAGGGGGGAAGGAAGGTGGTGGGATGGGGAGGAGATGGAGCTGTGGGAAAGAGGCTTGGGATGGGGAAGAGATGAGGATAGGGGAAGCGGGGGCATGGGGAAAGAGGCAGTTTGGGAAGGAAGGGGGTGGGATGCGGAGGAGATGGAGTGGTGGGGAAGGGGAAGAGAAGAGGATAGGGGAAGCGGGGACAGGGGAAAGAGGCAGTTTGGGAAGGAAGGGGATGGGATGCGGGAAGAGAAGGGGATAGGGGAAGTGGGGGCCCAGTGTGCAGATCACCTTGGCAGCAGCTGGGGCTCCCCTGTTAAGCAGGCCCCTCAAACCCTCACTCTGACAAGCCCCACGTTTCCTGCATCTGTACCACCCTGATGAGCCCCCCCAGACACCCTCCCCACTGAGCCCCAACCACCTACACCCAGACCCCCACCCAAATGAACCCCACCTCCCCTGCACCCAGACCCCCCCGCTGAGTTCCAACCACTTTCACTTGGTCCCCCCGCAGACTCCCATTACCCCTGCACCTGGAATCTCCCTGTACATCCAGATCCCCCACTGAGTTGCCTGCACCCAGACTGCCCCACACAGAACCCTCTTACCCCCGCCCAGCCAATCACCGCCTCCCCAGCACTACACATGACCTTTGTTGACTTACATCAGTCATAGCGCTCTTCCACCACTGCGCTCCAGCTTGGTTGGTGCTCTCTGCGCCCACCCTGGAAGTGCCATCACGCCATTGGTCAAGGGGATGTCCAGGGGGTGGGATTTGGTGGGGACTCTGTTCTGAGCTGCGGTGTGGTAAGGGGACTGGGCCAGGTGGGTTGGATATAGGCCAGAGGGTCCTCAGGGGCAGTCAGGGGATGGGGAGCGGTTGGATAGGCATGGGAGTTCTGGGGGTCTGTCTGGGGGCAGGGGTGTGGTTAAGGGTCGGGGCAGTCAGGGGACAGGTAGGGGGTAGGGTCCTAGGAAGGCAGTTACAGTGGGGGGGGTCTCAGGAGGGGGCAGTCAGGGGACAAGGAGCAGGGGGGGTTGGGAGTTCTGAGGGGGGCAGTCGGGGGCGGGAAGTAGGAGGGAGTGGATGGGGGCGGGGCTAGGGCAGGGCGGGGGCAGGGCTAGGGTGGGGCTCCCTGGGTGCACACCCTAATGAAATGTGCTGCGCACGCCTATGTCTAATATTTCAATTGCGTCATAGTTCGTTGACTGTGCCAGGACTTCCAGTTCTCCTTGCTTGTTTCCCAGGCTTCTTGCATATGTGTATAGGCACTTAAGATAACTCGCCGATCATTCCGTTTTCTCAGTATGAGAGAAGAGTCCCCCCCCCGCTGCACTCTCCTGCTCGTGCTTCCTCCCGGTATCCCATTTCCCCACTTACCTCAGGGCTTTGGTCTCCTTCCCCCGGTGAACCTAGTTTAAAGCCCTTCTCACTAGGTTAGCCAGCCTGCTTGGAAAGATGCTCTTCCCTCTCTTCGTTAGGTGGAGCCCGTCTCTACCTAGCACTCCTCCTTCCTGGAACACCATCTCATGGTCAAAGAATCCAAAGCCTTCTCTCCGACACCACCTGCGTAGCCATTCGTTGACTTCCACGATTCAACGGTCTCTACCCCGGCCTTTTCCTTGCACAGGGAGGATGGATGAGAACACCATTTGCGCCTCAAACTCCTTTATCTTTCTTCCCAGAGCCACGTAGTCTGCAGTGATCCACTCAAGGTCATTCTTGGTAGTATCATTGGTGCCCACGTGGAGAAGCAGGAAGGGGTAGCGATCCGAGGGCTTGATGAGTTTCGGCAGTCTCTCCGTCACATCGTGAATCCTTGCTCCTGGCAAGCAGCAGACCTCTCGGTTTTCCCAGTGGTGGTGGCAGATAGTTGACTCAGTCCCCCTGAGGAGGGAGTCCCCGAACACCACCACCCTCCTCCTTATCTTGGGAGTGGTGGTCATGGAACCCCCATCCCTAGGACAGTGCATCTCATGCTGTCCAATCGATGGAGTGTCCTTCTGCTCCCTTCCCTCAGATGTATCATCTAGTCCACTCTCCACATTAGTACCTGTGGAGAGAACATGAAAACGGTTGCTCACCTGTATCTCCATTGCTGGTACATGGACACTCCTCTTTCTTCTTCTGGAGGTCACATGCTGCCAAATTTCTTCACCGTCCCTCTGTCCCCGCTGTGCAGCCTGCTCTGATTCTTCAGAACGTTGTGCCCGTAGAAGCATCTCCTGACACCTGTCCAGGAAATCTTCATTTTCTCTTATGCAACGCAGGGTCGATACTTGTTTCTCCAGACCTCGAACCTTCTCTTCCAATATGGAGACCAGCTTGCACTTTGTACAGACAAAGTCGCTTCTGTCCTGTGGAAGAAAGACAAACATGGCACAACCTGTGCAAGTTACAACAGCTGAACGCTCACCTTCCATATTACCTTCCTTCTAAGAGCTTCCTCAGATGTTGCAGTATCTACTCAGACAAGCCCGAAAGATGAAAGCCTCAGTGGGTGCTCCCCAGGCAAACTCCCAGGCAAACTCCCTCTGTTAGCCTCTGCTGTTCGCCTGAGTAGGGGAGAGAGGCCATCTCCGGCTGGAGGAGGAGCAGTGATAGGCATTGGACTTGGGTGGAGATGGCAAATACTAGCAGATCCCCCAAGAGAAGCAGAGGCAGGAGTGGGTGTGCCCAGCAGAGACCCCTCTCTTTGATAGGGAGCATGTATTTTCTGTCATGCAGCACCACAGCATCCATGCCTCAGCCCATAGTGTGTGATGATGCGGAGAGGGATGACCTCTAGGGAGACAGGGGGGCCTTGGAGGAAGAAGTGGGTGTCCTTAAGGATAGAAAGAAGGGTTTTTATTTTATTTTATTTTATGGTTCCTGTCCTCAGGCTGCTGAGCGCTGTCTCTCCACCTGTTCCCAATCTGACCTTGTCACATTTGGCATATGTTGTAGTTTTTGGATCGTTAACACAAAGTCCTTTTTTTAAGGTGAGCTGCAAAGGGACAAAGTAGGGCTCATTCCCTTTTTAGCTTTTTCATGATGAAGAAAGTAGGTTTGAAATGGCTTGTTTTTTTCTTTTCCTTTCTTCTGATTATTTTTTATATTAAAACTCTGTCCTGTCTAGGCTGGAAGACTCAATTGTGTGTGGCGAACCAGTGAAATAGCTACATCACAAAAGATAGGAAAGCACACACTGAGGGTGGGTCCATCCTGACTGCTCTGTCAGAGGAAGTGGGTCCCATGTAGGGAGGGGAGCATGTGCAGAGAGCAGCAGAGGAAGTGAGAAAGGAGGTGGGAGGATGGGGGCACAGAGGGTTCTCCCACTGCCTGTAAGGAAGGGGAAAGACACACTCAGGAGTAGGTTTGACATGTGGTGGCAACTGGGGAGTCGGGATGAAGTCTAAGCAGGTACTTTGGCCTTTGAACCAACTCATGCACATGTTAATGGCCAAGAATACAGCCTGCTCTGCAGTTGTGAGTTGTGGTTGGGTACACCAGCCACCCCAGCTTCCAAGGTTTTGGAGATGAGGACCTCAGCCTCAGGGTAACCCAGCAGCAGGAGAAGAAGGAACACCAAAGTAGAAATTGCCACCAATGAGCCCTGGCCCCTTCTCCAAAGAAGACCGGGTGCTGTTGGTGCTGAGTTTTCTGTGTGTGTGGACAGCTGAGGAGCTGAGAAGCACAAGGAGGAGAGAAGGGCCTTTTGAGATCAACATGTGGTCCTGGAGGAGAGGGAGCGGGAAGTTACCCAGCAGGAGAAGGACCTAACTTCTCATGAGCAGGCCTTCTTCTGCTGGAAGAAGGGAGTTAAGGCTTCCTGTCCCCCCGCCCCCTGAACCTCTTCTGTTTAAATTAATAATAAAAATATATGTTAAGATGGTGTCTTGGGTAAGTTTGCAGGACGAGGGATTTGTTCAGCCCTATGTTTCCCTACCCATGTTTTGTCTGTGATTTTTTTTGGGGGGGGGAGAGACTGAGAGCACTTCATTTATGGGAGTTTTCAAACAACAAACAACTTTACTTTCCCCAGCCCTCTCCCCTTTGGGCTGCTGTTGGGGTCTTTCTCCAAGCCCACACTGTGTTACTGGCCATATCTGTGGCTACTCCCTCCTCCACTTCATTGGACATGGTCCTTCCTCCATTTCTGTTTTCTGAGGGGCACACAGCACGAAATGTAAGCAAAGTCCCCAACGGAGTAAAGACCTATGTGTGGAACAGGCATTTCTAAGGCAGAGCTGTAGCCAAAGCAGAGGTAGGCCTGGACCCCACTTCTGCTTTTTGGTCATGACTTAGGCCACACACAGTCCAGGCTTGTATTACAACCGTGTGCTACTACTGCATGGCAGCAGCCCCAAAAAGGAGAGAATCGTCCTCTAAATATGTTGTCAATTCTGTGCATCTGTGGTGTCCATCCCTGTAAATGTTAGATATTAATATGAAATTTCTCTTGTAAACCTGTATTTATGTATAAAATTGTAACCTACAGGGATAGAAATCATCAGTTGTAATATCATTCCCCGTCAAAGCAATGGGAGAATCGATAATCATCATCAACTGTAATAGAGTAGTGATAAACTATTCACTTCATCTACATTTTGCCCACCTTTGTATCCTTTGTTTTCTAGATGCTGTTCGAAATCGTAGAAATACAAACTTCAATGCTCCTGGTAAGTGAGACTTCAATCTGTGAAAAATACCATGGTTTGTGAAACACATATCGGAATTTGGAGGGTCTGGATGGAGATATAATACATTTCCAATTAGAATCCATGTAAATTAATATAGTGTAGTCACACTGCAAAACAACCACTGAAATATTTGGCAAAACTGAAAGTTTTTCTCTTTCATACTGGTCTAGTTTCTCATTTTTCATCCCCTTTCCTCACAGCTAGAATTGAATTTTCCATTTCAAAATCTGCAATTACCACTTTTTCATGAAAGCAGAAACACAGAATAAGGGATTTTAAAATTCTGATCCTGGGAGAGTTTAGATTGGGGGAGAGGTGGAGTACTGAGGAGAGGAGAGGGGAGATAGCATCTCTGGAAGGGACAGGGACAAGATGGACTGGTATTTGTAGGATGATGAGCAGGGGAAGGAGAGAAGAAGGAGGAGGCAAAGGAGATGTTACTGCATTGCATGATTCTGATTCAAGGAAGTGGCAGGTGCAATTGTTTCCTTACCTGGCAACTTTTCCGTTTGGAGGTCTGCACAGGTTCTGATGATGGATTATATGCAACATGCAGCTACCACATGATATAGTAACACCCTGAGAACCATAGAATCATAGAATATCAGGGTTTCAAGGAACCTCAGGAGGTCATCTCATCCAACCCCTTGCTCAAAGCAGGACCAACCCCCAACTAAATCATCCCAGCCAGGGATTTGTCAAGCCTGACCTTAAAAACCTTTAAGGAAGGAGATTCCACCACCTCCCTAGGTGCTTCATCACCTATTTGTGACTACTCCTGTTGTGTATTTGGTTGTCGTGGTAATAGAATCTTGTTGTTGCTATGGCAACTGAGTTAGATTATTAGGGGACAGCCCAGCCAGTTTTGGCTGGTTCTTGTTTAGTTCAGTGTGTGGCAATAAGTGGCTGGTTGCAAGGTTTATAGCTCTCTGTGTCTCCAGTGATTTCTTCCTAAAACTGCTACACCCAAGGATATAACAACATGGCGACATGGTGGGATGTCTGTGCTGCCCCAGCAACAGAAGGAAGTAGATGTCAAGGTCCAGAAAAACCTTTTTGCTGCTGGAAGGGCATGAGAACTGGCTTGTTTGCACTGACTGTGGAAACTGAAATTTAAACCATGGCTGCACTTACAGGGCTACTGGAACCTTTTGAGGAGACTATAGTGCAATGGCACATATATACTGAGTGTTTTGAGCTTTTTGTTATTGCAAATGACATTACAGAAGAAAAGAAGGTGCCAATATTCTTAAGTTTTGTAGGGGCTAAGACCTACTCCCTGCTATGCAGTTTACTACACCGTGTTAAGCCAGAGACCAAATCTTACAGTGACACTGTGGACATCCTGTGGTCCCATTTTTCTCCAAAACCATTGGTAATTGCTGAAAGATATAGGTTCAACAAAAGAGCCCAGATAGTAGACGAAACAGTTGTACAATTTGTAGCAACTTTGAGAACGCTTGCAGAACACTGTGAATTTAAGGAGATACTAAATGACGCCCTACGTGCAGGTTAGTGTGTGGCCTGCACAGTGAAGCTATATGGAAGTGCCTATTGATAGAGGTTCAGCTTACTTTACAGAAGGCTGCTGACATTGCGGTCTCTATGGAACTGGCAACAAAGGAGGCGCAATCCAACGGTGTATCCCTTAGGGTGCATAAGGTGTCACAAGAACCTACCCACAAAACTCTGGGGAGTCAGGAATGTTACCAGAATGCTGGTGTAAGGACCTGGTGTGTCGACACTGTGGCAAAAAGGGACACATCAAGTGTGCCTGTAAACAAAAGAAAAAGAGGCCTGTGGTCTCGCCGACCAAAAAGGGAAATCTGCATACCCTAGAGCAGACCCAGGATGACCAAGGAGACATCTCATCACAAGAAGAGCCACTCCACGTTTTGTCTTTGGCAGTGGACTCACATGAATACTGGGTAACCCCGTTGTTGGACGGCAAACATATATGCATGGAACTGGACACTGGTGCAGCCGTCTTGCTGGTTTCTGAGACTGTATATAAAGAAAAGCTACAGCATCTTCCTCTGAAAGCAACAAAAAGAGTTCTGAAGACATATACGGGAGATGCTGTGCCCATATTGGGCACTACTGATGTTAAGGTGGAGCTCAATGGACAGGCTGCTAAATTGCCACTGTTTGTGGTGAGAGGTAATTATCCAGCCTTAATGGGTAGTTCATGGCTTAGGAAGATCCAGCTGAACTGGGCAGAAGTGCACTGAATGACTAAAGAAGAAACCAGTCTGCCTGCTATACTAAGGAAACATGCTGCTGTTTTTGGAGACGATCTGGGAAGTATGAAGGGAATCACTGTGACATTGAACATTAAACCTGACAGGTTTCAGAGTAGCAACCGTGTTAGTCTGTATCCGCAAAAAGAACAGGAGTACTTGTGGCACCTTAGAGACTAACAAATTTATTAGAGCATAAGCTTTCATGGGCTACAACCCACTTCTTCGGATGCATCCGAAGAAGTGGGTTTTAACCCACGAAAGCTTATGCTCTAATAAATTTGTTAGTCTCTAAGATGCCACAAGTACTCCTAAACCTGACAGTCAACCAAAATATCTGAAAGCCAGAACTGTGCCATATGCCATCAGGCCAAAAGTTGAAGTGGACCTGGAGTGCCTGGTCACAAATGGAGTCCTAATACCAGTTACCCATAGCCCATGGGCAACTCCTATTGTTCAAATAGTGAAGATAGATGGCTCCCTCTGGATTTGCGGTGATTTTAAAGTCACTGTCAACCCACTGTTGTGTGCAGAGCAATACCCGCTTCCCCGCATCGATGACCTCTTTGCAGGCCTGGCTGGGGGACAAAAGTTCAGTAAGATTGATCTGAGTCAAGTGTATTTACAGATGCACATCAATGAAAAGTCCCAAAACTATTGTGACACATAAGGGGCTTTATCGATACTGTCGCCTACCCTTCGGAATAACGTCTGCTCCCGCCCTGTTCCAGAGGGCTATGGACCAGATCTTGTTGGCTTGCCAGGAGTCCAGTGCTATCTGGATGACATCCTGGTCACTGGAAGGAATGAGGAGGATCACCTAAAGAATTTAGAGGCTACCCTACAAAAACTGGAAGAGTATGGCCTACGAGTCCACAAAGACAAGTGTGAATTCTTCCAGCCCTCTGTTGAATATTTGGGACACATCATTGATGCTACAGGTCTTCGTAAGACCCCTGCAAAAGTTAAGGCTATTGTGAAGGCTCCCCCTCCTTGAAATGTTAGCCAGCTTTGCTTATTTCTAGGACTATTGAACTATTATGGAAAGTTCATCTCACAGTTAGCCACACTGCTAAAACCACTTCACGAACTCCTTGGGCAGAACAAGGCCTGGAAGTGGACTGAGGCCTGTGATGTTGCATTTAACAAAGCTAAGGATGCATTGCTAAATTCTGAAGTTCTGACGCACTTTGATCCATCCTTACCCCTACAGTTGGCCTGTGATGCACCCCCTTATGGAGTGGGTGCAGTCGTGTCACACATTATGCCTTCGGGAGAAGAGAAGGCTATTGATTTTGCTTCACGCACTCTAAGCAAAGCAGAAATTAACTATGTCAAAATTGAATGTGAGGCATTGGGAATAGTTTTCGGAATTCGGAAGTTTCATCAGTACCTGTTCGGACAGAAGTTTACTCTTCTCACAGACCATCGACCACTGACTTCAATTTTTGGACCCCACACAGGCATTCCCCCATTATCTGCTAGTCGTATTCAACGTTGGGCGTTGTTGCTTTCCGCGCACACCTATGAAATCAAATATCAGAAATCCACTCTGCATGGCAATGCGGATGGTCTCTCAAGGCTGCCTTTGCCAGTCAAACATCAATATATTGCCCAGAAGGAAATCTTTTACTTTGAACAGGTAGAGAATACACCCATCCCCGCTACTCAGGTAAAGATGGCAACTTGAGTTGACACAGTATTGTCCCAAGTTATGGACCTGGTGATGCATGGAACGGACCTCTCCGGTCTCACCTGACCTTGTTACCTACATGTCCAGGAGGACGGAGTTATCAATCCAATCTGGTTGTTTGTTGTGGGGGAGATGTGTCATTATCCCATCACCATTGAGATCACAGATATTAGAACAGCTCCATTCCGGTCACTGTGGAATAGTGCGCATGAAGGAAATTGTGCGAAGCTATTTTTGGTGGCCTGTATTGGACAGTGCTATTGAAGAGAAGGCAAGAGCTTGTCTGTCATGTCAGGGTGTGAGGAATGCACCCCAGTGGGCACTCCTACACCCATGGGACTGGCCTGAAAACCCGTGGCAACATATTCACGTTGACTTCACTAGCCCACTTGAAGGAAGCATGTTCTTGGTGGTGGTAGATGCCCATTCTAAATGACCAGAAGTCTCTATAATGCAGTCCACTACTGCAGAGAGTACTATCCAAAAACTACAAGGACTCTTTAGTCGGTTCGGTCTGCCAGAACAACTTGTGAGTGACAATGGACCGCAAGTATCAGGGGGTAGCCGTGTTAGTCTGTATCTACAAAACCAACAAGGAGTCTGGTGGCACCTTAAAGACTAACAGATTTATTTGGGCATAAGCTTTCGTGAGTAAAAACCTCACTTCTTCGGATGCACCGCAGTTCGTCTCTCAGGAGTTTCAAAAGTTTATGAAGGCAAATGGGATACACCACATCACTTCAGCACCATATCATCCATACACCAATGGATTAGCTGAAAGATTTGTGCAGACAATGAAACAAGCTTTGAAATTGACAAGGGAACAATTATCCATTCAAAAGTGTTACTGGCCCTATCTGTGGCTACTCCCTCCTCCACTTCATTGGACATGGGCCTTCCTCCATTTCTGAGGGGCACTCAGCACCAAATGTAACCAAAGTCCCTAATGGAGTAAAGACCTGTGTGTAGAACATAATTTCTACAGCAGAGCTGTAGCCAAAGCAGAGGTAGGCCTGGACCCCACTTCTGCTTTTTGGGCCTGACTTAGGCCAGACACAGTCTAGGCTTGTATTACAACCGTGAGATACTAATGCATGGCAGCAGCCCCGAAAAGGAGAGAACCGTCCTCTAAATATGTTGTAAATACTGTGCATCTGTGGTGTCCATCCCTGTAAATGTTAGATAGTGATGTGAAATTTCTCTTGTAAACCTGTATTTTCTGTATAAAATTATAATCTACTGGGATAGAAATTATCAGTTGTAATAGTATCGGGGGTAGCCGTGTTAGTCTGTATCTACAAAAACAACAAGGAGTCAGGTGGCACCTTAAAGACTAACAGATTTATTTGGGCATAAGCTTTCGTGGGTAAAAACTTCACTTCTTCAGATGCATAGAGTGAAAGTTACAGATGCAGGCATTATATACTGACACATGGAGAGAAGGGAGTTACTTCAGAAGTGGAGAACCAGTGTTGACAGGGCCAATTCAATCAGGGTGGATGTAGTCCACTCCCAATAATAGATGAGGAGGTGTCAATTCCAGGAGAGGAAAAGCTGCTTCTGTAATAAGCCAGCGACTCCCAGTCCCTATTCAAACCCAGATTAATGGTGTTAAATTTGTAAATGAATTTTAGTTCTGCTGTTTCTCTTTGAAGTCTGTTTCTGAAGTTTTTTTGTTCAATAATAGTGACTTTTAAATCTGTAATAGAATGACCAGGGAGATTGAAGTGTTCACTTACTGGCTTTTGTATGTTACCATTCCTGATGTCTGATTTGTGTCCATTTATTCTTTTGCGGAGGGACTGTCCGGTTTGGCCAATGTACATGGCAGAGGGGCATTGCTGGCACATGATGGCATATATAACATTAGTAGATGTGCAGGTGAATGAGCCCTTGATGGTGTGGCTGATGTGGTTGGGTCCTCTGATGGTGTCGCCAGAGTAGATATGGGGACAGAGTAGGCAACGAGGTTTGCTACAGGGATTGGTTCCTGGGTTGGTGTTTCTGTGATGTGGTGTGTAGTTGCTGGTCAGTATTTGCTTCAGGTTGGGGGGTTGTCTGTAAGCGAGGACTGGCCTGCCTCCCAAGGTCTGTGAGAGTGAGGGATCATTTTCCAGGATAGGTTGTAGATCGTGGATAATGCGCTGGAGAGGTTTTAGCTGGGGGCTGTATGTGATGGCCAGTGGTGTTCTGTTATTGTCCTTGTTGGACCTGTCCTGTAGTAGGTGATTTCTGGGTACCCGTCTTGCTCTGTCAATCTGTTTCCTCACTTCCCCAGGTGGGTATTGTAGTTTTAAGAATGCTTGATAAAGATCTTGTAGGTGTTTGTCTCTGTCTGAGGGGTTGGAGCAAATTCGGTTGTATTTTAGGGCTTGGCTGTATACAATGGATCGCATGATGTGTCTTGGATGGAAGCTGGAGGCATGTAGGTACGTATAACGGTCAGTAGGTTTCCGGTATAGGGTGGTGTTTATGTGACCATCACTTATTTTCACTGTAGTGTCCAGGAAGTGGATCTCTTGTGTGGACTTGTCCAGGCTGAGGTTGATGGTGGGGTGGAAATAACAATAACAGAACACCACTGGAGCAAATACTCACCAGCAACTACACACCACACCACAGAAACACCAACCCAGGAACTAATCCCTGTAGCAAACCTCGTTGCCTACTCTGTCCCCATATCTACTCTGGCAACACCATCAGAGGACCCAACCACATCAGCCACACCATCAAGGGCTCATTCACCTGCACATCTACTAATGTTATATATGCCATCATGTGCCAGCAATGCCCCTCTGCCATGTACATTGGCCAAACCGGACAGTCCCTCCGCAAAAGAATAAATGGACACAAATCGGACATCAGGAATGGTAACATACAAAGCCAGTAAGTGAACACTTCAATCTCCCTGGTCATTCTATTACAGATTTAAAAGTCACTATTATTGAACAAAAAACTTCAGAAACAGACTTCAAAGAGAAACAGCAGAACTAAAATTCATTTGCAAATTTAACACCATTAATCTGGGCTTGAATAGGGACTGGGAGTGGCTGGCTCATTACAGAAGGAGCTTTCCTCTCCTGGAATTGACACCTCCTCATCTATTATTGGGAGTGGACTACATCCACCCTGATTGAATTGACCCTGTCAACACTGGTTCTCCACTTGCGAAGTAACTCCCTTCTCCTCATGTGTCAGTATATAATGCCTGCATCTGTAACTTTCACTCTATGCATCTGAAGAAGTGAAGTTTTTACCCACGAAAGCTTATGCCCAAATAAATCTGTTAGTCTTTAAGGTGCCACCTGACTCCTTGTTGTTTTTATCAGTTGTAATATCACTCACCCATCAAAGCAATGGGAGAATCCATCATCATCATCAACTTTAATACAGTAGTGATAAACTATGCACTTCATCTACATTTTGCCGACCTTCCTATCCTTTGTTTTCTAGATCCTGTTCCAAATCTTATAAATGCAAATTCCAGTGCTCCTGGTAAGTGAGACTTCAATCTGTGAAAAATACCATGGGTTGTGCAAATATATCAATATTTGGAGGGTCTGGATGACGATATAATACATTTCCTATTAGAATTCATTTAAATTAATACAGTGTAGTCACACTGCCAAACGATATTGCACTGCATACTGAAATATTTGGCAAAACTGAAAGTTTTTATTTTTCATACTGGTCTAGTTTCTCATTTTTCATCCCCTCTCCTCACAGCTAGAATTGAATTTTCTATTTCAAAATCTGCAATTATGACTTTTTCATGAAAGCAGAAACATAGAATAAGGGATTTTAAAATTCTGATCCTGGGAGAGTTTAGATTGGGGGAGAGGCGGAGTACTGAGGAGAGGAGAGGGGAGATGGCGTTTTTGGAAGGGACAGGGACAAGATGGACTGTTATTTGGAGGATGATAAAAAGGGGGAGGATGGAAGAAGAAGGAAGAAAAGGAGATCTTACTGTATTGCATGACTCTGACTCATGGAAGTGGCAGGTGCAATTGTTTCCTTACCTGGCACCTTTTCTGTATGGAGGTCTGCACAGGTTCTGACGATGGATTATATTCAACATGTAGGTACAACATGATATAGTAACACTCTGAGAACCAGGCCTGAGTAGGGGAAAGAAGCCATCCCCTGCTGGTGGAGGAGCAATGGTAGGTGCTGGACTGGGGTGGAGATGGCAAATACCAGCAGCTCCCCCAAGAGAAGCAGTGGCAGGAGTGGGTGAGCTCAGCAGAGACCCCTTCTCTTTGATAGGGAGCATGTATTGTCTGCCTGGGAAGAAGGGGGTGTCCTTAAGGATAGAAAGAAGGGTTTTTATTTTATTTTATTGTTCCTGTCCTCAGGCTGCTGAGAACTGTCTCTCCACCTGTTCCCAATCTGACCTTGTCACATGTGACATATGTTGTAGTTTTTGTATCATTAACAGGAAGTCCTTTTTCTAAGGTGAGCTACAAAGGGACAAAATAGGGGTTTTTCACTTTTTAGCTTTTTCATGATGGAGAAAGTGGGTTGGAAATGGCTTGTTTTTTTTTCTTTTCCTTTCGTCTACTTATTTTGTATATTAAAATTCTGCCCTGTCGAGGCTGGAAGACTCAGTTGTGTGTGGCGAACCAGTGAAATAGCTACATCACAAAAGATAAGAAAGCACAAACTGAGGGTGGGTCCATCCTGACTGCTCTGTCAGAGGAAGTGGGTCCCATGTAGGGAGGGGAGCATCTGCAGAGAGTGGCAGAGGAAATGAGAAAGGAGGTGCGAGAATGGGGGTTCTCCCACTGCCTGAAAGGAAGGGGAAAGACACACTCAGGAGTAGGTTTGTGATGTGGTGGCAATTGGGGAGTCGGGATGAAGTCTAAGCAGGTACTTTGGCCTTTGAACCAACTCATGCACATGTTAATGGCCAAAAATACAGCCTGCACTGCAGTTGTGAGTTGTGGTTGGGTACACCAGCCACCCCAGCTTCCAAGGTTTTGGAGATGAGGACCACAGCCTCAGGCCTACCCAAAAAAATAAATAAATAAATTAATGGAGATATCCTATCTCCTAGAACTGGAAGGGACCTTGAAAGGTCATCGAGTCCAGCCCCCTGCCTTCACTAGCAGGACCAAGTACTGATTTTGCCCCAGATCCCTAAGTGGCCCCCGCAAGGATTGAACTCACAACCCTGGGTTTAGCAGGCCAATGCTCAACCACTGAGCTATCCCCTCCCATCCACCCAGCAGCAGGAGAAGAAGGAACAGCAAAGTAGCAATTGCCACCAATGAGCCATGGCCTATTCTCCAAAGAACAAGACCGGGTGCTGTTGGTGTTGAGTTTTCTGTGTGTGTGGACAACTGAGGAGCTCAGAAGCACAAGGAGGAGAGAAGGGCCTTTTGAGATCAACATGTGGTCCTGGAGGAGAGGGAGCGGGAAGTTACCCAGCAGGAGAAGGACCTAATTTCTATGAGCAGGCCTTCTTCTGCTGGCAGAAGGGAGTTAAGGCTGCCCCTCCTCCATCCCCCTGAAACTTTTCTCTTAAAAATAATAATAAAATTATACGTTAAGATGGCTGTTTGGGGAAGTGCTCAGGAGGAGGGATTTCTTCAGCCCTGTGTTTCCCTACCATTGTTTTCTCTCTGGTTTCATTGGGGGAGACTGAGAGCACTTCATTTAAGGGAGTTTTCAAACAACAAACAACATTACTTTCCGCAGCCCTCTCCCCTTTGGGCTGCTGTTGGGGTCTTTCTCCAAGCCCACACTGTGTTACTGGCCATATCTGTGGCTACTCCCTCCTCCACTTCATTGGACATGGGCCTTCCTCCATTTCTGTTTTCTGAGGGGCACACAGCACGAAATGTAAGCAAAGTCCCCAGTGGAGTAAAGACCTATGTGTGGAACAGGCATTTCTAAGGCAGAGCTCTAGCCAATGCAGAGGTAGGCCTGGACCCCACTTCTGCTTTTTGGTCATGACTTGTGCCACACACAGTCCAGGCTAGTGTTACAACAGTGAGCTACTACTGCATGGCAGCAGCCCCGAAAAGGAGAGAACTGTCCTCTAAATACGTTGTAAATTCTGTGCATCTGTGGTGTCCATCCCTGTAAATGTTAGATATTGATGTGAAATTTCTCTTGTAAACCTGTATTGTCTGTATAAAATTGTAATCCACTGGGATAGAAATCATCAGTTGCAATAATACTCACCCGGGAGTTATCATCAGTTATAATACAGTAGTGATAAACTATGCACTTCATCTACATTTTGCCGACCTTCCTATCCTTTGTTTTCTAGATCCTGTTCCAAATCCTACAAATGCAAATTCCAGTGCTCCTGGTAAGTGAGACTTAAATCTGTGAAAAATACCATGGGTTGTGCAAACATATCAATATTTGGAGGGTCTGGATGACGATATAATACATTTCCTATTAGAATCCATTTAAATTAATACAGTGTAGTCACACTGCAAAATGATATTGCACTGCATACTGAAATATTTGGCAAAACTGAAAGTTTTTATTTTTCATACTGGTCTAGTTTCTCATTTTTCATCCCCTCTCCTCACAGCTAGAATTGAATTTTCCATTTCAAAATCTGCAATTATGACTTTTTCATGAAAGCAGAAACATAGAATAAGGGATTTTAAAATTCTGATCCTGGGAGAGTTTAGATTGGGGGAGAGGTGGAGTACTGAGGAGAGGAGAGGGGAGATAGCGTCTCTGGAAGGGACAGGGACAAGATGGACTGGTATTTGGAGGATGATGAAAAGGGGGAGGAGAGAAGAAGGAGGAGGCAAAGGAGATGTTACTGCATTGCATGATTCTGACTCATGGAAGTGGCAGGTGCAGTTGTTTCCTTACCTGGCACCTTTTCCGTTTGGAGGTCTGCACAGGTTCTGATGATGGATTATATGCAACATGCAGCTACCACATAATATAGTAACACCCTGAGCACCATGTTTAAATTCGGGAGAGAGTCCATCTCCGGCTGGAGGAGGAGCAGTGGTAGGCACTGGATTGGGGTGGAGATGGCATGTACCAGCAGCTCCCCCAAGAGAAGCAGTGGCAGGAGTGGGAGGAGTGGGTGTGCTCAGCAGAGACCCCTTCTCTTTGATAGGGAGCATGTATTTTCTGCCATGCAGCACCACAGCATCCATGCCTCAGCCCACAGAGTGTGATGATGTGGAGAGGGATGCCGTCACGGGTGACAGGTGGTCCCTGCTGGAAGTAGGGGGTGTCCTTAAGTATAGAGATGAGGGGTTTTATTTTATTTTATTTTATTTTATTTTATTCTTCCTGTCCCTAAGCTGCTGAGAACTGTCTCTCCAGCTGTTCCCAATCTGACCTTGTCACATGTGGTATACGTTGTCGTTTTTGAATCATTAATAGGAATTCATTTTTCTAAGGTGAGCTACCAGGGGACAAAGTAGGGCTTGTTCTCTTTTTACCTTTTCCATTATGGAGAAAGTACATTTGAAATGGCTTGTTTTTTTCTTTTCCTTTCTTCTGCTTATTTTTTATATTAAAACTCTTTCCTGTCTAGGCTGGAAGACTCAGTTGTGCGTGGCGAACTAGTGAAATAGCTATATCACAAAAAATGATAAAGCACACACTGAGTTGAGAGGGAAAGGGATTTTTTTAGATTTTTTATAACTGTGTTTTTTAACACCCGTTACTTAATTCATTAGCTAGCATATTTTAAAGGACACTTTTTAAGATGGTTCAATGATACAGTTATGCCACTTTGAAAGTATCAGCTGTTATTCTTATTCTAAAGCTTCTGGTCCTGTGAGCACTTTTAACTTTATTACCATGCGTAGTCCCATTGAAATCAAGTGAAGTTAAGCAGATCCTACAAACACTTCTGCATGTGCTTAACTTCAGCTGTTTTCAATAGGAATACTCATAGTAATAAAGTTAAACATGCTCGCAGGACCAGGGGCTTCAGAATGACAGCTGATATTTTCCTAGTAGCCTAATAGTATCTTTGGATGGACATAAGTTTCACTGATAAAAACTTTGCTGCTGTAAGGGCTGTCGTGTAGAAATAGCCTAAGCCAGATGGAATCGTTTCTTTTAAAAAATGTTTGTGCTGCTCTATAAGGTGATGTTAAAGCTTCCGGTCTGGTGTGAATCAGGGACTAAGCCTTGGTTTTCACTATGAATTATTTCCCTTTTCTCCAGAAAAGAAGAAAAGTTTCTCCATGTCGTTTTTCTATTTTGCATCAAACAAAATCACAGAAATAACTCTAATGTGAACTGTCTGAGCAATTTTTTTATATCTGAAATAGGAATATATTTCCAACAATATAGTACAGTAACTGGAATTTGTAATAATGCTTGGATGATACTTCTTCTACCACAGACTGGATGCAGACACTAAATTTTATAGTAGCTGGCCTTACTTTCATCACATCTGCCATCATCCTGTTTAACCAATGCAGACGGGAACGTCGTGGTAAGAATTTGTACTTTAAAAACTATTGAGTTATAGTATATTTTGAATGGATTTGGGATATGAGTGGAAATTTTGTCTTAAAATTGTTACAGTTGCTGAGTTCTCATATTGCAATAATGACAAATGGATTTGGCATATTAAACGCCAAAGACATTGTTTTAACCGTCCTTCTTCTTCAATTGGCCTCTGCATATTTTCACTTGTAGGATCAAGGCACCTGTGCCAGGAGATACCATAATGTTCTGGAGGGCAGCATCTCTTGGGTTTGCTCACCCTTCTCTCCCCTCCCCTCCCAGAGTACTTGGAGGGTGTAAAAAGGAAGCAGCCCCAACCAGCCTTCAGTTCCTTTCTACCATGGAAAGTGCAATGAGCTTGATTCAATCGCACACAGAATCCACAATACTTCTCTCATCGGCTTTATTTCTTTCAGCCCTTGGGAGGCAAATGTTATTTATAGTAGATCAATGGTCACTTGGTTTGATTTCCTATAGGAAAGGAAGAGAAAAGGAGATGCCTGTGACAGTGTACCCCATAAGGCTTTATGGGGGGGGGGGGGGTTTCTTATAAATGTATGTATGACATAACTGGAATATGTTTTGTGCTGCCTGTGCCATGTAACATATCTCCGTAAAGGTTATGGTCTACTATATCTATTCATCCTATTTGTAATATATATCATTTTCTACTTGAGGTTAAGAATATGGGCTGTATACTTGCTTGGTTTCTAAGTAAGCTTTGGGAGGCATTTGGTCAGATTCTTTAGGAAGGAATTCGCAAGGTTAAGTACCTGATCAGGAAGCACTTGGGGAACAATGCATCTTGGAATGCTCCAATCCACTTAAGAAGTCTTCCTGGAGACATACAAGATACCAAGTGGACAATGGCTTCGGCCTGTAAAGACTGAGTCATGCAGGGACATGTGACTTGCCCAGGTGACTCCAGAACTCCATCTTGGAGCTGGACTTTGCATAGAAGGGAGGAGGGGGGTCTCCACCCACAAGAGAGAGTCTATTTAAACCCGTGGGAGACCCCTCCATTTTGTCTTCAGCTGGCTAAAGAAGGAGCCTCTCCATCCCCCCAGGATACTTGAAGGAAACTGGAACAAAGGACAGTAACTACAGGGGGTGTGAGTGATTGCTGGACCCAGGATAAAAGGAGATTAGCCTGTAAAAGGGAGCATTCTGGAACTGGTGAGGATCTTATCTGTATTTAGTTTGATTAGACATAGATTTGTGCATTTTATTTTGTTTTTCTTGGAGACTTACTTTACTCTGTCTGTTACTACTTGGAACCACTTAATTCCTACTTTCTGTATTTAATAAAATCACTTTTTACTTAGTAATTTACTCAGAGTATGTATTAATACCTGGGGGAGCAAACAGCTGTACATATCTCTCTATCAGTGTTATAGAGGGTGAACAATTTATGAGTTTGCCCTGCATAAGCTTTATGCAGGGTAAAACGGATTTATCTGGTTTTAGACCCCACTGGGAGTTGGGCATCTGAGTGCTAAAGACAAGCACACTTTTGTGAGCTGTTTTCGGGTAAACTTGCAGCTGTGGGACAAGTGATTCAGACCCTGGGTCTGTGTTTTAGCAGACGGGAGAGTCTGGCTCAGCAAGACAGGGTGCTGGAGTCCTGAGCTGGCAGGGAAAACAGGAATAAAAGTAGTCTTGGCACATTGGGTGGCAGCTGCCAAGGGGGTTTCTGTGATCCAACCCGTCACAATGCCCATCCAGCATGGGCTTTTTCTGTACCCTCGGAAGTGGGAGGGATACCTCGCACACCCCGCAGTTCCAGTCAGTTTCAGTCTGATCATCTGTAAGTCCAGTATCCATTTAAGGATCCATTCACTCACCTTGGAAGTGAATGAAAGGCCTGTGTGACAGGGTGCTATCACAGGGATTGTGAGCTCTTGGCTGACAATCCCTGAGTTAACAAGGTAATTGGGGAGAATATAAAGGGAGGAAGCAGGAAGCCAGGGAGAAGCTCAGGAGGAGTTTGGAAGGAAGCTCAGAGAATGAGCCTGGGATGGGGAGTGAGGGCTGCAAGGAAGCCTATCTTTGTTGTAAGCCTGTGTTGTGTTGTAAGAGGGAAATAAATACACCCCTTGGTGTTAGATAAACAGTCTGGTGTGTGTTTGTGACCCTGAAACGATCTGAGCTGCCCAGGCAGCGAGGTGCACCGGGTAGTGACAGAGGTGCCCTGTGACAGCCTGTATCAAGTCTTTGAAAAATTACTAACTAACTAAGCTGGAGCTCTTGCACTCACACCTAAGGGTTGAGACATCCATTGCCTACACTTACTGGTGTGTGAAGTTTACTTCTGACCCACAATACAAATGAGGCTTGCCCAGGGTGAGTAATAGGCGTAGGAGGCACAGGGTAAAATGCTGTCTGGCTGTACTAACACCCTCAGGGACGTTGTAGTCAGCTCTGGGGTCCAGGGACAGAGCTCTATGATTTCCAGAACTGTTCCTGAGGCACTCTCCTCTATATGCCATGGTTGCCTCAAAACTACAAGCAACAAGCATAATGAGACAGTCTTGAAAGACAATCATTGTCATATATTGATCTGCCTCTCTATACATACCTCTGAGTGGAGTCCCAAAACGGCACCCTAGGCCAGCAAGTGTTCAGTTAAATGATTGGGTGTTATGGCCATTCTTCTGGAGTGTCTGAGTAGGTGTCTCTCTAAACTTGACCCTCAGTTGGCCACTTGAAGAATAAATACAGGTTATTACCCATAACTGTTGTTCTCCAAGATGAGCCTCTGCATATTCACACTCCCCTCCAACTTCCCCATTTCTTTGCAGTCTTAGGTTAGGAATTCTCTTATTAGGGGAAGGAAATGAAAGGTGTTTGGGCTACTTCCCCTTTGATACCCTCAGAACCTTCCAGGATGTGAAGAAAAGATGGGCGAGTAGCCCCCATGTACACTGCTTCCCAGAACATCCTGATGGCTCATACCTCAGGAACCTTGGTACTATGAGTCTGAATATGCAGATGCTCATTTCAAACATCTCCAGTTATAAGTAAATAACCCTCATTTCTAAAATGCCGTACTTTAATGCTCTTAATTTAAAAACTTGAGTGATGATAAAACAGTGGAATAGCTCTGTTTCCTACACTAAGTTGCTCAGTGCAGTGCTTGGGCTGCTGGAGGAATGCAAGACCAGTCCACTGGGTTCAGTATACTCCCCCACTGCACCAGTTCTACTCACAGGCTGGTGAGGTAGGAAGGGGGATGGCCCAGAGCTGGAAGTTGTGTCTTGTCCTTACATGAGCGGTGCGAAAGGGAGATGGCTTGTTGCACCCTCTATGACCACATAAGTATGAGGCACAACATGGCCTTTATTTTGTTTCATTGGAGTGGGTGGGAGGGTGGGAGGTGGGGCTGGAGATTAAAATAAGAGGGAGGAGGAGACATCTTGCCAGTAATTGTCAGTTTAACTTTTGGGAAAGTGGTCAAGATGCTGAGCAAAGAAGGATGTACATTCAATAAAGCCAAGTGGAAAGAAATAGACTTAGAAAGTAAAAATCAAATATACAACTACAAAATGGGAAATAACTGGCTAGACAGTATTATTGCTGAAAAGAATCTGGTGGTTATAGTGGATGACAAATTGAATATGAATCATCAGTGTGATACTGCTGCAAAAACTGCTAATATCATGCTGCAGTGTATTAAGAGGAGTGATGTGTGTAAGATATGGGATGTCACTGTGCCATTCTGTTTGGCAGTGGTGAGACTTCAGCTGATGCCACACTTTAGGAAAGATGTGGAGAAGTTGGAGAGAGTCCAGAGCAGAGCAACAAAAATGATCAAAGATTTAGAAAACCTGACCTATGAAGAAAGGTTAAAAAAGTTAGGCATATTTAGCCTTGAGAAAAGAAGACTTAGGGGGGAGCACATAGCAGTCTTCAAATATGAGAGCTGTTATAAAGAGGATGGTGACAATGTCCACTAAAGGAAGGAGAGGAAGTAATGGGCTTAATCTGCAGCAAGGGAGATTCAGGTTAGATAGTAGGAAACACTTTCTAATGATAAGGGTAGCTAAGCTCTGGACTAGGCTTCCAAGGGAGGTTGTTGAATCCCTATCATCAGAGGGTTTTCTGAACAAGCTGGAAAAACCCCATGTTGGGGATGGTCAATGTTTACTTGGTCCTGCCTCAGTGCAGGGGGCTGGACTTGATGACTTCCCAAGGTCCCTTCCAGCCCAACATTCCTATAATTCTATAAGGAGGAGACTGTAAAGAGGATTATAGAAGGGAATTGAAGGTAGAGAAGAGGTGGTGGGGACAGGTTGTATGAGAAGCATGTATGGAAGAAAAGAAAACTGTTTTGAAAGGAAGAAGGCTGAGATGAATTATGAGAAAATGGAGTTAGGGCTATGTGGAGACTTGCACTGTTTTAACGTTAGATGAGATTTTTAAATCCATTTAGTTTAATCAGTGCAAAAGGTCATGTTTTATTTTAACCAGGTTTATCTCTGGTTAGCTGGATTCAGAATAGGTTTAATCTAACTCAAAGTAAATCACTCATAACAAAATAAGAGTCTGTTATTGGTTTAACTATATCAGATTAAAATAATGCCTTAAATTAAACTGGCGCCACTTTCTCATGTAGACAAGCTTGTTTAATTGGTACAAAAGTCTGTATGGAAACTCATGTTTCAGGGTAAAATTGGCTTATTTCAGTTTATTTTACATCAGTTAGGAACAGGTTTAAATTAAACCACAGAAGCTGTTCTTCAACAGAAATAATATCGCTACCACTTGGTAGGGTTGCACTGATTTAACAGAATGGGTTTCACTGAACCAGTGTAAATTTGTGTGCAGACAAGACCTTAAGCAGAAGAAAGTTGTTACCCACACAATCTAGGGCACCCCACCTATATCCTACTGAGGTCTCAAGGCGTGACATGGTCAATTTAAATACCCCCACCCTTTCCCTTCTGAGGGCTCAGGGAGTAAGGCACTGTCATGGGACTGTTCACTATCTGGGGGAGGAGTGAGGGGTATTATAGCCCGACGTCTGTGTCCTAATGACTACCCTTAGCCCCAGGGAAGTATGGCCTAATGGCCAGAGTCAATAAGGCAGTCCTCCTCTTCAGGGCTGCAGAGCCTTGCATCCAGACTCAATAAAGCGGCCCTCCTCTTAGGGGCCTAGCAGCCGGAGTCATTATGTCTGCCCCCCTCTGCAGGGCTGTGTGGCCTACTGGCCGAGAGGGAAGTGGGCTGCCACCCAGGGATGGATGGGTTTAGGGTAGGGGAGCCCTGGACCTTCCTGCTCAACCAGGTCCCAACCCAGGGCCTTAATAGCAGCGAATGGATTAGTGACTAGCTCAGCGGAGATCCATTAGAAACACGCTGCCTTTATCCCAGTTCCACAGCTGGACCAATGTCCAGTTCCCCAGGGTTACTTCCTGTCCACAGGGCTCCTGGGCCTCTGGGGTAGGGTGACCAGACGTCCCGATATTATCGGGACAGTCCCAATTTTAGGGGACTTGTCCCGCGTCCCGACCTTACATTGGTCGGGACGTCTGGTCACCCTATATGAGGGGGACTGCGGCAAGCCGGCGCCGCCAGCGCCACTCACCTTTCCTCCCTGGGCCCTGGGGCAGCGCGCAGCTGAGCTCCCGGCGCGGCGGCGCCAGCCCACGGGGCCCGCCGCCAGGCCGGCAGGAGCCTGCAGAGCGCAGTCCTGCCCCTGCCCGGGGCACACAGAGAGGCAGCGAGGAGGTCTCGCTCCCCTGCGTGCTGCAGCGGGGCAGGGCTTATAGACTCCGGCAGCAGGCAGCGGTCGCCGGGCAGAGAGCTCCCCCCGCCTCCCTCCCCTCGACCTGACCCTAGGAAGGGGCCAGAGGGACTGGGAGGGACCTGCCTGCTGGATGCTTCCTGGGAGCCGCTCCAGGTAAGCACTGCTGGGCTCACCTGGCCCCCTGGCAGGTCCCCTCAGCCCCACTGCCCTCATCCCCCACCCTGACCCTGTTCCCTCTGCCTCCCCCACAGTCCCTCCCCTCCCCCCGATCATCTCACCCTGCTGGATGTGGAAATCTGTCCTGGATTCCAGGCTGTCCTTAGCCCCTGGGGCAAAAGATCAGCAGAGGTTTCCAAAGGGAAGTTTGCAGCCTTTGCTCAGACCCAAACATTTTCACTTAAAAAAAAAAAAATACCCAAACCCATCCTGACACCCATCTGCTCTGTCCAGATTTGCTGTTATCCCTGTTGAGGCCAAAGTGGTTTGAAAAATTAAAAATCCTTGACACCATTGTGTTGCTTCCCCCTGTGTTGCTCGTTAATCTGATGGACCTGCCGACAATGAATAAAGATGAATGCCCTGGGAGCAATGTGCCAGGCAGACAGTTTGTCAAGTAGGAAAGTGAATGCTGAAGCCCTCACAAAATGCAGAAGTTTTCTTAACCTGAGAACTGAAAAAGAGCCGGATACCTGCATGGGTTTGAAAGTGACAAGAGCCTAGCGACTGACCAGAGCAGTGCCAGGTTTGACGTGATGAGGAGGGTCTGTGTCATGAAGTCTGCATTTCCACTGAGGACTCTTCCATCGCCAGGGTAGTGCTGGTGCAGGTCTGCCGCCCGGCACAGCAATGCTGAGAGGTGCCAGTGTAGACCCGACCCACTGCCCTCAGCCCCACCCTGACCCTGTTACCTCAGCCTCCCCCGCAGTCCCCCCTGTACCTCCCACCCCAAACCCACTGCCCTCAGTCCCTGCCCCCATTCCAACAGCCTCCCCCACAGTCCCCCTGCTCCCCCCAACCCACTGCCCTCAGCCTTGCCCTACCCCAAATCTCTTCTTCAGCCTCTCCCGTCATCCCACCCCCATCACTCCTCCTGCTGTCCCACCCCCTCAACTTCCCCCCATTCCAGTCCTGCTCCCATCTGTCTCATCCCCTCCAGACCCTGTCCCTCTCCCCAACCCCCCACCCCTCCCCAGCCCAGCCCCATTGTCTCCCCCGCCCCGCCCCACTCTACACAGCTCTCTCTACTCTGTCCCATTCATGCTCCCCTCAGCCCCTACCCTACTCCCCCCATCCCAGTCCTGTCCCATCCCCCTCAGCCCCTCCCGACTCCCCCAGTCCCAGTCCTGTCCCCCTAAGTTCCTCCATCCTGCTTCCCCTGGTCCATCCCCACACACCCACTGACTTCCTCAACCTCTCTCCCCCCAATCCCACTGCCTGGACCCACCCCCGTCCCACTCAGGACATGCAGGAAAAAGAAGCAATGGGCTTAAATTGTAGCAAGGGAGATTTAGGTTAGACATTAGGAAAAACTATTAAGATGTGGGCTGAAATAAAATCAGCATGAATTGCTCAACAATATCAATGGAATCAGCATTGCGCTGCTATATATTGTAAAACATTACAGTGAAATCTTGCAAGTATTACATAGCACGCCGCCTTGCCCAAGTGGTAACTAAGCATAACATCTTCCTGTTTCAACATTCTTAACTTGTATCCCATAGCTCCTAGAAGTTGTTTTTTTTCAAACACTGAATACTGCTAAGTTATGAGTTTTAACAGTTTTTTTTTCTTTTAAACCACAGCACTGAATGTTATTCTAAAATTGTTTTCCAAATATTCTTAAAGTTTATCCCCCGCTGATGTTCATTGTGAAAAGTATTGCAGGTCTAATAATAATATTTGGCAGTTTTGTAATTCACTGTCCAACATGTGTTTTGTGCCCTCCTCTGGTGGATTTTTAGAGGGTAACTGTATAGCTACCAGCTACGGGAGTTATATCTTGAACTCAAGTAGTAGAAGCTCATGCTTTTAAGTCTGGATGGTTTTGGGTTCAATCTGTGGTGACTAGCTATGATGGAGGTTGTTACACTTATAATCCCTTTAATCAGAGGTTCTGAATATGCTTTGTTGTAGGCAGAGCTAGCCTATAGTTAAGCAACCAAAAATTTAGAATGGGAAGTGTTGAAATGTTGGGAAGCCTTATAATTTTGCCAGTCTGGAACGAACATCCCATCTGAGGGATGGGGGCGGGGAGAGAGGAGAGTGAGACAGGACCCCGAAACTGGGACAAGGAATCCAGAGCGGTAGTGGGGGGCAATTGAAATCAGATGAGGAGCTGGGGTGGGTTAGACAGCAATAGGATAGACAGACTGGAGGGGATGGGGAAGAAGGGTCTTTGACTAATAGAGACCACTCCATTCAGGAGCCTGGAATAGACCCAGGATTCCTGAGTTTCACAGTTCCTCTTCTGTCAGCAGATATCTGTGAAACCCAGTGGCAAAAAAAGTGTCTCATCCCCCTATAGAGCTGATCTATCACATATAGGATGACAACCTACTGCCTCTGTCATCACTTACTCCATTAGCTCAAGTGGCAGAAGTCTGTGCAGTGGATCTAAAGGTTCATCAGCAGGGTTGGAGCCATGCGAGTTTCACGATGATTCCACATGACAGAATTTCTGGGGCAGTTCAGTTTTGATTTTTACAAAAAACCCTGGGGAAATGCATACAGAAATAATGTGACCAGATGCCTAAATAGGGGAATCTCAAGCAGGAGTAGAGAGGTTATTTATCTCTGTATTTGGCACTGGTGCAACCACTGCTGGAATACTGTGTCCAGTTCTGGTGTGCACAATTTAAGAAGGATATTGATAAATTGGAGAGTGTTCAGAGAAGAGTTACAAGACTGATTAAAGGATTATAAAACATGTCTTATAGTGATCGACTCAAGGACCTCAATCTATTTAGCTTAAAAAAAAGAAGGTTAAGAAGTGACTTGGTTATAGACTGTAAGTATCTACATGGGGAACAAATAGTTAATAATGGGCACTTCAGTATAGCAGAGAAAGGTAGAGCATGAGCCAATGGTTGGAAGTTGCAGCTAGACAAATTCAGACTTTAAGGCATACCTTTTCAATTGTGAGAGTAATTAACAGTTAACAATATACTAAGGGTCATGGTGTTTTTCTAGAAGCTTTTTCTAAAAGCTATCCTCTAGGAATTATTTTGGGAAAGTTCTATGTCTGTGCTATACAGGCAGTGAGACCAGGTGATCACCGGATCCCTTCTGGCTTTATAATCTCAGAACTAGGTACATCAATTCACATGCAAAATTCTCATTGAATTCAATAGGTGTCCTTGCCCTGTGGCTTGTGGTGCGGGCTGTAGCAGGGGCCGTACAACCCCTCTTGCAGCTTCCCAGGGCCCCGTCTCGCAGCTTCCTAGGGCCCCCTCTCATGGCTCTGTGCACCAGTCTGTCATTGTCGTCCTCTCCCCTCCCCCCACCCCGCTCACCCAATGTGTCCTGATATTTCACTCTTGCGATCTGGTCACCCTATTCTGGGGCCATTGGCTTGTGAAGCTCCAGATTATTCTGTCCCCTCTTGGGCTTCCACAGGCATATGGCAGGGTCTCGGCGCACTTGGTCTCCATGATCTGGGGCTCCAGCAGCCCCTGCAATGTGTGTTCTCTCTCCTCTGCAGTCAGCTCTGACTGAGATGGGATGCTCCCTTTTATACTGAAGCTCCAGTTGGAGCATGCCCAGGAGTGGCGAGGAGGCGTGGCTTCCTCTGCGCACAATATACGGTTAGCCTCTTCTTGTCCAGTGTGGGGCTGGTACACCCCGTCACAGGCACCTACTCTTACCCATGGGGCTCAGTGATAAATCTGGTCAATTTAAGTACCCATCTTTACTCACGGGGCTCAGGGCTCTATGGGTTTGTGGGACCTTTTCCCAGTGAAAGAGACTTGCACAGCTGTGCTCTACACATCTATTTATTAGCAATACCCACAAAATATGTATGCCAAGCAAGTCTATTATGCTTACCACTCCCAATGTACATACAAATTTCACCAGATGGCCAGTCAGGATCCACTCATCTGGGGGTTCCCAGCACCCGTACATGTCACGGAGGAATGATGTCTTGCAGCTTGTTGTTGTACTGAAGTCCGGAGTTGATTCCCGAAGAGATTTGTTCTTCATTTACATAGTACAGATAAAACTAATTACCTCCTTCAAATTTACTAAACCTATCACATTACCCCATACCCTCAAGTAACAAAACATTTAACCAATTACACAGTGGCACCTATGTGTCCTCCTTCCTGCCCAAGTTTTTTATATTTTATCTTTCTTGCCCAAATTGTAACTTTTTTTGTGACCTTCTCTGTTTATACAGATGATCAGCATAAAAACGCTGGCCAGAGCGTATCTTGCCATTTATTGAGTCTCCCTGTATCCTCCCTAATTTCCCAGCACCTAGGTGTCTCTACATTACAACATTGGTGGTTATAACTCTTGTTAGGGGCATTGCTGATGTGCGGTGCTTTAGCAGCAGCAGAGCTTTCTTTTTTTAAAAAAAATTCGAATGGTGAACTCCGTGAGTTTCACCCAAGGCTGGTTTAATATGGGAGGAGTTGATTAAGTCCCAGGCCTACAAAGTGACCATTGTTGAGGTACTGAGAACGAAATATGAGAACAAAAATGAAATATCCAGTGAGAGCAAGGCGGGGAGTTTAAGGCCCTGATTCAGAAGAGTTCTTAACTACATATTTAACTTTAAACACATGCTCCAATTCTACTGGATTGGATGAAACTTAAGCATGTACTTGAATTTAAGCATGTCATTCAGTGCTGTCATGAATAGGAATGTTTTCTTGAATCAGGGCCTAGAGTTGCTGACAGCAGTGTCAAAATGGTCTAAACCACTCACAGGTAGTGGGGAGTACAGAGTGTTACGTATATGGTACCTTAACCATACTATAAATATTTAATTATTATTATCTGAGTTAGGCTTGCACCTGCAAAGTAGTGAGCACTCTGCTTTCAATCCAGCAAAGCACTTACACATGAGCCTTAACTTTAAAACTTGAGTAGTGCACTTTAGTCAATGGGACTGTTCACATGCTTAACTGTAAGCATGTGTTTAAGTGTCTTCTGGAGCAAGATAATAGTTCGCAGTGTCTTGGAAGATTGAGTTCTTAGTGACTTGCATGATATTCCAAAGAACACTAAAACTATCAACTTGAGGGTAACAAACTTGCTTTTTAAGAGCAAGATGAAATTACCATGAAATGTGGTGTGTTCCTGTTAAGAACTGTATAAGTTATTTCAGAAGGAAGAAAAAAAGGTAACCTTTACTGACTGGCAGATTGCTCTCTTTCTCTGCATCTTGTGTTTGGTAAATTGGATAAGAAGATCCTATGTGGTTCAAATGCAGAGCAGTACTGGAAAATTATCTTCTTTGCTTGATTAAATACCTTATATGTGTTTTCTATTTCAGGACATCCCAGGGGATTGGGTGATCATGAAACAGGTAAGAAATATTGTAGACTAATCTAAAACTTTAGCAAGTTTTAAATCATGCCAAGTATAATATTTTTGTTTGATCCTATTTTCATAAAAGGGCAATCCTAATGACACAAGTCTTCCCAGACTCACCTCCTCTGCGATATAACTGGTATTATATATACTGAGGACAATTGGGTTGCAGAGAGAGAGAGTCAGTGGTGAATTTATACATAAGCATTGAAGCCAAAGGGACTATTCATGTACTTAAATTTAGGCCTGTGCTTAAAGATCTTCCTGAAATTAGGTTTCTCAGTCTATACACCCCTAAACTTTGGTTGGTCAGGGAGTGCAACTGTATTTAAACAATACTGGAAAGTACATAGAAAAGCTATATGAAAAGACAGTTATTTAGGCTGCAAAGTCAAGTGCTTGAAAGTTAGACAGTGCCAGATATACAGTTGTCAGTGCAACCTTAATTCTGTCCACTTTGGTATCCATCCTGGGCATTGAATGACACAGGGTTCCTATGGAAAAAATAGTGTTTGATCATAATATTAAAGACTGTATCATAACACGTAAAAGCTCAATCTTTACAAAGCTTTACAAAGAAGTTTAATGGGTTTATATGTTTATTATAAGTTTATAAGTCTCTGTATGGAAAAAATATTTAAGAATGCAGCAAAGAAACTATAACACAATCCAATGGCTGGAATGTGAAGCTAGAAAAATTCATACTGGAAAAAAAAAAAGCATAATTTTTTACCAGTGAGGGTAATTAACCAAGAATAAAATAGAATATAACAAAATTGTTATTAAGCATTGGAACAATTTAGTAAGGGTTGTGGAGGGATTATCTATCACACACAATTGTTAAATCAAGATTGGATGTTCTTTCTAAAAAGATGAGCTCTGGGAATTATTTTGTGGAAGTCAGACTAGATTTGTCATAATGGTCCCTTCTGGCCTTGGAATCTATGAACCTGTGTGTGCACAGGCAACTGGAAATCTGGTATTTCCTAACATTAAATGGCTAGATTTGGGCCCTTAAATAACATTCATTTAATGTCCAGTTTTTGTGTATAAAACTTTCTAAGGTTGTTGTTTTAAAGAAAACAAGTTCAAGCAACTTCTAAGATGTGCAAGTGTAACAACTCCTCCATGATCAGCAGGTTTCAATGCTGAATCTTCAGCACTGCAGCACAGAAAATGACTGTCTGAGCTATTGGATTAACTCTGCTAGCTGGCAGCAGGAAAAGCCTGTTATGCCAGAGGGCTGAGTGGGTGGATGGGACCACTGGGGCCATGCGGTGAATTTGGGGTATTAGTGGAGTGTGAGCAAAATCCTGTTGTCTTCCACTCATTCACTAACTGTGGTAGTTCCTACCTCATATGCTGCTTCCAGAGAGAATATGGGCCACTTGGGATACGTGCAGGTCAGGGTGGGTACTGGCCGGCCCAGCTCACTCCTCCCATAGTTAGAGCTGCTCTGGCAGGTCCCAGTGATACACAGCGTAGGGCGTGCTGCTGATGAACTGTCAGCAGCATGGTTTTGGCCTTAGAATATTTCTGTTTAGCATTTGTTTTGGGGTCTGGCAAAATGTTCCTGAAGAACAAATATGAGAGAAAAGGAAATGGTGATTTTTAACAGTTTTGTTACATGTTTGAGTTTTTAATAATAATAATATAACATGTCAAATATCAGGCTCAAGTAGAATTTATTTAGTTAAAGATTAACCCACAGCAATACAGAGTACAGAAAGGAAGGTTTTATACATTGCAACCAATCTGAAGACTGGAGCTTGATTCACTCCTAACTAAATCCCCAAAGCCCTTGTCTTATATAATGTTCAGGACAAAAACTTCATTTTCCAAAAATTGATCTATCTGTGAATTCTGTCCCAGATATCTCAATTTACCTAATCAGTAATCTAAAGACATCTGCAATTGAGCCATCTGTGATAGCAAGCAATTCTTATTGACCTAACAATCAATCAATAGGTTATTATGGTATCAGTCACAGAACATATTACAATTATCAGTAGACTCTCTTTTTACCTCTAGACACAGTTACTACAGGTCAGTGGGGTCTGAGTAATGTATAACACACACTCCATTATTGATTACATATATTCCAATGTTTTGTCAACCACTAACATTTAATCTAACTCCACAGAACATTTTTAATAGGTGAGGAACACTGAATTTGTAGATAGAAAACATGTTTATGTATACACAAAGGATTTTTGTTAATATCTATCTATGTGGCTATCCATCTAACTAGCTGTCCAAAAGAACTGTAGAGGTTTAATATCTACTAACAGTTTATATCTCAACAAAACCTGAAAGCATTTCATGGGGGAAAGAAAAGGTGCATCCCTAATCCCAGGGTTATCCCCCTGCTGAATTTTAGAGGCTAATTAAAAAAATGGAGATGTGAGAGCTTCTCAAAAAGGTAAATAATAATAATAATAATAATAATTAATAAATAATATAATTAGGCAATCTAAATATAAGAGTCCCTGCCAGATCCCTATATAAATAATATTTTCTAGTATATATGTGCAAGGTTTAGAGGTTGCTGTGAAAACCACAAGACTGAAATTTCCCTGATTTTTTGGTCACTAAAATCTCAGCAATAATAACGGAAGAGGAGTAATCTTTTTTCTGCAGTAAGAGACTGTACCTTCTGTCTTCATTCAAGGAAAACTTCCACTGATTGTCTCATATATACAATTAGAAATAAATCACTCAAAATCCAAAATCTTGGACAAGTTTCTGACCTCAGATACATAAGATCAGATACATAGTTATTCCACTGACTGCAAGCCTTTGTTTCTGGATTCACAGAATTGCAATTGAGAGCAGATTCTGTCCCTTTGTCTCCATATATCAAAAACATGACCCACATAAGATAAAGGGCCCAATTTTTCAGTGTTTGTTTTAGAAAAAAATATTGTGCAGATAATTCTGTGGAAGTCAGTGGATTGGGTGTTCTTCCTAAAAAGATGAGCTCTGGGAATTATTTTGTGGAAGTCAGACTAGATGATCATAATGGTCCCTTCTGGTCTTGGAATCTGTGAACCTGTGTGTGCACAGGCAACTGCAAATCTGGTATTTCCTAACATTAAATGGCTAGATTTGGGCCCTTAAATAACATTCATTTAGTGTAGAGTTTTTGTGTATATAACTTTCTAAGCTTGTTGTTTTAAAGAAAACAAGTTCAAGCAACTTCTAAGATGTGCAAGTGTAACAACTCCTCCATGATCAGCAGGTTTCAATGCTGAATCTTCAGCACTGCAGCACAGAAAATGACTGTCTGAGCTATTGGATTAACTCTGCTAGCTGGCAGCAGGAAAAGCCTGTTATGCCAGAGGGCTGAGTGGGTGGATGGGACCACTGGGGCCATGCGGTGAATTTGGGGTATTAGTGGAGTGTGAGCAAAATCCTGTTGTCTTCCACTCATTCACTAACTGTGGTAGTTCCTACCTCATATGCTGCTTCCAGAGAGAATATGGGCCACTTGGGATACGTGCAGGTCAGGGTGGGTACTGGCCGGCCTAGCTCATTCCTCCCATAGTTAGAGCTGCTCTGGCAGCTCCCAGTGATACCTAGCGTAGGGCGTGCTGCTGCTGAACTGGCAGCAGCATGGTTTTGGCCTTAGAATATTTCTGTTTAGCATTTGTTTTGGGGTCTGGCAAAATGTTCCTGAAGAACAAATATGAGAGAAAAGGAAATGGTGATTTTTAAACAATTTTGTTACATGTTTGAATTTTTTATTAATAATAATAATAATAATAATATAACATGTCAAATATCAGGCTCAAGTAGAATTTATTTAGTTAAAGATTAACCCACAGCAATACAGAGTACAGAAAGGAAGGTTTTATGCATTGCAACCAATCTGAAGACTGGAGCTTGATTCACTCCTAACTAAATCCCCAAAGCCCTTGTCTTTTTTTTTTTGTCTTCATTTTCCAAAAATTGATCTAACTGTGATTTCTGTCCCAGATATCTCAATTTACCTAATCAGTAATCTAAAGACATCTGCAATTGAGCCATCTGTGACAGCAAGCAATTCTTATTGACCTAATAATCAATCAATAGGTTATTATGGTATATTACAATTATCAGTAGACTCTCTTTTTACCTCTAGACACAGTTACTACAGGTCAGTGGGGTCTGAGTAATGTATAACACGCACTCAATTATTGATTACATATATTCCAGTGGTCATGCCTAGTGGTTGGAACAGACATCAGGGCTAGTGCTTGGAAATTATAGTGCTGGGTGGCCTTCTTCCACTTGGTGTCTGCTACCAAGCATCAGAACTCCTCTGTACATTTAGCAACTGGTCAGCTTTCCTGATGCAACACCTGAAGTACAGCTTCAGCTGTAGACTCGTGATTGGGTCATTGACAATCACCACCTCAAACAAAACAAAATCCTCAAATTGTCCCAGAAGTGGGCTTGCTTTTTCCAGGAGTGGAGAAGCCCATGCCAGGGCCTCCCTTGTAAACACTGTTGGCAATCCATCCCATGTTGCCTTCGTCAGCAGGGTACAATTGCGGTCATAGCAGAAATGGGAGCTGATGCTGCTTTAGGAACCCACAAAATTTCTGCAATCTCCATTGAACTTATCAGGCGGGGGAGCTTGGACTCACAGGGAGTGGGGTTTGGACCTGAAGATGGCATGGCTTGAGCTTGCAGGACAGCATTCTGCGCCAGCAAGGTCTGTAGGGCTCCCATTATCTCCATCAGAGAGTTATTGGCCTTTGTAGAATCCATGCTCGCCGTATTGGCTGTAGTTGTCTTATTGTTTCTGCTGAGGCTGCTCAAACTGTCAGTGACTGGGACATGGGCGGTCATGATTTAGTTGGGAATTGGTCCTGCTTTGAGCAGGGGATTGGACTAGATGACCTCCTGAGGTCCCTTCCAACCCTGATATTCTATGATTCTATGCCCAGTGGTTACAGCGGGTGTCATCCCTAGTGGTTAGAGCAGGCGTAGTAGCCTGGAATTGAGCCAGAGTCAGAACCAGAGTCAGATATCAGGAGCTAGAGCCAAGGGTCACAGCTATAGTTAGAAGCCAGGAGTCATAGCTGAGGACCAGAATCAGGTCACCTGGAGCAAGGCAAGGTTGGAGCAGGACTGGGAAAAAGGAGTTGCAGGAACTATTTCAGCCATCAATGAATGACTCTGAACTTCTGCTGATGCTTAAGAGCTGGTCTGCTGATCCATCTGACCAATCAGGCAGTGTAGCTGCCCACTACAGGCCAGCGTCACTTGTTAGGTTGCCTGGAGACTAACTCTGCTGCAGGTCCTTTTTCCTGATACATGTTCTTGGTCCCACAGGGTCACAAGCCAACTGGCTCTGGGCAGTGTCTAGCTGCTGTTTCTAGTTCTGGGTCTCATAAGGCGCTGTCCCAGAATCAGACCTCTGGTCTGATTCCTTTCCTTGGGCAAGAGGGACTTCACAATCCAACTATCCTAGGACCCAAACCTCCCAGGTGATTGCCCCAACCACTGGGCTCTAGAATCACTCTCCTTGCTGCAGTGACTATTCAAATATTGCATATGAAGTCAATGAGGATGATAAGTTGATGAGGAGATACTGAGAGAAGAGTTTCCCACATAATACCCTGTAGCCTGGGAGGTGGAAGGTGTGTGATCAAATCCTTGCTCAAAATCCCTGTCCCACATCTTAAATGAGTGTGCTAACTGCTCCTGCATTTTGTGTGTGTGTGGGGGGGTGATCTGGTAGGTGTGCTCTCAGGCAATCTCTGAGAATGATCATCCGCTCAGGCCCGACAGGAAAAATATGCTGGGGGGACATCTAGCTCGAGCTTCCTGTTGCGGCTGAGGTTTGAACTAGGTGCAGGATATTAAGTGTTAGGCTGCTTTGCACCAGCCCACTGGCCGAAATTTAGACATCTATAGAATTAGGCACAGAGGCATCATTTCAGAAAAAAAAATTGGGGGAGGAGGGCAAAGTTGTGTTAGCATAAAGAACATTATATGTGATGATATTATATCTTAGAAAGTCTGGAAAGGGCAAAAAGTGGAAGACAGACTGGAGCATATTGACCTGCAAAGTCTGGGTGGAGGCAAACCAAAGTCTCTGGGGCAGTCGTGCAACTGCCCCTTTTACCCCATAGCAAATGACCCCCTGGTTAGACAGCACCTGAGTAGAAGTTTTGAGGACCAAAATCTTGGACCTAGGTGTCTAAAGTGGCAGTTAGGCGCCTATCTCCCGTTGTGGACCTAGCCTCTGGGCTTGTTTTTCAACCTCTTTGGGGACAACATGACAGCAAAGAAGAACCACAGGTATAGGCAAAGGGAATTTCTTAACCACAGGTCACTTTACTCTTAAATGCAGCCTTAGAGTTACAGATCTTTGAAAAACAACAAACACCTGAAATGCTGATGTCATCAGGGTCCTCACTACCCCAGGAGGCCTTGGGCTTGGACAGTGTCCCTAGGGGTGTTCAGTTACTTCCTACCTTCACTTTCTCCAGCATTCCTCTTTTAAAACAGCCTCTGACACCTTTTTTGCCTCTGCGCTTCCACTGGGGAGTTTCCAGGGTCCATCCCCAATAAGCTTCTGGGCAGAGTCATTTAAAGTCAATGGGCTTGCTACTAGCAGAACCATTGTCCCACTGCAACAAAGACCCTCAACCCTGATGTCTGCTGATTGCCCTGTCACAGCTTTCCATGCATAGTGTGTCCACTATGTGTTAAATCTCTGCTACAAAAGGGATACTCGAATTCACAATGAGAGACACAATCATAAGTGCCCTTCACAAAACAAAATGGACTTCATCAGTGGTACTTTCTCCCCGCCCCCTCCATGAAAATATGCCAATTTTTTTAAACTGAAACTGTTCATGAAACAAGTTTAGATTCAAAGACTCTCCAGACTAAAAAAAAGTTGAAAAACAGTTTCAAAGTTGTCACAACATTCTGACATTTTCAAAACAAAATATTCCAGTTGAAATGAGTTTTCCTTTCAAAATGTAAGGTAAATACACTAAAAAGGGGGTTACAAAGAATAAAAGGTCAAAATTGAAATGAAACATTTCAAAATTATTGAAACAAAATGTTTCAGTTGGCATGAACTGAATTTTTTGGTTTCTTTTTGGCTTTTTAGTTTGTAAATATTTTCAAAATTTTGGCTTTTTATCTCCAGTTGAGGTGGGGAAAATGTCAAACTCTTGGGCTAGATTCAGTAATCATCACTGGGAAATGTCCTAGTTGCAGTGCAGCCACCTAGTACAATAACTGCAAAGGAATATGCTGGTTTAGGGGGTCTCTGTGACAGATACAATGTGGTGTAGCTGGCTCTAAGCCCCCTTCAGAATTATCCAGCACAGGGGTTATGCTGCTCCAGAGCAGTTGGAGCCATAGCTGGGGCACTCCTATGATCTGGCTGTTCTCAGATAGTGCAACCATGCATAGGTAGTGTTACAGTCAGGGTGCAAATGAAAGCTGCACTCAAGGCTGCTCTAACCTGCTTAAGGGACTGAACCAGCAGCCCTGTAATAGGTGAGGGTGTGGGCGAGTTTACACCCTTCTATTCATGTGTCATCCTCAGCATTGCTGCAAGCTAAAGTAATAAAGTTCATACTCTTTAGGGTAATTCAAAATACTACGTAGACTTAAGGGCCTGAGTTATGTTTGTGAGTGAGGCACAGTTTTAAAGCCTTATGTTGTTTGTGTACAGACTTAAACCTAACATGACATAGTAGGGGTGATATTTTAAAAGGCACAAGAAGGATACAGTCACCCAACTTCCCATGACTTTCAATGGGAGTTGGGCACCTACCTGCCCCTCGTGCCTATGAAAATCTCCCCCTAATTTTTATTGTATTTAATTTCCCTCAATTAATGTGGTTAGTGAATATTTGTGTTAGCATGTTGGGTGATTAGAGACCTGATTTTGTATTTTCATTCATTCCTTTGTATCAGATAATTTTGTAACATCATCTTTAGATGATTTAGTCTGATTAAAGATTTGCTAATTTTTTGCAGGACCATTCCTGGAACAACATGGTAAGTGTGCTTACTTCTGAAAATCTGAGAACAACTCTACGATCAGAGGGTATTGATGTCCCTGTTCCTTGAGAAATGTTTCAGTCTTTATCTTTTGGTACAATGTGTCTAACAAAGCCACAAACCTCTATACAGGGAAGATACATTTTAAGGTTCCATTTCCTGAGATGCAGTATGAGCTTAGCTCCCACTGTTTTCAATGAGAGATGTGGGTAACCCACACATCACAGTACTGAATGTTTTGAGACCATTTTTACTCATCTTATTCACATGAGTATCCTATAAAAAATCAATCTAAACAAAACATTCAATTTCAAATTCAATGAATATTTTCATTTTGTTTCAAAGTTTCCTGACAAAAAATAAATTAAAAAAAAATATTTTCCTGAAAAAAATAAAATCTTTTAACAAAAATGCAGGGGGGAAAAATGGTTGCAAACTTTTTACCAGCTCTAACATGAGCAAGAAGAACAGCATTTAACCCTTAATTCATTAAGTTTTCCCCCAAAAAGTGTGTATATTTCAATATTTGCTTTCCTTTTCAGAGACTCCGAGGGAGGGCAGCAGTGAGTCTTTGCCTATTTTTCATCAGTTTCATTCACACTTTAATTGTAGAAAAAAGAAATATTTTAATTTCCATTCTGAACTCTTCCCCTCCATGATTACAGTGGGAGCATTTAAAAATATACCCTATACTTAAATTAAGGAATATTGCCAAATCTTGAAGAAGTTAGGGAAGTTAAAACTTATAGATTTTCTGGTAGACGATAGTTGTCAAAAACTAGTCAAGGGGAGGGAAAGGGTGTTTTTGTTTGTTTTTGTTTGTTTGTTTCTTGTTTATTTAATGCCTATTATATTTTACCTATATAAGAAGATTCCAGAATTTTCACTCTACTTGTGTGTCACTCTGAAGCCCAGATTATTTGTTGAGTCAGTATGAAATGATATGAACAAGTACAATCATCACTGGGATCACAGTCTGTTTCCATCCAATTTTTAAGTTCTCAGCTTTGAATTACACCAGTGTGACATATGTTCCGCTAGTTCATATACCTAAGCTCTTAGCAAATATGATAAAAATACTTAACATTTTTATGGGGTGTTATGTGTTCAAATCACTGTACAAACATTAACTAATTAAACTGCAGAGTCCTCCCATGATATAGGTGGACAAGTATTATCATCCACATTATGCAAAGAAAAACACAAACAGAACCAAAAAGAAAAAGAAAAAAAAAAGAAAAAAGTTTTTGCTGACCTACTCCATAGGGGGAACAGAAAGAGGCATTCATTTCTTTAAATTTACACCTCCATAACAGAGACTAAAAGTGTTACCCAGAGATTTATTTTCTTTACTCATGTGACTGGGCTGTTATACTAGCTCTGGGACTACTCACAGAATAGAAATTGTGCCCCAACATTAGTGATGTGACTATGTAACCTCAGGATCAGAAAATTGAAAATACCATATGGCAATTACTACTGCGAGGAGAGGTGTCCATGGGACAACATCTCCATGAAGATGTGATCTGTACTATGAAAAAGTTTTAGAACCACTGATTAATAAAAAATATTGATAGTTACATTAAACAGGATATAAGTGTACACAGGGTATGAATCTTCTTACTTCAGGGCAAAATCTAACTGCTCCCAGATAATGCTGGGAAGAAGACTGCCTTATGTGCATGTGTATTCCATTTTTGCCTCCTGCAGGGTTTCTTTCTTACACCTTCCACTGAAGCAACTGGTGCTGGCCACAGGATGGACCCCTGGTCTGATCCAGTCGAGCAATCCTTGGGTTTCTATCAAATGCTAATGATAGATTTTTTAAATGAAACAGGGATATTATATCCATAGTGAGATGAAGGTCATCAATCATACATAAAAGCACTGTCTATCTGCTGTTCCACTGTCTGAAGTTATAGGGATTGAGTGAGCACACGATATCAAGCTGTTACTGAAGTATATCACACACCACTTCTCAACCATCTGTTAAAATACTAGGTTGCAGACTGTGTGATAAATAGCAAGTTTATTTAGTTTCAAGAAATGGTTTCTGAAGCAGTGGCCTTACAACCATCTTTTTGAAGGTCTAACTCACATGTGGTTGGCCACAGCTCCCTCCAATGTATCTCAGTTAATGACAGTGGACAGAACTGCACCAGAGACAGCTGTAAGGTTTGAAACAGGAAGCTGGATCTGAATTTCTTTGCTGCCCCATTTCTCTGTAATTGACCACACTAAAACCTCAGATCTGCATCTCCTCCTTCCTACTCCTACCTGAGGTTTTGGGGCTTTGAGTTTCTGATCCATATTTTGTGACTGGGACCCATTTCTATATGAAATAAATCTACAAACAAAAACATCACTGGCTAGCTGTTATCCATCTCTTCCAGACTTAACTCAGGCTGGCTGTCATCAGAGCTACTGTTGTATACATAGGGCACAAGACCCATCTCTAATTAATATATCCCCACCTGGGGAGGGGATTACATAAAATGATTGATCTCCATTTTGTACTGTCTTCTACAAACAAGCTCTGCTTCTTTCTGGGGAAGAATGAGAGAAAGGATAGGTAGAAGGGAGACACATATTAAATGCTAAGGTGTTTTCTGTCCAGTCTGCATCTCACAAATTAGTAAGGTAATTTTGTTATTTTGTTCAGTGGTTTGTGGAGTATTAACACAGCTGATAAGTGATGTTCACAACACTGATTTGCTTGTAAGTTTCCTCTCTTGATTTTCACAGTTAACACTAACATTTCAACTATGTACCATATTTAAAATGTAGGCATAAAACACAAAGGACCATACTTTTAAAGGTAATTAGTGGTTGCAAATCTATCATTTGTCCTGGAATCCAAGCTGGAGCAGTTCAGGGTGTTCACAAATTCCTACCCACCCAGCTCCATTGGTTGGTGTGGAGAAGTGAGAGTCTGAATGGCCCTGGTTAGAAATGGATTTGGGTGTATGTAGGAGGGTTTTAGCTGAGAACACTTACATACTGTCAAGTTTCAGAGTAGCAGCCGTGTTAGTCTGTATCCGCAAAAATAACAGGAGTACTTGTGGCACCTTAGAGACTAACAAATTTATTAGAGCATAAGCTTTCGTGGGCTACAACCCACTTCTTCTGCCCACGAAAGCTTATGCTCTAATAAATTTGTTAGTCTCTAAGGTGCCACAAGTACTCCTGTTATTTTTGCGGATACAGACTTACATACTGTGTCCATTTTTGAGAAAAAGAAAACTTCTGTTCAAAATAACCCTGTGTGCCTCTCCACTGATTTCCTAGGGTTCATTTGTGCTTAACCAAGGGAGGGTTTGACATCTTTCTTGAAAGCTTAAATATTCATCTTTTTCAGAAAAAAAATCAGTATTGATGGATTGTCTGGTGGTTTCATAAAAATAAAAATAAAATAAAATGAAATGAATTAACTAATTAAATAAAAAGATAAGAGAGAGCCTCTATAATGGAAAAAATGTCTTGAACTTTGTCTTCTCCCTTCCTCCCCCCTCAGCTCAGAAATATCTTTTACTGACTAGGGATCAAATTTTTTAATACTTTTTTTTATACTTACCATTGATTTTGCATCTGTAACTTCAGAGAGCCTGGACTGGACTGATTTTCAAAACTGCAGAGCACTTCTCCAAATTAACTCAACGGGGTGTATTGGTTCTCTGGACATGGAAAATTAGTGGCCACTATTGAAAATTTAATTCTAGATGTGCAATAGCCACAGGGAGGTTACATGTGACTCTGAATAGAACTTTTCATTTTACTTAGTTTTATTATTCTGGTTAATTTTTTCTACAAAACATCTTTTTACATTTTTCTCACATTCCATTCTCTTCTTCATCTTTCCCCTTTAATATTTTTATCTGTGTGCCATGTTCCCTTTCTCTCCATCTCTGTTTTAGTCCTATCATTTCTCATCCTAAAAGATAAGGTAATAATGAATGAAGTATAAAATTCTTGATCTATATCTACCAATATCTCCCACCCCAGATCAGATCACTGGTGCACTTTCTCCTGTGTCATGCCTCAAACACTTTCCTTAAGTTTGGATTTCACAGTGCTGCAGGGCAAATTACATCAAGTTAAATTTGGTCTTTGAAGTTCTCACACCTCTAATTAACTGCTCAGTATCAGTATTCACATTCCACAGAAAAGTGGTGTTAATCACTTTCAGCTGAATTTTGTATCATGGCTGCTTTGACTCTAATATTTGTTCTTGTTCCATGGTGATCTCCAGGAGAAAAGTAAGCTAAGGTTGTTTTGTAAAGAATTTCACTCATGCAGAAGCAGGCGCTGTGCTGAAAATAGGAACCATTGAGGTATTAATTTCACCGGCCTTAAAAAAATTGTAGTTGATTCAGATAGCTCTCTGTTTAAATGTGTGGAAGAAAATCCCCCAGAAACCAGAAAGGGAATTAATATATCTAATTATTTTTTCTTACTCGACCTAGCACTCAAAAATACCTGTGTGGACACCATGGCAGAGGGGGCAGCTCGGGGTAGTCACTCAAGTTTTATGCTGCCTGTCCCCTTGGGTTCGTACTTTGGGATAGCGCAAGCCACCGCCTGGACCACTGTAGCCACACCACAGTTTTTAAGCACTAGTAGCTAGCTCAAATGAGCTGCTTTGTGTACATCCACCCAAACTAGGAATCGCATCTCCCAGCTACTATGTAGACAGCTCATGTGCATCACAAAGAAAGTACAGCAGAGCTGGGAATCTGTCCATTACATTAAATGGGGATGCTACAGCACATATTGCATATTGAAAGACTTGTGTTGTTTTGAAACACATTTTATTTCTATGTTTTTCAGACGAGCTTTGGAAACAGAACAGGAGGTTCTTTGATTTTTGAGTTTAGCATTAATCAGATTGAGCACAAATTACCTGTAGATTCTTGGTTTTATTATAGTGTCTTCAGCGGACTGAGAATTCAACCCATTATCAATAAGGTGTCAGTGGTGATCGGTGGTTGGGAAAATGGCATTTATAAACATGTGGCAGTGGGGTGTGGGCTGGGTCTCCAGCTTTGTGAGAGTACGTGGCCTTGATTTTATTTAGATAAGGAACGCAAGACTCTGATCTGTTACTGAATCTGGGTGATGGATAAGGGGTAGTGTGTACCAGAGGGGATGAATGAGAAAACTGGCAGCTGATGATCCTGGAGGTATGCAGGGACAGCTCCTTCAGTAAAGTGAGGTAATACCTGTTCACCCAATTTGTAATTCAAATCACACTGTTCTATTACAGACTATCTCAGGAGGGAAAATGGTAAGTTCTCTTTGATTTCTCAGCAGCTACTATAATTCACAAAAATGTCTTTAACCAAAAACTGACATTTCTTCATTTCATTGTCTTTCTTCAATCCAAGAAGTGTCCATTATTCAGCCGATTTCTTTTAAACATAATTACATAACTCTGGATAACTTTCTCTCACAGGAAGTTAGTTCTTTGCTCTAGAATATTTGTATTTATTTTCTCTCTGGTCTAAAAGTGAAGGACTGATTTTAAGTATCACTATACAGTATGGATATTCAATAATGCCATATCTCCTTTTCAGTTATTTTTATCTTGCTTATTTTTCAGGATATGGCATGCTTTAGTAATTGGGAAAATCATTTTGAGAAGATCAAAATTATATCTATTTTAAATGTTGTACATATAATTATCAGAAAAGTGGTAGCTGATAATTGGGGAGGTCTGTAGGGACAGTTTGTACACTATCAGGATTGGAAGGGACCTCAGGAGATCGTCTAGTCTTACCCTCTGCTCAAAGCAGGACCAATCCCCAGATTTTTACCCACGATCCCTAAATGGCACTTTCAAGAATTGAACTCATGACCCTGGGTTTAAACAAGCCAATGAGCTATCCCTCCCCCACAAAGAGAAAATGCCCAATGCAGGGCTCAGACACACAACCTTGAAATTAAGCGTCTCATGCTTTACCAACTGAGCTAGCCAGGCTGTTCCTTCAGTGAGAAAAGGTACCACTCTAAAAAGAGCAGTGTAGAGATAGAGGTGGCAACTTCAGTTAGACACCCAAGTACATCACCAGTTGACTCCTTGGGGAGGTGCTTGGTCCAAACCACTGCCACCACACTCCTGTGTTGGGTACAAGTTTGAGAAGAGCTGTTCAGTGTACCTCCACCCAGCTGTCATTCACATCTCCCAGCTGCTGGCTTAACATACCGTGAGTGTCACAAAGGAATTGGAGCAAGGCAGGGAATCGGTCCATTACTTTAAATTTGTCTACTGTATGGTATATTGAAAGACTTGCATTAGTTTGAATTAAATTTTATTTTCATGTTTTTTCAGAGAAGCTTGAGAAAGAGAATGGTAGGTATACTTTGATTTTTGAGTTTAGTGCTAATCAGATTGAGCACAGATTTTTTAAACTCCATAACGGAAGTGTGGAGGATGTTCTCAGACATGAAATTGGTTTGCTACCTTAGAGTATTTTTACTTATTTTCTCTCTCCGGTGATAAATTAGGTGTGGTGTTTAGGGAATGGGATGAATGAGAAAAGTGGCCACTGATGATTGGGGAGGTCTGTAGGGACAGTTCTTTCAGTGAAGAAAGGTGACACCAGTTAACCCATTTTCTAATTGAAATCCCACTGTTCTTTTGTAGAGCAACTCAAGAATGAAAAAGGTAAGTTGTCTTTTAGTTCTCAACTGCTGCTATCTTTCAGTAAAATGTTCTTTAATGAAATGAGATATTTCTTCCTTTCCGAAATCCAAGGAGAGTTCATTACCCAGCAGATTTCTATTTAACCCACAGCAGAACTGCTGAGGATTTTCTCTCACAGCAAATTTAGTCATTACCCTAGTGTATTTGTATGTATTGTCTCTCAAGTCTAAAACTAAGGTACTGATTTTAAGATCACTGAGCAGTAGACAGAGAGAAGGTGGGTGAGGTAAGATCTTTTATTGGGCCAAGTTCTCTTGTTGGAGAGACAAGCTTTCTAGTTTGCATGGAGCTCTTCTTCAGACCTGTGTAACCTGGAAAGCGTGTCTCTCTCTTCAAAAGAATTTGGTCCAATAAATTATATTACCTCCCGCTCCTCGTTCCTCGAATATCCGTGGAGCAACACAGTTACAACAGCACTGCATAAAGAACCGTATACTATAGACATTCAATAATACCAGGCCCCCGCTTTTCTTAATTTTATCTTGATGTCTACGAAGAGGCTGGCATAAGATTTTCACGGTGTTTAGTTTTTCATGATATATTATGTTTTCATTATATTTCCTCTGCTACCAATTTTCAGAAATCCTTTTGAGAAGATCAAAATTACATGTATTTTAAATGTACACTGCTGTGAAAGGAGTGACTGTTTTTATTTAAAAAAAACCCAAACTTTGTTTCATATTCTGCAATACACCGCTGGTTTCTTCAAGCGTCTCTGCCTATGCAACCCCCTGCCAAAAAACAAAACAAAAAAAAAAAAAAAAAATGGAGATGAGCAGGAAGCTATTCTCCTTACACTGGGGAATGGTTGATCTCCCACATCTCCAAAGAAGACAACGGGAGATACAGGTTCTCTGGCCACAGGAGGTCTCAAATTACCTAATGAAACTGAGTGGTCGCTATTGAAATATTGTTTCCTAGAAGTGCAACCCCACAAGGAAGTTCAGCTTAGACTCCGAATAGCTCTTTCTATTTAACTGAGCTTTGATATTTTTGTAAATGTTTTCCACAAAAGCTTTTTGATACCCTTTTCCTCACATTACAATGTTTTCTTAATCATTTCCATTTAATCTTTGTGCCTCGTTCTCTCCCTCTTTCTCTCTCTGTTTTAAACTTCTCATTAAAATTCTTCTCATTTTTATAATTTATCTTCTCATTTTTATAATGTTTATGTATTTTGATATAACTCCCTTCCATCTCAGGTTGAATCATTGGTGCACTTTGTCCTGTGCCATGCCTCAAACACTTGCCTTAGGGTTGGCCTACACTTAAAAGGCCACAGCGGCACAGCTGCACTACTGAAATGGGCCCTTGTCATGCCTTAAACACTTGCCTTAATGCTGGATTTCCTAGTGCTGCCTGGAAAGTTACATCAAGTTAAATTTGGGCTTTGAGCTTCTCACACCTGACTTTTAACTGCTCAGTAACTGTATTTGCATGCCACAAAAAAGTGACATTAGTCACTTTCAGTTGAATTTTTTAACATGTCCGATTTGATTCTCACATTGGTGATTTCCCGGAGAAAATGAGAAGGTTAGGATTGATTTGTGAAGTCACTCAGAAGCAGGCTGTGTGTCAAACTGAGAGCCATTCATATATTCATGGTACTGCCCGTCAAAAAAAAGGCTTTTATGGAGATGTCCCATACAACCCACGGAGGGGGTTCATGTATCCAGTTATTTCTCTTGCTCGAGGTACCACCCTAAAGAGAGCAATGTAGAGACAGAGGTGGCAACTTCAGTTAGATACCCAAGTACAACACCAGTTGACTCCTTGGGGAGGTGCTTGGTCCAAACCCCTGCCACTGACCACTGCCAGCACAGTCCTGTGTTGGGTACAAGTTTGAGCAGAGCTGTTGAGTGTACCTCCACCCAGCTGTCATTCACATCGCCCAGCTGCTAGCTTAACATACCGTGAGTGCCAGAAAGGAACTGGATTAAGGCAAGGGTATTGGTCCACTACTTGAAATTTGTCTACTGTATTGCATATTGAGAGACTTGCATACTGAATTAATTTTGTCCCATGTTTTTCAGAGGAGCTTGAGAAAGAGAATGATAGGTATACTTTGATTTTTGAGTTTAGTGCTAATCAGATTGTGCACACATTTCTTTAAACTCAATAACTGAAGAGTTGAGGATGTTCTCAGGCAGAAAATTGGTTTGCTACCTTAGAGTATTTTTACTTATTTTCTCTCTCTGGTGATAAATTAGGTGTGTTGTGTAGGAAATGGGATGAATCAGAAAAGTGGCCTCTGATGATTGGGGAGGTCTGTAGGGACAGTTCCTTCAGTGAGGAAAGGTGACACCAGTTAACCCACTTTCTAATTGAAATCCCACTGTTCTTTTGCAGAGCAACTCAGGAATGAAAAAGGTAAGTTCTCTTTTATTCCTCAACTGCTGCTATCTTTGAGTAAAATGTTCTTCAATGAACTGAGATATTTCTTCGTTTCCGAAATCCAAGGAGAGTTCAGTACCACATAGATTTCTATTTAACCCACAACAGAACTGTTGAGGACTTTCTCTCACAGGAAATTTAGTCATTACCCTAGTGTATTTGTATGTATCGTCTCTCGTCTAAAACTGAAGTACTGATTTTAAGATCACTGAGCAGTAGACAGAGAGAAGGTGGTTGAGGTAATATCTTTTATTGGGCCAAGTTCTCTTGTTGGAGAGACAAGCTTTCTAGTTTGCACGGATCTCTTCTTCAGACCCGTGTAACCTGGAAAGCGTGTCTCTCTCTTCAAAAGAATTTGGTCCAATAAATTATATTACCTCCCCCTCCTTGTCTCTCAAATAGCAATGTGGACATAAGAGCAGCGGCAGGGGCTTGGGCTCGTCACCAAAGTGCAAAGCCACCCAAACCCCTGGGTACGTACTTGGGCAGATAGAGCAAGTCTCCGCCAGGGACACTGCTACTCTTCGAGACAAGCTCAAGCAGAGCTGTAACATGTCATCCACACAAGCTGAGGATCACACCTCCCAGCTGCTGTGTAAACCCACCCTGGGTGTCCCGAAGGAATTCTGTCCGTTACTTTAAATTGGGATGCTACTGTGCATTTTGCACATGGAAAGATTTAGGTAATTTTGAAATAAAATTTATTGTTATATTTTTCAGACAAGCTTGAGAAAGAGAGCGGTAGGTTCACAAGAACAGGTCCACCTTAACCTGCTGGGTACTTACTTGGGCAGATATCCCAAGCCACCACCTGTTTTCGCTGCCACCGCATTGCTATTTATAGGCACAATCTCGAGCAGAGCAGTCATGTGTACAAAACCCCTGCTTGCTGGGAGTGGCACTCTGTCTCCCCCACTTAGCTAAGGCTGTAGATGGCTCATCAATCTCTGTTGGGCCTAGCTCCCCTAGCGGGGAACAGAGTGGCACTCCCAGCAAGCTGGGCTTACATAGTCACCCTGGGCAGCTATGTACGTCCCCGAGCTTCCGAGACATTCCCAGTTGTATTGCCTGAAATCCTGCTACGGGCCACCCCTTGTAACGCTGGCCCACAAGGGGGCTTTAGCAGTCTGGATCGTACGTGGGACCTCTGGAACTAAATGCATGAGCTAAAAGACCAGACAGGTCTCTGGTAGCCACGGCTGCAGATGGCTCATCGGTCTCTAGCTGGCCTAACCAAAGCTAGAGGGGAAGAGAGCATCACTCACAATGAGCAGGCGTGTCAGGTACATCTACCCAATCTGGGACTCACAACTCCCAGCTTCTCTGTAGGAATAGCCTGAGAGTCACAAAGCAGGGAATCTGTCCATGACTTTAAATATGGAGAATGTAGTGAATATTGGAAGACTTGCATTATTGTGAAACACATATTATTTTTATATTTTTCAGACAAGCTTGGGTTACAGAACGGTAGGTTTACTTATATTTTTCAGTGTAGTGTTAATCAGATTGAGATCAAATGACTTGTAGGCCGTGGGGATTCCTAGGGGTCCTTCAACAGACTGAGGAGTCAAGCCACTGTCAATAAGATAATTACGGTGATGTGTGGTTGAGAGAATGACATTTGTAAACAGGAGTCGTTGGGGTGTGGGCTGGTTCTCCAGTTTTGCGTGTTCACAGGCCTCTGCTTTCTTAATCTATGGAATGCAAGTTTCGGAGTTGTTATTGAATGTGGGTGCGGAATTTGATGCGGTGTGTAGGAAAAGGGCTGAATCAGAGATCTGGCAGCTGATGATTGGGGAGTTCTGTAGGGACAGTTTGTTCAGTGAGGTAAGATAAGGCCTATTTACCCAATTTCTAAGAGAAATCCCACTGTTCGTTTTGCAGACCAATTCAAGAATGAAAAAGGTAAGTTCTCTTGTTATTTCTCAACTGCCGCTACCCTCGAAGAAAATGTTCTTGAATGAAAAGAGATATTTCTTCCTTTCCAAAATCCAAGGAGAGTTTGTTACCCAACAGGACTTTCTCTTACAGCAAGTTGAGCCATTACTGTACAGGTTTTGTACTTATTGTCTCTCAGGTCTTAAATAGAAGTACTGATTTAAAGTACCACTGGGCAGTGCACAGAGAGAAGCTAGGTGAGGTAATATCTTTTATTGGACCAACTTCTCTGGTTGGAGAGACAACCTTTTGAGTTTACACAGAGCTCCTCTTCAGACCTGTGTAAGCTTGAAAGCTTGTCTCTCTCTTCAAAAGAATTTGGTCCAATAAAGGATATTACCTCCCCCTCCTTGTCTCGCTGGTATCCTGGGACCAACACAGCTAAAACAGCACTGCGTACAACACCATGCAGTATAGGCATTCTATAATGCCAGGCCCACTCTTACATTAATTTTACCTTTGTGTATATGCCGAAGTTAGCATAAGAGTTATATGCTGTTTTGTTTTTTCCTGTTGTGTTATTTTTTCATGATATGATCTCTTGTAAATTGGGGAAATCCTTTCGAGAAGATCAAAATAATATGTATTTTAAATGTTGTACACTGCTGTGAGAATAGTCCCAGTTTTTATTTAAGAATTAAAAATCAACACTGTGTGTCATATTCTACGATACACTGCCATTTCTTCAGGAGTCTCTGAATGTAGAAATTCCCCTCCCTCCAAAAATGGACTTGAGATAAGCAGCAGGGGATTCCCCTTAACCTGGTGAATGGTTGATCTCTCACATCTGCAAATATGTCAGCGGGAGAGACAGGTTCTCTGGCCACAGGAGGTCTCAAATTACTCTCTGAAAATGAGTGGTCACTATTGAAAAATTATGTCCTAAGTAGGCAAAGATAGAGGGGAACTCAGCTTAGGCTCGGCAAAGACCTTTCCATTGAAGTAAGCTTTGATAATTCTGTAAATGTTTTCGCAAAAGCCTTGTTATACCTTTTTTCTCACATCACAATATTTTCTTCATCATTTCCCTTTAATTAATGTGCCACATTCTCTCTCTCCATGTTTCTGGTTTAAACTTCTCATAAAAAAGGAATGAAGTGTAAACATCTGGATGGAATCCATTTTCAGTGTTACCTTCTCGATTTTTATAAAGTTTATGTATTTTAATATAACTCCCTTCCATCTCAGGTTGAATCATTGGTGCACTTTGTCCTGTGCCATGCCTCAAACACTTGCCTTAGGGTTGGCCTACACTTAAAAGGCCGCAGGGGCAGAGCTGCACTACTGAAACGGGCCCTTGTCGTGCCCTAAACACTTGCCTTAATGCTGGATTTCCTAGTGCTGCCTGGAAAGTTACATCAAGTTAAATTTGAGCTTTGAACTTCTCACACCTGACTATTAACTGCTCAGTAACAGTATTCACACGCCACAAAAAAGTGTCATTAGTCACTTTCAGTTGAATTTTTTAATATGGCTGATTGATTCTAACATTTGTGATCTCCCGGAGAAAATGAGAAAGTTAGGATTGATTTGTGAAGTCACTCAGAAGCAGACAGTGTGTCAAACTGAGAGCCATTAATATATTCATCTTACTGCCCTTCAAAAAATAAAAAGGCTTTTATTGAGATGTCCCATAAAACCCACGGGGTGGAAGGGGGGGGTGTATCCAGTGATTTCTCTTGCTCGAGGTACCACCATAAAAAGAGCAGTGTAGAGGTAGAGGTGGCAACTTCAGTTAGACACCCAAGTACATCACTCGTTGACTCCTTGGGGAGGTGCTTGGTCCAAACCCCTGCCACTGACCGCTTCCACCACACTCCTGTGTTGGGTACAAGTTTGAGAAGAGCTGTTCAGTGTACCTCCACCCAGCTGTCATTCACATCTCCCAGCTGCTGGCTTAACATACCGTGAGTGTCACAAAGGAATTGGAGCAAGGCAGGGAATCAGTCCATTACTTTAAATTCTTCTACTGTATGGCATATTGAAAGACTTGCATTAGTTTGAATTAAATTTTATTTTCATGTTTTTTCAGAGAAGCTTGAGAAAGAGAATGGTAGGTATACTTTGATTTTTGAGTTTAGTGCTAATCAGATTGAGCACAGATTTTTTAAACTCCATAACGGAAGTGTGGAGGATGTTCTCAGACAGGAAATTGGTTTGCTACCTTAGAGTATTTTTACTTATTTTCTCTCTCCGGTGATAAATTAGGTGTGGTGTTTAGGGAATGGGATGAATGAGAAAAGTGGCCACTGATGATTGGGGAGGTCTGTAGGGATAGTTCTTTCAGTGAAGAAAGGTGACACCAGTTAACCCACTTTCTAATTGAAATCCCACTGATCTTTTGCAGAGCAACTCAAGAATGAAAAAGGTAAGTTGTCTTTTAGTTCTCAACTGCTGCTATCTTTCAGTAAAATGTTCTTTAATGAAATGAGATATTTCTTCCTTTCCGAAATCCAAGGAGAGTTCATTACCCAGCAGATTTCTATTTAACCCACAGCAGAACTGCTGAGGACTTTCTCTCACAGCAAATTTAGTCATTAAACTAGTGTATTTGTATGTATTGTCTCTCAAGTCTAAAACTGAAGTACTGATTTTAAGATCACTGAGCAGTAGACAGAGAGAAGGTGGGTGAGGTAATATCTTTTATTGGGCCAAGTTCTCTTGTTGGAGAGACAAGCTTTCTAGTTTGCATGGAGCTCTTCTTCAGACCTGTGTAACCTGGAAAGCGTGTCTCTCTCTTCAAAAGAATTTGGTCCAATAAATTATATTACCTCCTGCTCCTCGTTCCTCGAATATCCGTGGAGCAACACAGTTACAACAGCACTGCATACAGAACCGTATGCTATAGACATTCAATAATACCAGGCCCCCGCTTTTCTTAATTTTATCTTGATGTATACGAAGAGTCTGGCATAAGATTTTCACGGTGTTTAGTTTTTCATGATATATTATGTTTTCATTATATTTCCTCTGTTACAATCCTTTTGAGAAGATCAAAATTACATGTATTTTAAATGTACACTGCTGTGAAAGGAGTGACTGTTTTTATTTAAAAAAAACCCAAACTTTGTTTCATATTCTGCAATACACCGCTGGTTTCTTCAAGCGTCTCTGCCTATGCAACCCCCTGCCAAAAAACAAAACAAAAAAAAAATGGAGTTGAGCAGGAAGCTATTCTCCTTACACTGGGGAATGGTTGATCTCCCACATCTCCAAAGAAGACAACGGGAGATACAGGTTCTCTGGCCACAGGAGGTCTCAAATTACCTAATGAAACTGAGTGGTCGCTATTGAAATATTGTTTCCTAGAAGTGCAACCCCACAAGGAAGTTTAGCTTAGACTCCAAATAGCTCTTTCTATTTAACTGAGCTTTGATATTTTTGTAAATGTTTTCCACAAAAGCTTTTTGATACCCTTTTCCTCACATTACAATGTTTCTTAATCATTTCCATTTAATCTATGTGCCTCGTTCTCTCCCTCTTTCTCTCTCTGTTTTAAACTTCTCATTAAAATTCTTCTCATTTTTATAATTTATCTTCTCATTTTTATAATGTTTATGTATTTTGATATAACTCCCTTCCATCTCAGGTTGAATCATTGGTGCACTTTGTCCTGTGCCATGCCTCAAACACTTGCCTTAGGGTTGGCCTACACTTAAAAGGCCACAGCGGCACATCTGCACTACTGAAACGGGCCCTTGTCATGCCTTAAACACTTGCCTTAATGCTGGATTTCCTAGTGCTGCCAGGAAAGTTACATCTGGGCTTTGAGCTTCTCACACCTGACTTTTAACTGCTCAGTAACTGTATTTGCATGCCACAAAAAAGTGACATTAGTCACTTTCAGTTGAATTTTTTAACATGTCCGATTTGATTCTCACATTGGTGATTTCCCGGAGAAAATGAGAAGGTTAGGATTGATTTGTGAAGTCACTCAGAAGCAGGCTGTGTGTCAAACTGAGAGCCATTCATATATTCATGGTACTGCCCGTCAAAAAAAAGGCTTTTATGGAGATGTCCCATACAACCCACGGAGGGGGTTCATGTATCCAGTTATTTCTCTTGCTCGAGGTACCACCCTAAAGAGAGCAATGTAGAGACAGAGGTGGCAACTTCAGTTAGATACCCAAGTACAACACCAGTTGACTCCTTGGGGAGGTGCTTGGTCCAAACCCCTGCCACTGACCACTGCCAGCACAGTCCTGTGTTGGGTACAAGTTTGAGCAGAGCTGTTGAGTGTACCTCCACCCAGCTGTCATTCACATCGCCCAGCTGCTAGCTTAACATACCGTGAGTGCCAGAAAGGAATTGGATTAAGGCAAGGGTATTGGTCCACTACTTGAAATTTGTCTACTGTATTGCATATTGAGAGACTTGCATACTGAATTAATTTTGTCCCATGTTTTTCAGAGGAGCTTGAGAAAGAGAATGATAGGTATACTTTGATTTTTGAGTTTAGTGCTAATCAGATTGTGCACACATTTCTTTAAACTCAATAACTGAAGAGTTGAGGATGTTCTCAGGCAGAAAATTGGTTTGCTACCTTAGAGTATTTTTACTTATTTTCTCTCTCTGGTGATAAATTAGGTGTGTTGTGTAGGAAATGGGATGAATCAGAAAAGTGGCCTCTGATGATTGGGGAGGTCTGTAGGGACAGTTCCTTCAGTGAGGAAAGGTGACACCAGTTAACCCACTTTCTAATTGAAATCCCACTGTTCTTTTGCAGAGCAACTCAGGAATGAAAAAGGTAAGTTCTCTTTTATTCCTCAACTGCTGCTATCTTTGAGTAAAATGTTCTTCAATGAACTGAGATATTTCTTCGTTTCCGAAATCCAAGGAGAGTTCAGTACCACATAGATTTCTATTTAACCCACAACAGAACTGTTGAGGACTTTCTCTCACAGGAAATTTAGTCATTACCCTAGTGTATTTGTATGTATTGTCTCTCGTCTAAAATTGAAGTTCTGATTTTAAGATCACTGAGCAGTAGACAGAGAGAAGGTGGTTGAGGTAATATCTTTTATTGGGCCAAATTCTCTTGTTGGAGAGACAAGCTTTCTAGTTTGCACGGAGCTCTTCTTCAGACCCGTGTAAACTGGAAAGCGTGTCTCTCTCTTGAAAAGAATTTGGTCCAATAAATTATATTACCTCCCCCTCCTTGTCTCTCAAATAGCAATGTGGACACAAGAGCAGCGGCAGGGGCTTGGGCTCGTCACCAAAGTGCAAAGCCACCCAAACCCCTGGGTACGTACTTGGGCAGATAGAGCAAGTCTCCGCCAGGGACACTGCTACTCTTCGAGACAAGCTCAAGCAGAGCTGTAACATGTCATCCACACAAGCTGAGGATCACACCTCCCAGCTGCTGTGTAAACCCACCCTGGGTGTCCCGAAGGAATTCTGTCCGTTACTTTAAATTGGGATGCTACTGTGCATTTTGCACATGGAAAGATTTAGGTAAATTTGAAATAAAATTTATTGTTATATTTTTCAGACAAGCTGGAGAAAGAGAACGGTAGGTTCACAAGAACAGGTCCACCTTAACCGCTGGGTACTTACTTGGGCAGATATCCCAAGCCACCACCTGTTTTCGCTGCCACCGCATTTCTATTTATAGGCACAATCTCGAGCAGAGCAGTCATGTGTACAAAACCCCTGCTTGCTGGGAGTGGCACTCTGTCTCCCCCACTTAGCTAAGGCTGTAGATGGCTCATCAATCTCTGTTGGGCCTAGCTCCCCTAGCGGGGAACAGAGTGGCACTCCCAGCAAGCTGGGCTTACATAGTCACCCTGGGCAGCGATTTACGTCCCCGAGCTTCCGAGCCATTCCCAGTTGTATTGCCTGAAATCCTGCTACGGGCCACCCCTTGTAACGCTGGCCCACAAGGGGGCTTTAGCAGTCTGGATCGTACGTGGGACCTCTGGAACTAAATGCATGAGCTAAAAGACCAGACAGGTCTCTGGTAGCCACGGCTGCAGATGGCTCATCGGTCTCTAGCTGGCCTAACCAAAGCTAGAGGGGAAGAGAGCAATCTGGGACTCACAACTCCCAGCTTCTCTGTAGGAATAGCCTGAGAGTCACAAAGCAGGGAATCTGTCCATGACTTTAAATATGGAGAATGTAGTGAATATTGGAAGACTTGCATTATTGTGAAACACATGTTATTTTTATATTTTTCAGACAAGCTTGGGTTACAGAACGGTAGGTTTACTTATATTTTTCAGTGTAGTGTTAATCAGATTGAGATCAAATGACTTGTAGGCCGTGGGGATTCCTAGGGGTCCTTCAACAGACTGAGGAGTCAAGCCACTGTCAATAAGATAATTACGGTGATGTGTGGTTGAGAGAATGACATTTGTAAACAGGAGTCGTTGGGGTGTGGGCTGGTTCTCCAGTTTTGCGTGTTCACAGGCCTCTGCTTTCTTAATCTATGGAATGCAAGTTTCGGAGTTGTTATTGAATGTGGGTGCGGAATTTGATGCGGTGTGTAGGAAAAGGGCTGAATCAGAGAACTGGCAGCTGATGATTGGGGAGTTCTGTAGGGACAGTTTGTTCAGTGAGGTAAGATAAGGCCTATTTACCCAATTTCTAAGAGAAATCCCACTGTTCGTTTTGCAGAACAATTCAAGAATGAAAAAGGTAAGTTCTCTTGTTATTTCTCAACTGCCGCTACCCTCGAAGAAAATGTTCTTGAATGAAAAGAGATATTTCTTCCTTTCCAAAATCCAAGGAGAGTTTGTTACCCAACAGGACTTTCTCTTACAGCAAGTTGAGCCATTACTATACAGGTTTTGTACTTATTGTCTCTCAGGTCTTAAATAGAAGTACTGATTTAAAGTACCACTGGGCAGTGCACAGAGAGAAGCTAGGTGAGGTAATATCTTTTATTGGACCAACTTCTCTGGTTGGAGAGACAACCTTTTGAGTTTACACAGAGCTCCTCTTCAGACCTGTGTAAGCTTGAAAGCTTGTCTCTCTCTTCAAAAGAATTTGGTCCAATAAAGGATATTACCTCCCCCTCCTTGTCTCGCTGGTATCCTGGGACCAACACAGCTAAAACAGCACTGCGTACAACACCATGCAGTATAGGCATTCTATAATGCCAGGCCCACTCTTACATTAATTTTACCTTTGTGTATATGCCGAAGTTAGCATAAGAGTTATATGCTGTTTTGTTTTTTCCTGTTGTGTTATTTTTTCATGATATGATCTCTTGTAAATTGGGGAAATCCTTTCGAGAAGATCAAAATAATATGTATTTTAAATGTTGTACACTGCTGTGAGAATAGTCCCAGTTTTTATTTAAGAATTAAAAATCAACACTGTGTGTCATATTCTACGATACACTGCCATTTCTTCAGGAGTCTCTGAATGTAGAAATTCCCCTCCCTCCAAAAATGGACTTGAGATAAGCAGCAGGGGATTCCCCTTAACCTGGTGAATGGTTGATCTCTCACATCTGCAAATATGTCAGCGGGAGAGACAGGTTCTCTGGCCACAGGAGGTCTCAAATTACTCTCTGAAAATGAGTGGTCACTATTGAAAAATTATGTCCTAAGTAGGCAAAGATAGAGGGGAACTCAGCTTAGGCTCGGCAAAGACCTTTCCATTGAAGTAAGCTTTGATAATTCTGTAAATGTTTTCGCAAAAGCCTTGTTATACCTTTTTTCTCACATTACAATATTTTCTTCATCATTTCCCTTTAATTAATGTGCCACATTCTCTCTCTCCATGTTTCTGGTTTAAACTTCTCATAAAAAAGGAATGAAGTGTAAACATCTGGATGGAATCCATTTTCAGTGTTACCTTCTCGATTTTTATAAAGTTTATGTATTTTAATATAACTCCCTTCCATCTCAGGTTGAATCATTGGTGCACTTTGTCCTGTGCCATGCCTCAAACACTTGCCTTAGGGTTGGCCTACACTTAAAAGGCCGCAGGGGCAGAGCTGCACTACTGAAACGGGCCCTTGTCGTGCCCTAAACACTTGCCTTAATGCTGTATTTCCTAGTGCTGCCTGGAAAGTTACATCAAGTTAAATTTGAGCTTTGAACTTCTCACACCTGACTATTAACTGCTCAGTAACAGTATTCACACACCACAAAAAAGTGTCATTAGTCACTTTCAGTTGAATTTTTTAATATGGCTGATTGATTCTAACATTTGTGATCTCCCGGAGAAAATGAGAAAGTTAGGATTGATTTGTGAAGTCACTCAGAAGCAGACAGTGTGTCAAACTGAGAGCCATTAATATATTCATCTTACTGCCCTTCAAAAAAAAAAAAGGCTTTTATTGAGATGTCCCATAAAACCCACGGGGTGTGGGGGGGGTGTATCCAGTGATTTCTCTTGCTCGAGGTACCACCCTAAAAAGAGCAGTGTAGAGGTAGAGGTGGCAACTTCAGTTAGACACCCAAGTACATCACCCGTTGACTCCTTGGGGAGGTGCTTGGTCCAAACCCCTGCCACTGACCGCTTCCACCACACTCCTGTGTTGGGTACAAGTTTGAGAAGAGCTGTTCAGTGTACCTCCACCCAGCTGTCATTCACATCTCGCAGCTGCTGGCTTAACATACCGTGAGTGTCACAAAGGAATTGGAGCAAGGCAGGGAATGGGTCCATTACTTTAAATTCTTCTACTGTATGGCATATTGAAAGACTTGCATTAGTTTGAATTAAATTTTATTTTCATGTTTTTTCAGAGAAGCTTGAGAAAGAGAATGGTAGGTATACTTTGATTTTTGAGTTTAGTGCTAATCAGATTGAGCACAGATTTTTTAAACTCCATAACGGAAGTGTGGAGGATGTTCTCAGACAGGAAATTGGTTTGCTACCTTAGAGTATTTTTACTTATTTTCTCTCTCCGGTGATAAATTAGGTGTGGTGTTTAGGGAATGGGATGAATGAGAAAAGTGGCCACTGATGATTGGGGAGGTCTGTAGGGACAGTTCTTTCGGTGAAGACAGGTGACACCAGTTAACCCACTTTCTAATTGAAATCCCACTGATCTTTTGCAGAGCAACTCAAGAATGAAAAAGGTAAGTTGTCTTTTAGTTCTCAACTGCTGCTATCTTTCAGTAAAATGTTCTTTAATGAAATGAGATGTTTCTTCCTTTCCGAAATCCAAGGAGAGTTCATTACCCAGCAGATTTCTATTTAACCCACAGCAGAACTGCTGAGGACTTTCTCTCACAGCAAATTTAGTCATTACCCTAGTGTATTTGTATGTATTGTCTCTCAAGTCTAAAACTGAAGTACTGATTTTAAGATCACTGAGCAGTAGACAGAGAGAAAGTGGGTGAGGTAATATCTTTTATTGGGCCAAGTTCTCTTCTTGGAGAGACAAGCTTTCTAGTTTGCATGGAGCTCTTCTTCAGACCCGTGTAAACTGGAAAGCGTGTCTCTCTCTTCAAAAGAATTTGGTCCAATAAATTATATTACCTCCCGCTCCTCGTTCCTCGAATATCCGTGGAGCAACACAGTTACAACAGCACTGCATACAGAACCGTATGCTATAGACATTCAATAATACCAGGCCCCCGCTTTTCTTAATTTTATCTTGATGTATACGCAGAGTCTGGCATAAGATTTTCACGGTGTTTAGTTTTTCATGATATATTATGTTTTCATTATATTTCCTCTGTTACAATCCTTTTGAGAAGATCAAAATTACATGTATTTTAAATGTACACTGCTGTGAAAGGAGTGACTGTTTTTATTTAAAAAAAAACCCAAACTTTGTTTCATATTCTGCAATACACCGCTGGTTTCTTCAAGCGTCTCTGCCTATGCAACCCCCTGCCAAAAAACAAAACAAAACAAAAAAAAATGGAGTTGAGCAGGAAGCTATTCTCCTTACACTGGGGAATGGTTGATCTCCCACATCTCCAAAGAAGACTATGGGAGATACAGGTTCTCTGGCCACAGGAGGTCTCAAATTACCTAATGAAACTGAGTGGTCGCTACTGAAATATTGTTTCCTAGAAGTGCAACCCCACAAGGAAGTTTAGCTTAGACTCCGAATAGCTCTTTCTATTTAACTGAGCTTTGATATTTTTGTAAATGTTTTCCACAAAAGCTTTTTGATACCCTTTTCCTCACATTACAATGTTTTCTTAATCATTTCCATTTAATCTATGTGCCTCGTTCTCTCCCTCTTTCTCTCTCTGTTTTAAACTTCTCATTAAAATTCTTCTCATTTTTATAATTTATCTTCTCATTTTTATAATGTTTATGTATTTTGATATAACTCCCTTCCATCTCAGGTTGAATCATTGGTGCACTTTGTCCTGTGCCATGCCTCAAACACTTGCCTTAGGGTTGGCCTACACTTAAAAGGCCACAGCGGCACAGCTGCACTACTGAAACGGGCCCTTGTCATGCCTTAAACACTTGCCTTAATGCTGGATTTCCTAGTGCTGCCTGGAAAGTTACATCAAGTTAAATTTGGGCTTTGAGCTTCTCACACCTGACTTTTAACTGCTCAGTAACTGTATTTGCACGCCACAAAAAAGTGACATTAGTCACTTTCAGTTGAATTTTTTAACATGTCCGATTTGATTCTCACATTGGTGATTTCCCGGAGAAAATGAGAAAGTTAGGATTGATTTGTGAAGTCACTCAGAAGCAGGCTGTGTGTCAAACTGAGAGCCATTCATATATTCATGGTACTGCCCGTCAAAAAAAAGGCTTTTATGGAGATGTCCCATACAACCCACGGAGGGGGTTCATGTATCCAGTTATTTCTCTTGCTCGAGGTACCACCCTAAAGAGAGCAATGTAGAGACAGAGGTGGCAACTTCAGTTAGATACCCAAGTACAACACCAGTTGACTCCTTGGGGAGGTGCTTGGTCCAAACCCCTGCCACTGACTACTGCCACCACAGTCCTGTGTTGGGTACAAGTTTGAGCAGAGCTGTTGAGTGTACCTCCACCCAGCTGTCATTCACATCGCCCAGCTGCTAGCTTAACATACCGTGAGTGCCAGAAAGGAACCGGATTAAGGCAAGGGTATTGGTCCACTACTTGAAATTTGTCTACTGTATTGCATATTGAGAGACTTGCATACTGAATTAATTTTGTCCCATGTTTTTCAGAGGAGCTTGAGAAAGAGAATGATAGGTATACTTTGATTTTTGAGTTTAGTGCTAATCAGATTGTGCACACATTTCTTTAAACTCAATAACTGAAGAGTTGAGGATGTTCTCAGGCAGAAAATTGGTTTGCTACCTTAGAGTATTTTTACTTATTTTCTCTCTCTGGTGATAAATTAGGTGTGTTGTGTAGGAAATGGGATGAATCAGAAAAGTGGCCTCTGATGATTGGGGAGGTCTGTAGGGACAGTTCCTTCAGTGAGGAAAGGTGACACCAGTTAACCCACTTTCTAATTGAAATCCCACTGTTCTTTTGCAGAGCAACTCAGGAATGAAAAAGGTAAGTTCTCTTTTATTCCTCAACTGCTGCTATCTTTGAGTAAAATGTTCTTCAATGAACTGAGATATTTCTTCGTTTCCGAAATCCAAGGAGAGTTCAGTACCACATAGATTTCTATTTAACCCACAACAGAACTGTTGAGGACTTTCTCTCACAGGAAATTTAGTCATTACCCTAGTGTATTTGTATGTATCGTCTCTCGTCTAAAACTGAAGTACTGATTTTAAGATCACTGAGCAGTAGACAGAGAGAAGGTGGTTGAGGTAATATCTTTTATTGGGCCAAGTTCTCTTGTTGGAGAGACAAGCTTTCTAGTTTGCACGGATCTCTTCTTCAGACCCGTGTAACCTGGAAAGCGTGTCTTTCTCTTCAAAAGAATTTGGTCCAATAAATTATATTACCTCCCCCTCCTTGTCTCTCAAATAGCAATGTGGACACAAGAGCAGCGGCAGGGGCTTGGGCTCGTCACCAAAGTGCAAAGCCACCCAAACCCCTGGGTACGTACTTGGGCAGATAGAGCAAGTCTCCGCCAGGGACACTGCTACTCTTCGAGACAAGCTCAAGCAGAGCTGTAACATGTCATCCACACAAGCTGAGGATCACACCTCCCAGCTGCTGTGTAAACCCACCCTGGGTGTCCCGAAGGAATTCTGTCCGTTACTTTAAATTGGGATGCTACTGTGCATTTTGCACATGGAAAGATTTAGGTAATTTTGAAATAAAATTTATTGTTATATTTTTCAGACAAGCTTGAGAAAGAGAGCGGTAGGTTCACAAGAACAGGTCCACCTTAACCTGCTGGGTACTTACTTGGGCAGATATCCCAAGCCACCACCTGTTTTCGCTGCCACCGCATTGCTATTTATAGGCACAATCTCGAGCAGAGCAGTCATGTGTACAAAACCCCTGCTTGCTGGGAGTGGCACTCTGTCTCCCCCACTTAGCTAAGGCTGTAGATGGCTCATCAATCTCTGTTGGGCCTAGCTCCCCTAGCGGGGAACAGAGTGGCACTCCCAGCAAGCTGGGCTTACATAGTCACCCTGGGCAGCGATTTACGTCCCCGAGCTTCCGAGACATTCCCAGTTGTATTGCCTGAAATCCTGCTACGGGCCACCCCTTGTAATGCTGGCCCACAAGGGGGCTTTAGCAGTCTGGATCGTACGTGGGACCTCTGGAACTAAATGCATGAGCTAAAAGACCAGACAGGTCTCTGGTAGCCACGGCTGCAGATGGCTCATCGGTCTCTAGCTGGCCTAACCAAAGCTAGAGGGGAAGAGAGCAATCTGGGACTCACAACTCCCAGCTTCTCTGTAGGAATAGCCTGAGAGTCACAAAGCAGGGAATCTGTCCATGACTTTAAATATGGAGAATGTAGTGAATATTGGAAGACTTGCATTATTGTGAAACACATGTTATTTTTATATTTTTCAGACAAGCTTGGGTTACAGAACGGTAGGTTTACTTATATTTTTCAGTGTAGTGTTAATCAGATTGAGATCAAATGACTTGTAGGCCGTGGGGATTCCTAGGGGTCCTTCAACAGACTGAGGAGTCAAGCCACTGTCAATAAGATAATTACGGTGATGTGTGGTTGAGAGAATGACATTTGTAAACAGGAGTCGTTGGGGTGTGGGCTGGTTCTCCAGTTTTGCGTGTTCACAGGCCTCTGCTTTCTTAATCTATGGAATGCAAGTTTCGGAGTTGTTATTGAATGTGGGTGCGGAATTTGATGCGGTGTGTAGGAAAAGGGCTGAATCAGAGAACTGGCAGCTGATGATTGGGGAGTTCTGTAGGGACAGTTTGTTCAGTGAGGTAAGATAAGGCCTATTTACCCAATTTCTAAGAGAAATCCCACTGTTCGTTTTGCAGACCAATTCAAGAATGAAAAAGGTAAGTTCTCTTGTTATTTCTCAACTGCCGCTACCCTCGAAGAAAATGTTCTTGAATGAAAAGAGATATTTCTTCCTTTCCAAAATCCAAGGAGAGTTTGTTACCCAACAGGACTTTCTCTTACAGCAAGTTGAGCCATTACTATACAGGTTTTGTACTTATTGTCTCTCAGGTCTTAAATAGAAGTACTGATTTAAAGTACCACTGGGCAGTGCACAGAGAGAAGCTAGGTGAGGTAATATCTTTTATTGGACCAACTTCTCTGGTTGGAGAGACAACCTTTTGAGTTTACACAGAGCTCCTCTTCAGACCTGTGTAAGCTTGAAAGCTTGTCTCTCTCTTCAAAAGAATTTGGTCCAATAAAGGATATTACCTCCCCCTCCTTGTCTCGCTGGTATCCTGGGACCAACACAGCTAAAACAGCACTGCGTACAACACCATGCAGTATAGGCATTCTATAATGCCAGGCCCACTCTTACATTAATTTTACCTTTGTGTATATGCCGAAGTTAGCATAAGAGTTATATGCTGTTTTGTTTTTTCCTGTTGTGTTATTTTTTCATGATATGATCTCTTGTAAATTGGGGAAATCCTTTCGAGAAGATCAAAATAATATGTATTTTAAATGTTGTACACTGCTGTGAGAATAGTCCCAGTTTTTATTTAAGAATTAAAAATCAACACTGTGTGTCATATTCTACGATACACTGCCATTTCTTCAGGAGTCTCTGAATGTAGAAATTCCCCTCCCTCCAAAAATGGACTTGAGATAAGCAGCAGGGGATTCCCCTTAACCTGGTGAATGGTTGATCTCTCACATCTGCAAATATGTCAGCGGGAGAGACAGGTTCTCTGGCCACAGGAGGTCTCAAATTACTCTCTGAAAATGAGTGGTCACTATTGAAAAATTATGTCCTAAGTAGGCAAAGATAGAGGGGAACTCAGCTTAGGCTCGGCAAAGACCTTTCCATTGAAGTAAGCTTTGATAATTCTGTAAATGTTTTCGCAAAAGCCTTGTTATACCTTTTTTCTCACATTACAATATTTTCTTCATCATTTCCCTTTAATTAATGTGCCACATTCTCTCTCTCCATGTTTCTGGTTTAAACTTCTCATAAAAAAGGAATGAAGTGTAAACATCTGGATGGAATCCATTTTCAGTGTTACCTTCTCGATTTTTATAAAGTTTATGTATTTTAATATAACTCCCTTCCATCTCAGGTTGAATCATTGGTGCACTTTGTCCTGTGCCATGCCTCAAACACTTGCCTTAGGGTTGGCCTACACTTAAAAGGCCGCAGGGGCAGAGCTGCACTACTGAAACGGGCCCTTGTCGTGCCCTAAACACTTGCCTTAATGCTGGATTTCCTAGTGCTGCCTGGAAAGTTACATCAAGTTAAATTTGAGCTTTGAACTTCTCACACCTGACTATTAACTGCTCAGTAACAGTATTCACACACCACAAAAAAGTGTCATTAGTCACTTTCAGTTGAATTTTTTAATATGGCTGATTGATTCTAACATTTGTGATCTCCCGGAGAAAATGAGAAAGTTAGGATTGATTTGTGAAGTCACTCAGAAGCAGACAGTGTGTCAAACTGAGAGCCATTAATATATTCATCTTACTGCCCTTCAAAAAAAAAAAGGCTTTTATTGAGATGTCCCATAAAACCCACGGGGTGTGGGGGGGGTGTATCCAGTGATTTCTCTTGCTCGAGGTACCACCCTAAAAAGAGCAGTGTAGAGGTAGAGGTGGCAACTTCAGTTAGACACCCAAGTACATCACCCGTTGACTCCTTGGGGAGGTGCTTGGTCCAAACCCCTGCCACTGACCGCTTCCACCACACTCCTGTGTTGGGTACAAGTTTGAGAAGAGCTGTTCAGTGTACCTCCACCCAGCTGTCATTCACATCTCGCAGCTGCTGGCTTAACATACCGTGAGTGTCACAAAGGAATTGGAGCAAGGCAGGGAATGGGTCCATTACTTTAAATTCTTCTACTGTATGGCATATTGAAAGACTTGCATTAGTTTGAATTAAATTTTATTTTCATGTTTTTTCAGAGAAGCTTGAGAAAGAGAATGGTAGGTATACTTTGATTTTTGAGTTTAGTGCTAATCAGATTGAGCACAGATTTTTTAAACTCCATAACGGAAGTGTGGAGGATGTTCTCAGACAGGAAATTGGTTTGCTACCTTAGAGTATTTTTACTTATTTTCTCTCTCCGGTGATAAATTAGGTGTGGTGTTTAGGGAATGGGATGAATGAGAAAAGTGGCCACTGATGATTGGGGAGGTCTGTAGGGACAGTTCTTTCGGTGAAGACAGGTGACACCAGTTAACCCACTTTCTAATTGAAATCCCACTGATCTTTTGCAGAGCAACTCAAGAATGAAAAAGGTAAGTTGTCTTTTAGTTCTCAACTGCTGCTATCTTTCAGTAAAATGTTCTTTAATGAAATGAGATGTTTCTTCCTTTCCGAAATCCAAGGAGAGTTCATTACCCAGCAGATTTCTATTTAACCCACAGCAGAACTGCTGAGGACTTTCTCTCACAGCAAATTTAGTCATTACCCTAGTGTATTTGTATGTATTGTCTCTCAAGTCTAAAACTGAAGTACTGATTTTAAGATCACTGAGCAGTAGACAGAGAGAAAGTGGGTGAGGTAATATCTTTTATTGGGCCAAGTTCTCTTCTTGGAGAGACAAGCTTTCTAGTTTGCATGGAGCTCTTCTTCAGACCCGTGTAAACTGGAAAGCGTGTCTCTCTCTTCAAAAGAATTTGGTCCAATAAATTATATTACCTCCCGCTCCTCGTTCCTCGAATATCCGTGGAGCAACACAGTTACAACAGCACTGCATACAGAACCGTATGCTATAGACATTCAATAATACCAGGCCCCCACTTTTCTTAATTTTATCTTGATGTATACGAAGAGTCTGGCATAAGATTTTCACGGTGTTTAGTTTTTCATGATATATTATGTTTTCATTATATTTCCTCTGTTACAATCCTTTTGAGAAGATCAAAATTACATGTATTTTAAATGTACACTGCTGTGAAAGGAGTGACTGTTTTTATTTTAAAAAAACCCAAACTTTGTTTCATATTCTGCAATACACCGCTGGTTTCTTCAAGCGTCTCTGCCTATGCAACCCCCTGCCAAAAAACAAAACAAAACAAAAAAAAATGGAGTTGAGCAGGAAGCTATTCTCCTTACACTGGGGAATGGTTGATCTCCCACATCTCCAAAGAAGACAACGGGAGATACAGGTTCTCTGGCCACAGGAGGTCTCAAATTACCTAATGAAACTGAGTGGTCGCTATTGAAATATTGTTTCCTAGAAGTGCAACCCCACAAGGAAGTTCAGCTTAGACTCCGAATAGCTCTTTCTATTTAACTGAGCTTTGATATTTTTGTAAATGTTTTCCACAAAAGCTTTTTGATACCCTTTTCCTCACATTACAATGTTTTCTTAATCATTTCCATTTAATCTATGTGCCTCGTTCTCTCCCTCTTTCTCTCTCTGTTTTAAACTTCTCATTAAAATTCTTCTCATTTTTATAATTTATCTTCTCATTTTTATAATGTTTATGTATTTTGATATAACTCCCTTCCATCTCAGGTTGAATCATTGGTGCACTTTGTCCTGTGCCATGCCTCAAACACTTGCCTTAGGGTTGGCCTACACTTAAAAGGCCACAGCGGCACAGCTGCACTACTGAAACGGGCCCTTGTCATGCCTTAAACACTGGCCTTAATGCTGGATTTCCTAGTGCTGCCAGGAAAGTTACATCAAGTTAAATTTGGGCTTTGAGCTTCTCACACCTGACTTTTAACTGCTCAGTAACTGTATTTGCACGCCACAAAAAAGTGACATTAGTCACTTTCAGTTGAATTTTTTAACGTGTCCGATTTGATTCTCACATTGGTGATTTCCCGGAGAAAATGAGAAGGTTAGGATTGATTTGTGAAGTCACTCAGAAGCAGGCTGTGTGTCAAACTGAGAGCCATTCATATATTCATGGTACTGCCCGTCAAAAAAAAGGCTTTTATGGAGATGTCCCATACAACCCACGGAGGGGGTTCATGTATCCAGTTATTTCTCTTGCTCGAGGTACCACCCTAAAGAGAGCAATGTAGAGACAGAGGTGGCAACTTCAGTTGGATACCCAAGTACAACACCAGTTGACTCCTTGGGGAGGTGCTTGGTCCAAACCCCTGCCACTGACTACTGCCACCACAGTCCTGTGTTGGGTACAAGTTTGAGCAGAGCTGTTGAGTGTACCTCCACCCAGCTGTCATTCACATCGCCCAGCTGCTAGCTTAACATACCGTGAGTGCCAGAAAGGAATTGGATTAAGGCAAGGGTATTGGTCCACTACTTGAAATTTGTCTACTGTATTGCATATTGAGAGACTTGCATACTGAATTAATTTTGTCCCATGTTTTTCAGAGGAGCTTGAGAAAGAGAATGATAGGTATACTTTGATTTTTGAGTTTAGTGCTAATCAGATTGTGCACACATTTCTTTAAACTCAATAACTGAAGAGTTGAGGATGTTCTCAGGCAGAAAATTGGTTTGCTACCTTAGAGTATTTTTACTTATTTTCTCTCTCTGGTGATAAATTAGGTGTGTTGTGTAGGAAATGGGATGAATCAGAAAAGTGGCCTCTGATGATTGGGGAGGTCTGTAGGGACAGTTCCTTCAGTGAGGAAAGGTGACACCAGTTAACCCACTTTCTAATTGAAATCCCACTGTTCTTTTGCAGAGCAACTCAGGAATGAAAAAGGTAAGTTCTCTTTTATTCCTCAACTGCTGCTATCTTTGAGTAAAATGTTCTTCAATGAACTGAGATATTTCTTCGTTTCCGAAATCCAAGGAGAGTTCAGTACCACATAGATTTCTATTTAACCCACAACAGAACTGTTGAGGACTTTCTCTCACAGGAAATTTAATCATTACCCTAGTGTATTTGTATGTATTGTCTCTCGTCTAAAATTGAAGTTCTGATTTTAAGATCACTGAGCAGTAGACAGAGAGAAGGTGGTTGAGGTAATATCTTTTATTGGGCCAAATTCTCTTGTTGGAGAGACAAGCTTTCTAGTTTGCACGGAGCTCTTCTTCAGACCCGTGTAAACTGGAAAGCGTGTCTCTCTCTTCAAAAGAATTTGGTCCAATAAATTATATTACCTCCCCCTCCTTGTCTCTCAAATAGCAATGTGGACACAAGAGCAGCGGCAGGGGCTTGGGCTCGTCACCAAAGTGCAAAGCCACCCAAACCCCTGGGTACGTACTTGGGCAGATAGAGCAAGTCTCCGCCAGGGACACTGCTACTCTTCGAGACAAGCTCAAGCAGAGCTGTAACATGTCATCCACACAAGCTGAGGATCACACCTCCCAGCTGCTGTGTAAACCCACCCTGGGTGTCCCGAAGGAATTCTGTCCATTACTTTAAATTGGGATGCTACTGTGCATTTTGCACATGGAAAGATTTAGGTAAATTTGAAATAAAATTTATTGTTATATTTTTCAGACAAGCTGGAGAAAGAGAACGGTAGGTTCACAAGAACAGGTCCACCTTAACCGCTGGGTACTTACTTGGGCAGATATCCCAAGCCACCACCTGTTTTCGCTGCCACCGCATTGCTATTTATAGGCACAATCTCGAGCAGAGCAGTCATGTGTACAAAACCCCTGCTTGCTGGGAGTGGCACTCTGTCTCCCCCACTTAGCTAAGGCTGTAGATGGCTCATCAATCTCTGTTGGGCCTAGCTCCCCTAGCGGGGAACAGAGTGGCACTCCCAGCAAGCTGGGCTTACATAGTCACCCTGGGCAGCGATTTACGTCCCCGAGCTTCCGAGACATTCCCAGTTGTATTGCCTGAAATCCTGCTACGGGCCACCCCTTGTAACGCTGGCCCACAAGGGGGCTTTAGCAGTCTGGATCGTACGTGGGACCTCTGGAACTAAATGCATGAGCTAAAAGACCAGACAGGTCTCTGGTAGCCACGGCTGCAGATGGCTCATCGGTCTCTAGCTGGCCTAACCAAAGCTAGAGGGGAAGAGAGCAATCTGGGACTCACAACTCCCAGCTTCTCTGTAGGAATAGCCTGAGAGTCACAAAGCAGGGAATCTGTCCATGACTTTAAATATGGAGAATGTAGTGAATATTGGAAGACTTGCATTATTGTGAAACACATGTTATTTTTATATTTTTCAGACAAGCTTGGGTTACAGAACGGTAGGTTTACTTATATTTTTCAGTGTAGTGTTAATCAGATTGAGATCAAATGACTTGTAGGCCGTGGGGATTCCTAGGGGTCCTTCAACAGACTGAGGAGTCAAGCCACTGTCAATAAGATAATTACGGTGATGTGTGGTTGAGAGAATGACATTTGTAAACAGGAGTCGTTGGGGTGTGGGCTGGTTCTCCAGTTTTGCGTGTTCACAGGCCTCTGCTTTCTTAATCTATGGAATGCAAGTTTCGGAGTTGTTATTGAATGTGGGTGCGGAATTTGATGCGGTGTGTAGGAAAAGGGCTGAATCAGAGAACTGGCAGCTGATGATTGGGGAGTTCTGTAGGGACAGTTTGTTCAGTGAGGTAAGATAAGGCCTATTTACCCAATTTCTAAGAGAAATCCCACTGTTCGTTTTGCAGACCAATTCAAGAATGAAAAAGGTAAGTTCTCTTGTTATTTCTCAACTGCCGCTACCCTCGAAGAAAATGTTCTTGAATGAAAAGAGATATTTCTTCCTTTCCAAAATCCAAGGAGAGTTTGTTACCCAACAGGACTTTCTCTTACAGCAAGTTGAGCCATTACTATACAGGTTTTGTACTTATTGTCTCTCAGGTCTTAAATAGAAGTACTGATTTAAAGTACCACTGGGCAGTGCACAGAGAGAAGCTAGGTGAGGTAATATCTTTTATTGGACCAACTTCTCTGGTTGGAGAGACAACCTTTTGAGTTTACACAGAGCTCCTCTTCAGACCTGTGTAAGCTTGAAAGCTTGTCTCTCTCTTCAAAAGAATTTGGTCCAATAAAGGATATTACCTCCCCCTCCTTGTCTCGCTGGTATCCTGGGACCAACACAGCTAAAACAGCACTGCGTACAACACCATGCAGTATAGGCATTCTATAATGCCAGGCCCACTCTTACATTAATTTTACCTTTGTGTATATGCCGAAGTTAGCATAAGAGTTATATGCTGTTTTGTTTTTTCCTGTTGTGTTATTTTTTCATGATATGATCTCTTGTAAATTGGGGAAATCCTTTCGAGAAGATCAAAATAATATGTATTTTAAATGTTGTACACTGCTGTGAGAATAGTCCCAGTTTTTATTTAAGAATTAAAAATCAACACTGTGTGTCATATTCTACGATACACTGCCATTTCTTCAGGAGTCTCTGAATGTAGAAATTCCCCTCCCTCCAAAAATGGACTTGAGATAAGCAGCAGGGGATTCCCCTTAACCTGGTGAATGGTTGATCTCTCACATCTGCAAATATGTCAGCGGGAGAGACAGGTTCTCTGGCCACAGGAGGTCTCAAATTACTCTCTGAAAATGAGTGGTCACTATTGAAAAATTATGTCCTAAGTAGGCAAAGATAGAGGGGAACTCAGCTTAGGCTCGGCAAAGACCTTTCCATTGAAGTAAGCTTTGATAATTCTGTAAATGTTTTCGCAAAAGCCTTGTTATACCTTTTTTCTCACATTACAATATTTTCTTCATCATTTCCCTTTAATTAATGTGCCACATTCTCTCTCTCCATGTTTCTGGTTTAAACTTCTCATAAAAAAGGAATGAAGTGTAAACATCTGGATGGAATCCATTTTCAGTGTTACCTTCTCGATTTTTATAAAGTTTATGTATTTTAATATAACTCCCTTCCATCTCAGGTTGAATCATTGGTGCACTTTGTCCTGTGCCATGCCTCAAACACTTGCCTTAGGGTTGGCCTACACTTAAAAGGCCGCAGGGGCAGAGCTGCACTACTGAAACGGGCCCTTGTCGTGCCCTAAACACTTGCCTTAATGCTGTATTTCCTAGTGCTGCCTGGAAAGTTACATCAAGTTAAATTTGAGCTTTGAACTTCTCACACCTGACTATTAACTGCTCAGTAACAGTATTCACACACCACAAAAAAGTGTCATTAGTCACTTTCAGTTGAATTTTTTAATATGGCTGATTGATTCTAACATTTGTGATCTCCCGGAGAAAATGAGAAAGTTAGGATTGATTTGTGAAGTCACTCAGAAGCAGACAGTGTGTCAAACTGAGAGCCATTAATATATTCATCTTACTGCCCTTCAAAAAAAAAAAGGCTTTTATTGAGATGTCCCATAAAACCCACGGGGTGTGGGGGGGGTGTATCCAGTGATTTCTCTTGCTCGAGGTACCACCCTAAAAAGAGCAGTGTAGAGGTAGAGGTGGCAACTTCAGTTAGACACCCAAGTACATCACCCGTTGACTCCTTGGGGAGGTGCTTGGTCCAAACCCCTGCCACTGACCGCTTCCACCACACTCCTGTGTTGGGTACAAGTTTGAGAAGAGCTGTTCAGTGTACCTCCACCCAGCTGTCATTCACATCTCGCAGCTGCTGGCTTAACATACCGTGAGTGTCACAAAGGAATTGGAGCAAGGCAGGGAATGGGTCCATTACTTTAAATTCTTCTACTGTATGGCATATTGAAAGACTTGCATTAGTTTGAATTAAATTTTATTTTCATGTTTTTTCAGAGAAGCTTGAGAAAGAGAATGGTAGGTATACTTTGATTTTTGAGTTTAGTGCTAATCAGATTGAGCACAGATTTTTTAAACTCCATAACGGAAGTGTGGAGGATGTTCTCAGACAGGAAATTGGTTTGCTACCTTAGAGTATTTTTACTTATTTTCTCTCTCCGGTGATAAATTAGGTGTGGTGTTTAGGGAATGGGATGAATGAGAAAAGTGGCCACTGATGATTGGGGAGGTCTGTAGGGACAGTTCTTTCGGTGAAGACAGGTGACACCAGTTAACCCACTTTCTAATTGAAATCCCACTGATCTTTTGCAGAGCAACTCAAGAATGAAAAAGGTAAGTTGTCTTTTAGTTCTCAACTGCTGCTATCTTTCAGTAAAATGTTCTTTAATGAAATGAGATGTTTCTTCCTTTCCGAAATCCAAGGAGAGTTCATTACCCAGCAGATTTCTATTTAACCCACAGCAGAACTGCTGAGGACTTTCTCTCACAGCAAATTTAGTCATTACCCTAGTGTATTTGTATGTATTGTCTCTCAAGTCTAAAACTGAAGTACTGATTTTAAGATCACTGAGCAGTAGACAGAGAGAAAGTGGGTGAGGTAATATCTTTTATTGGGCCAAGTTCTCTTCTTGGAGAGACAAGCTTTCTAGTTTGCATGGAGCTCTTCTTCAGACCCGTGTAAACTGGAAAGCGTGTCTCTCTCTTCAAAAGAATTTGGTCCAATAAATTATATTACCTCCCGCTCCTCGTTCCTCGAATATCCGTGGAGCAACACAGTTACAACAGCACTGCATACAGAACCGTATGCTATAGACATTCAATAATACCAGGCCCCCACTTTTCTTAATTTTATCTTGATGTATACGAAGAGTCTGGCATAAGATTTTCACGGTGTTTAGTTTTTCATGATATATTATGTTTTCATTATATTTCCTCTGTTACAATCCTTTTGAGAAGATCAAAATTACATGTATTTTAAATGTACACTGCTGTGAAAGGAGTGACTGTTTTTATTTTAAAAAAACCCAAACTTTGTTTCATATTCTGCAATACACCGCTGGTTTCTTCAAGCGTCTCTGCCTATGCAACCCCCTGCCAAAAAACAAAACAAAACAAAAAAAAATGGAGTTGAGCAGGAAGCTATTCTCCTTACACTGGGGAATGGTTGATCTCCCACATCTCCAAAGAAGACAACGGGAGATACAGGTTCTCTGGCCACAGGAGGTCTCAAATTACCTAATGAAACTGAGTGGTCGCTATTGAAATATTGTTTCCTAGAAGTGCAACCCCACAAGGAAGTTCAGCTTAGACTCCGAATAGCTCTTTCTATTTAACTGAGCTTTGATATTTTTGTAAATGTTTTCCACAAAAGCTTTTTGATACCCTTTTCCTCACATTACAATGTTTTCTTAATCATTTCCATTTAATCTATGTGCCTCGTTCTCTCCCTCTTTCTCTCTCTGTTTTAAACTTCTCATTAAAATTCTTCTCATTTTTATAATTTATCTTCTCATTTTTATAATGTTTATGTATTTTGATATAACTCCCTTCCATCTCAGGTTGAATCATTGGTGCACTTTGTCCTGTGCCATGCCTCAAACACTTGCCTTAGGGTTGGCCTACACTTAAAAGGCCACAGCGGCACAGCTGCACTACTGAAACGGGCCCTTGTCATGCCTTAAACACTTGCCTTAATGCTGGATTTCCTAGTGCTGCCAGGAAAGTTACATCAAGTTAAATTTGGGCTTTGAGCTTCTCACACCTGACTTTTAACTGCTCAGTAACTGTATTTGCACGCCACAAAAAAGTGACATTAGTCACTTTCAGTTGAATTTTTTAACATGTCCGATTTGATTCTCACATTGGTGATTTCCCGGAGAAAATGAGAAGGTTAGGATTGATTTGTGAAGTCACTCAGAAGCAGGCTGTGTGTCAAACTGAGAGCCATTCATATATTCATGGTACTGCCCGTCAAAAAAAAGGCTTTTATGGAGATGTCCCATACAACCCACGGAGGGGGTTCATGTATCCAGTTATTTCTCTTGCTCGAGGTACCACCCTAAAGAGAGCAATGTAGAGACAGAGGTGGCAACTTCAGTTAGATACCCAAGTACAACACCAGTTGACTCCTTGGGGAGGTGCTTGGTCCAAACCCCTGCCACTGACTACTGCCACCACAGTCCTGTGTTGGGTACAAGTTTGAGCAGAGCTGTTGAGTGTACCTCCACCCAGCTGTCATTCACATCGCCCAGCTGCTAGCTTAACATACCGTGAGTGCCAGAAAGGAATTGGATTAAGGCAAGGGTATTGGTCCACTACTTGAAATTTGTCTACTGTATTGCATATTGAGAGACTTGCATACTGAATTAATTTTGTCCCATGTTTTTCAGAGGAGCTTGAGAAAGAGAATGATAGGTATACTTTGATTTTTGAGTTTAGTGCTAATCAGATTGTGCACACATTTCTTTAAACTCAATAACTGAAGAGTTGAGGATGTTCTCAGGCAGAAAATTGGTTTGCTACCTTAGAGTATTTTTACTTATTTTCTCTCTCTGGTGATAAATTAGGTGTGTTGTGTAGGAAATGGGATGAATCAGAAAAGTGGCCTCTGATGATTGGGGAGGTCTGTAGGGACAGTTCCTTCAGTGAGGAAAGGTGACACCAGTTAACCCACTTTCTAATTGAAATCCCACTGTTCTTTTGCAGAGCAACTCAGGAATGAAAAAGGTAAGTTCTCTTTTATTCCTCAACTGCTGCTATCTTTGAGTAAAATGTTCTTCAATGAACTGAGATATTTCTTCGTTTCCGAAATCCAAGGAGAGTTCAGTACCACATAGATTTCTATTTAACCCACAACAGAACTGTTGAGGACTTTCTCTCACAGGAAATTTAGTCATTACCCTAGTGTATTTGTATGTATTGTCTCTCGTCTAAAATTGAAGTTCTGATTTTAAGATCACTGAGCAGTAGACAGAGAGAAGGTGGTTGAGGTAATATCTTTTATTGGGCCAAATTCTCTTGTTGGAGAGACAAGCTTTCTAGTTTGCACGGAGCTCTTCTTCAGACCCGTGTAAACTGGAAAGCGTGTCTCTCTCTTCAAAAGAATTTGGTCCAATAAATTATATTACCTCCCCCTCCTTGTCTCTCAAATAGCAATGTGGACACAAGAGCAGCGGCAGGGGCTTGGGCTCGTCACCAAAGTGCAAAGCCACCCAAACCCCTGGGTACGTACTTGGGCAGATAGAGCAAGTCTCCACCAGGGACACTGCTACTCTTCGAGACAAGCTCAAGCAGAGCTGTAACATGTCATCCACACAAGCTGAGGATCACACCTCCCAGCTGCTGTGTAAACCCACCCTGGGTGTCCCGAAGGAATTCTGTCCATTACTTTAAATTGGGATGCTACTGTGCATTTTGCACATGGAAAGATTTAGGTAAATTTGAAATAAAATTTATTGTTATATTTTTCAGACAAGCTGGAGAAAGAGAACGGTAGGTTCACAAGAACAGGTCCACCTTAACCGCTGGGTACTTACTTGGGCAGATATCCCAAGCCACCACCTGTTTTCGCTGCCACCGCATTGCTATTTATAGGCACAATCTCGAGCAGAGCAGTCATGTGTACAAAACCCCTGCTTGCTGGGAGTGGCACTCTGTCTCCCCCACTTAGCTAAGGCTGTAGATGGCTCATCAATCTCTGTTGGGCCTAGCTCCCCTAGCGGGGAACAGAGTGGCACTCCCAGCAAGCTGGGCTTACATAGTCACCCTGGGCAGCGATTTACGTCCCCGAGCTTCCGAGACATTCCCAGTTGTATTGCCTGAAATCCTGCTACGGGCCACCCCTTGTAACGCTGGCCCACAAGGGGGCTTTAGCAGTCTGGATCGTACGTGGGACCTCTGGAACTAAATGCATGAGCTAAAAGACCAGACAGGTCTCTGGTAGCCACGGCTGCAGATGGCTCATCGGTCTCTAGCTGGCCTAACCAAAGCTAGAGGGGAAGAGAGCAATCTGGGACTCACAACTCCCAGCTTCTCTGTAGGAATAGCCTGAGAGTCACAAAGCAGGGAATCTGTCCATGACTTTAAATATGGAGAATGTAGTGAATATTGGAAGACTTGCATTATTGTGAAACACATGTTATTTTTATATTTTTCAGACAAGCTTGGGTTACAGAACGGTAGGTTTACTTATATTTTTCAGTGTAGTGTTAATCAGATTGAGATCAAATGACTTGTAGGCCGTGGGGATTCCTAGGGGTCCTTCAACAGACTGAGGAGTCAAGCCACTGTCAATAAGATAATTACGGTGATGTGTGGTTGAGAGAATGACATTTGTAAACAGGAGTCGTTGGGGTGTGGGCTGGTTCTCCAGTTTTGCGTGTTCACAGGCCTCTGCTTTCTTAATCTATGGAATGCAAGTTTCGGAGTTGTTATTGAATGTGGGTGCGGAATTTGATGCGGTGTGTAGGAAAAGGGCTGAATCAGAGAACTGGCAGCTGATGATTGGGGAGTTCTGTAGGGACAGTTTGTTCAGTGAGGTAAGATAAGGCCTATTTACCCAATTTCTAAGAGAAATCCCACTGTTCGTTTTGCAGACCAATTCAAGAATGAAAAAGGTAAGTTCTCTTGTTATTTCTCAACTGCCGCTACCCTCGAAGAAAATGTTCTTGAATGAAAAGAGATATTTCTTCCTTTCCAAAATCCAAGGAGAGTTTGTTACCCAACAGGACTTTCTCTTACAGCAAGTTGAGCCATTACTATACAGGTTTTGTACTTATTGTCTCTCAGGTCTTAAATAGAAGTACTGATTTAAAGTACCACTGGGCAGTGCACAGAGAGAAGCTAGGTGAGGTAATATCTTTTATTGGACCAACTTCTCTGGTTGGAGAGACAACCTTTTGAGTTTACACAGAGCTCCTCTTCAGACCTGTGTAAGCTTGAAAGCTTGTCTCTCTCTTCAAAAGAATTTGGTCCAATAAAGGATATTACCTCCCCCTCCTTGTCTCGCTGGTATCCTGGGACCAACACAGCTAAAACAGCACTGCGTACAACACCATGCAGTATAGGCATTCTATAATGCCAGGCCCACTCTTACATTAATTTTACCTTTGTGTATATGCCGAAGTTAGCATAAGAGTTATATGCTGTTTTGTTTTTTCCTGTTGTGTTATTTTTTCATGATATGATCTCTTGTAAATTGGGGAAATCCTTTCGAGAAGATCAAAATAATATGTATTTTAAATGTTGTACACTGCTGTGAGAATAGTCCCAGTTTTTATTTAAGAATTAAAAATCAACACTGTGTGTCATATTCTACGATACACTGCCATTTCTTCAGGAGTCTCTGAATGTAGAAATTCCCCTCCCTCCAAAAATGGACTTGAGATAAGCAGCAGGGGATTCCCCTTAACCTGGTGAATGGTTGATCTCTCACATCTGCAAATATGTCAGCGGGAGAGACAGGTTCTCTGGCCACAGGAGGTCTCAAATTACTCTCTGAAAATGAGTGGTCACTATTGAAAAATTATGTCCTAAGTAGGCAAAGATAGAGGGGAACTCAGCTTAGGCTCGGCAAAGACCTTTCCATTGAAGTAAGCTTTGATAATTCTGTAAATGTTTTCGCAAAAGCCTTGTTATACCTTTTTTCTCACATCACAATATTTTCTTCATCATTTCCCTTTAATTAATGTGCCACATTCTCTCTCTCCATGTTTCTGGTTTAAACTTCTCATAAAAAAGGAATGAAGTGTAAACATCTGGATGGAATCCATTTTCAGTGTTACCTTCTCGATTTTTATAAAGTTTATGTATTTTAATATAACTCCCTTCCATCTCAGGTTGAATCATTGGTGCACTTTGTCCTGTGCCATGCCTCAAACACTTGTCTTAGGGTTGGCCTACACTTAAAAGGCCACAGGGGCAGAGCTGCACTACTCAAACGGGCCCTTGTCATGCCCTAAACACTTGCCTTAATGCTGTATTTCCTAGTGCTGCCTGGAAAGTTACATCAAGTTAAATTTGAGCTTTGAACTTCTCACACCTGACTATTAACTGCTCAGTAACAGTATTCACACACCACAAAAAAGTGTCATTAGTCACTTTCAGTTGAATTTTTTAATATGGCTGATTGATTCTTACATTTGTGATCTCCCGGAGAAAATGAGAAAGTTAGGATTGATTTGTGAAGTCACTCAGAAGCAGACAGTGTGTCAAACTGAGAGCCATTAATATATTCATCTTACTGCCCTTCAAAAAAAAAAAGGCTTTTATTGAGATGTCCCATAAAACCCACGGGGTGTGGGGGGGGTGTATCCAGTGATTTCTCTTGCTCGAGGTACCACCCTAAAAAGAGCAGTGTAGAGGTAGAGGTGGCAACTTCAGTTAGACACCCAAGTACATCACCCGTTGACTCCTTGGGGAGGTGCTTGGTCCAAACCCCTGCCACTGACCGCTTCCACCACACTCCTGTGTTGGGTACAAGTTTGAGAAGAGCTGTTCAGTGTACCTCCACCCAGCTGTCATTCACATCTCGCAGCTGCTGGCTTAACATACCGTGAGTGTCACAAAGGAATTGGAGCAAGGCAGGGAATGGGTCCATTACTTTAAATTCTTCTACTGTATGGCATATTGAAAGACTTGCATTAGTTTGAATTAAATTTTATTTTCATGTTTTTTCAGAGAAGCTTGAGAAAGAGAATGGTAGGTATACTTTGATTTTTGAGTTTAGTGCTAATCAGATTGAGCACAGATTTTTTAAACTCCATAACGGAAGTGTGGAGGATGTTCTCAGACAGGAAATTGGTTTGCTACCTTAGAGTATTTTTACTTATTTTCTCTCTCCGGTGATAAATTAGGTGTGGTGTTTAGGGAATGGGATGAATGAGAAAAGTGGCCACTGATGATTGGGGAGGTCTGTAGGGACAGTTCTTTCGGTGAAGACAGGTGACACCAGTTAACCCACTTTCTAATTGAAATCCCACTGATCTTTTGCAGAGCAACTCAAGAATGAAAAAGGTAAGTTGTCTTTTAGTTCTCAACTGCTGCTATCTTTCAGTAAAATGTTCTTTAATGAAATGAGATGTTTCTTCCTTTCCGAAATCCAAGGAGAGTTCATTACCCAGCAGATTTCTATTTAACCCACAGCAGAACTGCTGAGGACTTTCTCTCACAGCAAATTTAGTCATTACCCTAGTGTATTTGTATGTATTGTCTCTCAAGTCTAAAACTGAAGTACTGATTTTAAGATCACTGAGCAGTAGACAGAGAGAAAGTGGGTGAGGTAATATCTTTTATTGGGCCAAGTTCTCTTCTTGGAGAGACAAGCTTTCTAGTTTGCATGGAGCTCTTCTTCAGACCCGTGTAAACTGGAAAGCGTGTCTCTCTCTTCAAAAGAATTTGGTCCAATAAATTATATTACCTCCCGCTCCTCGTTCCTCGAATATCCGTGGAGCAACACAGTTACAACAGCACTGCATACAGAACCGTATGCTATAGACATTCAATAATACCCGGCCCCCGCTTTTCTTAATTTTATCTTGATGTATACGAAGAGTCTGGCATAAGATTTTCACGGTGTTTAGTTTTTCATGATATATTATGTTTTCATTATATTTCCTCTGTTACAATCCTTTTGAGAAGATCAAAATTACATGTATTTTAAATGTACACTGCTGTGAAAGGAGTGACTGTTTTTATTTTAAAAAAACCCAAACTTTGTTTCATATTCTGCAATAAACCGCTGGTTTCTTCAAGCGTCTCTGCCTATGCAACCCCCTGCCACAAAACAAAACAAAACAAAAAAAATGGAGTTGAGCAGGAAGCTATTCTCCTTACACTGGGGAATGGTTGATCTCCCACATCTCCAAAGAAGACAACGGGAGATACAGGTTCTCTGGCCACAGGAGGTCTCAAATTACCTAATGAAACTGAGTGGTCGCTATTGAAATATTGTTTCCTAGAAGTGCAACCCCACAAGGAAGTTTAGCTTAGACTCCAAATAGCTCTTTCTATTTAACTGAGCTTTGATATTTTTGTAAATGTTTTCCACAAAAGCTTTTTGATACCCTTTTCCTCACATTACAATGTTTCTTAATCATTTCCATTTAATCTATGTGCCTCGTTCTCTCCCTCTTTCTCTCTCTGTTTTAAACTTCTCATTAAAATTCTTCTCATTTTTATAATTTATCTTCTCATTTTTATAATGTTTATGTATTTTGATATAACTCCCTTCCATCTCAGGTTGAATCATTGGTGCACTTTGTCCTGTGCCATGCCTCAAACACTTGCCTTAGGGTTGGCCTACACTTAAAAGGCCACAGCGGCACATCTGCACTACTGAAACGGGCCCTTGTCATGACTTAAACACTTGCCTTAATGCTGGATTTCCTAGTGCTGCCAGGAAAGTTACATCAAGTTAAATTTGGGCTTTGAGCTTCTCACACCTGACTTTTAACTGCTCAGTAACTGTATTTGCACGCCACAAAAAAGTGACATTAGTCACTTTCAGTTGAATTTTTTAACATGTCCGATTTGATTCTCACATTGGTGATTTCCCGGAGAAAATGAGAAGGTTAGGATTGATTTGTGAAGTCACTCAGAAGCAGGCTGTGTGTCAAACTGAGAGCCATTCATATATTCATGGTACTGCCCGTCAAAAAAAAGGCTTTTATGGAGATGTCCCATACAACCCACGGAGGGGGTTCATGTATCCAGTTATTTCTCTTGCTCGAGGTACCACCCTAAAGAGAGCAATGTAGAGACAGAGGTGGCAACTTCAGTTAGATACCCAAGTACAACACCAGTTGACTCCTTGGGGAGGTGCTTGGTCCAAACCCCTGCCACTGACTACTGCCACCACAGTCCTGTGTTGGGTACAAGTTTGAGCAGAGCTGTTGAGTGTACCTCCACCCAGCTGTCATTCACATCGCCCAGCTGCTAGCTTAACATACCGTGAGTGCCAGAAAGGAATTGGATTAAGGCAAGGGTATTGGTCCACTACTTGAAATTTGTCTACTGTATTGCATATTGAGAGACTTGCATACTGAATTAATTTTGTCCCATGTTTTTCAGAGGAGCTTGAGAAAGAGAATGATAGGTATACTTTGATTTTTGAGTTTAGTGCTAATCAGATTGTGCACACATTTCTTTAAACTCAATAACTGAAGAGTTGAGGATGTTCTCAGGCAGAAAATTAGTTTGCTACCTTAGAGTATTTTTACTTATTTTCTCTCTCTGGTGATAAATTAGGTGTGTTGTGTAGGAAATGGGATGAATCAGAAAAGTGGCCTCTGATGATTGGGGAGGTCTGTAGGGACAGTTCCTTCAGTGAGGAAAGGTGACACCAGTTAACCCACTTTCTAATTGAAATCCCACTGTTCTTTTGCAGAGCAACTCAGGAATGAAAAAGGTAAGTTCTCTTTTATTCCTCAACTGCTGCTATCTTTGAGTAAAATGTTCTTCAATGAACTGAGATATTTCTTCGTTTCCGAAATCCAAGGAGAGTTCAGTACCACATAGATTTCTATTTAACCCACAACAGAACTGTTGAGGACTTTCTCTCACAGGAAATTTAGTCATTACCCTAGTGTATTTGTATGTATTGTCTCTCGTCTAAAATTGAAGTTCTGATTTTAAGATCACTGAGCAGTAGACAGAGAGAAGGTGGTTGAGGTAATATCTTTTATTGGGCCAAATTCTCTTGTTGGAGAGACAAGCTTTCTAGTTTGCACGGAGCTCTTCTTCAGACCCGTGTAAACTGGAAAGCGTGTCTCTCTCTTCAAAAGAATTTGGTCCAATAAATTATATTACCTCCCCCTCCTTGTCTCTCAAATAGCAATGTGGACACAAGAGCAGCGGCAGGGGCTTGGGCTCGTCACCAAAGTGCAAAGCCACCCAAACCCCTGGGTACGTACTTGGGCAGATAGAGCAAGTCTCCGCCAGGGACACTGCTACTCTTCGAGACAAGCTCAAGCAGAGCTGTAACATGTCATCCACACAAGCTGAGGATCACACCTCCCAGCTGCTGTGTAAACCCACCCTGGGTGTCCCGAAGGAATTCTGTCCATTACTTTAAATTGGGATGCTACTGTGCATTTTGCACATGGAAAGATTTAGGTAAATTTGAAATAAAATTTATTGTTATATTTTTCAGACAAGCTGGAGAAAGAGAACGGTAGGTTCACAAGAACAGGTCCACCTTAACCGCTGGGTACTTACTTGGGCAGATATCCCAAGCCACCACCTGTTTTCGCTGCCACCGCATTGCTATTTATAGGCACAATCTCGAGCAGAGCAGTCATGTGTACAAAACCCCTGCTTGCTGGGAGTGGCACTCTGTCTCCCCCACTTAGCTAAGGCTGTAGATGGCTCATCAATCTCTGTTGGGCCTAGCTCCCCTAGCGGGGAACAGAGTGGCACTCCCAGCAAGCTGGGCTTACATAGTCACCCTGGGCAGCGATTTACGTCCCCGAGCTTCCGAGACATTCCCAGTTGTATTGCCTGAAATCCTGCTACGGGCCACCCCTTGTAACGCTGGCCCACAAGGGGGCTTTAGCAGTCTGGATCGTACGTGGGACCTCTGGAACTAAATGCATGAGCTAAAAGACCAGACAGGTCTCTGGTAGCCACGGCTGCAGATGGCTCATCGGTCTCTAGCTGGCCTAACCAAAGCTAGAGGGGAAGAGAGCAATCTGGGACTCACAACTCCCAGCTTCTCTGTAGGAATAGCCTGAGAGTCACAAAGCAGGGAATCTGTCCATGACTTTAAATATGGAGAATGTAGTGAATATTGGAAGACTTGCATTATTGTGAAACACATGTTATTTTTATATTTTTCAGACAAGCTTGGGTTACAGAACGGTAGGTTTACTTATATTTTTCAGTGTAGTGTTAATCAGATTGAGATCAAATGACTTGTAGGCCGTGGGGATTCCTAGGGGTCCTTCAACAGACTGAGGAGTCAAGCCACTGTCAATAAGATAATTACGGTGATGTGTGGTTGAGAGAATGACATTTGTAAACAGGAGTCGTTGGGGTGTGGGCTGGTTCTCCAGTTTTGCGTGTTCACAGGCCTCTGCTTTCTTAATCTATGGAATGCAAGTTTCGGAGTTGTTATTGAATGTGGGTGCGGAATTTGATGCGGTGTGTAGGAAAAGGGCTGAATCAGAGAACTGGCAGCTGATGATTGGGGAGTTCTGTAGGGACAGTTTGTTCAGTGAGGTAAGATAAGGCCTATTTACCCAATTTCTAAGAGAAATCCCACTGTTCGTTTTGCAGACCAATTCAAGAATGAAAAAGGTAAGTTCTCTTGTTATTTCTCAACTGCCGCTACCCTCGAAGAAAATGTTCTTGAATGAAAAGAGATATTTCTTCCTTTCCAAAATCCAAGGAGAGTTTGTTACCCAACAGGACTTTCTCTTACAGCAAGTTGAGCCATTACTATACAGGTTTTGTACTTATTGTCTCTCAGGTCTTAAATAGAAGTACTGATTTAAAGTACCACTGGGCAGTGCACAGAGAGAAGCTAGGTGAGGTAATATCTTTTATTGGACCAACTTCTCTGGTTGGAGAGACAACCTTTTGAGTTTACACAGAGCTCCTCTTCAGACCTGTGTAAGCTTGAAAGCTTGTCTCTCTCTTCAAAAGAATTTGGTCCAATAAAGGATATTACCTCCCCCTCCTTGTCTCGCTGGTATCCTGGGACCAACACAGCTAAAACAGCACTGCGTACAACACCATGCAGTATAGGCATTCTATAATGCCAGGCCCACTCTTACATTAATTTTACCTTTGTGTATATGCAGAAGTTAGCATAAGAGTTATATGCTGTTTTGTTTTTTCCTGTTGTGTTATTTTTTCATGATATGATCTCTTGTAAATTGGGGAAATCCTTTCGAGAAGATCAAAATAATATGTATTTTAAATGTTGTACACTGCTGTGAGAATAGTCCCAGTTTTTATTTAAGAATTAAAAATCAACACTGTGTGTCATATTCTACGATACACTGCCATTTCTTCAGGAGTCTCTGAATGTAGAAATTCCCCTCCCTCCAAAAATGGATTTGAGATAAGCAGCAGGGGATTCCCCTTAACCTGGTGAATGGTTGATCTCTCACATCTGCAAATATGTCAGCGGGAGAGACAGGTTCTCTGGCCACAGGAGGTCTCAAATTACTCTCTGAAAATGAGTGGTCACTATTGAAAAATTATGTCCTAAGTAGGCAAAGATAGAGGGGAACTCAGCTTAGGCTCGGCAAAGACCTTTCCATTGAAGTAAGCTTTGATAATTCTGTAAATGTTTTCGCAAAAGCCTTGTTATACCTTTTTTCTCACATCACAATATTTTCTTCATCATTTCCCTTTAATTAATGTGCCACATTCTCTCTCTCCATGTTTCTGGTTTAAACTTCTCATAAAAAAGGAATGAAGTGTAAACATCTGGATGGAATCCATTTTCAGTGTTACCTTCTCGATTTTTATAAAGTTTATGTATTTTAATATAACTCCCTTCCATCTCAGGTTGAATCATTGGTGCACTTTGTCCTGTGCCATGCCTCAAACACTTGCCTTAGGGTTGGCCTACACTTAAAAGGCCGCAGGGGCAGAGCTGCACTACTGAAACGGGCCCTTGTCGTGCCCTAAACACTTGCCTTAATGCTGTATTTCCTAGTGCTGCCTGGAAAGTTACATCAAGTTAAATTTGAGCTTTGAACTTCTCACACCTGACTATTAACTGCTCAGTAACAGTATTCACACACCACAAAAAAGTGTCATTAGTCACTTTCAGTTGAATTTTTTAATATGGCTGATTGATTCTAACATTTGTGATCTCCCGGAGAAAATGAGAAAGTTAGGATTGATTTGTGAAGTCACTCAGAAGCAGACAGTGTGTCAAACTGAGAGCCATTAATATATTCATCTTACTGCCCTTCAAAAAAAAAAAGGCTTTTATTGAGATGTCCCATAAAACCCACGGGGTGTGGGGGGGGTGTATCCAGTGATTTCTCTTGCTCGAGGTACCACCCTAAAAAGAGCAGTGTAGAGGTAGAGGTGGCAACTTCAGTTAGACACCCAAGTACATCACCCGTTGACTCCTTGGGGAGGTGCTTGGTCCAAACCCCTGCCACTGACCGCTTCCACCACACTCCTGTGTTGGGTACAAGTTTGAGAAGAGCTGTTCAGTGTACCTCCACCCAGCTGTCATTCACATCTCGCAGCTGCTGGCTTAACATACCGTGAGTGTCACAAAGGAATTGGAGCAAGGCAGGGAATGGGTCCATTACTTTAAATTCTTCTACTGTATGGCATATTGAAAGACTTGCATTAGTTTGAATTAAATTTTATTTTCATGTTTTTTCAGAGAAGCTTGAGAAAGAGAATGGTAGGTATACTTTGATTTTTGAGTTTAGTGCTAATCAGATTGAGCACAGATTTTTTAAACTCCATAACGGAAGTGTGGAGGATGTTCTCAGACAGGAAATTGGTTTGCTACCTTAGAGTATTTTTACTTATTTTCTCTCTCCGGTGATAAATTAGGTGTGGTGTTTAGGGAATGGGATGAATGAGAAAAGTGGCCACTGATGATTGGGGAGGTCTGTAGGGACAGTTCTTTCGGTGAAGACAGGTGACACCAGTTAACCCACTTTCTAATTGAAATCCCACTGATCTTTTGCAGAGCAACTCAAGAATGAAAAAGGTAAGTTGTCTTTTAGTTCTCAACTGCTGCTATCTTTCAGTAAAATGTTCTTTAATGAAATGAGATGTTTCTTCCTTTCCGAAATCCAAGGAGAGTTCATTACCCAGCAGATTTCTATTTAACCCACAGCAGAACTGCTGAGGACTTTCTCTCACAGCAAATTTAGTCATTACCCTAGTGTATTTGTATGTATTGTCTCTCAAGTCTAAAACTGAAGTACTGATTTTAAGATCACTGAGCAGTAGACAGAGAGAAAGTGGGTGAGGTAATATCTTTTATTGGGCCAAGTTCTCTTCTTGGAGAGACAAGCTTTCTAGTTTGCATGGAGCTCTTCTTCAGACCCGTGTAAACTGGAAAGCGTGTCTCTCTCTTCAAAAGAATTTGGTCCAATAAATTATATTACCTCCCGCTCCTCGTTCCTCGAATATCCGTGGAGCAACACAGTTACAACAGCACTGCATACAGAACCGTATGCTATAGACATTCAATAATACCCGGCCCCCGCTTTTCTTAATTTTATCTTGATGTATACGAAGAGTCTGGCATAAGATTTTCACGGTGTTTAGTTTTTCATGATATATTATGTTTTCATTATATTTCCTCTGTTACAATCCTTTTGAGAAGATCAAAATTACATGTATTTTAAATGTACACTGCTGTGAAAGGAGTGACTGTTTTTATTTAAAAAAAAACCAAACTTTGTTTCATATTCTGCAATACACCGCTGGTTTCTTCAAGCGTCTCTGCCTATGCAACCCCCTGCCAAAAAACAAAACAAAACAAAAAAAAATGGAGATGAGCAGGAAGCTATTCTCCTTACACTGGGGAATGGTTGATCTCCCACATCTCCAAAGAAGACAACGGGAGATACAGGTTCTCTGGCCACAGGAGGTCTCAAATTACCTAATGAAACTGAGTGGTTGCTATTGAAATATTGTTTCCTAGAAGTGCAACCCCACAAGGAAGTTCAGCTTAGACTCCGAATAGCTCTTTCTATTTAACTGAGCTTTGATATTTTTGTAAATGTTTTCCACAAAAGCTTTTTGATACCCTTTTCCTCACATTACAATGTTTTCTTAATCATTTCCATTTAATCTATGTGCCTCGTTCTCTCCCTCTTTCTCTCTCTGTTTTAAACTTCTCATTAAAATTCTTCTCATTTTTATAATTTATCTTCTCATTTTTATAATGTTTATGTATTTTGATATAACTCCCTTCCATCTCAGGTTGAATCATTGGTGCACTTTGTCCTGTGCCATGCCTCAAACACTTGCCTTAGGGTTGGCCTACACTTAAAAGGCCACAGCGGCACAGCTGCACTACTGAAACGGGCCCTTGTCATGCCTTAAACACTTGCCTTAATGCTGGATTTCCTAGTGCTGCCAGGAAAGTTACATCAAGTTAAATTTGGGCTTTGAGCTTCTCACACCTGACTTTTAACTGCTCAGTAACTGTATTTGCACGCCACAAAAAAGTGACATTAGTCACTTTCAGTTGAATTTTTTAACATGTCCGATTTGATTCTCACATTGGTGATTTCCCGGAGAAAATGAGAAGGTTAGGATTGATTTGTGAAGTCACTCAGAAGCAGGCTGTGTGTCAAACTGAGAGCCATTCATATATTCATGGTACTGCCCGTCAAAAAAAAGGCTTTCATGGAGATGTCCCATACAACCCACGGAGGGGGTTCATGTATCCAGTTATTTATCTTGCTCGAGGTACCACCCTAAAGAGAGCAATGTAGAGACAGAGGTGGCAACTTCAGTTAGATACCCAAGTACAACACCAGTTGACTCCTTGGGGAGGTGCTTGGTCCAAACCCCTGCCACTGACCACTGCCACCACAGTCCTGTGTTGGGTACAAGTTTGAGCAGAGCTGTTGAGTGTACCTCCACCCAGCTGTCATTCACATCGCCCAGCTGCTAGCTTAACATACCGTGAGTGCCAGAAAGGAATTGGATTAAGGCAAGGGTATTGGTCCACTACTTGAAATTTGTCTACTGTATTGCATATTGAGAGACTTGCATACTGAATTAATTTTGTCCCATGTTTTTCAGAGGAGCTTGAGAAAGAGAATGATAGGTATACTTTGATTTTTGAGTTTAGTGCTAATCAGATTGTGCACACATTTCTTTAAACTCCATAACTGAAGAGTTGAGGATGTTCTCAGGCAGAAAATTGGTTTGCTACCTTAGAGTATTTTTACTTATTTTCTCTCTCTGGTGATAAATTAGGTGTGTTGTGTAGGAAATGGGATGAATCAGAAAAGTGGCCTCTGATGATTGGGGAGGTCTGTAGGGACAGTTCCTTCAGTGAGGAAAGGTGACACCAGTTAACCCACTTTCTAATTGAAATCCCACTGTTCTTTTGCAGAGCAACTCAGGAATGAAAAAGGTAAGTTCTCTTTTATTCCTCAACTGCTGCTATCTTTGAGTAAAATGTTCTTCAATGAACTGAGATATTTCTTCGTTTCCGAAATCCAAGGAGAGTTCAGTACCACATAGATTTCTATTTAACCCACAACAGAACTGTTGAGGACTTTCTCTCACAGGAAATTTAGTCATTACCCTAGTGTATTTGTATGTATTGTCTCTCGTCTAAAATTGAAGTTCTGATTTTAAGATCACTGAGCAGTAGACAGAGAGAAGGTGGTTGAGGTAATATCTTTTATTGGGCCAAATTCTCTTGTTGGAGAGACAAGCTTTCTAGTTTGCACGGAGCTCTTCTTCAGACCCGTGTAAACTGGAAAGCGTGTCTCTCTCTTCAAAAGAATTTGGTCCAATAAATTATATTACCTCCCCCTCCTTGTCTCTCAAATAGCAATGTGGACACAAGAGCAGCGGCAGGGGCTTGGGCTCGTCACCAAAGTGCAAAGCCACCCAAACCCCTGGGTACGTACTTGGGCAGATAGAGCAAGTCTCCGCCAGGGACACTGCTACTCTTCGAGACAAGCTCAAGCAGAGCTGTAACATGTCATCCACACAAGCTGAGGATCACACCTCCCAGCTGCTGTGTAAACCCACCCTGGGTGTCCCGAAGGAATTCTGTCCATTACTTTAAATTGGGATGCTACTGTGCATTTTGCACATGGAAAGATTTAGGTAAATTTGAAATAAAATTTATTGTTATATTTTTCAGACAAGCTGGAGAAAGAGAACGGTAGGTTCACAAGAACAGGTCCACCTTAACCGCTGGGTACTTACTTGGGCAGATATCCCAAGCCACCACCTGTTTTCGCTGCCACCGCATTGCTATTTATAGGCACAATCTCGAGCAGAGCAGTCATGTGTACAAAACCCCTGCTTGCTGGGAGTGGCACTCTGTCTCCCCCACTTAGCTAAGGCTGTAGATGGCTCATCAATCTCTGTTGGGCCTAGCTCCCCTAGCGGGGAACAGAGTGGCACTCCCAGCAAGCTGGGCTTACATAGTCACCCTGGGCAGCGATTTACGTCCCCGAGCTTCCGAGACATTCCCAGTTGTATTGCCTGAAAACCTGCTACGGGCCACCCCTTGTAACGCTGGCCCACAAGGGGGCTTTAGCAGTCTGGATCGTACGTGGGACCTCTGGAACTAAATGCATGAGCTAAAAGACCAGACAGGTCTCTGGTAGCCACGGCTGCAGATGGCTCATCGGTCTCTAGCTGGCCTAACCAAAGCTAGAGGGGAAGAGAGCAATCTGGGACTCACAACTCCCAGCTTCTCTGTAGGAATAGCCTGAGAGTCACAAAGCAGGGAATCTGTCCATGACTTTAAATATGGAGAATGTAGTGAATATTGGAAGACTTGCATTATTGTGAAACACATGTTATTTTTATATTTTTCAGACAAGCTTGGGTTACAGAACGGTAGGTTTACTTATATTTTTCAGTGTAGTGTTAATCAGATTGAGATCAAATGACTTGTAGGCCGTGGGGATTCCTAGGGGTCCTTCAACAGACTGAGGAGTCAAGCCACTGTCAATAAGATAATTACGGTGATGTGTGGTTGAGAGAATGACATTTGTAAACAGGAGTCGTTGGGGTGTGGGCTGGTTCTCCAGTTTTGCGTGTTCACAGGCCTCTGCTTTCTTAATCTATGGAATGCAAGTTTCGGAGTTGTTATTGAATGTGGGTGCGGAATTTGATGCGGTGTGTAGGAAAAGGGCTGAATCAGAGAACTGGCAGCTGATGATTGGGGAGTTCTGTAGGGACAGTTTGTTCAGTGAGGTAAGATAAGGCCTATTTACCCAATTTCTAAGAGAAATCCCACTGTTCGTTTTGCAGACCAATTCAAGAATGAAAAAGGTAAGTTCTCTTGTTATTTCTCAACTGCCGCTACCCTCGAAGAAAATGTTCTTGAATGAAAAGAGATATTTCTTCCTTTCCAAAATCCAAGGAGAGTTTGTTACCCAACAGGACTTTCTCTTACAGCAAGTTGAGCCATTACTATACAGGTTTTGTACTTATTGTCTCTCAGGTCTTAAATAGAAGTACTGATTTAAAGTACCACTGGGCAGTGCACAGAGAGAAGCTAGGTGAGGTAATATCTTTTATTGGACCAACTTCTCTGGTTGGAGAGACAACCTTTTGAGTTTACACAGAGCTCCTCTTCAGACCTGTGTAAGCTTGAAAGCTTGTCTCTCTCTTCAAAAGAATTTGGTCCAATAAAGGATATTACCTCCCCCTCCTTGTCTCGCTGGTATCCTGGGACCAACACAGCTAAAACAGCACTGCGTACAACACCATGCAGTATAGGCATTCTATAATGCCAGGCCCACTCTTACATTAATTTTACCTTTGTGTATATGCAGAAGTTAGCATAAGAGTTATATGCTGTTTTGTTTTTTCCTGTTGTGTTATTTTTTCATGATATGATCTCTTGTAAATTGGGGAAATCCTTTCGAGAAGATCAAAATAATATGTATTTTAAATGTTGTACACTGCTGTGAGAATAGTCCCAGTTTTTATTTAAGAATTAAAAATCAACACTGTGTGTCATATTCTACGATACACTGCCATTTCTTCAGGAGTCTCTGAATGTAGAAATTCCCCTCCCTCCAAAAATGGACTTGAGATAAGCAGCAGGGGATTCCCCTTAACCTGGTGAATGGTTGATCTCTCACATCTGCAAATATGTCAGCGGGAGAGACAGGTTCTCTGGCCACAGGAGGTCTCAAATTACTCTCTGAAAATGAGTGGTCACTATTGAAAAATTATGTCCTAAGTAGGCAAAGATAGAGGGGAACTCAGCTTAGGCTCGGCAAAGACCTTTCCATTGAAGTAAGCTTTGATAATTCTGTAAATGTTTTCGCAAAAGCCTTGTTATACCTTTTTTCTCACATCACAATATTTTCTTCATCATTTCCCTTTAATTAATGTGCCACATTCTCTCTCTCCATGTTTCTGGTTTAAACTTCTCATAAAAAAGGAATGAAGTGTAAACATCTGGATGGAATCCATTTTCAGTGTTACCTTCTCGATTTTTATAAAGTTTATGTATTTTAATATAACTCCCTTCCATCTCAGGTTGAATCATTGGTGCACTTTGTCCTGTGCCATGCCTCAAACACTTGTCTTAGGGTTGGCCTACACTTAAAAGGCCACAGGGGCAGAGCTGCACTACTCAAACGGGCCCTTGTCATGCCCTAAACACTTGCCTTAATGCTGGATTTCCTAGTGCTGCCTGGAAAGTTACATCAAGTTAAATTTGAGCTTTGAACTTCTCACACCTGACTATTAACTGCTCAGTAACAGTATTCACACGCCACAAAAAAGTGTGATTAGTCACTTTCAGTTGAATTTTTTAATATGGCTGATTGATTCTAACATTTGTGATCTCCCGGAGAAAATGAGAAAGTTAGGATTGATTTGTGAAGTCACTCAGAAGCAGACAGTGTGTCAAACTCAGAGCCATTAATATATTCATCTTACTGCCCTTCAAAAAAAAAAGGCTTTTATTGAGATGTCCCATAAAACCCACGGGGTGGAGGGGGGGGTGTATCCAGTGATTTCTCTTGCTCGAGGTACCACCCTAAAAAGAGCAGTGTAGAGGTAGAGGTGGCAACTTCAGTTAGACACCCAAGTACATCACCCGTTGACTCCTTGGGGAGGTGCTTGGTCCAAACCCCTGCCACTGACTGCTTCCACCACACTCCTGTGTTGGGTAAAAGTTTGAGAAGAGCTGTTCAGTGTACCTCCACCCAGCTGTCATTCACATCTCCCAGCTGCTGGCTTAACATACCGTGAGTGTCACAAAGGAATTGGAGCTAGGCAGGGAATCGGTCCATTACTTTAAATTCTTCTACTGTATGGCATATTGAAAGACTTGCATTAGTTTGAATTAAATTTTATTTTCATGTTTTTTCAGAGAAGCTTGAGAAAGAGAATGGTAGGTATACTTTGATTTTTGAGTTTAGTGCTAATCAGATTGAGCACAGATTTTTTAAACTCCATAACGGAAGTGTGGAGGATGTTCTCAGACAGGAAATTGGTTTGCTACCTTAGAGTATTTTTACTTATTTTCTCTCTCCGGTGATAAATTAGGTGTGGTGTTTAGGGAATGGGATGAATGAGAAAAGTGGCCACTGATGATTGGGGAGGTCTGTAGGGACAGTTCTTTCAGTGAAGAAAGGTGACACCAGTTAACCCACTTTCTAATTGAAATCCCACTGATCTTTTGCAGAGCAACTCAAGAATGAAAAAGGTAAGTTGTCTTTTAGTTCTCAACTGCTGCTATCTTTGAGTAAAATGTTCTTTAATGAAATGAGATGTTTCTTCCTTTCCGAAATCCAAGGAGAGTTCATTACCCAGCAGATTTCTATTTAACCCACAGCAGAACTGTTGAGGACTTTCTCTCACAGCAAATTTAGTCATTACCCTAGTGTATTTGTATGTATTGTCTCTCAAGTCTAAAACTGAAGTACTGATTTTAAGATCACTGAGCAGTAGACAGAGAGAAAGTGGGTGAGGTAATATCTTTTATTGGGCCAAGTTCTCTTGTTGGAGAGACAAGCTTTCTAGTTTGCATGGAGCTCTTCTTCAGACCTGTGTAAACTGGAAAGCGTGTCTCTCTCTTCAAAAGAATTTGGTCCAATAAATTATATTACCTCCCGCTCCTCGTTCCTCGAATATCCGTGGAGCAACACAGTTACAACAGCACTGCATACAGAACCGTATGCTATAGACATTCAATAATACCAGGCCCCCGCTTTCCTTAATTTTATCTTGATGTATACGAAGAGTCTGGCATAAGATTTTCACGGTGTTTAGATTTTCATGATATATTATGTTTTCATTATATTTCCTCTGTTACAATCCTTTTGAGAAGATCAAAATTACATGTATTTTACATGTACACTGCTGTGAAAGGAGTGACTGTTTTTATTTAAAAAAAACACAAACTTTGTTTCATATTCTGCAATAAACCGCTGGTTTCTTCAAGCGTCTCTGCCTATGCAACCCCCTGCCACAAAACAAAACAAAACAAAACAAAAAAAATGGAGTTGAGCAGGAAGCTATTCTCCTTACACTGGGGAATGGTTGATCTCCCACATCTCCAAAGAAGACAACGGGAGATACAGGTTCTCTGGCCACAGGAGGTCTCAAATTACCTAATGAAACTGAGTGGTCACTATTGAAATATTGTTTCCTAGAAGTGCAACCCCACAAGGAAGTTTAGCTTAGACTCCGAATAGCTCTTTCTATTTAACTGAGCTTTGATATTTTTGTAAATGTTTTCCACAAAAGCTTTTTGATACCCTTTTCCTCACATTACAATGTTTTCTTAATCATTTCCATTTAATCTATGTGCCTCGTTCTCTCCCTCTTTCTCTCTCTGTTTTAAACTTCTCATTAAAATTCTTCTCATTTTTATAATTTATCTTCTCATTTTTATAATGTTTATGTATTTTGATATAACTCCCTTCCATCTCAGGTTGAATCATTGGTGCACTTTGTCCTGTGCCATGCCTCAAACACTTGCCTTAAGGTTGGCCTACACTTAAAAGGCCACAGCGGCACAGCTGCACTACTGAAACGGTCCCTTGTCATGCCTTAAACACTTGCCTTAATGCTGGATTTCCTAGTGCTGCCAGGAAAGTTACATCAAGTTAAATTTGGGCTTTGAGCTTCTCACACCTGACTTTTAACTGCTCAGTAACTGTATTTGCACGCCACAAAAAAGTGACATTAGTCACTTTCAGTTGAATTTTTTAACATGTCCGATTTGATTCTCACATTGGTGATTTCCCGGAGAAAATGAGAAGGTTAGGATTGATTTGTGAAGTCACTCAGAAGCAGGCTGTGTGTCAAACTGAGAGCCATTCATATATTCATGGTACTGCCCGTCAAAAAAAAGGCTTTCATGGAGATGTCCCATACAACCCACGGAGGGGGTTCATGTATCCAGTTATTTATCTTGCTCGAGGTACCACCCTAAAGAGAGCAATGTAGAGACAGAGGTGGCAACTTCAGTTAGATACCCAAGTACAACACCAGTTGACTCCTTGGGGAGGTGCTTGGTCCAAACCCCTGCCACTGTCCACTGCCACCACAGTCCTGTGTTGGGTACAAGTTTGAGCAGAGCTGTTGAGTGTACCTCCACCCAGCTGTCATTCACATCGCCCAGCTGCTAGCTTAACATACCGTGAGTGCCAGAAAGGAATTGGATTAAGGCAAGGGTATTGGTCCACTACTTGAAATTTGTCTACTGTATTGCATATTGAGAGAATTGCATACTGAATTAATTTTGTCCCATGTTTTTCAGAGGAGCTTGAGAAAGAGAATGATAGGTATACTTTGATTTTTGAGTTTAGTGCTAATCAGATTGTGCACACATTTCTTTAAACTCCATAACTGAAGAGTTGAGGATGTTCTCAGGCAGAAAATTGGTTTGCTACCTTAGAGTATTTTTACTTATTTTCTCTCTCTGGTGATAAATTAGGTGTGTTGTGTAGGAAATGGGATGAATCAGAAAAGTGGCCTCTGATGATTGGGGAGGTCTGTAGGGACAGTTCCTTCAGTGAGGAAAGGTGACACCAGTTAACCCACTTTCTAATTGAAATCCCACTGTTCTTTTGCAGAGCAACTCAGGAATGAAAAAGGTAAGTTCTCTTTTATTCCTCAACTGCTGCTATCTTTGAGTAAAATGTTCTTCAATGAACTGAGATATTTCTTCATTTCCGAAATCCAAGGAGAGTTCAGTACCACATAGATTTCTATTTAACCCACAACAGAACTGTTGAGGACTTTCTCTCACAGGAAATTTAGTCATTACCCTAGTGTATTTGTATGTATTGTCTCTCGTCTAAAATTGAAGTTCTGATTTTAAGATCACTGAGCAGTAGACAGAGAGAAGGTGGTTGAGGTAATATCTTTTATTGGGCCAAATTCTCTTGTTGGAGAGACAAGCTTTCTAGTTTGCACGGAGCTCTTCTTCAGACCCGTGTAAACTGGAAAGCGTGTCTCTCTCTTCAAAAGAATTTGGTCCAATAAATTATATTACCTCCCCCTCCTTGTCTCTCAAATAGCAACGTGGACACAAGAGCAGCGGCAGGGGCTTGGGCTCGTCACCAAAGTGCAAAGCCACCCAAACCCCTGGGTACGTACTTGGGCAGATAGAGCAAGTCTCCGCCAGGGACACTGCTACTCTTCGAGACAAGCTCAAGCAGAGCTGTAACATGTCATCCACACAAGCTGAGGATCACACCTCCCAGCTGCTGTGTAAACCCACCCTGGGTGTCCCGAAGGAATTCTGTCCATTACTTTAAATTGGGATGCTACTGTGCATTTTGCACATGGAAAGATTTAGGTAAATTTGAAATAAAATTTATTGTTATATTTTTCAGACAAGCTGGAGAAAGAGAACGGTAGGTTCACAAGAACAGGTCCACCTTAACCGCTGGGTACTTACTTGGGCAGATATCCCAAGCCACCACCTGTTTTCGCTGCCACCGCATTGCTATTTATAGGCACAATCTCGAGCAGAGCAGTCATGTGTACAAAACCCCTGCTTGCTGGGAGTGGCACTCTGTCTCCCCCACTTAGCTAAGGCTGTAGATGGCTCATCAATCTCTGTTGGGCCTAGCTCCCCTAGCGGGGAACAGAGTGGCACTCCCAGCAAGCTGGGCTTACATAGTCACCCTGGGCAGCGATTTACGTCCCCGAGCTTCCGAGACATTCCCAGTTGTATTGCCTGAAATCCTGCTACGGGCCACCCCTTGTAACGCTGGCCCACAAGGGGGCTTTAGCAGTCTGGATCGTACGTGGGACCTCTGGAACTAAATGCATGAGCTAAAAGACCAGACAGGTCTCTGGTAGCCACGGCTGCAGATGGCTCATCGGTCTCTAGCTGGCCTAACCAAAGCTAGAGGGGAAGAGAGCAATCTGGGACTCACAACTCCCAGCTTCTCTGTAGGAATAGCCTGAGAGTCACAAAGCAGGGAATCTGTCCATGACTTTAAATATGGAGAATGTAGTGAATATTGGAAGACTTGCATTATTGTGAAACACATGTTATTTTTATATTTTTCAGACAAGCTTGGGTTACAGAACGGTAGGTTTACTTATATTTTTCAGTGTAGTGTTAATCAGATTGAGATCAAATGACTTGTAGGCCGTGGGGATTCCTAGGGGTCCTTCAACAGACTGAGGAGTCAAGCCACTGTCAATAAGATAATTACGGTGATGTGTGGTTGAGAGAATGACATTTGTAAACAGGAGTCGTTGGGGTGTGGGCTGGTTCTCCAGTTTTGCGTGTTCACAGGCCTCTGCTTTCTTAATCTATGGAATGCAAGTTTCGGAGTTGTTATTGAATGTGGGTGCGGAATTTGATGCGGTGTGTAGGAAAAGGGCTGAATCAGAGAACTGGCAGCTGATGATTGGGGAGTTCTGTAGGGACAGTTTGTTCAGTGAGGTAAGATAAGGCCTATTTACCCAATTTCTAAGAGAAATCCCACTGTTCGTTTTGCAGACCAATTCAAGAATGAAAAAGGTAAGTTCTCTTGTTATTTCTCAACTGCCGCTACCCTCGAAGAAAATGTTCTTGAATGAAAAGAGATATTTCTTCCTTTCCAAAATCCAAGGAGAGTTTGTTACCCAACAGGACTTTCTCTTACAGCAAGTTGAGCCATTACTATACAGGTTTTGTACTTATTGTCTCTCAGGTCTTAAATAGAAGTACTGATTTAAAGTACCACTGGGCAGTGCACAGAGAGAAGCTAGGTGAGGTAATATCTTTTATTGGACCAACTTCTCTGGTTGGAGAGACAACCTTTTGAGTTTACACAGAGCTCCTCTTCAGACCTGTGTAAGCTTGAAAGCTTGTCTCTCTCTTCAAAAGAATTTGGTCCAATAAAGGATATTACCTCCCCCTCCTTGTCTCGCTGGTATCCTGGGACCAACACAGCTAAAACAGCACTGCGTACAACACCATGCAGTATAGGCATTCTATAATGCCAGGCCCACTCTTACATTAATTTTACCTTTGTGTATATGCCGAAGTTAGCATAAGAGTTATATGCTGTTTTGTTTTTTCCTGTTGTGTTATTTTTTCATGATATGATCTCTTGTAAATTGGGGAAATCCTTTCGAGAAGATCAAAATAATATGTATTTTAAATGTTGTACACTGCTGTGAGAATAGTCCCAGTTTTTATTTAAGAATTAAAAATCAACACTGTGTGTCATATTCTACGATACACTGCCATTTCTTCAGGAGTCTCTGAATGTAGAAATTCCCCTCCCTCCAAAAATGGACTTGAGATAAGCAGCAGGGGATTCCCCTTAACCTGGTGAATGGTTGATCTCTCACATCTGCAAATATGTCAGCGGGAGAGACAGGTTCTCTGGCCACAGGAGGTCTCAAATTACTCTCTGAAAATGAGTGGTCACTATTGAAAAATTATGTCCTAAGTAGGCAAAGATAGAGGGGAACTCAGCTTAGGCTCGGCAAAGACCTTTCCATTGAAGTAAGCTTTGATAATTCTGTAAATATTTTCGCAAAAGCCTTGTTATACCTTTTTTCTCACATCACAATATTTTCTTCATCATTTCCCTTTAATTAATGTGCCACATTCTCTCTCTCCATGTTTCTGGTTTAAACTTCTCATAAAAAAGGAATGAAGTGTAAACATCTGGATGGAATCCATTTTCAGTGTTACCTTCTCGATTTTTATAAAGTTTATGTATTTTAATATAACTCCCTTCCATCTCAGGTTGAATCATTGGTGCACTTTGTCCTGTGCCATGCCTCAAACACTTGTCTTAGGGTTGGCCTACACTTAAAAGGCCACAGGGGCAGAGCTGCACTACTCAAACGGGCCCTTGTCATGCCCTAAACACTTGCCTTAATGCTGGATTTCCTAGTGCTCCCTGGAAAGTTACATCAAGTTAAATTTGAGCTTTGAACTTCTCACACCTGACTATTAACTGCTCAGTAACAGTATTCACACGCCACAAAAAAGTGTGATTAGTCACTTTCAGTTGAATTTTTTAATATGGCTGATTGATTCTAACATTTGTGATCTCCCGGAGAAAATGAGAAAGTTAGGATTGATTTGTGAAGTCACTCAGAAGCAGACAGTGTGTCAAACTCAGAGCCATTAATATATTCATCTTACTGCCCTTCAAAAAAAAAAGGCTTTTATTGAGATGTCCCATAAAACCCACGGGGTGGAGGGGGGGGTGTATCCAGTGATTTCTCTTGCTCGAGGTACCACCCTAAAAAGAGCAGTGTAGAGGTAGAGGTGGCAACTTCAGTTAGACACCCAAGTACATCACCCGTTGACTCCTTGGGGAGGTGCTTGGTCCAAACCCCTGCCACTGACTGCTTCCACCACACTCCTGTGTTGGGTAAAAGTTTGAGAAGAGCTGTTCAGTGTACCTCCACCCAGCTGTCATTCACATCTCCCAGCTGCTGGCTTAACATACCGTGAGTGTCACAAAGGAATTGGAGCTAGGCAGGGAATCGGTCCATTACTTTAAATTCTTCTACTGTATGGCATATTGAAAGACTTGCATTAGTTTGAATTAAATTTTATTTTCATGTTTTTTCAGAGAAGCTTGAGAAAGAGAATGGTAGGTATACTTTGATTTTTGAGTTTAGTGCTAATCAGATTGAGCACAGATTTTTTAAACTCCATAACGGAAGTGTGGAGGATGTTCTCAGACAGGAAATTGGTTTGCTACCTTAGAGTATTTTTACTTATTTTCTCTCTCCGGTGATAAATTAGGTGTGGTGTTTAGGGAATGGGATGAATGAGAAAAGTGGCCACTGATGATTGGGGAGGTCTGTAGGGACAGTTCTTTCAGTGAAGAAAGGTGACACCAGTTAACCCACTTTCTAATTGAAATCCCACTGATCTTTTGCAGAGCAACTCAAGAATGAAAAAGGTAAGTTGTCTTTTAGTTCTCAACTGCTGCTATCTTTGAGTAAAATGTTCTTTAATGAAATGAGATGTTTCTTCCTTTCCGAAATCCAAGGAGAGTTCATTACCCAGCAGATTTCTATTTAACCCACAGCAGAACTGCTGAGGACTTTCTCTCACAGCAAATTTAGTCATTACCCTAGTGTATTTGTATGTATTGTCTCTCAAGTCTAAAACTGAAGTACTGATTTTAAGATCACTGAGCAGTAGACAGAGAGAAAGTGGGTGAGGTAATATCTTTTATTGGGCCAAGTTCTCTTCTTGGAGAGACAAGCTTTCTAGTTTGCATGGAGCTCTTCTTCAGACCCGTGTAAACTGGAAAGCGTGTCTCTCTCTTCAAAAGAATTTGGTCCAATAAATTATATTACCTCCCGCTCCTCGTTCCTCGAATATCCGTGGAGCAACACAGTTACAACAGCACTGCATACAGAACCGTATGCTATAGACATTCAATAATACCAGGCCCCCACTTTTCTTAATTTTATCTTGATGTATACAAAGAGTCTGGCATAAGATTTTCACGGTGTTTAGTTTTTCATGATATATTATGTTTTCATTATATTTCCTCTGTTACAATCCTTTTGAGAAGATCAAAATTACATGTATTTTAAATGTACACTGCTGTGAAAGGAGTGACTGTTTTTATTTTAAAAAAACCCAAACTTTGTTTCATATTCTGCAATAAACCGCTGGTTTCTTCAAGCGTCTCTGCCTATGCAACCCCCTGCCACAAAACAAAACAAAACAAAAAAAATGGAGTTGAGCAGGAAGCTATTCTCCTTACACTGGGGAATGGTTGATCTCCCACATCTCCAAAGAAGACAACGGGAGATACAGGTTCTCTGGCCACAGGAGGTCTCAAATTACCTAATGAAACTGAGTGGTCGCTATTGAAATATTGTTTCCTAGAAGTGCAACCCCACAAGGAAGTTTAGCTTAGACTCCAAATAGCTCTTTCTATTTAACTGAGCTTTGATATTTTTGTAAATGTTTTCCACAAAAGCTTTTTGATACCCTTTTCCTCACATTACAATGTTTCTTAATCATTTCCATTTAATCTATGTGCCTCGTTCTCTCCCTCTTTCTCTCTCTGTTTTAAACTTCTCATTAAAATTCTTCTCATTTTTATAATTTATCTTCTCATTTTTATAATGTTTATGTATTTTGATATAACTCCCTTCCATCTCAGGTTGAATCATTGGTGCACTTTGTCCTGTGCCATGCCTCAAACACTTGCCTTAGGGTTGGCCTACACTTAAAAGGCCACAGCGGCACATCTGCACTACTGAAACGGGCCCTTGTCATGACTTAAACACTTGCCTTAATGCTGGATTTCCTAGTGCTGCCAGGAAAGTTACATCAAGTTAAATTTGGGCTTTGAGCTTCTCACACCTGACTTTTAACTGCTCAGTAACTGTATTTGCACGCCACAAAAAAGTGACATTAGTCACTTTCAGTTGAATTTTTTAACATGTCCGATTTGATTCTCACATTGGTGATTTCCCGGAGAAAATGAGAAGGTTAGGATTGATTTGTGAAGTCACTCAGAAGCAGGCTGTGTGTCAAACTGAGAGCCATTCATATATTCATGGTACTGCCCGTCAAAAAAAAGGCTTTTATGGAGATGTCCCATACAACCCACGGAGGGGGTTCATGTATCCAGTTATTTCTCTTGCTCGAGGTACCACCCTAAAGAGAGCAATGTAGAGACAGAGGTGGCAACTTCAGTTAGATACCCAAGTACAACACCAGTTGACTCCTTGGGGAGGTGCTTGGTCCAAACCCCTGCCACTGACTACTGCCACCACAGTCCTGTGTTGGGTACAAGTTTGAGCAGAGCTGTTGAGTGTACCTCCACCCAGCTGTCATTCACATCGCCCAGCTGCTAGCTTAACATACCGTGAGTGCCAGAAAGGAATTGGATTAAGGCAAGGGTATTGGTCCACTACTTGAAATTTGTCTACTGTATTGCATATTGAGAGACTTGCATACTGAATTAATTTTGTCCCATGTTTTTCAGAGGAGCTTGAGAAAGAGAATGATAGGTATACTTTGATTTTTGAGTTTAGTGCTAATCAGATTGTGCACACATTTCTTTAAACTCAATAACTGAAGAGTTGAGGATGTTCTCAGGCAGAAAATTAGTTTGCTACCTTAGAGTATTTTTACTTATTTTCTCTCTCTGGTGATAAATTAGGTGTGTTGTGTAGGAAATGGGATGAATCAGAAAAGTGGCCTCTGATGATTGGGGAGGTCTGTAGGGACAGTTCCTTCAGTGAGGAAAGGTGACACCAGTTAACCCACTTTCTAATTGAAATCCCACTGTTCTTTTGCAGAGCAACTCAGGAATGAAAAAGGTAAGTTCTCTTTTATTCCTCAACTGCTGCTATCTTTGAGTAAAATGTTCTTCAATGAACTGAGATATTTCTTCGTTTCCGAAATCCAAGGAGAGTTCAGTACCACATAGATTTCTATTTAACCCACAACAGAACTGTTGAGGACTTTCTCTCACAGGAAATTTAGTCATTACCCTAGTGTATTTGTATGTATTGTCTCTCGTCTAAAATTGAAGTTCTGATTTTAAGATCACTGAGCAGTAGACAGAGAGAAGGTGGTTGAGGTAATATCTTTTATTGGGCCAAATTCTCTTGTTGGAGAGACAAGCTTTCTAGTTTGCACGGAGCTCTTCTTCAGACCCGTGTAAACTGGAAAGCGTGTCTCTCTCTTCAAAAGAATTTGGTCCAATAAATTATATTACCTCCCCCTCCTTGTCTCTCAAATAGCAATGTGGACACAAGAGCAGCGGCAGGGGCTTGGGCTCGTCACCAAAGTGCAAAGCCACCCAAACCCCTGGGTACGTACTTGGGCAGATAGAGCAAGTCTCCGCCAGGGACACTGCTACTCTTCGAGACAAGCTCAAGCAGAGCTGTAACATGTCATCCACACAAGCTGAGGATCACACCTCCCAGCTGCTGTGTAAACCCACCCTGGGTGTCCCGAAGGAATTCTGTCCATTACTTTAAATTGGGATGCTACTGTGCATTTTGCACATGGAAAGATTTAGGTAAATTTGAAATAAAATTTATTGTTATATTTTTCAGACAAGCTGGAGAAAGAGAACGGTAGGTTCACAAGAACAGGTCCACCTTAACCGCTGGGTACTTACTTGGGCAGATATCCCAAGCCACCACCTGTTTTCGCTGCCACCGCATTGCTATTTATAGGCACAATCTCGAGCAGAGCAGTCATGTGTACAAAACCCCTGCTTGCTGGGAGTGGCACTCTGTCTCCCCCACTTAGCTAAGGCTGTAGATGGCTCATCAATCTCTGTTGGGCCTAGCTCCCCTAGCGGGGAACAGAGTGGCACTCCCAGCAAGCTGGGCTTACATAGTCACCCTGGGCAGCGATTTACGTCCCCGAGCTTCCGAGACATTCCCAGTTGTATTGCCTGAAATCCTGCTACGGGCCACCCCTTGTAACGCTGGCCCACAAGGGGGCTTTAGCAGTCTGGATCGTACGTGGGACCTCTGGAACTAAATGCATGAGCTAAAAGACCAGACAGGTCTCTGGTAGCCACGGCTGCAGATGGCTCATCGGTCTCTAGCTGGCCTAACCAAAGCTAGAGGGGAAGAGAGCATCACTCACAATGAGCAGGCGTGTCAGGTACATCTACCCAATCTGGGACTCACAACTCCCAGCTTCTCTGTAGGAATAGCCTGAGAGTCACAAAGCAGGGAATCTGTCCATGACTTTAAATATGGAGAATGTAGTGAATATTGGAAGACTTGCATTATTGTGAAACACATGTTATTTTTATATTTTTCAGACAAGCTTGGGTTACAGAACGGTAGGTTTACTTATATTTTTCAGTGTAGTGTTAATCAGATTGAGATCAAATGACTTGTAGGCCGTGGGGATTCCTAGGGGTCCTTCAACAGACTGAGGAGTCAAGCCACTGTCAATAAGTTAATTACGGTGATGTGTGGTTGAGAGAATGACATTTGTAAACAGGAGTCGTTGGGGTGTGGGCTGGTTCTCCAGTTTTGCGTGTTCACAGGCCTCTGCTTTCTTAATCTATGGAATGCAAGTTTCGGAGTTGTTATTGAATGTGGGTGCGGAATTTGATGCGGTGTGTAGGAAAAGGGCTGAATCAGAGAACTGGCAGCTGATGATTGGGGAGTTCTGTAGGGACAGTTTGTTCAGTGAGGTAAGATAAGGCCTATTTACCCAATTTCTAAGAGAAATCCCACTGTTCGTTTTGCAGACCAATTCAAGAATGAAAAAGGTAAGTTCTCTTGTTATTTCTCAACTGCCGCTACCCTCGAAGAAAATGTTCTTGAATGAAAAGAGATATTTCTTCCTTTCCAAAATCCAAGGAGAGTTTGTTACCCAACAGGACTTTCTCTTACAGCAAGTTGAGCCATTACTATACAGGTTTTGTACTTATTGTCTCTCAGGTCTTAAATAGAAGTACTGATTTAAAGTACCACTGGGCAGTGCACAGAGAGAAGCTAGGTGAGGTAATATCTTTTATTGGACCAACTTCTCTGGTTGGAGAGACAACCTTTTGAGTTTACACAGAGCTCCTCTTCAGACCTGTGTAAGCTTGAAAGCTTGTCTCTCTCTTCAAAAGAATTTGGTCCAATAAAGGATATTACCTCCCCCTCCTTGTCTCGCTGGTATCCTGGGACCAACACAGCTAAAACAGCACTGCGTACAACACCATGCAGTATAGGCATTCTATAATGCCAGGCCCACTCTTACATTAATTTTACCTTTGTGTATATGCAGAAGTTAGCATAAGAGTTATATGCTGTTTTGTTTTTTCCTGTTGTGTTATTTTTTCATGATATGATCTCTTGTAAATTGGGGAAATCCTTTCGAGAAGATCAAAATAATATGTATTTTAAATGTTGTACACTGCTGTGAGAATAGTCCCAGTTTTTATTTAAGAATTAAAAATCAACACTGTGTGTCATATTCTACGATACACTGCCATTTCTTCAGGAGTCTCTGAATGTAGAAATTCCCCTCCCTCCAAAAATGGACTTGAGATAAGCAGCAGGGGATTCCCCTTAACCTGGTGAATGGTTGATCTCTCACATCTGCAAATATGTCAGCGGGAGAGACAGGTTCTCTGGCCACAGGAGGTCTCAAATTACTCTCTGAAAATGAGTGGTCACTATTGAAAAATTATGTCCTAAGTAGGCAAAGATAGAGGGGAACTCAGCTTAGGCTCGGCAAAGACCTTTCCATTGAAGTAAGCTTTGATAATTCTGTAAATGTTTTCGCAAAAGCCTTGTTATACCTTTTTTCTCACATCACAATATTTTCTTCATCATTTCCCTTTAATTAATGTGCCACATTCTCTCTCTCCATGTTTCTGGTTTAAACTTCTCATAAAAAAGGAATGAAGTGTAAACATCTGGATGGAATCCATTTTCAGTGTTACCTTCTCGATTTTTATAAAGTTTATGTATTTTAATATAACTCCCTTCCATCTCAGGTTGAATCATTGGTGCACTTTGTCCTGTGCCATGCCTCAAACACTTGCCTTAGGGTTGGCCTACACTTAAAAGGCCGCAGGGGTAGAGCTGCACTACTCAAACGGGCCCTTGTCGTGCCCTAAACACTTGCCTTAATGCTGGATTTCCTAGTGCTGCCTGGAAAGTTACATCAAGTTAAATTTGAGCTTTGAACTTCTCACACCTGACTATTAACTGCTCAGTAACAGTATTCACACGCCACAAAAAAGTGTGATTAGTCACTTTCAGTTGAATTCTTTAATATGGCTGATTGATTCTAACATTTGTGATCTCCCGGAGAAAATGAGAAAGTTAGGATTGATTTGTGAAGTCACTCAGAAGCAGACAGTGTGTCAAACTGAGAGCCATTAATATATTCATCTTACTGCCCTTCAAAAAAAAAAGGCTTTTATTGAGATGTCCCATAAAACCCACGGGGTGGAGGGGGGGGTGTATCCAGTGATTTCTCTTGCTCGAGGTACCACCCTAAAAAGAGCAGTGTAGAGGTAGAGGTGGCAACTTCAGTTAGACACCCAAGTACATCACCCGTTGACTCCTTGGGGAGGTGCTTGGTCCAAACCCCTGCCACTGACCGCTTCCACCACACTCCTGTGTTGGGTACAAGTTTGAGAAGAGCTGTTCAGTGTACCTCCACCCAGCTGTCATTCACATCTCGCAGCTGCTGGCTTAACATACCGTGAGTGTCACAAAGGAATTGGAGCTAGGCAGGGAATCGGTCCATTACTTTAAATTCTTCTACTGTATGGCATATTGAAAGACTTGCATTAGTTTGAATTAAATTTTATTTTCATGTTTTTTCAGAGAAGCTTGAGAAAGAGAATGGTAGGTATACTTTGATTTTTGAGTTTAGTGCTAATCAGATTGAGCACAGATTTTTTAAACTCCATAACGGAAGTGTGGAGGATGTTCTCAGACAGGAAATTGGTTTGCTACCTTAGAGTATTTTTACTTATTTTCTCTCTCCGGTGATAAATTAGGTGTGGTGTTTAGGGAATGGGATGAATGAGAAAAGTGGCCACTGATGATTGGGGAGGTCTGTAGGGACAGTTCTTTCGGTGAAGACAGGTGACACCAGTTAACCCACTTTCTAATTGAAATCCCACTGATCTTTTGCAGAGCAACTCAAGAATGAAAAAGGTAAGTTGTCTTTTAGTTCTCAACTGCTGCTATCTTTCAGTAAAATGTTCTTTAATGAAATGAGATGTTTCTTCCTTTCCGAAATCCAAGGAGAGTTCATTACCCAGCAGATTTCTATTTAACCCACAGCAGAACTGCTGAGGACTTTCTCTCACAGCAAATTTAGTCATTACCCTAGTGTATTTGTATGTATTGTCTCTCAAGTCTAAAACTGAAGTACTGATTTTAAGATCACTGAGCAGTAGACAGAGAGAAAGTGGGTGAGGTAATATCTTTTATTGGGCCAAGTTCTCTTGTTGGAGAGACAAGCTTTCTAGTTTGCATGGAGCTCTTCTTCAGACCTGTGTAAACTGGAAAGCGTGTCTCTCTCTTCAAAAGAATTTGGTCCAATAAATTATATTACCTCCCGCTCCTCGTTCCTCGAATATCCGTGGAGCAACACAGTTACAACAGCACTGCATACAGAACCGTATGCTATAGACATTCAATAATACCAGGCCCCCGCTTTCCTTAATTTTATCTTGATGTATACGAAGAGTCTGGCATAAGATTTTCACGGTGTTTAGTTTTTCATGATATATTATGTTTTCATTATATTTCCTCTGTTACAATCCTTTTGAGAAGATCAAAATTACATGTATTTTACATGTACACTGCTGTGAAAGGAGTGACTGTTTTTATTTAAAAAAAACCCAAACTTTGTTTCATATTCTGCAATAAACCGCTGGTTTCTTCAAGCGTCTCTGCCTATGCAACCCCCTGCCACAATACAATACAAAACAAAAAAAATGGAGTTGAGCAGGAAGCTATTCTCCTTACACTGGGGAATGGTTGATCTCCCACATCTCCAAAGAAGACAACGGGAGATACAGGTTCTCTGGCCACAGGAGGTCTCAAATTACCTAATGAAACTGAGTGGTCGCTATTGAAATATTGTTTCCTAGAAGTGCAACCCCACAAGGAAGTTTAGCTTAGACTCCGAATAGCTCTTTCTATTTAACTGAGCTTTGATATTTTTATAAATGTTTTCCACAAAAGCTTTTTGATACCCTTTTCCTCACATTACAATGTTTTCTTAATCATTTCCATTTAATCTATGTGCCTCGTTCTCTCCCTCTTTCTCTCTCTGTTTTAAACTTCTCATTAAAATTCTTCTCATTTTTATAATTTATCTTCTCATTTTTATAATGTTTATGTATTTTGATATAACTCCCTTCCATCTCAGGTTGAATCATTGGTGCACTTTGTCCTTTGCCATGCCTCAAACACTTGCCTTAGGGTTGGCCTACACTTAAAAGGCCACAGCGGCACAGCTGCACTACTGAAACGGTCCCTTGTCATGCCTTAAACACTTGCCTTAATGCTGGATTTCCTAGTGCTGCCAGGAAAGTTACATCAAGTTAAATTTGGGCTTTGAGCTTCTCACACCTGACTTTTAACTGCTCAGTAACTGTATTTGCACGCCACAAAAAAGTGACATTAGTCACTTTCAGTTGAATTTTTTAACATGTCCGATTTGATTCTCACATTGGTGATTTCCCGGAGAAAATGAGAAGGTTAGGATTGATTTGTGAAGTCACTCAGAAGCAGGCTGTGTGTCAAACTGAGAGCCATTCATATATTCATGGTACTGCCCGTCAAAAAAAAGGCTTTTATGGAGATGTCCCATACAACCCACGGAGGGGGTTCATGTATCCAGTTATTTCTCTTGCTCGAGGTACCACCCTAAAGAGAGCAATGTAGAGGCAGAGGTGGCAACTTCAGTTAGATACCCAAGTACAACACCAGTTGACTCCTTGGGGAGGTGCTTGGTCCAAACCCCTGCCACTGACCACTGCCACCACAGTCCTGTGTTGGGTACAAGTTTGAGCAGAGCTGTTGAGTGTACCTCCACCCAGCTGTCATTCACATCGCCCAGCTGCTAGCTTAACATACCGTGAGTGCCAGAAAGGAATTGGATTAAGGCAAGGGTATTGGTCAACTACTTGAAATTTGTCTACTGTATTGCATATTGACAGACTTGCATAATGAATTAATTTTGTCCCATGTTTTTCAGAGGAGCTTGAGAAAGAGAATGATAGGTATACTTTGATTTTTGAGTTTAGTGCTAATCAGATTGTGCACACATTTCTTTAAACTCCATAACTGAAGAGTTGAGGATGTTCTCAGGAAGAAAATTGGTTTGCTACCTTAGAGTATTTTTACTTATTTTTTCTCTCTGGTGATAAATTAGGTGTCTTGTGTAGGAAATGGGATGAATCAGAAAAGTGGCCTCTGATGATTGGGGAGGTCTGTAGGGACAGTTCCTTCAGTGAGGAAAGGTGACACCAGTTAACCCACTTTCTAATTGAAATCCCACTGTTCTTTTGCAGAGCAACTCAGGAATGAAAAAGGTAAGTTCTCTTCTATTCCTCAACTGCTGCTATCTTTGAGTAAAATGTTCTTCAATGAACTGAGATATTTCTTCGTTTCCGAAATCCAAGGAGAGTTCAGTACCACATAGATTTCTATTTAACCCACAACAGAACTGTTGAGGACTTTCTCTCACAGGAAATTTAGTCATTACCCTAGTGTATTTGTATGTATTGTCTCTCGTCTAAAATTGAAGTTCTGATTTTAAGATCACTGAACAGTAGACAGAGAGAAGGTGGTTGAGGTAATATCTTTTATTGGGCCAAATTCTCTTGTTGGAGAGACAAGCTTTCTAGTTTGCACGGAGCTCTTCTTCAGACCCGTGTAAACTGGAAAGCGTGTCTCTCTCTTCAAAAGAATTTGGTCCAATAAATTATATTACCTCCCCCTCCTTGTCTCTCAAATAGCAATGTGGACACAAGAGCAGCGGCAGGGGCTTGGGCTCGTCACCAAAGTGCAAAGCCACCCAAACCCCTGGGTACGTACTTGGGCAGATAGAGCAAGTCTCCGCCAGGGACACTGCTACTCTTCGAGACAAGCTCAAGCAGAGCTGTAACATGTCATCCACACAAGCTGAGGATCACACCTCCCAGCTGCTGTGTAAACCCACCCTGGGTGTCCCGAAGGAATTCTGTCCATTACTTTAAATTGGGATGCTACTGTGCATTTTGCACATGGAAAGATTTAGGTAAATTTGAAATAAAATTTATTGTTATATTTTTCAGACAAGCTGGAGAAAGAGAACGGTAGGTTCACAAGAACAGGTCCACCTTAACCGCTGGGTACTTACTTGGGCAGATATCCCAAGCCACCACCTGTTTTCGCTGCCACCGCATTGCTATTTATAGGCACAATCTCGAGCAGAGCAGTCATGTGTACAAAACCCCTGCTTGCTGGGAGTGGCACTCTGTCTCCCCCACTTAGCTAAGGCTGTAGATGGCTCATCAATCTCTGTTGGGCCTAGCTCCCCTAGCGGGGAACAGAGTGGCACTCCCAGCAAGCTGGGCTTACATAGTCACCCTGGGCAGCGATTTACGTCCCCGAGCTTCCGAGACATTCCCAGTTGTATTGCCTGAAAACCTGCTACGGGCCACCCCTTGTAACGCTGGCCCACAAGGGGGCTTTAGCAGTCTGGATCGTACGTGGGACCTCTGGAACTAAATGCATGAGCTAAAAGACCAGACAGGTCTCTGGTAGCCACGGCTGCAGATGGCTCATCGGTCTCTAGCTGGCCTAACCAAAGCTAGAGGGGAAGAGAGCATCACTCACAATGAGCAGGCGTGTCAGGTACATCTACCCAATCTGGGACTCACAACTCCCAGCTTCTCTGTAGGAATAGCCTGAGAGTCACAAAGCAGGGAATCTGTCCATGACTTTAAATATGGAGAATGTAGTGAATATTGGAAGACTTGCATTATTGTGAAACACATGTTATTTTTATATTTTTCAGACAAGCTTGGGTTACAGAACGGTAGGTTTACTTATATTTTTCAGTGTAGTGTTAATCAGATTGAGATCAAATGACTTGTAGGCCGTGGGGATTCCTAGGGGTCCTTCAACAGACTGAGGAGTCAAGCCACTGTCAATAAGTTAATTACGGTGATGTGTGGTTGAGAGAATGACATTTGTAAACAGGAGTCGTTGGGGTGTGGGCTGGTTCTCCAGTTTTGCGTGTTCACAGGCCTCTGCTTTCTTAATCTATGGAATGCAAGTTTCGGAGTTGTTATTGAATGTGGGTGCGGAATTTGATGCGGTGTGTAGGAAAAGGGCTGAATCAGAGAACTGGCAGCTGATGATTGGGGAGTTCTGTAGGGACAGTTTGTTCAGTGAGGTAAGATAAGGCCTATTTACCCAATTTCTAAGAGAAATCCCACTGTTCGTTTTGCATACCAATTCAAGAATGAAAAAGGTAAGTTCTCTTGTTATTTCTCAACTGCCGCTACCCTCGAAGAAAATGTTCTTGAATGAAAAGAGATATTTCTTCCTTTCCAAAATCCAAGGAGAGTTTGTTACCCAACAGGACTTTCTCTTACAGCAAGTTGAGCCATTACTATACAGGTTTTGTACTTATTGTCTCTCAGGTCTTAAATAGAAGTACTGATTTAAAGTACCACTGGGCAGTGCACAGAGAGAAGCTAGGTGAGGTAATATCTTTTATTGGACCAACTTCTCTGGTTGGAGAGACAACCTTTTGAGTTTACACAGAGCTCCTCTTCAGACCTGTGTAAGCTTGAAAGCTTGTCTCTCTCTTCAAAAGAATTTGGTCCAATAAAGGATATTACCTCCCCCTCCTTGTCTCGCTGGTATCCTGGGACCAACACAGCTAAAACAGCACTGCGTACAACACCATGCAGTATAGGCATTCTATAATGCCAGGCCCACTCTTACATTAATTTTACCTTTGTGTATATGCAGAAGTTAGCATAAGAGTTATATGCTGTTTTGTTTTTTCCTGTTGTGTTATTTTTTCATGATATGATCTCTTGTAAATTGGGGAAATCCTTTCGAGAAGATCAAAATAATATGTATTTTAAATGTTGTACACTGCTGTGAGAATAGTCCCAGTTTTTATTTAAGAATTAAAAATCAACACTGTGTGTCATATTCTACGATACACTGCCATTTCTTCAGGAGTCTCTGAATGTAGAAATTCCCCTCCCTCCAAAAATGGACTTGAGATAAGCAGCAGGGGATTCCCCTTAACCTGGTGAATGGTTGATCTCCCACATCTGCAAATATGTCAGCGGGAGAGACAGGTTCTCTGGCCACAGGAGGTCTCAAATTACTCTCTGAAAATGAGTGGTCACTATTGAAAAATTATGTCCTAAGTAGGCAAAGATAGAGGGGAACTCAGCTTAGGCTCGGCAAAGACCTTTCCATTGAAGTAAGCTTTGATAATTCTGTAAATGTTTTCGCAAAAGCCTTGTTATACCTTTTTTCTCACATCACAATATTTTCTTCATCATTTCCCTTTAATTAATGTGCCACATTCTCTCTCTCCATGTTTCTGGTTTAAACTTCTCATAAAAAAGGAATGAAGTGTAAACATCTGGATGGAATCCATTTTCAGTGTTACCTTCTCGATTTTTATAAAGTTTATGTATTTTAATATAACTCCCTTCCATCTCAGGTTGAATCATTGGTGCACTTTGTCCTGTGCCATGCCTCAAACACTTGCCTTAGGGTTGGCCTACACTTAAAAGGCCGCAGGGGTAGAGCTGCACTACTCAAACGGGCCCTTGTCGTGCCCTAAACATTTGCCTTAATGCTGGATTTCCTAGTGCTGCCTGGAAAGTTACATCAAGTTAAATTTGAGCTTTGAACTTCTCACACCTGACTATTAACTGCTCAGTAACAGTATTCACACGCCACAAAAAAGTGTGATTAGTCACTTTCAGTTGAATTCTTTAATATGGCTGATTGATTCTAACATTTGTGATCTCCCGGAGAAAATGAGAAAGTTAGGATTGATTTGTGAAGTCACTCAGAAGCAGACAGTGTGTCAAACTGAGAGCCATTAATATATTCATCTTACTGCCCTTCAAAAAAAAAAGGCTTTTATTGAGATGTCCCATAAAACCCACGGGGTGGAGGGGGGGGTGTATCCAGTGATTTCTCTTGCTCGAGGTACCACCCTAAAAAGAGCAGTGTAGAGGTAGAGGTGGCAACTTCAGTTAGACACCCAAGTACATCACCCGTTGACTCCTTGGGGAGGTGCTTGGTCCAAACCCCTGCCACTGACCGCTTCCACCACACTCCTGTGTTGGGTACAAGTTTGAGAAGAGCTGTTCAGTGTACCTCCACCCAGCTGTCATTCACATCTCGCAGCGGCTGGCTTAACATACCGTGAGTGTCACAAAGGAATTGGAGCTAGGCAGGGAATCGGTCCATTACTTTAAATTCTTCTACTGTATGGCATATTGAAAGACTTGCATTAGTTTGAATTAAATTTTATTTTCATGTTTTTTCAGAGAAGCTTGAGAAAGAGAATGGTAGGTATACTTTGATTTTTGAGTTTAGTGCTAATCAGATTGAGCACAGATTTTTTAAACTCCATAACGGAAGTGTGGAGGATGTTCTCAGACAGGAAATTGGTTTGCTACCTTAGAGTATTTTTACTTATTTTCTCTCTCCGGTGATAAATTAGGTGTGGTGTTTAGGGAATGGGATGAATGAGAAAAGTGGCCACTGATGATTGGGGAGGTCTGTAGGGACAGTTCTTTCGGTGAAGACAGGTGACACCAGTTAACCCACTTTCTAATTGAAATCCCACTGATCTTTTGCAGAGCAACTCAAGAATGAAAAAGGTAAGTTGTCTTTTAGTTCTCAACTGCTGCTATCTTTCAGTAAAATGTTCTTAAATGAAATGAGATGTTTCTTCCTTTCCGAAATCCAAGGAGAGTTCATTACCCAGCAGATTTCTATTTAACCCACAGCAGAACTGCTGAGGACTTTCTCTCACAGCAAATTTAGTCATTACCCTAGTGTATTTGTATGTATTGTCTCTCAAGTCTAAAACTGAAGTACTGATTTTAAGATCACTGAGCAGTAGACAGAGAGAAAGTGAGTGAGGTAATATCTTTTATTGGGCCAAGTTCTCTTCTTGGAGAGACAAGCTTTCTAGTTTGCATGGAGCTCTTCTTCAGACCCGTGTAAACTGGAAAGCGTGTCTCTCTCTTCAAAAGAATTTGGTCCAATAAATTATATTACCTCCCGCTCCTCGTTCCTCGAATATCCGTGGAGCAACACAGTTACAACAGCACTGCATACAGAACCGTATGCTATAGACATTCAATAATACCATGCCCCCGCTTTACTTAATTTTATCTTGATGTATACGAAGAGTCTGGCATAAGATTTTCACGGTGTTTAGTTTTTCATGATATATTATGTTTTCATTATATTTCCTCTGTTACAATCCTTTTGAGAAGATCAAAATTACATGTATTTTAAATGTACACTGCTGTGAAAGGAGTGACTGTTTTTATTTTAAAAAAACCCCAAACTTTGTTTCATATTCTGCAATACACCGCTGGTTTCTTCAAGCGTCTCTGCCTATGCAACCCCCTGCCAAAAAACAAAACAAAACAAAAAAAAATGGAGATGAGCAGGAAGCTATTCTCCTTACACTGGGGAATGGTTGATCTCCCACATCTCCAAAGAAGACAACGGGAGATACAGGTTCTCTGGCCACAGGAGGTCTCAAATTACCTAATGAAACTGAGTGGTCGCTATTGAAATATTGTTTCCTAGAAGTGCAACCCCACAAGGAAGTTCAGCTTAGACTCCGAATAGCTCTTTCTATTTAACTGAGCTTTGATATTTTTGTAAATGTTTTCCACAAAAGCTTTTTGATACCCTTTTCCTCACATTACAATGTTTTCTTAATCATTTCCATTTAATCTTTGTGCCTCGTTCTCTCCCTCTTTCTCTCTCTGTTTTAAACTTCTCATTAAAATTCTTCTCATTTTTATAATTTATCTTCTCATTTTTATAATGTTTATGTATTTTGATATAACTCCCTTCCATCTCAGGTTGAATCATTGGTGCACTTTGTCCTGTGCCATGCCTCAAACACTTGCCTTAGGGTTGGCCTACACTTAAAAGGCCACAGCGGCACAGCTGCACTACTGAAACGGGCCCTTGTCATGCCTTAAACACTTGCCTTAATGCTGGATTTCCTAGTGCTGCCAGGAAAGTTACATCAAGTTAAATTTGGGCTTTGAGCTTCTCACACCTGACTTTTAACTGCTCAGTAACTGTATTTGCACGCCACAAAAAAGTGTCATTAGTCACTTTCAGTTGAATTTTTTAATATGGCTGATTGAGTCTAACATTTGTGATCTCCGGGAGAAAATGAGAAAGATAGGATTGATTTGTGAAGTCACTCAGAAGCAGGCTGTGTGTCAAACTGAGAGCCATTCATATATTCATCGTACTGCCTGTCAAAAAAAAGGCTTTTATTGAGATGTCCAATACAACCCACGGAGGGGGTTCATGTATCCGGTGATTTCTCTTGCTCGAGGTACCACCCTAAAGAGAGCAGTGTAGAGACAGAGGTGGCAACTTCAGTTAGACACCCAAGTACATCACCCGTTGACTCCTTGGGGAGGTGCTTGGTCCAAAGCCCTGCCACTGACCGTTGCCACCACAGTCCTGTGTTGGGTACAAGTTTGAGCAGAGCTGTTGAGTGTATCTCCACCCAGCTGTCATTCACATCTCCCAGCTGCTGGCTTAACATACCGTGAGTGTCACAAAGGAATTGGAGCAAGGCAGGGAATCAGTCCATTACTTGAAATTTGTCTACTGTGTGGCATATTGAAAGACTTGCATTAGTTTGAATTAAATTTTATGTTCATGTTTTTTCAGAGAAGCTTAAGAAAGAGAATGGTAGGTATACTTTGATTTTTGAGTTTAGTGCTAATCAGATTGAGCACAGATTTTTTAAACTTCATAACGGAAGTGTGGAGGATGTTCTCAGACAGGAAATTGGTTTGCTACCTTAGAGTATTTTTACTTATTTTCTCTCTCTGGTGATAAATTAGTTGTGGTGTGTAGGGAGTGGGATGAATGAGAAAAGTGGCCACTGATGATTGGGGAGGTCTGTAGGGACAGTTCCTTCAGTGAGGAAAGGTGACACCAGTTAACCCACTTTCTAATTGAAATCCCACTGTTCTTTTGCAGAGCAACTCAAGAATGTAAAAGGTAAGTTGTCTTTTAGTTCTCAACTGCTGCTATCTTTGAGTAAAATGTTCTTTAATGAAATGAGATGTTTCTTCCTTTCCGAAATCCAAGGAGAGTTCATTACCCAGCAGATTTCTATATAACCCACAGCAGAACTGCTGAGGACTTTCTCTCACAGCAAATTTAGTCATTACCCTAGTGTATTTGTATGTTTTGTCTCTCAAGTCTAAAACTGAAATACTGATTTTAAGATCACTGAGCAGTAGACAGAGAGAAGGTGGGTGAGGTAATATCTTTTACTGGGCCAAGTTCTCTTGTTGGAGAGACAAGCTTTCTAGTTTGCATGGAGCTCTTCTTCAGACCTGTGTAACCTGGAAAGCGTGTCTCTCTCTTCAAAAGAATTTGGTCCAATAAATTATATTACCTCCCCCTCCTTGTCTCTCAAATAGCAATGTGGACACAAGAGCAGCGGCAGGGGCTTGGGCTCGTCACCAAAGTGCAAAGCCACCCAAGCCTCTGGGTATGTACTTGGGCAGATAGAGCAAATCTCTGCCACGGACACTGCTACTCTTCGAGACAAGCTCAAGCAGAGCTGTAACATGTCATCCACACAAGCTGATAATCACACCTCCCAGCTGCTGTGTAGACCCTGGCTGGGTGTCCCGAAGGATGTCTGTCCATTACTTTAAATTGGGATGCTACTGTGCATTTTGCACATGGAAAGATTTAGGTAATTTTGAATTAAAATTTATTGTTATATTTTTCAGACAAGCTGGAGAAAGAGAACGGTAGGTTCACAAGAACAGGTCCACCTTAACCGCTGGGTACTTACTTGGGCAGATATCCCAAGCCACCACCTGTTTTCGCTGCCACCGCATTGCTATTTATAGGCACAATCTCGAGCAGAGCAGTCATGTGTACAAAACCCCTGCTTGCTGGGAGTGGCACTCTGTCTCCCCCACTTAGCTAAGGCTGTAGATGGCTCATCAATCTCTGTTGGGCCTAGCTCCCCTAGCGGGGAACAGAGTGGCACTCCCAGCAAGCTGGGCTTACATAGTCACCCTGGGCAGCTATGTACGTCCCCGAGCTTCCGAGACATTCCCAGTTGTATTGCCTGAAATCCTGCTACGGGCCACCCCTTGTAACGCTGGCCCACAAGGGGGCTTTAGCAGTCTGGATCATACGTGGGACCTCTGGAACTAAATGCATGAGCTAAAAGACCAGACAGGTCTCTGGTAGCCACGGCTGCAGATGGCTCATCGGTCTCTAGCTGGCCTAACCAAAGCTAGAGGGGAAGAGAGCATCACTCACAATGAGCAGGCGTGTCAGGTACATCTACCCAATCTGGGACTCACAACTCCCAGCTTCTCTGTAGGAATAGCCTGAGAGTCACAAAGCAGGGAATCTGTCCATGACTTTAAATATGGAGAATGTAGTGAATATTGGAAGACTTGCATTATTGTGAAACACATGTTATTTTTATATTTTTCAGACAAGCTTGGGTTACAGAACGGTAGGTTTACTTATATTTTTCAGTGTAGTGTTAATCAGATTGAGATCAAATGACTTGTAGGCCGTGGGGATTCCTAGGGGTCCTTCAACAGACTGAGGAGTCAAGCCACTGTCAATAAGTTAATTACGGTGATGTGTGATTGAGAGAATGACATTTGTAAACAGGAGTCATTGGGGTGTGGGCTGGTTCTCCAGTTTTGTGTGTCACAGGCCTCTGCTTTCTTAATCTATGGAATGCAAGATTCGGAGTTGTTACTGAATGTGGGTGCGGAATTTGATGCGGTGTGTTGGAAAAGGGCTGAATCAGAGAACTGGCAGCTGATGATTGGGGAGTTCTGTAGGGACAGTTTGTTCAGTGAGGTAAGATAAGGCCTATTTACCCAATTTCTAAGAGAAATCCCACTGTTCGTTTTGCAGACCAATTCAAGAATGAAAAAGGTAAGTTCTCTTGTTATTTCTCAACTGCCGCTACCCTCGAAGTAAATGTTCTTGAATGAAAAGAGATATTTGTTCCTTTCCAAAATCCAAGGCGAGTTTGTTACCCAACAGGACTTTCTCTTACAGCAAGTTGAGCCATTACTATACAGGTTTTGTACTTATTGTCTCTCAGGTCTTAAATATATTTATATTATCTCCTGCTCCTCGTTGCTCGAATATCCGTGGAGCAACACAGTTACAAGAGCACTGCATAAAGAACCGTATACTATAGACATTCAATAATACCAGGCCCCCTCTTTCCTTAATTTTATCTTGATGTATATGAAGAGGCTGGCATAAGATTTTCACAGTGTTTAGTTTTTCATGATATATTATGTTTTCATTGTATTTCCTCTGTTACAAATTTTCAGAAATCCTTTTGAGAAGGTCAAAATTACATGTATTTTAAATGTACACTGCTGTGAAAGGAGTGACAGTTTTTATTTAAAAAAACCCCAAACTTCGTTTCATAATCTGCAATACACCCCTGGTTTCTCCTAGCGTCTCTGCCTATGCAACCCCCTGCCCCCCCCCGCAAAAATGAAGATGAGCAGCAGGGTATTCTCCTTACTCTGGAGAATGGTTGATCTCCCACATCTCCAAAGAAGACAACGGGAGATACAAGTTCTCTGGCCACAGGAGGTCTCAAATTACTGAATGAAACTGAGTGGTCACTATTGAAAAATTGTTTCCTAGAAGTGCAACCCCAAAAGGAAGTTCAGCTTAGACTCCGAATAGCTCTTTCTATTTAACTGAGCTTTGATATTTTTGTAAATGTTTTCCACAAAAGCTTTTTGATACCCTTTTCCTCACATTACAATGTTTTCTTAATCATTTCCATTTAATCTATGTGCCTCGTTCTCTCCCTCTCTCTCTCTCTGTTTTAAACTTCTCATTAAAATTCTTCTCATTTTTATAATGTTTATGTATTTTGATATAACTCCCTTCCATCTCAGGTTGAATCATTGGTGCACTTTGTCCTGTGCCATGCCTCAAACACTTGCCTTAGGGTTGGCCTACACTTAAAAGGCCACAACGGCACAGCTGCACTACTGAAACGGGCCCTTGTCATGCCTTAAACATTTGCCTTAATGCTGGATTTCCTAGTGCTGCCAGGAAAGTTACATCAAGTTAAATTTGAGCTTTGAACTTCTCACACCTGACTTTTAACTGCTCAGTAACTGTATTTGCACGCCACAAAAAAGTGACATTAGTCACTTTCAGTTGAATTTTTTAACATGTCCGATTTGATTCTCACATTGTTGATCTCCCGGAGAAAATGAGAAAGTTAGGATTGATTTGTGAAGTCACTCAGAAGCAGACAGTGTGTCAAACTGAGAGCCATTCATATATTCATCGTACTGCCTGTCAAAAAAAAGGCTTTTATTGAGATGTCCAATACAACCCACAGAGGGGGTTCATGTATCCAGTTATTTCTCATGCTCGAGGTACCACCCTAAAGAGAGCAGTGTAGAGACAGAGGTGGCAACTTCAGTTAGACCCCCAAGTACATCACCAATTGACTCCTTGGGGAGGTGCTTGGTCCAAACCCTTGCCACTGACCGCTGCCACCACAGTCCTGTGTTGGGTACAAGTTTGAGCAGAGCTGTTGAGTGTACCTCCACCCAGCTGGCATTCACGCCCAGCTGCTGGCTTAATATACCGTGAGTGTCACAAAGGAATTGGAGCAAGGCAGGGAATCGGTCCACTACTTGAAATTTGTATTCTGTATTGCATATTGCGAGACTTGCATACTGAATTAATTTTGTCCCATGTTTTTCAGAGCAGCTTGAGAAAGAGAATGGTAGGTATACTTTGATTTTTGAGTTTAGTGCTAATCAGATTGAGCACAGATTTTTTAAACTTCATAACGGAAGTGTGGAGGATGTTCTCAGAGAGGAAATTGGTTTGCTACCTTAGATTATTTTTTCTTATTTTCTCTCTCCGGTGATAAATTAGGTGTGGTCTGTAGGGAATGTGATGAATGAGAAAAATGGCCACTGATGATTGGGGAGGTCTGTAGGGACAGTTCCTTCAGTGAGGAAAGGTGACACCAATTAACCCACTTTCTAATTGAAATCCCACTGTTCTTTTGCAGAGCAACTCAAGAATGTAAAAGGTAAGTTGTCTTTTAGTTCTCAACTGCTGCTATCTTTCAGTAAAATGTTCTTTAATGAAATGAGATATTTCTTCCTTTCCGAATTCCAAGGAGAGTTCATTACCCAGCAGATTTCTATTTAACCCACAGCAGAACTGTTGAGGACTTTCTCTCACAGCAAATTTAGTCATTACCCTAGTGTATTTGTATGTATTGTCTCTCAAGTCTAAAACTGAAGTACTGATTTTAAGATCACTGAGCAGTAGACAGAGAGAAGGTGGTTGAGGTAATATCTTTTATTGGGCCAAGTTCTTTTGTTGGAGAGACAAGCTTTCTAGTTTGCATGGAGCTCTTCTTCAGACCTGTGTAACCTGGAAAGCGTGTCTCTCTCTTCAAAAGAATTTGGTCCAATAAATTATATTACCTTCCCCTCCTTGTCTCTCAAATAGCAATGTGGACACAAGCGCAGTTGCAGGGGCTTGGGTTCGTCACCAAAGTGCAAAGCTACCCAAACCTCTGGGTACGTACTTGGGCAGTTAGAGAAAGTCTCCGCCAGGGACACTGCTATTCTTTGAGACAAGCTCAAGCAGAGCTGTAACATGTCATCCACACAAGCTGAGGATCACACCTCCCAGCTGCTGTGTAAACCCACCCTGGGCATCCTGAATGAATTCTGTCCATTACTTTAAATTGGGATGCTACTGTGCATTTTGCACATGGAAAGACTTAGGTAATTTTGAAATAAAAATTATTGTTATAGTTTTCAGACAAGCTGGAGAAAAAGAATGGTAGGTTTACAAAAACAATGCCACCTGAACTGATGGGTACTTACTTGGGCAGATAGCCCAAGTCACCACCTGTTTTCGCTGCCACCGCATTGCTATTTATAGGCACAAGCTCGAGCAGAGCTGTCATGTGTACGTAACCCCTGCTTGCTGGGAGTGGCACTCTGTCTCCCCCACTTAGCTAAGGCTGTAGATGGCTCATCAATCTCTGTTGGGCCTAGCTCCCCTAGCGGGGAACAGAGTGGCACTCCCAGCAAGCTGGGCTTACATAGCCACCCTGGGCAGCGATGTACATCCCCGAGCTTCCGAGACATTCCCAGTTGTATTGCCTGAAATCCTGCTATGGGCCACCCCTTGTAACGCTGGCCCACAAGGGCGCTTTAGCAGTCTGGATCGTATGTGGGACCTCTGGAACTAAATGCATGAGCTAAAAGACCAGACAGGTCTCTGGTAGCCACGGCTGCAGATGGCTCATCCGTCTCTAGCTGGCCTAACCAAAGCTAGAGGGGAAGAGAGCATCACTCACAATGAGCAGGCGTGTCAGGTACATCTACCCAATCTGGGACTCACAACTCCCAGCTTCTCTGTAGGCATAGCCTGAGAGTCACAAAGCAGGGAATCTGTCCATGACTTTAAATATGGAGACTGTAGTGAATATTGGAAGACTTGCATTATTGTGAAACACATGTCAGTAAGTTTATTACGGTGATGTGTGGTTGAGGAAATGACATTTGTAAAGAGGAGTTGGTGGGGTGTGGGCACCCACACACATTTTTGTGTGTTCACAAGCTTGTGTTACAGAACTGTAAGTTTACTTAAATTTTTCAGTGCAGTGTTAATCAGATTGAGCTCAAATGACTTGAATTTTTTAACATGGCTGATTTGATTCTCACATTTGTAATCTCCCGGAGAAAATGAGAAAGTCAGAATTGATTTGTGAAGTCAGCCAGAAGCAGGCTGTGTTTCAAACTGAGAGCCATTAATATATTCATCTTACTGTGCTTCAGAAAAAAAACAGGCTTTTATTGAGATGTCCCATACAACCCGGGGAGCGGGTTCATGTATCCAGTTATTTCTCTTGCTCGAGGTAAAAAGAGCAGTGTAGAGATAGAGGTGGCAACTTCAGTTAGGGTACGTCTATACCGACCCTAGTTCGGCGGCAGGCAATCGAACTTCTGGGTTTGACTTATCGCGTCTTGTCTAGACGCGATGAGTCGAACCTGGAAGTGCTCGCCGTCGACTGCGGTACTCCTTGTCTGCGAGAGGAGTACCGCGGAGTCAATGGGGGAGCCTGCCTGCCGCGTCTGGACCGAGGTAAGTTCGAACTAAGGTACTTCGAACTTCAGCTACATTATTCAGGTAGCTGAAGTTGCGTACCTTAGTTCGAATTGGGGGTTTAGTGTAGACCAGACCTAAGACACCCAAGTACATCACCAGTTGACTCCTTGGGGAGGTGCTTGGTTCAAACCGCTGCCACTGACTGCTGCCACCACAGTCCTGTGTTGGGTACAAGTTTGAGCAGAGCTGTTGAGTGTACCTCCACCCAGCTGTCATTCACATCTCTCAGCTGCTGGGTTAACATACCGTGAATGTCACGAAGGAATTGGAACAAGGCAGGGAATCAGTCCATTACTTTAATTTGGCTACTGTATTGCATATTGAAAGACTTGCATTAGTTTGAATTAATTTTTCCATGTTTTTTTCAGAGAAGCTTGAGAAAGAGAATGGTAGGTATACTTTGAATTTTGAGTTTAGTGCTAATCAGGTTGAGCTCAAATGACTTGTAGGTTGTGGGGATTACTAGGGGTCCTTCAAAAGACGGACGTCTCAAGGCACTGCCAATAAGATAATTACGGTGATGGGTGGTTAAGAGAAGGACATACGTAAACAGGAGTCTGTAGGGTGTGGGCTGGGTCTCCAGTTTTGTGTGTTCACAGGCATTTACTTTTTTTAGCTATGGAACGCAAGATTCAGAGTTGTTACTGAATCTGGGTGAGGAATCAGATTCAGTGTGTAGGAGAGGGGACAAATTGGAAAACTAGCAGCTGAGATTGGTGAGGTCTGTAGGCAGAGTTCCTTCAGTGAGATAAGATAAGACCTGTTCACCCAAACTCTAATTGAAATCCCACTCTTCTTTTGCAGAGAATCTCCAGCGGGAATATGGTAAATTCTCTTTTAATTTCTCAGCTGCTACTATTCGTAAGAAGAATGTACTTAACTGGAAACAGATATTTCTTTATTTCATTGTCTTTCCTCAATCTAAGGAGAGTTTCTTACCCATCCATTTTATTTTTCACCCCATAACAGATCTGTGGATGACTTTTTCATCACAGGAAATTTGTCCATTACCCTTTTGTCTACTCTAAAATTAATGGTCTAATTTTAAGTATCTCTCAACAGGATAGACCATGTGTACTCTTCCTTTCAATTTATCATAGCCTTTATTTAAATTGACTGATATTTCTATGTTGTTTGTCCATCTCCTCTGTTGCTACAGTTTTAAGATCATCAGGGTGAAAATTACCGTTATTGATTTTCTTAGGTTGGCAGGCTTAGGAACACATGGAGAACCAGGACATGGCTACAAATACAGTCACAAGTAAATAATCTTGTCTGTATGTTAAGTTTCTAAGCAGTTACAATCTAAAACAAATAGGTAAAACCTGAGAGGGCCCAAGCAAATCCCCACATCCCCCAAGATATTCCGGAGTCTGGTAGATCTCTCAATGTATTGTCATCAATAGAGGGATGATTCCTGCTAGGCTCTTACCTGCTAGGGTCTTGCAATAGGCTCTTATTCATACCAGTGAATTTTGACCACACCTAGCACCTTATCCATATGCATGAGGATTCCAACTCCTCTTCCTTATCAGTACTTCAGCACGCCATACATTTTGAGGTGCCCTGTTTCTCAGAGGTTATTCTCTTAGTTCCCTTTATTCTTATTAGCATCTTATTAACATTTACATAATCAGGTTCCCATGGTAACCAGCAGTCAGAACAGAACCTGGGGTCTAGATGGGTCCATTATGGCATATTTTCTTGAACCTCATCTATTGGTACATTCTTTTCAGTAATCATGTATCTTTCCTGGCACAGGGCTATTCCTAGATTACCTACTTCTGTCAAGCCTCCTTAAGCCTGAGGCCAAGGGTAGAACTAAACTTAATTGCTGCAGCGGCACAACTCTACCGGTGCAGTTGCACTGCGACAGCACTTCAGTGAAGATACTACCTATGCTGATGGGAGGGCTTCTTCTGTCAGCATAGATGCTCCACCTTCACAAGAGGCAGTACCTGTATCTACTGGAGAAGCCCGTCGTGCTGCCTACAGCAGGGGTCACATCAGTATCACTGCAGCACTCAGTTTTTCATTTTAGAGCATGGTGTTTGTCTTTTTTTCCCCACATAATTGTTGGGGCATTTAGGGCACAGGATGAGGTACACCACATGCTGTGATAGGCATGTGTAGGACCTCTGGATCTGAAAAGGTGTGTGGGAGAGGGTGTCTTGATCATTGTAGCGGCGTAGATATTTCTGTAGGTTTTGCATTTGTTGTTCTGGCTGGGTCTGGTGCTGCTTTTAGTTGGTGTGTTCTGGTCAGACACCCACTACGCTCATGGATGAACTCACACAGGAAAATGGTAAAAGTCAAAAATTCCATATCATCTGTGGGTGAAGACCTTTCACAAAGTGATCACTCCATATCTGACCTCTCAGTCCTCATCCTCAAAGGAACAGTGCAACAGTTTCAAAAGAAGATCCTGGGATCTTAAATTCATAACTTTGCTAAACACTAAAAATTATGATCTGAATAGACACTGGATTTATGGCTTATTATAAGGATTTGTAACCCACTAACCCATCCTGCACACAATCAAAGATAGTGCATAGTGGGCACCTACCTCAGGCTTGTAAACTCCATCGTATGGCTTGGTGCCTAAAAGTTAGATGCTGAAATGCTTAGTACTGCAATGTCCAAGTACTTTTGTGGCTTTGGGACCTAGTCCTTATCTCACTCGGGGTGTACTGCCTCTGCCACACTACCAAAGTAAATAATAATAGTAGGGTCTGAACTATTGTTTACAGAGTCTCCAATGGTTTGACAGAGTGTGTGTATGGTTGAGGGGAAGTGTGAGAGAGTTTGGTTTATGTAAGAAAAAGTCAAAAACATACCACACCCAAAATAGAGCATATGACATGAGGTATTGGCTTGAGGAGTGAGACAGACAAAGCAGTTCTTATGTAGACTAAAACCCCTGCTCAGGTTCAAATCACAGGAGTTCAGCAAAGCCCACATGTAGGTATGGTGTACTACGTCTCTCTGTGCATGCATTCTAGGGGAAATTTTTCTGTGTATTTTATCCTACCACCAGAGGAAGGAAACTCTTTAGTATGGGCCTCTTTTAATTCAATGTCTGTTATTTCTCTCTCCGATTCAGCATGGAGGAAGGCTTGCTGTAAAAGAGGTAATAGAATACACATTTTTCAGGTATTAAGAAATCATTGTGTTAATGCAGTAACCAAACTAGAAACATACCATAGAACACTGTTTTCCTGAGAACAAATCCTGAGAGCCATGCTCAGTTTTTACAGTTTTTACTTAGGCAAAACACGCATGTATATCAAGACCTGATCTGACTTCATATCAGTTTCACAACAGTGTAATTTCATGGATCTATGTGAAGTCACTCCTAATTTACACAAAGTAAGATCAGAATCAGCCCACAATGGGAATTAGATCTGAGTAAGGACTGAGGAAATGCTAAGTCGGGGCCTCAGGATTTGGAGCAGGATAAAAGTACAGATGAGGTGGTGGCAGTGATGGTGATTCCACTGATTATAGTAGTAAAAGAAATGATGACAGGGGTTATGCTGGTGGGTAGTTGTGGCCAAGAGTAAAATGTGTGTGATCATGATTGCATTTGATATGACGAAGACAGTGGTGAAAAGTTAGTTCTGGTGGTGGTGGTGGTGTTGACTTGTGATTAATGCTGAATTTGGTGATGGTGGAAAAAATGAATATGGTACTTAGAGATGATCATTAAGAGGGTGATGAAACCAGATAGATGCAGTAATTTTCTTTTCAACAATCTGAGTGTCTGTTTGGTGATTAATGGTCTTTCCAAGACCCCAGTTCAGCAGGGTACTTAAGCAAGGGCGAAACTTTAAGCTTATTTAAGAGTGGCACTAGTTTGTGAATCCTCCTGGGGCTTGGGAATGAGTTAGGTGTGAAGCTGCTGGGCAATGTCAGGACTCAGGTGGCTGAGTGCAGGCCCAGCTGCAAAAGTTTAGGCATCTTGGGAACTTTAATTGTTGAAACCTAGGTGTGTAGGGAATTTATGAGCCTGCACAGTAGCAGCTGAGCAAGGGCTTTGTGAATGCCAGTGTCATCTAAATGTTTGACTTATGTGGCTATAGCCCCCTCGTGAGTGCCACCCAAATAATTCAGAATCACTTTCACTTTTGTATTAACCTGAAACAACTGTCATATATCTGAAATATTTTGATATAACTAAAACATTGTCAAGCAGGATTCAGTCAGGCAAAACTCCCTTGTGAGAAAGGAGTGCACGATGGGGCCACCCTGTAAACTTTCTCATATCCCAGCTCAGACTGACATTAGAACAGTACTTCTGAAAACCCAATCTCTCTTTGCAGATGTCATCACTCTTGATGCAGGAACAGCCCACCCCAATCTCTCCATTGCTGGGGATAAGAAGACTTTTACTCATGAACCCCAACCTCAGCAAGTTCCACCAAATCCAGAGAGGTTCGATTCGACCGTCTGTGTGTTGGGCTCTGAAGGATTCTCCTCTGGAGAGCACTACTGGGAGGTGGACGTTGAGAAGAGCAGTGACTGGGACCTGGGAGTGGCCACAAAATCAATACAGAGAAGAGGAAAACTTTCCTTGTCCCCTAAAGAGGGATTCTGGGCTCTGGGTCTGAGTGGCAGAGATTATTGGGCAAAAACAGATCCATGGAGCAGGGTAATGGTGCAGAAAAAGCCCAAGAAAATTGGAGTTTACCTTAATTACCAACAGCAGGAGGTGACATTTTTCAGTGTAACTGACATGTCTGTGTTGTTCACATTTAATGATTGTTCATTCTCAGGAGAAGTTTATCCATTCTTTAAAAATTCACAGAAAGAAACAACAATGAGAATTTGTTCATAAATTTAAAATGGCAGTGATACTCAGTTTTGTTAACCAAACTAATCCAAAGCCCCATGATACGTCATGGCGCTGTTGACCCAACTGAACAAAGGTAACAGAATTCCCTGCAGCCAGAAGAAAGGTGAACTGGAAAAAAATTGCCAGTGAAATTATTTTAAAAAAGCATAATGATAAAATATAATTATCTATAAAACAATTATAAATTATATTTATTATTAATAATTACATCTATTAATATATATAATTGTTCATAATTGTATAGTTGTAATTATAATTATAAAAATTATAAAGAAATTGCCAGTGAAAATATAGTTACCTACATTGCTAATGCTAGGGGTGGCTCCCCATATTAGAAATGGAACAATACTGGAATCTATCAAACTTAGGTCTCACAAACAGAACTTTCAACTAGGAGTGTAATTTTTTTTTCATTGCTAACTACTAGTTTATCTGGATTATGTGTATTAGCAGCTAAGAATGAGCAAATAAAATTCTATATTACACCAGTATATCTGTGCTATTTGTATAACCAATCTTCAAGTCAGGTATAAAGAGAGGTGGGGTATGCATACAATCTTGAGAAAGTTTAACCAGCTACATGGATGTCTTCAGGATGGGTTGGCAACTAATTGACTTTTTCTTTCTGTATATTGCTGTGTTAATCTTTGCTTAATATTCTTGATGAATAAAAGTTGATTGAGCCTAGTTATTTGACATCTCATATTATTCACTTATATCAAACACATAACAATTTATAGTGATATATCTTTTTGGGGGGATAACAGGAAGAGCTGTTTACTGTTTGAGGTGCCATCTTATCTGTATGTTTTCCATAAAAAAAAGTTTTTCACCACTTGAGAAATACTGATTCTGTAAAACCTTTCAATAATATGATGTTTCTCACACAGAATGAGGAAAATGCTGCATTGTTTCATAATATCAGTGGTTGGCATTGGCCTAGGAAACAAAATAACACCAAACTTATTCCTAAGGGTAATGTAGACTAAAAAACAGACGTGACTACATCCATATGATCTGCAGGGCGAAGGTCGAGAGACTCATAGTGATGTACAGCCCTCCAAATTGAATCACTGTCAACCCAGGAGGAACTCACAGAGCTGCTGCCTAACACGGCACTGGAATACCACATATCCCTTGTCTTCAGGGACAGCTATCTTCACATGAACAATGCAAATGATACCATAATACATGATCTCATGGTCCACATGGGACTCGGCCAGACAGTCTCTGGACCTACACATGCCACCAGACATAGGTTGAATCCTATCTTCAGCCTAACACTGTAAATATGTGTTGTCCCAATGTACCACATTCCTGATCTGATCACTCCTTTGCTCCACTGGTGGCACTCCTCTTTTTTATTATTATTATTATTTTTTTGCTCCACTGCCATGTGTCCCGATATTTTCTTCCTCTCATCTGGTCACCCTAGTAAGCCTAACTTCAGTACCAGGCAAATTGGTTGAAACTACAGTAAAGAAGAGAATTAGAATACACATAGATGAACATGATATGTTGGGGAAGAGTCAACAAGGCTTTTTGTAAAGGCAAATCATGCCTCACCAGTCTATTAAAATTCTTTGAGGAAGTAAGCAAGCATGTGAATAAGGGTTATCCACCTGATGTTGGGTACTGAATCTCTCAGAATGCCTTTAACAAGATCCCACACCAAAGGCTTTTAAGGAAACTAAGCAGCTATGATATAAGAGAGAAGGTCCTCTCATGGATCAGTAACTGGTTAAACGTTTGAAAACTAATGGTAGGCATAAATGGTCAATTTCCACAATGGATAGATTATCTGTACTGTGATCTGTGAAGTTCTGCATATTCAGAAATTATCTGGAAAAGAGGGTGAACAGTGAGGTGGCAAAATTTGCAAATAATACAAAATTATTCAAGATAGTTAAATCCAAAGCGGACTGAAAGGAGTTATAAAGGAATCCCACTACACTGAGTTTGTGTTATTGGGCGAAAAAATGACAGATGAAATTAAATGTTTATAAGTGAAAAGTAATATACATTGCAAAACATAATTCCAACTATAAATACAAAATGATGGGGATCTGAATTAGTAGTTACCACTACAAAAATAAAGGGATCTTGGAGTCATTGTGGATAGTTCTCTGAAAACATGCTCAGTGTGAAGCAGCAGTCAAAAATTAACAGAATGTTACAAACCATTAGGAAAGGGATAGATAATAAGACAAAAGATAACATAATGCCACTATATAAATACATGATATGACAACACCTTGAAAGCTGAGTCCAATTCTGGTTGCCCCAGATTTTTAAAAAAAAGATACATTAGAATTGGAAAAAATCACAACAAAATAATGGCAACAAAAATTATCACGGGTACAGAATATCTGAGAAGAAATTTAAAAGACTGGGCTTAGTCTAGAGACGACTAAGGGGGGGATATGGTAGACATCTATAAAGATCAAGAATGGTGTGGAGAAAGTGTATAAAGAATAAAGGCAGCAGGTTTAAAATAAATATAAGGAAGTATTTCCTCATGCAATGCACAGTCAACCTGTGATGTGGCGGGGCCTGTGGAGGAGGGCAAGGTAGGGATATCGCCGGGCATAGAAGAGGGCATGCCCCAGGGAGAATCCTCCCTCCTACATGCTACCCCACCATTACCTCCCCGAGTCCCTAAGCCTTCGCCCTTGCTCCCTGACCCAACACCTGTTAGCCAGCCCCCAGATGATGCCATGGAGGGCTGGTCCTTAGTACAGGGGAAGCGGGGCAAGCGGAAGGCTCGAGCTCCGCTCCTCCCATCTGATGCGGTAGCCCCCCGGAAGACCAGGAAGGGGGGCACCGATGCTGAGCCTTCCACTTTGCCCCCGGGTGGATTTTGTCCACCATTGCTGGCTGGGGAAGACGTGGCAACATCAGAGGATAGCACTGCCCCTACTCCAGAGTCCTTTCCTATGAAAGCCCCTGATGGAGCCCCTCTCGCCCCTTTACAATCTGAAGCCCCTGCAAGCACCAAGGCGAGCGTCGCTTCGAGTGCTGGCGGGGAGAGCCCTGAGGTGGTGGACGGCGATCTCCCCTCCATTTATGAGGAGATCGAGGCCCTGGGTCTGACCCCGGTTACCCAGGGGGAGGACGACCCTCTGCCAGCGGGCCTCGATCTGAGCGACCTCGCCTCAGCCCCCCTTTCCCCATGTTCCGTCCCCTTACCCACTGCTTCCGCTCCCGCCTCCGAGGAGCCCCAGGACTCTTCCACCAACCCAGCTTCCACCAACCCAGCTGCAGATGGCACCCCACTAGCGGCCGCCTCTTGAGGCGACGGCCAGTGCCATGCAACCGGGACCCGAGTCGCCAGGGGACTCCCTCATGGCTGAGGGGCAGCCGACCTCCTTCCTGGGTGGGGGCCCCGTCGTTCATTCTCCACCTACGGATGCCGTGGCCTTACCATCTGCCTTGGAGCACGAGCCCGGCATCACGGAGGGCCCACCTCCCTCCCCGCAAATCCCTGAGCCCATTTGCGGGGTGCCACCCCCTCCACCCAAGAGCCTGGCTGCTGGGGCCCCCGATCCCACTATCGCCCCTTCCCCTGTCCCTATTCCTGACTCCGACCCTGCCCCTGACACCGACCCAGTCTCTATCCCATCCACTTCCTGTGATGCTATTGCCGCCCCTGGGGCTGTCTCCTTCCATATCCCAGAGGACGACCCCCAAGGAGCGGCGTTTGTTTTTCCCTGTCCCGACCCACCAGGGGCTGCTATTTTCCCTCCGCCGCCCCCCATTGAGCCAGGGTCTGAGGCGGGCCACGTGGCACCAGCCCATCGGACGCCACGTCGAGGGTCTGCCCCCTGCTTGCCCGTCTCGGTGGGCCACGGGGCTGTGACAGGGGCCCCGCTGGGGGATAGCCATAGATCGGTAACCCCACCCCCCTATACGCTGAGAGAGGAGCTACGAGAGTTCCTTGCGGACGTCCGTGGCTCCCGCAACAAGGTACAGCTTGCACTCCAGCGATGGGGGGATATTCATCAGATCCTCCGGGCCGCAAGGGCCCTCATGGGGGAGGGTAAGAGTTCCGGGAGGCAGGCCGCCGCGGCCTACCAACGGGTCCGCCTCTTCCGTGACTCCTTAATCGCCTACGGGGTAGGTCACGGATTGTTGCGCGGCCCGACGGAGGCCGTGAGCGTCTCTGCCGGCGAGGATCCCCCCCAGCCCTCCTTATGGCACCGATCACCTTTGCAACATTAAACACCCGGGGCTGTAGGATGGGTCTCCGCAGGAGCCAGGTGCTCTCCTTCCTTCGGGAGGGGGGGTACTCTGTGATTTTCCTGCAGGAGACCCATACGGATCCGGCCGCTGAAGCTAGCTAGCGGCTGGAGTGGGGGGACAGGGTCTATTTTAGCCACCTCACAGTTCGTACGGCTGGAGTGGCGACCCTGTTCTCCCCCGACCTACGGCCCAAGGTGCTGGGGGTCGCCGAGGCTGTGCCAGGCCGCCTGCTACACCTCCGGGTCCGCATGGAGGGGCTTGTGGTTAATCTCGTCAACGAGCTCTGGTACCGGCTCAACACCCTGGTCCCAGCCCCGGGCTTCCTGACCACCCTCCGGACGTTGATTCTGGAGTTCTTTTGGTCAGGACTGCACTGGGTCTCTGCGGGGGTTCTCCATCTACCCCTGGAGGAGGGAGGGCAGGGCCTGAAGTGTCTGCACGCTCAGGTCCACGTCTTCCGCCTCCGGGCCCTGCAGAGGCTTCTTTATGGTGCAGGTAGTCCGGCATGGAGCATATTGGCGCACGCCTTCCTGCGCCGCTTCCGAGGGCTCCGATATGACCGGCAGCTCCTTTGTCTCCATCCGAGAGGTCTTCCGCGAGGCCTCTCCGAGCTGCCGGTCTTCTACCAGGACCTCCTCCAGACCTGGAAACTGTTTTCAGTGACCAGGTCCGTGGCGGCCACCGTGGGGGCAGATCTCCTCACGGAGCCCCTGCTACACAACCCCCAGCTTCGTGTGCAGGTGGCGGAGTCCCCCATGGTGCGCCAGAGGTTGGTCCTAGCAGAAGTCACCAAAGTCGGAGACCTCCTGGACTACGACCGGGGAGACTGGCTGGATCCCCTGACGCTCGCTCAGCACATGGGGCTCTCCAGACCTCGTACTCCCCGGCGCGTACTTCAGGAGGTGAGGGCTGCTTTGCCGCCCTCTGCTCGGGACTATCTCGACCAGGTCCTGCGAGAGGGCACGCCCCGCCCACCCTCCACTCCGAGCCCTCCAGACTTTTTCATCGGGCCCCTGCCCCGTGGACCCAACCAGCCCCCTCCCCGTCCATTCGCCATGAGCCGGCTCCACCATCTGCAGCCGGTTCTGTTCCGGACCGCGCCAAGGAAACATCTATACACGCTCGTGCTCCATGTTCTTCATGTCCTCACCCTCGCGTCCCGCCCCGATACGAAGTGGCGGGACCTTCTGCCACCTCTGGAGGGTGAGGAGCCCCGGTGGGCCAGCCTTTATTCTGCTCTGATCCCGAAGCCCACCGGGGACATCAGTTGGCGGCTCCGTCACGGAGCTGTGAGCACGGGCGTGTACTTGGCGCGGTTTACCCCTATCCCAAACACCTGCCCCTTTTGTGGCATGAGGGAGACCCTGGCGCATGTTTACCTGGAGTGCGCCAGGCTGCAGCCCCTATTCCGGCTCCTCACGGATATTTTGTTAAGATTTTGGTTGCACTTTTCTCCTCACCTTTTTATTTATGCACTCCCTATCCGTCACCCCACAAAGTCGTGGGACCTCCTGGTCAACCTCCTTCTGGCCCTAGCGAAACTGGCCATCTATAAAACCAGAGTGAGGAGGTTGGCCGATGGAGTTTCCTGTGACTGTGGGGCATATTTCAGGTCCTCCGTTCTTTCACGTATCCGGGCAGAGTTCCTCTGGGCGGCGTCCACTGGCTCCCTTGACGCCTTCGAGGAGCAGTGGGCGCTGTCCGGGGTTCTCTGCTCGGTGTCCCCGTCTGGTTCGCTTCGTTTGACCCTTTGACCTCACTCCTGTCCCTGTTCTTTTATTAGTTGTCCCCCATAATTTTTTGGTCTCCAGGTCCTGTGGACCCCCCCTTAGGCTGGGGGGGATCCTTTAGCAGTGGGCAGGCTTCGCCCGCCCACTTCCTGGATCCCAATATGTCTGGTCACTCAGGGAACAGAAAACTATTCATCCAGTGACCAGTATATTTGCCCTCTACCAGACTCCTGTACCCCACTGGTCTGGGTCTGTCACACTACATAACCTGAGCACTGGATAATAGAAAATTCCATATGCACAAACCTGGTGTATGGTGACTCAGACTTCTCTGCTGCCAGCTAGCCTGTGCAGGAACAACAGACCCATAAAGATGAACAGCTTCAGTTCTCCTGCATGAAGGGACAGGCAACAGAAATGCTACACAGTGGACTCCTCAACCCTGCTTCTTGTGGAGCACTTATGTGTTGCAGCTCTCCCCACAACGAGGAAAGGGTAGGTTGAATAGGGGGTTGCTTACCCTGTCTACAAACTGCAAGGATCCTCTGGCTGAACTGAGTTGATGTGAGGCAAGCAGCATGCCACTGGAACAGCCCAGAACACACTGTCAGAAAGTATGATGGAGGGGAAAAAGCTTAGTTGGTTTCTAGAAAAGAATTATATCCTTACATGAATCGTAATATTTCTCAAACAGTGGTCCCTAAAATTAGTTTTCTATATAAGCAATTACTGTGCTTGCTTATATAGAAAACAGCTGTTAGGCTGTTATTTGATTGCTATTGGGAGGAGAGGTGTCCATGGGATAATATCTCCATGAAGATGTGGACTGCACTATGAAAAAGTTTTATAACCACTGATTAATAAAAATATCCACAGTTACATTAGTTAGGATTAAAATGTACACAGAGTATAAACCATCTTGCTTCAGGGCAAAAGCCAACTGCTCACTGAAATTTGGGAAGAAAATTCCCATATGGGCATGTTTATTCCACTGCGTCCAACAGGGTTTCTTTCTTATACATTCCTTTGAAGCATCAGGTGCTGGCCACAGAATGGACCCCTTGTGTGATCCAGTCTGGCAAGCCCTGGGTTGCTATCTGTAAGCAGGGGAATAGTTCCACTCTTGTGGGGAACTTTCCTGGCAACCCAGGTGCAATCAACTAGTGAAAGGATCTGAGTCTTCATTCCCCTTACCTGAAGGCCTGCCTTATCTTGAGGACTCAGCTTCCACTCTCCTATGCAGCAGAGTCCTTGTAACAGGGACTGGAGTGTCCTCACACCTGGGTGCTCTCTCCACACCAGATGCTTTCCTGACCTGCTTATCATTACATATAGTTCAAACCAAATACAATTCATTAAACAAGTGTAAGAAAAATATGGGGAAAATGGAAAAGTTTAAAGGAACAAGGGACCCCATCCTGTGGACACAGGGAACACCTTAAACAGCTGTCTGTTTACATAAGAAAAGTTCATAGTCCATTCTTCACAATCATAGAATCATAGAAGATTAGGGTTGGAAGAGACCTCAGGAGGTCATCTAGTTCAACCCCCTACTTGAAGCAGGACCAAACCCAACTAAATCATCCCAGACAGGGCTTTGTAAAGCCTGACCTTAAAAACCTCTAAGGATGGAGATTCCACCACCTCCCTAGGTAACCCATTCCAGTGCTTCACCACCCTCCTAGAGAAAGTTTTTCCTAATATACAACCTAGACCACCACCACTGCAACTTGAGACCATTGCTCCTGGTTCTGTCATCTGCCACCCCTGAGAACAGCCTATCTCCATCCTCTTTGGAACCCCCCTTCAGGTAGTTGAAGGCTGCTAACAAATCCCCCCTCACTCTTCTCTTCTGCAGACTAAATAAGCTCAGTTCCCTCAGCCTCTCCTCATAAGTCATGTGCCCCAGACCCCTAACCATTTTCGTTGCCCTCTGCTGGACTCTCTCCAATTTGTCCACATCCTTTCTGTAGGGGGGGGGGGGGCAAAACTGGACGCAATACTCCAGATGTGGCCTCACCAGTGCTGAATAGAGGGGAATAATCACTTCCCTCAATCTGCTGGCAATGCTTCTACTAATGCAGCCCAATATGCTGTTAGCCTTCTTGGCAATAAGGGCTCACTGTTGACTAATATCCAGCTTCTCATACACTGTAATCCCCAGGTCTTTTTTTGCAGAACTGCCGCTTAGCCAGTCGGTCCCCAGCCTGTAGCAGTGCATGGGATTCTTCCGTCCTAAGTGCAGGATTCTGCACTTGTCCTGGTTGAACCTATTCAGATTTATTTTGGCCCAATCCTCCAATTTGTCTAGGTCACTCTGGACCCTTTCCCTACCCTGCAGCATATTTACCTCTCCCCCCAGCTTAGTGTCATCTGTGAACTTGCTGAGGGTGCAATCCATCCCATCATCCAGATCATTAATGAAGATGTTGAACAAAACTGGCCCCAGGACAGACCCCTGGGGCACTCCGCTTGATACTGGGTGCCAACTGGACATCGAGCCGTTGATCACTACCCATTGAGCCCGAAGATCTAACCATATTTCTATCCACCTTATAGTCCATTCTTCCAAACCATACTTCTTTAACTTGCTGGCAAAAATACTGCTGGAGACGATATCAAAAGCTTTGCTAAAGTCAAAGTATATCAAGTCCACTGCTTTCCCCATATCCACAGAGCCAGGTATCTCATCATAGAAGGCAATCAGGTTGGTCAGGCCTGACTTGCCCTTGGTGAATCCATGTTGACTGTTTCTGATCACCCTCCTCTCCTCCAAGTGCTTCAAAATGGGTTCTCTGAGGACGTGTTCCATGATCTTTCCAGGGACTGAGGTGAGGCTAACTATATATAGATGAACACTATATTTGCCTTTTTCCAATCATCTGAAACCACCTCTGATCACCATAAGTTTTCAAAGATAATGTCCAATGGCTCGGTAATCACATATGCCAACTCTGTCAGCACCCTCGGATGCATTGCATCCAGCCGCATGGACTTGTGCATGTCCAGCTTTTCTAAATAGTCCTTAACCTGTTCTTTCACCACTGAGGGCTGCTCACCTCCTCCCCATACTGTGCTGCCCAGTGCAGCAGTCTTGGAGCTGACCTAGTCTGTGAAGACCGAGGCAAAAAAAGCATTGAGTACTTCAGCTTTTCCACATAATCTGTCACTAGGTTGCCTCCCCCATTCCGTAAGGGTCCCTCACTTTCCCTGACCTTCTTCTTGTTGCTAATGTACCTGTAGAAACCCTTCTTGTTACTGTTACCAGCTTTTCCCATTGCTTTGGGGTATGCTCATTTATTAGGGTTACTCTTCTGGGGTGGGGGGAATTCTGTACTTCTATCAATGTACTGCTTGTGTCACTTGTGTTCTCAAAAGGAGCTCTACTTCTCCCTGCTGCAAGTTCCCTCTCAATGGAGCTATCCTGCAACCCCAGAAGCAGATGAATACACACACATTAACCGAGCACGTCTGAGAGGACCAGGTTAATCAGCACTCTTAAGCTGACCCCTTATATGTCCCTGGACTCAATAGGCTGGGTCGAGCAGCACTTCCAAGCTGTCACCCTCATATGCCATGTGCACTGCACCGGAATAGAGTATGCCTGAGCAGGTTGGGTAGAGCAGCACTTCCAAGCTGCCACCCTCATATGTGCCAGGTTCAGCACGTCTCTATCCCCACTTTCATGTTACAATTGTTCTGGTAGTAACCCACTTGATGAGCAAACCCCACAGGATTTTTGGGTGCTGCAGGGATCTTTTAGCTTATGTATGAGGAGCATTGCTGCAGAGCGAATGAGGAAATCAAAAAACACCCACGAGGGGGAGAGAGAGAGAGGGAGAGAGAAGCAACCATCTTAATCATTAAAGATATTTATTGCCAGGTAATAACCATAGGGGAGCCAAACAAACAAAACATTTATAATATTAAATCTAACTTAAACTTGATTACAAAAGTCATGTTTAGAAAACTATAATTGATCACAAACGTCAGGGTCAGAGGATTTATTACTCGAATTGATCTGATAACTACTGAGCTGGGTGTGTGCAGGCATTAACATCTGGAGCAGAGATTCCCCCATCATGCAGTGCTTCCCTGCTTATTTGGTCCCAGAGTTCCGTGCGGTCCTTCTCTTGGAATCTCTGTTCTCCATTCTGTATGCTAATAGAGATGCCTCCTTGTCCCATATTCGATGCAAATGAGACTAGAGGAGTTTAATCCTCTCATCCTTGTCTCTGGGGATAAGTGAGTATCCCCATCACATACTTACTCCATGGTACCGGGTCTGATCTTCAATCCATTGCATCCACTGCATCAGTCACTGGATCCAGCAAACCAGTAGAACCAGACCAATTGCTAATATAATTTGGAAACTGATGATCACCACAATGGGGTGAAGCATGATATTCAAATGACCTGTTGCACTGGGGTTCCACCCAAGCATAGTCTCCCATCAGGAGTGATGGCCTGTGTTTTTAACTGTAGCTGCTAGCCTAGAGATCTCCTGGTTGTGGTGCTGAATTTTGAGTTTGCCATTCTCCCCCAAAGTTCAGAGCTTTTGCAGCTCCGTTTGTAAGGAAGGATGAGTTAATAGTCCCTTAATGGCAGTGAGACCCATTCCCAGTGAAATCGGGGAAACCTCCTTGTAGAGCTCAGGATAGGCTTTTAAATGTTGTACAGTCCATATAGGCACAGTGAACTTAATATCACAACTAACAATAGTGGTTACATTACAGAAACAGCTATTAACGTAAGGCACCCATGGGCTGAATCCAATGTCCATTAATCAATACAATATTACATCTCGTTCTTATACACATACATGCTTTACCAACATAGACCCTTTTTCCTGGATAACATCGACAGCATCAGCCTCCAGACACTTATGAACAGCAGAGTGCTGGTGCAATGGTGGGATGTCATGGCTCGTGTTCGGGACCTGTGAGCGGGCAGAGAAGAGAGAACAAACTCTCCCGCTCCCCCGCCTCGTATATACTGGGAGAGTCTGGGACCAATATTTCAGGGTGACCATGAAGCAGTGACCTACGTGAGGGTGGCCGTAACAAGTCGAGGACTTCTCTGGCCTTTTCCTGCCTCAACATCGGGGTAGGCACTGACAAGCCCATCTGACGCATATTTTCCAACAGCCCCAAGCTGTTCCTTCTTGCTAGCCAAGAAGAGTGGCTGGCAGGATGGAGAAGACAGTTATACTATTCCTTGTGGGTCAGGTGGTTTACCCTTTCACTCTTGGAGCTGTGAGGAATGAAACCATTTCCGACAGGGTTTCCCATTTTTTCCATTCAGGATTTCTAAACACTGGGGCTGGCCTGATTCACAATAAAGCGGGGGCCATCTCAGGTGTGTGTCAAAGAGTGTTTCTTCGCTGAAAACTTTTTGTACATTACTGGTTGGCTTAATTGTTACCCGCACAAAATTCTCTGTTACTTACACATGCTGGGGCACCCACGTTTACTCAGTTCCTAGGGCTCAAGGCATAACCCTCTTAATTTAGGCACCACCACCCTTTCCCAATTTGTAGGGCTCCAGGTTAAGACACCTAGCTTTACTCCTCCGTGGGCTCCAAGATCTACCCCTCCATGGGCTCCGTGCAAACACCCTTTCCCTGTTCTTAGGGCTCCAGGTGAAAGACACCTAACTTTACCCCTCCATGGGCTCCGGGCTCTACTCCTCCATGGGCTCCTGGATCTACTCCTCCATGGGCTCCTGGCAAACACCCTTTCCCTGTGGATTCAGGGCTTAATCTTCATGGGTTTATGGGGTCTCCCACCAGCGAAAGAGCTCCACACAGCAATACCCCACTCAATCTCCACCTATTAACAATTTCCAAAACAGAATGCACACGCCATACGCACAATGCTCACCACTCCCAACAAGACAGATGAACACTTCCTGATGGCCAGCCAGGATCAGGTTCATCTGGGGGACTCCAGCCTCTGCACGGTGCCACCGGCAGAGTGCCGAGGTTTGGCAGCTCCAATCCCAGGGCTGTTTCCTGGAGTTGGTTCCCTTAGAGCACCCCCTTTCCGAGGGCCATTTCCCCTTCTACATTACTCATCTCTCTAACCTGTGGGTTTTCTTCTGTCTCAAGAGAGCAGCCAAGGTTTTTTTTCCCCAGCCATCTCTTCTTCCCTTATCTCACTAATGATCCCTACCAAAAGCCCTTTCATGAAGTAACAGTATTGCTTTAAATTTTTTACTTTTAAGGCACAACTCTTTAACTCCTTATTGCATGGCTGTACAGTTATTCTAAGTATGATTCTTAACTTAAAAGTTACAGGATGTTACCTCAGTTTCCCCATTCCACAGCAACTACTCAACAAGTACCATGTGATTAGGGTCACGTGCTGCCTGCATTCCTCCACCAATCTGTGACCAGCTTTGCCCATTACTTTGGAATATGCTCATTTATTAGGGTTACTCTTCTGGGGTGTGCGGGATTCTGTACTTCTATCAATGGACTGCTTGTGTCACTTGAGTTCTCATACGGAGCTCTATTTCTCCCTGCTGTAAGTTCCCTCCCAATGGAGCTATCCTGCAGGACCTAGGTTCCCCAGGGCTGGGTTCTTCCACCCCCAGAATTAGATGAACACACACAAACATTAACAGAGCACATCTGAGAGAACCGGGTTAATCAGCACTCCCAAGCTGACCCCTTATATGTCCCTGGACTCAATAGGCTGGGTCGAGCAGCACCTCCAAGCTCTCACCCTCATATGCCATGTGCACTGGACCGGAATAGAGTATGCCTGAGCAGGTTGGGTCGAGCAGCACTTTCAAGCTGCCACCCTCATATGCCCCTGGACTCAGCATAGTTTAGAAAACTATAACTAATCACACAAGTCAGGGTCAGAAGGGTATACAAGAGAGAGAGAGAGAGAGAGAGAGAGAGATGGGTTCTCACCTCTCCATGAAGCTTGATTCAATCGAGGGTCTTAGGTGGCGGTGGTAGCTGAGGGTCTGAAGTGCTAGAGACAGGCAAAGCTCCCAGCATGATCAGTCAGGAGAAGATGAAGTCCCAAAGGGAACTTATGCAGAGTTTGGATCCAGGCATCAGAACACTTACTTGAGCATGGGCAGGATTTTTTGTAGAGAAACAACAATGGTTCAAGGGAGAACACTAGATTTGTTTATGTGTAAACAAGGGAGAATACCAAAGTTGTTTTGTTCAGGCTAGACCATGGGAGCTGATCATTCCTGGCTTTGGGTGGTGTTCCTTGGAGGGAGCTCACAATGTAATTAGGGAGCTTCACTATTTTGCATACCAATAAAGGATTTATTACTCGAATTGGTCTTATAACTACTGAGCTGGGTGTGTGCAGGCATTAACATCTGGAGCAGAGATTCCCCTATCATGCAGTGTTTCCCTGCTTATTTGGTCCCAGAGTTCCATGCGGTTCTTGCCTTGGAATCTCTGTTCTCCATTCTGTATGCTAATAGAGATGCCTCCTTGTCCCATCTTTGATGCAAATGAGGCATGGGGAATTTCCTTAATCCTTTCATCCTTATCCCAGGTGTTTAGGTGTGTCTCCCAATGCCTTTTCATTGCTTTTTTTAAGTCTTTCTTCTGATTGGTTTTGGTTCAAGCAGAGGCTGGGGAGGGTGGGGAGGTCTTTCCTGAGTCAGACAGGCTAGGTACTGCGCCTGGTTCCCCAAGAACACAGAGCTGCTAGGTAACATAACCCTGCACATCCCTTGCTAGCTGCAACTCCAATTGTGCTTTGGCCTTCTTGATTACACCCCTGCACACTCGAGCAATGTTTTTATACTCCCCCCTAGTCATCTGTCCAAGGTTCCACTTCTTGTAAGCTTCTTTTTTGTGTTTAAGCTCACTGAAGCTTTCTCCGTTAAGCTAAGCTGATCGCTTACCATAGTCGCTATTCTTTCTGCACAGCGGGATGGTTTGTTCCTGCACCCTCAATAAGGCTTCTTTAAAATACAGCCAGCTCTCCTGGACTCCTTTCTCCATCATATTAGCCTCCCAGGGGATCTTGCCCATCAGTTCCCTGAGGGAGTCAACATCTGCTTTTCTAAAGTCCAGGGTCCATATTCTGCTGCTCTCCTTTCTTCCTTTTGTCAGGATCCTGAACTTGACCATCTCATGGTCACTGCTGCCCAGGTTCCCACCCACTTCTACTTCCCCTACCAATTCTTCCCTGTTTGTGATCAGCAGGTCAAGAGGAGCATGGCCCCTGGTTAGTTCCTCCAGCACTTGCACCCGAAAGTTGTCAAGACTCTCCAAAAACTTCCTGGATCATCTGTGCACTTCTGTATTGCTCTTCCAGCAGATGTCAGGGTGATTGAAGTCCCCCATGAGAACCAGGACCTGTGATCTGTCTGTTAGTTGTCCGAAGAAAGCCTCATCTACCTCATCCTCCTGGTCTGGTGGTCTATAGCAGACACTCACCACGACATCACCCTTGTTGCTCTCACCTCTAAACTTAACCCAAAGACTCTCAACAGGCTTTTCTCCATTTTCATACTGGACCTCTGAGAAATCATACTGCTCTCTTACATACAGTGCAACTCCTCCACCGTTTCTCGTCTGCCTGTCCTCCCTGAACAGTTTATACCCATTCATGACAAGTACTCTAGTCATGTGTGTTACCGCACCAAGTCTCTGTTATTCCAATCACATCATAGTTCCTTGACTGTTTCAGGACTTCCAATTCTTCCTGCTTGTTTCCCTAGCTTCTTGCATTTGTGTACAGGCACCTAAGATAACTCGCTGATTGCCCTACTTTCTCGGTATGAATCATGAGGTCTCCCCTGTTGCACCCTCCTCGTGTTTCCTCACAGTATCCCACTTCCCCACTTACCTCAGGGCTTAGGTCTCCATTCCCTGGCAAACCTAGTTTAAAGTCCTCCTCACTAGTTTAAAGCCTGCCTGCGAAGATGCTCTTCCCTCTCTTCATTAGGTGGATCCCATCTCTTCCTAGCAATCCTTCTTCATGGAACAATATACCATGGTTGAAGAATCCAAACCCCCTCTCTCTGACACAACCTGTGCAACCACACATTTACTTCCACAATTCAATGGTCCCTACATGGGCCTTTTTTCTTCAACAGGGAGGATTGACAAGAACACGACTTGTGCCTCAAACTCCTTTATCCTTCTTCCCAGAGCCACGTAGTTTGCAGTGACCCACTCAAGGTCATTCTTGGCAGTATCATTGGTGCCCACGTGGAGAAGTAGCTCTAGTCCTCCCTTCCAGGCTCTGGCTGTGCTACGGTGACACCGTGGGTCAGACACCTCTAGTGGTGGTCACGTCTTCAGGCACTTGGTGGCAGGACCATTCTCCACACTATCAGCCCCCCTGTTGGGCTCACATCCCCCCCCTCTGAATCCAGCCTGAAAGACCTCATCTCTGGCAACATCTCCCTGTGCCCTTCCCAGCCACTTACTAAGCTTAGCTGTAGTAGTCGGCCTTCCCTGTCAATCGGGCTGACCTGAAGCATTGGACTCTCCCCATTGGCCCTGGAGACTCAGTCTCAGGATCCTGATTTCACTTCAGCCCTTCCCCTTTCTTTTGGTATTGGGAGAGGGCCAACCAAACAAACCCACTAAGTTTCAGGGAGTCCCTCTTACATATCAAATGCTGATGATAGATTTTTAAAAATGCAGCAATGATATTTTATTCATTGTTAGATGAAGGTCATCAATCATACATAAAAGCACCATCTGTCTGCTCTTCCACTGTCTGAAGTCCCCGGGTTGAGTGAACCCATGATATTAAGGTGCTATGCGAGTATCTCACACATCACTTTTTCTCATCCTTCTATTAAAACAGTAGGTTACAGACTGTATGATAAACGGTGAGTTAATTTCATTTCCAGAAATGGTTCTGAAGCAGTGACTGTACAACCATCTGTTTAAGATGTATCTCAGTTAATGACACTGGACTGAGCTGCACCAGAGACAGCCATAAGGTTTGAAACATAAAACTGGCTATGAATTTCTTTGCCATCCCCTTTCTCTACAATTTCCCACACTAAAACCTCAGATCTGAGCCTCCTTCTTCCTTCCCTTACCTGAAGTTTTGGGGCTTTGAGATTAGGATCCATATTTTGTGATTGAGACCCATTGCTAACTGAAATACACCTCTACCTCGATATAACGCTGTCCTCGGGAGCCAAAAAATCTTACTGCATTATAGGTGAAACCGCGTTATATTGAACTTGCTTTGATCCACAGGAGTGCACAGCCCCGCCCCCCGGAGCACTGCTTTACCGCATTATATCCAAATTCGTGTTACATTGGGTGGCGTTATATCGAGGTAGCGGTGTATATCAACAAAGGAAAACACCACTGGCATGCCTGGTGCAAGCAGTTAGCTCAGGGGTTGGCAACTGTTGAGAAATGCTGTGCTAAGTCTTCATTTATTTACTGTAATGTAAGGTTTTGCATGCCAGGGGCCAGCAGACGGAACCCCAGACTGGCAGTGGGGCAGCAGATGGAACCCCAGACCGGCAGCAGACTGAGCGGCTCAGCCTGCTGCTGGGCTGAGGTTCCGTCCACCAGCTCCTGGCATGTGAAACCTTAAATTACAATAAATTACACGGGTTCTGTCCATCCAGGCTGGCAGCAGGCTGAGCAGGGCTGGCAGCGGACTGAGCCTCTCAACCTGCTGCCAGTCTGGGGTTCCCTCTGCCAGTCCCTGCCAGCCGGGGTCCCGGCCGCCGGCCCCGCTCAGCCTGCTGCTGGCCTGGTGTTCCGTTCATCCAGGCAGGCAGCGGGCTGAGCGGTGCCGGAGGCCGGGACCCCGGCTGGCAGCAGAGTGCCACTAAAAATCAGCTTGCATGCCGCCTTTGGCACACGTGCCGCAGGTTGCCGACCCCTGAGTTAGCTGTTATCACCATGTGGTGAAGCACTGAATGGGTTGCCTAGGGAGGTGGTGGAATCTCCTTCCTTAGAGGTTTTTAAGGTCAGGCTTGACAAAGGCCTGGCTGGGATGATTTAGTTGGGATTTGGTCCTGCTTTGAGCAGGGGGTTGGACTAGATGACCTCCTGAGGTCCCTTCCAACCCTGATATTCTATGATTCTATGATTCTATGTCAGGCTGGCTGTCATCAGAGCTAGGGTTGTGCATGCAGGACAGAAGATTCACGGTCCTTCATGAGATGGGGGTCCCTAAGAATATATCCCCCACCTAGGGATTACATAAAATGATTTATCTCCATTTTTTATTTTCTTCTACAAACAAGCTCAGCTTCTTACTGAGAGAGAAAGGGAAGAGTGAGAGAAAGGATAGATAGAAAAGACACAGATATTAAATGCTAAGGTATTTTCTGTCCAGTCTGCAATCTCATAAATTAGAAAGGTAAGAAGAGAAGACAAATAAACATTTCCTTCTCGAGTTCCCTAGGACCTAGGACACTGAACTATATTATTAGTTCCTCTGGTTTTGAAAAGTAAATATTGGTTATGTTAAAACAGTTGTGTTTCTTTCTTTACGCTGCAGACTGTGACACCAGGGAAGATTGTAAAGAAATGAAACTCTTCAGTGTATCTGAAGAGTGATATTTTATTCAATGCCTTCTGGAGTGTTGACACAACCTATAAAAAATGTTCACAACACTGAGTGTCCTATAAATTTTCTCTCTTGATTTTCATAGTTAATGCTAAGGTTTCAACTATGTATCATATTGCAAAATGTGGCATAAAACACAAAGGGCCATATTTCTTTAAGTAATGAGGTATTGAAAATCCTTCATCTCTCCTGAGGAATTCATGCTGGAGTAGCATCTTTGCCACCCATGCAGGAAGTTCAGGTACTTCTCAAATTCCTGGCCACCTGGCTCCATTGGCTGGCATGGAGAAGTACTTGGGATCACCCCATTACACTCACTTCTGAATACCCACAGGGGTACCAGGCAGGAACATGGACTATAATCCTCATGGAGAGTCTGAATGGCCCTGGTTATAGATGGATTTTGGGTGTCTGCAGGAAGATCCTTAGCTGAGAACAGTATTTACATATTGTGTCCATTTTTGAAGAAACGAACAATTCTATTTCAAATACCCCTGCTTGTAGCTCCACTAATTTCCATAGGAGCCATTTGTGCTTATCCGAGGGAGAGTTTGGCACCTGGGGGAATGCTTAAATATTCATCTTTCTCAGAAAACTGTCAGGAAAAAAATGCCTAGTATTGATGGGATTGTCTGGTGGTTTCACACAAATAAAATAAAATGAAATAAATAATTAAACTTAAAACATAAGAGAAAACCTCTATAATGGAAACAAATATTTCTTGAACTTTGTCTTCTTCCTTCCTCCTCCCTCAGCTCAGAAATGTCTTTTACTGACCAGGGATCATGTTTGTTTTTATAGGTATCATTGATTTTGAGTCTGAAACTTCACAGAGCCTGGGACTGATTTACAAAGCTGCTGAGAATCCACAACTCCAAATTAAATCAACACGAGGTATAGGATCTCTGGACACAGGAGGTGTCTAATTACACATGAAAAATGAGTGGCCACTATTGAAATTTTAAGTCCTAGATGTACAATTAAAGGGAGGTTACCTGCAATTCTGAATTGACCTTTTCGATTTACTTGGTTTTACCATTAATTTTTTCTACAAAACATTCTTTTTACTTTGTTCTCACATTCCAAGGTTTCTTCGTTTTTCTCCTTTAATCTTTCTACATATATGCCATGATATCTCTCCCCCATCTCTATTTTAGTCCTCTCCTTTCTCATCTAAGAGATAATATAACAAGGAGTGCAGTATAAAAATCTAGATAGCATCTGTTTTCCATAATATCTTTCCATTATTAAGATATTATATCTATCTATCTCCTAGCTCAGGTGAGGTTATTGGTATACTTTGTCCTGTGTCATGCCTCAAACACTTGCCTTAATGTTGGATTCCATAGTGCTTCAGGGTTAATTACGTCAAGTTAAATTTAGACTTTGAAGTTCTCACTGCTCATTTTTAACTGCTCAGTAACAGTTACCATATTCATGCTCCACAGAAAAGTGGTGTTAGTAACGTTCAGTTGAATTTTGAAACATGGCTGCTTTGATTCTAACATTTGTTCTTCTCCCACAGGTGATCTCCAGGAAACAATGAGTAAGTTAATATTGGTTTGTGAATGTAACAGTGTGGGACTCACCACTGCGGTGCCTCCTGCTGGTCATTCTGGGAATTAGCTCAGTCCTTCCGCAGGGCGCCCTCCTCTGGTGGTGTGTTGCTGCCGTCACTTCTGCTCCAGACCCGCGTCGCCTCAAGGATTGTGGCGTCATCTTCAGGACACAGCCCTCCGGCTGCGCCCCATTCCGTTCTCCAACCCCCTCTTCACGGGGACCAACAGTCCTCAGTCCTTCCACTTGCCTCAGTGGCAAATAACAGTCTTACGTCTAGCCACTTTCCGCAGTGACAAGCTTCAGTCGATACTGGCCACTCCCCTCCATGGCAAGTGGGGGAAAGGGAGGTGGGGAGACCCGGGCTGGCCCACTACTCTGGGTCCCGACCCAAGGACCTCTACTCAGCAGCCACATGCTGCATCTCCCTTCTACCCCCACCGTCCATTTCCCTGGGCCACTTCCCTGTAGCCCTAGCACCTTCTCTGTCCCATATCAGGGTTTCAGTCTGTCAGCCAGTCAGGCTAGAGCTGCCTCTCGCTCCCCTGACCCTGCCCAGCAGTGCTCTATCTGAGGTGCTCCCCCCAGACACCAGTCCTTCTCCCTTGCGCTCCATGGAGACACTGCCCTCTGCTCTGCTGAGCAGCCCATTTTATATGGTCCTCCCTGGCCCGGATCGGCTGCTCCAACAAGCCTCCTCCTTATTGGCTGGCTCAGTAAGCTGTCTTCTAATTGTTTGGGGTTCTGCGCAGCTTCTCTGAGGGCTGCTTTAACCCCCCTGTCACCTGTGTGGGGCAGCCGCCCCACCACAGTGAACAATTTCACTTCCAGAGAAGCAGGCTGTGGGATGAAACTAAGAATGGTGGATGTATTTGTCAGAGAGTCACAGTCTCAGTGCTCTGAAACCACTCTGAATGAAGTCAGTCAGGACTCTAGTGCAGTGTCCCCCCCAGGGCACACTCTCACCAGGGCAAGAAGCCTCCTCGGCTTCAGCACTCCCTGGGCCTGACGTTCGAGCATTCAGCACCCCTGTTCACATGGTGAGCTTCCCACAGTGAGTCCACTTGGATGGGATACCTGGGGAAGGCTTACACACTCCCAAAGGGCCATGGACCCCAGCTTCACAGTCAGAAGTGGCTCTCAGCCAGTGATATAAAACAGAAGGTTTATTAGTCGACGGGAACACAGCATAGAACAGATCTTACTAGCACAGAAAGCCAGAAGTCACAGCAAAATCCATTTTGTGGGGGAGTACCAGAGTCCTGGGCTCTCCTTCCCCCACCCCCCCATTGCCCCCTGAGTCCCAAAACCAGGATACTGAACAGTTTCCACCAGTCCAGCCTCAGTCACACCCAGCGGCCTTGCCTACGGGCTTTGTCTCTTTCCTGTGCAAACAGGTCACCTGGTTTCTTTGTTCTCCAACACCTTTAGCTGGCTCCTTGCAGAGGATGGGGCCTGGCCATCAGTTGCCAGATTACAGAGGGTCGGACATTCTCTGCCCCCTAGGGTGTCTTCAACGATCACACACCTTTATGCCACCACCTAGACACTTGAGTAACATATAGGGGAAACTGAGGCATACATAGTATTCAGATAAAACATTAGGAACTTTCCCACTTCATCACAGTATTCTCCTCATTGTCCTTTAAAAAAATATCCTTTATTTGAACGGCTCTCTCTTTATTTTTGTGGAAGATAATCCCCTGCAACCCAGGAATGGAATTCATGTATCTAATTATTTTTCTTTCTCAAGCTAGTATGCTAAAAATCACAGTGTGGACACAGTGGCAAAGGCGGCAGCTCAGTCTAGCCACCAAAGTACCCTCGCAGTATGTACTCAGGGCTAGTCTACACTGGCAACGTTAAAGCACTAGCTTTAACATGGCTTGTGTAGTCGTGGCAGAGTGCTGGGAGAGAGCTCTCCCAGCACTCTAAAAAACCCACCTCCACGAGGGGCGTAGCTCCCAGCACTGGGAGCGTGGCTCCTAGCACTGGTGCACTGTCTACACTGGTGCTTTACAGTGCTGAAACTTGCTGCGCTCAGGGGGGTGTTTTTGCACACCCCTGAGCAAGAAAGTTGCAGCACTGTAAAGTGCCAGTGTAGAAAAGCCCTAAGACACCGCTTGGCCTCTGTGGCCACACTGCTGTTTTTAGGCATTAACTGAGAGAGATGTCATGTGTATACCTACCCAATCTGGGACTCATACCTCCCAATTGCGGTGTACACATACCCTGAGTGTCACAAAGGAAGTATAGCAGCACAGACAATCTATCCATGACTTTAAATTGGGGTGCTACAGTGCCTACTGCATATTGCAAGACTTGTATTATATTTTATTTCTGTGTTTTTCAGTCGAACTTCGGATACAAAACGGTAGGTTTACTTTGATATTTGAGTTTATCGTTAATCGGACTGAGCACAAATTACTTATAGATTGAAGGTATCACTATAGTTCCTTGGACACACTGAACATTCAAGCCATTGTCAATAAGGTATTGCTGGTGATAGGTGGAAGGGCATTTGTAAACAGGAGTCAGTGGGATGTGGGCTGGGTCTCCAGTTTTGTGCGAGCCCAGGTCCTTGATTTTATTTAGTTATAGATTGTGAGCTATTACTAGCTCTGGGTGATGGATCTGGTGTGGTGTGTAGGAAAGTTGATGAATATGAAAACTGCTAGCTGATGACTGGGGAGGTCTGCAGGGAGAGCTCCTTCAGTAAGGTAAGGTAATACCTGTTCACCTAATTTCAAACGGAAATCACACTGTTCTTTTGCAGGCCAACTCACAAATGACAACAGTAAATTCTCTTTGATTTCTCAGGTGCCACTATCCTTCAGAAGAATGTCCTTAACCAAAAACAGACATTTCTTCATTTCATTGTCTTTCCTCAATCATAGGAGATTCATTATCCATCAGATTTCTTTTAAAACACATAACTGAACTGCTGAGGACTTTCTCTCCCATCAAGTTGGTTTGTTGCCATAGAATATTTGTACTTATTTTCTCTCTTGCCTCAAATTGAAGGACTGATTTTTAAGTATCACTTTATCGTATACAGAGTCAATAATGCCAGACCTCCTCTTCCATTAATTTTCTCTTTGAGTGAATGCAGGAGGCTAACATAAGATATTTATAATGTTTACTTTTTCAAGATGTAATACTTTTTCACTATATGATGTGTGTTATTAATTTGACAAATCATTTTGTGGGGATAAAAATATATAAAATGTACATGTTATGCACGACTGTGGGATAGTAACTTTATTAATTTCAACAAATGCTTTGTTTCATATTCTTGGCAACACTGTTGCGTCTTCATGCTGCTCTCACTACACAAATTCTCATCCCCCCCCCAAAAAAATCTCAGTACTAGGGGATTTCCCTTCTACTGGGGAATGTTTCTGTGGTGTACAGCCAGTATATATGTCTCCATTTTCCCCTCCTGCTTGCCCAGTGTAAAGGTGGTGGCCAGGAAGAAGGGGGCACGGCTCACCATTCATACTATCTGCCTTCTGAAATACCCATAGGATCTGTTGATAATGAGAACAATGTAGTGCATCCTTTGAGTTGCTCTATCCTGTAAAGTGGGAATATCTGACTGAAGAGCCAGCTCAAAATTGGAGGGAATGATGTAAGCAGAACCTTTCATCGCTCCTCCTCTCAAACCCTACCCTGAGCATCCTTGAGCATTCTTTAACCAGTAGTTCAGATCTCTTTAATAACCTTCAGCCCACAGATTAGCGCATTCTGGTAAGAGGTGGGAAATCCAAGTTCAAACTCCTAATCCACCTCCGGCATGGGGGCAAACTGGTTCTCCTACATCTTGGCTGAGTGCCGTTACAACAAGCACTGGTTAGAGATGGGTTATGTATGTATGTAGGAGGATCTTGAGCTGAGAATGGCCACTGCATCCTCTGTCCATTTCTGAAGAAAAAAAATTCTGTTCCAACCAACCTTGTGTGCATTTCCATGGATTTTCCTATGAGCTATTTGTACATGTTCAAGGCAGGATGGAGTCCATTTGTGAATGCTTAAATATTGATTTTCTTTATCAGGAAAACTGCAAGAAAATAATCATAAGTATTGATTGGATTGGCTGCTGGCTTCCCCCCCCTGCCCCCCAACCACCCAATGAAATAAAATAAATCAGCAGTTAAATAAATAAGGAAAAAAACTAAGCAAAAACCTCTATAATGAAAGAAAATTATGATTTCTTTCCCTAACTTTGTATTTTCTGAGTTCAGAAATGGCTATTACTACCTAGGGAATCACATTTGTTGTTATACTTCCCCTTGATTTTACATCTCTACCTTCAATGAACATGGGCCTGATTTTCAGAGTTTTTGAGCACTCCCAACTCCCAATTAAGTAAACAGGATATACAGATTCTCTGGACACAAGGGGTCTCAAAAGTAGGCTCTGCATATTAGTGGTCGCTATTAAGTATTTAACTTCAAGATGTGCAACAGAAAAAAGGGAATTCAGCTGAGACTCTGAGCAGACCTTTTCATTTTACTTAGCTTTAATATGTGTTATTTTTTTCTACAAAATATGTTTCAACTTTGTCTCACATTCCAATGTTTTCTGCATCTTTCCTTTTTAATATTTCTACCTATGTGTCATGTTCTCTCTCTCCCTCTCACTGTTTGAGTCCTCTCATTTCTCATTCAACAAGCTAATATAGTGATAAATGTAATGTAAAAATCCAGATGGAATCTATTATCAAGGCTATCTTTTCACTATTAACTTTCTGTATTTATATGTATATATCACCCACCCATACCATGTGAAAACATTTGTGTCCTCTGTTTTGTCTCATAACTCAAACAGTTGCCTTAAGGTTGGATTTCATAATGCTGCAGTGCTAGTTACATTAAATTAAATTTGGGTTTTGATCCTCTGACACTGTTAGCTGCTCTGTAACAGTATTCACACTCCACAGAAAAGTGTTAGTCACTTTCAGCTGAATTTTGTATCCTGGCTGATTTGATTCCAACCTTTGTGATATCCAGGAGAAATGGGAAAGTTAGGACTGGTTCTGAACAATTTCACTCACACTGAAGCAGGGTCTGTGTATAACGGAGAGCCATGGATGTATTCATCTCACTGTCCTTCAAGAAATCGGCCTTTATTCAGACAGCCCATACAAGCCAGAAAGGGGGTTGGTGTATGCAGTTATTTTTTCTGCTCAAAGTAATGCTCTAAAAGAAGCAGTGTAGACAAGGAGGCAGAGGCGGAGACTCAGGCTCTTCACCGAAGTACAACACCATCCAACCCTCTGCACAGGTACTTGGGTAGATAGCCCAAGCCCCTGCCACTGACCGCTGCCACCACACTGCTTTTCTGTACCTCATCCTCGAGCAGAGCTGTTGTGGGTAAACCACTCAAGCTGGGAATCACAGCTCCCAGCTGCTGTGTGGACGTACCCAGAGTGTCACAAAGGTAGTGGAGCTGGGCAGGGAATCTCTCCATTACATTACATTTGGATACTGGTTTGGATATTGAAAGACTTGTATTATTTTGAAATATTTTTTACATTTTACAGAGGAGCTTGAGATAGAGAACTGTAGATTTACTCAGATTTTTGGGTTTAATGTTAATCAGATTGATCACACATTTCTTTTAAACCCCATAACAGAACTGTTGATGACTCTCTTTCACAGCAAGTTGGTTTGCTATCTTATAATATTTGTATTTAATTTTTCTCTAGTCTAAAATTGAAGGACTGATTTTAAATATCATCTTACAGTAAAGACATTCAATAATGCCGTGCCTTCTCTTCCACTAATTTTCTCTTTGAGTGTATGCAGGAGGCTAGCATAAGATATTCGTGGTGTTTATTTTTTCATGATAAAATTTCTTTTCATAAGATGGTGTGGGTTATTAATTTGGGAAATCGTTTTGAGAAGATACAAATTCTATCTATTTTAAATGTTGTGCACTACTGTGAATTTCTCTATGAATTTCAACAAATGCTTTATTTCATATTCTCAGCCACACTGCAGCTTTTTCATGCTGCTCTCACTACACAAATTACTCTTCTGCCCCTCAGAAAAAGAATCTGAGCACTAGGGGATTGCCCTTGCACTGGGGAATCTTTGTATGGTGCACAGCCGCTATACATGCTCCTATATCGCCCTCCTTCTGGTCCAGTGCAAGGAAGTGGCTAGCAGTAAGGAAGCATGCCTTGGCATCCATACTACTGGCCTTCTGCAATGTCTAGGGGATCTGTTGTTAACCCAGAACAGTTTAGAGCATCCTTCAGGATGCTGTATTCCACAGAGTGGGAACATCCCACTCCTGAGCCAGCTTGGAATTGTAGAATATAATGGAAACAGAACCTTATATTACTTCACCTCCCAATCCCCACCCCTAGCTTCATTGAGTGTTCTTTAGCCACAGCTCTGGACTTCCCTTATAACCTTCAGCCCAGTGGTTAGGGCACTGAGGTGGGAAAATTAAGTTAAAATCCCTGCTCAACTTTAGGCAGAGAGTGAGAACTGGGTCTCCCACATTCTGGTGACTGCCATAACCACTGGCCTTGGTTAGAGATGGCTTCTGTGTATATGTAGCAGGATCTTTGACTCAGAACAGCAGTTGCATACTTTGTTCATTTTTATATTTATGGAAAAATTCTGTTCTGACTGACTCTGAATGCATCTGCACTGATTTTCCTAGGAGCCATTTGTGCTTCTCCAAAGGAGAGTTTAGCCTGTTTTGTGAATGCTTAAATATTCATGTTCTTTTTCAGAAAAACGGCAAGAATTTTCTAGGTATTTATGGGATTGTCTAGGAGTTTCAAAAAAATAAAACAAAATTAATAAAAAATATAAAATAAATAAAAACAAAATACCTCTATAATGGAAAACAAATATTATTTCTTGAACTTTGTCTTCCCCTGCCTCCCTCTCAGCTCAGAAATGTCTCATACTGCCCAGGGATCACATTCTTTGTTATACTTTGCAATGATTTTGCATGTCCAACTTCAGAGACCTTGGGCCTGATTTTCAAAGCTGCTGAGTTCCCACAACTCCAAATAAAGTCAACAGGAGACTCAGGTTCTGTGGAGACATATTGTGCAACAGCAAAAGGGAGCTCAGCTTCAGCTTTGAATAGACCTTTCCATTTTACTTAGTTTTTATAATTCTGTCATTTTTCCTAAACAAAACCATGTTTTCTCTTTTCTCACATTCCAATGTTTTCATCATCTTTTCCTTTCTACCTTTCCCCCCTATATGCCAAGTTCTCTCTCTCTCTGTCTCTTTTTTAGTCCTTTCATTACTCAGCAAATGAGATCAAATAATGATGAATGAAATGCAATAGAATTGGTTTTCAAGGTATTCTTTTCCTTATTAAGATATTATATGTATCTATATCTCCCTGCTATCCCAGGTAGAATCCTTGATGCACTTTGTTCGGTGTCATGCTTCAAACACTTACCTTAGGATATGTCTACACTTAAAATGCTACACTGGCACAGCTGTGCCACTGCAGAAGCCATAAAAACAACAAGGAGTCTGGTGGCACCTTAAAGACTAACAGATTTATTTGGGCATAAGCTTTCGTGGGTAAAAACCTCACTTCTTCAGATGCACAGAGTGAAAGTTACAGATGCAGGCATTATATACTGACACATGGAGAGAAGGGAATTACTTTGCAAGTGGAGAACCAGTGTTGACAGGGCCAATTCAATCAGGGTGGATGTAGTCCACTCCCAATAATAGATGAGGAGGTGTCAATTCCAGGAGAGGAAAAGCTGCTTCTGTAATGAGCCAGCAACTCCCAGTCCCTATTCAAGCCCAGATTAATGGTGTTAAATTTGCAAATGAATTTTAGTTCTGCTGTTTCTCTTTGAAGTCTGTTTCTGAAGTTTTTTTGTTCAATAATAGTGACTTTTAAATCTGTAATAGAATGACCAGGGAGATCGAAGTGTTCACTTACTGGCTTTTGTATGTTACCATTCCTGATGTCCGATTTGTGTCCATTTATTCTTTTGCAGAGATGTCCAGTTTGGCCAATGTACATGGCAGAGGGGCATTGCTGGCACATGACGGCATATATAATATTAGTAGATGTGCAGGTGAATGAGCTCTTGATGGTATGGCTGATGTGGTTGGGTCCTCTGATGGTGTCGCCAGAGTAGATATGGGGACAGAGTAGGCAACGAGGTTTGCTACATGGATTGGTTCCTGGGTTGGTGTTTCTGTGGTGTGGTGTGTATTTGCTGGTGAGTATTTGCTTCAGGTTGGGGGGTTGTCTGTAAGCGAGGACTGGCCTGCCTCCCAAGGTCTGTGAGAGTGAGGGATCATTTTCCAGGATAGGTTGTAGATCGTGGATAATGCGCTGGAGAGGTTTTAGCTGGGTGCTGTATGTGATGGCCAGTGGTGTTCTGTTATTGTCCTTGTTGGGCCTGTCCTGTAGTAGGTGATTTCTGGGTACCCGTCTTGCTCTGTCAATCTGTTTCCTCACTTCCCCAGGTGGGTATTGTAGTTTTAAGAATGCTTGATAAAGATCTTGTAGGTGTTTGTCTCTGTCTGAGGGGTTGGCGCAAATTCGGTTGTATCTTAGGGCTTGGCTGTAGACAATGGATCGTGTGATGTGTCTTGGATGGAAGCTGGAGGCATGTAGGTACGTATAGCGGTCAGTAGGTTTCCGGTATAGGGTGGTGTTTATGTGACCATCACTTATTAGCACTGTAGTGTCCAGGAAGTGGATCTCTTGTGTGGACTTGTCCAGGCTGAGGTTGATGGTGGGATGGAAATTGTTGAAGTCCAGGTGGAATTGTTCAAGGGCCTCCTTTCCATGGGTCCATATGATGAAGATGTCATCAATGTAGCGCAAGTAGAGGAGGGGCACTAGGGGCCGACAGCTGAGGAAGCGTTGTTCTAAGTCAGCCATAAAAATGTTGGCATACTGTGGGGCCATGCGGGTACCCATAGCAGTGCCACTGACTTGAAGGTATAAGTTGTCCCCAAATCTGAAGTGGCTGTGGGTGAGGACAAAGTCACAAAGCTCAGCCACCAGGTGTGCTGTGTACTCATCAGGGATACTGTTCCTGACAGCTTGTAGTCCATCCTCATGTGGAATATTGGTGTAAAGTGCTTCTACATCCATGGTGACCAGGATGGTGTTTTCAGGAAGAACACCAATGCATTGTAGTTTCCTCAGGAAGTCAGTGGTGTCTCGAAGATAGCTGGGAGTGCTGGTAGCATAGGGTCTGAGGAGAGAGTCCAAATAGCCAGATAATCCTGCTGTAAGAGTGCCAATGCCTGAGATGATGGGGCGTCCAGGGTTTCCAGGCTTATGGATCTTGGGTAGCAGATAGAATACCCCTGGTCGGGGTTCTGGGGGTGTGTCCATGTAGATTTGTTCCCGTACTGTAGCCGGGAATTTCTTGAGCAGATGGTGTAGTTTTTTATGGCAGAAGCTATATTGCACCGCGCAGTGTGTACAGCACCTATCCCAATGGCAAGGATTCTTCCATTGACATAGGTCATCCATCTCTCTAAGAGGCAGTAGTTGAGGGCTTGTCTATGCTTACATTGCTATAGCATTTAGTGAAGATATTACTACGCCAACAGGAGAACCTTCAGTGTAGGTACTCCATGTCCCCAAGAGGCAGTAGGAATGTCAACGGCAGAAGTCCCCCTGCCCCCTCCCCCATCGACATAGAACTGTCTACACCAGGGGATAGGTTGGTATAATGGCTTCACTTAGGAGTGTGAATTTTTCATACCTCTGAGGGCACGTCTTCACTACCCGCCGGATCGGCGGGTAGCAATCGATCTATTGGGGATCGACTTATCGCGTCTAGTGAAGACGCGATAAAATCGATCCCTGATCGCTCTGCCATCGACTCCGGAAATCCACCGCAGCAAGAGGGGGCAGCGGAGTCGATGGCGGCGCGGCAGCGGTCGACTTGCTGCCGTCCTCACAGCCAGGTAAGTCGACTTAAAATACGCAACTTCAGCTACGCTATTCACGTAGCTGAAGTTGCGTATCTTAGGTCGACCCCCCGCTGTAGTGTAGACCTAGCCTGAGTGAAGTAGTTATGCAGAAATAATGTTCTAGTCTATACCAGGCCTTAATGTTAGATTTCACTGCTACAGAGTAAGTTACATCATGTTAAATTTGGGCTTTGAGCATCTCAAACTTCATTTTTAGCTTCTCAGTAACCATATTCATGCTCCACAGAAAAGTTGTGTTAGTCACTTTCAGCTGAATTTTGAACAATGACTGCTTTGACTCTAACTTTTTTTTCTTGTCCCATAGGTGATCTTCAGGAGAAATTGAGTAAGTTGGACTTGCTTTGTGAACAATTTCACTCACACAGGTGCAATTTCTGTTCTGGAACCATTGCTGTATTCATCTCAATTCCCTTAAAAAAGTTGGCCTTCATTTGAATGGCTCACTCTTTGGTTTTAATGTTTTTCCTTTCACAAATTTAATGAAGGGGATTCAAGCATCTAGTTAATTTTCTGTCACAAGTCAGTGTGCTAAAAATAGCAGTGTGGACAGAGTGGCACAAGCAGCAGGTCGGGCTAGCCATCTAAGCCCAATGCCACCTGACTCCCATGAACAGATAGCTTTAAATTAGGACTTTGTATTCTTTTCAACCAAATTTTATTTTTATGTTTTTAGGCAAGCTTGAAAAACAGAACATTAGGTTTACTTGGAATTTTTAGTTTAGTTTTAACCAGATTGAGTACAAATTACCTAGAGATTGTTGATGTCACAATAGTTCCTTCAACAGACTGAGGGTTCAAGCCATTGTCAGTAAGGTGTCTGTGATAATGGGTGGATGGGAGGAGGGCATTTGTAAACAGGAGTCAGTAGCGTGTGGGCTGGGTCTCCAATTTTATGACTGTACAGTGTCGTTGTTTAATCATGGAATGCAAGATTCTGAGCTGCTACTGAGTTTGGGTGATGTGTCAGGCTTGCTGTGTAAAAAAGGGGATGAATTAGAAAAGTGGCAACTGATGACTGGGGAAGACAGTTCCTTCAGTGATGTAAGGTAATACCAGTTCATCCAATTTCTAATTGAAATCGAATTGTTCTGTTTCAGACCAACTCCAGAATGAACTTGGTAAGTTCTCTTTGATTTCCTTCAGAAGAATGTTTTTAAATGAAAACAGATATTTCTTCTTTTCATGGCCTTTGCTCAATCCAAGGAGAGCAAATTACTCAGCAGATTTCTTTTTAACCCCCTAACAGAACTGTGATAACTTTCTCTCCCACCAAGTTGATTCATCACCTAGAATATTTGTATTTATTTTCTCTCTAGTCTAAAATTGAAGGAGTGATATTCAGAATCACTGTATACTATGCACATGCAATATTCCCATGCCTTCTCTTCTGTTCATTTTACCTTTGAGTGTATGTAGGAGGCTAGCATAAAATGTCTATTGTGTTAATTTTTTCATGATATTGTGTGTTAGAAATTGGGAAAATCATTTTGAGTAGATAAAATTATACCTATTTTAAATGTAGACACTGCTGTCGAACATTAGCTCTTTGAATGAAAAAGTCCACTGGGAAAGTCCCTCTGCCTCTCCTCTCGGTCACCTCCCGTTCATGCTGCCGCTGCTCTTCCTCATGCTTTCACTGTTCCTTACAGTCCTCTTGTTCCTTCTCATGGTCCTCCAGCTCTTTCAGTCTCAGCTCCAATTCCATCTGTCTCAGATCCACCAATGGGGAACCCCGTGAATATTCCCTGATGGCTGGGGATGTGGGTCTTAGCAACACCCGGCTGTCTCTCCAACTTCTCCCAGACCCTCTTGCAGCCCCATTTGGGTCAGGAACCTGCTTCTTAGAGTGATCATCATCCTCCAGCTGTGCATTAAGCTTCACTTTGGTGAGCTTTCCAATGCATAACCCTCTCCCTCTGCTCAAGTCTACAATGTCCTTCTTAAGGAGACAGTTATACATCATTTTCTGCTGTTCCCTCTAATTTCTCTTTGCCTTACTGCTCCCAGTCACTTACTGCAGGATGCTCCTGGTGCCCTCAGCAGCCAACCGTCCAACAGGTGCTCATCCCAACGCTAACACCAGCTGTCAAAATCACAATCAGTGCTCTGAAACTGCTCTGAATGAAGTCAGTCAGGACTCCAGTGGAGTGTGTTTCCCCTCAGGGCACACTAGACGTTACCCCCTCTAAAGCACTCATCACCGTGTATTCTTTAACAGGTTTCCACGCCCCATTTAGGGTTTATGTCCCACCCTCAGTTTCCATTTTCAGTCATGTACAGGTTTGGCACCGTTGGCCATTTTGAAAAAAATATATATATTTTTTTAAAATTTCTGGACGGGGGAATGTTGTGTGCTTGTGTTTTGACACGTTTGGCTGGATTTTGTGAGAGAACTTAAAGAAAAGGAGTTTTAAAAAAAGAAAGATTTTTGGTTAGGTTTAGTAAGGCGAGAGATAAAAAGTTTAAAAGAGTGAAAAGAGTTATTAAATAAAAAAGGAGCATTTAAAAGAGTTATTTTGAAATACTAAAAGAGAAAAATCCTTTTTTATTAAAACTTAAAAGGCTTTTAAGAAAAATAAGAGTTATTTTGAAATAAAAGAGAAAAATATCAAGGTAAAAAAGAATGTTAGGTTAAGAGAAAGCACATGGCAGAAAACAGGAGATTTAAAAATTAGCTAGAGCATCTGTGTTCAGTGACACATGGCTGTGTGAAAGAGGTACAGCATAGAAAACAGCAGCAAGAAAGAGAAAGATCCTTTTTTGTTAGTGAGACAGGTAAGGTATAGAAAACAGCAAGAGAGAGAAAGATCCTTTTTCATTAGTGAGCAGAATACATGATTAGTGAGAAAGGTAAAGTATAGAAAACAGCAGCAAGAGCCAAGCAGCAAGCTTACCCAGTGCCTGTCCCTATGGAAATGATAACTATATTGGAGGCTGTGAGCCTCGGAAGCAAACCCTATGGGACCAATCAGAAGCTGTTCAACTGCTCACCGGCCACCTCCTCTCTCCCCTCCCATCCCCAGCCCTACATGTAACTGACTCATTCTTATCTAAAAAGCAGCCCCCAATACCCTTTTCTGACAATTCTGTTCCAACTGACTCTGTGTGCCTCTCCACTGATATTCATAGGAGCCATTTTTGCTTATATAATGGAGAGATTCGCCCCTTTGGTGAATGCTTAGATATTGATTTTCTTTTTCAGAAAAATTGCAGGAAAAATGGGATTGTCTCGTGGTTTCACACAAACAAATTAAATGAAATGAATAAAGTTATAAATAAATAAAATGAAAAAAAAAGTAGATAAAACCTCTGTAATGGAAAGCATATTATTTTTGACCTTAGTGTTCTCCCTCCCTGCTCTTTCAGCCGACAAATGTCTCTTATTGCCTGGGGATCCCATTTTTTGTAATACTTGCCATTGATTTTGCACCTCCATCTTCGAAGAGCATGGGCCTGATTTTCAGAGTTGTTGAGCGCACCCAGCTCCCAATTAAGTCAACAGGAGACACTAGTTCTCTGCATAGGCCACTGGTAACTGCTGAGAGTGAGGGGGGAGAGGCGAACAATGGCAACTCCGTCCCTCACCAACACAACCACTGTAAACTTCCTGGTGACTGCCAAGGCACCCCCAGCAACACGCTGTTTGCCCATGTTGCCCACAATAGGGAAAATGGTGCCTTGGGCAAACTTCTATTTTGGCGCTCTGGCCACCGCTGCCTCTCCTGGTTCCCCACATTGCACCTACCCCCCACTGCCTCCTCCAGACCCCCACCCATCACGCTGTCCCCCACTACCTCCGCTAGTCATCCCCTCATCCCCCCTGCATCCCACTCCATCCCACTGTCCCGACCCATCACCCAATTAGCCCTGGCCCCCAACTGCCTCCGCAGGCTCCCCATCCACTCCCTTCATCATCCCTGGGCCCCACTGCTTCCCCCAGCCCGCAACTCTGCTGTCGCCCCTGAAAATCAGGCCATGTCTACACTACCAGACTGTGAGTTCAAGTCATTGTCAATAAAGTGCCTGTGATAATGGGTGGCTGGGAGATGGGTATTTATAAACAGGAATCAGTGGGGTGTGGGGTGGTTCTCCAGTTTTATGCAAGCCCAGGGCCTCTCCTTTGTTAAGTTCTCGAACATAAGATGCTGAGCTGATACTAGATCTGGCCAATGGATCAGGTGTGGTTTGTAGGAAAGTGGATGAATGAGAAAAATGGCATCCTATGATTGTTAAGCTCTGCAGCTCCTTGAGTAAGTTGATGTAATATGTGTTCAACAATTGGTAATTGAAATCACAATGTTCTTTTGCAGACCAACTCAAGAGTGAAAACAGTAAGTTCTGTTTGATTTCACAACTGGATTTCCCTTCAGAAGAATGTTCTGAAATAAGAAAAGAGATCCTTTATTTCATTGTCTATCCTGGGAGAGTTCTTTAACCATTAGGTTTTTTAAAACCCCATAACAGAACTGTTGAGGACTTCCTTTCACAGAAGGTTACTTAATTAGCCTAGAACTTTTGTATATGCTGACATTTCCTCCTCCTTCTGGCCCTGGGTAAGGGGCGTGGCCAGGGAAAAGGGGACACCACTCAATTCCTACTACCTCCCATCTGCAGTACCTATGGGATCTGTTGGTAATGAGAATAGTTTAAAGCATCCTTCAGGCTGCTGTTTCCTGCAAGGTGGAAACATCTCAATGAAGAGCCAGCTCAAAATGGGAGGGAAAGACGACAGCAGAATCTTTGCTCCCTCCTCCTTCACACCCTACCCTGAGCATCCTTGAGTGGTCTTTAGCCACAAAACATTTTAACACTTTAACTCACATTGTAATGTTTTCAACGTCTTTCCCCTTTAATCTTGCTATCTATCTCCCTGTCTCTGTTTTAGTCCTCTCATCCTATGAGATAATATAATGATGTAACAGTGTAACAGTCGAGATAGAATTATTTTTAAGGCTTTTTTCATTATCTATCTATCCATCTATCTATCTATTGTGACAAAGTTCTGTCCTTGACTCCGT